>NW_026606171.1:0-1212500 GCF_029834395.1 Sorex fumeus | reverse complement strand
CGAATCTGGCACCTGATCCCCACAGCAAAAGCATTTCAGACACACAAACCCCCGAACCTGACTCAAGGGTGGCTCTCCTAGATTGTGGAGAGCAGGGCGAGGAGCTGTCAGAAGGATACTCCCCTAAAGTTTCTCAAGGAAGATCCAAACCCAATCCCTGTTGTCGCCAGTATAGACACCTCTATGAACCGGCTCCAAACTGCACTGGTCACCAGCCATAAAATCCGACTCGCCCCCCCAGGACTTAACCCACCACCTGCCATCGGCACCCTTTGAGTCCTGGGTGAAGCTCCTCCCTCCCCACGGTCGCTTTCTCCCTGGCCCGCTGTAGGCAAAATCAGACCCCATCCTGCTGACCTGTCATCTGGTGATTTCTGCGATTCTTGGGATGCCCGGGATGCTCGGAATCCACAATGCAATTTTCTAGATCTCATCCTAGCAGATCAGAGTCCACCACTAACCCTTGGATGCCGAGACAGGCAATGGGCAAACC
This sequence comes from Sorex fumeus, assembly GCF_029834395.1. Classification (NCBI taxonomy): domain Eukaryota; kingdom Metazoa; phylum Chordata; class Mammalia; order Eulipotyphla; family Soricidae; genus Sorex; species Sorex fumeus. The sequence goes on along the minus strand of NW_026606171.1, from coordinate 1,212,007 downwards.
TTGCCCCAGGGCCAGGAAATACCTATGGACACGCTTCCTATTGGTCCACGTTTTGTCCCGCTCCTCTCTCATTTGCTGTTGCTAAGGCCTAGCGCCCTGCGGACTGATTTCTGGGGGCGGGCTCAAAGGCGCATGCTCTTTAGCCAGGAAACCTTTGTGCTCCAGACACCAGCTTCTCTTCCGTACCGTTAGATGCTGACTGTTAGACTACATACCCTGTACTTCATCTCCGGACCTAGTCCTCCAATGCCTGTTATAAGCTTTTCCGCGTGTTTTGCAAAACCCAAAACAAATACCCTGACCTTGGCTCCAATTCATTAGAAGGTCTCAGTGGACCTATATATCAGAGTTTTAGAAATATTAAGATCAATCTTAGGATATTTGAAGTTTAAGTTTAGCCAATAAGAGATTTGTCCAAGTTTCCATACGATTCACCGGCCACATGTGTATTGGTGGTAGGAGGGGAGGGAGTTAGCACTTCCTAATTAAGGAACTTTCTATAAAACTTGACTTGCATGTGGCCAGGCCAGGACTTTGAACTTGGCATCTGGCACAGTGAGTTTTGATGTACTCATTACAAAACTTGCTCTGCCAAACCCAGTATTGCGGCTCAAATAATAAAGAATCTCAGACAACCCTGCCTTTCCTTAGCATTTCTGGTTCACGGATGCAGGCTAACAAAATAAAAGTTGACTGACAGTTACCAGAATTTCACATTCAAACTAATACACACAGCGCCTCAATCTTTGTTTTCTTTTATCTCGAAATTTATATATATATATATATATATATATTTATTTTAATGAATCACCATGAGAAACAGACTTACAAACTTTCATGATTGCGTTTTGATCTTGAAATCTTTTGAGTCAAATAGAAAGTGGTTTGTAGGAAGCTCATAGCTCTGGGTATGTTGTATGGTAATACCCTCAATGTAATACTCAGGAAGGTTAAGGTGTTTTACTGGTGTGACAGAGAATTTATGTATTTCTCAACATATAGTGTTATTTTGTTCAGTTTAAATTGTTTGTCTCTTGGTTACGGGAATATATACAAGGTCTTATAAACCTGTTCCCTCTCCCCTGGCAATGAGGCAAGGAAGTAGAGAAGTCCAGTCTTGGGTCCAAAAGCAGGTCCCAGAAGCCTGTTAGCTGGACCCCCCTCTGTAAATGCACTATCTGAGTACCTAGAGCAAACTCACTGCACGCTTTAAAGGGTGTAGTAATAATACTTTGGATTTTTCTTTTGTTTTGAGGCCTCACCTGGCAGTACTCAGAAAATACTCCTGGCGGGGCTCAGTGGATCATATGGGATGCTCAGGATTATGCTCATATTAGGTGCATGTAAGGCAACCACCCTACCTGCTGTACTATCACTCCAACCACTATTATGGTAGTATTTTAAATGGAAACTTTAGTAACCCTCCATAAGACGATATTTTTTTTTTCTACAGAGAGACCTATCTCTGAGGGGCAATATGGTTCCCCTTCCACATTTACAATTACAGTCACAGATTGTATTCAGTAAATTTGGCAATGGGTTCACATTGGTGTCGTAAGAACTGGGGTCAAAATTTATAAATTATTTATGTTTTTATTGAATCAGGGTGAATCAGCGCATTACAAAATTGTTCATGATAGTGTTTCAGTCATACAATAATCCAATACCCATCCCTCCTACCATGTTTTTTCCCAAAACCAGGGTTCTCAGTTTCCCTCCCACTTCTTCAAGTCACTCCCGACCCCAGCCTGTCTCTATGGCAGGTGCTTCTCCTCTCTCTCTCTCTCTCTCTCTCTCTCTCTCTCTATCTTTCTAATTTAAGGCATTATGTTTTTCAATACAGATGCTGACAGGTTATCATGTATATCCCTTTACCTGCTTTCAATACTCAGCTCCAAGCATCATCAAGTGTTTGAGTTTACAAGGTGAAACGCTGGGGCTACTGCTACGATGCATGTTTGTGTGTGTGTGTTCTGTGACCCTGAACTGGGTAATCACCTCCTCTCCTTCACAGGGCTACCAAACAGAGAGACAGAGAGATGTGGGACCACAGTCTGATGTTGAAAAACGCACCTTTGATGCTTAGTTGCAAGCATGTTTATAGAACATCTGAAGGGGGATTGAGGTAAGGACATAGGTGTGATTGGTCATGTACATAGATATACATTTGTCAGAGGAAACTCTCTTGGGGAGATCAACCTAAGAAGACACTGTCTCCAGGGACATCTACATTGCTTTTATCTTTCCCACTGGTTGTATAAGTGATCAATACATGGGTTGTTTGGATAAACAGAGTAAGAGACAAAGATCCCAACACTTAGTTCTCTGGGCTCTGAGAGCAAGCAAGGCTTTTACCGTAAATCCCAGACTAAATCCTCGGGGCAGTTCAGCTTGTCCTTCCCCATGGGGGTCCTGTCGCTTAGGTCGTAACAGTTTGCATCAAGACCATGATGCCTTGCATCATGTCGATTGGGGTTCGATCCCAGGCACCCCACAGTGCCCCCCCAGGCACACCTGTAGTGATCCCTGAGCACCGCCAGGTGTGGAAAACAAAACCAAATGCAACCAGGAGGAAGAAATCGGGCTGTCCGGCCTGCCCCTGGCGACCCGCTGGTCCTGAACTCCTGCTTGGGCATCCACAGTTCTCCTAAGTGGACGTGGTTGGCGCCCCAGTGAGCAGTGTTCAGCTGACCTTGGGGGGCGCAGCGGAAGTTTAGCTGGATGTTTAGCACCTCTGCACCCCATACAAAGGACTTCCAGCTTGGAGCTGATACAGCCACCCCAAACCAGCCTCTCGCCCTGACTCGCAAAAATCTGGTGCTTCCTGGGGCTGGAGCAATAGCACAGTGGGTAGGGCATTTGCCTTGCACGCGGTCGACCCAGATTCGATTCCCAGCATCCTATATGGTCCTGAGCACCGCCAGGAGTGATTCCTGAGTGCATGAACCAGGAGTAACTCCTGTGCATTGCCGGTGTGACCCAAAAAGCAAAAAAAAAATCTGGTGCTTCCAGAAATCCTTGTTGACCACTGAATTCCCTTCTGTTTGAGGGAGACTACTCACTGGCTTCCCCAGACATTTGCAGGGGCAGGGCAGGTTTGGGGTTCCCAGAAGGATGTGGAACACCCTGGCAGAGCTGTGTGAACCTCACCTCAGCCCAAGTCCAGACGCTGTCCCACCCCTGCTTCAGACCCCCTCCCCCAAATCATATAGCCAGATCAGGAGGGGTTGGATGGGGGTTGGAGGATGACTCCAGACCCCAATGGTGCTGCCTTAATTCTCGAGGGATCAGTGTGCTAAGAGGAGCCAACTCTGGTGGATTCGACTCACTTACACCCGCCAAGGGCTGGAGGGGATGAGAGTCCAGAATCTTCCGGCCCTGCCCACGCCCAGTTACTGGGCCTCGGGCCAGAGAATAAACTGGTGAATTGTGTCTGGGTGTCCTTGCTGCCTGGGGCTCTCCCCACTCACTCTCTCTGTGGAGGCACACCCAGTGGACAGTGCTCCAGAGCCAGCACCAGAGAGGGAACAGGGTGACACAGGAGAGCCTGTGCCATCCCGCAGTATAATGTTTCCAACCAACTCAGTTTAAAGTTCTCCAGACCCCAGGTCCCCACATCACAGCACCCCACATTGCTAAGTGTGCCATCTTCCGTCCTGAGTTTTGGGGTTCCTATACATATGAGAAGTCTCATGTCTTCTGTTCTCCGTGGAGGAGGGTGGCAGGGGCCAGATTCAACTCCACCATCTCCAGATGTCTGGGGTGAAGGAAACTGTCATCAGACAGACTGGAGTTAGGTTAAGGAGAATTTTAATTAGCACAGGAATAATGAGCCTAAGACCCAGCAATCTCCTTCCCTAGCAATCTGAAATACATAACTTCTGCCAAGCATTTTTTTTTTGCTTTTTGGGTAACATTGAGCAATGCTCGAGGGTTACTCTAGACTCTGCACTCACAAATTACTCCTGGCAGTACTTGAGGAACCATAGGGGATGCCAGAGATTGGACCCACGTTGCCTGCATGCAAGGCAAACATCCTACATGCTGTACTATAGCTCTGCCTCCGAGGATTTTTTGGGGGGCTGCTTTGGTGTGTGCCTATAAGGTTCTGGGGACCATTGAGTACCTGGGATTGAACCTGGTTGGCTACAAGCAGGGTGAGATTATTTTGTTGTTGTTCTGTTTACTTTGAACGAGAAAAGTTATACTTGTTTGCTCTGTTCATGACCGAGCTCTCTAGAAAGGTTTCCAGTTATAGTCAGTCCCACGTGCCAACACCCCACGTTCTGAAGATGCCCTAACCCTCTTCAACAAAGAAGAGAGGTCAGGGATACAGCAAGATACAGCTCAGAAACTCCCACGTTTAGGGGAGAGAATCCTCCAATAAGGGACTGAGGCTGTTTTGGTTTCATTTGTTTTGTTCATGGTTTGAGGAACAATAATTCAGCCACACGCAGAGGTTCTCCTGACGCTGCATTCAGGAATCACTCTTGCATGATGGTGGGGCTGTATGGAGAGCCAAAGAAAGAACCAGGGGCCTATGACTGCAAGTCAAGAGCACTAACCGCTCTGCTCTTGTTCCCGCGGCCCAAACTGCTTGCTTGATCCTTAATGACCCTATACCTAACACTGAAGCAAAGAAATGGGCAGTGAGTCTTAAGCGCGGGAAAAGTCAGGCCACGGTAGTTCCGCAGAAACGCCACAAGATGGCGCTGTGGGAGTTTCCGTTCCTCAACAGGCACGTTTCTCTTAAGAGTTTTCCAAACTTGGGTGTGCTTCATTGATAAGTATGGTATAATTAAGGATCAAGCAAACCACTTCCACAGGTGCTGCTGTACGAGAACCGCGCAGGTGCTTTCTTTCACTAGAGAAACTTGGATTTGATTCCAGCCTTCAGATCTTGTGGGGTACATAAATGAATCTTCTCGGGGGTCGAGTGGGTTGCCTCCGCTTTATCTCTGCACCACGAGGGGTGCAGAGGATTGAACTTGACGTGGAAAGAACAAGACAAAGTCATTTATTTTTATTTTTTTTTTCTCTTCTCTCTGAGCTAGAAACCTTCTGAAGCCACTTTGCTATGTCTGTGACTAAGTCATTGAGAAATATTTCCTGCTAGGGGCAACCCACACCCCATCACCCCACATTTTGAGGGTGCCCTAACTTCTACGACAAGGAAGACGCAGCATGGATACAGCATGATATAGCTCAGAAACGCCCACGTTGGGGTGAGGGAATCCTGCAATAAGGGATTGAGGCTGTTTTGGTTTTATTTTGTTTGTTCATGGTTTGGGGGACACAAATCCAGCCACACACAGAGGGTCTCCTGAAGTTGCATTCAGGAATCACTCTTGCATGATGGTGGGGCTGTATGGAGAGCCAGAGAAAGAACCAGGGGCCTGTGCTGCAAGCCAAGAGCACTAACCGTCCTGCTCCCGCTGCAGCGACCCAAGCAGCTTGCTTGATCCTTAATGACCTTATACCTAACATTGAAGCAAATAAATGGGCTGGAAATTTTAAGCTTGGGGAAAGTCGGGCAGCGGTATTTCCTTCGACACACCACGAGATGGCGGTGTGGACGTTTCTGTTCCTCTCCAGGCTCATTTCTCTAAGAATTTTCCACTCTTGGGTTATCTTCAGTGTTCAGTATGGGGTAATTAGGGATCAAGCAAGCAGCTTCCACAGGTGCAGCGTTAGGGGAGCCTGCGTTTTATTGTCTTTCACTTGAGTAATCTGGGTTCGATCCCAGCCTTCAGATCTTTGTGGGGTGGATAGCTGAATCTCCTCGGGAGTCGAGTGGGTTTCCCTAGCTTTGTCTCTAAACCTTGAGGGGTGCAGCAAATTGAACTGAGCCTTTGATGAGCAAGGCAGGGTTATTTTCTTACATTTATTGTTCTTTTCTCTCTGTACAAAAAAAGTTCTGAATGCACCTTCTGATGCCTGTGACCGTGCCCTTTTAAGGTTTCCTTTTATGGGCAACCCACACCCCATGATCCCACATTATGAGGGTACTCTAACCATCTTCTACACCAACGTGGGGAATGGAAGAATATACAGTTCTGACACCCTCAAGTCGGGGTGAGGGAATTCGTCATCAAGGAACTGAAGCTCTGTGTTTTACTTTTTTTGTATGTTCCTTTATGATTGTGGCCAGAATGGATATGCTCAGGGCCTTCTCCTGGCTCTGAACTCAGGAAACACTTCGGACATGACTGAAGAACAATATGGGGATCCTATGAATATACCCGGGTCCTGTGGATACGAGGCAAGAGCCCTATCTTATCTGCTGCCATTGCAGTAGACCAAGCTGCAGTGCTTGATCCTTAATGACCCCATTTAAGCAAAGAGAAGGGATGTAAATCTTAAATTTGGGAAAATTTAGACCACGGAAGTTATGCTGAAACGCCAAGAGATGGAGTTGTGGGTGTTTCCGTTCCTCTCCATGCCCGTTTCTCTAAGAATTTTCCACCCTTAAGTTTGCTTCTGTGTTAAGTATAGGGTAATTAAAGATCAATCACGGAGCTTCAAAGGGGAGTGGTAGGAGAGCCTTGAGGTTGCTAGTCTTTAACACAGGTAACAAGCATTTGATTTCCATCTTCAGATCTTGTGGTGTACATAGCTGAATCACCTTGGGAGTCCAGGGGGCTGCTCCATCTTTGCCTCTGGATCACGATGGGTGCAGAGTATTGAACCTGACGTGGAAACAGCAAGGGAAATTTGCAAGGCTGAAGCCATAGCACAGCAGGTAGGGCGTTTGCCGTGCAGGCGACCTTCATGGCCGGCCCAAGTTTCATTCCTCCACCCCTCTCAGCAAGCTACCGAGAGTATCTTGCCCACACGGTAAAGCCTCCCAAGCTACCCGTAACATATTTGATATGCAAAACACAGTAACAAGTCTCACAATGTTACTGGGCCCGTTCAAGCAACTCGATGAAAAAACGCGAGGACAGTGACAGTGAGAGTCTGAGCTGAAAAACATCTGAAGCCACTTTGTTATGTCTGTGACGAAACCATTTAGAAATATTTCCTGCTATGGGCAACCCACACTTCATCACCCCACTTTCTGAGGGTACCCAACCCTCTTCTCCGAGGAAGAGGCAGCATGGATACAGCAAGATACAGCTCAGAAACGTCCACGTTGGGGTGAGGGAATCCTTCAATAAGGGACTGAGGCTGCTTTGTTTTTATTTGGTTTGTTCATGGTATGGGGGCCACAAATTCAGCAAGGCGCAGAGGTTCTCCTGGCTCTGCACACAGGAAGCACTCTGGCATGATTGTGGGGCTGTATGGAGAGCCAAAGTGTGTGAGAGCTTTCTTTGAATTGGGTAACCTGGGTTCGATTCAAGTCTTCATATCTTGTGGGACACATAACTGGACTCACTATAAACAGTGCTCCTCTCCCACAGTCCAGGGGCTTCTCTCCTGGGGCGGTTTGTGTTCATGAACTTAGCAGAACAGTCTCCGAGTATCTTTACCCAGGGGAGCGCTTGTTTGCAGCGTGGTTTCTCACTTCCTACTGGTAACCCACAGAAGACATCCTACCTGTCTTGGCATCCTCATGGGGCTGAGGGGATAACTGCTCACTCGAGATTTTGTCACAGTGTGCATGACCAGAAAAATTCCACCTGGGCTGTTTCTACCCAAGGGACAGCAGAGAAGGATTCCAATTACTGTGCTGTGCCTGATAGTCTTCTCGTCAAAAAAAGTTCTAGACCTGCAGGTTGGTTTCTAACATTAACCCAACATGGTTGCAATTCTGACACGTGGATGGATTTTCCAGGCAACGAACTAATGTTTCAGCAAGATGGACAAACAAAATAGACCGACGGCAGGTCACATAGCCGTGTAATTTTTTTCCAACTCAAAGAACAGACACAGTAATGGAAATAACTCCCTCTGCAGAAAATTGAAGCACCACATTAGAGTGAAAATAAAAGGGGCCCGAGACTGGGATTGGTACTAGCTTAGTGTGGAGCTTAGTGGGATAGCTTAGTGGGATACACGTGCGAAGGCAATGATGCATCCCCACACAGTCGAGACAGACCTTTGAAAACATCTCACCTAAAACAGATTCCTCTCGGGGATCTATGAGTTTTCTGTTATCTTGCTCTATTTACTTAGGTGGGGATAGGGTCACACCAGCAGTGCTCAGGGATTCCTGCTGCTGGGACTCTCAGGAACGCAAGAGATAACCACGAAAAAACTGCCTTTCTTCGAGCCCTCTGGAACTTATTCACCAACGTGGCTTGGCACATGCCTCAGGCAACCGCAAGCGAACGTCTGAGCTGGCAAAACAATGCACAGAAGCCATCAAGGATGATCTCAAAGACAGGAGAACACTGATGCTGGTAGATGCGGCAGAAGCTGGGAAAAGCATTTGTAATGCCCGCCTATCCTTCACCAACTACAAGACCAAGAGGACTCCCCTCCGACATCCTGATGGATCTGTAACATCTTCCAGAAGGGCAGTCAGAAGATTATTTATGAATTCTACTCATATCTCTTTAATAGGCACGTCCACTTGCCCACATACCATATTCCGCACAATGGATATATAGTTCCCGATGTTCCCCCTTCCGAAATTCAACATGCCATCTCGTCGGTAAAGAAATAAAAAGCACCTGGGCCAGACAAGATCAGACCTGAACAACTGAAGAACTTACCATCAGTACTCATCAATACACTGGCTCGGCTCTTCACACGCTGTCTGAATGCAAGGTTCCGTCCCAATGGAAAACCAGCAGGACCGTACTACTGTTCAAGAAGGGAGACATCCACGACATCGGCAACTATCTCCCAATCTGCCTATTGTCTGTCATCTACAAACTGTTCACTCGAGTCATCCTGAATAGGATTAGCAGAACACTAGTTGAAGAACAACCATGTGAACAAGCCGGGTTCTGAAAAGGATTCAGTGCCATCTACAATATCCACACGTTTACTAAGCTCATTGAGGTTTCTCAGGAGTTCAAGATGCCGCTCTGTCTAATGTTCATTGATTTAAAGAAGGCCTTTGATTCTGTTGAGACGGAAGCGGTCATTGAAGCCCTAGCCAATCAGGGTTTACAAACGCAATACATCAGGATCCTCCTTGGGCTCTATTATGGATTCACTACCAGGATCTCACCATTCTACAAAGAAGTAAGCATCCATGTCAAGAGAGGGGTTCGGCAGGGTGATACCATTTCACCAAAACTCTTCAGTGCCACCGTCAAGAACATAATGCGATGAATGGAATGGGAAGGAATGGGAGTGAACATAGATGGTCGTCAACTACACAACCTCCGCTTTGCTGATGACATCGTTGTAATAACACCAGACATCAGCCAAGAGGCACAAATGCTGCCCTACTTCGACCGTGAGTGTGGAAATATCGGACTACAGCTGAATCCTAGAAAGACAATGTTTATGAGAAACAGCCTCGTTCCTGACGCTCAATTCACTCTCAATGGAACCACCATCTCCGAATCAACAGATATATATACCTAGTTCGAGAAATCAACATGATGAATGACCTGGTACCTGAGTTGCGAAGGAGGAAGAGAGCGGCTTGGAATGCCTTCAAGAGCGCTGAAGAAATAAATAAGAGGACAAAGAACCTCCAGCTACAAGCACATCTCTTTGATTCCTCTTTTCTTCCTGCATTAATATATGCCTCAGAGACCTGGGCCTTATGAAAACAGGATGAGAACGCTACTCGGTTCTCTCAAAGAGGAATCGAAAGAGATATGCTTGGAATATCACACATCACTCAAATGAGAGATAGAATCTGGAGTTCTGATCTCTCTCGATGGTCAAGAATCAGGGACACTGTCTCATCTGCCAAGGCATCAAAATTAGATGGGCTGGACACGTACTGAGGTTTGCAGACAACCACTGGCCTAGAGCCATTACTGACTGGATTCCACGGCACGTCAAAAGGTCGCGTGGACGTCCACCTACAAGATGGTCAGACTTCTTCGTCAAGACCCTGAATGATCGGTTTGAGGCTCTGCATGTTCCTAGAACGAACAGATGCCATTGGGCTACACTAGCACGCAACAGGCATGCATGGAGACATTACTGGCACCCACTCGAATAAATTGATGAATAAAGGGGGATCAAGCGATCAAGTGATCTATTTTTTAGGTTTCAGAATTACTTCTTTCATGCAGCAACACGGTTGGAACTGGAAGATACCGTCTTGACTGAAGTTAGCCAGAAAAAGAAAAAAAACAGGATGATGTTCACTCATTGGTGGAATACCGAACACTGGGTGTGGAAATGTACTGTAAAGGGGCTACTTCAATCATCCCTGATTCCAGTGTTTCGAGAGAAGCCAGACAAAGAAGGAAAGAAATTCGGGGTGGAAGAGAACCAGAAGTTTACAGGGATCAGGGATTCATTTATGCCAGTGACACGAGTGAGGGGTGTAGCCATTTACCCAAAACACAGATGCAACAGAACTGAAAACAAGAAATCTAAGCTGTGACCACTGAAACCTAGTCATGTGCTTGTCCAGATGACAGGCAGGGCTAGAGTGAGGACTGGGGTGGGGAGGGAATACGGGAACACAGGTGGAGGGAAGCTGATGCAGGGATTGGTGTTCAATTATTGTACGCCAAAATACAACTGCTAAAAAAACTTTAAAAATACTGGCACTTTAATGAAAACTTTAAAAAACAATACAATAAAATAAATTTCTAGATTGCAGTACCCACTGAGGTTAAAGCCCCTCTAGTCCCAGCATTAGGCTCTGATATTTTTCCTGTGATGCTGAGACCATAGATGTGGTTGTGGGGATGGAGCCGGACCCCACCGTTCAAGTTGCATGCTCGGTCCATTGAGCACTCCAATGGCATAATAGTTAGTTTCAACAAGAGAATCTTACAGCACACTTGTACAATACCCCTGTTTCCTAAAAAAATTGCTGTAATGCCACATCCTGAACCTGTGATTTGAGTTCTGAAATCAAACAATATGCACAATGAGAATTAGTCCAATGTTGAATGGAATGCAGTAGAATGACCAAGCAGGAGGAGGACATCTCCATAGTTCTCACAGTCCAAGCAAGCCTACAGAAAGGGAAAATCTGTGGGAAGTGTTGATAGGAAGAGCTTGGCAATCCCCCAAAAAGCCTTTTGGATTTTGTTTTTATTCAGACCCAGTGATGCTTGGGATACCATAGGGGATGCTGGACATTGAAGGTAGGCAGCATCTATAAGGCGAGCACCCACTGTGTTGCACTGCTGTTCTCGTCCTAATGAACTTCACTATGGGCTCACAGTCACAATTTAACATACACACAATAAAACAATTTTTGGTGCGTACAAGCGAACAGCAGGTAGGCATTTGTCTTGCATGAGGCTGACAGGGGTTGATCCTTGAACACTGTCAAAAGCAACTTACGAGAACCACCAGGAATAACTGATGAGTATCCCCAGGCCCCCAAACAAAAGAAAACTAAATTTCTTCCCATATTCAAAAAACCATGGCAATGATCCAAAGGCAAAGATATGCATGGTGCAAGATTGACTGAGCAGAGTCCAGAAAGAGCACCTGACCCTTTAGGTGTACAGCCAGGCTAGTTATACAGCCGGGGACACAAGGGCCTTGAAACACATGGACTACTCGACATATCTGACAGATAAGGAAGAATGACAACAAAGTCAAGAAAGCAAAGCACAGGATCTATCTGTAATGAAAAGCTCCGGGGAGAAGACACCCCTACCCCATGCCACACCTCCACATCACATGGCCTAGTGATGAGAAGGGGATACTCAATGTCCAATGAGCAACTCAAAGATGCTGTGGATTGGAGGACTCCTGGGTTGGCCACACGCAAGGCAAGCATCCTACTTGCCCTACTATTGCTCTGGCCATTTCTAAATAAATCGAAGAAAACGGGAAAAAATGGGAGAGCAATTACAAAGCTTTCAGGTTTAATTCTCGGTCATACAATGAAACCCGTCATTTCTCCGTGCCCATTTCCCACCACTGAAAACGCAAGTATGCCGCCATTCCACAGTCTCCCAATAACTATGGGGCAGATAATTTCCACATTCTTCTCTCTACTTTGATTACATTCAATAGGTTGACTCGAGACCACCATTATTATTTGGGATTTTACCCCAGCACTCAGATCTGGCGAAAACGCAACATCGACAATTCTTTTTTGATGGCTGGTTAAAAATAACATATGATTTTGGAATTCTGAAATTTTAACAACTAAATCTGGAGGGATTTCTGCCAAAACCTGCTGGGTTCCGAGATTTGTTCCTGAGTCTCTGGGATAATGGCCATTAAACAACTTTACCACGAGCCAGAGAGGCGGTTCGTGGGAATGACATAGGCTCTTGTTGGGGAGGGGAGGAATTGGCCGGCTCCACCCCATCCTGAGAGGCCCCACGTATCTTCCTGAGTGAGGGCCCAAACCTGACTTTCCAAAGGCCTTTGGAGGATGGAGGCCACCGAGCCACCACGTGGGAGTAGTTAGGGGGGCAGCTCCAATTTCCCCTGCGGTGGACCAGGGACAGTAACCTTCTGCAGGGTCCAGATGCATTTCTGCTAAAAGGCGCTGGGTTTCGAGATTTGTCTCTGAATCTCTGGGATCGTGGCCATTACACACCTTGATCACGAGCCACATAGGTCAATCATAGGTGCCAGACAACTCGGGGTTTCGTTGGGGTGGGGAGAAAAGGACTGGTCCCACCACCATCCAGTTAGTCCCTGCATGTTTCCTCACAGCAGTTCCAAACCTAACCATCCAGAAGCCATTAGAGATGGTGGCCAGTGAGTCGCCAGGCATGAAGCCTAATGCCACCTGAAATACCCAGTTTTGGTAACCTACTGTAGGGACCAGACACATTTCTGCTGAAAGCCGCTGGGTTCAGAGATTTGTTACTGAGACTCTGGGATCATGGCCGAGTGATCAAGAGCCAGAGAGTCTGTACATGGGCAGCGACTCAGGGTCTCATTGAGGTGGGGAGGAAAGGGCAGAGTCCACCCCAATCCCATGAGACCCCGCATGTCTTGTCACTGCAGGCCCAAACCTGTCTGTCCAATGGCCTCTGGAGGATGATGTCCACCAAGCCACCAAGTGGGATCAGGCGGAAAGACACACCCTTTCCCCCTTGTGGTGGTCTGTCACTGGTAAATCATTGTGGGAACAGGGCGCATCTCTGCAAAAAGCCGCTGGGTTCTGAGATTTGTCTCTGAGTCTCTGGGATCATAGCCTTTAAGCAGTTTGATCAGGAACCAGAGAGACCTTGCCTCCAATTATATAGCTGAGCCAGAAATGGTTTGTTGGTGTGTCTTGCACATACCTAACATTTGGCCGTTTACTTTATTGGAAGACTTTGCCCAAAGTTTTTGTTGTCTGGCCAAAGGCACAGCATCTATTTCGGAGTATCTGGAAGTCTGATGGTGCCATCATTCTGCTGATGCACTCGCCTTACAGGCACAGATAGACCTGCTGGTGGTACCATACACCCGGGAAGTAGAAATTCTATATATGGAAAAAACAGCAATAGTGGGGTTGGACTCACTGTAAAGCGGATAGGATGCTTGCCTTGCTGATACAGGTCACACCTCTCCATCCCATAGGAACCCAGCAGCACTGCAGAATAATTCCTGAGCTGCAGAACCAGAAGTAAACCTTGAGCATCAAAGAATCCCTTCCAACTCCCCTGAATTAAAAAAAAAAAAGCTATTAAAATTAATCCAAAGTGGGGCTGAAGTGATAGCAGAGTGGGTAGAACGTTTGACTTGCACATGACCAACCCGGTTTCTAATCTCAGCAACAATATGGTCCCCTGAGCTTTACCAGGAGTAATTCCTGAGTACATAAGCGAGAAGAAACCTATGTGAAATGCTGGATGTGACCCAAGAAGTAAAAAAAAAATCCAAAGAGTAAATTTTCAGAGGCAAATCTCTCTCCTTGTCCAAACACGCCCCAAAGTCCCAAACCCAGCACGAAAGCCAATGAAAATGACCGATCACAAAAGTGTCCCTTTCCTTTGGGGGCTGCCCGTGAAGATATCTGGAGGTTCGATAAGTGTTATGTCCAGTCCAAAGGCTCCAAACATGGTCCTGCGCAGTCCCGAGTAGGGAGGAATGAGATGGCCAAGACCCCCACTCTCTGCAGGCTCCTCACACCAAGGCCTGAAGTCCATGTGCCCACCCTCCAACCATCTTGGACATGGTTGCGATCGTGGCTGCAGAGGCCCTCAGGATAACTCACCCTCACCCATGACACTTCAGCCACAGAAGAGCCCCCAATGCACCCCTCAAAAGCTCCACATCCCCTAAAGCCTGGATATCCAGAACAAGTAAATAAAAGCATGAAAGTGCCATACAAGCTGGCGTGACCTGCCGCTCAAGTTCTCAAACCGGGATTTTCAGGGTGCTCAAGCATTCCAAATTCTAACACAGGAAAGACTGAAGAATGAAGGTTTACCTGTTTTTCCATTTTCAAAGAATTCAGTGCTGCATCTTGGTTGATTTCTGCCATAATTCCCACCAAACAGCCCCTCTGGGCCAAGCCAGAAGCATAGCAAACAATAAGAGAGTAGTGAGCCATGACAGCTCTGAGCAGGGGGATGTTTCTACACCTGTTCATTCAGTCACCTTCCTCCTTATTTTCATCACCAGGTCCCATTATTTACAGGTTAACACACAAGCAATTCTAAGCACTAGAATACTGGCATAGGTGAAGCCCGGGTGAAAATCAGCAGGTAAGTTTCAGTGACATGAGAAGCCTGTTCCGAGCAGACAGGCTTACTTCCTTCTTAACTGCACTTTTTTAACAACCTTGTCTATTGTTTCCAAAGGAAACTTGCTTGACTGACTTGTCCTGTTCTGTCCTTAGAGACTGTTATTAAGGGATCAAATCATCCGGTATGAATTTTTATATGTTTATTATGGTGTGAGGGGTACATGAAGCCATTCCCACATTACTGACATTTATGCAGTTTGTCTCCAGTATGAATTCTCACATACTGAGTAAGAGAATAGCACCAAATGAAGATCTTCTCACAAGTCGGACACTGAAAATATTTCCCTCCACTGTGAATTTTCCTGTGCTTAGTAAGGATTCTGAATGGCAGAAGGCCTTCCCACATTTCTCGCATATATAAGTTTTTTCTCTGGCGTGAATGCTACTTTGTACACTAAATCTGAGGCTTCTCAAAAGGCCTTTCCACATTTCTTACATGTATATGGTTTCTCTCCTGTGTGTATTCTCCTATGTGCATTAAGTATTGAGAACATAGAGAGGCCTTTCCACATTCCTTACATAAAAAGTTTCTCTCCAGTGTGAATTTTCCTATGTACACTAATATTTGAGACTGTAGCAAATGCCTTCCCACATTCCTTACATATATATGGTTTCTCTCGCACTGTAAATTCTCCTATGTACAGTCAATTATGAGGAAGAAGTAAAGGACTTTCCACACTCCACACATATTTAAGACTTCTCTCCAGTATGAATTCTCACGTGCAGAGTAAGGGAAGAGAACCGTGTGAATGCCTTTCCACATGTCAGACACTGATAAGGTTTCTCTCTGAGATGAATTTTCATATGTGTAGTAAGTCTTGAAGCTCCAGCAAAGGCCTTTCCACATTCCTTACATATATATGGTTTCTATCCAGTGTGAATTTTCCTATGTACAGTAAGTTTTGAGGCTCTAACAAAGGCCTTTCCACAGTCCTTACATATATGCGGTTTCTCTCCAGTGTGAATTTTCCTATGTTCTCTAAATGTTGAGGCCCAAGCAAAGGCCTTTCCACATTCCTTACATATATATGGTTTCTCCCCAGTGTGAATTTTCCTATGTTCACCAAGAGTTGAGGCTACAGCAAAGGCCTTCCCACATTCTTTACATATATACGGTTTCTCTCCAGTGTGAATTTTCCTATGTACACTAAGTCCTGAGGCTCTAGCAAATGTCTTTCCACATTCCTTACATATATATGGTTTCACTCCAGTGTGAATTTTCCTATGTACACTAAGTCCTGAGGCTCTAGCAAAGGCCTTTCCACATTCCTTACATATACACGGTTTCTCTCCAGTGTGAATTCTGCTATGTATACTAAGTGTTGAGGATTCAGCAAAGGATTTCCCACATTCCTTACATATATACGGTTTCTCTCCAGTATGAATTTTCCTATGTACAGTAAGTTTTGAGGCTCTAACAAAGGCCTTTCCACATTCCGTACATATATGCGGTTTCTCTCCAGTGTGAATTTTCCTATGTTCTCTAAATGTTGAGGCCCAAGCAAAGGCCTTTCCACATTCCTTACATATATATGGTTTCTCCCCAGTGTGAATTTTCCTATGTTCACCAAGAGTTGAGGCTACAGCAAAGGCCTTGCCACATTCCTTACATATATACGGTTTCTCTCCAGTGTGAATTTTCCTATGTACACTAAGTCCTGAGGCTCTAGCAAATGCCTTTCCACATTCCTTACATATATATGGTTTCACTCCAGTGTGAATTTTCCTATGTACACTAAGTCCTGAGGCTCTAGCAAAGGCCTTCCCACATTCCTTACATATACACGGTTTCTCTCCAGTGTGAATTCTGCTATGTATACTAAGTGCTGAGGATTCAGCAAAGGCCTTTCCACATTCCTCACATATATGCGGTTTCTCTCTAGTGTGAATTCTCCTATGTACACTAAGACTTGAGGCTACAGCAAAGGTCTTCCCACATTCCTTACATAGATACGGTTTCTCTCCAGTGTGACTTCTCCTATGTAAACTAAGTCTTGCGGCCCAAACAAAGGCCATTCCACATTCTTTACATCTATATGGTTTCTCTCCAGTGTGAATAATTGCATGTCTACTGAGGCTTGACGACTGAGTAAAGGCCTTGCCACACTCCTGACAGATATAAGGCTTCTCTCCACTATGAGTTTTCATGTGTCTATTAAGATGTGAGGTCTGAATAAAAGCCTTCCCACAAGTCTGACATTTATATGGTTTCTCTCCTGTATGAATTCTCCTATGCAAAATAAGATGTGCTGATCTATTGAAGGTCTTTCCACATTCTTCACATGTATAAGGTTTCACTCTTGCATTTATATTCATATGGTCACGATGGGGTAACCCTTGACTCACACTTTGTTCTCGAGGCTGACTTTTCTGGGGATTCTGTCCACTGAGGTTTTCTAAGAGAACACCACAGTGCTGAGAACATGGGGAGGCTCCCCCACATTCCTTACACGTAGATTGGTTCTGCTCATGGTGACTGTGGTTGAGGATGTGTTGCTGTGAGAGACTCACTATAAACAGTGCTCCACTACCTAGCAGGTGCCCCATTGGGGAATTTTTTGCCTGTGAACTGAGAATAACGCAGTCTAAGGAACTTTTTCCAGGAGAGGGCTTCTTCAGAGTGAGGTAGCTCTCGCCATTCTGATCACCCTCAGAAGACATCCCACCTGTCTCGGCATCCTCATAGGGCTGAGGGAAGGATTGCTCACTAGAGACATTGTCACAGAGTGTAGAATCAGAGACATTCCACTTGGGGTGGCACCTTTCCTGTAGAACAACAAAGGATTCTAATTATTGACTTATTCACTGAGTCTTCCTGACAAAACACTGAGCCGTTCAGCTGTGGTTTCACACATATGCACCACACAAATGCAATTACCGACATATGAATTGTCATACGATAGAG
The DNA here is from genome assembly GCF_029834395.1 of Sorex fumeus. Classification (NCBI taxonomy): domain Eukaryota; kingdom Metazoa; phylum Chordata; class Mammalia; order Eulipotyphla; family Soricidae; genus Sorex; species Sorex fumeus. The sequence goes on along the minus strand of NW_026606171.1, from coordinate 1,194,350 downwards.
TAATTTCATGTTACTGTAAGTTGGACACACAAAATTGATGGATGCAGAGTCAGTAAATTCTGTGCCTTTCTCCCCTTTAAATTAATGAAGGAATACAACTGGAAATAATTCCTTCTATAGAAAATGGAAGCATCTATTTCAAGAGAAAATGAAATAGATCCACATGCGGGTTTGGTTAAAGTTCCGTGTGGAACCTGTGATGCAGGGGTGAAGACAACGCTGCATCGTCACGCAGCTGAGAGAGACCACGTGGCCATTGCAAAGCTCTCACCACAAGTTATGGCTTTCAGGATCAATGAAGTTTTTTGTTCTTTCTGTTTTGTAGTTTCTATTTATTGGGGTTGGGTGGGTGGAGGGACACACCATGCAGTGTCTAGGATCAGTTCTGTGGGTCTATGCTGTCTATAAGTTGTTTTGGGTAAGGACCATCCATCCATGCGCAAAGAAAGTATATTTATCACTGCACCCTCTCTAGGGCGCACCAATTAGCTTTCAAAACGACTACCACTGTCAAGCAAATCAAAACTCACACTATATTTATACATGGTTTATTTCAGCACGTAGTGAAGCTAAGGGTCCTATACTCTAAGCATCAGACTTTGGAATTCCTCCCTGCCATTCCCAGCCTTCCACCTTAACAATCATATACTTGGTCCACTCCTGCTGGCATAATAATATTTATTCTGATTTAGTGAATCTTACCAACTCACTCGTACTTGCTGACCCCATTCCCAAATCAAAGTGCTGCAATGCCAAATCCTGAAGTTGCGGTTTCAGTTCTGAAACTGAACAAAACATGCAATTCAAGCACTTGTCCAAAAATGTAGCATAATGATGCCATGTAGTTAAGAGTATATTTCTGTGGTTCTCTGAGTCCAAAGAGTCCCACACTAAATAAAAGATTCGGATAGTGGAAAACTGTGAGGATCTTGGCAATTCTACACTAGGTTTTGTTTTTGTTTTTGAGTAGACCTGGTAATGTTCGGGGAACCAGGTTTCTGAATAAATTATTGAACAGGTTACCTTCAGGCACTGCAAGGCACTCCCTGCTGTACTATCGTTCAGATCCAAACAAGCTCTGTTATGGTCTTACTTATTCGAATGCCATGAAAGCAAATTACAGGATCATTATGTGACTGACAGTCCAGGGCAATGAAGAACAGCATGAGTGCGGCACAGACCCAAGGATGCAGGAGACCAAGGCCCCGGTTTTAGCAGCGTGTTTCCTACATGCTCAGCGCACCCATATGCTGCACAGGGCCTGAGCCAGGAAGGGTCCTCAGACACTCACCCGCACACATGCCTCTCCTCCCTGACCTCAGGGTTCCTCCTTCCAGCCAGGAGATCACCGCAGGCTTCATCCCAGAGTGCCCTGCCCCAACAGAGACAGAGGCATGGATAAGTGACAGGGAAAAGGTGGCAGGTAAATCCCCATGTTTTCCTGATATAAGTGGGCATATATCTGAAAAGCATGAACAGAATGTCCATTTCCAAAATGCCACATATTTCTAGTTATTCGAGAGGTAAGACCCAAGAAAATACCACAAATACTCTAGACCTGACCTTGTGTATGGCCGACAGGGGGTTGATCAGCACAGTATGTTGCTGGTTTTTTGTCTTCATTGGGGTCTCACCTGGCAATGCTCAGGGGTGACTCCTGACTCTGTATTCAGAAATCACTGCTGCTGGTGCTCGTGAATGACATCGGATGCTGGGGATTTAACCCACGTCGCTGCTTGCTTGAAAATCACTTTCCTCCCTCTACTGTCTCTTTAGGCCCAGCCGCACGTGGAGTTTCCTGAGCCCCTCATGAACTCATCACGGATTTCAGTAAAAATAAGTGCATAATAAATCTGGAAATGGCCAAGGGTGGCAAGAGACCCTTATTTTTTAAGCTGAAAAATGTATCCAGAAAGAGAGTACATCAGGAGTTTCTCACGGACAATCCAGTTGCGAAACTCGATATCACCTAGGGTCCCTCATGCCAGCCAGGAGTGATCCCTGAGTGCAGAGTCCAGGAACAAACCCCAAGTCCTGCTGAAGTATCACAAGAACCATTAGAAGTAAATCCAAACACTGAAATAGGGCAGCGTCTAATGAGTTGAGAGACGAGATATCAAATTCCCTGTGGTGGTACAGCACATAGGACAGAAGCGCTGACACACATGTGGGTTTGATCCCTGGCAGCCCATATGGTTTTGGAGCAAGGCCTGGTATGGATCCTGAATACACAGGCAGGAATAATCCCTAATTCCTAAGGAAAAAAGAAAATGCAAAAACCATCTGACTTGATGACTGGTGCAAATGTACTGGGGGTGAGGCACCAACACTTTAAGTTGCCAAGAGGTTTCAGCCCACGGTACCCCATCGCCCCTGAGCACTCTTAGGAGTCATCCTTTAGCACAGCGCCAGGAGAACTGTGGACTGCCCCCCCCCAACAAAGGAAACAGCAAAACCAATTAAACACACAAAAGTTCGTGTAGTACACAAAGTAAATTGATGCACCAATGGATGGAACTATTTAAAGGGAACTGAGCAATAACTGGGCAGATAGGGATCTTCCCATGGACACAGTCGAAACGGGTTGATATGAATCACACCATAGGATCCGGCTACCCCACACGAGAAATTACTGAGGATAAAGCTGAGAGTAAGGCCTGAGTATCCACAGGTGAACCCTAAAAAAAGAGTGAGGGAAGAGCTACTGCACGGCTGTCCAACATCCCAGCTCGTCACAGAGCTACAATTGGACACACAGCTGCCGCCCAACCCCAGGGAGCCCACGCGGGTCTGTTCAGACACGGTTGGCTCCACACTGCTCTCACCGACAGCCTGCAGATTCTGGTAGGTCTCCAGCATCACGTCCCTGTACAGCTTCCGCTGAGAGGCCTCCAGGCATGACCATTCCTCTGGGGTGAAGTTCACAGCCACGTCATGGAAGGTTACTGCATCCTGAGTCAGCACACAAAGAGGGTGGGAGTCAGTGTCCATCTTAGCCTCATTTCCACTACTCTGAGGCCAGGTCCCAGGGTCCTATATTGTCGCTGGTCCTCTCCACTCCAAATGAACCAGCCTCCATGCACATGCATGACTGACGGGCCTCCAAAATCACATAAGGCAACTGGATCTGCTAAAGTGGGAGGAAGTTATACAGAAGGTTCTTGGATGTATCTGCCTTTCCTGGTAACCCCCCGGCCAATTTGAGCACCACTGTTCCAGTGAGCACTGTAGAGAGGATCAGCTGAACACAGACTTGTACGATCCAAAAGGCTATCCTGGTTGTAGCGAAAACCACTGCACGCTCACCGATGCACCCCCACAGCACATGACCGCTAGGATTGAGAACTCGACAGTCCATATAAACAACTACTCATGGCATGTATGCCTGTAGGAACTCACTGCTCAGGACTGCCCAAATCCCGCTCAAAGAAGGTAGAAGTTTCTAGACCCCAAAATATCTACTGGCCTCAGAGATCCTTGGCTCTTTCTCCTTGGGATTGGTGCATGCCCAGAAATCCACACACAAGATTATGTGAACGCAAGACTGTATGACCGAGCAGGTAGTCTCTCCAAAGTAGGAAGGACAAAACAGGAGAAAAGCAAATCTGGGGGCCCAAGTCACTGTAGTTGCCAGGGCACAAACGGGGCCATCACACCCCAGGGTGCTCTGAGGCCTGTCACTTTTGAATCCAGAGCACAGAGTCAAGAGAACAGCTGATGACAAAAACAATGCAAAAGAAACCGTAGCAGCAGGTTGGCGTAACAGGACAGCTGTTCCTGGGACAGCATGTAGGACTGGAGATCCCCAACATCCCATATGGCCCTAAAAGTACTGCCAGGGGCAATGCCAGAGTGCAGCACAAGGAATGATTGCGAGAATCCTTGCTCTGCCACCCCTAATAAAACAGAAAACCCAAGATGAAACCTTTGGACCTCCAGCATCCCATTGGTCACCTAGACCTGTCTGGAATGAGCATTGAGCACTGAGCTTTGAGTACTCCTCATGCACCACTGGTTCGGTCCCAAAGCCAAATAAAACAAAACGAACATACACAAAAGCAGCTTCAAACAGCAGAATGGGACGGTCAAATCGGAAGTCTCATCTTGGAATCTATCCAAAATAAACCCAAAAAGATGACCCAGGAAGCCTGGGGACTCCTGGTACTACCTCATGTCATTCTATCCATCTACTCGTATCTGGGAACGGTTTACCAGAAGCCGCGTCACCATCTTCTACTGTCACTATTGTTCTGAGGATCAGCAGGAGGCTCCGTGCAAAGACCTGGAGAAGTCAGAACAGTGAGCACCAGAGAAGAGCACCTCCTCCCACTCCCGAGCTCAGACCAGCCACACCCTCAGGCACAGCCTCACAATTCCACCTCTGGGAGACAATGGCAGAAGCTCCTGTCTCCACTAGGGATGCAAATTTTGTTGGCATCTGTGCTGCACTTCAGGAGAGGAGCCTGGGCCCAGGCTACAGGGGAGGAAAAGACAGCCTTCTCTGATCCCCGGATTCTTCTCTGGCTCCCACAGGAAAGTCTCTATAGGCCGTGCCAGGGGCTGACTCTCAGGCCAGGAGCTCCCAAATACTAGCGCCCCCTGCAGGCTGGCAGCAGTGCTGCACCCTGGGAACCTTAGCCTGGAATGTGGCTCCACCATGTGACTTAGAGTGGACAAACCTTCGACACTCGCTTACAGGGTGGACAAGGACATGCACCTGGGCACTCTGTCCCGGGGACCTCAGTATTTACTACAATGGCAGGTGTCGTCTGCTCAGGGAGAGATAGAGAGTCAGGGGTGCTTTGCAGTTTGATGTGAGGGAGCTGAAATTCATGAACCTAAAAAAGATATACAAGTATTTTGGTTAGATAGCAATAATGTGAATTGGGCACTTGACTAGATGAACTGATCAATCCTCTGCATCTCATATGGCCCCTAGCAGCGCCAGGGACAATACCTGAGCTTAGAGACTCGAGTAACTCATGAGCATCTCCGGGTATGTGCCCTCTCTCCCCCCTAAAATATAAAGAACCAAAAATAGCCCCCCCAAATACATTTTCATTGGCAAATCTCAGTCACCTGCAAGCCCCCTTCCCCTCACATACCCCGCATGATCGCGGCTCTCACGGCAGACAATGAAAATGACCAGCAACAGGTCTCCTGCCATTAGCTGGAGGGGCTGAAGCTCTGCCGCTCAAATCTGGAGATTCTACAGAAGCGAGCTTAGGACCGATGGTTCAAACGTGGGACTGCTGGGACGGTTGGAATAGCCAAGCCCTCGGATGATTCTCGCACTCAGCACTGTTGCCCCATCGCGGAGCTGGAGACGATTGTGGCGAAAGAGGCACGCCAGAATCACGAACTCACAACTGTCACCCCTGAACCTTGAGACAGCCCCCACTGCACCCCCAAAGCTCTGTCTCCCCCAAAAACGTCCATCACACCTCACGATCCACCTGGATGTTGGCGAACAAGTGAAAAACCAGCGCAAAATTGCCCCCAAGTTGGCTCGGCCCCTCGGCTCAGAGTGTGGAAATGGGAAGGCGCAGGGTGCTCACAGGAGGTTGCTTGAGTCCTGCAACTAAATCCTTATTCAGAGTCCCCCTTCCAGGATGGGGTGCAAATTTACTTGCCCTTTGCCAAGTGAGCAACATCCCCAGTGTCTGAGTCAGGGATGGAAAATGAACCATGACATTTATGACGTCACTTATGACATCATTTCCATTTCCGTTAGGTACCTTAAAGAGCCAGAGTCTATGCATTGAGAAGCTTTTTGCCACCCAGGTGAATCTGTGCTGCAAGGGGTATGGACTCGAATAAAGGAGTGGAGAGGCAAATGCTGGACTGGTTGGTCACACACTGGGGGCTTGGGGGTAAGGAGAAGTCCCCTGATCGTGCATTGTCACCTAACATCAAAAAAATGATATCTAAACACAATCTGTTACCCTGACTCTTGTCAAATGATCCCTGAGCTCAGAGACAAGAGTAAACACTGAGCACTGTAGACTGTGGTGAAAAATATAACAAGAAAAAAGGCAAATTCTACCGAAGGGGGGGGAAATGATGTACAAAGACAAATTTAAGAGTGAAACATTAAAAGAGTCAAATTTCTGGTCCTTAAAAATCCCCTATTCTTGGAGCTGGAGAGATAGTACAGCGGCTAGGGCATTTGCCTTGCACGCGGCCAACCCAGGTTCGATTCCCAGCACCCCATATGGTCCCCTGAGCATTGCCAGGAGTAACTCCTGAGTGCAAAGCCAGGAGTAATCCCTGTGCATCGCCAGGTGTGACCCAAAAGAGAAAAAAATCCCCTATTTTTGATCTATCCCTGCTACAGAAACTCACAGTTTCTCCTGAATCCCTATTGTTCTTTCACCATTGTTTGTGCATATATATGTGTAAATATAAGTGTGACTTTGTGTGATTTTTGTTTCAGGGCCACAACCGGCAGATTCAGGGCTTACTCCTAGCTCTACACGCAGGAATCACTCTGGTACCGGCCATATGGGATGCAGGGGATAGAACCGGGGTTGATTGCTTGGATGCTTAAGTCCTTACTCACTGTACTATGGCTCCGGCCCTAAGTAAATGTGCTCCTTGCACACCCAGTCGGATTACTGAGCAAGGTCCCTACTCCTGGAAAACCAAAACTTTCTTGATTAAAAAAAACAAAACGCTTTACCCTGGTTGGATTCTAGTTCTAAGCAATTTAGGTTTAACATTGGTTCATCATTTCTCCTCTGCTACAAGGAGCTTAGGCTTACTGAGTAACACCCATCCCAATCACTCCCATTTCCTTAGTATTCATCTTTAACTTCCCTGTGCTCTGCTTCCCCTATACATTAATCACCCATTTCCCATAACCACAACCTTTGAATTGTAAAGTCAGATTCTTCAGAGATCTCTGGATTTTGTATTTGGAAGTGAAATGTTGACTTTCTCTTTCCTTTATATCCTCTGCAGTTTACTTTAGACAAATATCCTTTTTTGCTCCTGGACAAGGACCAGTGCAGTCCAAGGTTGGAAAGATTGTGCTGGGAGGATTGGGATGGGTGTTACTCAGTAAGCCTAAGCTCCTTGTAGCAGAGCCATGCCCCCAGCCCTCAGCTTTGTATAGACAAAGGAAGGAAATATTATGCTTTTGTAGTTTCATAGTTAATTGACTGCAGATACTATATACTCTTGGGCATAGTCATGTTTATGAGACTTAAGCCTCAGCTGCCCTTTGTTCTTAGCACCCCAAAATCAAGAGACTGAATGGACCCAGGAGACCTGTGAGCTACCCTGGCATTGAAAAGGGACAGGTAAGCACCATAACAAATTCCATTATGACCCAAACATAAGCAACTGAATAAGAATCCTGCTGTGGTTAGAAAGGACTAACCTAACCTGTCCTGGGGATTTTTGTCTGGGATCTATAGGAAATATCACCAATAGAGACACCCTATAAACTTAATAGATCTCTTACTGTGTCCATTCAAAATGAACAGAAAGAGTAAGTGTAAATTTAATATGACTGTTTCAATGAATATTAACTAAGCAAAGAAAAAAATATGTCCTTAGAGAAAATCCTGCCCTTGAGCTGATCTCTCCTTCGAGTTATATTTTTGGGCTAGAAGTTTCCCTGGAGGGAAGGGCTTTACATCCTTTGATTGTACAACCATATCTCTGTTTATTTGCTACCCCTAACTCTATGGGATGGGCTGGAGAATAAAGGCTGTGAAAGACACGTGAGGAGAGGGAATGAGGAGCAGTGGGAGACTGGTATAATACACAGGAGAATGGAATAAAGAGCAACTCATCACTGTCAGTCCACAACGTAAAATGTGGGGGTGCGGTGAGGTGTTGGTGGACTGCCTCCACACCTCCGGAACCCTTCTCAACAGAGACAGAGAGACAGCGAGACAGAAAATCACAGTCTGAGGGTGAAAATGGCCTGTTTATTGCAGAACAGCTACCATTCATAGAGAACATCTGAGGGGGCATTAGGTAAGGACATAGGAATGACTGATCATTTACACAGATAAATATTTGGCAGAGGAAATTCTCATGGGGAGATTCACCCAAGGAGACACTCTGTCTCTTATCTTTTCCTCTAGTTGTAAAATTTATCAATACTTGTAGTTGTTTGGATAAACACAGTAAGAGACAAAGATCCCAACACTTAGTTCTCTGAGCTTTGACAGCAAATAAGGCTTTTTTTGGCTTTTTTGGGTTACACACGGTGATACAAGGGGGTACTCCTGGCTCTGCACTCAGGAGTTACTCCTGATGTTGCTCAGGGGACCATATGGGATGCTGGGAATCAAACCCAGGTCGGCCGCGTGCAAGACAAATACCCTACCCACTGTGCTATCTCTCCAGCCCCCAGAGCAAATAAGGCTTTTAACACTTACTTCTCTCGGCTCTGAGACCAAGCAAGGCTTTTACTGTAAATCCCAGACTAAGTCTTCAGGCCAGTTCAGCTTGTCCTTCCCCATGGGGGTCCTGTCTCCAATGTTGTAACAGTTTGCATCAAGACCATGCATATTTGCTTTCTAGAATGTTCCATTTCGAAGCCGGGGTAGTTTTGCCACTTGCCCCGGGTCCATCCAAGTTCCACGGCAGAACCTCCCTATTGGGGTGTTAGGAACTACAGTAACTGAAGCCCAAGTCAAGTAATGATTACCCAGCAATTATGCCCTGGAGAAGATGACTTCAGAGTCAATCAACTCCCAAATATTAGGACCATAGCATTGATGGTCTTACTCTGTTTAACCAAAGAACATTCTGAATAGTTAAAACATAAATAATCTATAGGGGAAATATAAAAGCAGGTACAAATACACAGCACTTCAACTACAAAGCAGTACAAATAAAAAGTTGAGAATTACCAGAAAGTTATGGTTTATTAGTTATCAAGACTGACCTGGGGAACTGAGACAACAGGAGGAAAATACAGAATAAAATAAAATAAAAATAAACTTTAACTAAATTAGGGATGTTAGCAAGGACATGATAAGCTTCTCTGGGAGTAGGAAAAGGGACAATTCAGAGATGAAGCCTAAAACACTTTGCGTTAATATCCAGCAGATCACCAACAGCCTGAACCCTGTTTCCTTCTTCGATCCACTGTCACCCTTCACCGGCCAGGGTGGGGAGACCAATCGCAGCCACCAAAGGCACACAGCACATGCCCAGACATTATTTGAATACAACTCTCAGTACTCAGTGTAATACCCGAGTTTTGCCTGATCAGGGAGAGAGGAAGATTCGGGGTGCAATTTTCAAGTTGATTTTAGGATGCAGAAATTCTACATTAGAAAAAAACAACAATGTGGAATCACAGATAGTAAGCACGGAGGGGCGCTTCCCATGCTGACCCAGAGCGATATTCAGCATCTCACATGACCCATAAAGCACTTAAAAAAAAAAAAGAATTCCAGAGTGCTGCTGCTGAAGGATGCCCTGAGATTCCACATATATACCCAAAATACAACCAAAAATAGCCCCTAGGTCAGTTTTCATTTGCAAACCGCAACCACCCCAAGAACCACGCCCAAGGGATGGTCTGGAAATCAAGGCTACTAATGAATAGGGACTGAGGGCTACAGTGTCATTTGCCATTAGGGAGCTGCCCCCCTGCCCCTTAAAAATGAACAGTCCTTTTATAGTTTTGGAGGCACCACCGGCGATATGGACAAGAAACTTCTGACTCTGCACTCAGGCAGCCGTCCTGGTGGAGTTTGGAGAACGATCTTGGGTGGGTCAGATGCAAAGCAAACGCCCTAACCGCTGTACTATCTGTAAGGTCCTCTAAGTGAATCTGCAGGTCCTACAGCAGAGAGGTTGTGGCCAGTGTCTTGGACAGGGCCCAGCACACTCCCGTGCTGGGAGGGTCAGGACGGCCCAGCCCCGACGCTCTGCAGGCCCCACGCTCGGCCCCGCGCCCACCCGCCACCGCCCCACGGCGGAGCTGCAGGGGATCCCCAGAACCACGCACTCACACCCGCGACCACCGTGCCCCGCACAGCCCCCACTGCACTCACCAAAGCTCCGTGTCCGCCAACAAACCCTGCTGCGCCTCAGGAACCACCTGGATATCCACTGAAAAAGGAGCTTGAAAGTGTCCTTAGAGCTGGCTTGGTCCCGCCCCTTAGTGCAGAGACCGGTAGGCTCAGGGCGGGGCGCTCACGGGAGGCCGCTAGTGTCCTGCCACGAAACAGGCCTTCACAGACCCCTTCCACGCGGGACAGCCACTTCACCCCTCACCTGAGCAACAAATGGGCGCCTGATCCAGAGTCTTGCACACAAACACGGAAATGCCCTGCTGTGACGTCACTTCCGCTTCTGCAAGCAGCCTTAAAGGGCCAGACACCAGCTCTAGCTGCGGCAGGGAACAACTAGGAAAATGCAGGTAAATGGGTAAGGCTGCTTGGCTGGAGTGTTTGCCTTGTACGCAGCTGACCCAGGTTCAATCATCTGGATTCTATATGGTCCCATTTTGGTGTATAATAGATAGTTAGGATTTTACTTCTTCCAAAGTGTAAGTCTCAAAACATTTACCCTCAATGTTTGTGTAAATCAAATGGAAAACTGACTACAATGAGTGCAGATATGCTACAGCGAATGGAAGTGCATCCTTACACATTGCTGAACTGGACACAAATTATGGACAGCATAGCAGGATGTGACTCCCAGAACATAACACAGAAGGGCCTGAAGAATGGAGCTTTGGCTGTCTATCCAACGTCAAAAGGGCTCACCACAGCATCCTGGTTGATCTCTGCCATGATCCTCTGCAAACCAGGGCCTCTGAGCCAAGTCAGAGGCACAGCAAAGAATGAAACTATGGTGAGTCTTGACAGTACCCAGCAAAATGCAATATCTGTACCTATTTACTTCTTATTTAATTCCTTCCACCTTGCTTTATCACTAAGAACCATTATTTACCAGTTACCATACTGGGAAGTCCACATGCCAGGACATTGTCATAACCATGGTCCAGGTGATAATCAGCAAGTACCTTTCACTTACGGTACTAGTATCACAGGAAGCTTTCACACATACCAGGATTATTTCCTTCCTTATTGTACTTTTGTATCAATCCCCACTCACTTGTTGAAAGTAAAGTTGTATTACCTCAGGGCCCTCTTCTGACGCCGGCCATTGTTATCATGGAAGTGATTGATCCAGCATAACTTTTATATTTACTAAATCTTGAGGGAACATGAAGGTCTTCCTATATTCCTTACCGACAGGATTTTCTCCAGGATTCTCTTTAAAATCACAGGTGCGAATAATGCACTTTCCACGTTCTTACATAAATATATATATTCCTACATATATAAATATGTATATTTATATATAGATTCTCTCCAGTGTGAATTCTCCTATGCATAAGGCCTGAGGATCCAGGATAGTCCTTCCCACACTCCTGACAGATATAAGGTTTCACTGAAAAATGACTTTTCACATGTGCAGTAAGGGCTGAAGACAAACTGAAGACCTTTCCACATTACTTACACTTATGAGGTTTCTCTGCACTGTGAATTTTCCAGGTTCAGAAAGCTATGCCAATTGCATCAAAATCTTAGTGCAGTCATTTGCAGTCATTTCATATATAAAGCCTCAATCCAGGATAAAATTTTCTTACACAGCAAAGCTTGAGGGTTGAGTAAAAATCTTCCCACACCCCTACATATGTTTTCTTCGAGTATGAATTTTCCTATGTTTAATAAGGAGTTAGCGGAAAGTGAAGTCTTTGCCAAAGTCTTTACAAACATAAGGTTTGTCTCCAGTATGAAAAATTCAGTGTCACAAAAGTATTGTGAAATAAGCAAAGGCCTTGCCACACTCCTTACATAAATATATATATGTATATATATATTATATATATATATGGATTCACTGCAATGTGCATTTTCTTATGGCCAAAAAAGTTTTAATAGTAAGTGAGGACTCTCCCACAGTAGTGACACAAATAGTGTTTCATTCCTGTATGAACTTTCCTATGCTCAGAAAGACCTGAGAAGAAATGAAAGGCCTTTCCACCTACCTCACATATAAGGGTTTTCTACTAAACAGAAATTATGAAAACTAAGACGTAAGGAATAAGCAAAGGCCTTCCTACATTGCTCACAATTATAATTTATCTCTCCGGTGTGAGTTTTTCTTTGAACTAAGGCTTGTGGAACAAGCAAAGACTTTCCACTCTGTATATGCATATGGTTTCTTTCCAGTGTGACTTTTTCCATGCATACTAAGATGTATGAGTCAGAGAATGGTCACAGCACATTCTTTACATGCATACAGACTCTCCAGTAGGAAATCTCCTGTTTATAAGGTATAAGGATTCATCAAAGGCCTTCCCACCGGCCTTACACTCTCCTGTGTCGATGTTCACATAGTCCCACCGGGGTGGTGCTGGACTCAAAAGTTTGTCCTCAGTGTTTACATTTCTGGGAATTCTGTCCAATATGGGCTTCTATGGGAAAGTTATAGTGCTGAGGACATGGGAAGAGTGATCTTCTGATCACCCTCCAAAGACAACCCACCTGTCTCGGCATCCCTGTGGGGATGAGGGTCAAATTGCTCACTTGAGCCTTTATCACAGTGTGCAGAAAGAGACATTCCACCAGGGCTGGCTGCTTCCATGTAGAAGAACAGAGAAGGATTCCAATTATTAGTCTAGGCCATGAGAGTTTTCATGTCAAATGAATTCAAGCTCTGCAGGTAAGTAACTGGTAAGGTACGGAACAATGAGTTTCTGAGTTTCTGGGGAAGTAATAAATCCAGATGGGAATGAAGCAATGACTCCGAAGCCAACCCTGGGGATTCAGAGAGGAACTAGCCTAGTAGAAACCCAGAGAGCTGGAGACATGGAACAGGAGCAAAGGCTGCTAAGAACATCGGAGACCAATGTCCGGCCAACGCTCTACCCCTTGACAACATGTGAGCAGTGGACTCCCTGCTACAAAGAAAACCCCAGGAGGCAGTTTCAGAAACATGATTTCAAACTGAGAGTATTAGGTTAGTACAGTGCGCTGCATGCAGTCAATCTAGGTACAATGTCCATAATTCCAAATGGTCCCCTGAGCACCATCTGACTAACAAATGGATCGAATTTTGCTCTATCCAATCATAAATGTTTCCTTTTTTACCTCTAATATTAGTAAAGTGACATGGGTGAGATCCAGGAATGTGACCAATCTTGTGAGTAAACCGAACAGGTAAACGGAATGGTCTACTGGGATGTGGGGAGCTTGAGACCTGACCCATATTCCCACTTATAAAAAATTTCATCGGGGCGCCCCTTCCATCCTTTCTAACAACATTCTGGGCATAGTTACGTGCATCTAAACTCTCCAATTGAGACCAGAGCAACTGTAGATCTGGGTAGGGTGTTGCTTGCACATGTCTAACCTAGGTTCAATCCCCAGGATCCTGTAGAGTCTCCCGGAACACCACCAGAAATAATACCTGAGTGCAGAGTCAGGAGAAACAACTGAGGATCACCAGGTATTGTAGGATGATAGTGGTCTGCCCTTGCTTCCTGGCTGGTGAGAGCTTATGTTTAATGATTGCCAATAACCTTTCAATTACCTTTGTCTCTTGATCAGATTTGACTTGTAAATATTGTCTTTCTCTTCTCCTTAATCTCTTTTGCATGGTTAGCTATTTCAGAGCAATTGCTTTTTGTATGGATACAGGAAGACAGAAAGACAAGCCTGAGCTTGAGAGTTGATGGTCTCCAGATAATATTACCTCCTGGGCATCTGCTCTTTTGACTGAAGCCTCAGTTGCCCTTACTTCCTCGATCCCCAAAAGAAGGGTCCGATGAGGGACTAGATGAACCCAGGGCAAGTGGTGAGCTAGCTACCCTGGCATCAAAATGGGTCTGGACAAAGTACCATAATGCTTATCTACAAGATAAGCATGTTCATGGACAAATTCTGTCATGAATCAAAAAGTAATAACTAGACTTGGATGCTGCTGGGATTAGGAGTGATTGATCCCTCCTGAGCACTGTAGTCTGAATCTGTGGTGAGAAGTCCCCAGGAGAGTCACCAACAAGCCTAAAATTGTCTATTACTGTGTCCATACAGAATGTTAATCATGAGGAAGTAAAACTAAATATGTCAATTAACTTGCTGGTCTAAGGAGAGGAGTAACACACCTTTAGTGCTGCTTTTCCTTCGTGGGCTGCAGGTGATGGAGAAGTCTGGAAAACCATTTTTCATTGCCTTTCCGGTGGGGAGGCGTGGATTGGGGTTGTGGTGAGAGAAGAAAAAGAGCAGCTTCAGGGAGACAGGGGGAATGAAGGAGACTGAGAAAAGGGATGGTCCTCCTCCACCCAGATTTTCTATTTCCAGTATGTAAGCATTACACCCACCAACTGTCCCTTGCACTGTGTAATCCCAACAATGGCCAAGACCCAGAGACTATAATATCTTGCTCCTGGAAGAGAACAGCGTAGTTTCCTACCTCCGCTTCTGGGTGTCTTAGTGGGGCGCTTTGGAGGAGGGTGTGTTGAGTTTCCCTCCCCACCCCGAGCAGAGCCCCGGCAGCTAAAGACCTCTGGTTCGAGCCACAGCCCCACAAGTTCGGACAAGCCTCATGCATGAAGGAACCAGCAGAGGAACCCAGGTGTGCAGGACCTGGGGCTTAGATCTCCATGCTGATCCTATTGGGACTGGGCCTCCTCCACCCAGATCTCCCATCTTCCAGTATGTATGCGTTACATCCACCAACTGTTCCCGGTGCCGTGTAAACCCATCAATGGTCAATACCCAAAGACTATAAAACTATGCTCTGGGAAGTGCGTGGCCACATGAAATCTTATTATCTTGTCTTACTCTGGAAAAACTGGCAGGCTATCAGAAGTATCCTGCCCTAACCGCAGAGTCTGGCAAACTCCCCATGGTGTACTCAATATGCCAAAACCCAGTAACAATCATGGTTCTCATTCTCCTGACCCTGAAAGAACCTCATATGTGGCACTTCTTAAAATCTCAGCGATATGAAGTAGACATTACTGGGGCCTGCGTGAGTCAATCGATGAACAACAGGATGACAACGATACAGTGAGAGAAGAAGAGACACAGAGGTAGTGGACATGGTTGCGACTTAGAGAGAAGGCTGAGAGCTGAGAGTAAGAGTGGCTGGGTAGACAGGAGAGGAGTCACAGAGAGCACTGGAGAGCGAGTTAGAGAGAGGGTTGGATAGAGCTGGGAGAGACAAGAGACTGAATAAAGTGCAACTAATCAGCAACCAGCCTGGTCCTCGTTCTACTTTCATTAGTCCAAAGCAACAGCTGTCCAGGGTGGAGAAGTGGCTCGAGAGCATCAAATGTGAACAGTGAGAGAGAGCCGCCAGGAGAGACCAGGAACATCTGTTAACGTGTAAATCCTGTCCAAACCCCCACTTCTCAGAGGGTCCCCCAGGCCCTCTGGAATGACTCCTGAGTGGAGAGTCAGGAGTAAGCCCAGAGCACTTTTGGCTGTGATCCAAAAACAAAAACACAAAAAAGTGAACTGTGGGGGGGCTGGAGAGATAGCACAGCGGGTACGGTGTTTACCTTGAACACGACCAACCAAGGTTTGATTCCAAGCATCCGAAATGTTCCCCTAAGCACTTCCAGGAGTAATTCCTGAATACATGAGCCAAGAGTAACCCCTGTGCATCACCGGGGGTGACCCAAAAAGCAAAAAAAAAAAAGGGGGGGGGGAATTGTGTAGTTAAACAGAAAAAAGAACACAAATTTCTCGACTTAGCAAAAGCATTTTTATGATGGCTACAGAGATAGTACAGACCCTGAATTGCTTGTCTGGCACATAGTTGACCAGGGTTCAATCCCTATCACCTCACAGGGGCCCAAAACCTAGCATTATCAATGAGAACCAAGCCGTGGTAAACTCTAATCTCCATTGGGTGTAAAAAGGTAAAGGTAAAGGCCCTCCCGTTGATCGTCGATTTGCTCGAGCGGGCCCAGTAACGTCTCCGTTGGAGACTTTGTTGTTACTGTGTCTGGCATATCAAATACACTCGGTAGCTTGCCGGGCTCTTCGAGAGGGGCGGAAGAATCGAACTCGGGTCGGCCATGTTGGCCGCTTGTAAGGCGAACGCCCTACCGCTGTGCTATCACTCCAGCCCCATTGGGTGTAGCAAACCAAAAATAAATCAAAAAATTTAGGTGCCAGAACTATAGTTTGGTAGGGTACTGGCCTTGTACAAGGCTGGCCTGTATACCCTGGCACCACACTGAATACCGTTTGGTACCTTTTGGCAGCAACCACAGGGTATGACCATACACACACATATGTGTACACACACACACACACACACATACATATATATGTGTGTTTGTGTATGTGTGTATATCTATATCTATATACATATATGTGTGTGTGTGTGTGTGTGTGTGTGTAATTTGTTCACAAGTCAACCTCCACCAACCAGTTTTGTAGAATGCAGGTTTGGATTTTGGCGCTACAGGTGGCAGAACTTTGAGGTAACCTGAGTAGTGCTGGGGGTATCCTGCGTTTTACAGGAGACTGTACCATGGCAGATTGTTTGCATGGACCCATCCTGCATTCCTGGCCTATCTCTGACCCAGCAATTCAAATTCTATATAAATAATGTTAACCTTGTGAGAAAGATACAGGCAATGGGAAGGGATGAGGCCCAGCTGGTAGATAGAGGTCAGGGCAGGGTTACTGGCACCTGGGACCTCCTGGTGCAACCCTGAGCCAGAAGTACAGGCTGCAATTTCAAATG
Organism: Sorex fumeus; assembly: GCF_029834395.1. Classification (NCBI taxonomy): domain Eukaryota; kingdom Metazoa; phylum Chordata; class Mammalia; order Eulipotyphla; family Soricidae; genus Sorex; species Sorex fumeus. The sequence goes on along the minus strand of NW_026606171.1, from coordinate 1,177,592 downwards.
TTTCCAGCGGCCCGAAAGAGCTGACAGTGAGTGGGAGGGCACTTGTCATGAACACAAAAGACTTAACTTCACAACCTGAATTGCCAAAGAGTGATCCCGGAGCACTGCTGGGTTTGGCAAAATCCCGCATAGCCAATCCTCCTCCTGCCCAAATAAAGTCAATGCGGAGTTAAATGCCAACAGAAGAGGTGTGAAATCTAGTAATATATTCTGAACGGTCAGTCCTCTGGGTTTGTTGTTTTGTTTTGGGACCACATCCAGAAGTGCTCAGAGCTTACAGGCCAGGTTTTCAGACTATGATTTTACTCCTGTGGGTACATGATTTTTTAAAAGAAAAAGAGAATGAAAAATTATACTTGGAGTCAGAGTGATAGTACAGTTGGCAGGGCATATGTTTGGTCCCTAGCATCACATACAGTCCCCCAAACACTGCCAGGAGTAATTCCTGCGTGCCAAGCCAGAAATAACACCTGAGCATTACTGCTGTGTCCCAAGAAAAAAAAAGAAAAAAGAAAAGAAAAATTAAATTTAGCCCAAACCAGATTTTAAAGTCCATAATTTTACCCAGAGTCTCCAACTCCTTCATTTTCCCCTAACAGCCATTTGTTGAAAGGGCTCAAGAAATTTCACATGCAAGAGCTTTCAATGAAGGTATAAACAGGAGAGAGCACACCAGACTGAAGAAGATGCCAGCCACCTGGAAGCCCAGAGAGCCTTCCCTGGTATCCAGTGTCCACTAGTCCTCTGAGCACAGAGCAGGGCACAGACCTCAAGTACCACCAGGTGTGGCCCCAAATCTCACCTCATCTGCTCCCCAAGTAGTGAGATACACCCAAGGAGAGGAGCTCAGAGGGCTGAGCACCTGCTTTACCTTTGGGGGACATGGCATGGCTCCCCCTGCATTTCAGATACACAGACACAAGAGGGGGAGAGTCTCTGACTATCTCCAAGTTTGTAGCCAATGGAGCGGGGGTGGGGGGAGAAGACAGGAGAAACATTCCAACTCCAAAAAGATGCTCAAAGAATGCTCATGTGTCAAGACAAATTCTGGAGTGGGGGGGGTTGCCGTCATAGCTAGTGATGCTCAGGGGACAATATCACCTAGTGATGTTGTAGCAGGGATAACTCTGGCCACCGCAAGAAAGACAAACGCCCTCCTGGCTATACTACTGCACCAGCCCCTAAGAGTGAGACATTTAGAACCTATTGCAGCTGGTCCCTGGGAAACCCCTTTCTGCAAGTACTCACTTCAACAGCAGAGCACACTCCTGGTCTTGGAGAGATGGACAGTGAAGATGCTTGTAATCTGGACAGGTGAGGCATAAATTCCTTTTTCTGAGGAAATATAATGACATAGGGTTAGCAAAGCTAATAAGTTGATAGGGTGCTTTTCTTTCAAGCAGCTAAGCCAGGGTCAATATGCAACAGGACATAGGCTCACCCACTCCAGCACTGCTAAAAATGATGCATGAACTCAGAAACAAGAATAAACCCTGAGCACTGAGTGCTTCTTTGGCCAAAAGAAGTACAATAAATTAAGTAATGAAGACATTTCTGGGGCCGGAACGATGGTACAGCAGGTAGGGAGTATGCCTTCCATGCGGCCAACCCGGGTTCAATTCCCGAAATCCCATATGGTCCCCCAGCACTGCCAGGAGTGATTCTTGAATGCAAAGCCTGAGTAAACCCTGAGCATTGCTGGGTGTGACCTTAAAAATAAAAAAAAGAAATTTCTGTGTAAAGAGATTGGAGACATAGTATAGCAGGTGAGGTGCTTGTCGTAAACTCGGCCAAACCAAGTTTGAATCCTGGCATCCCATACGGTACCCTGAGCCCAGCCAGGGGTGATACCTGAGTGCAAAGGCAGGAGAAGTAACTGATTCTTGCTGTTGTACTTCCTACAGACTGTATAATTAATTCATTTAAATGATTAAAGTTGTTGCGGCCAATAGTGATCCTAAATTGCATTATTAGAGGGTTTAGGGCACACTCTGGAAGTGCCCAAGCTACTTCCTGCTAAAATTGCATATTTGGTTGCAAGACCGACTGTAGCACCACCCTGATGCACCCCTCCAGACCACAACCTGAGTTGGCTTAAAGCTCCACACCTTGGGGCCTGAGGGACAGCATAAACAAATGAGCATTTCTTTTGAAGGTCTCCAACCTGGGTTTAATTCTGGGCATCCCTCATAGCTCTTGGCACCACTAGGAGTGCTTGCTGAATTTAGAGCCAGGAGTAACCATAATGCCTCGCTGGGTGTGACCCCAAATTCAAAATCAATAAAAAGGAAAGAGAAGCTCGCCACCTCCCTGTACTCCCAGAACCCACTGAATGGACAAGAACTAGCGAAAATCAAAGGCTCTGCAAAATGCTTTTGATCCCTAAGCACATAAAGAATATGCCGTGCCCCTCCCCCCATCCAGCGCCAACACCCCCCAAGAATGACAGGACAGAGGGGAGGGTGTTTTTTCCTTCATGCTGCTGACCCTGATATGGGGTATCCTGTGCAACCCCAGGAGTGAGCCCTGAACACTGCCAGGTGGGGCTCAACACCCCCACGAGGAAAAAGAATGCACCCCCAGGTCCCTTTGATGAGGGAATCCCATGCTTTAGCCCTACTCCACAATCAGCCTAAGGAACCAAAGGGGGCCAGTAACGGGATGTCCTGGGGACACTGCTGGGATGACCCACCCAACCCTGTGACTGACCAGGTGCTGGTCGTGGCCCCGAAACTGAGATAACGCTGAGGTGCCCTCACATGCCCCATCAGATCTGGGGGGAGACTGAGGCTCCCTCTAGCTCTGACGCTTTCTGCTTTGTGAGGGGCCCGAGCGATGAGTCAGCTGTGAGGGCGCTGGCCTCGCATCCCGACACCCCGAAGGGTCTTCGAATCCCCAGGAAGGGAGTCCTGGGCGCCACCGGGTAAGGGTCTAAAACACATTAAAAAATTAAAACCTTTTTCCACTTTTGCTTTTTCAGTTATTGTCCTTGTTTCTGAAAAGTTCAGAACGACCTTCGCACTTCCAATTCGTTTTTCTCCTCCACCACGTGCTTCCTCTATCCACCCACCTTTTATTTTTGGGGGACTGGGGGGCTTTGTTCAGGGGTTACTCCGGGCTCTGTGCTCACTCCAGGCCGTGATCGGACGCTGTGGGGTGTCGGAATCAAACCCAGCGGGCTGCGTTCCCCCCTTATGCATCTTCCTAAATAAGTTCTACTTAGTAAAAATGACCTTGTTCCCCTCAAAAATCAGTTTATAAACAAGATAAACCTCTCGGCAGGAGCGCTCGGTGCGACCCGGGTGAGGGGCCGCCACCCCGGGCCACCGCCACGGAGCGACCCCGCCGCCCACAAGGCGGAGACCGCGGAGGTTCAGACGCTCAGAGCGACCACTCGGGAGGCCAGCGGGAAACCGACCTTCCTGGACCCCCTTGCCTCCCTGGGTGCCCCCTCACCAGCTCCTCACCTTCTGCAACCACGTGACCCACCGGCACTTCCACACAGAACGCCAGGGCCGTGGATAAAGGTCGCGGATTTTGTGACGTCACCTGTCCGTTTGCCCAGAGCCTTAAAGGGCCAGGCTTCAAATATTTCTGACCAGGTAATTCCCTGCTCAGGAAGGTTCATTTTTCCTCGTTTCCGGGATAGGATCAGGTCATTCAGACAGCTGGGGGTCGTCAGATTTGGGATAGGGAGGAGAGAGATGAGCTGAACAGATAACATGTGGAGCAGAGAGTCTTTGTATTGACGAAGAAATAAAATTCACAAAAATACTTTGCAAACAGCCACCAAGACCATCTCTCTGAGTCCTGACGTTCATTTATTTATTCCTTTACAACCCTCAGCCACATGCTAGAAATAGGTCCCAGGATTCTTTCTGGCAGGTGCCAATGAAAAAGACGGGCTTCAACAAGGTCTCTCACCATTGGGGGCTGAGGAGCTGCCCCTCAAAGTGATCTGGCAGTTTTACACACACATGTCTACACCAAAAGTTGCGGGACAGGGCCTGGTACAAGCCCTGGTTGAGAAGGTTGGGATGGTCAAGACTTCTGCCATCAACAGGTCCGGCATCCTCGAGACCCACAGCCCCCCATGTTCAACTCCACACCCAGGCCATGCAGCTCCATCGCAGAGCAGGAGGTGAAGATACCCCAAGGATAATGCACTCATTCCTAAGACCCCTGTGGAACCAGCAAAGCTCCATATCCTCCTAAAGCTTCTAGAGCAAGGCAGTCCCTAGGAACCCACTGGATATGGATGGAAGGGGAGTAAACACAACCAGAAAAGTGCCCCAAGAGCTGGCACAATCTCGTTGGTCACATTATAGGCACTGGAGGTGACAGTTCCTAGTGTTCTGCCACTAATTGGCCTTCAAGTGTCCCCCTTCAACTGAAGTATCACTTTGTCCTTTAAACGCGTGTCCGGAGGAGGTCTGATCCACTTGACATCATTAGGAAGTAAAGGTGCACATGGAAGACTCCCATCTGTGACATCATCCACTTCACCAAGGAGCCCTCACGTGCCAGGTTCCAAGTGCAGACAGACCATTATGGCAGCCCAGGTGAATCAGTGCAAGGGAGATGAGCTCGAATCAAAAAGAGGAGAGGCAAATGCTGGAGGGACTGGTCACAGAGTTCAGGGCAGTGAGTTAAGGTGGAGTACCTTAACTGGTCAAACAGAACCAATGCTCCCAAATACATCGATCATGAAAACAAAAGCAGATTGATTCAAAGTAAAACAGACAAGTAGGTTGTGAATGGCTCCTGGAACAATGAGTTTCTCTGGGAAGTCATTAATCAAGATGGGTGCAGTGACTCTAAAGCCAACCCTGAAAACACAGAGGAACTGGCCTAGCAGCAACCCAGAGAGCTGGAGAGACACTGGGCAGGAACAAAGGCTGGGAAGAACATCAGAGAGCACTGTACAGTGAACGCTCTACCCCTTGAAAACACGCTATATAAGAACCTACAAGGAAACCCCAGGACGCAGCTCTAGAAACACGTTTTCAACCAAGACTATGGGGAAAGATGTTAGTACTGTGGCTTAATGCTTGTGATAAACATGGTTTTCCTGAGTTCCATTCCTGGCATCCAAAACAACACAGAATCCTAAGAACTGCCAAGTATGGCATGAATTACATAATGCCATCACCCTACGTTCTGAGGATGCCCCGACCGTCTTCTACAAAGAAAAGGGGTCAGGGATATAGCAAGATACAGCTCAGTACCAACCAAGTTAGAGTGGGGGAATCTGCCATCATGGGACTGAGGCTGTTTTGGTTTGATTTGGTTTGTTCATGGTTTGGGGGCCCAACAACAGAAATGCTCAGGGTTATTCCTGGCTCTGCACTCAGGAATCACTCCGACATAATGGTGGGCTGTACGGAGAGCCAAAGAAAGAACCAGGGACCTGTTACTGCAAGCCAAGAGCAAAAACCGCCCTGCTCCTGCTGCAGCGACCCAAGCCACTTACCTGATTAATGACCCTATATCTAACACTGAAGCAAAGAAAAGGGCTGGAAATCTTAAGCGTGGGAAAGGTCGGCCCACAGCAGTTCTGCGAAGCGCCACGAAGTGTCGCTGTGGGCATTTCCATCCCTCCCCAGGCCTGTTTCTCTTAAAAATTTTCCACCCTTGGGTTTGCTTCAGGGATAAGTATGGGATAATTAAGGATCAAAAAAGCCGCTACCACAGGTGTTGCTGTACAAGAACCACGTGAGTGCCTTCTTTTACTAGAGTAACCTGGGTTCGATTCCAACCTTCAGATCTTGTGGGGTACATATCTGAGTCTTCTTGGGGGTCGAGTGGATTGCTCACGCTTTGTCTCTGGACCAGAAGGGGTACAGAGGATTGAACCTGACGTGGAAAGAGCAAGGCAAAGTTATTCATTTTCATTTTTTGTTCTCTTCACTGAACTAGAAACCTTCTGTAGCCACTTTGCTATGTCTGTGAACAAGCCATTGAGAAATATTTCCTGTTATGGGCAACCCACACCCCAGCACCCCACATTCTGAGGGAGCCCAAACCTCTACTACAAGGAAGAGGCAGCATGGATACAGCAAAATACAGCTCAGAAACCCCTCGTAGGGGTAAGGGAATCCTCCAAGAAGGGATGGAGACTGTTGTCGTTTTATTCGGTTTGTTCATGGTTTGGAGGCCACAAATCCAGCAATATGAAGAGGTTCTCCTGGCTCTGCACTCAGGAAGCACTTCGGCATTACGGAGGGGCTGTACGGAGAGCCAAAAAATGCAAGTGCTTTCATTCACTTGGGTAACCTGGGTTCGATTCCAGCACTCAGATATTGTGGGGTACATATCTGGACTCATTATAAACAGTGCTCCTCTCCCACAGTCCCGGGGCTTCTCATCCGGGGCAGTCTGGAACCATGGACTGAGCAGAACAGTCTCTGAGTAGCTTGTCCCAGGGGAGAGCTTCGTTGCAGCGTGGGCACTTACTTCCTACTGGTAACCCACAGAAGACTTCCCACCTGTCTTGGCATCCTCATGGTGCTGAGGACATAACTGCTCACTCGAGATTTTTTCACAGTGTGCATGACCAGAAGAAATACACCTGGGCTGGTTGCTACCCGAAGAAGAGCAGAGAAGGATTCCAATGACTGTGCTGTGCCTGATAGTCTTCTCGTCAAAAAAATTCTAGACCTGCAGGTTGGTTTCTAACATTTACCCGACTCGATTGCAATTCTGACACGTGGATGGATTTTCCAGGCAACAACATAACGTTTCAGCAAGATGGACAAGCAAATTAGACCGACGACAGGTCACATAGCTGTGTAATTTTTTTCCAACTCAAAGAACAGACACAGTAAGCGGAAATAACTCCCTCTACAGAAAATTGAAGCAGCAGTTTAGAGTGAAAATAAAAGGGGGCTGAGACTGGGTTTGGTTCTAGCTCAGTTTGGCGCCCGGGTACAGGTGTGAAGGCAATGATGCATCCCCACACAGCCAAGACAGAAGACCTTTGAAAACATCTCACCTGAATCAGATTCCTCTCCATGATCAATGAGTTTTTTGTTATCTTGTTCTATTTACTAGGTGGGGAGAGGGTCACACCAGCATTGCTCAGAGATTCCTGGTGCTTGGGCTCTGGGGGCCATGTGGGGTGCTAGGATGGAACCAAAGCTTTTTTCCTGGTGCCAAGAAAGTGCCTTTCCTAATGCAAAACCACTAGTGCTGAACCATCGAGTTCATTTCACCAATCACACTTGTCCTTCCTGTCTATCAAATGTAAAGTCACAGTATTTAGCTTAGAATAAAAAGAATTTTGGGTGAGTTGGTGTCAGTGTAGAAATAGAAAGGTAAGCATTTGCATTGTACACAGCCGGCCCAGCTTCAATCCCAGGCATCCCATATGGTCCCCCAAGTAACACTAGGAATAGTTCCTGAGCGGAGATCTAGGATTAACCCCTGAGCATCGTTGAATGTAACCCCAAAAGCAAAAAATAATAATAAATAAAATATATATTTTTTAGTTTTTAGAATTACTGGTTTTATGCAGCAACACGGTTGGAACTGGAAGATACCATCTTGAGTGAAGTTAGCCAGAAAAAGAAACAGAAACAGGATGCTGTTACTCATCTGTGGAATACCGAACACTGGATGTGGAAATGTACTGAAAAGGGGCTGATTAAATCATCCCTGATTCCAGTTTTTAGAGAGAAGCCAAAGAAGGAAAAAGAAGGAAGGAAAAAGAAGGACAAAGAAGGAAAGAAATTTGAGGCGGAAGAGAACCAGAAGTTTACAGGGATCAGAGATTCATTTATGCCAGTGACATGAGTGAGGGGTGTAGCTATTTACCCAAAACACAGATGCAACAGAACTGAAAACAAGAGATCTAAGCCGTAAGCACTGAAAAGTAGTCATGTGCTTTTCAAGATGACAGGCGGGGGTAGAGTGGGGACTGGGGTGGGGAGGGAATACAGAAACACGGATGGAGGGAAGCTGATGCAGGCATTGGTGTTCAATTATTGTACGCCTAGTACAACTATCAATAACTTTGAAAATCCTGGCACTTTAATGAAAACGTTAAAAAAACAATAAAATAAAATAAATTTTCAGATTCCAGCACCCACTGAGGTTAATGACTCTCTAGTCCCAGCATTAGGATCCGATATTTTTCCTGTGATGCTGAGACCATAGATGTGGTTGTGGGGATGGAGCCGGACCCCACCTTTCATGTCGCATGCTCAGTGTCTGAGCACTCCCATGGCATACTATTTACTTTTAACAAGAGAATCCTACAGCACACTTGTATGTAATTCCTCTGTACCCAAAGCATATTGCTGTATTGCCACATCCGGAACCTGTGATTTGAGTTCTGAAATCAAACAAAATGCACAATGAGAATTAGTCCAATGTTGAATGGAATGCAGTTGAATGACCAAGCAGGTGGAGGACATCTCCATAGTTCTCACAGTCCAAGCAAGCCTAAAGAAAGGGAAAATCTCTGGGAAGTGTTGTTGGGAGGAGCTCGGCAATCCCCAAAAAAGCCTTTTGGGTTTTGTTTTTAATCAGACCCAGTGATTCATGGGATACAATAGGGGATGCTGGACATCGAAGGTAGGCGTCATCTGTAAGGCGAGCACCCTCCGTGATGCACTGCTGTACTGGTCCTAATTAGCTTCACTATGGGCTCACAGTCACAATTTAGCATAAACACAATAAAACATTTTTTGGTGCATACAAGAGTACAGCAGGAAGGCATTTGCCTTGCATGAGGCTGACAGGGGTTGATCCTTGAACACTGCCAAAAGTAACTTACGAGAACCACCAGGAATAACTGATGAGCATCCCCAGGCCCCAAAACAAAAGAATACTAAATTTCATCCCATATTCAAAAAACCATGGCAATGATCCAAAGGCAAAGATATGCATGGTGTCAGATTGACTAACCAGGGCCCAGAAATGGCACCTGACACTTTAGGTGTACAGTCAGGCTAGTTATACAGCCGGGAAACAAGGGCCTTGAAACACATGGACTACCCGACATACCTGACAAATGAGGAAGAAAGACAACAAAGTCAAGAAAGCAAAGCACAGGATCCCTCCGTAATGAACAGCCCGGAGGAGAAGACACCCCTACTCCATGCCACACCTCCACATCACATGGCCTAGTGATGAGAAGGGGATACTCAATGTCCAATGAGCAACTCAAAGATGCTGTGGATTGGAGGACTCCTGGGTTGGCCACATGCAAGGCAAGCATCCTACTTGCCCTACTATTTCTCGGGCCATTTCTAAATAAATGGGAGGAAACGGGAAAAATGGGAGAGCAATTACAAAGCTTTCAGGTTTAATTCTTGGTCATACAATGAAACACCTGTCCCTTCACCGTGCCCATTTCCCACCACTAAAAACCCAAGTATACCGCCATTCCACTGCTTCCCACTAACTGTGGGGCAGATACCACATTCTTGTCTCTACTTTGATTGCATTCAATATTTTGACACGAGACCAGCATTATTATTTGGAATTTTACCTCAGCACTCAGATCTGGCAAAAACCAACAATTGACAATTCTTTTTCGATTGCTGGTTATAAATAACAGATGATTTTGGAATTCTGAAATTTTAACAACTAAATCTGGAGGGATTTCTGTCAAAACCTTCTGGGTTCTGAGATTTGTTCCAGAGTCTCTGGGGTTATGGCCATTAAGCAGCTTTACCATGAGCCAGAGAGGCGGTTCGTGGGAATGACTTAGGCTCTTGTTGGGGAGGGGAGGAATTGGCCAGCTCCACACCATCCTAAGAGGCCCCACGTATCTTCCTGAGTGAGGGCCCAAACCTGATTTTCCAAAGGCCTTTGGAGGATGGAGGCCACCGAGCCGCCAGGTGGGAGCAGTTGGGGGGAACAGCACCAATTTCCCCTGGGGTGGACCGGGAACAGTAACCAACTGCAGGGTCCAGATGCATTTCTGCTAAAAGGCGCTGGGTTTCAAGATTTGTCTCTGAATCTCTGGGATCATGGCCATTACGAACCTTGATCACGAGCCACAGAGGTCAATCATAGGTACCAGACAACTCGGGCTTCCGTTGGGGTGGGGAGAAAAGGGCCGGCTCCACCACCTTCCAGTTAGGCCCAGCATGTCTCCTCACAGCACTCCCAAACCGAACCATCCAGAAGCCATTAGAGATGGCGGCCACTGAGCCGCCAGGCACAAAACCTATTCCCACCTGAAATACCCAGCTTTGGTAACCTACTGTGGGGATCAGACACATGTCTGCTGAAAGCCGCTGGGTTCCAAAGATTTGATACTGAGACTCTGGGATCATGGCTGCGTGATCAAGAGCCAGACAGTCCATACATGGGCAGTGACTCGGGGTCTCTTTGAGTTGGGGAGGAAAGGGCAGAGTCTGCCTCAATACCATGAGGCCCCACATGTCTTCTCACTGCAGGCCCAAACCTGTATGTCCAATTGCCTCTGGAAGATGGTGGCCACTGAGCCACCAAGTGGGATCAGGCGGAGATACACACTCTTTCCCCCTTGTGATGGTCTGTCACTGGTAGCTCATTGCGGGAACCGGGCTCATCTCTGCAAAAAGCCGCTGGGTTCCGAGATTTGTCTCTGAGTCTCTGGGATCATAGCCTTTAAGCAGTTTGATCAGGAACCAGAGAGACCTTGCCTCCAATTATATAGCTGAGCCAGAAATGGTTTGTTGGTGTGTCTTGCACATACCTAACTTTTGGCCGTTTACTTTATTGGAAGACTTTGCCCAAAGTTTTTGTTGTCTGGCCAAAGACACAGCATCTATTTCGGAGTATCTGGAAGTCTGATGGTGCCATCATTTGCTGAGGCATTCGCCTTACAGGCACAGATAGACCTGCTGGTGGTACCATACACCCGTGAAGTAGAAATTCTATATATGGAAAAAAAATACCAATAGTGGGGTTAGACTCACTATAAAGCGAGTAGGATGCTTGCCTTGCTGATCCAGGTCAAACCTCCCCATCCCATATGAAACCAGCAGCACTGAAGAATAATTCCAGAGCTGCAGAACCAGAAGTAAACCTTGAGCATTAAAGAATCCCTTCCAACTCCCCTGAATTAAAAAAAAAGCTAGTAAAATTAATCCAAAGTGGGGCTGAAGTGATAACAAAGAAGGTAGGATGTTTGACTTGTACATGAGCAACCTGGTTTCGAATCCCAGCAACAATATGGTGCCCTGAACTTTACTAAGAGTAATTCTTGAGTGCATAAGCTAGGAGAACCCCAAGTGAAATGCTGGGTGTGACCCAAAAAGCAAAAAATAACTATATAAATAAATAATTCAAAGAGTACATTTTCAGAGGCAAATACCTCTCACTTGTCCAAACACGCCCCAAAATCCCAAACCCAGAGCGGAAGCAAATGAAAATGACCGATCGCAAAAGTGTCCCTTTCCTTTGGGGGCTGCCCATGAACATATCTGGAGGTTCGATACAGTGTTATGTCCAGTCCAAAGGCTCCAAACATGTTCCTGTGCAGTCTCGAGTAGGGAGGAATGAGTTGGCCAAGACCCCCACTCTCTGCAGGCTCCTCACACCAAGGCCTGAAGTCCATGTGCCCACCCTCCAGTGCCATCTTGGAAATGGTTGCGATCATGGCTGCAGGGGGCCTCAGGATAACGCACCCTCACCCATGACACTTGAGCCAAAGAACAGCCCCCAATGCACCCCTCAAAAGCTCCACATCCTCTAAAGCCTGGATATCCAGAACAAGTAAAAAAAACATGAAACTGCCCTACAAGCTGCTGTGACCTGCCGCTCAAGTTCCCAAACCAGGATTTTCAGGGTGCTCAAGCATTCCAAATTCTAACACAGGAAAGACTGAAGAATGAAGGTTTACCTGTTTTTCCATTTTCAAAGAATTCAGTGCTGCATCTTGGTTGATTTCTGCCATAATTCCCACCAAACAGCCCCTCTGGGCCAAGCCAGAAGCACAGCAAACAATAACAGAGTAGTGAGCCGTGACAGCTCTGAGCAGGGGAGTGTTTCTGTACCTGTTCATTAAGTCACTTTCTTCCTTCTTTTCATCACCAGGACCCATTATATACAAGTTAACACACAAGCAATTCTAAGCACTAAATACTGGCATAGGTGCAGCCCGGGTGAAAATCAGCAGGTACATTTCAATGACAAGAGAAGCCTGTTCCAAGCAGGCAGACTTTGTTCCCTCTTAACTGCACTTTTTTAACACCCTTGACCATTGTTTCCAAAGGAAACTTGCTTGACTGACTTGTCCTGTTCTGTCCTTAGAGACTTTTATTAAGGGATCAAACCATCCGGTATGAATTTTTATATGTTTATTATGGTGTGAGGGGTACATGAGGCCCTTCCCACACTCCTGACATATATGCAGTTTGTCTCCAGTATGAATTCTCACATACTGAGTAAGAGAATAGCACCAAATGAAGGTCTTCCCACAAGTCGGACACTAATAAGGAATGCTACTTTGTACAATAAATCTGAGGCTTCTCAAAAGGCCTTTCCACATTTCTTACATGTATATGGTTTCTCTCCTGTGCGTATTCTCCTATGTACCTTAAGTATTGAGGACATACAGAGACCTTCCCACATTACTTACATATGAAGTTTCTCTCCAGTGTGAATTTTCCTATGTACACTAATATTTGAGGCTATAGCAAATGCTTTCCCACATTCCTTACATATATACGCTTTCTCTCCACTGTAAATTCTCCTATGTACAGTCAATTATGAGGAAGAAGTAAAGGCATTTTCACACTCCATACATATGTAAGACTTCTCTCCAGTATGAATTCTCATGTGCAGAGTAAGGGAAGAGAACCGTGTGAATGTCTTTCCACATTCCTCACACATATATGGTTTCTCTCCAGTATGAATTTTCCTATGGTCACGAAGTGTTGAGGCTACAGCAAAGGCCTTCTCACATTCCTTACATATATGTGGTTTCTCTCCAGTGTGAATTCTCCTAGGTTCTCTAAATGTTGATGCCCAAGCAAAGGCCTTTCCACATTCCTTACATATATATGGTTTCACCCCAGTGTGAATTTTCCTACGTTCACTAAACCTTGAGGCTACAGCAAAGGCCTTCCCACACTCCTTACATATATACAGTTTCTCTCCAGTGTGAATTCTCCTATGTACACTAAGATTTGAGGCTACAGCATAGGACTTCCCACATTCACTACACATATACGGTTTCTCTCCAGTGTGAATTTTCCTATGCAAACCAAGTCTTCTAGCCCAAACAAAGGCCTTTCCACATTATTTACATCTATATGGTTTCTCTCCAGTGTGAATAATTGCATGTCTACTGAGGCTTGACAACTGAGTAAAGACCTTGCCACACTCCTGACATATATAAGGCTTCTTTCCACTATGAGTTTTCATGTGTCTATTAAGATGTGAGGTCCGAATAAAGGCCTTCCCACAAGTCTATCATTTATATGGTTTCTCTCCTGTATGAATTCTCCTATGCAAAATAAGATGTGCTGATCTATTGAAGATCTTTCCACATTCTTCACATGTATAAGGTTTCACTCTTGCATTTATATTCATATGGTCATGATGGGGTAACCCTTGACTCACACTTTGTTCTCAAGGCTGACTTTTCTGGGGATTCTTTCCACTGTGGTTTTCTTTAGGGAACAACACAGTGCTGGGAACATGGGGAGGCTCCCCCACATTCCTTACACATAGATGGGTTCTGCTCACGGTGATTGTGGTTGAGGGTGTGTTGCTGTGAGAGACTCACTATAAACAGTGCTCCTCTCCCTAGCAGGTGGCCCATTGGGGAATTTTTTGCCTGTGAACTGAGAATAAAACACTCCAAGGAACTTTTTCCAGGAGAGGGCTTCTTCAGAGTGAGGTAGCTCTCGCCATTCTGATCATCCTCAGAAGACATCCCGCCTGTCTCGGCGTCCTCATGGGGCTGAGGGTAGGATTTCTCACTAGAGACATTGTCACAGAGTGGAGAATCAGAGACATTCCACTTGGGGTGGCAGCTTTCCTGTAGAACAACAGAGGATTCTAATTATTGACTTATTCACTGAGTCTTCCTGACAAAAACTGAGCCCTTCAGCTGTGGTTTCACACATATGCACCACACAAATGCAATTACCGACATATGAATTGTCATACGATAGAGTAATTTCATGTTACTGTAAGTTGGACACACAAAATTGATGGATGCAGAGTCAGTAAATTCTGTGCCTTTCTCCCCTTTAAATTAATGAAGGAATACAACTGGAAATAATTCCTTCTATAGAAAACGGAAGCATCTATTTCAAGAGAAAACGAAATAGATCCACATGCGGGTTTGGTTAAAGTTCCGTGTGGAACCTGTGAAGCAGGGGTGAAGACAACGCTGCATCGTCACGCAGCTGAGACAGACCACGTGGCCATTGCAAAGCTCTCACCACAAGTTATGGCTTTCAGGATCAATGAAGTTTTTTGTTCTTTCTGTTTTGTAGTTTCTATTTATTGGTTTTGGGTGGGTGGAGGGGTACACCATGTAGTGTTTAGGATCATTTCTGTGGGTCTATGCTGTCTATAAGGTGTGCTGGGTAAGGACCAACCATCCCTGCGCAAAGAAAGTATATTTCTCACTGCACCATCTCTAGGGCGCACCAATTAGCTTTCAAAACGACTACCACTGTCAAGTAAATCAAAACTCACAGTATTTTTTACGTGGTTTATTTCAGCACGTAGTGAAGCTAAGGGTCCTATACTCCAAGCATTAGACTTTGGAATTCCTCCCTGCCATTCCCAGCCTTCCTCCTTAACAATCACATACTTGGTCCACTCCTGCTATCATAATAATATTTATTCTGAATTAGCGAATCTTACCAACTCACTTGTACTTGCTGACCCCATTCCCAAATCAAAGTGCTGTAATGCCAAATCCTGAAGTCGGGGTTTCAGTTCTGAAACTGAACAAACATGCAATTCAAGCACATGTCAGGAAATGTAGCAAAATGATGCGATGTAGTTAAGAGTACATCTCTGTGGTTCTCTGAGTCCAAAGAATCCCACACTAAAGAAAAGATTTGGATAATGGAAAACTGTGAGGATCTTGGCAATTCTACACTAGGTTTTGTTTTTGTTTTTGAGTAGACATGGTAATGTTCGGGGAACCAGATTACTGAACAAATTATTGAACAGGTCACCTTCAGGCACTGCAAGGCACTCCCTGCTGTACTATCGTTCAGATCCAAATTAGCTCTGTTATGGTCTTACTTATTCGAAAGCCATGGAAGCAAATTACAGGATCATTCTGTGACTAACAGTCCAGGACAATGAAGAGCAGCATGAGTGCGGCACAGACCCAAGGATGCAGGAGACCAAGGCCCCGGTTTTAGCAGCGTGTTTCCTACATGCTCAGCGCACCCATAAGCTGCACAGAGCCTGAGCCAGGAAGGGTCCTCAGACACTCACCCGCACACATGCCTCTCCTCCCTGCCCTCAGGGCTCCTCCTTCCAGCCAGGTGTGGATCCTGAATACACAGGCAGGAATAATCCCTAATCCCTAAGGAAAAAAGAAAATGCAAAAACCGTCTGACTTGAGTGACTGGTGCAAAAGTACTGGGGATGAAGCACCAACATTTTAATTTGCCAAGAGGTTTCAGTCCACAGTACCCCATGGCCCCTTAGCACTCTTAGGAGTCATCCTTTAGCACAGAGCCAGGAGAACTGTGGACTGTGCCCCCCCCCAAACAAAAGCAACAGCAAAACCAATTAAACACACAAAAGTTCGTGTAGTACACAAAGTAAATTGATGCACCAATAGATGGAACTTTTTAAAGGGAACTGAGAGATAACTGGGCAGAGAGGAATCTTCCCGTGGACACAGTCGAAACGGGTTGATATGAATCACACCAAAGGATCCGGCTACCCCACACGAGAAATTACTGAGGATAAAGCAGAGAGTAAGGGCTGAGTATCCACAGGTGAACCCTAAAAAAAAAGAGGGAGGGAAGAGCTATTGCACGGCTGTCCAACATCCCAGCTTGTCACAGAGCTACTATTGGACACACAGATGCCGCCCAACCCAAGGGAGCCCACGAGGGTCTGTTCAGACACGATTGGCTCCACACTGCTCTCACCGACAGCCTGCAGATTCTGGTAGGTCTCCAGCATCACGTCCCTGTACAGCTTCCGCTGAGAGGCCTCCAGGCATGACCATTCCTCCGGGGTGAAATTCACAGCCACGTCATGGAAGGTCACTGCGTCCTGAGTCAGCACACAAAGAGGGTGGGAGTCAGAGTCTATCTTAGCCTCATTCCCACTACTCTGAGGCCAGGTCCCAGGGTCCTATATTGTCGCTGGGCCTCTCCACTCCAAATGAACCAGCTTCCATGCACATGCATGACTGAAGGGCCCCAAAAATCACATAAGGCAACTGGATCTGCTAAAGTGGGAGGAAGTTTTACAGAAGGTTCTTGGATGTATCTGCCTTTCCTGCTAACCCCCCGGCCAATTCGAGCACCACTGTTACAGTGAGCACTGGAATCAATTCAATCCATCCCTTATGGTCCCCGAGTACCAGCAGCAGGAATTCCTGACTACAGAGCCGAAAGAAAACCCTGACCACCTCCAGATGTGGTACATGAGCCGAACAGAAATAATAATAATGAAAAAGTTTCATTTGCGAACCTCATCCACCTGTAAGGACAGAGACACTGGGTGGCCCCACCCCATCACAGCAGTCAAACAAAGCACAGAGGACAATTGGGTCTCCTGCTGCAGTGGGGCTGGGGCCCTGTCCTTCTAAGTGAATCTGAAGGTGCCACACTAAGATGCCAGGGCCAAAGGCTCCGGACAGTGCCAAGCACAGTCCGGTGCTGGCAGGTTCAGGAGGGCTAAGCCCCGCCCTCTGCAGGTTCTGCAACCCCAGGCCCACCAGCCTATGACCCTTCCAGGAGCTGAAGGAGATCCTGGCCAAGGGGGCCCCCAAGGATCACTTGTTCACACCTGCGACCCCTGCACCTGGCACAGCCCCAAGTGCACCACCCAAAGCCTCTGGGTCCCCTGAAAGTTTTCACCTTGCCTCACCTCAGGAACCGCCAGAACATCCTGAACAGTGAAAAACAAGTGCGAAAACACCCCCCAAGCTGGCGCAGCCCCACCACTCACAGTGCCAAGAGGTGGAGCGCTCACCTGAAGTGTGGCCACTTCCGTTCTGCCACAAAATCTGCCTCTCAGTTTCTCTGTCATGCCAGGCGCTAGTTCCTCCTCTACCCAGGAGACCAATGGCGGCCAGAGTCAGGCAACCACAACTATCACAGAAAGGATTTCTGAAGGGTCCGTCTATGACATCATTTCTGATTCCGCCAGGAGCCTTAAAGGGCCATGGTCCAGATGCTGAGACCCTCTGTGCCCACCCAGGTGAATCCGTGCTGCAAGGGGGATGAACTGGATAAAGGAGTGGAGAGGCAGCTGCTAGAGGGTTTGCTCATACAGGGGGGCCTGGGGATAAAAGGATGACTCCCGAGCCTGCACTGCTCAGTCAAACATTGAAACAATGCTCTCACAAACAGTCCATTAGGAAAAACACATGTGGGTTGATTCAAGGTCAAACAGGCTGGTTGGTACAATGCACCTGACATTGAGTTGCGTGAGGAAGTCATCAAGATGGCGTGAACGCAGTGGAAATGGCAGCCTTCTATGACCCTCAGATTCCTCCATGGAGCACAGAAAATTCCCTAGAGACCCAGCCAGAGGCCTCAGGCGTTCCTAAGTACCAGCACCCCCTGCAGGCAGGCATCGGTGCTTCCCCTGGGACCTACAGCCTGGAATGTGACTGTGCCATGGGGAAAGACTAGGATGTAGGGTAGACAAACCTTCAGCCACTGCCTTGCAGGGTGGACAAGGACATGCGCCTGTGCACTCTGTCCATGGGGACAAGGTCACTTCTGGGTCCAGATGAGCCTGAGGCACAGCCGAGCACTGTCCCGCTGGACCTGGGCTCATTTGAGTTCTGATTTACTCTAATCCCAAATCAGCACATCTGCGTGAGTTTATCCTATGCTTGCTCCTGTTGTGCAGGAATATATTTTAAAATGCTGCAATCACCCAGATTTATAGAAAATAAATCCAAATAACCAATGCATTGATTTACTAAGGACCATAATATGAACTGTGCCTGACATTTGGAACTTCTCAAGACTACTCATACTCTAAATATTCTAGTTTTGGGGCGGAGTGGTCTTACACTCAGATGACCCAAGAACAATACTTGGCCACTCAGGCCCTGGCTACAGTGATCCCTGAGCTGAGTCAGAAGTAAGGGAAGAGCACTACAGGGAGTGGCCAAAACTACAGCAACAACAGGACAATTCTAAGGAAGCAAACAAACAAAAAATCATGTGCAAAGACAAACTAGCGAGGAACATTTAAATAGTAAAATAGTGGGTTCTGAAAATTCTGTTTTCTGGTATTTCCAGAGTTTCCCAGAATCCTTATTATTCTCTTTTCTTGCAATCGCAAGTTTCCTGTGTGTACAAGTAAGTGTGTGTGTGTGTGTGTGTGTGTGTGTTCCCTTTGAGCCAGAACAAGCATTGCTCAGTGGGTATTCCTAACTATGCACTCAGGGTTTCACTTCTGGAAGCTTTGAGGATCACCAGGATGCAGGGGACCGAACCCAAGTTGACTGTGTGCAACGCAAGTATTTGCTGTACTTTTGTTCGGCCCCTTCCTACATAAATTTCTTCCAAAAATACCAGGAGTCCTGTACAAAGCCCCCCCACACACAAATAAACAAGTATCTTCCTTCAAACAAAAAAGAAAAAATTTAAAAAACAACAACAAAAATCTTTACCCTCAGTATTTATCCCAATAGCCACGGGTCACCTGCTCAGGAGGAGATGAAGAGTGCAGGTTGCTTTGCAAATTGACATGAGGGAGATGAAACTCGTGATCTGGAAAACAAAAGAAAAAAAAAGAAAAACAATACTGTGGTTGGAAAGACAATGAAGTCTGTAGGGCACTTGCCTTGACCTGGTAAATTCTCCGCGGACCTATGTCCTGCAGCAACACCAGTAGGAATCATACCTGAGCCCAGATCCAGAGGAAGCCCTGACTATCTCCGGGGATGCCCCCTCCAGCACCCCCCCAAAGAACCCCCAAACCAAAAATAGCCCCAAGAGAACATGTTCACTAGCAAACCCCAGCCACCTGCACGTCCACTGCCACTGAATGTCACAGACCAACACGGCAGCAATGAAAATGATGAACAGCAGGGGGACCCTTGCCACTGGGGGATGAGGGAGAGCTGTGGCTCTGCCCTTCAAATCTTGAGGTTCTACAGCTACAAGATTAGGGCCAAAGGCTTCAACATGGGACTGCCAGGAGTATCGGGACAGCTAAGCTCCCCGCCTTGTGCAGGTCCCCCACCTCAGTGCTCAGCCCCAAGCTCAACCCCTCAAAACACCCGCCCACCCGCCGCTGCCTCATCACGGAGGTAGAGATCATCAATGGCCTCAGCGGCACCCCGGGACCATGCACTCACACCCGCAACATTGCGCCCCAGTACAGCCCCCAACACGCCCCCAAAGCTGCGCGTCCCCATAAAGCTTATGCCATGCCTCAGTTGGAGAGAAACTGGAACAGGAGAAAAAGGCTGCTAGAGTACCTAGAATACTATAGGTTCAACGCTCTACCCTCTGACAACACGCAAGCAGTGGACACCTACCTACAAGGAATGTTCCATGGGGAGGCTTCAGAAACACATTTTCAAATGCAAAGTATGAATCAGGTGGGAACAGTACATTGCACTGGACTTGGTCAACTTGGTCTCCATCCCTGGCATCCCAAATGTTGACTAAGAGTAACCCCTAAGAAATACCAGGTGTGGCCCCCAAATAAAAATATTATCTTAAAAAATAAAACCTAGCATAAGGACCAATCCCAGAATGGAGGTATACACAGAGTTCAGAGTTAGCAAATCTTACAGATCATTTTATAGCCTTGCTATCTAAGTGGCTTTTAGCATTCTAGTGGACACTAGGTTGTCAGGATTTTACTGCTTCCAAAAGTAAATTATTCTGGGGCTGGAGTGATAGCGCAGCGGGTAATGCGTTTGTCTTGCAAGCGGCCAACCTGGGTTCAATTCCCAGCATCCCATATAGTCGCGTGAGCACCACCAAGGGGAATTGCTGAGTGCAGAGCCAGGAGTAAACCCTGTGCATTGCCAGATGTGACCCCCCCTCAAAAAAAAGCAAAAGTAAATGTTTCTGGTTTCCTTATCTGTAATAGTACTGAAATGAGAAAGGAGTATGATCCAGGAATAAGACCACCCTGTCCTGTCAGGGGAGCGGGTTGAGATTTCCTCCCCACCCCGACCAGGGCTCCGGCAGCCGAAGACCTCCAGGACCAGCCACCACCATGCTGAGACCACTCTCCATACACCTGAAGGTACTGGCGGGGGAACGAAGGCATGCGGGTTCCTGGGGCCGAGATCTCCAAGCCTACTCGGATTGGAGCTGAGCATCCTCCACCCAGATCCTCAGAATTCCAGTAGGTGGGGGTCACACCCACCAACCGCCCCCCTGGCGCCGTGTAATCCCATCAACGGCCAAGACTAGAGACTATAAAAACCCAGCTCCCGGAACTGCGCGGCCGCGACATCTTATTAAGACATCTTACTATCTCATTCCTACTTTGGACAAACTGGCAGGCTATCAAATGTAGCCTGCCCACACGGCAGAGTCTGGCAAACTCCCCGTGGTGAACCCAATATGCCAAATACCAGTAACAATGATGGGTCTCATTCTCCTAAAGGGCCTTGAATATAATCTCAGGACTAGGCTGAAGGAGACGTTACTGGGGCCTGCTCGAGGCAATCGATGAATAACAGGATGGTCGTGATCGTGATCGTCCTGTCAGTAAGCACAGGTAAATGGAATTGCCTGCTAAGATAGGGGAAAGCTTGAGGTCTCTCCCATGGCCCCACCATTTGTAAAATATCTCACTCCAGGGACCCCTTTCAAAAAACTGGCACAAGTTCTTCTATGCACAATAAAATGTATTTAAACTGTCTCCCATTCACCCTAAGAAAGAAGATTTCCAGGAACATTTTTGTAGGATGGTAGTTTTTGGAAATACACATTGTCAACACTAAGCATTCAAAAAAATATCCCAGAATACGAAATATGCAACGATGCAACAGTGGAAAAGGTGCTTATCAGATACGCCAACCTGTATTCCAACCTCAGTGCTCCTCAACATATGAGAATTCCCCCAGGTATGTAGCTCTGAGCTGAGAACTAGGTGTAGGTCTTGAGCACAGTGCCCTACAATATAACACAGAAACGCCTGAAGAATGAAGGTTTGACTGATTTTTGATTGAAGACGATTCCCTGCAGCACTGAAGTTGGTCTCTGCACCCCTACCCCCCAGAAAACAGGGTTTTTGGGCCATGCCAGGATCAAAGCAAAGAATGGTCCAGCGGTGAACCTTGACGGTCCAGAGTGAGGGGTGGTTATTTATTTAATTTACTAAAGAAAAAAAAACACCAATTTTTGATACAATTCTATATTTAAACAGGGCTGGAACAATAGTTCTTTAGGTAGGGCAATACCTTCCATGCGGCCTACGAAGGTTCAATTCCAAGCATCCCATATGGTCCCCCAAGCACCGCTAGGAATAATTCCTCAGTGCCTAGCCAGGAGTAAACTCTGTGCATCGCCAGATGTAACCAAAAAAGGTAAAAAAAAATAAAATAAAATTTGAGATAACAAATTTGCAATATTAATATCAATAGGTGGAGAAAACAAATTCATGTGAACATTGTTCTATCTGGATGTAGGGTTGGTAAGATTGTCTCATTAATTTTTAAAAGCTTTTGTTGCTCCAAGAGGTTTTTCCTATTTAAATTTGGTACTTATTTAGTCACTTTCCTCCTGGCTTCCATCACCAAGACTGTTATTTACAAGTTAACATACATGTGAAGTTCAAATGCGAGGACACTGGCATAACTATAGCCCTGGTGATAATCACCGAGTATCTTTCCCTTATAGGATGATGTCACGGGAAGCTTGTCATGCTGGATTCTTAGCTTGTGGGCTGCACTTTTGTAGCCCCCCTAACCTTCCTGGTCTAAATAAAACATGTCTTCCCTAGGGGGATTGTTCTGAACTTGGGGATAGTTCTTCGGGGTCAACTCATCCCATGCGCATTTGACAATGACTACAAAGGCTAGAGAGGCACACAAAGGCCTTCCTACATTGACAAACATGAGTTTTCCCTCCAGTTTGTATTTTCCTGTGGATTGTAAGAGTTGAGGGTTGAGTGACGGCCTTTGCACATTTCTGACATATGTAAGACTTCTCTCCACTATGAATTTTCCTATGTATACTAAGGCTTGAATGTAGAGCAAAGGCCTTTTTAACATGTATGGGCTTTATCTCTGGTATGAAATTTTCTGTTTAGTAAGACATCAACTTTGAATGAAGGCCTCCCCACAGTCATTCCATACTTAAGCTGTCTGCCATATAAATTTTTCTGTGCTCACTAAGGCTTGAGGACATAATGCAGGCCTTCCTGCTTGCCTTACGTACATAAGGTTTCTTTCCAGTATGAATGTTCGTATGTGTAATAAGGAGTGAGGGGTAAGTGAATGCCTTCCAACAGTCCTTACATATATAAAGCTTCTCTGCAGTGTGCGTTTTCCTGTGCTTAGTAAGTTCTGAGTACAAAGTAAAGTTCTTCCCACAGTCCTTACATGAGTAAGGATTCTCTCCTGCATGAATTTTCCTATGCACAGAAACGCCTGAAAAGGAAATAAAGGTCTTCATACATTCCTTATACTTACATGAATAAGGTTTCTCTAAATGAATTTTCCTATGCATACTAAGTCTTGAGGTCTTCCCATATTCCTTGGATGAATAGCGTTTCTCTCCTGTATGAATTCTCCTATGTATAATCAGGTATGAGGATCGATCTAAGCCTTACCACATTCTTTAAATGTCTACAGTTTTTCTCCTGTGTGGATATTCAGATGATCACACTTGCATGGCGGCTGACTCAAATTGTGTTCATGCTGCTAACAGCCTTGGAACTTTTCCCATCTGAAGAGTTCCGGCCTGTCTCAGAATCCCCACGGTGATACAGGCACTGGTGCTCATTCGATACTGTCACAGTGCCCAGGGTCAGAGACTTTGCACTGAGGCTGGTCGCTTCCCTGGAGAACAGCAAAAGAGGATTCCAATTACGTCTTGATTTCATGAGAGTCTCCATGTCAAAAAAAATGTCGAACCCTGCAGGTTTAATGGCTAACCTTCCCACCACGAAAATACAATTATCAACACATATATGACTTTTCCTGGAATGACCAAATAGTTTTGGAAGAAGGACATGCAAAATTGACAGAAGTGTTGTCATTAACGTCTGTCCATTTTTTTCTCAACTCAATGAAGAACACATTAAGTGGAAATAATTTCTATACAGAAAAAGGAAGCATCAGTTTCAAGCACGTAAAAATACACCCGAGTCTGGGTTCGGTTGTAGCTCAGTACAGAGCTCAGGATGCATATATGAAGGCAAGGCTGCGTCCCCACAAAGCTGAGAATGCAGGGGCCATTGAAATCATCTAACCGAATTGAATCAATGTCAGGATCAATGAGAATTTTTTTGTTTAAGTTTATATGTTGGGACAGTGTCACACGAAACAGTGTTCATAGTGCTTTGCAACTGACCCTTAGGAAGCAGAAATTCTTGACCTAGATGAAAGACAAAAAGTTGGGACGAGAGACAGAAAAGCGGGTAAAGGAATTTGCCTTGCTCGTTGCCAACCCAGATCAATTCCTGGCATCCCATATGATTCCCGAGTACCATCAACAGGAATTCCCAACTGCAGACCCAAAAGTAAACCCTGAGCATCTCCAGATATGGTACACAAGGTACACAAGCCAAACCAAAAAAATAATGAAGGGGCTGGAGCAATAGCAGAGCCGGCACAGCATTGGCCTTGCATGCGGCCGACCCAGATTTGATTCCCAGCATCCCACCTGGTCCCCTGAGCATCGCCATGAGTGGTTCTTGAGTGCAGAGCCAGGATTAACACCTGTGCATCGCCGGGTGTGACCCAAAAATAAATAAATAAATAAATAAACAAATAAAAAGAAAAGAAAGAAAAAAGAAAAGAAAAATTTCCACTTGCAAACCTTACCCACCCACAGGGAATGAGCCACTGGGTGGCCTTTTCCCATCACAACAGCGAAACAAAGCACTGAGAAGAATTGGGTTTCCTGCTGCAAGGGGGCTGGGGCCCTGCCCTTTGAAGTGAATCTAAAGCTTCTACACTAGTGATGCCAGGGCCAAAGGCTCTGGAAACAGCCAAGCTCAGCCCAGTGCTGGCAGGTTTGAGAGGGCTAGGCCCCGCCCTGTGCAGGTCCCTCAGCCAAGCACCTACCCACCTCTGAGCCTTCCCAGAGCCGGAGGCGATGCTGGCTAAGGGAACCACCCCAGATCACTTGCTCACACGTGCGAACCCTGCACCCTGGCACAGGCCCCACTCCACTGCACAAAGCCTCTGGGTCCCCGAAAAGCCTTTGCCATTCCTAAGGAACCACCTGGATATCAGGAGCGAGTGAAAAACAAAGGTGAAAGCGCCCCCAAATTGGCCCAGCTCTGCCACTCACAGTGCAGGAGACTGGGAGGCCGCTAGTATCCTGCCACAAAATCGGCCTCCACAGTCCCCCTGTATAAAGAGCCGCCAATTCCTCCTCTACCCACAAGACCTGTGGAGGCCTAAGCCAGGCAACCAGAACTAGAATAGAAAGGATGCTGAAAGTACCAGCTGTGTGACATCACTTCCGCACCCGACAGGATCCTTAAAGGGCCATGGTCCAGATGCAGAGAGACCCTCTGTCCCCATCTAGGTAAATTGGTGCTTTCAGGGGGCTGGACTGGATAAAGTAGTGGAGAGGTAGATGCTGGAGTGGTGGGTCACACAATCGGGGGCTGAGGTAAGGACAAGAGCCCTGATCCTGTACTGGTCAGTCAACCATTGAAATAATGCTCTCACAAACAGTCCATCATGAAAAAAAAAAAAACATGCGGCTTGATTCAAGGTCAAACAGGCAGGTTGGTACAAGGCACCTGACATTAAGTTTCATGAGGAAGTAATCAAGATGGGGTGAAAGCAGTGACTCTGAAGCCAGCCCTGGAGATGCAGAGAGGAACTGGCCTAGTACCAGCTCAGAGAGCTGGACAGACACTGGAAAGGGGAAAAGCCTGGTAAGACCATAAGAGAGTACTGTCCAGTCAACACGCTACCTCATGAAAACGCATGACCAGTAGACTCTTGCCAACAAGAAAAATCACAAGAGGCAATTTCAGAAACACACTTTCAAATCCAGAGTTTGGACAAGAGGGATATTACAGTGGGGTGGGCACTTGCCTTGTGGTGAATCTGGGTTCAATCCTCATAATTCCAAATGGTTCCCGGAGCACCATCAAAGTGAAAATCAAGGAGTAAGCTCTGCGCACTGCCAGGTGTGTACCACCAACAAACATTATATATGGTGGTTGTGACCCCTGCCTACTGGAATTTGGAGGAGCTGGGTTCAGGATGCTCAGCCCCGATCCAAGCCGGCTTGGAGATCTCAGCCCCGGGACCCACATGCCTTTGTTCCTCTGCCAGTACCTTCATGCGTGTGGAGAGTGGTCTCAGCATATTGGTGGCTAGATCTGGAGGTATTCGGCCGCTGGAGCCCTGGTCAGGGTGGGGAGGGAAACTCAACCCATTCCCCTCCAAGGGGCCCTGGCCAGGACAGCCAGGTGTGGAGGCAGGAGACTGTGCACTATTCTCTTCTGTGTTTTATAGTCTCTGGGTCATGGGCGTTGATGGCATTACACGGCTTCAGGGGGCCAGTTGGTGGGTGTGACGCTTGCCTACTGGAATTTGGAGGATCTGGGTGGAGGATGCTCAGCCCCGATCCTGAGCAGGCTTGGAGATCTCAGCCCCGGGATCCGCATGCCTTAGTAAAACCCAGTCAAAGAACAGACAACAACGGGGGGGGGGTGAGGGGGGAAGGACTGGGGCCCTGCCGTTTGAAGTGAATCTGAAGGTTCTACACGAGTGAGTGATGCCAGGTCCAAATGCACTGGAACAGGGCAGAGCAAAATACCATGCTGGGAGGGTCGGGACAGCCAAGCCCTGCCCTCTGCATGTCCCGCAGGCCCCGAGTTCAGCTCCTGCGCTCAGCCCCATGCCTACCTGCTGCTGACCATTCATGGAGCTGGAGGTGATGGTGGCCAAAGGAGACCCCATGATCACCTACACACACCGCAACCCCTGCACCCCTTAAAGCCTCTGGGTTCCCCTAAAACGTCCCTCATGCCTCAGGAAATGGCTTATATCAGAAATGAGAGAAAAACAAGAACAAAAGCCCCCCCCCCCCCAAGCTGGAGCGGCCCCAGTGCTTTCAGGGCGGAGAACGGGAGGCACAGGGCGCTCACGGACCGCCACTCGCGTCCTGACAAAAAAATAGGTCTTGACAATCCCCCTTCCATGAAGGGCCTCCATTTCCTCCTCTACCACCGGAGCAATGGCAGCCTGATCAGACAACCACAATGGGAAGAGAAAAAATATCCAAACGTCCCTGGCCTGGGACGCCACTTCCACTGCTGCCAGAACCTGAGCCTTAAAAAGGACCCTGGTCCAGATGCAGAGACCCTTTTTGCCCACCCAGGTGAATCTGTGCTTCAAAGGGGATGGACTGGATAAAGGTGTAGAGAGGTGAATGTGGAGAGTGGTGGGTCACACAGTGGGGGGCGGGGGGGATAAGAAGACCCTTGATCCTGTATTGGTCAGTCAAACAATGACCCAGTGCTCTCACACACAGTCCATCAGGAAAAACGCAGCTGGGGTGATTCAAGGTAAAACAGGAAGGTTGGTACAATTCACCAGATGCTGAGTTTCTTTGGGAATTAATTAATTCAAGATGGGTTGAAAGCAGTGACTGCAAGCCAGCCCTGGAGATGCAGAGAGGGACTGGCCTAGCAGCAGCCCAGAGAGCTGGACAGACACTGGAAGAGGAGCAGAGGCTGGTAAGAACATCAGAGAGCACTGTATGGTCAACGCACTACCCCTTGAAAACATAGAACCAGGGCACTCTTACCTACAAGGAAAGAATCTGAAGCACAATTTTAAATCCAGACCATGGGGCAAGAGGTCAGTACAGTGGCTTGGGCGCTTGCCTTGCATGTGGTCAATTTGGGTTCAAATCTCAGAATTCCAAATGGTCCCCTGAGCACCATCGGAGAGCAGAGCCAGGAGTAGGTCCTGAGCACTGCCCGGCTGCACAAGAATCACATATTCTGACCCTAAAAATGGAGGCTAATGGGCAGCAAGTCATTTTGGTCACCGTGGAGCCGTTTTTGTCCTGACCTGAATCCTTTTTATGATTCTGGTGAATACTACATTGAGGGGACTTTGCTAATTCTAAATACAACACTTAATTTTTTCTGTAATATTATTGAACTTGGGGGGGGGGGATCCAGGAACGTAACCAACCTTGTAAGTAATCATAGGTAAATGGATCAGCCTGCTGGGTTGTGGGGGGCTGACCCATATTCCCGGCATTTGTCAGACATTTGACTCAAGGGACCCATTCCATCCTTTCCTGTCTTTCTAAACACAGGAATGTTCTTTTAAACTGTTTCCAATAGGGGCCAAAGAGTAGGCACAACAGACAGGACATCTGCATTGCACCAGGTTTAACAGGGTTCCCAGAGTACCACCAGGAGTAATCTCTGAGTATTTCAGGAAATGACCCAAAAAGATGGGAAAAACAAAGTTTAAAATTTAAAAACAAACTGTCTTCACGGCACTCCATTAAACAACCTTGCCAGGGCCATTTAACTAAGATAACACTTTCTGAAACATTTATCCTTTGTACTTACACAACGTTAAAAAGTACCTGAACACATGGGAGGCAGAGATGGCTTGAGGGAAGGAGCTGGTCACACACTGCCCATCGGGACTCCAACCACAGTGCCCCATAATGATCCTGAGTACCACAGGTATGGATGACTGAGCTGAGAGCGAGGACTAGGACTCAGCTGGGTGTGGCTCCAAAGAACACGAATCAGGAGGCCCTGAAGAACGAAGGTGTGGCTGTTTCTCTTCCATAATCCCCCAAACCAAGGGTCTCAAAACCAAGTCACAGGGGCTGGAGCAATAGTCCAGGGGGAGGACTTTTTCCTTGCATGGGGCCAGCCCAGTTTCAATCCCTGCCATCCCATATGGTCCACAGGCATAGCCAGGAGTAATTACTGATAGTGGAGGCAGGAGTAACCCCTGAGCATCACTGGGTGTGAACCAAAAAGCAAAAAAAAAAGTCTAGACAGAGTCACAACAAAGAATAAGACAGGGTGAGCCTTGATAGCCCTGAGCGAAGGAGATTTTTTTTTTTGTCTTTTAATTCACCTTCCTCCTGGCTTTCACCAGAAAATCTAAAAAGTACATGTTAACATCCACGAATCACGACGAATCACGACAATCCTGTTATTTGTCGATTGCCTCGAGCAGGCCCCAGTAACATCTCTTTCATCCTAGCACTGAGATTTTTAAGAAAGTCTTATATTCAAGGCTCTTTAGGAGAATGAGACCCTTCATTTGGCATATTGGGTATGCCACAGTGAGTACCATCTGGCAAACTCCCTGTGGCATTAACATACACATCAAGTTTAAATTGCGGAGCCCTAGCATAGACTTTTCCTAATAGACTGACATCACAAAAACTTTGTTACACACTAAGGGATTATTTCCTTCCTAGCTGCACTTTTGTAGCACAGCATCCCATGGTACGTAGTAACCAGACTTTACCAAAGGGGCCTGTTTTGACATTAAAATAACATTAAAATTGTTATTACGGCATTGAGTAGTTGCTACCGCTAACTCTGTGGGATGGGGAATAAAGCCTGTGGACCATGGGTGAATACAGGGATAAAGAGCAGTGGGAAACTGGTATAGGTGCGCAGGAGAATGGAATAAAGAGCAACTGATCACTGTGAGTCCGCAAAGTAAAATGTGCGGGTGCAGTGAGTCCACAAAGTTAAATGGGGGTCCCTTGCCAACAGAGACAGAGAGACAGGGAGACAGAAAACCAAACCCTGATGGTGAAAATGGCCCGTTTAATGCAGAACAGCTACCATACTTATAGAACGTCTGAGGAGGCATGAGCTAAGGACACAGGTGTGAATGTTCATTTACGCAGATAAACATTTGGCAGAGGAAATTCTCAGGGAGAGATTCACTCAAAGAGACATTCTGTCTCCCAGGGACATCTACATTGCTTTTATCTTTTCATCTAGTTGTATAAGTTATCAATACTTGCAGTTGTTTGGATAAACACAGTAAGAGACAAAGATCCCAACACTTAGTTCTCTGGGCTTTGAGAGCAAATAAGGATTTTAACACTTAATTCTCTGGGCTCTGAGAGCAAGCAAGGTTTTTACTGTAAATCCTAGACTCAGTCCTCAGGCCAGTTCAGCTTGTCCTTCCCCATGGGGCTCCTGTCTCTAAAATTGTAACAGTTTGCCTCAAGACCATGCATTTCTGCTTTCTAGAATGTTCCATTTCAAAACTCACGTAGTTTTGCCACTTGCCCCGGGTCCATGCAAGTCCCACGGCAGAACCTCCCTTTTGGGGTGTCAGGAACTACACCAACTGAAGCATGGTCAAGTAATGATGACCAAGCAATTATTCCCAGGAGTAGATAACTTCAGAGTCAATCAACTCCCAAATATTAGGAGCATAGCATTGATGGTCTTTCTGTGTTTAACCAAACACATTGTTGTATAGAAAAAACATAAAAAGCTATAGGAGAAACAGAAAAATGGGTACAAATACACAGCACTTCAACTACAAAGCAGTACAAATATGAAGCTGAGAATTAAGAGAAAGTTATGGCTCATAAGCAATCAAGACTGACTTGGGGAACTGAGACAATGAGAGGTAAAATACAAAGAAAAGGTTAAAGATAAACTTTAACTAATTTAGGGATGTAAGCAAGGACATGATAAGCTTCTCTGGGAGGAGCAAAAGGAGCAATTCACAGAAGAAGTCTAAAACACTGTTAAGTTAATATCCAGCATATCACCAAGAGCCTGGCCCCTGTTTCCTTCTTCAATCCTCTGTCACCCTTCACCGGCCACGGTGGGGAGACCAATCATTGCCACCAAATGCACGCAGCTCATGCCCACACATTATTTGAACACAACTCTCAGTACTCAGTGTAACCGCCGCGTTTTGCCCTGATCAGGGAGAGATGAAGAGTCGGGGTGCAATTTTCAACTTGATTTTAGGGTACAGAAATTCTACATGTTAGAAAAAAACAACAACGTGGAGTCAGAGATAGCAAGCTGGGAGGGGCGCTTCCCTTGCTCACCCAGATTGATACTCGGCATGTCATGTGACCCCTAAAGATGAAAAAAATAATAATTGCAGAGTGCTGCTCCTGAAGTAAATCCCGAGCTTCCATAGATGTGCCCAAAAAACCCAAAAATACCCCAAAAGTAAATTTTCATTTGCAAACCAAAACCACCCCTAGATCCACACACACAGGATGGCTCTGGACATCCAGGCCACTAATGAATAGTGACCGAGGGCTACAGTGTCCATTGGGGAGCTGTCCCCCTGCCGCTCAAAAATGAACAGGCCTTTTATAGATTTGGAGGCACCAGCGGCGATATGGATGAGAAACGTCTGACTCTGCGCTCAGGCACCCGTCCTGGTGGAGCTAGTTGATCGAGCTTGGATGGGCCAGGTGCAAAGCAAACGCCCTAACCGCTGTGCTATCTCTCCGGTCCTCTAAGAGAATCTTCAGGTTCTACAGAAGGAAGGTACAGGCCAAAGCGCCCAGGACAGGGCCCAGCGCAGTCCTGTGCTGGGAGGGTCAGGACTGCCCAGCCCTGACGCTCTGCAGCCCCCGCGCTCAGCCCCTGCGCCCACCCGCCACTGCCCCACGGCGGAGCTGCAGGGGATCCCCAGAACAACGCACTCACACCCGCAACCCCTTCGCCCTTGCACAGCCCCCACTGCACTCACCAAAGCTCCGCGTCCCCCACCAAACCCCTCGGAGCGGCAGGAACCACCTGGATCTCGGGAAAAGATTGAAAAAGGAGCCAGAAAGGGGCCTCCAAGGTGGCCTGGCCCCGCCCCTCACAGTGCAGAGACCGGGAGGCACCAGGCAGCTAGTGTCCTGCCACAAACCCGGCCTTCACAGACCCCTTCCACGCGGGACACACACTTCGCCCCTCACCTGCGTAACAAATGGAGGCCTGATCCAGCATCGTGCACCCAAACATGTAAATGTCCTGCTGTGATGTCACTTCCGCTTCTGCAAGCCGCCTTAAAGGGCCAGACACCAGCAGCTCAGAAAACAACTAGGAAAATGCAGGTAAATGTTTAAGGCTGGTTGGCTGGTGCTATAGCACTGTGGATAGGGCATTTGCCTCGCACGCAGCTGACCCAGGTTCAATCATCTGCATTCTACATGGTCCCCCAAACAGGACCAGGAGTGTAGAATAGCCAGAAGAAACCACTGAGCACTCCTGGGTGTGACCCAAAAAGAAAAAGTGTACTGCAAGTGGAATTGGATCTCATAAAGGAGCAGAGAAGTGGTGTCTAGAGTATTCAGTCACAAAGCGGGGGTCTGGAGAAAGAAGTCCCCCTGTTAGGGTCCGAGCTCAGGACAGCTTCACCTGTCAAGGAAAACTCTGAGAGACCAAGTTCATGCAAAAGCAAGAGGTTTATTTGAGCATGCTCAGGCTCACAGCCTGACCGAAAACCGTCAGTGGCTGAGAGCACCAAGCCGCTTCAGAGGGAGCTTTTTATAGGGCAATTTCCTGCCGTCTCAGAAAAGCCTGCGCACAAATCACCCAATACATTTGAATTATCACATTAGATGCTGCATGCAGGCAGCCAGTCATTTTGCAACAAGCCAACAGCACCAGCTACTCTCTTTTGTACAGGTCACCAGGCCATCCCAACAGGCAGCCAATTAGGCCTTTTCTGTCCTCATGGCCTTATTAGGTGGATTCCGAGGGCAAGGAAATACCTCATTAGGGCTTCTCCGCCCTTGTGGCCTTATTTGACGAATTCCAGGGGCAAGGAGGAGATGGGGGTACTTGGTGTTGTCAGCCTGACGCAGCTGCAGGCGGTGATATGGGCTGGGACTTGCTTTGCTAGGGCCCAATTGTCATGGGGCTATCTTTCACCCCAATCCTGTATTACACAGTGACTCTGAAGCCAGCCCTGGAGATGCAGAGAGGAACAAATCTAGTAACAACACAGATTGCCAGAGAGACACTGGAACAGGAGGAAACGCTTCTAAACCTTAAGAACACGAGGGCAGTGGACTCATGTCTACAAGCAAAGCCACAGGAGGCAGTTTCAGAACCAACAGTGGCCTGAGAGGTAGTACAGTGGGTTGGGCACTTGTCTTGAACTCGGTCAACCTGAGTTCAGTCCCTGACATTCCTAATACTGGCCTGGGAACCAACAGGAGTATCCCTTAAGAACTGTTAGGTTTGCCCCAAAATGAAAATACATAAGTAAGTACACAAAACATAGCATATATGTATATATGTACATATATATATATATATATATATATATATATGTATATAACCCTAGAATGGAGACATGCATGGGACTAACAGGCAGCAAACCACACTGGTCACTTTTCAGTCTGGCTTGGCCTTTGGCACAGATCTACATGGTGTTTACTATTTGGGAGAATATTTGATTGTTAAGATTTTACTGCTCCTAAAGTAAAAATCTCAAAACATTTACCCTCAATGTTTGTGTAAATCCAATGGAAAACTGAATACAATGAGTGCTGATATGCTACAGCGAGTGAAGTGCTTCCTTGCATGTGAGTGACCTGGACACAAATTATGGACAGCACAGCGGGATGTGACTCCCATAACATAACGCAGAAGTGCCCGAAGAATGGAGGTTTGGCTGACTATTCAATGTCAAAAGGGTTCACTGCAGCATCATGGTTGATCTCGGCCATGATGCCCCGCAATCCAGGGTTTCTGAGCCAAGTCAGAGTCACAGCAAAGAATGAAACCATGGTGAGTCTTGACAGTACCCAGCAAAATGCATTTTTGTAGCTATTTCATTCTTATTTAATTCCTTCCACCTTGCTTTATCACTAAGAAACATTATTTACCAGTTAACTTACTGGCAAGTCGAAATGCCAGGACACTGCCATAACCAAGGTCCAGGTGATCATAAGCAAGTACCTTTCACTTATGGTACTAGTATCACAAGAAGCTTTCACACATACCAGGATTATTTCCTTCCTTACTGTATCAATCCTTCACTCGTTGAAACTAAAATTGTTTTGCCTAAGATTCATTTTCTGACCCCGGCCATTGTAATTATGGAAGTGATTGCTCCAGCATAACTTTTATATTTACTAAAGCTTGAGGGAACATGATGGTCTTCCTCTATTCCTTCCCTACAGGATTTTCTCCAGTATTCTCTTTAAAGGCCGCAGGTGCGAATAAGGGGCTTCCCACGTTCTTACACATGTATAGTTTTTCTCCAGTGTGAATTCTCCTATGCATAAAAAGGACTGAGGATCCAGGAAAGTCCTTCCCACACTCCTTACATATATAAGGTTTCACTGCAAAATGACTTTTCACACGCTCAGTAAGGGCTGAAAACAATCTGAAGACCTTTCTACATTCCTAACACTTATGAGGTTTCTCTCCACTGTCAATGTTTCTGTTAAGAAGCTATTCTAATTGCATGAAAATCTTCCTGCAGTCCTTACATATTTAAGGCCTCAATCCATGATAAATTTTTCTACACAAAGCAAAGCTCGAGTATGAGTAAAGATCTTCTCACATACTTACGTATTTTTTTTGAGTATGAATTTCCCTATGTTTAATAAGGAGTTAGGGCGAATGAAGGCTTTGCCAAAGTCTTTACAAACATAAGATTTGTTTCCAGTATGAAAATTTCTGTGCCGCAAAAGGATTGCAAAATAAGCAAAGGTCTTGCACACTCCTAACATATATATGGATTCACTGCAGTTTGTGTTTTCTTGTGGACAAAAAAGTTTGAATAGAAAGTGAAGACCCTCCCTCAGTAGTGACACGAATAATGTTTCATTTCTGTATGAACTTTGCTATGCTAAGAAAGACCTGAATAGGAATGAAAGGCCTTTATACCTAGCTCACACATATAAGGGTTTTATCCAAAATGGAAATTGTGAAAACCAAGACTTCAGAAATAAGCAAAGTCCTTCCTAAATCGCTCACATATATAAGTTATCTCTCCAGTGTGACTTTTTTTTGTGTGTACTAAGGCTTGTGTAATAAGCAAAGATTTCCCACTCCGTACAAGTATATGGTTTCTTTCCAGTGTGACTTTTTCTGTGCATACTAAGATGTAAGATTCAGATAAAGGCCACGACACATTCCTTACATGCATACGGACTTTCTAGTATGAAATCGCCTGTGTATAAGGTATGAGGATCCACTGAAGGCCTCCCCACAGTCCTTACACTTAATCGGTTTCTCTCCTGTGTGGATGCTCATAGTCCCACCGGGGTGAGGCTGGACTCAAAAGTTTATCCTCATTGCTTACATTTCTGGGGATTCTGTCCATTATGGGCTTCTAAGGGAATGTGATGGTGCAGAGGACACAGGAAAGGTGTTCTTCCAATCGCCCTCAGAAGACATATCACCTGTCTCGGCATCCCCATGAGAATGAGGGAAAAATTGCTCAGTTGAGCCTTTATCACAGTGTGCAGGAAAAGATAATCCACCAGGGCTGGCTGCTTCCATGTAGAAGAGCAAAGAAGGATTCCAATTATTATTCTATGCTATGAGAGTTTTCCGGTGAAAAGAAATCAAACTCTGCAGGTAGGTAACTGGTGGGGGAAGGGACAATGAGATTTACGGGGAAGTAATAAATCCAGATGGGGGTGAAAGCAGTAACTCCTGGGCTTAAGAGAGAAAATGGCCTAGGAGAAACCCAGAGAGATGGAGAAATGGAACAGGAGCAAAGGCTGGTAAGAATATCATAGAGCACAATCTGGACAATGCTCTACCCCTTGGCAACACGCTAACAGTGGACTCTCAGCTACAAGGAAAACCTCAAGAGGGAGTTTTAGAAACATTATTTTAAACTGAGTATCAGGTTAGTACGGTGGGTTGCATGCAGTTAATCTTGGTACAATGTCCTGAATTCCAAATGGTCCCCTGAGCACCATCTGACTAATAGATGGATGGAATTTTGTTCTTTCCAATCATAAATGTTTTCTTTTTTTCCTTTAATATTAGTAAAGTGACATATTTGGGATCAAGGAATGTGACCAACCTTGTGAGTAAACAAGGTAAACGGAATGGCCTTCTGGGATGTGGGGAGCTTAGGAGTTGACTCATATTTCCACTTATAAAAATTTTTATAATGGGGCCCCTTCCATCCTTTCAAACGATGTTCTGTGCATAGTTAAGTGCATCTAAACTGTTTCCAATTGAGACCAGAGCAACTGTAGATTGGGATAGGGTGTTGCTTGCACATGGCCGACCTAGGTTCAATCACTAGGATCCTCTGGAGTCTCCCGGAGCACCAACAGAAATAATACCTGAGTGCAGAGCCAGGAGAACTCCCTGAGCATCACCAGATACTATAGGATAATATTGGTTTTCCCTTCCTCCATGGCCACTGGGAGCTTTTATTTGTTGATTGCCCCAACCTGTCAATTACCTTTGTCTCCTGATCAGACTTTGACTTGTAAATATTGTCTTTCTCTTCGTCTTAATGTCCTTTGCATGGTTAGCTATTTCAGAGCAATTGCTTTTTGTATGGGTACAGGAAGACAAGCCCGTGGCTTGGGAGTTGATTTCTCCAGATAATATTACCTCCTGGACATCTGCTCTCTTGACTTAAGCCTCAGTTGCCCTTACTTCCTCAATCCACAAAGGCGGGGTCCTGATAAGGGGCTGGAAGGACCCAGGGCAAGTGGTGAGCTAGCTACTCTGGCATCAAAATGGGCCTGGCCAAAGTACCATAATGCTTATCCATAAGTTAAGAGCATAGTCATGGACAAATTCTGTCATAAATCAAAAAACCGACTGGAGTTAGGAATGATTTTTCTTGCCTGAGCACTGTAGTCTGAGTCTGTGGTGAGAAGTCCCCAGGAGAGTCACCCTACAAGCCTAAAAGTGTCGATTGCTGTGTCCATATAGAATGGTAAATATTAAAGAAGTAAAAAAAAGTTAATTAAATTGCTGATCTAAGGAGAGGAGAAAAACACCTTAAGGGCTGCTTTGCCCTCATGGGCTGCAGTTGATGGTGTAGTCTGGAAAACCATTTTTCATTGCACTTCCCGTGGGGAGGCGTGGTTGGGGGCGTGGACAAAGAAGAAACAGAACGGCTTCAGGGAGACAGGGGGATTGAAGGAGACTGTGAGAAGAAAAGACACAAAATTAGAAGAGACTGTTGCGACTTAGAGAGAAGGCTGAGAGCTAAGAGTAAGAGTTGCTGGGGAGATTGGAGAGGAGTCATGGAGAGCATTGTAGAGCAAGTTATAGAGAAGGTTGGATAGAGGTGGGAGAGACATGAGACTAAATAAACTGCAACTAATCAGCAACCAGCTTGATCCTTGCTCTACTTTCGTTGGTCCAAGGCAATAGCTGACCAGGGTGGAGAAGTGGCTTGAGAGCACCAAACGTGGACAGCAAGACAGAGCCACCTGGAGAGTCCAGGAACATCTGTTAACATGTAAATTTGGTTCACTCCCCCACTTCCCATAGTGTTCCCCAGCCCCCCCTGGAGTGACTCCTGTGTGCAGAGTCAGGAGTAAGCCCAGAGCACTTCTGGCTGTGGCCCGAAAAAAAACACACACACACACAAAGTGAATTGTGCAAGGCTGGAGTGATAGCACAGCAGGTTGGGCATTTACCTTGCATGCGACCAACCCACGTTTGATTCCCAGCATCCCATATGGTCCCCCAAGCACCGCTAGGAATAATTCCTGAATGCACGAGCCAGGAGAAACCCCTGTGCATCACAGGGTGTGACCCCCCCAAAAAAAAAACACAATTGCGTTGTTAATCAGAAAAAAGAACACAACTTTCTCGATTAGCATAAAAACATTTTTATGATGGCTATAGATATAGCACAGACCATGAATTGCTTGTCTGACACACAGCTGATCAGGGTTCAATCCCTATCACCTCACAGGGTTCCGAATCCTAGCATTATCAATGAGAACAGAGTCGGAGTAAACCATATCTCCATCAGGTGTGGCCAACCAAAAGTAAATTAAAAAATTTATGTGCCAGAACTATGGTCTTGTAGGGTACTGGCCTTGTACATGGCTGACCTGTATACTCCGGCACCACACTGGGTAACTTTTGGTACCTTTTGGCAGGAATCACAGGGTAAAACCATATATATATATATATATATATATATATACATATATACATATATATACATATATATGTGTGTGTGTATTCGTGTATGTGTGTGTGTGTGTGTATATATATATATATATATATATATATATATATATATATATATTGTACGCAAGTCAACCTCCACCAGTCAGTTTTGTAGAATGCAGGTTTGGGTTTTGGGGTTACAGGTGGCAGAAGTTTGGGCTTACCTGAGAGGTGCTTGGGGAACCCTGCACTGTACAGGAGACTGTACTGTGTCAGACTGCTTGCAAAGACACGTCCTGCATTCCTTGCCTATCTCTGACCACAGGAATTCAAATTCTATAGAAATAATGTGAACCTTGTGAGAAGGATATAGACGGGGGCAGGGATGAGGTCCAACTGTTAGAGGTCAGGGCAGGGCTGCTGGCACCTAGGGCCTCCCGGTGCAAACCTGAACCAGAAGTATAGGCTGCAATTTCAAAGGTTTACATGGGCCCGAAAGAGCTGACAGTGAGTGGCAGGGCACTTGTCATGAACGCAAAAGACTTAACTTCACATCCTGAATTGCCAAGGAGCGATTCCAGATCACTGCTGGTTTTGGCAAAAGCCCACATAGTCATCCCCCTCCTACCCAAATAAAGGCAATGAGTAGGTATCTGCCAAGAGCAGAAGTGTGAAATCTAGTAATATTTTCTGAACGGTCATTCCTCTGAGTTTTTTGTTTTGTTTTGGGCCCACATCCAGAAGTGCTCAGAGGCTTACAGGCCAGGTTTTCAGACTATGATTTTACACCTATGGGTACATGATTTTACACCTATGGGTACGAGACTCTCGGTGGCTCTCTCCCTGTCTGCATTTATTGTTCTCAAGCCACTTATCACCCCGGACAGCTGTTGCTTTGGACCGGCGAAAGAAGAATGAGGGCCAAGCTGGTTGTTCAGTAGTTGCAGTTTATTCAATCCCTTGTCTCTCCCTGCTCTATCCAACCGTCTCTCCAACTTGCTCTACAATGCTCTCAGAGACTCCTCTCCAATCTCCCCAGCCACTCTTACTCTCAGCTCTCAGCTTTCTCTCTATGCCACAACCATCTCTAACTCTGTGTCTCTTCTTCTCTCATTCTCCTTCAATCCATCTGTCTCCCTGAAGCTGCTCTTTTTTCTTCTCTCACCATGCCCTCCCAGTCACACCTCCCCATGGGAAGCATAATGAAAAATGTTTTTCCAGACTTCCCCATCACCTGCAGCCCACGGGGGCAAAGCACACCTTAATGTGTGTTTCTCCTCTCCTTAGACCAGCAAATAACTTAACATATTTAGCACAGCTGTTGGGCGTTTGCCTTGCGAAAGGCCTGGCAATCTACCTTTGACATATTCAATATGCCAAACACAGTAACAAGTCTCAAAATGGAGATGATACTGGGCCCGCTACAGCAAATCGATGAAAAACGGGAGGACAGTGACAGTGACAGTTTTACTTCCTAATATTTACCATTGTGTATGGACACAGAATTAGACACTTTTATGCTTGTGGGGTGACACTCCTGGGGACTTCTCACCACAAACTCAGACTACAGTGCTCAGACTGGATCAATCACTCCAAATCCCAGCAGGGTCAAGTCTAGTTATTACTTTTTGATTTATGACAGAATTTGTCCATGACAATGCTCTTAACGTATAGATAAGCATTATGGTACTTTGGCCAGGCCCATTTTGATGCCAGGGTAGCTAGCTCACCACTTGCATTGGGTCCATCCAGTGACGCATCAGGACCCTGATTTTGGGGATCAAGGAAGTAAGGGCAACTGAGGCTTAAGTCAAGAGAGAAGATATCCAGGAGGTAATATTATCTGGACACAATCAACTCCCAAGCCACAGGCTTTGTAACTATTTTACTATATGCATACAAAATGCAATTGCTCTGAAATCGCTAATCACGCAAAAGACATTAAGGAGAAGAGAAAGACAATATTTAAAGTAAATGTCTGATCAGGAGCTAAAGGTAATTGAAAGGTTTGGGGGCAATAAACAAAGACAAGCTCCCAGAGACCAGGGAGGAAGGGAAAATCAATATTATCCTACAATAACTAGTGATACTCAGGGATTTCTCCTGGGTCTGCACTCAGTTGGTGCTCCGGGAGACTCCAGGATCCTAGGGGTTGAACCTAGGTCAGCCATGTGAAAACAACACCCTACCCTGATCTACAGTTGGACTGGTCTCAATTAGAGACAGTTTAGGTTAACTATACTGTGCACAGAATGTCGTTTGAAAGGATTGAAGGGACCCCTTGATGAAGTATTTTATAAGTGGGAATATGGGTCAGCTCCCAAGCTTCCCACATCCCATCAGGCAATTCCATTTAACTGTGATTACTCACAAGGTTGGTCACAGTCCTGGATTCCACCCATGTCACTTTAATAATATTAGAAGAAAAAATGGCAACATTTATGATTGAATAGAGCAAAATTCCATCCATCTCAGGGTGGACGGTGCTCAGGGGACCATTTGGAATTCTGGGCATTGTACCTAGATTGACTGCATACAATCCACTGTACTAGCCTGATACTCAGTTTGAAATCATGTTTCTGAAACTGCCTCCTGGGGATTTCCTTATAGCTGAGAGTCCACTGCTTGTGTGTTGTCAAAGGGTAGAGCATTGTCCAGACCAAGCTCTCTGATGTTCTTACCAGTCTTTGCTCCTTTTCCGTGTCTCCAACTGTCTGGGTTTCTACTAGGCCAATTCCACTCTTTATCCCCAGGGCTGGCTTCGGAATCACTACATTCACCCCCATCTGGATTTATTACTTCCCCCAAGAAAATCATTGTCCCATGCCCCACCAGCTACCTACCTGCAGAGCTTGATTTCTTTTGACATGAAAACTCTCATGGCATATACTACTAATTAGAATCTTTCTCTGCTCTTCTACAAGGAACCAGCCAGCCCTGGTGGAATATCTCGTCCTGCATACTGTGATAAAGGCTCAAGTGAGCAATTTAACCCCCATTGCCATGGGGATGCTGAGACAGGTGGGATTTCTTCTGAGGGTGATCAGAAGATCACCCTTCCCGTGTCCTCACCACCAATCATCACCTTCCCTTAGAAGCCAATACTGGACAGAATCCCCAGAAATGTAAGCACTGAGGACAAACTTGAGTCCAGTATCACCCCGGTGGGACTATGAGAACATCCACACAGGAGAGAGACCGTTTAAGTGTAAGGACTATGGGAAGGCCTTCAGTGGATCATAATAACTTATACACAGGAAATTTCATACTGGAGAGTTCCTATGCATGTAAGGAATGTGCCGTGGCCTTTATCTGACTCTTACAACTTATTATGCACAAAAAAAGTCACACTGGAAAGAAACCATATGCATGTATGGAGTGGGAAATCTTTGCTTATTCCACATGCCTTAGTACACAGAAAAACTCACACTGGAGAGATAACTTATACATGTGAGCAATGTAGGAAAGCCTTTGCTTATTCCTGAAGTCTTAGTTTTCACAATTTCCATTTTGGAGAAAACCCTTATATTTGTGAGGTAGGTGAAAAGGCCTTTCATTTCTTATCAGATCTTTCTGAGCATTGGAAAGTTCTTACAGCAATGACACATTATTCGTGTCGTTACTGTAGAACGGTCTTCACTTTCTATTCAAACATTTTGTCCACAAGAAAACACACTGCAGTGAATCCACATATATGTAAGGAGTGTGACAAGGCCTTTGCTTACTTCACAAGTCTTTTGAGGCACAGAAAATTTCATACTGGAGACAAACCTTATTTTTGTAAAGACTTGGGCAAAGCCTTCACTTCCCCCTAACACCTTATTAAACATAGGAAAATTCATACTCGAAAAAAACATATGTAAGGGTGTGAGAAGAACTTTACTAAATCCTCAAGCTTTTCTGTGTGTAGAAAAATTTATCCTGGATTGAGGCCTTTTATATGAAAGGACTGCAGGAAGATTTTCCTGCAATTAGCATAGCTTTCTGAAGAAGAAAATTCACAGTAGAGAGAAACCTCTTATGTAAGGAATGTAGAAAGGTCTTTAGTTTGTCTTCAGCCCTTCCTGTGCATGGGAAAGGTCATTTTGCACTGAAACCTTATATATATCAGGAGTATGGGAAGGACTTTCCTGGATCCTCAGGCCTTATTATGCATAGGAGAATTCACACTGGAGAGAAACTATATATATGTACAAACATGGAAAGCCCATTATTCGCACATGTGGCCTTTAAAGAGAATACTGGAGAAAATCCTTTAGGGAAGGAATAGAGGAAGGCCATCATGTTCCGTCAAGCTTTAGTAAATATAAAAGTTATGCTGGATCCATCAATTCCATAATAACAGTGACCGGGGTCAGAAAAGGGACCTTGGATAAAACAATTTTAGTTTCAACAAGTGGATGGGGGATTGATACAAAAGTACAGTAAGGAAGGAAATAATCCTGGTATGTGTGACAGCTTCCTGTGATAATAGTACCATAAGTGAAAGGTACTTGCTGATTATCACCTGGTCCATGGTTGTGATAACATCCTGGTATGTGGACTCCCGAGTATGTTAACTGGTAAATAATGGTTCTTAGTAATAAACCAGGGTGGAAGGAAATAAATAAGACGTAAATAGGTAGAAAATTGCATTTTGGCGGGTGCTGTCAAGACTCACCTTGGTTTCATTCTTTACTGTGACTCTGGCTTGGATCGGAGTCCCTGTTTTGCGGGGTTCATCAACCATGATGCTGCGGTGAACCCTTTTGACATTGAATAGACAGCCAAACCTCCATTTTTCAGGCCCTTCTGTG
This sequence comes from Sorex fumeus, assembly GCF_029834395.1. Taxonomy (NCBI): domain Eukaryota; kingdom Metazoa; phylum Chordata; class Mammalia; order Eulipotyphla; family Soricidae; genus Sorex; species Sorex fumeus. The sequence continues at coordinate 1,135,395 of NW_026606171.1, read as the reverse complement.
TTATATTCTGGGAGCCACATACCGCTGTGCTGTCCTTAATTTGTGTCCAGGTCACTCACATGCAAGGAAGCACTTAACTCGCTGTAGCATATCTGCACTCATTGTATTCAGCTTTCCATTGGATTTCCACAAATACTGAGGGTAAATGTTTTGAGACTTTTACTTTGGAAGCAGGAAAATCCTAACAATCCATTATACACCAAAATGGGACCATGTAGAATCCAGATGATTGAACCTGGGTCAGTTGCGTACAAGACAAACACCCTATCTACTGTGCTTCGCTCCAGCCAACCAGCCTTACACATTTACCTGCATTTTCCCAGTTGTTTTCTGTGCAGCTGGTGTCTGGTCCTTTAAGGCTGCGTGCAGAAGCGGAAGTGACATCACAGCAGGTCACATAGGTGTTTACGTGCAAGATGCTGAATCAGCATCTACTTGTTATGCAGGTGTGGGGCCAAGTGGCTGTCCCTCGTGGAAGGGGTCTGTGAAGGCCAGTTTCATGGCAGGACACCAGCAGCCTCTCGTGAGCGCCCCACCCGTGCCTCCCGGTCTCCGCACTGAGGGGCGGGGCCAAGTCACCTGGGAGGATGCTTTCGCGCTCCTTTTTCAATCGGTTCCCGATATCCAGGTGGTTCCCGCAGAGAGGTTTGGTGGGGGACACGGAGTTTTGGTGAGTGCAGTGGGGGCTGTGCTGGGGCGCAGGGGTCGGGGGTGTGAGTGCGTGGTTCTGGGATCCCCTGTAGCCACAATCGCCTTCGGCTCCGCCATGGGGCAGTGGCGGGTGGGCTTGGGGCTGAGTGCAGGGGCTGCAGAGCGTCGGGGCTGTCGGGGCTCAGCCGTCTTGACCCTCCCAGCATGGGACTGCGCTGGGCCCTGTCCTGGACGCTTTGGCCCCTACCTCACAGCTGTAGAACCTGCAGATTCACTTAGAGGACCGGAGAGATAGCACAGCTGTTACGGCGTTTGTTTTGCATCTGGCCCACCCAAGTTTGATCTCCAAGCTCGACTAGATTGGGTTCCTGAGCGCAGTCAGAAGTTTCTCATCCCGATCGCCGCTGGTGCCTCCAAAACTATAAAAAGCCTGTTCATTTTTGAGCGGGGGGCGGGGGGGCACTCCCTTATGGCAAATGATACTGTAGCCCTCGGTCACTAGTCATTAGTAGCTTTGATGTCCAGGGCCATTCTGGGGCCGTGGTCCTAGTAGTGGTTGCGGTTTGCAAATGAAAATTTACTTTTGGGCTATTTTTGGTTGTATTTTGGGCACATATGTGGAAGCTCAGGGCTTACTTCAGGAGCAGTACTCTGGAATTCTTTTTTTTTTTCAGTTCTTTAGGGGGTCATGTGAGATACCGAGTATCTGGGTCAGCATGGGAAGCGCCCCTCCCTGCTTACTATCTCTCTGACTCCACATTGTTGTTTTTTCTAACATATAGAATTTCTGTATCCTAAAATCAATTTGAAAATTGCACCCCGACTCTTCATCTCTCCCTGATTAGGCAAAACCCGGCTATTACACTGAGAGTTGCGTTCAAATAATGTCTGGGCATGCGCTGCGTGCCTTTGGTGGCCATGATTGGTCTCCCCACCCTGGCCAGTGAAGGGTGACAGAGGATCAAAGAAGGAAACAGGGGCCAGGCTCTTGGTGACCTGCTGGATATTAACTTACAGTATTTTAGGCTTCATCTGCCCCTCTTGCTCCTCAGAGAAGCTTACCATGTCCTTGCTAACATCCCTAATTTAGTTCAAGTTTATCTTTAACCTTTTCGTTCTATTTTACCTCTCATTGTCTCAGTTCCCAAGTCAGTCTTGGTTACTTAAAGCCATAACTTTCTGTTAATTCTCAACTTCATATTTGTACTTCTTTGTAGTTGAAGTGCTGTGAATTTGTACCTGCTTTTCTATTTCCCCTTTAGATTTTTTATGTTTTTACTATACAACAATTTGTTTGGTTAAACACAGAAATACCATCAATGCCATGCTCCTAACAATTGGGAGTTGATTGACTCTGAAGTTATCTACTCCAGGGCTTGATTGCTTGGTCATCATTACTTGACTCAGGTTACAGTTGCTGTAATTCCTAACACATCAAAAGGGAGGTTCTTCCATGGTACTTGGATGGACCTGGGGCAAGTGGCAAAACTACCCGGGCTTCTAAATGGAAAATACTAGAAAGCAGATATGCATGGTCTTGATGCAGACTGTTACAACGTTAGAGACAGGATCCCCACGGGGAAGGACAAGCTGAACTGGCCTGAGGATGTAGTCTGAGATTTTCAGTCTTGCTTGCTCTCAGAGCATTAACTGTTTTAAGTTTTAGCGTTTAAGTTTTAGCATCAAGTGTTAAAAGCCTTATATGCTTTCAGAGCCCAGAGAATTAAGTGTTGGGATCTTTCTCTCTTGCTGTTTATGCAAACAATTTCAAGTATTGATAACTTATACAACTAGAGGAAAAGATAAAAGCAAAAGCAATTTAGATGTCCCTGGGAGACAGAATGTCTCCTTGGGTGAATCTCCTCATGAGAATTTTCTCTGCCAAATGTTTATCTCTGTAAATGACCAGTCACTCCTATGTCCTTACCTCATGCCCCTCAGATGTTTTATAAGTGTTGTAGCTGTTCTGAATTAAATGGCCATTTTCACCATCAGGCTGTGGTTTTCTGTCTTCCTGTCTCTCTGTCTCTGTTGGGAGGTGCTCAGGAGATAAGAGGCAGTGCTGGACCACCAACACCTAACCACACCCTCGCATTTTACTTTGTGGACGCACAGTGATCTGTTGCTCTTTATTCCATACTCCTGCGCAACTATACCAGTCTCCCACTGCTCCTCATCCCCTCTGCTCACTCGTCTCCCACAGCTTTGATTCTCCAGCCAATCCCACAGAGTTAGGGGTAGCAAATACTCAGAGATGTGGTTGTACAATCAAAGGATGTAAAGCTCTTCCCTCAGGGGAATCTTCTAGGGCAAAAATCTGACTTGGAAGGAGAGGTAAGCTCTAGGGCATGATTTTCTATACGGACATATTTTTTCTTTGCTTAGTCAGCTCAAGGGCATGATTTTCTCTACAGACATATTTTTTTCTTTGCTTAGTTCATATTCATTGAAACAATCATCTTAAATTTACACTTCATCTTTCTGATCATTTTGAATGGAAACAGTAAGAGATCTATTAACCTTATAGGGTGGATCTGTTGGGGATATTTACTATAGCCCCCAGACTACACTCTTCAGGACAGGTTAGTTCTTCCTAACCCCAGCAGGATCCTTATCCAGTTGCTTATGTTTGGGTCATGATGGAATTTGTTATGGTGCTTACCTGCCCCTTTTCAATGCCAGGGTAGCTCACAGCTATCCTGGGTCTATCCAGTGTCTTGCTTTTGGGGTGCTAGAAACATAGGGCAGCTGAGGCTTCAGTCACAATCACAACCATCCTGTTGTTCGTGGATTGCCTCGAGCAGGTACCAGTAACGTCTCCTTCGTCCTAGCCCTGAGATTTTAAAAAGTGCCATATTCAAGGCTCTTTTAGGGTTAGTAGAATGAGACCCATCATTGTTACTCATATTTGGCATATTGGGTATGCTACGGGTCCTTTGCCAGACTCTGCCCTGTCGGCAGGTTACGTTCGGTAGCCTGACTGGTTGTCCAAAGTAAGAACGAGATAAGATGCTCCACTTCTGGGAGCAGGATTTTATAGTTTCTGGGACTTGGGGGAGGATTCTGGGTGCAGGATCTGGGTGGAGGATACTCAGCCCCGATCCGAGCAGGCTTGGAGATCTCAGCCTCCGGACCGCATGCCTGTGTTAAGCTGAGGCTTAAGTCTCATAAATATGAAAATGCCCAGGAGTAAATCGTATCTGTAGTCAATTAACTCTGAAGTTACAAAAGCATAACATTGTATTCCTTTGTCTCTACAAAGCTGAGGGCGGAGGACATGGCCATCCTGATCCTCCCAGCACAATCTTCCCAACATGGGACTGAATTTGTCCTTGTCTAGGAGCAAAATGGATATTTGTCTAAAGTAAACTGCAGAGGACATAAAGAAAAGAGAAAGTCAAAATTTGATTTACAAATACAAAATCCAGAGATCTCTGAAGAATCTGACTTTACAATTGACAGGTTCTGGTTAGGGAAGTGGTATTTAATGCATAGGGGAAGCAGAGCACCTGAAAGTTAAAGATGAATACTAAGGAAATGGGAGTGATTCACTAGCATTGAGATAGCCATTACTCAGTAAGCCTAAGCTCCTTGTAGCAGAGGAGAAATGGTGGACCAATGTTAAACCTAAATTGTTTAGAACTCTAATCCAACAAGGGTAAAGGTTTTTTTTAAGCAGGAAAGTTTTGGTTTTTCAGGAGTAAGGACATTTGCTCAGGGATCACCCTGGGTGCACATTTACTTAGGGCCGGAGCCATAGTACAGTGAGTAAGGACTTAACCAAGCAGTCGACCCAGGTTCCATCCCCTGCATCCCATATGGTCCGTACCAGAGTGATTCCTGAGTGTAAAGCGAGAAGTAAGCCCTGAATCTGCCAGTTGTGGTCCCCAAACAAAAATCACACAAAGACACACTTGTGTATACACACTTATATGCACGTATAATTAAGAAAGATGCAAAATGGAGGAAGAACAATAGGGATTCAGAAGAAACTGTGATATTCTGTAGCAGGGAAAGATCAATAATAGGGGATTTTTAAGGATCAGTAATTTGACTCTTTAAATGTATCACTCTAGAATTGTCTTTGTACATCATTTCCCTCCCTTTGATAATATTTGAATTTTGGGGGTTTTTTGTATATTTTTCGCCACAGTCTACAGTGCTAAGTGTTTACTCTTGTGTCTGAGCTCAGGGATCATTTGGTAAGAGTCAGGATAACATTGTGTGTCTAGATATCATTAGTTCAATGTTTGGTGACAACTGCAGGATCAGGTTACTTCTCCTTCTTCTTCTTACCCCCAGTCCCTCAATGTGTGGCCCACCACTCTAGCATTTGCCTCTCCACTCCTTTATTCGGGTCCATCCCCCTTGCAGCACAGATTCAGCTGTGTGGCAAAAAAAAGGTTCTCAGTGCCTAGACTCTGCCTCTTTAAGGCACCTTATGGAAACGGAAGTGATGTCATAAGTGATGTCATAAATGTCATGGTTCAATTTCCATCCCTGACACTGACACTGGGGCTGCTGCTCACTTGGCAAAGGACAAGTAAATTTGTGCCCCATCCTGGAAGGGGGACTCTGAAGAAGGATTTAGTTTTAGGACTCGAGCAACCTCCTGTGAGTACCCCACACGATGCCGTTTTCACACTATGAGCCGAGGGGCTGAGCCAGCTTGTGGGGGGCAATTTTGCGCTGGTTTTTCACTTGTTCCCCAACGTCCAGGTGGATCCTGAAGTGTGGTCAAGGTTTTAGTGGGACTCAGAGCTTTGGGGGTGCAGTGGGGGCTGTATCAGGGTTCAGGGGTGGCAGTTGTGAGTTTGTGATCCTCGGGGGCCTCTTTCGCCACGATCGTCTCCAGCTCCAGGATGGGGCAATAGTGGGTGAATGCGGGAATCAGCCGGGGGCTTGGCCGCCCAACCCTCCCAGCAGTCCCATTTTTGAACCATAGTCCCTAACCTCGCTTCTGTAGAATCTCCAGATTTGAGGGACAGAGCTTCAGCCCCTCCACTTAATGGCAGGAGATCCTTTGCTGGTCATCTTCATTGTCTGCCGTGATAGCCGGGGTCATGCGGGGTATGTGGGGGGGGGGGAAGGGGCCTGCAGGTGACTGAGGTTTGCCAATGAAAATGTATTTGGGGGCTATTTTTGATTCTTTGGATTTTTGGGGGGAGGGGGAATACACCCGGAGATGCTTATGACTTACTCTAGCCTCTAAGCTTAGGAATTATCCCTGGCACTGCTGGGGGCTATATGGGATGCAGAAGATTGATCGGTGGATCTAGTCAAATGCCCAACTCACATTTCTGCCTGTCCAACAACAATACTGGTGTATCTTTTTCCAGATCATGAATTTCACCTCCCTCACATCAAGCTGTAAAGCAGCCCTGACTCTTCATCTCTCCCTGAGCAGACAACCCCTGGAATTGGGGTAAATACTGAGGGTAAAGGGGTTTTTAATGTTTATCTTTTGAAAGAAGATTTTTGTGTGTGGGTGGGGAGGGAGAGCTGTGTTCATGACTCACTCGTGGTACTTTTGGAAAAAATTTACATAGGAAGGGGCGGAGCAAAAGTACAGCAAATAGGGTGATTGCCTTGCGCACAGCCAACCCAAGTTCTGTGTCTTGAATCCCACTGGTACCCATACCTGCTGGGAGTGAAACTTGAGTGCAGAGCTAGGAATACTCCCTGAGCGATGCTGGTTCTGACTCAAAAAAAAAAACACGCACACACACCCACACAGACACATACACGTGTACAGAGAAAACGTGTGATCACAGAAAAAGAGAATAATAAGAATTCATGGAAAATCGTTCAGAAAAACTTGGTTTTAAGGACCTGCTATTTGACTATATAAATGTTCTTCCCTCTTATTTTGCACATAGAATTCTGTTTGTTTCTTGTGCTTCGTATTTGCTTTCTTGTTGCAGTATAATCTACAGTACTTAGGTCTTAATTTCTGACAGTTCATATTATGGTCCTTAGTAAAAACCCTCGTTATTTGAATTATTTTGCTATACAAACGACTGTTTGCGCGATTTTCCAATGTATTCTTGCACAACAGGAGCAACTGTTGACTGAGGCTCACGCAGATGTGCCGTTTCAGGGTTAGAGTAAATCAGGACCCATAAGGGCTCCAGTGGGACAGAGCAGGGCTGTGCCTCTGACCCAACTGTACCCAGAAGTGATCTCGGTCCCCGGGACAGAGTTCCCAGGTGCATGTTCTTGTCCCTTCTGCAAGAGAGTGGCTGAAGCTTTGTCCACTCCATGTCCCTGTGGCTTTCCCCATGGCAGAGCCACATTCAGGCTATAGTTCCCAGGGGGAAGCACTACTGCCAGCTGCAGGAGCACTAGTACTCGGGAGTAACGGAACTCAGAGTCAGCCACTGGCTGGGCCTGTAGGGATTTTCTTGTGCAATCCAAGGAGGAATCCGGGGATCAGAGAAGGCTGTCATTTCCTCCCCAGGTGCCAACAAAATTTGCATCCCCAGCTGAGACAGGAGCTTCTGCCATTGTTTCCCTGAGGTGGAATTGTGAGGTTGTGGCTGGTCTGAGCTCAGGGGTGGGAGGAGGTGCTCCTCTCTAGTGCTCACTGTTCTGACTTCTCCAGGACTTTGCACAGAGACTCCTGCTGATCCTCAGAACAACATGGCAGGAGAAGATGGTGACTCGGATTCTGATAAACCGTCCAAAGGTAGGAGTAGAGGGACAGAATGGCATGAGGTAGTGCCAGGAGAACCCGGGCTTCCTGGGCAATCTGTTTTGAGTTTCTTTTGGACGGATTCCAAGATGAGACTTCCGATCGAATGCCCCATGATTGGCTTTGGGACCGACCCAGCGGTGCATGAGGATTACTCAAAGGTCAGTGCTCAGTGATCATTCCTGACATGTCTAGGTGACCAATGGGATGCTGGAGGACCAAAGATTTTGTCTTGGGTTTTCTGTTTTATTTCGGATGGCAGAGCAAAGGATTCTCACAATCATTCTTTGTGCTGCACTCTGGCATTGTCCCTGGCAGTGCTTGTGGGACCATATGGGATGGCGGGGATCACCAGTCCTACACGCAGTCCCCGGAACAGCTGTCCTGTTACGCCAAACTGCTGCTTCTTTTTCTTTTGCATTGTTTTTATACTCAGCCATCCTCTTGACTCTGTGCTCTGGATTCACAACTGATGGGCATCAGAACACCCTAGGGTGCGCTGGCCCCATTTGTGCACTAGCAACTACAGTCACTTGGGCTCCAGGACTTGCTTTTCCTCTGTTTTGTCCTTCCTGCTCTGGAGAGCCTCGCCTTCTCAGTCATACAGTCTTACGTTCACATAAGGTTATGTGTGGATTTCTGTGCATGTCTCAGGCCCCTTTTATTTTTACTCTAAACTGCTGCTTCAATTTTCTGCAGAGGGAGTTATTTCCACTTACTGTGTCTGTTCTTTGAGTTGGAAAAAAACTTACACAGCTATGTGACCTGCCGTCGGTCTATTTTGCTTGTCCATCTTGCTGAAACGTTAGGTCGCTGCCTGGAAAATCCATCCACATGTCCAAATTGCAATCGGGTTGGGTAAATGTTAGAACCCAACATGCAGGTCTAGAATTTTCTGGACAAGGAGACTCTCAGGCACAGCACAGTCATTGGAATGCTTCTCTGCTATTCTTTAGGGTAGCAGCCAGCCCAGGTGGAATTTTTCTGATCATGCGCACTGTGACAAATGCTCGAGTGCGCAGTTATGCCCTCAGCCCCATGAGGATGCCAAGACAGGTGGGATATCTTCTGTGGGCAACTAGAAGGAAGTGAGCTCCCACACTGCAGGGTAGCACTCCCCTGGGTAAAGCTTCTCGGAAACTGTTCTGCTCAGTCCATGGTTCCAGACTGCCCCAGGTGAGAAGCCCCTGGACTGTGGGAGAGGAGCACTGTTTATAGTGAATCCAATTATGTACCCCACAAGATATGGAGTCTGGAATCGGGCCCAGGTTACCCAAATGAAAGAAAGGACTCACAATCTTTGGCTCTCCATACAGCTTCACCCTCATGCTGGAATGCTTCCTGAGTCAGGAGACCTTCTGCACGTTGCTCGATTTGTGGCCCCCAAACCAGGAACAAACCAAATAAAAACAAAACAACCTCAGTAGAGGATTCCATCATCACAACGTGGGTGTTTCTGAGCTGTATCTTGCTGTATCCATGCTGCCTCTTCCTCGTATAAGAGGTTTGTGTACCCTCAGAACATGGGGTGATGAGGTGTGGGTTGCCTATAGCAGGAAATATTTCTAAATGGTTTTGTCACAGACGTAACAAAGTAGCTTCAGATTTTTTTTAGCTCAGAATGTCACTGTCACTGTTCTCCCATTGTTCATGGATTTGCTCTAGCGGGCCCAGTAACATTGTGAGACTTGTTACTGTGTTTGGCATATCGAATATGTGACGGGTAGCTAAACAGGCTTTGCCCTGTGGGCGAGATACTCTCGGTAGCTTGCCGAGAGGAGTGGAGGAATCAAACTCAGGTCAGCCATGTCGGCCGCATGCCAGGCAAATGCCCTATCTGCTTTGCTATTGCTCCAGCCTTGCAGCTTTGCCTTGCTATGCCCATGTCAGGTTCAATCCTCTGCACCCCTCGTGGTCCAGATGCAAAGATGGAGCAGCCCACTCGACCCACAAGGTGATTCAGCTATGTACCCCACGAGATCTGAAGGTGAGAATCGAATGCTGGCCACCTGTGTGAAAGACTAGCACCATCAAGGCTCTCCTAACACTGCCCCTTTGAAGCTCCGTGCTTGATCTTTTAATCACCCCATACTTAACACAAAATCAAATCTAAGGGTGGAAAATTCTTAGAGAAACGGGCCTGGAGAGGGACGGAAACACCCACAACTCCATCTCGTGGCGTTTCAGCCTAACTTCCGTGGTCCAATTTTTCCTGCGTTTAAGATTCTCAGCACTGCTCTTTGCTTAAATGTTAAGTATGAGGTCATTAAGGATCCAGCACGCAGCTTGGGCTGCTGCAATGGGAGCAGAGAGGATAGGGATTTTGCCTTGCATCCATAGGACCCAAGCATAGTCAGACTTCCCCTGCAGTTCTTCAGTCATGTCTATAGTGATTACTGCGTGCAGAGCCAGGAGAAGGCCCTGAGCATACCCGGGTGTGGCCACAACCATAAAGGAATGAACAAGAAAGAAAAGTAAAACATAGGGCTTCAGTTCCTTGATGGCGAACTCTCTCACCGCGAGTTGAGTTTGCTAGAACTGTATAATCTTCCATTCCCCACGTTGGTGTGGAAGACGGTTAAAGTACCCTCATAATGGGGTGATAGGGTGTGGGTTGCCCATAACAAGAAACATTCAAAGGGCTCGGTCACAGGCATCACAAGGTGTGTTCAAAACTTTTCTTGTACAGAGAGAAAAGAACAAAAAATGTAAGAAAATCACCGTGCCTTGCTCATTAAAGGATCAGTTCAATCCTCTGCACCCCTCTAGGTTCAGAGACAAAGCTAGGGCAAACCATTCGACCCCTGAGGAGATTCAGTTATCCAACCCACAAATATCTGAAGGCTGGAATCGAACCCAGATTACTCAATTGAAAGACAAGCAACCACAGCCTCCCCTACCGCTGCACCTGTGGAAGTGGCTTCCTTGGTCCTTAATTACCCCATACTGAACACTGAAGCAAACACAAGGGTGGAAAATTATTAGAAACCAGCCCGGAGAGGAACAAAAACGTCCACAGCGCCATCTCTTGGCGTTTCGGTGGAATTACCGCGGCCCGATTTTTTCCACGCTTAAGGTTTCAGCCCATTTCTTTGCTTCAATATTAGGTATAGGATCATTAAGGATCAAGCAGCTGCTTGAGTCGCTGCAGTGGCAGCAGAGCGGTTAGTGGTCTTGGCTTGCAGTCACAGGCCCCTGGTTCTTTCTCTGAATCTCCATGCAGCCCCACCATCATGCCGGAGTGATTTCTGAATGCAGCTTCAGGAGAACCTCTGCGCACTGCCGGATTTGTGTCCCCCAAACCATGAAGAAATTAAATAAAACCAAAACAGCCTCAGTCCCTTGATGGAAGATTCGGTGGGTTCTGAGCTGTATCTTGCTGTATCACTGACCCCTATTCTTTGTTGAAGAGGGTTGGGGCATCCTCAGAACGCGGGGTGATTGCACATGAGGTTGACTATAACTGGAAACCTTTGAAAGAGTTGGGTCACAGACAGAGCAAAGATGGCTTATAACTTTTCTTGTTCAAAGTGAATAGAACAATGAGAAAATAATCTCACCCTGCTTGTAATCGACCAGGTTCAATCCCAGGTACTCAATTGTCCCCAGAACCCTGTGGGCACACACCAAAGCAGGCCCCCAAAAAAACCTTTGATGCCAGAGCTATAGTATAGCTGGTAGGATATTTGCCTTGCATACAGTCAACCCGTGTCTAATCCCCGGCATCCCATATGGTCCCCGAAGTACCATCAGGAGTAATTTCTGAGTGCAGAGCCTGGAGTAACATTGAGCATTTCTGGGTGTTACCAAAAAAGCAAAACAAAATTCCCTGACAGAAGTGATGTATTTAGAATTTCCAGGGAAGGGGATTGCCCAGTCTTAGGCTCATTATTCCAGTGTTCGTTAAAATTCTTCTTAACATACCCTAGTTCCTCTGATGACTGTTACCTTCACCCCACACATTTGGAAATGCAAGAGTTGAATCTGGCCTCTGCAAACCTCCTCCACGGAGAACAGAAGACGTGGTACTTCTCATGTGTATAGGAACCCCAAAACTCAGGACGGAAGATGGCACTCTCAGCAATGTGGGGTGCTGTGATATGGGCACATGGGGTCTTGAGACCCTTAAATCCGAGTTGGTTGTAGATATCATACTGCAGGAAGGCAAGCCTCTCCTGTGTCACCCTGTTCGCTCTCGGGCAGCTGGCTCTGGAGCACAGCCCACTGGGTGTCTCTCCATGCAGAGGGTGAGAGGGGCGAGCCCCAGGCAGCATAGACACCCAGACACAGTTCACCAGTTTATTCTCTGACCTGAGGTCCAGCAGGGCTCTGCAGGGCCGGAAGTTGCTGGACTCTCATCCCCTCCAGCTCTTGGCGAGTCGAATCCACCAGAGGCAGCCTGCTCTTGGCACATGTATCCCTCAACCCCCACTCCACCCCACCTGGTCCACACCTCCATTTTTGGCTATATGATTCAGGGGAGGGTTCAGAGGCAGAGGTGAGGCAGCTTTTGGAGTTGGGCTGAGGTGGGAGGGCACACAACTCATCCAGGGGGCCCTACATTGTCTGGAGTCCGACTTTGGTTCCCACACTTGGGGACCCCCCACCTGCCCTTCTCTGAGAAATTTCTGGGGAAGCCAATGAGCAGTCTACCTGGAACAGGAGGGAATCCAGTGGTCAACAAGGAGGTTCAGATGCACCAGATATTTGGGGGAACAGGACGGGAGGCAGGTTTAGGAAGGCTGTATCAGCTCTGAACCTGAAAGTCTTTGTATGCGGTGCAGAGGTGCTAAACTTCCAGCTATACTTCCACTGTGCCCCCCAAAATAGGAGGGGAGAGGCTTGGGTGTTCCCCGGGAGGCTGAAGAAGGAAGGAAATTCCTTTTGTCTGACCATGAAGCAGTTGCAGGAGAAGATAAATGGGTCGGCTAGAGGCCTCATCACCATTAGTGCCCCCGTGGGGGTGTCCCATCTGTACCCCCTTCACCTCCGCGACCTCCGACTCTCTCAGCTACTGAAGCAGAGAGCCCCTGTTGAAGCCGAACTTCTGGTCTGGCTGTCTGAATTCAGCAGCTGCCATATTGAGCAGCGACAGGATTCGTCCCTGGGAGCACTGAATGCCAGCAGGGTCTCTGCCGGGCCCCCCCAGAACTGAGGGGGTGTGGGCAGGGCTTGTCAGGGGCACGGCTAGCGGGTGCGGGGACCCCCATGTGTGCTCCCACCGCCTGCTCCACGGATCCACCAGTGGTCCTGGGGGACCAGAGTGCGGCCACCACCATCTGGTTGAGCCCAGCTCCTGGCCCACAGACCCCCACAAGTGCAGCTCGTGGCCCTGGCCCCCAGTGGCCTCAGCCTGGTGGCCGAGTTCTGGCACAGGTAGGCAAAGGTCTGCCGTCAGCAGGGACAGGAAGGTTAGCTGCACGTGCTCACTGGGGCACCGATCGCGTCCACTTAGGAGAACTGCCCAGGCAGCAGTCCGGGGAGAGTGGGCTACCAGGGGCAGGCCGGCCAGCCCTGGTTCTTCCTCCTGGTTGCACTTGGTTTTCTTTTTGCACACCTGGCAGTGCTGAGGGCTCATTCCAGTCAGGCCTCGGGGGGCACTATGGGGTGCCCGAGATCAAACTCCGGTTGATGTGTGCAAGACTAGTGTGTCCCAGTTGGACATCGCTGGGGCCCGGCTGAATTTTTTTCCCTCTGGAGATGCCTGTGCTCTCTCCCCAGCGTGTGCTTCTCTCTAAAACTTTCTAAGTAATTTTCAATAAAAACTATCTTGTTGGAGCCCGAGTGATGATATAGTAGGTAGGGCACACAGCAGACCAGAGTTCGATTCCTGGCGTCTCATAGTGTTCCCCTGAGCACAGCCAGGAATAATTCCAGGACAGAGAGCCAGCAGTCAGCCCTGAGTATTGCTTGGTGTAGCCCAAAAAGGAAAAGAAAAAAGAAAACTATCTCGCTTCACACACACACACACACACACACACACACACACACACACACACAATTTTAAAAAATCCAGTTGAACCTCTCTGGCTCTGAGCTTCAACAGAGTCTGTTCCAGCAGCTGGCACACTTGCCCTATTCTCCCAGTCACTGACCCCAGTCATTATTCAAGCCTCAGTCACTTTGCACCTTGTCCCCAGACCTTTGGGTCCTTCCAGCACGTACTGCCCCCAAACTGCCACCATGTCTATGGGTTCCCCGCCCTCTCCCACAAGCCAGTCTCTCTTCCCAGCGTGCCCGAGTTCCAATGACATGACTGACCTTCTTCCCTCGACGGAAGGAGCTGTACCAGCTTCCTGGCTTCTCCCTGGACCATGAGGCCAGTTTTACCTGGGGGACACAGGGAGTCAGTGGAACACAGGTTTTGGCTGCCTCCTACCAGCATGATTTTTATGAGGGGGGTCAATTCCTATGCAATTCTAAGGGGTTTGTGGGCCCCTCCTGGTGAGAATTGGTTGTTCAGACCTTGAGGTGCTGAAGGCCTCCAGTGTAATACCTGTGTGTGGGGGACATGTGGTTCCATGGACAAAACTCAGTATTTGCACGTGCAAGGCATGTGCCCCACCTCCTGAACTACCTCTCCAGACCCTGCCCTGGCCTTTGTGGCCTTGTCATCCCAGGCTGGAAACTGGAGGCATCTGGGTCTCCCATCGTGCTAGTGGGCTTCAGGAAAGGTTCGATGCAGCACACACTCTTCAAGCAATGATGGACAGATGGAGCTTGTGGGCAAATGCCCCTAGTTCTTGGCCCACTCTATGCCGATGTGGAACAATTCCCAAGTGCTGTCTGCCTCACACTGTCTCTCAGATGTCCCCAGTTAAGCTGAGTACACCCAACAATGACAATGTAACTAAGCTCCCTTGGGGCCACTTCCCTAAGTTTGTCACCACCCACCATCCCCCTCTTGCCTTCGGGGGCTAGATTATACTGGAGACTCCTGCCTTGTACACAACTGACCCGGGTTCCATCCCTAGTATCTCAGAGGTTTCCCAGAGCCCTGCCACGAGTGATCCCTGAGCATTGCTACATGTGATCTGAAGACTAATAATTATCATTAGTATTAATTTTGTTTGCAGGTCATACCTGGCAATGCTCAGGGATCACTCCTGGCTGGTTTGAGGGACCCTTCAGAGGACTGGGGATCCAACCAGGACCAGATGCATGCAAGGCAAGCACCTCCCCTCTGAACTAGCTCTCTGGCCTCACATTTGTTTGTTCTTTTTAAAACAAAAAAAAGGTTTTATCTGGACACTCTCAGGAAGGAGAGAGAGAGAGAGAGAGAGAGAGAGAGAGAGAGATAGATAGATAGATAGATAGATAGAGAGATGCTAGAGAGAACACGTTGGTCCCAAGTAGAGCAAGCCTAGGACACAAATGTGCCTATTCGGGTATAAGGGCTTGTCTCAGGAGCCGGGGGAAGGCTCAATGTGACGGCACAGAGGGGAGGGCGCTGGCCGTACATGCCACTGACCTGGATTTTATCCCAGGATCCCACAGGTCCCCCAAGCACTGCCAGGAGTGAGTCTTGACGCAGTGCCAAGGTGCTTGTAACTATATCTCACAGTGATTCAACTAAAAACACACACCAAAAAAAAAAAAACCTTGTTGAATGTGTGAGTCTCTCTCCTTGCTGGCCCTTAAATACATTCCCGAGGACTGGAATGTTCCCTTTGATCACGACCCTATTTCCAGTTGATTCTCAGTCACTCATTTTGAAACATTATACATACACCTACGACCTCTGTCACTGAAAAGTTTTGAGCCCAAATCACTGGCTTCCCTCCACAGATTCTGATCTCTGGCACTGCCTAACCCACCCCTGCTCCATTTTGGTGTTGTGATGCTCAGGAAAGCTATTTTAGTACTCATCCCCCTCACCCTCTGACATTCGTTAATCCTCACTTCTCACTCTGGTTGTGGCCTTCCTCACACATTCTGACTCTGCTCACAATATAGAAATTCGCCATTCGGGTTGAAGTCATAGTGCAGTGCTAGACATTTGCTTTGCATGAAGCCAGCTCAGGTACAATTTCTGGCATCCCCTATGGTTCCCTGGGCACTGGAAGCAGTAATTCCTGAGTGCAGTGCCAGGAGAAACCTTGAGCATCACCAGCTGTGTCAAAGAAAGAAAAAATTGTCAATAGGAAAAGGAATAAACTCATTTTTTAATTTGAGTTGATGTAATTTTTCAGCTAGACAGAAGTAAATTTGCACAACATTTCTAATATAGGAACAGTCATGAGGAAAAGGAGCACCGTATTATTTAAAGAAGAATTTGTTTCAGTCAATTATTAAATGAAGTACAAAATATGCCTGTAAGTAATAAACAATGTTTTCAAAATAGCATAGGAAAAGGCTTGAAGCAATAACACCACCGGGAAGATACTTGCCTTGTAGACAGCTGTCCTGGGTTCGATCACTGGTACAACATATCACCTGAGCCCCAGAAGGAGTGATCCCTGAATATGGACATAAGTATGAACATATCAACTATCATAAGCTCACTTTATTCCATTATATCTGCAATAGTATAATAAAGCAAGAAAGAAGATACACGTTGAAAAATATAAATAGATGTCTTGATTCACTGTTGATGAAGGATCTACATTGGTTAATAATTGAAACCTCCAAAGAAAACTATCATTCTGATAACACAAGTCATAAAAGAATTGCAAAGTTAAAGGATTTTCAATAGTCTTACTCATATAAAATAATTCTAATTGGTCCAAGAAATTCTCTCTACCCTGCTCACAGTCACTCTCCGTACACTCGGGTAAAGCCTCATATATGACTGGATCCCCAGAAAACCCAGGTATGCGGGACTTTGTGACAGAGAACTCAAGGTTTGATGGAACCAGGAATGGGGATCCTTCACCCGTATCCCCGTTTCCAGAAACAGCAGTCACACCCATAAACCACCTCTGGCTGGTGCCAGATAATCTCATCATTGGCCACCATCCAGAGTCACATGTTCTTCTCTCCCAGAAGGGAGCAGAACATGACACTTGCCATAACCATGCCGCTGGACCCCGTGCCAGGCTGTTTCACTTGGGGAACCCCAGAGGGCGGCCAGTTGAGACCCCTTCCCACCTCAAGGGACCTAGCCCTGGAAACCAAAAACCTCCAGAACTCAACCGCCACCATGCTAATGGCCACTCTCCACACAATCTGGCTGAGCCTCACCCACAAGTGAACTTATTCCTGGACCGCACGGCAACATTTGCATTCGCACTTCATACGGCCACACTTCATACCACACACCACTCAAACTCCAAAAGTACCACGCTACATTTGATGGTGATCAAGTAAA
Source organism: Sorex fumeus (assembly GCF_029834395.1). NCBI lineage: Eukaryota > Metazoa > Chordata > Mammalia > Eulipotyphla > Soricidae > Sorex > Sorex fumeus. Next base: position 1,118,740 of record NW_026606171.1, on the reverse strand, counting down.
GGTAAAGGTAAAAGGTAAAGGCCCTCCCGTTGATCGTCGATTTGCTCAAGCGGGCCCAGTAACGTCTCCATTGGAGACTTTGTTGTTACTGTGTCTGGCATATTGAATACTCTCGGTAGCTTGCCGGGCTCTCCGAGAGGGGCGGAGGAATCGAACTCGGGTCGGCCATGTTGGCCGCTTGTAAGGCGAATGCCCGACCCGCTGTGCTGTCGCTCCAGCACCAGGTGTTCAAGTAAGAGGCAACCAATCTTACCAATCTTAGAGGGAAATTTTTTTTCATAGATAAATATATATATATATACATACATATATCACATCACACAAGGCTCAACCTTTAACAACATGTGAATGATCTCTTGTAGAAGAACTTAATTGCCTGTGGGTGAAATACAACAATCCTCACATTCTTTCCTCTAAGGAAACTTTCTGTATCATGTTCACTGGTTTTTCATAACAAACAATACGAAATGTATTATTTCAGTTCTGCTTTGGGGCAGGGGTTTGGGTTTGGGATGGAACCTTCCAAAATATGTTGGTGGGAATGTGTAATGGTGGTGGAATTGTTGTTTGAATATTAAATGTAATCAAATATTGTGAACTACTTTATAAAATTTAAACAATTTTAAAATAATCTAATATCCGAGGCCAGTGGAAACAGGGGCCACATGGACTGGTGAATGGTTGGAAATTACAACAAGGGTGTGGGGGTAGAGGGTAGTTAAGATAGAGGAGGATTCATCATGACAGCATAGTTGGAAATGATCACTCTGGACAAGAACTGAGTGTTGAAAGTCAGTAAAGGGATATAAATAACTTTTCAGCATCTGTATAGCAAACCATAATGCCTAAAATAAGATAAAAAGAATGAGACAGAGAGAGGTGTCTACCATAGAGGCAGGCTGGGGTGGGGGCGTGTGACTTGTATGGGGTGGGAGGTAAACTGGGAACACTGATGCTGGGAAATTATACTAGTGGAGGGATGGGTTTTAGAACATTGTATGACTGAAACCCAATCATGAACAGCTTTGTAATGCTCTTTCTCATGGTGATTCAGTTTTAAAAAAATTAATAAGAATAATAATAAATAAAAACATGTGTGGTCATGGATTGATATGTTCCACAGATACTACAATTAATCTGCTTTTCCTCCACTCATTCTGTCCTCATCATTCAATGAGAATTGTATACACTCTGCCATGAAAAATGAATCGTGCCATGGCTTCACCCAACCAAAATATCAAAAATTCCTCAATAGATCCTCTGCCCATATCTCCCTATCTCCAGCAACTCAGCAGTCACGCCCATAAGCCACCTCTGGTTGGCGACAGATAATCTCATCATCGGCCACCATCCAGAGTCGCATGTCCTTCTCTCCTGGAAGGGAGCATAATATGACACTTGACATAACTATGCCACCGGACCCTGAGCCAGGCTGTTTCAACCTGGGCATCCCAGAGGGGTTGGGTGAAACCCCTCCCCGCCCCAAGGGACCCACCCAGTCCCGGCAGCCGAAAACCTCCAGAACTCTACCACGGTCATGCTCATGGCCACTCTCCATACATTTGGACTGAGCCTCTCCCATAATTGGATCCCCAGAAAACCCAGGTATGCAGGATTTTGTCACTGAGAAATCTGGGTTCAATGGGAACTGGAATAGAGATCCTCTGGCCATATCCCCCTGTCTCCAGCAACTCAACAGTCATGCCCATAAGCCAACTGTGACTGATGCCAGATAATCTCATCATTGGTTACCATCCAGATCGCATTGCCTTCTCCGCATATCTTTCTCTACTGGAAGTGATCATAACATGACACTCACCATAATAATGCTTCCAGACCCCGCACAGAGCTGTTTCACTCCATATGCTCATGTCATGCCTCACCCATGAGTGAACCTATTCCTGGACTGTGGCCACATTCACAGCTGTGTGATGCTTCATAGGACACACCCTACCCATACTCCAAGAATACCGCACCGCATTTGATGGGGTTCAAAGTAGGAGGCAACCAATCTTAGAGGGAAATATTTCTTTATATATATATGCATATATATGTATATGCACAGAAGGCTAAGCCTTTAACAACATGTTATCTCTTACAGAAGGGCTTAATGGTCCCTGGTTGAAATACAACAATCTTCACACTCTTTTCTCTAAGGATACTTTTTGGTAGGATTTTCAGCAGTTTTTTTTATAACAAACAATACAAAATATGTTATTTCATTTCTGCTTTGGGGCAGGGGTTGGGGTTAGGATGGACATATCTAAATTATGTTGGTGGGAAGTTACAATGGTGGTGGAATTGGTGTTCAAATATTAAGTGTAATTCTCAAATAGAAAGCAGTTGTCAAATATTGTCAACTACCTTATAAAATTAAAATAAAAAATTAAATGAACAAACAAAATTTTTAAAAGACTCAGATGTGTACTAATTAGTCCTTGCTGATTTATTTTCTGATGCTTCCATTTGTAGTTCTCAAAGTTTTGTTGGAATAAACAATACAAAGTAAATTTGTTATGTGCCAAAAGGGATAGATTGGGATTGGGAGGGAAAATGAAGATGTTGGTGGAACGACAGTCACACTGGTGGTTTTGTGACACTAAATTCTTGAAATAAGTAAGTATTCTCTACCCTGGGCCTTTCTGTAAGCTTATTTTATTTTGATCAGTTCCTGGAGACTGGGGAGGAGCTCTACAGAGGTGCCTGACAGGGTCCCCCTCTCTGGAAAACTGCCCAGATGCAGGCCCAAATGTTTGGGATGCAGTTCAGTGTTCAACTTCAGTGTTGGGGGCAACCAGGGTTGTTGCTGCTGACTTCACACCCATTGAGGCAGAGGCAGGGAGGGGGAAACAAAGGGAGCTCGTGTTCAAACTTGGGGTCTTCTGCCAGCTTGGTACATCCCCCAGCCCTTTGAGATGTTGCCCTGGCTTGTGGCAACGCTTTGAAACCATTTCAAATTCAAACATAAGCCAAGTTATTGGTGTTCATCTTAGATGTGAAGAATGTATTTGCTACAGTTGAAATAGCATAAATTGAAGCTTCTCCACTTGAGCCAAATGAAGATACAAGATACACTGTTTCCCTTAAATCGAGACACCCCGATTCAAATATAGAAAGTTTAGATGAACGCACTAGAGTGGGAAAGCAGGTTGGGTCTGGGCTCCAGAATCACGGCCAAGTTACATCATAAGTTAAAAATAACCCAACTTAAATTCTCAGAAACGGACAGCGTTTTAATATGATGTCACTCTATTCCCCTCCCCTCCCCCTCATTGAAGTCGTCATGAAAAAGAAATTGACAAACGCATCTCTGATCCGTTTATTTCTCCCTTTCTCGCTTTGTCCAAATGAGGTGAGGGAGGAGGGGACACTGTTGGGTTGCACAGCAATGTCCTCCCGTTTTTCATCGATTTACTTGAGCAGGCCCAGTAACATCTCCATTGTGAGACTTGTTACTGTGTTTGGCATATTGAATACATCATGGGTAGCTTGCCAGGCTTTGCCGTGATGGGGAGATACTCTCAGTAGCTGGCCGGGCTCTCGGAGAGGGATGGAGGAATCAAACCCTGCTCAGCCAGGCTGGCTGCATGCTAGGCAAATGCCCTAACGCTGTGCTATTGAGCATGACAAAAACTTACCCCCCCCAAATTTAATTAAAATAAATTTTTAAAAAATATAATTACTGGACAGGCAAGAAATGGGTGTTTCGCCTTGGGTTATCAGTTCCAAATCTAGCACCTGCCCCCACAGCAAAGAAATTTCATACACACACACCTCTGACCCTGACCCAAGGTCGGCTCTAGTGGGACATGGAGAGCAGGGTGAGGAGCTGTCAGAAGGAAACTCCCCAAAAGTTTCTCAAGGAATATCTGCACCCAATAAATGATGTCAGCAGTATAGATGCCTCTACTAACCGGGTCCGCACCACGCTGGTCACCAGCCATCAAATCCAACTCATCCCCCAGGACTTAATCCACCACCTGTCAGTGGGACCCTCTGAATGAGGTGAGGTCCCTCCCTTCACCCAGTCCCTTCCTCCCTGGCCCAGTCTAGGCGAGAGCCGCCCCCATCCTGCTCACCTGTCATCTGAAGATTCTTGGGATTTTTGGGAAGCTCGGGATCCCCAGTGCAATTTCCTAGACCTCATCCTAGCAAATCAGAGTCCACGACTGACCACTTGGATGCTGAGGCAGGCAATGAGCCAAACCCTGTTCCAGGGGTTCCAGGGACGGGAAATACCTATGGACACGCCTCCTATTGGTCCATGTTTTGCCCCACTTCTCTCTCATTTGCTGGCAATGAGCCAAACCCTACCGGGACATACCTATGGACTTGCCTCCTATTGGTCCATGTTTTGCCCGGCTCCTCTCTCATTGGCTGTTGCTAAGGCCCAGAGCCACCGGTTTCTGGGGGCGGGCTCAAAGGCGTGTGCTCCTTAGCCAGGATACCTTTGTGCTCCTGCCACCAACTGACACTGGAGCTGGCTCCAGCCAGCAGCTTCTCTTCCCCATCATTAGATGCTGACCGTTAGGCTACAGATCCTGTGCTTCATCACCGGATCTAGTCGTCCAGTGCCTGTTTATAAGCTTTTCCGCATGTTTTTGCAAAACCCAGGACAAATACCCAAACCTTAGCTCGAATTCATTAGAAGGCCTCAGTGGAACCTATATATCAGAGTTTTAGGAATTAAGATCAATCTTAGGATATTTGAAGTTTAAGTTTAGCCAACAAGAGATCAGTCCAGGTTTTCATAAGATCCACCTGCCACATTTCTATTTGTGGGGCGAGGGTTAGCACTTCCTAATTGAGAAGCTTTCTATAAAAATTGCCCTGCGTGTGGCCAACCCATGACTTTGAACTTGGCACCAGGCACGGTGGATTTTGATGTACCCATTACAAACGTGGCTCCCCCAAACCCAGTGATTGTCGCTCAAATATAAAGAATCTCAGACAACCCTGCCTTTCCTTAGTATTTATGGTTCATGGATGAAGGCAAACAAAACAAAACATCACTGACAGTTACCGGAATTTTACATTCAAACTAATACATAGAACGCCTCATCATTGTTTCTTTTATCTCAAAATCTTTAAATTTTTTATTTTAACAAATCACCATGAGACACAGTTACAGACTTACAAACTTTCATGATTGTGTTTTGATCTTGAAATCTCTTGAGACAAATAAAAAGTGTTTGTATGAAGCTCATAGCTCGGGGCATGTTGTGTAATAATACCCTCAATATAATACTCAGGAAGATTAAGTTATTTTACTGGATTGACTGAGAAGTTATGTATTTTTCAATATATTGTGGTATTTTGCTCAGTTTAAATTGTCTCTTGGTTACGGGTGTGTCGACAAGGTCTTATAAACCTGTTCTCTTTCCCCTGGCAATGAGGCAAGGCAGTAGAGAAGTCCAGTCTTTGGTCCCAAAGCAGGACCCAGAAGCCTGTTGGCTGGATCCCCCTCTGTAAATGCACTATCTAAGTACCTACAGTAAACTCACTGCATGCTTTAAATGGTGTGGTAATAATACTTTGAATTTTTTCTTTTGTTTTGAGGCTCTCCTGGCAGTACTCAGGAAATACTCCTGGCAGGGCTCAGTGGATCATAGGGGATGCTCAGGATTATGCTCAGATTAGTTGCAGGTAAGGCAACCACCCTACCTGCTGTACTATCACTCCAAACCCTATTAAGTAGGATTTTAAATGGAAACTTCATTTACCCTCCATAAGACGATAATTTATTTTTTTTGTCTACAGTGAAACTTGTCTCTGAGGGGTAATATGGTTTCCATTCCACATTTTCAATTACAGTCACAGATCGTATTCAGTAAAAGTGGCAATGTGTTCACATTGCTGTGGTTAGAACTGGGGTCAAAATTTATGAATTATTTATATTTTTATTGAATCAGCATGCATTAGACCATTACAAAATTGTTCATGATTGTGCTTCAACCATACAAAATTCCAACACTCCTCCCTCCCACCAGTGTAATTTCCCAACACCAGGGCCCTCAGTTTCCCTCTCACATCTTCAAGTCACGCCCAACCCCAACCTGTCTCTATAGCAGGTACCTCTCTACTCTTTCTCTCTCTCTTTTTTCTCTCTCTTTCTCTTTCTCATTTTAGGCATCATGGCTTGCAATACAGATGCGGGATGTTATCATGTATGTCCCTTTATCAGCTTTCAACACTCAGCTCTTGTCCAGAGTGATCATTTGCAACTAGTGTTATCATAATGGACCCTCCTCTATCATAACTACTGTCCAGTTCCCGCACCACTGACCAATCACTGACCATTCAACTAACTTGAGAGTTGTTAATTTAGATTAAATAAAATTAGAGAAAGATCGCTTTACCCAGGAGGCACCTGGTCCTATTTTCCCAACTGCAGGCCCCAGGGCAGTTTAGCTTTTTTGATTTTTTTCTGCCTGACCCCAAAGGATCCTTCTAGATCTCAGAGACAGAAGCACTGTTTTCCTCTTGTTAGAGGCTGTGTCTTTAAGTCAGTGACCTACTATCAATATGTGTGTGGCCCCATGGAAAAAAATACCAGTAGGTGCTAAAGAATCAAACAGCACCTTGCCCAGACAAGGTCAGACCTAAACACCTGAAGAACCTGCAATCAGTACTCATCAATACACTGGCTCAGCTCTTTATACACTACCTGTCTGAATGCAAGTTTCCATCCCAGTGGAAAACCAGCAGGACTGTACTAATGTACAAGAAGGGAGACATCCACGACATTGGCAACTATCGCCCGATCTGCCTATTGTCTGTCGTCTATAAGCTGTTCACTCAAGTCATCCTGAATAGGATTAGTGGAACACTAGATGAAGACCAACCATGCGAGCAAGCTGGCTTCCGAAAAGGATTTAGCACAATCGACGATATCCACATGATATCCAAGCTCACTGAGGTTTCTCTGGAGTTTAAGATGCTGTCCTGAATAAGGTTCATTGATTTAAAGAAGGTCTTTGATTCTCTTGAGACTGAAGTGGTCATCGAGGCCCTAGCCAAACAGGGCGTTCAGAGTCAATACATCAGGATCCTCCGTGAGCTGTATTGTGGATTCACTACCAGGATCTCACCATTCCACAGGGAGGTGATCATTGATGTCAAGAGAGGGGTTCTGCAGGGTGATACTATTTCACCGAAACAGTTCAGTGCCACCCTTGAGAACGTCATGCGACGACTGGAATAGGAAGGAATGGGAGTGAAGATAGACGGTCGATAACTACACCACCTCCGCTTCACTCATGACATAGTTCTTATAACACCAAACATCAGCCAAGTGGCACAAATGCTAGCCGACTTCGTCCGTGGAAGGGTCGGACTACAGCTGAATCTAACAAAGACAATGTTTATGAGAAATGGTCTCGCTCCAGGCATTCCATTCACTCTCAATTGGATAAACGTCTCCGAATGCAACAGTTATGTGTACCTAGGTCGAGAAGTCAACATGACTAATGACCTGGCATCTGAGTTGCGCAGGAGAAAGAGAGAGGCTTGGAACGCCTTCCAGAATGTCAAAAAATAACTAAGAGGACAAAGAACCTCTGGTTCCGGGCACATCTCTTCGATTCCACGGTTATTCCTGTATTAACATACACCTCAGAAACCTGGGCCCTACTCAAACATGATGAGAACGCTATTCGGGTCTCCCAAAGAGAAATCAAAGCTATGCTTGGAGTATCACTCTTCACTCAAATGAGAGAAAGAATTCGAAATTCTGACCTCTGTCGACAGTCAAGAATCAGAGACCATGTATCAATTGCCAAGGCGTCAAATATCAGATGGGCTGGACACGTAATGAGATTTGGAGATGACCGCTGACTAGAGCCATTACTGACTGGATTCCACGGGATGTCAAAAGATCACGTGGCCGCCCACCTATAAGATAGTCAGACTTCTTCGTCAAGACCCTGAAAGATTGATTTAAACCTCTTCGTGTCATAGAATGAGCAGAAGCCATTGGGCTACATTAGCACGCGACAGGGATGAATGGAGAGGTTGCTGGCGCCTGCTCGAGTGAATCAATGAGTAATGGTATATCAAGTGATCAAGTGATCAAGATGCTAGTGATAAAGGAATAAGAAAGAATGAAGAGATTGTACACAGAAGTTTCAGGTCAGTGATGTTCCTCTATGATTATAATGATGGATAAATAATATGAATTTCTCCAAACATCTAGGAAGTATAGCATTGAGAGTGAATCATGGAACCAGATTGATAAGGGTAGGGTGTTTGCCTATTATGTGGCTGACCTGGGTTAAATTCCCAGTATCCCATATGGTCCACCCATGTACTACCAGGAGTAATTCCAAACTGCAGAGCCAGGAGTAACCCCTGAGAATCGCCAGATATGACCTCAAAAGCTAATAATAATAATATCCATCATATCTACTTTAGAAATGTCTTTGACGATTGTTAAATGAAGCAAGGCAGAAGAAGGATAAACACAGGATGATACCACTTGTATGAGGCATTTAGAATAACTGGATGAAGAAATGCAATGTCTTAAAGAGGAGGATGCTCTATTCAACCTTAGCCTCAGGATAGAGAGAGGAGAAAGAAAAAAATGTGGAAGGGAGGGAGAGAAAAGACAGAGGAGAAGGAATGGGGGTCAGGTCTGGAGATGCAGGTTTTATTAAGGAAAGATAGAACCAAATTCCCTAACCACAGTATCAACAACACTGAAATCAAGTTACCTAAACTGTAACAGCCAAAGCGAGAAAGCGGCTTGTCCAGAGGGCAGGGCTGAAGGTGGGTAGGGGATATGGGCAGGAGTCTGAGACCATTGGTGGGGAGAACTTGGCACTAATGCACGGATTGGTGCTGTAATGTTGTATGTCTAAAGCTAAACACTGAATAACTTTGGAATTATGGTGCTTTTTTATTTTAAATGTCTTGATTGGAAAATAAATTTTAAAAAGAAAAGAAAAAGAAATGTCTTTGATAATTAAATTTCATGGAAAAGAAGTCAAAGCAGAAGGAGTACATCAAACTTAAACACTTATGCACTGCCAATGAAAGGCGGCCAAAATTAAAACACTCCCTCAATGAAAAGGAGAAAATATCTGCACAGCATTCGTGTGACAGAACCACAAATGTCCAAGATGTGCAAAACGTAGCAATGAAATAATATACTCAGAACTTATTCCTAGCTCTGTCCTCAGAGATCACTCCTGGTGGGCTTCGGGGACCCTAAGTGGTGCAGGGGATCAAACCCAGGCAGGCCTCAGCACTGTGCAAAGCAAGCTCCCTTCCCACTGTCCAAGTAATCCAGCCCCTGTACACATAATTTTAATTGATGCTTCCAGGACCTTGAGTCTCTCTGGAGTGATCCCTGAGCAGAGCCAAATGTGCCCCCCACCAAAAAAGAAAAAAATCACAAAATAACAAAAACATATCTTCCCCCTTTTACTTTTCATTTCCCCCTTCCTCCATGCCCATGCTTGCAAGATGTCAGTGAGGAACAGCTCATGAGAGATTCTGCCCTACTCAGTGTAGCCTTTCGCCACTAATCAAGAGCTGTAGGAATGTAAGTACAAGGTCGGCGTGCTGAGATTTTTTTTCTTGAATATCATTTTTTTGTGCAAGGTTCAGCCTATTTTATTTTAGGTTTGCTTTTAGTTGGGAAGTCACACCTAGTGATGCTCAGGGCTCACTCCTGGGTCTACACTCAGAAATTCCTCCTGACATTTCTTGGGATGTGGAGGAGATGGAGAGATAGAGTAGGAGTAGGGTGTTTGTCTTGCATGCAGCTGACCCAGGTTCCAACATCCCTGACATTCCATAGGGTCCCCCAAACACTGTCAGGAGTACTTCCTGAATGCAGAGCCAGAAGTAACCTGAACATCACCAAGTGTGTGAGTTCACAAGGTAAACCACTGGGGCTGCTACTGCGATGCGTGTGTTTGTGTTCTGTGGCCCAGAGCTGGCTCCCCACCTCCCCACCTCCCCAGGGCTCCCCAACAGAGAGAAAGAGGGATGGGGAGATGGGGGAACATAGTTGATGGTGAAAATTGGCCCTTTATTGGAGAGGTGCTAGCATGTTTATAGAATATCTGAAGGGGGATTGAGGTCAGGACATAGGTGTGATTGGTCATTTACATAGATAAACATTTGGCAGAGGAAATTCTCTTGGAGAGATCAACTCAAGAAGACACTGCCTCCAAGGGATATCTACATTGCTTTTTATATTTCCCTCTAGTGTATCAGTTATCAATAAATGCAGTTGTTTGGATAAACACAGTAAGAGTCAAAGATCCCAGCACTTAGTTCTCTGGGCTCTGAGTGCAAGCAAGGCTTTTACCATAAATCCCAGACTAAGTCCTCAGGTCAGTTGAGCTTGTCCTTCCCAATGGGGGTCCTGTCTCTTAGGTTGTAAAAGTTAACATCAAAACCATGCATGTATGCCTTTTACAATGTCCCATTTCGATGCCAGGTAGCTGTGCCACTGCCCCGGGTTCATCCCAGTCCCACGGCGGAACCTCCCTTTTGGGGTGTTAGGAACTACAACAACCGAAGCCTGACTCAAGTAATTATGACCAAGTAATTATACCCAGGAGCAGATATAACTTAGAATCAATCAATTCCCAAATATTAGGAGCATAGCATTAATGGTCTTTCTGTGTTTAACCAAAGAGCATTGCTCTATAGTAAAACATAGAAAAGGCTATAGGGGAGATAGAAAAGCAGGTAGTTATATAGAGCACTTCAAATACAAAACAGTACAAATACAAAGTTCAGAATTACCAGAAAGTTTTGGCTTATGAATAATCAAGACTAACTTGGAAAGTTGTTGCAATGAGAGGTAAAATATAAGGGAAAGGTTAAGGATGTACTTTAACCAAATTAGGTTTTCCGGCAAGAGCTTGTTAAGCTTCTCTAGGAGGAATAAAGGGGACAATTCACTGATGAAGTTTAAAGCACTTAGGGTTAATATCCAACACAAAGGAAAGGTTGAAGATACACTTTAATAAATTAGGGATGTTAGCAAGGGCATGGGAAGCTTCTCTGAGAGGAGGAAAGAGTCAATTATTCTGTGAAGCCTAGGGCACTGAGGGTTGATATCCAACAAAATGTGACAAAACTAAATAAAAAATAAATTTGTAAAACGGAGAATTTTTTCCTGGTGCTGTTTTTGTGGGACACACATTGGAATGTTAAGCTCACCTGAGTTCCTATACTGACATTCCGTTATACTCATGATACTCTGGAGTTTTTTCTTCTTTGTTTTGCTTTATGCTTTTGAGCCACACCAAGTGATGCTGAGGGGTCTTTCTGCCTCTGCACACAGGAATTACTAAGATGGTGTTTGGGGCAGCCTATGGGATGGAACTGGTCAGCTGCGTGCAAGGCAAGCAGGAATTACTGTGGTTGTACTCAGAGGATACTGGGGATGGAATCCGGGTTGGCTGTGTGAAAGGCAAGTGGGGACCCTATACGATGCTGGAGATAAATACCAAACCCATCACGAGCAAGACAAGCTCCCAGCCACTGGACTATCTTTCTGGCCCCTTTTATTGCTTTTAATCTGTATTGTCATTTAAAGTATTTTTAAAACTTTTTGGTGGCATAAGCAGTTCTTATAGTAACGCATACAACAAGTCACTTAGAATGTTTACATCCTCACTCATTCACTGACACAGAAGCTCTATTCACCTTTACACTCTGATTAAACTTTGTTTTCTGAGTTCACTTTTCTTTTATTAATCTTCCCCCATCTCTTTATGCATTCCTCATTGATTTTTAACTTTTCTCTCAAATGCCCTTTTTTCCATGTATTTTTCGTAGCGCCTATGATTTAATAACCAAAGTATTAGAACTATTGGGGGAGGCAGCCACAGTGAAGTGGGGAGGGTTCTTGCTGTGCATGCAGCTGATGCAGGTTCGAACCCCGACAGCCCATAGGGTCCCTGAGCCTCCAGGACTGATTTTTGAGTGCAGAGCCAGGAGTAAGCCCTGAGTAATGCTGAGTGTGGCCCCAAAATAAACAAAATAAAATTAGAACTATCTTATCTAGTTCAGATTAGTTAAATTATTCTAGGGTTGTTTACAGATTTGTTTTAAAAATTTTAGAGTTTTTAATTTTGGTAAGAATTTTCTATCACAATACCAGATGTTCTGATTCATGAATATTTTATGTACTCAAATGTCTTTTTCTGTCTTCCAAAAATGGGACTGGAGAGGTAGCACAGCGTGTAGGGCATTTTCCTTGCACGCGGTTGACCTGGGATCAATTCCCAGCATCCCATAAGTCCCCTGAGCACCGCCAGGAGTAATTCCTGAGTGCAGAGCCAGGCGTAACACCTGTGAATTGATGGATGTGACCCAAAAAGCAAAATCATATCAAAAATATTTTCTACCATTTAAACGTTTTGACCAAGAATTTCTTGAACCAATTAGAATTATTTTATATGAGTAAGATTGCTGAAAATTCTTTAATTTTGCAATTCTTTTATGACTTGTGTTATCAGAATGATAGTTTTCTTTGGAGAGTTCAATTATTAACCAATGTAGATCCTTCATTAACAGTGAATCAAGACATCTAATTATTTATATTTTTCAACGTTTATCTTCTTACTTGCTTTATCATACTATTGAAGATACAATGGAATAAAGTGAGCTGTAGTATATATTTAGTATAGTTCATATGTTCATACTTATGTTCATACTCAGGGATCACTCCATCTGGAAATATGTGGTAGCCGAGATTGAACCCAGGACAGCTGCGTACAAGGCAAATATCCTCCTCACGGTGCTATTGTTCTAGGCCTTTTCCTATGCTATTTTGAAAACGTTGTTTATTACTTACATGCATAATTTGTACTTCATTTAATAATTGGCTGAAACAGATTCTTCTTTAAATAACCCCGTGCTCTTTCACTCATGACTGTGCCTACATTGGAAATGTTGTGCAACATTTGCTTCTATCTAGCTGAAAAATTACATCAACCCAAATGAAAAAAAAATGAGTTTAATTCCTTTTCCTAAGGACAATTTTTTTCTTTCTTTTCCACATTTGGTGATGCTCAAAGTTTCTCCTGGCCCTGCACTCAGGATTTACTCCTTCCAGTGCCCAGGAAACCATATGGGATGCCAGAGATTGTAACCGAGCTGGCTTCATGCAAAGCAAATGTCTAGTTCTGCACCATGACTTCAATCTATATGACAGCTTTCTATATTGTGAACAGTCATAATGTGTGAGGAAGGCCACAACCAGAGTGAGATGTGAGAATAAACGAATGTCAGAGGGTGAGGGGGATGGGTACTGAAAATAGTTTTCCTCCATTTCCACCAAAATGGAGCAGGGGTTGGGTTAGGCAGTGCCACATTATTATTCTGATAATCTGTGAATCTGTGGAGGGAAGACAGTGATTTGGGCTCAAATAACTTTTCAGCGACAGAGGTTGTACGTGGATGACCAGTGTTCCAAAATGAGTGACTGAGCATCAACTGGAAATACACTTATGATCAAAGGGAACATTCCAGTCCTCGGGGGTATATTTAAGGGGCAGAAAGGAGAGAGACTCATACATTCAACAAGGTTTTGTGTGTGTGTGTTTGTGTTTGTATCTGTGTGTGTTTAATTGAATCACTGTGAGATAAAGATACAAGCACCTTTGCACTGCATCAAGGCAATTCCTGGCAGTGATTGTGGGACTCTACGTGATGCTGGGGATCGTGCAATCACACTGGTCCCGGTCTCCTGAGACAAGCACTTGTACCCAAATAGCTGCATTTGGGTCCTGGGCCTGCTGTACTTGGGACCAACATGTTCTCTCTCGCATCTCTCTCTCTCTCTCTCTCTCTCTCTCTCTCTCTCTCTCTCTCTCTCTCTCTCCCCCCCTCTCTCTCTTTCCCCTTCCACAGAGCGTCCAGATAAAACCTGTTTTTATTTTAAAAGAACAAAGATTGTTAGGGATCTCCGACGCAGACAAGGACCACGCAGGAATGCCATCAGCAAGCAGGCAGTTTATTGAGCTTGTTTGCCAGAGTCAAGCCGTCCCACCGACACGCAGGCCCAGTAGGTGAGGCAAGACCCCGAGCTTCTTCAGAAGGGAGCATTTATAGGCCTATACTGGCCGTTACAGAGGATTTGAAGGTCTCAATTTACATAAGTGCCTGCTCCGGGCTTCACGTAATATCCGGGTCTGAGGGCTGAGCCTGGACCCATGGCAACTGTTTCATTAGTCAACCACAAGGTCTTTTATGAAATTAGATTATACCTTTATATGGTCATAGCTCAGGGGCCCATACATTCCTCCTGGAACAAGCAGATAATAGAGGCGTGAGTGGAAACTATACTATCTTCATTGTCCTTGGCCCAGTCCGAGGCTGTCCTGTCCTAACAAGATATGTGAGGCCAGAGAGATAATCCAGTGGGGAGGCGCTTGCCTTGCTAGTATGGCTCCATTCAACGAGGGAAGGTCATTCATGCTGTTGGGCCGCAGGTGGGCCGGGAGGAGAGAGACTGGCTTGCGAGAGAAGGCGGGGGACCCAAAGACAAGGTGGGAGTTTGGGGGCCATGTGTTCTGGAAGGACCCACTGGCCTCCCGGGTACAAGATTCAGCCTGATTGGGGCCTGAGCAATGACTGGGGTCAGTGACTGGGAGAACAAGGATAAGCGTGCCAGCCACAGGAACAGACTGTTGAAGCTCAGAGTCAGAGGATCCTCTGGATTTTTAGAATTTGTGTGTGTGGTGTGTGGTGTGTGTGTGTGTGTGTGTGTGTGTGTGTGTGAAGCAAGATTGTTTTCTTTTTTCTTTTCCTTTTTGGGTTACACCAAGCGATACTCAGGGCTGACAGCTAGCTCTGCGTCCTGGAATTACTCTTGGATGTGTTCAGGGGACACTATGGGATGACAGGAATCGAACCTGGGCCTGCTGTGCGAGTCTGTGTGTCCTACACACTATATCATCACTCCGGCCCAACAAGCTAGTTTTATAGAAACTTACTTAGAAAGGTTTAGAGAGAAGCACACGCTGGGGAGCGAGAAAAAGGCTCAGTCGGGCCGCAGTGATGTCCAACGGGGACACACTGGCCTTGCACAAGACGACCGGGGTTTGATCACAGGCACCCCATAGTACTCCCTGTGACCCACCTGGAGTGATCCCTGTGCACCGCCGTGTGTGCAAAAACAAAACTAAAACAAAGCCAAGTGCAACCAGGAGGAAGAGCCGGGGCTCGCCAGCTTGTCCCTGGCGGCCCTCTAGCCCCCGAATCCTGCCCGGGCACCCACAGTTCTCCTACGTGGATGCCGATGGCGCCCGGGAGAGCGGCATGCAACTGACCTTCCTGTGCCTGCTGAGCACCCGCACCTGGCAGTCCTTGTCCTTCAAAGACCTGTGCCAGAACAATGCCGCCAGGCTGGACTTGGCAGCGGGGAGCCAGGGCCTCATGCTGCACTCCCGGGAGGCCACGGGCCAGAAGTCGGGCCTCAACTAGATGGCAGATGGCGGTGGCCACACTACGGCCCCCCTAGGACAGCTAGGTCAGGGCAGTAGGCGATGGGAGCACGCAGGGGGTCCCTGTGCCCCGGGAGGGGCAAGGCCAAGACCCTGCTGGAATTCAGCGCCCCCAGGGATGGGTCCTCCCGCTGCTGGATGTGGCGACTTCTGGTTTCGGACAGCCTGACCAGAAGTTCGGCTTCCAATGGGGGCCCGTTTGCTTCAGTAGCTGAGAGTCTGGGGGTCGCGGAGGAGAGGGAGGGGCAGATGGGACGCCCTCACAGGGCCACTAATGGTGATGAGGCCTCCAGGCACCCTATTTCTCTTCTCTTGCAACTGCCTCAGTGTCAGATAAGAGGAATCTCCTTCCTTCTTCAGCCCCCAGGGGGATCACCAAGCCTCTCCCCTCCACTCTTGGGGGCGCAGTGGAAGTTTAGCTGGAAGTTTAGCACCCCTGCACCGCATACAAAGGGCTTCCAGCTCAGAGTTGATACAGCCCTCCTAAACCTGCCTCTAAACCTGCCTCACATCCTGTTCCCCCAAATATCTGGTGCTTCCGTACCTCCTTGTTGACCACTGGATTCCCTACCATTCGAGGTAGACTGCTCGTTGGATTCCTCAGAAATTTCTGGAAACAGAGCAGGTGGGGGGTCCCCGAGTGTGGGAACCAAAGTAGGACTCCAGAAGGATGTGGGGCCCCCTGGCAGAGCTGTGTGCCCCCCATCTCAGCCCAACTCCAGACGCTGTCCCACCCCTGCTTCTGAATCCCTTCCCCTAAATCATATAGCCAGATCAGGTGTGAACCAGGTGGGGTGGAGTGGAGGGTGGGGAATGACCCCGACCCCAATGGTGCTGCCTTCATTCTCAAGGGATCTGTGTGCCAAGAGGAGGCCTCCTATGGTAGATTCTACTCCCTTACACCCGCCAAGGCCTGGAGGGAATGAGAGTCCACCAATGCCCGGCTCTGTAGTACCCTTCTGGAACTCAGGTCAGAGAATAAACTAGTGAACTGTGTCTGTATTCCGTGCTGCCTGGGGCTCGCCCTACTTACCCTCTATGTGGAGAGACACCCAGTGGTCCGTGCTCCAAAACCAGCTGCCCGAGAGTGAACAGGGTGACACAGGACAGGCTTGCCTTTCTGCAGTACGATGTCTTCAACCAACTTGGTTCTAAAGATCTCCAGACCCCAGGTCCCCACATCTCAGCACTCCACATTGCTGAGGGTACCATCTTTCCTCCTGAGTTTTGGGGCTCCTATACACATGAGAAGTCCCATGTCTTTTGTTCTTCATGGAGGAGATTGGCAGAGGCCAGATTCAACTCTGGCATCACCAGATGTCTGGAGTGAAGGTAACAGTCATCAGAGGAACTAGGGTGTGTTAAGAAGAATTTTAATTAACACAGGAATAATGTGCCTAAGACTGGGAGATCACCTTCCCTGGAAATTCTAAATACATCATTTCTGTCAAGAATTTTTTTTTTGCTTTTTGAGTAACACCCAGCAATGCTCATGGATTATTCCAGACTCTGCACTTAGAAATTACTCCTGGTGGTACTTGAGGACCATGTGGGATGCTGGGGATTGGACCTGGGTAGCTTTATGCAAGGCAAACATCCTAACAGCTATACTATATCTCTGGCTCTGAGGGTTTTGGGGGGGCTGCTTTTGTGTGTGCCCACAGGGTTCTGGGGACCATTGAGTACCTGGGAATCAAACCTGGTCAGTTACAACAAGGTGAGATTATTTTTTCGTTGTTCTGTTCACTTTGAACAAGAAAAGTTATGAGCCCTCTTTGCTCTGTCTGTGGCCCAACTCTGAAAGGTTTCCAGTTATAATCAACCCCACGTTAAATCACCCCACATTCTGTGGATGCACCAACCCTCTTCAACAAAGAATAGGGGTCAGTGATACAGCAGGATACAGCTCAGAACCCACCAAGTTGGGGTGGGGGGATCTGCTATCAAGGGACTGAGGCTGTTTTGGTTTTATTTGGTTTGTCTATGGTTTGGGGGCCCAACACCAGCAATACTCAGGGGTTCTCCTGGCTCTGCACTCAGCAATCACTCCAGCATGATGGTGGGGCTGTATGGAGAGCCATAGAAAGAACCAGGGGCCTGTGACTGCAAGTCAAGTGCACTAACCGCTCTGCTTCCTCTGCAGCGACCCAAGCGGTTTACCTGATTAATGACCCTATACCTGATATTGAAGCAAAGAAAAGGTCTGGAAATCTGAATTGTGGGAAAGTCTGGCCCTGGCAGTTGCACAAAATGCCACGGGATGGCGATGTGTGTGTTTCCATCCCTCCACAGGCCCGTTTCTCTTACGAATTTTCCATCCTTGGGTTTGCTTCAGGGATAAGCATGGGATAATTAAGGATCAAGCAAGCCACTTCCACAGGTGCTGCAGTAGGAGAACGTGTGAGTGCTTTCTTTCACTTGGGTAACCTGGGTTCGGTTCCAACCTTCATAATTTCTGGGGTACATAACTGAATCTTCTCGTGGGTCGAGTGGGTTGCTCTCGCTTTGTCTCTGTCTCTGGACCACGAGGAGTGCAGAGGATTGAAACTGACGTGGAAAGAGCAAGACAAAGTCATTTCTTTTAATTTATTTCTTTTTAGTTGTTTATTTTTGCTCTTCACTCTGAGCTAGAAATCTTCTGAAGCCACTTTTCTATGTCTGTGACCAAGCCATTGAGAAATATTTCCTGCTATGGGCAATCCACATCCCATCGTCCCACATTGTGAGGGAGTCTAAACCTCTACTACAAGGAAGAGGCAGCATGGATACAGCAAGATACAGCTCAGAAACCACACGTTGGGGTGAGGGAATCCTCCAATAAGGGACTGAGGCTGTTTTGGTTTTATTTGGTTTGTTCATGGTTTGGGGGCCACAAATCCAACAACGCGCAGAGGTTCTCCTGGCTCTGCACTCAGGAAGCACTCGGGCATGATAGTGGGGCTGTATGGAGATTCAGAAAAAGAACCAGGGGCCTGTGACTGCAAGCCAAGAGCACGAACTTCTCTGCTCCCCCTGCAGCGACCCAAGCGGCTGGCTTGATCTTTAATGACCCTATACCTAACAGAGAAGCAAAGAAATGGGTTGGAAGCCTTAAGCGTGGAAAAAGTCGGGCAGCGGTAGTTCCGCTGAAATACTACAAGATGGCACTGTGGACGTTTCTGTCCCTCTTGAGGCTTATTTCTCTAAGCATTTTCCATCCTTGGTTTTGCTTCAGTGTTCAGCATGGGGTAATTAAGGATTAAGCAAACCGCTTCCACAGGTTGCAGTGGTATGAGAGCCTGTGGTCGCTTGTCTTTCACTTGAGTAATCTGGGTTCGATTCCTGCCTTCAGATCTTTGTGGGGTGGATAGCTGAATCGCCTCGAGGGTCGAGTGGGTTGCCCTACCTTTGTCTCTAAACCCCGAAGGGTGCAGATGATTGAACTGAGACTTTAATGAGTAAGGTAAGGTTATTTTCTCACATTTATTGTTCTCTTCTCTGTACAAGAAAAGTTCTGAATGCACCTTGTGATGCCTGTGACCGAGCCCTGGGAATGTTTTCTGGTATGGGCAACCCAAACCCCATCACTCCACATTATGAGGGTACTCTAACAGTATTCTACACCGATGTGGGGAATGGAAGAATATACAGTTCTGACACCCTCAAGTCATGGTGAGAGAATCGCTATCAAGGAACTAAAGCTCTGTGTTTTACTTTTCTTTCTTGTTTGTTCCTTTATGGCTGTGGCCACACTTGGGCATGCTCACGGCCTTCTCCTGGATCTACACTCAGTAATCACAATGGACTTGACTAAAGAACCGTAGGGGAAGCCTATGAATATACCCCGGTCCGACGGATGCAAGGCAAAAGCCCTATCCGCTCTGCTCCTGTTGCAGCGGCCCAAGATGCGTGCTGGATCTTTAATAACCTCATACTTAACACTTCAGCAAAGAGAAGGGCTGAAAATCTTAAAAGTGGGAAAATTTGGACCCAAGAATTTATGCTGAAACACCACGAGATGGAGCTGTGGGCATTTCTGTCCTCAAGGCTCGTTCCTTTAAGAATTTTCCACCCTTTCTTAGGTTTGCTTCCGTGTAAAGTATTGGGTAATTAAAGATCAAGCCAGGAGCTTCAAAGGGGAAGTGGTAGGAGAGTCTTGAGGGCGTGCGTTTTTCACATGGGTGACCAGTATTCGATTCTCGCCTTCAGATCTTGCCAAATACCAGTAACAATGATGGGTCTCATTCTCCTAAAGAGCCTTGAATATAACACTTTCTTAAAAATCTCAAAGCTAGGATGAAAGAGATGTTACTGGGGCCTGCTCGAGGCAATCGACGAATAACAGGATTGCCGTGATTCGTCGTGATTCGTGGATGTTAACATGTACTTTTTAGATTTTCTGGTGAAAGCCAGGAGGAAGGTGAATTAAAAGACAAAAAAAAAAATCCCCTTCGCTCAGGACTATCAAGGCTCACCCTGTCTTATTCTTTGTTGTGACTCTGTCTAGACTTTTTTTTTCTTTTTGCTTCACACCCAGTGATGCTCAGGGGTTACTCCTGCCTCCACAATCAGTAATTACTCCTGGCTGTGCCTGTGGACCATATGGGATGGCAGGGATTGAAACTGGGCTGGCCCCATGCAAGGAAAAAGTCCTCCCCCTGGACTATCGCTCCAGCCCCTGTGACTTGGTTTTGAGGCCCTTGGTTTGGGGGATTATGGAAGAGAAACAGCCACACCTTCGTTCTTCAGGGCCTCCTGATTCGTGTTCTTTGGAGCCACACCCAATTGAGTCCTAGTCCTTGCTCTCAGCTCAGTCATCCATACCTGTGGTACTCAGGATCATTATGGGTTACCGTGATTGGAGTCCCGATGGGTTGTGCGTGACCAGCTCCTTCCCTCAAGCCATCTCTGCCTCCCATGTGTTCAGGTACTTTTTAACGTTGTGTAAGTACAAAGGATAAATGTTTCAGAAAGTGTTATCTTAGTTAAATGGCCCTGGCAAGGTTGTTTAATGGAGTGCCGTGAAGACAGTTTGTTTTTAAATTTTAAACTTTGTTTTTCCCATCTTTTTGGGTCATTTCCTGAAATACTCAGAGATTACTCCTGGTGGTACTCTGGGAACCCTGTTAAACCTGGTGCAATGCAGATGTCCTGTCTGTTGTGCCTACTCTTTGGCCCCTATTGGAAACAGTTTAAAAGAACATTCCTGTGTTTAGAAAGACAGGAAAGGATGGAATGGGTCCCTTGAGTCAAATGTCTGACAAATGCCGGGAATATGGGTCAGCCCCCCACAACCCAGCAGGCTGATCCATTAACCTATGATTACTTACAAGGTTGGTCACGTTCCTGAATCCCCCCCCCCAAGTTCAATAATATTACAGAAAAAATTAAGGCCCTCCCATTGATCGTCGATTTGCTCGAGCAGGCCCAGTAACGTCTCCATTGGAGACTTTGTTGTTACTGCGTCTGGCATATCGAACACGTCACGGGGAGCTTGCCAGGGTCTGCCGTGCGGGCGAGATACTCTCGGTAGCTTGCTGGGCTCTCCGAGAGGGGCGGAGGAATCGAACTCGTGTCAGCCATGTTGGCTGCGTGCAAGGCAAACGCCCTACAGTTGTGCTATCACTCCAGCCCAGAAAAAATTAAGTGTTGTATTTAGAATTAGCAAAGTCCCCTCAATGTAGTAGTCACCAGAATCATAAAAGGATTCAGATCAGGAAAAAAACGGCTCCACGGTGACCAAAATGCCTTGCTGCCCATTAGCCTCCATTTTTAGGGTCAGAATATGTGATTTTTGTGCAGCCTGGCAGTGCTCAGGACCTACTCCTGGCTTTGCTCTTCGATGGTGCTCAGGGGACCATTTGGAATTCTGAGGTTTGAACCCAAATTGACCACATGCAAGGCAAGCGCCCAAGCCACTGTACTAACCTCTTGCCCCATGGTCTGGATTTAAAATTGTGCTTCTGATTCTTTCCTTGTAGGTAAGAGTGCCCTGCTTCTATGTTTTCAAGGGGTAGTGCGTTGACCATACAGTGCTCTCTGATGTTTTACCAGCCTCTGCTCCTGCTCCAGTGTCTGTCCAGCTCTTTGGGCTACTGCTAGGCCAGTTCCTCTCTGCATCTCCAGGGCTGGCTTGCAGTCACTGCTTTCAACCCATCTTGATTAATTCCCAAAGAAACTCAGCACCTGATGAATTGTACCAACCTTCCTGTTTTACCTTGAATCACCCCAGCTGCGTTTTTCCTGATGGACTGTGTGTGAGAGCACTGGGTCATTGTTTGACTGACCAATACAGGATCAAGGGTCTTCTTATCCCCCCCGCCCCCCACTGTGTGACCCACCACTCTCCACATTCACCTCTCTACACCTTTATCCAGTCCATCCCCTTTGAAGCACAGATTCACCTGGGTGGGCAAAAAGGGTCTCTGCATCTGGACCAGGGTCCTTTTTAAGGCTCAGGTTCTGGCAGCAGTGGAAGTGGCGTCCCAGGCCAGGGTCCTTTGGATATTTTTTCTCTTCCCATTGTGGTTGCCTGATCAGGCTGCCATTGCTCTGGTGGTAGAGGAGGAAATGGAGGCCCTTCATGGAAGGGGGATTATCAAGACCTATTTTTTTGTCAAGACGCGAGTGGCGGTCCGTGAGCGCCCAGTGCCTCCCGTTCTCCGCCCTGAAAGCACTGGGGCCGCTCCAGCTTGGGGGGGGGGCTTTTGTTCTTGTTTTTCTCTCATTTCTGATATCAGCCATTTCCTGAGGCATGAGGGATGCTTTAGGGAAACCCAGAGGCTTTAGGGGGTGCAGGGGTTGCGGTGTGTGTAGGTGATCATGGGGTCCCCTTTGGCCACCATCACCTCCAGCTCCATGAATGGTCAGCAGCAGGTGGGCGTGGGGCTGAGCGCAGGGGCTGAGCCCGGGGCCTGCAGGACATGCAGAGGGCAGGGCTTGGCTGTCCCGACCCTCCCAGCATGGGACTTTGCTCTGCCCTGTTCCAGTGCATTTGGACCTGGCATCACTCACTCGTGTAGAACCTTCAGATTCACTTCAAATGGCAGGGCCCCAGTCCTTCCCCCCCCCCCCCGCCCGTTGTTGTCTGTTCTTTGACTGGGTTTTACTAAGGCATGCGGGTCCCGGGGCTGAGATCTCCAAGCCTGCTCAGGATCAGGGCTGAGCATCCTCCACCCAGATCCTCCAAATTCCAGTAGGCAAGCGTCACACCCACCAACTGGCCCCCTGAAGCCGTGTAATCCCATCAACGTCCATGACCCAGAGACTATAAAACACAGCTCCCGGAAGAGAATAGTGCATAGTCTCCTGCCTCCACACCTGGCTGTCCTCGCCAGGGCCCCTTGGAGGGGAATGGGTTGAGTTTCCCTCCCCACCCTGACCAGGGCTCCAGCGGCCGAATACCTCCAGATATAGCCACCAATATGCTGAGACCACTCTCCACACGCATGAAGGTACTGGCAGAGGAACAAAGGCATGCGGGTCCCGGGGCTGAGATCTCCAAGCTGGCTTGGATCGGGGCTGAGCATCCTGAACCCAGCTCCTCCAAATTCCAGTAGGCAGGGGTCACAACCACCATATATAATGTTTGTTGGTGGTACACACCTGGCAGTGTGCAGAGCTTACTCCTTGATTTTCACTTTGATGGTGCTCAGGGAACCATTTGGAATTATGAGGATTGAACCCAGATTCACCACATACAAGGCAAGTGCCCACCCCACTGTAATATCCCTCTTGTCCAAACTCTGGATTTGAAAGTGTGTTTCTGAAATTGCCTCTTGTGGTTTTTCTTTTAGGCAAGAGTCTACTGGTCAGGCGTTTTCAAGAGGTAGCATGTTGGCTGGACAGTACTCTCTTATGGTCTTACCAGCCTTTTCCCCTTTCCAGTGTCTGTCCAGTTCTCTGAGCTGGTACTAGGCCAGTTCCTCTCTGCATCTCCAGGGCTGGCTTCAGAGTCACTGCTTTCACCCCATCTTGATTACTTCCTCACGAAACTCAATGTCAGGTGCCTTGTACCAACCTGCCTGTTTGACCTTGAATCAACCCACATGTTTTTTTTTTTCCCTGATGGACTGTTTGTGAGAGCATTATTTCAATGGTTGACTGACCAGTACAGGATCAGGGCTCTTGTCCTTACCTCAGCCCCCCACTGTGTGACCCACCACTCCAGCAGCTGCCTCTCCACTACTTTATCCAGTCCAGTCCCCTGAAAGCACCAATTTACCTAGATGGGGACAGAGGGTCGCTCTGCATCTGGACCATGGCCCTTTAAGGGTCCTGTCGGGTGCGGAAGTGATGTCACAGAGCTGGTACTTTCAGCATCCTTTCTATTCTAGTTCTGGTTGCCTGGCTCAGGCTGCCACAGGTCTTTTGGGTAGAGGAGGAATTGGTGGCTCTTTATACAGGGGGACTGTGGAGGCCGATTTTGTGGCAGGATACTAGTGGCCTCCCAGTCACCTGCACTGTGAGTGGCAGAGCTGGGACAGATTGGGGGCGCTTTCACCTTTGTTTTTCATTTGCTCCTGATATCCAGGTGGTTCCTTAGGAATGGCAAAGGCTTTAGGGGGACCCAGAGGCTTTGGGCAGTGGAGTGGGGCCTGTGCCAGGGTACAGGGTTCGCATGTGTGAGCAAGTGATCGTGGGAGGGTTCCCTTAGCCAGTATCGCCTCCAGCTCCAGGAAGGCTCAGAGGTGGGTGGGTGCTTGGCTGAGGGACCTGCACAGGGCGGGGCCTAGCCCTCTCAAACCTGCCAGCACTTGGCTGAGCTTTGCTGTTTCTCAGAACCTTTGGCCCTGGCATCACTAGTGTAGAAGCTTTAGATTCACTTCAAAGGGCAGGGCCCCAGCCCCCTTGCAGCAGGAAACCCAATTCTTCTCAGTGCTTTGTTTGGCTGTTGTGATGGGAAAATGCCACCCAGTGGCTCATTCCCTGTGGGTGGGTAAGGTTTGCAAGTGGAAATTTTTTTTTCTTTTCATTTATTTATTTATTTTTGGGTCACACCTGGTGATGCTCAGGGGTTACCCCTGGCTCTGCACTCAAGAATCACTCATGGCGATGCTCAGGGGACGAGGTGGGATGATGGGAATCAAATCTGAGTCGGCCGCATGCAAGGCCAATGCTGTGCCGGCTCTGCTATTGCTCCAGCCACTTCATTATTTTTTGGTTTGGCTTGTGTACCATATCTGGAGATGCTCAGGGTTTACTTTTGGGTCTGCAGTTGGGAATTCCTGTTGATGGTACTTGGGAATCATATGGGATGCCAGGAATTGATCTGGGTTGGCAACGTGCAAGGCAAATTCCCTTACCCACTTTTCTGTCTCTCGTCCCAACTTTTTGTCTTTCATCTAGGTCAAGAATTTCTGCTTCCTAAGGGTTAGTTGCAAAGCACTATGAGCACTGTTTCGTGTGACACTGTCCCAACATATAAACGTAAACAAACAAAAAAAATCCTCATTGATCCTGACATTGATTCAGTTAGGTTAGATGAATTCAATGGCCTCTGCATTCTCAGCTTTGTGGGGACGCAGCCTTGCCTTCATATATGCATCCCGAGCTCTGTACTGAGCTACAACCGAACCCAGAGTCGGGTGTATTTTTACGTGCTTGAAACTGATGCTTCCTTTTTCTGTATAGAAATTATTTCTACTTAATGTGTTCTTCATTGAGTTGAGAAAAAAATGGGCAGACGTTAATGACAACACTTCTGTCAATTTTGCATGTCCTTCTTCCAAAACTATTTTGTCATTCCAGGAAAAGTCATATATGTGTTGATAATTGTATTTGCATGGTGGGAACGTTAGCCATCAAACCTGCAGGGTTCGACATTTTTTTTGACATGGAGACTCTCATGAAACCAAGACGTAATCGGAATCCTCTTTTGCTGTTCTCCAGGGAAGCAACCAGCCTCAGTGCAAAGTCTGTGACCCTGGGCACTGTGACAGTATCGAGTGAGCAGCAGTGCCTGTATCACCGTGGGGATTCTGAGACAGGCCAGAGCTCTTCAGATGGGAAAAGTTCCAAGGCTGTTAGCAGCATGAACACAATTTGAGTCAGCTGCCATGCAAGTGTGATCATCTGAATATCCACACAGGAGAGAAACTGTAGACATGTAAAGAATGTGGGAAGGCTTAGATCGATCCTCATACCTGATTATACATAGGAGAATTCATACAGGAGAGAAACGCTATTCATCCAAGGAATATGGGAAGACCTCAAGACTTAGTATGCATAGGAAAATTCATCTAGAGAAACCTTATTCATGTAAGTATAAGGAATGTATGAAGACCTTTATTTCATTTTCAGGGGTTTCTGTGCATAGGAAAATTCATGCAGGAGAGAAACCTTACTCATGTAAGGACTGTGGGAAGACCTTTACTTTGTACTCAGAACTTACTAAGCACAGGAAAACGCACACTGCAGAGAAGCGTTATATATGTAAGGAATGTTGGAAGGCATTCACTTACCCCTCACTCCTTATTACACATACGAACATTCATACTGGAAAGAAACCTTATGTACGTAAGGCAAGCAGGAAGGCCTGCATTATGTCCTCAAGCCTTAGTGATCACAGAAAAATTTATATGGCAGACAGCTTAAGTATGGAATGACTGTGGGAAGGCCTTCATTCAAAGTTGATGTCTTACTAAACAGAAAATTTCATACCAGAGAGAAAGCCCGTACATGTTAAAAAGGCCTTTGCTCTACATTCAAGCCTTAGTATGCATAGGAAAATACATAGTGGAGAGAAGTCTTTCTTATGTCAGGAATGTGCGAAGGCCTTCACTCAACCATCAACTCTTACGATCCACAGGAAAATACAAACTGGAGGGAAAACTCATGTTTGTCAATGTAGGAAGGCCTTTGTGTGCCTGTCTAACCTTTGTAGTCATTGTAAAATGCACATGGGATGAGTTGACCCCGAAGACCTTTCTCAGAAAAATCCCCCTAGGGAAGACAAGTTTTATTTAGACCAGGAAGGTAAGGAGGGGGCTACAAAAGTGCAGCCCACAAGCTAAGAATCCAGCATGACAAGCTTCCCGTGACATCATCCTATAAGGGAAAGATACTCGATGATTATCACCAGGGCTATAGTTATGCCAGTATCCTCGCCTTTGAACTTCACATGTATGTTAACTTGTGAATAACAGTCTTGGTGATGGAAGCCAGGAGGAAAGGGACTAAATAAGTACCAAATATAAATAAGAAAAACCTCTTGGAACAACAAAAGCTTTTAAAAATTAATTAGACAATCTTACCAACCCTACAACCAGATAGAACAACGTTCACATGAATTTGTTTTCTCCACCTATTGATATTAATATTGCAAATTTGTTATCTCAAATTTTATTTTACTTTTTTTAACTTTTTTGGTTACATCTGGCGATGCACAGAGTTTACTCCTGGCTAGGCACTGAGGAATTATTCCTAGCGGTGCTTGGGGGACCATATGGGATGCTGGGAATCGAACCTTCATAGGCCGCATGCAAGGTATTGCCCAACCTAATGAACTATCGTTCCAGCCCTGTTTAAATATAGAATTGTATCAAAAATTGGTGTTTTCTTTTTCTTTAGTAAATTAAATAAGTACCCACCCCTCACTCTGGACCGTCAAGGTTCACCGCTGGACCATTCTTTGCTTTGATCCTGGCATGGCCCAAAAACCCTGTTTTCTGGGGGCGGGGGGGGGGTTGCAGAGACCAACTGCAGTGCTGCAGGGAATCGTCTTCAATCAAAAATCAGCCAAACCTTCATTCTTCAGGCCTTTCTGTGTTATATTGTAGGGCGCTGTGCTCAAGCCCTACACCTGGCTCTCAGCTCAGAGCTACATAACTGGGGGAATTCTCATATGTTGTGGAGCACTGAGGTTGGAATACAGGTTGGTGTATCTGATAAGCACCTTTTCCACTGTTGCATCGTTGCATATTTCATATTCTGGGATTTTTGTTTTTTGAAGACTCAACTCAGTGTTGAGAATGTGTATTTCCAAAAACTACCATACTAAGAAAATGTTCCTGGAAATCTTTCATAGGGTGAATGGGAGACAGTTTAAATACATTTTATTGTGCATAGAAGAACTTGTGCCAGTTTTTTGAAAGGGGTCCCTGGAGTGAGATATTTTACAAATGGTGGGGCCATGGGAGAGACCGCAAGCTTTCCCCTATCTTAGCAGGCAATTCCATTCACCTGTGCTTACTGACAGGATGATCACGATCACGACCATCCTGTTATTCATCGATTGCCTCGAGCAGGCCCCAGTAACATCTCCTTCAGCCTAGTCCTGAGATTATATTCAAGGCTCTTTAGGAGAATGAGACCCATCACTGTTACTGGTATTTGGCATATTGGGTTCGCTACGGGGAGTTTGCCAGACTCTGCCGTGTGGGCAGGCTACATTTGGTAGCCTGCCAGTTTGTCCAAAGTAGGAATGAGATAGTAAGATGTCTTAAGATGTTGCGGCCACGCAGTTCTGGGAACTGGTTTTTATAGTCTCTAGTCTTGGCCGTTGATGGGATTACATGGCGCCAGGGGGCCGGTTGGTGGGTGTGACCCCCACCTACTGGAATTCGGAGGATCTGGGTGGAGGATGCTCAGCTCCAATCCGAGTAGGCATGGAGATCTCCGCCCCGGGAACCCGCATGCCTTCGTTCCCCTGACGGTACCTTCAGGTGTGCGGAGAGTGGTCTCAGCATGGTGGTGGCTGGTCCTGGAGGTCTTCGGCTGCCAGAGCCCTGGTCGGGGCGGGGAGGAAAGCTCAACCCGCTCCCCTGACAGGACAGGTGGTCTTATTCCTGGATCATACTCCTTTCTCGTTTCAGTACTATTACAGATAAGGAAACCAGAAACATTTACTTTTGCTTTTTTTTGGGGGGGTGATCACACCTGGCAATGCACAGGGTTTACTCCTGGCTCTGCATTCAGGAATTCCCCTTGGTGGTGCTCAGGAGACTATATGGGATGCTGGGAATTGAACCCAGGTTGGCTGCATGCAAGACAAACGTATTACCCGCTGCGCTATCACTCCAGCCCCAGAATAATTTACTTTTGGAAGCAGTAAAATCCTCACAATCTAGTGGCCACTTGGATGCTAAAAGCCACTTAGATAGCAAGGCTATAAAATGATCTGTAAGATTTGCTAACTCTGAACTCTGTGTATACCTCCATTCTGGGATTGGTTCTTATGCTAGGTTTTATTTTTTTAGATAATATTTTTTATTTGGGGGCCACACCTGGTACTTCTTAGGGGTTACTCTTAGTCAAAATTTGGGATGCCAGGGATGGAGATCAAGTTGACCAAGTCCAGTGCAATGTACTGTTCCCACCTGAATCATACTTTGCATTTGAAAATGTGTTTCTGAAGCCTCCCCATGGAACATTCCTTGTAGGTAGGTGTCCACTGCTTGCGTGATGTCAGAGGGTAGAGCGTTGAACCTATAGTATTCTAGGTACTCTTAGCAGCCTTTTTCTCCTGTTCCAGTTTCTCTCCAACTGAGGCGTGGCAGAAGCTTTATGGGGACATGCAGCTTTGGGGGGCGCGGTGGGGGCTGTACTGGGGCGCAATGTTGCGGGTATGAGCGCATGGTCCCGGGGGGCCGCTGAGGCCATGATGGCTTCTACCTCCGTGATGGGGCAGCGGCGGGTTGGCGGGTGTTTTGAGGGGCTGAGCTTGGGGCTGAGCACTGGGGTGCGGTACCTGCACAGGGCGGGGAGCTTGGCTGTCCCGACACTCCTGGCAGTCCCATGTTGAAGCCTTTGGCCCTAATCTTGTAGTTGTAGAACCTCCAGATTTGAAGGGCAGAGCCGCAGCCTCCCCTCATCCCCCAATGGCAAGGGTCCCCTTCTGTTCATCATTTTCATTGCTGCGGTGTTGGTCCGCGACATTCAGTGGCAGTGGACCTGCAGGTGGCTGGGGTTTGCTAGTGAACATGTTCTCTTGTGGCTATTTTTGGTTTGGGGGTTCTTTGGGGGGGCTGCTGGAGGGGGCATCCCCGGAGATGCTCAGGGCTTCCTCTGGATCTGGGCTCAGGTATGATTCCTACTGGTGTTGCTGTGGGACGTAGGTCCGCGGAGAATTTACCGGGTCAAGGCAAGTGCCCTACAGACTTCATTGTCTGTCCAACCACAGTATTGTTTTTCTTTTTTTTCTCTTTTTTTTCCAGATCACGAGTTTCATCTCCCTCATGTCAAGTTGCAAAGCACCCTCCACTCTTCATCTCTTCCTGAGCAGGTGACCCGTGGCTATTGGGATAAATACTGAGGATAAATATTTTTGTTGTTTTTTTAAATTTTTTCTTTTTTGTTTGAAGGAAGATACTTGTTTATTTTTGTGTGTTGGGGGGGCTTTGTACAAGACTCCTGGTATTTTTGGAAGAAATTTATGTAGGAAGGGGCGGAACAAAAGCACAGCAAATAATTGCGTTGCACACAGTCAACTTGGGTTCGGTCCCCTGCATCCTGGTGAACCCCAAAGCTTCCAGAAGCGAAACCCTGAGTGCAGAGTTAGGAATACCCACTGAGCAATGCTTGTTCTGGCTCAAAGGGAACACACACACACATACACACACACACAAACACATACTTGTACACACAGGAAACTTGTGATTGCAAGAAAAGAGAATAATAAGGATTCTGAGAAACTCTGGAAAACAGAGTTTTCAGAACCCACTATTTTACTATTTAAATGTTCCTCGCTAGTTTGTCTTTGCACATGATTTTTTGTTTGTTTGCTTCCTTAGAATTGTCCTGTTGTTGCTGTAGTTTTTGCCACTCCCTGTAGTGCTCTTCCCTTACATCTGACTCAGCTCAGGGATCACTGTAGCCAGGGCCTGAGTGGCCAAGTATTGTTCTTGGGTCAACTGAGTGTAAGACCACTCCGCCCCCAAACTAGAATATTTACAGTATAAGTAGTCTTGAGAAGTTCCAAATGCCAGGCACAGTTCATATTATGGTCCTTAGTAAATCAATGCCTTGGTTATTTGGATTTATTTTCTATGAACCTGGGTGATTGCACCATTTTCAAATATATTCCTGGACAACAGGAGCAAACATAGAATGAGACTCACACAGATGTGCTGATTTGGGATTAGAGTAAATCAGGACTCAGATGAGCCCAGTTTCAGTGGGACAGAGCTCGGCTGTGCCGGAGGCTCATCTGGACCCAGATGTGACCTTGTTCCCATGGACAGAGTGCACAGGCGCATGTCCTTGTCCACCCTGCAAGGCTGAAGGTTTGTCTACCCTAAGTCCCAGTCTTTCCCCATGGCAGAGCCACATTCCAGGCTGTAGTTCCCAGGGGAAGCATCGCTGCCTGCCTGCAGGGGGTGCTGGTACTCAGGAACTCCTGAGGCCCCTGGCTGGGCCTCTAGGGAATTTTCTGTGCTCCATGGAGGAATCTGAGGGTCATAGAAGGCTGCCATTTCCACTGCTTTCACCCCATCTTGATGACTTCCTCACACAACTCAATGTCAAGTGCCTTGTACCAAGCTGCCTGTTTGACCTTGAATCAACCCACATGTATTTTTCCTAATCGACTGTGTGTGAGAGCATTGTTTCAATGTTTGACTGACCAGTGCAAGCTCAGGAGTCATCCTTTTATCCCCAGGCCCCCACTGTATGAGCTAACACTCTAGCAGCTGCCTCTCCACTCCTTTATCCAGTCCATCCCCCTTGCAGCACGGATTCACCTGGGTGGGCACAGAGGGTTTCTGTATCTGGACCATGGCCCTTTAAGGCTCCTGCCGGAAGCAGAAATGATGTCATAGATGGGCCCTTCAGAAATCCTTTCTGTGCTAGTTGTGGTTGCCTGGCTCTGGCCGCCATTGGTCTCCTGGGTAGAGGAGGAACTGGCGCCTGGCATGACAGAGAAACTGAGAGGCAGATTTTGTGGCAGAACGCAAGTGGCCTCAGGTGAGCGCTGCGCCTCTTGGCACTGTGAGTGGTGGGTCTGCACCAGCTTGGGGGGTGCTTTCACACTTGTTTTCCACTGTTCAGGATGTTCAGGCGGTTCCTGAGGTGAGGTAAGGTGAAAGCTTTCAGGGGACTCAGAGGCTTTGGGTGGTGCAGTTGTGGCTGTGCCAGGTGCAGGGGTCGCAGATGTGAACAAGTGATCCTGGGGGGCCCCCTTGGCCACTATCTCCTCCAGCTCCTGGAAGGGTCATAGGCCGGTGGTCCTGGGGTTGCAGAACCTGCAGAGGGCGGGGCTTAGTCCTCCTGAACCTGCCAGCACCGGACTGTGCTTGGCCCTGTCCGGAGCCTTTGGCCCTCGCATCCTTAGTGTGGCACCTTCAGATTCACTTAGAAGGGCAGGGCCCCAGCCCCACTGCAGCAGGAGACCCAGTTGTCCTCTGTGCTTTGTTTGACTGCTGTGATGGCGTGGGGCCACCCAGTGTCTCTGTCCTTACAGGTGGATGAGGTTGGCAAATGCAACTTTTTCATTATTATTATTTCTGTTCGGCTCATGTACCACATCTGGAGGTGGTCAGGGTTTTCTTTCGGCTCTATAGTCAGGAATTCCTGCTCCTGGTACTCGGGGACCATACGGGATGGCTTGAATTGATCTTGCTTGACTTCATGCAAGGCAAGTTCCCTACCCACTTACTGTCTCTGGTCCCAGCTTTTGTGTTTTTTTCCCCTAGGTCAAGAATTTCTCCATCTTAAGGTCCAGTTGCAAAGCACCCCACACATGTAATCTTTCCCTGACCAGACGACCCCCAGCTGTTGTGAGTACTGGGGGTAAAGTTTTGTTTTCCTTTTGTAAGAAAAATAGTTGATTTCCTGGGAGGGGGTGTTGTTGGGGAAGCTTTGTTCAGGGTGACTCCTGATGTGTATAAGGACCACTTAGAAAGGACCAGAGCAATAGTACAGCAAGTAGGGTACTTTTCTTGTAAGCAGCCAACCCAGGTCTTTCTATGTCCAGTAATCCATATAGGCCCTGAGCCCCACTAGAACGGAACCCTGATCCCAGAGCTGCAATAATCCCTGAACACTGCCAGTTGTGGTCTAAAATTGAAACATGTGCATGCACACACACACACATATACACACAAAGAGGATGTGAGAGCAATGACAGAGAGGAGTAGTATTCATGAGAAAACATGAATTTCTGCAGAATAGAAAAATACAGAAAAGGTGGAATTAATGATCTACTTTAAATGTTTCACTCTAGAATTTGTCTTTACCCTAAGTATTTTAGGCTTGATCAGTAAATTTCTACTTTTGCTCCCCCCAGAGAAGGTTATAGTGCTCTGATGAGCACTCCTAATCTATCCTTAAATCATAAAGGCAAACCTTCAGGTGACTCTGTACTTTGTATCTGTAGTCATTTATTTGCATTTCTCTTTCCACTGTAACCAATATAATCAATAATTTATCACTATAGAGCAATGTTCTTTGCTTCAAAACAGAAAAACCGTTCATGCTAAGCTCTTAATATTTGTGAATTAATTGACTCTAAAATATATTTACTTCTGGCCATCCGTCATAATTACTTGACTCAGTCTTCAGTTGCTGTAGTCTCTAGCCCCAGAAATCTGGATCCCAGCCAGCTTTTAACCTTAGCTCCTGGATCCCAGAGAAGTAAGTTTTGGAATGCTTCTTTACTGTGTGTATCGATAATTTCAAATATTAATAAGAAGTAAACTTAA
Source organism: Sorex fumeus (assembly GCF_029834395.1). NCBI lineage: Eukaryota > Metazoa > Chordata > Mammalia > Eulipotyphla > Soricidae > Sorex > Sorex fumeus. The sequence goes on along the minus strand of NW_026606171.1, from coordinate 1,085,646 downwards.
TTGTTTAATATGTACGAGCAGGGAAAGAGAAAAGCAACACAGATGCATATAGCCCCTGAGCGAATGTCTCATTATAGTCTCAGACACAATGTGTCCTTGAGTTAGTTCCTCCAAAGAATTGTCTCTGTTGAAACGCTTGACCTCTGTCAATGGTAGATCACAATACGTGTAGTTCTGTACCTCAGGCGCCCTCAGATGTTCTATAAGTATGCTATTTAGTTCTGAATTAAAGGTTGACTATGCACTATCCATTGGCCATCAGTTGTTTTTGTCCCTGTGTCTTTGTTTCTTTGGAGAGAAGAACACCCAACGTGTTACCATGTGACCTACCAACTCACTATTCTTTACATCTGGTGACCTGGTGTGGGCGCCTCAGAATTCACACTTGAGTTATTTTCATTGTTGTTGTTTTGTTTCATTAGAGTTACCTTTTGAAGTTGAAGTATTTTTGGTAAACACCCTTCATTGTCCTTGGCTTATTCCTGCCTCTGAACTCAGGGATCATTTCCTATAAAAGTAGGGGCCCATATATATTCTAATATATTGAGTCTGGGTCAGCCAAGTGCAAGGTGAATGTCTTACCCGCTGTATTACAACTCCAGGCCCCAAGATATAATATTCATGGTTTAAAAGTAGAATCACCCTAGAAATTCCATTTGTTAGACACACGTAACATCATGGTTATAGTAAACACCCTGGTTATTTGGAGAGTTTTGTGATACAACACACTATTTACATGGTTTTCAGAGTGATTCTTGCAAAAATAGGAGCAAGTGCTGGATGAGGCTCATGTGCTGATTGGGGGATTAGAGTAAATCACGACCAGGATGGGTCCAGGTCCAGAGGGTCAGAGCTGGGACATTCTGGGGCCTACAGGTGCCCAGAAGTAACCTTGGTGTCTGGAAGCGAGTGCCTAGGCCCATGTCCCATCCACTCTGCAAGAGGGCAGCTGAAGTTTTGTCCACCCTGAGTCCCTGTGGCTGCTCCCACAGCAGAGCCAATAACGGTGCTGTGGTTACTGGGGCATGCAGGGGCTGCTTCTGTGCGGGAGCTCCTGGCCTCAGAGTTAGTCTCTGGCCTTAGGGACCTTCCTGTGTGGTTCCCAGGGTAGAGTCCCGGGTCTCAGGCAGCACTGCGGTTTCCTCCCCTGTAGACCTCAACTGCTGTTGTCCAGACAGGCAGCCGGGTCACAACCTACTTCTCTGTTCCCTGAGAGACAGGAACATATGGCAGTGTCTCCCCATGGACGGTTCTGTGAGCCAGTGTCCAAAAATCCGGCTGTTCACTACCTTTCTGGCTCCAATGCAGAGACTTCTGGTCAGGAGGGGGCCAGGGCTGGTTGTGCTCCTCTCTGGTGCCCACGACTCAGGTCCTTGCACGGAGCCTCCTGTTGGCCCACAGGAAAAACAGGCAGGAGATGGAGAGATGGCCTCTGCCACACCATCTTCAGGCAGGAGAGTGAGAAGATGACGCAGTGCAGTGACATGTAGCACAAGCTTCCCAGGCCGATAGACTCTGATTGTTTCAGAAAGGAGACGGGGGATCCGGCTCCTTGCCTGATTGATCAGCTCTCTGTTTGAAGCCACTGTTCTGTTTTTTTTTTGTTGTTGTTGTTGTTGATTTGAATGGGCCACATTAATGGTGCTCAAGGATCACTCCTGACAGGACTGGGGGACTGACCATACCAGGGGTCCAACGCCATTAGACTTATTTGTTTGGTTTTTTTTGAAAGATGTTGAAGGGGAGGGGCCATACCCAATGATTCTCAGGTTATTTCTGGTTCTGTACGAAGGATTTCCATCTGCCAGTGCTCGAGGAACCATAAGGAACGGCAGCGTTTTCTACATCTATTGATATTGCAAGTTTGTTTGCTCATCAATTTTAATCCTAAAATTTTATTAGCAGTTGGAGATTTTTCTCTTTATTAATTAAATATATATATACATACATATCGCAAGAAGGAAATCCAGAGTCTTACCCTGGGAATAAAAGACACTTATCCTTACAGGGTACTGAAACTGAAAAAAAAATTATATTATTTTTCATATCAATAAAGTACTTTATTTTTTCTTCTATTGAAAGCAAACACATGTGGTAATTGTTTCAAAGAACTGGTTTGTCAGTTCATGTTGTGTATTCAAAAAATGAATGAATATGAAGACCCCGCTCTCCTCTCTTTCTCTTCTATATCGCCCCCACCCCCCGTCACCGCCTGAATTTGATGGTCTTGGGCTGCTTCCCACACCCTTGGACAGCTGGCGGCCATGGGTGGATGACGGAGGCAATGAGGGCCAGGCTGGTTGGTATCAATTGCAGTTTCTTCCAATCTGATTTCAGTTCTCCTCTGATTCTCCTTGCATGAATCTCCTTCATTCCTCTTGGATTTTCCCTCTCGGATTCTCTCTTGATTTTTTTCCCTTGCCGACACTTACAGCCTTCGTTATCTCCCAAATCATGAGAGAGTTGGGGTAGCAATTACACATAGGCGAGGTCATACAATCAATGGATGTATGGTCCCTCTCTCAGAGGAAGCTTCTTCTAGGACAAACTCTTTCAGCAAGAAGATCCACCTAAAGGTGAAATGCCATCTATGGGTGCGTTTTTCCTTCCCTTATTCCAGGAACCATATAAACATTCATCTTAATTATACTCCTTAATAAAATTAGTCATTTTGTATGGACACAGTAATAGATACATTAAGCTGGCGACATCTTACTATAGATCTCAGACTACAGTGTTCAGGCCAGATTAGTCTTTCTTAACCCTAGCATGGTACCAATCTAGTTGTTACTTTTGGATCATCACAGAATTTGTCCATGACCATGTTCTTAACTTATATGGCTCTTTGGTCTAGCCCATTTCGATGCCAGGGTACCTCACAGCTAGCCCTGGGTCCATACAGTCCCTCATTGTGACACTGCCTTTGGGGTGCTAGGAGGCTTAGATTAAGAAAGCAGATACCCCGGTATGAAGCATTATTTGGAGTCAATTAACTCCCAAGTTACAGAGTATTAACTATCTTCCTATGTGTATACGAAAAGGACATTGCTCTAAAGTAACTATGCAAAGGACATAAGGAGAAGAGAAAATCAGTTTTTCACTCAGATTTCTGAGGATTCAGACCTTACAAATTAACAGAGTCTGATTAGGAGAAAAAGGTGACAGGCCAGTTGGGAAAGCAAATCACAGAGAAGGAAGGTACAGAGAAACACATAAGAATGGGAGTGCCTCAGAAGCACTGTGGTAAACCTAAGCTCCCTGTGGCAAGGGAGGAAGGACATACCAATGTTAAACCTAAAGTGTTTAGAGCTTTATTCCAAGAAACAGAGGAATGGGAGTGCCTCAGCAGCATTGTGATGGGTGTAATCCAATAAACTTTAAAGTCCCTGTGACAAGGGAGAATGGACATACCAGTGTTAAACCTAAAATGTTTAGAACTATATTTCCAACAGAATAGTGTAGTGGTTGGGCTGGAGCGATAGCACAGTGGGTAGGGCATTTGCCTTGCACGTGGCCCTTGAGGCTGCTCCGAGTTCGATTCCTCTACCCCTCTCGGAGAGCCTGGCAAGAGTATTTTGCCCACACGGCAAAGCCTGGCAAGCTCCCCGTGGCGTATTAGATATGCCAAACACAGAAACAACAAGTCGCACGATGGAGATCTGCTTGAGCAAATCGATGAACAATGGGAGGACAGTATGGTAGTGGGAAGATAGGGAAAGTTGAAGATAGGGAAGCTTGTGCTGCGTCCAGCCTTCTACACCATCCCAGAGCTGACTCTCGGAACCAGAGAGAAGATCACCAGCACTCACAGGTACTTTGAAGGCCCTTCACAGACATCCCAGGGATTTGGGATGTTGGGTCTCCACACCATCAAATCTCGAATGAACTCCAAAATTTGGAGTGTTTGTTCACACCAGCTTGCAGGCTGTTCGGCTAGGCAAAGCAGCAGCCTCCCAAGAGAAGCACAGTCTCTTGGTTAGAAAAAAGCCCATCTTGATGCCACTGTCCTTTTCATAAGCACACACAAAATTAAATTAACCAGACCCACATCCTGGTACCCCATAAATTTATATAAGCATAGTGAGGCAAGCGTAGTTTCCGAAACAAAGTAAAGCGAATACACAAATAAATCAGCTATTGATGTTTACCATCTCACTTTGGGGGGACCCTAACCTATTGTGCCTATTTGCACTCTGTGACTATCTGGCAATCTAGTGGGATGGTTACAAGAAATTAAGTATGTTTATGGAATAACTCCGCTAAACAGTAAACTTGTAAACTAAATTAATTTCATATTCTTACTGTAACAAGCACCAAATCATCATAGCCAAACAATAGATCAATAGATCAACATGTCTGAAAAAGAGGCTTTCTCCTGCACAAGTACTATACAGTTATTCTTGCTCACTGGTTCAAATTTTGAAGAATTATAGCTTAATAAAGCATCAAGTACTAAAATATTAAAAGACTATTTAGCTGCACAGCAGTTAAGGGACTTTCTGTTCATTTGCCTGATCCATTTAGAATCACTGCTATGTAGACTTTGAGCAGTGTTTGAAGAGTTGCTGCATATAGCTCTCAAGGAATAACTGGAGAGCACCCTTTGCTCTGAACACACACAAATACAGACACAGGAATTTTTGTGTACACAAATGTCTTCCCAGTCATCACCAGTCCCTGAGTCCTCTTCTGGGCTACACCTGACCCTTTTCTGAGCCACGTGATTCACTTAGTTTCTAGATCTCTCCCATCTTTGTGAAAATAAACAGTTGAAGCTACTCAAGACCTGGACTTTCAGTGCGATATAAATGAACGTGGGGACTCAGAGGTCTGGGTGGCTGTTTGCAAAGTATGTGAATTTTAGTTCCTTCATCAAAACAAAGACTTCTGATCGACATGCTAACTGTCCAGTCCGTCACTCTCCATCTATCCCAGACCTGGCAAACATCAGATGTCCCGATCACTTGATCCTAACCCAGAAACGGGGGAAAATGAACCTTTCTGACCAGGCAAGTACCTGGTCAGGAATATTTGAAGCCTGGCCCTTTAAGGCTCTGGGCGCACTGCCGATGATGTCACAGAACCGGGATCCTCTTTCTCTGCCTGTCTTGGAGGTCCGGCTTTGGTGCTGAAGGTGAGGACCATTGAGGGGGCACCCAGGGGGGCCGGGGAGCGGGGGGGAGTCCGGGAAGGTCGGTTTCCCGCAGGCCAACCGAGGGGTCGCTCTGAGCGCCTGAACATCCGCGTTCTCCGCCTTGTGGGCGGCGGGGTCTCTCCGTGGTGGTGGCCCTGGATGGCGGCCCCTCACCCGGGATGCACGGAGCGCTCCTGCCTAAAGCAGCAGCTTTTAAATCTTGTTTATAAATTGATTTTTCATGGAAAAACGGTCGTTTTTACTGAGGAGAAAGATGCATATGGGGGGAACGCGGCCGGCCTGGTTAGATCCGGGCACCCCACAGCGTCCTGGGACCAGCCTGGAGTGAGACCAGTGCCTGGGGCCAGTGATGTGGTGGGTGGGGTGAGGGGCAGGACACTTTTCTGTGCTTGGGGCTCAGAAGCATTTGTCAGAGCCTTTGCTTTTCACTTGTTCCTTGTGCATTCAGTGGGTTCTGGGAGTACAGGGAGGTAGGGAGCTTCTCTTTACTTTTTCTTTCTTTTTTTTATTTTGCTTTTTGGGTCACACCCAGCGTAGTTTCCACCTGGATCTTCGTTCAGCAAGCGCTCATAGTGGTACCAGGAACCATGAGGGATGCCCAGAATTAAACCCAGGTTGGCTGCCTTCAAAACAAATGCTCATTTGTCTATGTTACCGTTCAGGCCCCAAGGTGCAGAGCCTTAAGACAACTCAGAGCTGGGAGGAGGGGAATCAGCAGGGGGTGCATCAGGGCTGTGCTGTGCCACAGCGGGTCTTGGAAGCAAGTGTGCAATCTTAGCAGGAAGTAGCACGGAGACTTCTAGAGTGTGCCCTAAACCCTCTAGTAATGTAATTTAGGATCAGTATTGGCCACACCCCTTTATTTATTTAAATGAATTAAGTATTTAGTCTGGAGGAGTACAACTGCAAGAGTCAGTTACTTCTCTTGCCTCTGCATTCAGGGATCACTCCTGGCTGGGTTCAGGGAACCATATTGCGATCCCAGGATTCAAACTTGGTTTGGCCGAGTGGAAGACAGGCACCTCACCTGCTATACGATCTCTCCATTTCCTTTATAATCTTTTTTATTGTAGTTTTTTGGGCCACAGCATCACTCAGTACTCAGGGCGTACTCTTGGTTCTGAGCTCAGCATCATTTTTAACAGTTCTGGGGTGGGTAAGCGTATGCACTGTTGCATATTGACTCCGGTTTAGCTACTTGAAAGAAAAGCACCCTATCAACTTACTATCTTTGCCTACCCTGTATGATTATATTTCCTCAGAAAAAAAGAATTTCTGCCTTACCTGTCAAGATTCCAAGCATCCCTCACTGTCCGTCTCTCCCAGACCAGGGGTGTACCCTGCTGTTGAAGTGAGTACTTGCAGAAAGGGGTTTTCCAGGGACCAGCTGCAATAGGTTTTAAATGTCTCACTCTTAGGGGCTGGTCAGTAGTATAGTAAGGAGGGTGTTTGTCTTTCCTGTAGTGACCAAGGTTATTCCCGACTCGCCAGAGGGTCCCCTGAGCATCACTATGTATGGCCGCAACCCTCCCACTCCAGAATTTGACTTGACACACGAGCATTCTTTGAACTTCTTTTTGGGTGTTGGGGTATTTCACCTGTCTTTCCCCTCCCCGTTTGCTACAAACTTGGAGATAGTCAGAGACTCACCCCCTTGATGTCTGTGTGTCTGAGATGCAGGGGGTGCCATGCCATGTCCCCCAAAGGTAAATCAGGTGCTTTGCCCGCTGAGCTCCTCTCCCTGGGTCTATCTCACTAGTTGGGGAACAGATGAGGTGAGATTTTGGACCATACTTGGCAGTGCTTGAGGTCTGTGCCCTGCCAGGGGACTAGTGGATAAGGGGTACCAGGGAAGGCCCTCTGGGCTTTCAGTTGGCCAGCATCTGCTTCAGTCTGATGTGTTTCCTCCTGCCCCTCTGTTCATACCTTAATTGGAAGTTCTTAGATATGAACATTCTTGAGTCCTTTGAACAAGAGGCTGTTAGGAGGAAAGGAAGGACTTGGAGGCTCTGAGCGAAATTATAGACTTTAAAATTTCATTTGGGATAAATGCAATTTTTCTTTTTTTTTTTTCCCCTGGTTTTTCGGTCACACTGGCGATACTCGGGTTGTTATTCCTGGCTCTGCTCTCAGCCTCTGCAGTCAGGAATCACTCCTGGTGGTGCTCGGGGAACCATATAGGATGCCAGGGACCAAACCCATGTCAGCCATGTGCAAATCAAATGCCCTGCCCGCTGTACTGTCACTCCAGCCCCACGTGTAATTTTTCATCCCCTTTTTCTTTTATAAAATCATGTACCCATAGGAGTAAAATTATACAGTCTGAAAACCCTGGGGCTGGAGCAATAGCACAGTGTATATGGTGTTTGCATTGCATGCAGCCAAACCGGGTTCAATTTCCAGCATCCCATATGGTCCCCTAAGCACCACCAGGGGTAATTCCTGAGTGCAGAGCCAGTTGTAATTTGTGCGCATAGCCAGGAGTGACACAAAAAGCCAAAAACAAAATAAAAAAAAAACAAACAAAAAATGTAGTGTGAAAACCTGGCCTGTAAGCTCTGAGCACTTCTGGGTGTGGTCACAAAACAAAACAAAAAACCCAAAGGACTGACCCTTGCAAATATATTACTAGATTTCACACCTCTGCTGTTGGCAGATAAATTCCTCATTGGCTTTAATTGGGCAGGAGGGGGATTGGCTGTGCGGGCTTTTGCCAAACCCAGCAGTTCTCTGGGATCACTCCTTGGTGATTCAGGATGTGAAGATGAGTCTGCCGCATGCATGACAATTGCCGTGCCATTCACTGTGTGCTCTTTCTGGCCCATGCAAACCTTTGAAATTGCAGTTTGTACTTCTGGCTCAGGTTTGCACCGGGAGGCCCCAGGTGCCAGCAGCCCTGCCTGGACCTCTACCAGCTGGGCCTCATCCCTTGTTTCCTGTCTGTATCCTTCTCATAAGGTTCACAGTACTTATAGAGATTTTGAATTCCTGCGGTCAATGATAGGCCAGGAGTGCAGGCCCTGGCCTTGCAAGCAGCCTGCTACGGTACAATCTCCTGCACAACGCAGGATTCCTCAAGCACCACCTGGGTGAGCCCAAAGATCTGCCACCTGTGGCTCCAAAACCCAAGTCGGACCTGCATTCTCCAAAACTGGCTGGTGGATGTTGACTCATGAACAAAAACTTTTTTTTTTCCTGGTCATACCCTGTGGTTGCTGCTTTTGGTACCGAGTGTGGTTCCAGGGACTAAACCCAGGTCAGCTGTGTACAAGGCCCATACCCTACCAGACTATAGTTCTGGCACCTAAATTTATTTTTGGTTGGCCACACCCGGCAGAGTTTACCCCTGGCTCCGTTGTCATTGATCGCTCTAGGATTGGGGATCCTGTCGGGTGATGGGTATTGAACCCTCGTCAGCTGTCTGCCACACTGCGGGGGGCCCCGCCAGACCTCTCTCTGGCCCACGGAGGTGGCCCTTGAATCCGTAGGTGCAGGGAAGGATCGACCGAATGATCACAAGACACAAGAAACAGAATGCAGCTCAGAAACAGAGAGAAAAAGGGACAGACTTTATTGAGGGCAATGGGGGTATATATTAGTGAGGCAGCTACACAAAGGGTCGTGCCCAAATGTGGTTAGGAAAGTTACAGAGTCCATAAGTTTGACCTACCATACATTACAAAGCTTATACCAAGTTAATCATTGTCAGTTACAGCCATGACAATTGTTTCCTCAGGATAACCATACAAAGCACAGGCTTTACCTGCTGAAGGTCACGTAGGTCAAGATAGCCATACCTAGCACAAGCACGTAGGCCCTTGGTCAGTTAAAGGGCCAGCTCCCCACACCAGACAAGCGCCTTGTGATCTGTGCTATCTCTGTAGTCATCATAAAAATGCTTTTATGCTGGGTAAAGTCCAGAAAATTGTGTTCTTTATTCCGATTAATTACACAATACACTTTTTACTTGTGTGTTTTTGTTTTGGGGCCACAGCCAGGAGTACTCTGGCTACTGAGTAACCTGACTCTGCACTCAGGAGTACCTCCTGTTGGGCTTCGGGGATCCTATGGGGTGTGGGGGATTAAACCAGAGTCAGGTGCGTTCCAGGCAAGTGCCCTCCCCAATATGCTGTTACTCTGGACTGGGGCCTAGTTCTTCTGTGTTGCACTATATGTTTAGATATGATAACATTTTCAGTTCAAGTAGATCTACGACCCGTGAGATAGGAGAGCAGGTCAGCTGCTTGCCCTGCCCTCCCTGAGAGCAATTTCAGACTCCAAAGCAGAAACTTCTGGTCTGGACTCTGGGGTTTGTGCACCTCTTTCATGCTCACAGATCTTTGCATGGAGCTTCCTGCTGATTCTCTGGAATTCTAGGTAGGAAAAGATGATGTTGCACTGTTGGAGACACCGTCCACATGGAGGAGGAAAGTGACAAATGATATGAGGCAGTTACAGGAGTGCCTAGGCCTTCAGGGCTGACTGTCAGGAGTTGTTTCAGGAGGGAGCACTGGCTCTACAGTTTTTGAGGCTGCTTTTGTCCTTGTTTATTTGTTTTGCTGTATTTGGGTTTGAATCATACTCCACTGAGGAGTACTCCCATCTCTGCTCAAAATTCACCCCTGCCAGGTCTCGTACTCTGTGTGGTGCCGCAGATCCAAGTCTGAATTATTTGGCTTTGTTCTTCTTGGGAAGGTTGGAGACCACACCTAGAGATTCTTTGGGTTTCTCCTTGCTCTGCGCTCCAGCATTGCTCCTGGAAGTGCTTGGGGGACCATATGGGATGCCAGGGTCACCAGCCCTATCCGTTCTTCTTTCAGATTTATTTTTGTGCCATATTGGAGGTGCTCAGGGCTTCTTCTTGCTCTCTGCTCTGGATTCATCCCTAACGGGCATCGGAGCCCTCGGGCTACATGGCCCCATATGTGCCCTGTCAGCTACAGTGACTCGGGACCCAGGGCCTGCGTTTCCTCTGTTTTGTGCTTCCTGCTCTGGAGAGCCTCACCTGCTCAGTCACACATTCTCACGTTCACTCACTGCTTTGTGTGCAGTCTGGGTATGCGCCAGTACTACGGAGATGGAGCAGAGGATCTTTGGGTCTGGCAGAAGTGTTGGGAGTCAGGTCACTTTTGCCTGCTTTGAGAGGAATTTGGGGCATCCCTGAACTTGAGTTCAGAGTCCTCTAGGCAGAAATGTCCACACACAACTTTGAGTTGCTTGCTGGGCATTGAGTGTCCCCTTCTCATACCTAGTGATTATGGGCCCTGGGGGTCGGGTTTTTTGTGTTCAGTGTTTTGGTCCAAGCACACCATTGCGTTTTTTTTTTTTTTAAATTAAGTTTTACAGTATTTTTAAAAGGGCTGGAGCGATAGCACAGCGGGTAGGGCGTTTGCCTTACAAGCGGCCAACATGGCCACCCGAGTTCGATTCCTCCGCCCCTCTCGGAGAGCCCGGCAAGCTACCGAGAGTATTCGATATGCCAGACACAGTAACAACAAAGTCTCCAATGGAAACGTTACTGGGCCCGCTCGAGCTTTTATAAAGTAGTTCACAATATTTGATTTCATTTAATATTCGATCCCCAATCCCACCACCATTACACCTTCCCACCACGATATTTTGGATGTTTCCATCCTGTACCCCAATGCCTGCTCCAAAGCAGAACCGAAATAATTTATTTTGTATTTTTTCTTTTGAATAAACCACTGAAAATGCACGAAAAAACTTTGGTTAGAGTAGTGTGTAAAGATCGTTGTACTTCACCCAGAGGCCATTAAGCCTTTTTATAAGTGATTACTGTAATGCTTGAGACTTGTTTGCTTCTCTCTCTCTCTCTCTCTCTCTCTCTCTCTCTCTCTCTCTCTTTCTCTCTCTTTATATATATATATGTATATATATATATATATCTGTAAAAATATATTTCCCTCTAAGATTGGTTGCTTTCTACTTTAAAACCACTTCAAATGTGATATACTACTCTTGGAGTATGAGTGGTGTGAGCTATGAGGTGTTGTGTTCGATGCTGCATGATCCAGGGATAGGTTTACTCTTGGGAGGTCTTCATTTCTCAGACCTTACTAGGCATAAGAGAAAGAATATTGGAGAGAAACTGGTGTTCTCTGGCGGTACTACTGGCTCTGAGTTCAGGCATCCATATCTGGGGGACTCTGGATCATTATGGGGTACTGTATTTAGTATCCAGGTTGGCTGTGTGTGACTAGTTCCTTATCCCCTGTATCATCTCTGTTATTGTTATACTTGTGTATGCATAAAGGATAAATATATTCCAAAGTGTCATCTTAGGAAATGGCCCTGGCAAGGTTTCTTAATGGGGTGGAATGGGGGATAATTTATTTTTATTTAATTTTTTTTTCTATTTGGAGCCTAACTAATAATGCTCAGGGGTTGCTCCTGGCTCTGCTCCCAGATACTATTTCTGTTGGTGCTCCAGGAGACCCTGTAGGATCCTGGGGATTGAACCCAGGTCGGTTGTGTGCAAGCAACACCCTTCCCCGATGTACAATTGCTCTGGTGTCATTTGGAGACATTTTTTATGAACTTTACTGTGCATAGAATGTCATTTGAAAGGATGGAAGGGGATCTATGATGAAATCTTTTACAAGTGGGAATATGGGTCAGCTCTCAAGCTCCCCACATACCAGCAAGGCCATTCCATTTACCTGTGATTACTCAACAGATTGGTCACATCCCTGGATCCCACCCATGTCACTTTACTAATCTTAGAAGAAAAAAAGGAAACATTTGTGTTTGGATGGAGCAAAATTTCATCCATCTATTAGATGGTGCTCAGGGGACCATTTGGGATTCTGGACATTGAAACCAGATTGACTACGTGCAAAGGAAGCACCCAACCCACTAGCCCACTCTCAGTTTTAAATTGTGTTTCTGAAAGTGTCTCCTGGGGTTTTCCTTGTAGGTGAGAGTCCACGGTTTGTGTGTTGTCAAGGGGTAGAGCGTTGGCCTGACTGTGCCCTCTGATATTCTTACCAGCCTTTGCTCCTGTTCCAGTGTCTCCAGCTCTCTGGGTTTCTACTAGGTCAGTTCATGTCTGAATCCCCAAGGCTGGCTTCAGAGTTATTGCTTTCAGCCCCATCTTCATTAATTACTTCCCCAAGATACTCATTGTCTCATACCCCACCAGCTACCTACCTGCAGAGTTTGATTTCTTTTGACATGACATTTCTTGACATTTCTTTTCTCATGGCATAGAGCAATAATTGGAATCCTTCTCTGGTGTTCTACGTGGAAGCAGCCAGCCCTGGTGGAATGTCTTTCTGCACACTGTGATAAGGCTTAAGTGAGCAGTTTTGCCTTCATCCCCATGGGAATGCTCAGACATTGTCTTCTGAGGGTGATGAAAATGGCGAGAGTATGCTCACTCCGACAAAACTTCACCCTGGGAAAAGATCCTTGGATGTTCAGCTCAGTCAATGGACACAACCCCTTCATAGTGGGGCAGCCCCTGGTCTGTGGGAGAGGAGCACTGTTTATAGTGTGTGTCTCACACTGACAGGCCCACAGGCAGTCATTGTGAACTGAACCTGTCCATGTGTAAGGAATGTCGGGGAGCCTTCACATGTTCTCAGCACCATCACATTCCCTTAGAAACCCACAGTGCTCAGAATTCCCAGGAATGTCAGCATCGAGGACAAAATCTTGAGTCCAGCATCACCCCGGCGGGACTGTCAATATTCACACAGGAGAGAAACCGCTTAAGTGTAAGGATTGTGGGAAGGCCTTTGATGGATCTTCAGACCTTATTCACAGGAGATTTCATACTGGGGAGTCTGTATGCATGTAAGGAATGTGTTGAGGCCTTTATCTGAATCACGCACCTTAGTATGCACAGGAAAAGTCACACTGGAGAGAAACCATATGCTTGTATGGAGTGGGAAGTCTTTGCTTGTTCCACAAGCCTGAGTGCACAGGAAAACTCACACTGGAGAGATAACTTATATGTGTGGGCAATGTGGGAAGGCCTTTGCTTATCCCTTAAGTCTTAATTTTCACAAAATCTGTATCGTAGAAAACCTTTATATATGTGAGGTAGGTGGGAAGACCTTTCATTTCTTCTCAGGTTCTTTCTGAGCATAGAAAAATTTATACAGAAATGAAATTCATGTCACGACTGTTGGAAGGTCATAATAGCTTGGTCATAATTACTTGACTTCAGTTGCTGTAGTTCCTAACGTGCCAAGAGGGGGGTCCTGTCCTGGGACTGGGATGGACCCGGAGCAAGTGGCAAAACTACCCTGGCATCCAAATGGGACGTTCTACAAAGCAGAAATGCATGGTCTTGATGCAAACTGTTACAGCTTAAGAGACAGGACCACCATGGGGAAGGACAAGCTTAACTGACCTGAGGATTTAGTCTGGGATTTATGGTAAAAGCCTTACTTGCTCTCAGAGCCCAGAGAATTAAGTGTTAGGATCTTTGTCTCTTACTGTGTTTATCCAAACAACTGCAAGTGTTGATAATGTATACAACTAGAGGGAAAGGTAAAAGCAATGTAGATGTCCCTGGGAGACAGAGTGTCTCCTTGGGTGAATCTCCCCAAGAGAATTTCCTCTGCCAAATGTTTATCTGTGTAAATGATCAATCACACCTTTGTCCTTATCATAACCCCCCTCTTTAGATGTTCTATAAGTATGGTAGCTGCTCTGCATTAAATGGGCTGTTTTCACCATCAGTCTGTGGTTCCCCATCTCTCTGTCTCTCTCTGTTGGGAAAGCCTGGGGAAGTGAGGAGGTGGCTCTGGACCACCAATGCTTCACAGCACCCCCGCATTTTACTTCGTGAACTCACAGTGATCAGTTGCTCTTTTTCCGTTCTCCTGCCTATCTATACCAGTCTCCCACTGCCCCTCATTTCCTCTCGTTGCCCTTCTCCCACAGCCTTTATTTCTCCAGCCCATTCCCCAGGATTGGGGGTAGCAAATACACAGAGGTGTAGTTGTACAATCAATGGATGTAAACCCTTCCCTCAGGGGAAACTTCTTTTTAGACAAAAATCTCACCCTGCAAGGAGATCAGTTTAAGGGTGGAATTGCATCTAAGGATGTATTTTCCTTTGCTTAATTTATATTCATCTAAACAATCTTGAGTACTTAATCTTTCTGTTCATTTTGAATGGACACAGTAAGAGATCTATTAAGCTTATAGGGTGGCTCTATTGGGGATATTTCCTATAGATCCCAGACTACACTCCTCAGGACAGGTTAGTCCTTCCTAATCCCAGCAGGATCCTTATCCAGTTGCTTATGTTTGGGTCATTTTGTAATTGTTATGGTGCTTACCTGTCCCTTTTCAATGCCAGGTAGCTCACAGCTCTCCTGGGTCCATCCAGTCTCTTGCTTTTGGGGTGCTCAGAACAATGGGCAGCTGAGGCTTAAGTCTCATAAATATGAAAATGCCCAGGAGTGTATAGTAACTCTAAAGTTACAAAAGCATAACATTGTCTTCCTTTGCTATACAAAGCTGAGGGCTGGGGGCATGGCCCACCCAATCCTCCCAGCACAATCTTCCCAACATAGGACTTCACTGGTCCTTGTCCAGGAGCAAAGTGGTTACTTGTCTAAAGTAAACTGCAGAGGACATGAAGGAAAAAGAAAGTCAAAATTTCACTTACAAAATCCAGAGATCTCTGAAGAATCTGACTTTACAATTCACAGGTTCTGGTGAGGGGAAATGGGTGATAGCGCATAGGGGAAGCAGAGCACCTGGAAGTTAAAGATGAATACTAAGGAAATGGGAGTGATTCAGGAGTATTGGGAAGGGTGTTACTCAGTAAGCCTAACTTGCAGCAGAGGAGAAATGATGAAGCAGTGTTAATCCTAAATTGTTCAGAACTATAACCCAACAAGGGTAAGGGCTGTGGTGTTTGTTTGTTTTAAGCCAGATAGTTTTGGTTTTTCAGGGGTAAGGACATTTGCTCAGGGATCATCCTGGATGTGCTAGGAGCACATTTTTTTAGGGTCAGAGCCATAGTACAGCGAGTAAGCACTTAAGCATCCATGCGATCAACCCAAGTTCCATCCCTGCATCCCATATGGTCCCTACCAGAGTGATCCCTGAGTGCCAAGCTAGGAGTAAGCCCCGAATCTGCCGTTTGTGACCCCAAAATAAAAATCACACAAAGACACATGTATACACACACACACACGCACGCGCACACACAAGAAAGATGCAAAAGCAGGAAAGAACAATAAGGATTCAGGAGAAACTGAGTTTCTGTAGCAGGGAAAGATCAAGAATGGGGGATTTTAAGGACCAGCTACTTGACACTTTGAATGTTTCACTCTAGAATTTGTCTTTGCATGTCATTTTCCCCCTTTGGTAGAATTTGCCTTTTTTGTTATATTTTTCACCACACCTGAGAGTACTCAGGGTTTACTCTTGGCCCTGACTTTAGGGATCACTTGGCAAGAGTCAAGGTAACATTGGGTGTCTAGATATCGTTGGTTCAATGTTTGGTGATGATTACAGGAACAGGGGGCTTCTCCTTACCCCCAGACCCCCATTATGTGACCGCCCACTTGAGCAGCTCCCTCTCCACACCTTTATCCGAGTCCATCCTCCTCGCAGCACAGATTCAGCTGGGTGGCAAAAAGGTTCTCATGGCCGTTTTGGGGAGCAATAGCAGGGCTGGAGCGATAGCACAGCGGTAGGGCATTTGCCTTGCACCCAGCCAACATAGCCAACCCGAGTTCGATTCCTCCGCCCCTCTCGGATTGCCCAGCAATCTACCGAGAGTATCTGCCTGCACGGTAGATCCTGGCAAGCCACCCGTGATGTATTTGATATGCCAAACACAGTAACAACAAAAATCTCCAATGAAGATGTTACTAGGCCCGCTCGAGCAAATCGATGAACAACGGGAGGGCCTTTACCTTTACCTTACTTTATGGAAACAAGTGATGTAATAAAACTGGTATTCCTGATTCATTTTCCATCCCTGACACAAACCCTGGGTGGGATCAGGGCGCTGTTCCTCACTTGACAAAGGACAAGTAAATTTGCACCGTGTCATGGAAGGGGGACCCTGAAGGCGGATTTTGTACTAGGACACGAGCAGCCTGCCCATGTCCACAGCTCACAGATTTTAAGGAGAGCCTTTTAAGGAGGGCACGACTGTCACGGCTCACCATTGTCATTATTTGCTCTTATTCTGGCTTGGCCCAGAGGCCCTGGTTTGCGGGAATTATGGCAGAAATCAACCACAGTGCTGCATTGAATCCTTATGAAAGTGGATACGTTCATTCTTCAGAATTTCCTGTGTTAGGTTTGGGGGAGCTGTGCCCCACCGGGCTTAGCCTTTACTGCTAGCTCTGAGCTCAGGGATCCATACCTGGGCAGGCACAGGTATCCTTACGGGGGTTCGGAATCCTGGTCAGCCATGTGCAAGCAAGCAGTTTATCTGCTGTATCATTTCTACATACCTTGTATCCATATTTTTGTTAAATATACATATGCACTAAACATTAATATTCACAAAAAGTGAGTGACCCTGGCCAGGCTCTTTATAGGGAGAATTGGAGAATGTTGAAATGGGCTTTATTTGGTGCTCCCTTCTCTATCTGAGCTACCTTTACCCCTAGCATGTGTGGCTGGCCTCCAAGCCATGGAGTAAACCTCCTGTCCTTATCTCGGTTGTTCTTGGGTATTAGTCTCCTATTTTGTTACTTTCTGTTTCCCAGATGAATGCAATCTTCTATGTCTGTCCCTCTCTTTCTGACTCATTTTGCTTAGCATGATACTTTCCATGTAGTTCCATGTGTATGTAAATTTCATGACTTCATCCTTTCTAACAGCTACATAGTACTCCATTGTGTAGATGTACCAAAGTTTCTTTAACTAGTCATCTGTTCTCGGGCACTCAGGTTTTTTCCAGATTCTAGCTATTGTAATCAGTGCTTCAATGAACAAACAAGTGCAGATGTCACTTCGACTATACTTTTTTGCCTCTCTGGGATATTCCCAGGAGTGGTATTGCTGGATTCTAGTCTGAAAAGATTGTTGATACTATTTCTATCTTCCTGATTCTATTGAGGTATTTTTTGTGTCCTAGCACATGGTCTATTTTGGAAAATGTTCCGTGCGCACTGGAGAAGAATGTCTATTCTTTCTTTTTGGGTTGTATAGCCCTGTGTAGGTCTATAAACCATTTTTCTTCTATTTATTCATTCAGAGCCAATGTTTCCTTGCTGAGTTTTGTTTTTTGTTGACCTAACCAGAGGTGATAAGGCGATGTTGAAGACTCTGCTAATATTGTGTTGCTAGCAATGCCCTCCTTAATATCTGTGAGCAGTTGTTTTAAATATTTAGTTGCTCCCTCATTACGTGTGTATACATTTAAGAGTGTGATTTCTTTCTGTTGTATGTATCCATTGATGAAGAGAAAATAGCCTTCACTGTCCCTTCTAATCTTTTTCTTGATATGAGTTTCTTGTAGGCAGCAGAATGTTGGGTTCTGTCTACGAATCCATTTTGCCACTCTTTGTCTCTTAGTTGGTGAATTTAGAAGGTTGGCGTTGAGAGAGATTATTGTTATGGGGTTTTGTGTCATCTTTTTGTAGGGGTCTGTAGTGCTTGTAGGGTTTGTCTTGTCTTATGGTAGCACTTTTAGCCCTTCTTTTAGGTCTGGTGTTGAGTCTATGAAGTTCCTGAGCTGCTGTTTATCTAGAAAGTAGTGTACCGTTCCTTGAGTTTGCGTGACAGTTTAGTCGGATAGAGTATTTTTGGGGAAGCATTCGTTTCAGTGAGTTTTTTTAACTATATCCCACATTTTCCTTCGGGCTTGGAGGGTTTCCCCTGATAGTTCTGCTGTGAAGTTAAGGGGTGCTCCTTTGTGTGTGATTTCCTTCTTTGACCATGCTGCTTGCGGGATTGTGTCTTTATCGGCAGCATCGATCATTCTAACTATGATATGTCTTGGAGTGTTTTTGTTATTGTCTCTTTTAGCTGGAACCCTTCAGGCTCCTTGAATCTGAAGGGCTGCATTGTTGAGCTCTGGGAATTTTTCAGCAATGATTTGTTTATCCGTGACTTTTTTTCACGGGGATTGTTTCCCTGAACTTCTGGTACTCCAACGATTCTAATGTTGTTCCTCTTGGAATCATCTCCTAAGACTCTGATATGCTCTAGAGCTATTTTCAGGTCTCTTGCCATTGTTGTTGCCAGTTAGCTTGGTGCAGCTGATCTTCCAGCTCACTGATTCTGTCTTTAGCTGTGGTGGTTCTACTGTTGAGGGCACAGACTGAGTTTTTTTTTTTATTTCATCTATGGAATCTTTCATTCATGACATTTCTGTGTGTAGCTTTCCAATTTCTGCTCTCATTTCTTCCTGGATTTTCTCGATTGTCCGATCCATTGTATCTTTCATGTCCTCCTTCAATTTACTGGATATCTGTCTGACTGTTTCATTGAGTTCATTGAACATCTTCATGACTTCATATTTGAATGCTTTGTCAGAGAGTTCCTTTAGGTGAGTAGCACCTACTGAGTCTTCTGGACTCTTTTCGTCGTCCTCCTCACGTGGTGAGGATTTGCATTGTTTCTTCATGCTGGTGAGTGGGTATGGGAACTGTGATGTTATACTAGATTTCTTGGTATGAGTAAACTACCCGCGACCTTGTTAGCGCTGGCCAGCCTACAATTAGGCCAGGTCCACTCCTACCAAAGCCACGCCCACTTCTGAAGAGGCCACACCCCCACGGGAATGTGGTGTGGGGGTGGGGTAAAGGCTGGGTGGAGAAGAAGATGGGCACAGCATTGGCGATGAAGAGGAAGAGGCAGAGGCTCAGAGCTGCTTTTGTTCTAGGGTCCTAGAGGATGCCTGGGGTGCTTGCAGAGAGAAAGCCAAATCCAAGGTTCGAGTACTGGCGCAAAAACTGACCTGGGTGGGGAAGAAGACTGCCACAGCGTTGGGGACGAAAAGGAAGAGGCTTATTTAAATTTTTTAAAAATGAAAACTTGCCTTCCTTGTGGCAGATGAGGTTCAATCCTAGGCATTTCTGATGGTTCCCAGAACCTTGCAGGCCCACACCAAACCCCCTTAAAAATGAAAAATCCTCAGCAGTGGGGCTGGAGCGATAGCACAGCGGTTAGGGCATTTAACTTTCACCTGGCCGACCTGGGTTCAATTTTCAGCATCCCATATGGTTCCCTGAGCACCGCCAGAAGTAATTCCTGAGTGCAGAGCGAGGAGTAACCCCTGTACATCGATCACTGTGTGTGACACAAAAAGCAAAAAAAAAATTCTCAGCAGATTTGGTGTGTTTAGAATTTCCAGGGAAGGAGATTGGCTGCTGAGGCTCATTTTAAATAAACTTCTTCCCAACCCACCCTAAGTTCCTCTGACGGCAGGTACCTTCACCCCAAACTTCTGGAGATGTTGGAGTTGGATCTGGCCTCTGCCACCCTCCTTATGGAAAACAGAGGATTTGGGACTTTCCATTTGTATATGAACCACAAAGATCTCTTAGGGAAGGAGGAAGATACACTGTCTGAATTGTTGGGTGCTGAGGGATGGGGTGATGGGGCTGGAGACCTGTAAGAACTGGTTTGTTTGAAGAGATCGTGCTGTGGGAAGGCACAGTTGTCTTCTGTGCTCACTCTGGGTTCCGTCTCAGGCACTATATAGGGTCACCTGAGCTGCCCTGAAAAATGTTGCGGCCATCCACAGCCCACACCCTAAAATAATTAAGATAGAGTCAGTAGATTGGCCAGTCAGCTCTAGGGGCTATGGATATGGCTCCTCCATACAGAAATAATTTTTTCCTGCAGAAATTTTGAGGATCCTGGGGAGCTATAGCGGGTCCTGAAGGCAGGTCAGGACCAGGGATGAAAATTTCTTAGAGAAAAGTCCCAGAGTAAGGATGGAGATGCCCCACAGCATCCTCTCGCGGTGCATTGGTGGAAGAGCCGTGGCCCGACTTTCCTACCTAAAGATTTCCAGCCCTTCGGTTTACTTCTGTGTTAACCTGCTGGTCACTCGGATCCAGCAGGCCACCTCAGGATGTGCAGCGGTAGCCGAGCATCCAGGGCACTTGCCTCGCATGGGGCGATCTGTGTGTCGGGATTGAACCCAGCAGCATGGCAAATGCTTTGCCCGCAGTAGAGTTTCTCCCTCTAAGCCCCCTTTGACAAACGGTTCCTGTCCCGGTCATCCCCACACCTTCACAGCTTTCCACGGAGGAAGGTGGTGTAAGCAAGACTCAGCTAAACATCCTCAAGTTTGGCGTGAAGGAATCCTCCGTGAAAGGCTTTTGTTTGTGTTTCGGGAACCACACTCTGTGATATTCGGGGTTCATACCTGCCCCTGCATTGATGAATCACTCCTGACGGTGCTCAGGGTTAACATATTGGGTTTAGGGATAGAACCCGGATCACATATATAAGGCAAGTGCCCTCCCAGTTCATCTCCTTGCTGGAAGGAGGATCCCTGAGGCCTGACAGAGGAGGAAGAATAAAGATGGAGTCAAGAAAGCAAATCACAGGGTAATTCCATGATGGACTGTCCAAGGTAGTGAAAGGCAGAGAGAACGTGGCACAGACAAATGGATCCAGGTGCCTGAGGCCCCAGGGGTCAGCAACAAATTTCACATGACCTCAGGGCACCCACACACTGCCCCGGGTACGAGCCAGTGAGGGTCCCTGACACCCACCTGCACACACGGCTCTCCTCCCTGGCCTCTGGGGAGTCTGTCATGGAATGACCCTGTGATTTGCTTCTTGACTCTGTCGTTATTCTTCCTTAAAAAAAAAAGACAACTAAAAATGAAATAGGGGCTAGAGAGATAGCACAGCGAGTAGGGCATTTGCCTTGCTCGCGGCCGACCTGGATTCAATTCCCAGCATCTCATATGGTCTCCTGAGCACCGCCAGGAGTAACTCCTGCATTCAGAGCCAGGAGTAACCCCTGTGCATTGCCCGGTGTGATCCAAAAAGCAAACAAAGAAGCAAACAAAAAATAAAAATGAAATAACAAATGAATTAATTGATAAAGGCGAGAGAGCCAAAAGTGACCAAATATTGCGCTATGGGATGGTTCAGGGCATGCACTGAAGTGCGTAGGTTACATTCTGCTAAGATTGCATACTATTGAGCCCCAAACAAGTAAAGAATCATTCCCAGAAGCCCCCACTGGGCAGGAGGCTAGTACACCATGAGGACGTTTGCCTTGTATGCTGCTGACCAGGATTGAAGCCAGCATCCTATAGGATCCCCTGAATGCAAAGCCAGGAATTAGTCATTAACATTTTTTTTAAAAAAAGGAAAAGATGATGGGCTGGAGCAATAGCACAGATGGAAGGGCTCTTGCTTTACACGTGGCCGGCGCATGTTCGATTCCCAGCATGCTATATGGTCCCCTGAGCACCACCAGTGGTAATTCCTGAGTGCAGAGCCAGGAGTAACACCTGTGCATCGCCATGTGTGACCCAAAAAGCGAAAAAGAAGAAGAGCACTTCTTTCTTCACTAATATTAGAGGGGGAAAAAGCCGTGAAACTCTTTGCTTTTGGAAGCAGTAAAAATCTCAATAAGCTAGTGGTCACTAGGATGCTATAAATCATTTAGTTTGTTGAAAAGACTAAGTAAGGCCTTTTGACCAGGAAAGTGTGCTAACTGTGAGCTCAGTATACACCTCCATTCTAGGAGGGGTCCTTATCCTGGGTAGTTTTCTTGCAATAATATTTTTGATTTTGGAACCACACCTGACACTTCCTAGTGTCTGGTGGTGCTCAGGCAACCATTTGGGATGCCAGGGATGGAACTCTAGTTGTCCGAGTTCGGTGCAAGTGCTAACCCACTGTACTCTCGTCACTCCTGGTCCAAACTCATGGTTTGAAATGTATTTCTGAAGCCTCCCCATCGAACTTTCATTGCTGGTGACTTTCCATTGCTTGTGTGTTGTCAGGGGTAGACCATTAACGCGTAAAGTGCACTCAGATGTCCTTATCAGCCTTTCTTCCCTTTCCAGTTTCTGTCCAGCTCGCAGGTGGCTGCTCTCTGTCTCGGTTGTTCCAGTTCTTCTCCAGGGCTGGCTTCCCAGTCACTGCTTTCACCCCATATTGATTTGTTACTTCCCAGAGAAACTGATTGTCCTGTGTCCCACCTACTCCCTACCTGCCTCTTTTACCCAGATCAACCGTCCTGCAGTTTTCCTGATGGCCTTGTGTATGAGATCATTGGTCCAACATTTGACTGACCAGTAAAGCATCAGGGGGCTTTGTCTTACCCAAGATTCCAATCTAGCAGCTGACTCTCCACTCACTTATTCAAATCCATCCCCCTCCTGCCCCCATTCACCTGGGTGGGGACAATGGTTCTCTGCACATCTGGAGTCTGGTCCTTTAAGGCTGCTTGCAGGACTGGAAGTGACATCATAGCGGGGCCTTCCTGGTGCTTCTCTTCCTGGAAACGGGGTCAGAGAGTCCTTGGTCACGTGGGTGAAGGACAAACTGGGACCCCAGCGAGGAAGCGGGACTCTGAATCCCGGTTTTGTCCTGCTGCAGGACAGGGGTGGACTCCCTGAGTGCCCTGCGCCTCCCCTTCTCCACGCTGTGAGCTGCAGGACGGCGCCAACTCAAGGGGCCTCTCGCGCTTATTTTTCGTGTGTTCCCCGATATCCAGGCGGTTCCTGAAGTATGATGGGGTCTTTTGGGGGCGCGGAGTTTTGGGAGGTTCGTTGGAACTTGTAGTGGGATGTGGGGGTCGTGAATGTGAGTGTGTGGTCCTGGGGGGCCGCTGCGGCCATGGTCGACTTCGGCTCCACGTTGTGGCAGCCGCGGGTGGGTGTGGGGCTGAGCAGGGGAGCTGCGAGCCTTGGGGTGCAGAAGCTCTCGAGGGCGAGGCCTTAGCCTTCCTGACTCTCCCGGCTGACCCATGTCGGGACCTTGCACCAGTTTTACTGCTGTAGAATCTCCAGATTCACTTTGAGGTGCAGAGCCAAAGCCCCCTCCCCCAAATCTTGAGACCCTGTTGCCCTCCAGCTCTTTCATTCGCTGCTGCCGTGGGTGAGACCGGGGCAGTGGATCTGTAGGTGGCCGGAGTTTGCCAATGATAATTTCCTTTTGGGGCTGCTTTTGGTGCGGGGAATGTGGGGTTTTGCATTCCCGGGGATACCCTGAGGGCTTACTCTGGCTCTGGCCTCAGATGTTATTCCTGGCAGTGCTCTGGGGGCTGTGGGGATGCAGAGGATTGATTAGTGTCAGCAAAGCAAGCATCCTAACAGGTTTACTGTATGTTCGAATAGGAATATCTGCTTCCTCACATCAAGTTGCAAAGTCCAGCCCAGACCGCTCGCTATCCAGGTGAGTACTGGGGTGGGGGTGTGTGTGCGAGCACTTGTGTGTTTGTGTGTTTGTGTACTGCTGGTAAAAGTGTATGTCTGTAGAAAGTTTTTATTTATATATTTTTTTGCTTTTTGGGTCTTACCCAGCCTATGCTCAGGGGTTACTCCTGGCTCTGCACTCAGGAATCACTCCTGGCGGTGCTTGGGGGACCATATGGGATGCTGGGAATTAAATCCGGTTGGCCAGGCAAACACCCTACCGGCTGTGCTATTGCTCCAGCCCCTGTAGAAAGTTTTAAAAAATTTTATTTATTTGCTTTTTGGTTCACACCCGGCGATGCAAGGGGTTACTCCTGGTTGTGCTATCAATAATTGTACCTGAGGTGCTAAGGGTACCATATGGCATCTTGGGAATAGAACCCAAGTCGTCCACTTACAAAGCAAACCGCCCTTCCCACTGTTCCACCACTCCAGCCCCTGTTTTTTTTTTTTCTAAGAAGAGAAGGGCTTCCCCAGGCAATCATAGCCCAGAGTGTAGCTCTCTCACGGGGACAGAAGGAGGCGCTGATGCACGGGATTTCCTGCCTTTAGAGTCCTTCCTGGCTGGGCCTCTGAGAACCTTCTGTGGGATGTGGGAGGAGTCCCCAGACCAAGGCAGGGCCGAGTTTTGTCTCCTGTAGCCAAGCCAGAACTTGTGTCACGAAAGGCAGCACAGATGCCAACCCATTTTGCTTCTCCTGGGGAGAAAGAAACATCTGGCAGTATCCCCCAGATGGGTCTGTGAGCCAATGCCCGAGGGTGTGGCTGGTCAGAACTTGGGGATTTTGCTCCTGTCCAGTGCTCCCAATTTTTGGCTTCTCCTCCAGGTCTCTGATCCTCTGGAAAAACAGAGCCAGGAGAAGATGGTGAGGTGCCGTCGGACACACCGACACCAGGTAGGAGTGACAAAATGAGGTGATGCAGTGACAGGAGCGTCAGGCTTCCCGGACTGTCTTGTCTCTGACTTGCTTCAGGAAGGATCCTGCCGCCTTGTCGGAATACCCGGCTCTCTACTGTCTGAGGCCACGTGTTTCAGTTTTGTTGTATTTGGCTTTAGGAACACAGTAGCTCAAAGATTACTGGTGCACAAGGATGACTCCTGACATATCTCAGGGACCAAATGGGGTGCTGGGCATCAAAGGCTGGTGTCTGGGTATTTTGTTTTGTTTTCGGAGCCACACACAGTGATTCTGGGGATTATACTCTTGGCTGTGCATTCTGGCATTGTACCTGGCATTGCTTAGGGGACCCTATGGAATGGTGGGGATCACCAGCCCTACTCACTGTCCTGTTACACAGTCATGCTGCTTTGTTTCTTTGGTTTTGGATTTCTGCTATTTTACTTATTGACCCTGGAAGTATTTCTACTGAAAGTCAGATAGTTAAGAAATTGGTTTCTGTGCTCTGGAGACGTGGCCGTGCTGGAGAGCCGCTAGTGGGGGGCAACTGGTGGCCTCGGTAGGGCGTGAAGGGCGGACCGAAACGCCCCCCTTCCCATGAGGTTTTAGTCGCCCCCAGCCCCCCGGCTCATACCTGCTGTCCACAAGGCTCCCATGCGGCCGCCATCTTTCATTCCAGAGAGGAGAAGGCGACTGGGGCAGCACCCTTTCTCCTCCGGACAGACCTGATGGCCTGGATTAACGCAGAGTACTTTCACTTTTCTGCTCCAAGCTGTTGGGTTCTGCATTAAGTCCTTGTGCTTCAGGGGCTGTGGCCACGCTGGAGAGCCGCTCGTGAGGGGCAACTGGTGACCTCGGTAGGGCATGAAGGACGGACCGGAATGCCCCCTTCCCATCAGGTTTTAGTCGCGCCCACACCCCCGGCTCATACCTGCTGTCCACAAGGTTCCCCTGTGGCCACCATCTTTCTTTCCAGAGGGAGGAGGGCGGAAGGGACCAACACCCTTTCCCCTCCGGGCAGACATGATGGCCTGGATTAATGCATAGTCCTTTCACTTTTCTGCTCCAAGCTTCTGGGTTCTGCATTAAGTCCTTGTGCTTCTGGGGCCGTGGCCGTGCTGGAGAGCCGCTCGCGGGGGGCAACTGGTGGCCTCGGTACGACGTGAAGGATGGACCGGAATGCCCCCCTTCCCAATAGGTTTTAGTCGCCCCCACTCCCCTGGCTCATACCTGCTGTCCACAAGGCTCCCATGCAGCTGCCATCCTTCTTTCCAGAGAAGAAAGGGTGAATCGGGCAACACCCTTTCCCCTTCAGCAGACTTGATGGCCTGGATTAATGCATAGTCCCTTCACTTTTCTGCTCCAAGCTGCCGGGTTCTGCATTAAGTCCTTGTGCTTCTGGGGCCGTGACCGTGCTGGAGAGCCGCTCACGGGGGGGCAACTGGTGGCCTCGGTAGGACGTGAAGGACAGACCGGAACGCCCCCCTTCCCAATAGGTTTTAGTCGCCCCCACTCCCCTGGCTCATACCTGCTGTCCACAAGGCTCCCATGCAGCTGCCATCCTTCTTTCCAGAGAAGAAGGGGTGAATCGGGCAACACCCTTTCCCCTTCAGCAGACTTGATGGCCTGGATTAACGCATAGTCCCTTCACTTTTCTGCTCCAAGCTGCCGGGTTCTGCATTAAGTCCTTGTGCTTCTGGGGCCGTGGCCGTGCTGGAGAGCCGCTCGTGGGGGGAAACTGGTGACCTTGGTAGGGCGTGAAGGACGGACCGGAACGCCCCCCCTTCCCATGAGGTTTTAGTTGCCCCCACACCGCCGGCTCATACCTGCTGTCCACAAGGCTCCCATGTGGCCGCCATCTTTCTTTCCAGAGGGAGGAGGGTGGAAGGGCCCAACACCCTTTCCCCTCCGGGCAGACATGATGGCCTGGATTAACGCATAGTCCATTAACTTTTCTGCTCCAAGCTGCTGGGTTCTGCATTAAGTCCTTGTGCTTCTGGGGCCGTGGCTGTGCTGGAGAGCCGCTCGCGGGGGGCAACTGGTGACCTCGGTAGGGCGTGAAGGACGGACTGGAACACCCCCTTTCCCATGAGGTTTTAGTCGACCCCACACCCCCGGCTCATACCTGCTGTCCACAAGGCTCCCATGCAGCCGCCATCCTTCTTTCCAGAGAAGAGAGGGCGAATGGGGCAACATCCTTTCCCCTCTGGCAGACTTGATGGCCTGGATTAACGCATAGTCCTTTCACTTTTCTGCTCCAAGCTGCTGGGTTCTGCATTAAGTCCTTGTGCTTCTGGGGCTGTGGCCGTGCTGGAGAGCCGCTCGTGGGGGGCAACTGGTGACCTCAGTAGGACGTGAAGGACGGACCGGAACGCCCCCCTTCCCATGAGGTTTTAGTCGCCCCCACTCCTCCGGCTCATACCTTCTGTCCACAAGGCTCCCATGCAGCCGCCATCCTTCTTTCCAGAGAAGAGAGGGCGAATGGGGCAACACCCTTTCCCCTCTGGCAGACTTGATGGCCTGGATTAAAGCATAGTCCTTTCACTTTTCTGCTCCAAGCTGCTGGGTTATGCATTAAGTCCTTGTGCTTCTGGGGCTGTGGCCATGCTCCAAACTTAACTATGATTTTCAGAGAGAAAGGTTGGGTGGTTTACTTTCCATGGATCACTTTGTATATAGAGAGAGGAAAGGTTTTGAGGAAAAGTCCCAGTTCCCGCATACTCGAGCTGTGGTTGTAGAGGCTTCTGGTCACCGGGGTTCTATCTGGGGGAGGCGGGATGTGGTACCTACCCCATCTGGGGCTTCCCGATGATCTCGCCTCTTTTTGGAACCTGTTTTTTTTTTTTTCCTTCAGGATCTGTGGATCCCGCCCTCCATGTTGTCCTTCTCTTCGGCTGAATGCTGTAAATATGGCACTGGGGGGCGGGCTGTGGGCGTGACTTCCGGAATCTGAGGTTACCTGGGAGTTGTAGTCCCGGCAGATTTGAGGAAAAGTCCTAGTTCCCGCATACTCGAGCTGTGGTTGTAGAGGCTTCTGGTCACCGGGGTTCCATCTGGGGGAGGCGGGATGTGGTACCTACCCCATCTGGGGCTTCCCAATGATCTCGGCTCTTTTTGGAACCTGTTTTTTTTTTTCCTTTGGGATCTGTGGATCCCGCCCTCCATGTTGTCCAATGGGACTATCTTAAACTAAGAAGCTTCTGCACCTAAAAAGAAACAGTGACCAAAGTACAAGACAGTCTACAGAATGGGAAAGAATATTTGCCAAATACACATCCCACAAGGGGTTGATATCAAGGATATACAAAGTACTGGTTAAACTCCACAAGAAGAAAACATCCAACCCCATCAAAAAATGGGGCAACAAAATGAACAGAAACTTTCTCAAAAAGAAATCCGAATGGCTAAAAGGCATATGAGAAAATGCTCCACATCATTAATCATCCAGGAGATGCAACAAAATAACAATGAGATTTCATTTCAATCATTTCACACCACAGAGACTGGCCCACATCCAAAACAACAAAGCAACCGGTGTTGGTTGCGGACGTGGCGAGAAAGGGACTCTCCTTCACTGCTGATGGGAATGCTGACTGGTTCAGCCCTTTTTGAAAACAGTATGGACGATTCTCAAAAATTTAGAAATTGAGCTCCCATTTGACACAGCAATACCACTCCTGAGGATATAGCCCAGAAAGGCAAAAAATTATAGTTGAGGGGCGGGAGCAATAGCACAGCAGGTAGGACGTTTGCCTTGCACGCGACCGACACTGGTTCAATTCCCAACATCCCATATGGTCCCCTGAGCACCGCCAGGAGTAATTCCTGAGTGAATGAGCCAGGAGTTGCTCTTGTGCATTGGCAGGTGTGACCCAAAAACCTATATATATACATATATATGTATATATATAATATATACATATATATATGTATATATATAGTCGAAGTGACATCTTCACTTGTTTGTTCATTGCAGCATTGTTTACAAGACCTAGAATCTGGAAAACACCTGAGTGTCCGAGAACAGATGACTGGTTAAAGAAACCTTGGTACATCTACACAATGGAGTACTATGTAGCTGTTAGAAAGGAAGTGTCACGGTCCTCCTGTTATTTGTTAATTTGCTCGAGTGGGCCCAGTAACGTCTCCATTGTGAAACTTGTTGTTACTGTGTTTGGCATATCAAATACATCGCGGGTAGCTTTCCAGGCTTTACTGTGCGGGCAAGATACTCTCGGTAGTTTTCCAGACTCTCCAAGAGGGGCGGAGAAATCAAACCTGATTTGGCTGAGGTGGCCGCATGCAAGGCAAACGCCCTACCGCTGTGCTATCTCTCCAGCCCGTTAGAAAGGATGAAGTCATGAAATTTACATACAAGTGGTACTACATGGAAAGTATCATGCTAAGCAAAATGAGTCAGAAAGAGAGGGACAGACATAGAAAGATTGCATTCATTTGGGGAACATAAAGTAACAAAATAGGAGACTAACACCCAAGAATAGCCAAGATAAATACCAGAAGGTTTACTCCATTGCGTGGAGGCCAGTCGCACACGCTAGGTATAAAGGTAGCTCAGATAGAGATGGGAGCACCAAACAAAGGGTGTTGGGAAGATCCGCCAAGGATGGGAGATGCATGCTGAAAGTAGACTATAGACTGAACATGATTGCCACTCAATGCCTATTTTGCAAACCACAGCACCCAAAAAGAGAGAGAACAAAAGGGAATGATCTGCCACAGAGGCAGGGTGGGATGGGGGGATGGGGGCGTGAAAGGGATACTGGGATTAGTTGTGGTGGAGAATGGGCACTGGTGGAGGGATGGGTACTCAATCACTGTATAACTGAAACCCCAAAATTTGTAAGTCTACTACTGTACCTCATGGTGTTTCACTAATAAAAATTATAAAAAAAAACTTTGTATTTCTGCCATGGTTTTCCATGAATTATTCACTTTTTGTGCAATCACACGTTTTCTGTGTGCATGTGGGTGTGTCTGTCTGGGTGTGTGTGCATGTTTTTCTTCTGAGTCAGAACCAGCACTGCTCAGGTAATATTCCTAGCTCTGCGCTCAGGTTTCACTCCCGGCATGTTTGGGGACCAGTGGGATTCAAGATTCAGAACTTGGGTTGGCTGTGTGCAAGGCAAGCACTCTACCTGCCGTACTTTTGCTCCGCCCCTTTCTATGTAAGTTTCTTCCAAAAATACCAAGAGTCATGAACACAGCTCTCCCTCCCCACCCAAAAAAATCTTCTTTCAAAAAATAAACATTTAAAACTTCTTTACCTCAGGGAGAGATGAAGGGTGCTTTGCAGCCTGATGTGAGGGAGCTGAGGTTCCTGATCTGGAAAAAGAAACAACAGTGTTGAGTTTGGATAGGCAGTAATGTGAGTTGGACATTTGACTAGATGGACCGATCAATCCTCTGCATCCCATATGGTCCCCAACAGCGCCAGGGATAATACCTGATATTAGAGGCTAGAGTAAGTCCTGAGCATCTCCGGATGTGGCCCCTCCCCCTCTAAAAAACAAAGAAGCAAAAATAGCTCCCCAAGTACATTTTCATTGGAAAACCCCAGACACCTGAATGTCCCCTCACCCCCATCCCCTTCATGACACTGGCTATCAAAGCTGACAATGAAGATGACCAGCAACAGGTCTCCTGCCATTAGGTGGAGGGGCTTCAGATCTGCCCCTCAAATCTGGAGATTCTACGGAAGATTAGCGCCGACGGTTCAAATATGGAACTGCTGAGAGGGTTGGGATGGCCCATCCCCCAGCTGAGTCCCACATTCACCCGCTGTTGCTCCATCCCAGAGCTGGAGATGATGGCGACCATAGAGGCTCTCCAGCATCAAGCACTCAGAGCTGCGAACCCTGATACAGCCCGCACTGCACCTCAAAAGCTCCATGTCCCCCTAAAGACTCCACCACACCTTAGAACCCGACTGAATACCGTGGAACAGTGAAAAAAACAGTGCAACAGTGCCCCCCAAGCTGGCTCGGCCCCTCCGCTCAGTGTTGAAACGGGAAGCCGCGGGGTGCTCACAGGAGGCTGCTTGAGTCCTGCCACAAAATCTGCCTTCAGAGTGCCCCTTCCAGGATGGGGCACAAATTTACTTGTCCTTTGCCAAGTGAGCAACAGCCCCAGTGCCTGTGTCATGGACGGATAATGAACCATGGCATCACTTATGACATCACTTCTGGTTTCATAAGGTGCCTTAAAGAGCCAGAGTCTAGGCACTGAGAACCTTTTTGGCACCCAAGTGAATCTGTGCTGCAAGGGGGATGGACTCAAAAAAAGGCGTGGAGAGGCAAATGCTGGAGTGGTTGGTCACACACTAAGGGGCTTGAGGGTAAGAAGTCCCCTGATCCTGCAGTTGTCACCAAACATTGAACCAATGATATCTAGACACACAATGATGCCCTGACTCTTGCCAAATGATCC
Organism: Sorex fumeus; assembly: GCF_029834395.1. Classification (NCBI taxonomy): domain Eukaryota; kingdom Metazoa; phylum Chordata; class Mammalia; order Eulipotyphla; family Soricidae; genus Sorex; species Sorex fumeus. The sequence goes on along the minus strand of NW_026606171.1, from coordinate 1,054,792 downwards.
CTGAGCTCAGAGGCAATAGTGAACTCTGAACACCGTAGGCTGTGGTGAAAAATGTAACGCAAAAAAGGCAAATTCTACCAAAGGGGGAAAATGATGTGCAAAGACAAATTCTAGAGTGAAGAGTCAAATTTCCGTTCCTTAAAATCCCCTATTCTTGATATTTCCCTGCTACAGAAACTCAGTTTCTCCTGAATCCCTATTTTTCTTTCTCCATTTTGCATCTTTCTTAACTGTACGTACATATATATGTGTCTTTGTGTGATTTTTGTTTGGAGGCCAAATCTGGCAGACTCAGGGCTTATTCCTAGCTATATACTCAGGAATCACTCTTGTACGGACCATATGGGATGCAGGGATGCAGGGTACCTAGGTCAATTGTTTGGATGGTTAAGTGCTTACTCGCTGGCTCTGGCCCTAAGTAAATGTGCTCCTAGCACACCCAGGGTGATCCCTGAGCAAATGTCCTTATCCCTGAAAAAACAAAACTATCTTGCTTAAAAGAACACAGCCCTTTCCCTTGTTGGATTAGAGTTCTAAACAATTTAGGTTTAACATTGATCCATCATTTCTCCTCTGCTACAAGGAGCTTAGGCTTATTGAGTAACATCCATCCCAATGCTTCTGAATCACTCCCATTTCCTTAGCATTCATTTTTATTTTTTTATTTTTTTATAATTTATTTATTTATTGGATCACTATGGGAAAAGTTACAGAGCTTTCGGGTTTAGGTCTCAGTCATGTAAATATCAAACACATTTCCCTTTACCAATACTTATTTTTAACCCCAAACCCCAATAGACCCCCACCTCCCACCCCTCCCAATTCTTGTGAGGCAGATGAGTTCTAGTTAATACTCTATCTACTTTGACTAGATAGATTGTTTCGATAGAAGATGCACAATTATTGTTTAGAGTTTACGACCCATCCCCCACAATCAGATATGCTGAAACAGCGTTGTGAAATGATTTGCTTTCTACAACTTGGTTTAAGAATAAAATGGTTTTGAATTTCTGCTATTTTACTTATTGACCCTGGAAGAATTTCTATTAAAAGTTAGATAGTTAAGAGATTGGTTTCTGTGCCCTGGAGTCGTGGCCGTGCCGGAGAGCCGCTCGTGGGGGGCAGCTGGCGACCTCGGTGGGGCGTGGGGGACGGCCCACAAAGCCCCCCTTCCCATGAGGTCCCTGCCGCTCCCGCCGAGCCCGACTCAAACCTGCTGTCCACAAGGCTCCCGTGCGGCCACCATCTTTCTTTCCAGAGAGCAGCATTCATTTTTAATTTCCAGGTGCTTCTGCTTCCTCTATGCATTAATCACCCATTTACCCTAACCAGAACCTGTGAATTGTAAAGTCAGATTCTTCAGAGAGATTTGGATTTTGTATTCGTAAGTGAAATTTTGACTTTCCCTTTCCTTTATTTCCTCTGCAGTTTACTTTAGACAAATATCCTTTTTTCTCCTGGACAAGGACCAGTGCAGAGAAGATTGTGCTGGGAGGATCTTGCATAGACAAAGGAAGGCAATATTATGCTTTTGTGACTTCAGAGATAATTGACTCCAGATACTATATACTCCTGGGCATTGTCATATTTATGAGACTTAAGCCTCAGCTGGCCTATGTTCCTAGCACATCAAAAGCAAGAGACTGGATGGAACCAGGATAGCTCTGAACTACCCTGGCATTGAAATGGGACAGGTAAGCACCATAACAAATTCTGTCATTGAGGTAGACAGGTAGATAGGGAAAGGCCTTTGACAATGAAACTTGGATTAACAAAATTTCATGGAAGAATTCTAGGACTGATCCACCTTGTGGATACAGAAAACAAAGACCTGATAAGACCATCAGCAGACCCTGAGGATATTGGCCCCCTCCCCATGAAGTTTCTCTTTTCAAAAACCTGGGCCCTCTTCCTTAATCTGATTAACTTTAGTGATTCAGCCCAAAGAAGACCATCACCACTCCCAACCTCCCTGGTAACCTCCTCGGTAACGGGACTTTTACCTAGGAAGAAGCCCCACAAGGGGGAAGGTTGGAGAAACCCTATAAAGGCCACCTTGAACAAAGGAAGGGCGCGCATATGTTGCCGAGCCCATGTGCTTCTTCCGCCCACGTGGCCTAGCACATTTGTCACCCGCATATCCCCTCTTCAGATGTGTACTTTCATACTTTCGTGTCTAAAATGCTAGGATGTGTTTAGGGGCTCTCTCTGCTCTTGGAGAAGCCCGTGTTGTCTCTTGAGTACGTCACTCTCTCCCTCTCTCTCCCTCCACACCTAAAAATCCTCTAAATAAAATCTATTTATTTCACTGCTTGTCTATTCCTGAAATTCCTTTCTGAGCGGTGAGATAAGAACCCAGTAACCCTGGGTCCCGGGTACCAGAGGCGGTTGGGGAGAAAGTGACCGTCTTTCTCCTCCCCAATTCACATAAGTCACCCGTGGGGCCCACCAACATCATCATGGCCCAAACATAAGCAACTGGATAAGGATCATTCTGGGGTTAGGAAGGACTAAACTGTTCTGGGGAGTGTAGTCTGGGAGCTATAGGAAATATATAGAGAAACCCTATAAACTTAATAGATCTTTTACTGTGTCCATTCAAAATGAATAGAAAGAGTAAGTATAAATTTAAGATGACTATTTCAATGAATATGGACTATGCGAAGAAAAAATATGTCCTTAAGAGAAAATTCTGCCCTTGAGCTGAACTCTCCTTCCAAGTCAGATTTTTATGCTAGAAGTTTTCCCCTTCCTTTGATTGTACAACCACATCTCTGTCTATTTGATAACCCTCACTCTGTGGGATGGGTTGGAGTAAAAAGGCTATGGGAGACGGGTGAGGAGAGGGAATGAGGAGCAGTGGGAGAGTGGTATAGGTGCACAGGAGAATGGAATAAAGAGCAATTGATCACTGTGAGTCCACAAAGTAAAATGTGGGGGTGTGGTGAGGTGCTGGTGGTCCAGCACTGCCTCCTCACCTCCTTAGCCCCTCTCAACAGAGACAGAGAGACAGGGAGACAGAAAACCACAGCCTGATGGTGAAAATTGCCCTTTTAATGCAGAACAGCTACCATATTTATAGAACTTCTGAGGGGGCATGAGGTATGGACATAGGAGTGACTGATCATTTACGCAGAAAAATATTTGGCAGAAGGAATTCTCAGGGAGAGATTCACTCAAAGAGACACTCTGTCTCCCAGGGACATCTGCATTGCTTTTATCTTTTTCTCTAGTTGTATAAGTTATCAATACTTGCAGTTGTATTGATAAACATAGTAAGAGACAAGGATCCCAACACTTCCTTCTCTGGGCTCTGAGAGCAAGCAAGGCTTTTACTGTAAATCCCAGACTAAGTTCTCAGGCTAGTTCAACTTGTCCTTCCCCAAGAGGATCCTGTCTCTAATGTTGTAACAGTTTGCATCAAGACCATGCATTTATGCTTTCTAGAATATTCATTTCGAAGCCAAGGTAGTTTTGCCACTTGCCCCAGGTCCATACCAGTCCCACGGCTGGTCTTCCCTTTTGGGGCATTAGGAACTACAGCGAATGTAGCCTGAGTCAAGTAATTATGACCAAGCAATTATGGCCAGGAGTAGATATACTTCAGAGTCCATCAACTCCCAAATATTAGGAGTATAGTATTGATGGCCTTTCTCTGTTTAACCAAAGAACATTCTGTATAGTCAAAGCATAAAAAAGCTATAGAGGAAATTGAAAAGCAGGTACAAATACACAGCACTTCAACTACAAAGCAGTACAAATACGAAGCTGAGAATTAACAGAAAGTTATTGCTTATAAGTAATCATGACTGACTTGGGCAACTGCGACAACGTGAGGTAAAATACAAAGAAAAGGTTAAAGATAAACTTTAACTAAATTAGGGAGGTTAGCAAGAACAGCATAAGCTTCTCTGGGAAGAGCAAAAGGGGAAATTCACAGATGAAGCCTAAAACACTGTTAAGTTAATATCCAGCAGATCACCAACAGCCTGGCCCCTGTATCCTTCTTCGATCCTGTCTCCCTTCACCCACCAGGGTGAGGAGACCAATCATGGCCACCAAATGCATGCAGCACATGCCCAGACATTATTTGAACACAACTCTCAGTACTCAGTGTAACAGCCGCGTTTTGCCCTGATCAGGGAGAGATAAAGAGTGGGGGTGTAATTTTCAACTTGATTTTAGGGTACAGAAATTCTACATGCTAGAAAAAACAACAAAGTGGAGTTAGAGATGGTAAGCTGGGAGGGGCGATTCCCTCGCAGACACAGATTGATACTCTGCATCTCACGTGACCCCTAAAGATGAAAAAACCAATTGCAGAGTGTTGCTACTGAAGTTAAGCCCGGAGCTGCCACAGATGTCCCCAAAATACAATCAAAAATAGCCCAAAAGTATATTTTCATTTGCAAACCACAACCTCTACTAGGACCACGGCCCCAGGATGGCCCTGGACATCAAGGCTAATAATGACTAGTGACCGAGAGCTACAGTGTCATTTGCCATTAGGGAGCTGCACCCCCCCCCCCCCGCCGCTCAAAAATGAACAGTCCTTTTATAGTTTTGGATGCACCACCGGCAATATGGACGAGAAACTTCTGACTCTGTGCTCAGGAACCCGTCCTGGTGGAGCTCGGAGATCAAACTTGGATGGGCCAGATGCAAAGCAAACGCCCTAACCGCTGTGCTATTTCTCTGGTCCACTATGTGAATCTGCAGGTTTTGCAGCAGTGAGGTCGGGGCCAAAGCGTCCAGGACAGGGACCAGCGCAGTCCCGTGCGGGGAGGGTTAGGACGGTCCAGCCCGACGCTCTGCAGCCCCCGTGCTCAGCCCTGTGCCCACCCGCCACTGCCCCACGGCGGAGCCAAAGGCGATTGTGGCTGTAGGGGATCCCGGAACCACGCACTCACACCCCCGACCCCTGCGCCCAGGCACAGCACCCACTGCACTCACCAAAGCTCCACGTCCCCCACCAGACAAGCCTGAGCTTGAGAGTAGATGGTCTCCAGATAATATTACCTCCTGGACATCTGCTCTTTTGACTGAAGCCTCAGTTGCCCTTTCTTCCTCGATCCCCAAAAGAAGGGTCCAATGAGGGACTAGATGGACCCAGGGCAAGTGGTGAGCTAGCTACCCTGACATCGAAATGGGCCTGGACGAAGTACTATAATGCTTATTTATATGAGCCTGGTCATGGACAAATTCTGTCATGTATCAAAAAGTAATAACTAGAATTGGACGCTGCTGGGATTAGGAGTGATTGATCCGGCCTGAGCACTGTAATCTAATCTGTGGTGACAAGTCCCCAGGAGAGTCACCCACAACCCTAAAAGTGTCTATTACTGTGTCCATACAGAATGTTAATCATTAGGAAGTAAAACTAAATATGTCAATTAAGTTCCTGGTCTAAGGAGATGAGTAACACACCTTAAAGGCTGCTTTTTCTTCGTGGGATGCAGGTGATGGGGAAGTCTGGAAAACCATTTTTCATTGTGCTTCCCGTGGGGAGGCATGGATTGGGGTCGTGGTGAGAGAAGAAAAAGAGAAACTTCAGGGAGACAGGGCGAATGAAGGAGACTGAGAAAAGGGATGGTCCTCCTCCACCCAGATCCCCTATCTTCCAGTATGTAGGCGTTACAACCACCAACTGCCCCCGGTGCTGTGTAATCCCATCAATGGCAAAGACCCAAAGACTATAAAACCCTGCTCCTGAAAGAGAACAGCACAGTCTCCTGTCTCTGCATCTTGCTGTCTTAGTGGTGCCTCTTGGAGAGGGTGTGTTGAGTTTCCCACCCCAATATGCAACAGGACATCGGCTCACCCACTCCAGCACTGCTAAAAATGATACATGAACTCAGAACCAAAAGTAACCCCTGTGCATTGAATGCTGCTTTGGTCAAAAAAAGTACACTAAATTAAATAATAAAGACATTTCTGGGGCCGGAACGATGGTACACCAGGTAGGCAGTTTGCCTTCCATGTGGCCAATCTGGGTTCGATTCTCAAAATCTAATATCGTCCCCCAGCACTGCCAGGAGTGATTCTTGAATGCAAAGCCTGAGTAAACCCTAAGCATCGCTGGGTGTGACCCTAAAAATGCAAAAAAGAGAAATTTCTGTGGAAAGAGATTGGAGACACAGTATAGCAGGTGAGGTGCTTGTCTTGCACTCGGCCAAACCAAGTTTGAATCCTGGAATCCCATACGGTGCCCTGAACCCCGTCAGGAGTGATCCCTGTGTGCAAAGGCAGGAGAAGTAACTGAGTCTTGCAGTTGTACTTCCTACAGACTGAATATTTAATTCATTCAAATGAATAAAGGTATGGTAGCCAATAGTGATCCTAAATTGCATTATTAGAGGGTTTAGGGCACACTCTGGAAGTGCCCAAGCTACTTCCTGCTAATATTGCATATTTGGTTGCAAGATAAACTGTAGCACCACCCTGATGCACCCCACCAGACCGCAACCTTAGCTGGCTTAAAGCTCCACACCTTGGGGACTTGAGTGACAGAATAGGCAAATGAGCATTTCTTTTGAAGGTGGCCAACCTTGGTTTAATTCTGGGCATCCCTATGGTTCCGAGCACCACTAGGAGTGCTTGCTGAATTTAGAGCCAGGAGTAAGCATAATGCCTCGCTGGGTGTGACCCCAAATGCAAAATAAATAAATCAAAAGGAAAGAGAAGCTCCCCACCTCCCTGAAGTCCCAGAACCCACTGAATGCACAAGAACCAGTGAAAATCAAAGGCTCTGCCAAATGCGTTTGAGCCCCAAGCACATAAAGAATATGCTGCGCCCCTCTCCCCATCCAGCCCGGCCACCCCACAAGAATGACAGGACAGAGGAGAGGGTGTTTTTTCCTTCAGGCTGCTGACCCAGATATGGGGTACCCTGAGCAACCCCAGGTTTGACCACTAAACACTGCCAGGTGGGGCTCAACACCCCCCACAAGGAAAAAGAATGCGCCCCCAGGTCCCTTTGATGAGGGAAACCCACGCTTTACCTACTCCACAAGCAACCTAAGGAATGAAAGGGGGCCAGTAACGGGATGTCCTGGGGACACTGCTGGGATGATCCACCCACCCCTGTGACTGACCAGGTGGCGGAAGTCGCCCCGAAACTAAATTAACGCTGAGGATCCCTCACATGCCCCATCAGATCTGGGGGGAGACTGAGGCTCCTTCTAGCTCTGACACATTCTGCTTTGTGAGGGACCCGAGCGATGGGTAAGCAGGGAGGGCGCTGGCCTCGCATCCCGACACCCCAAAGGGTCCTCGGATCCCCAGGGAGGGAGTACTGAGCGACACTAGGTAGGGGGCTAAAACACATAAAAAAATTAAAACTTTTTTTCCTCTTTTATTTGTTTCGTTATTGTCCTTGTTTCTGGAACTTTCAGAACGAACTTAGCTCTTCAAATTCTTTTTTCTCCTTGACCACGTGCTTCCTCTACCCACCCATATTTTTGGGGGGTCTGGGGGGCTTTGCCCAGGGGTTACTCCGGACTCTGGGCTCACTCCAGGCTGGTACCGGGACGATGTATGGTGCCGGGATTGAACCCGGCCGGCCGCGTTCCCCCATTATGCATCTTCCTAAATAAGTTCTACTTAGAAAAAATGACCCTGTGTCCCTCAAAATCAATTTATAAACAAGATAAAACTTTCAGCAGGAGCGCTCTGTGTGCCCCGGGTGAGGGGCCGCTACCCCGGGCCACCGCCACGGAGCGACCCCGCTGCCCACGAGGTGGAGAACGCGGAGGTTCAGGCGTTCAGAGCGACCACCCGGGCGGGTGTCGGGGGCACCGACCTTCGGGGACCTCCTGCCCCCGAGGGTGCCCCCTCACCCGCTCCTCACCTTCCGCAACCAGGCGCCCCACTGGTACCTCCCCACAGAATGCCAAGCCCTGGCGGATAAAGGTCGTGGATTTTGTGATGTCACCTGCACATTCGCCCAGAGCCTTAAAGGGCCAGGCTTCAAATATCCCTGACCAGGTACTTGCCTGCTCAGGAAGGTTCATTTTTCCTCATTTCCGGGATAGCATCAGGTGATCCAGATAGCTGGGGGTCGCCAGGTCTGGGATAGATAGAGAGGGATGAGCTGAGCCGATAACATGTCTAGCAGAGAGTTTTTGTATTTATGAAGGAAATAAAATTCACAAAAGTACTTTGCAAACAGCCACCAAGACCATCTCTGTGAGTCCCGATGTTCATGTATATATTCATTTACAACCCTCAGCCACATGCTAGAAATAGGTCCCCAGGAATCTTTCTTTTTTAAGTAAATAGATTTCATTTGGAGGATTTTTAAGCTGTGGAGTGGGGGGAAAGAAAGAAAGAAAAAGAGAGAGAGAGAGTAAAGTTAGACATGAAAGCATGAATGTACACATCCCAAGAGGGGAGATGCGGGCAACACATGTGCTCGGGAACCACATGTGCTCGGCCATGTGGGTGCAAGCAGCACATGGGCTGTGGCAGCATATGTGCTCCCCGGGAATCTTTCTGGCAGGTGCCAATAAATAAGACGGGGTTCAATAAGGTCCCTCACCATTGGGGGCTGAGGATCTGCCCCTCAAAGTGATCTGGCAGTTTCACACACACATGCCTACACTGAAAGCTGTGGGACAGGGCCTGGTACAACCCCTGCTTGAGAAGGCTGGGATGGTTAAGACTTCTTCCATCAGCAGGTCGGGCATCCTTGAGACCCACAGCCCCCCATGTTCAACTCCGCACAGGGGCCATGCTGCCCCATCGCAGAGCTGGAGACGAATATGCCCCCAAGCTCACACCCGAGACCCACGTGCCGTGTTAAATCCTCCCAATGCAACCAGCAAAGCTCTACATTCTCCTAAAGCCTCTAGAGCAATGCAGACCCCAGGAACCCACTGGATATGGATGAGGGGGAACTGATAAATAACCACAAAATTGTCCTGAAAGCTGGAACGATCCCATTGGTTACATTACAGGCATTGAAGGTGAGAGGTCCTCATGTCCTGCCACTGATTGGCCTTCAGTTCCCCCCTTCACCTGAAGTATCAGTTTGTCCTTTAAACGCTTGTCTGTATGAGGCCTGATCCACTTGACATCATTAGGAAGTAAAGGTGCACATGGAAGACTCCAGTCTGTGACATCATTCATTTCACGAAGAGCCTTAACGTGCTAGGTTCCAAGTGCAGACGGACCATTATGGCAGCCAGGTGAACCAGTGCAAGGGGGATGAGCTCGAATAAAAAAGAGGAGAGGCAAGTGCTGGAGGGGCTGTGCCTGATAGTCTTCTCGTCAACAAAATTCTAGACCTGCAGGTTGGTTTCTAACATTTACCAAACTCGGTTGCAATTCTGACCCATGGATGGATTTTTACAGGCAACTACCTAACGTTTCAGCAAGATGGACAAGCAAAATAGACAGACGGCAGGTCACATAGCTGTGTGATTTTTTTCCAACTCAAAGAACAGACACAGTAAGTGGAAATAAATCCCTCTGCAGAAAATTGAAGCACCAGTTTAGAGTGAAAATAAAAGGGGCTCGAGACTAGTTTTGTTACTAGCTTAGTGTGAAGCTTAGTGGGATAGCTTAGTGAGATACACGTGCGAAGGCAATGATGCATCCCCACACAGCCGAGACAGACCTTTGAAAACATCTCAACTGAAGCAGATTCCTCTCGAGGATCAATAAGTTTTCTGTTATCTTGTTCTCTTTACTTAGGTGGGGAGAGGGTCACACCAGCAGTGCTCAGGGATTCCTGCTGCTGGGACTCTCAGGGCCGAGAGAGATAACCACGAAAAACCCGCCTTTCTTCGAACACTGTAGAACTTATTCGCCAACATGGCTTGGCACATGCCTCAGGAAACAGCAAGCGAACATTCAAGCTCGCAAAACAATGCAGAGAAGCCATCAAGGATGACCTCAAAGACAGGAGAACAGCGATGCTTGTAGATGCGGCAGAAGCCATGAAAAGCCTTCATAATGCCTGCCTGTCCATCACCAACTACAAGACCAAGATGACTACCCTCCAACATCCTGATGGATCTATCACATCTTCCAGAAGGGCAATGGAGAAGATTATTCATGACTTCTACTCAGATCTCTTTAATAGCCACGTCCACTTAACCACATACCACATTCTGCACGATTGACATATTGTTCCCAATGTTCTCCCTTCCAAATTTCAACACGCCATCTCTTCGGTAAAGAAACAAAGAGCAGCTGGCCCAGACAAGATCAGACCTGAACACCTGAAGAACTTACCATCAGTACTCATCAATACACTGGCTCGGCTCTTCACACGCTACCTGTCTGAATGCAAAGTTCCATCCCAATGGAAAACCAGCAAGACTGTACTACTATACAAGAAGGGAGACATCCAGAACATTGGCAACTATCGCCCAAACTGCCTATTGTCTGTCATCTGCAAACTGTTCACTTGAGTCATCTTGAATAGGATTAGCAGAACACTAGATGAAGAACAACCATGTGAACAAGCCAGGTCCCGAAAAGGATTCAGTGCCATATACAATATCCACACGATTACTAAGCTCATTGAGGTTTCTCAGGAGTTCAACATGCCACTCTGTCTAACTTTCATTGATTTAAAGAAGGCCTTTTTTCTGTTGAGATGGAAGTGGTCATAGAAGCCCTAGCCAATCAGGGTGTACAAACTCAATACATCAGGATCCTCCGTGAGCTGTATTGCGGATTCACTACCAGGATCTCACCATTCTATAAAGAAGTAATTATCCATGTCAAGAGAGGGGTCGGGCAGGGTGATACAATTTCACCAAAACTCTTCAGTGCCACCTTTGAGAACATCATGCGATGACAGGAATGGGAACGAATGGGAGTGAAGATAGATGGTCGGCAACTACACCAACTCTGCTTTGCTGATGACATCGTTCTAATAACACTAAACATCAGCCAAGCGGAACAAATGCTGACTGACTTCGACCGTGAGTGTCGAAAGGTCGGATTACAACTAAATCTCACAAAGACAATGTTCATGAGAAACAGTCTTGTTTCTGATGTTCCATTCACTCTCAACAGAATCACCATCTCTGAATACAACATTCAGCACACACTGAGGTTAAGGACCCTCTAGTCCCAGCATTAGGCTCCAATATTTTTCCTGTGATGCTGAGACCATAGATGTGGTTGTGGGGGTGGAGCCGGACCCCACCTTTCATGTCGCATGCTCGGTCCACTGAGCACTCCAATGGGATAATAGTTAGTTTCAACAAGAAAATCTTACAGCACACTTGTATGCAATACCCCTGTTCCTAAAGAATTTGCTGTAATGCCACATTCTAAAACTGTGATTTGAGTTCTGAAATCAAACAAAATGCACAATGAGAATTAGTCCAATGTTGAATGGAATTCAGTTGAATGACCAAACAGGTGGAGGACAACTCTATATTTCTCACAGTCCAAGCAAGTCTACAGAAAGTGAAAATCTTCGAGAAGTGTTGCTAGGAGGATCTCGGCAATCCCTAAAAAAGCCTTTTGGGTTTTATTTTTAATAAGACCCAGTGATGCTTGGGATACCATAGGGGATGCTGGACATCGAAGGTAGGCGGCATCTGTAAGGCGAGAACCCACCGTGATGCACTGCTGTTCTCGTCCTAATTAACTTCACTATGGGCTCACAGTAAAAATTTAACACACACACAATAGAACAATTTTGGTGCGTACAAGCGTACAGCAGGTAGGCTTGCATGAGGCTGACAGTGGTTGATCCTTGAACACTGTCAAAAGCAACTTACGAGAACCACCAGGAATAACTGCTGAGCATCCCCAGGCCCCAAAACAAAAGAAAACTAAATTTCTTCCCATATTCAAAAAACCATGGCAATGCTCCAAAGGCAAAGATATGCATGGTGTCAGATTGACTGAGAGGAGTCCAGAAAGGGCACCCGACCCTTTAGGTGTACAGCCAGGCTAGTTATATAGCCAGGGACACACGGGCCTTGAAACACATGGACTACTCGACATACCTTACAGATAAGGAAGTATGACAACAAAGTCAAGAAAGCAAAGCACAGGATCTATCCGTAATGAACAGCTCTGGGGAGAAGACACCCCTACCCCACGCCACACCTCCACATAACATGGTCTAGCGATGAGAAGGGGATACTCAATGTCCAATGAGAAACTCAAAGATGTTGTGGATTGGAGGACTCCTGGGTTGGCCACATGCAAGGCAAGCATCCTACTTGCCCTACTATTTCTCTGGCCATTTCTAAAAAATGGGAGAAAACGGGAAAAAATGGGAGAGTAATTAAAAAGCTTTCAGGTTTAATTCTCCGTCATACAATGAAACACCTGTCCCTTCACCGTCCCCTTTTCCCACCACTAAAAACCCAAGTATACCGCCATTCCACAGTCTCCCACTAACTGTGGGGTAGAAAATTTCCACATTCTTCTCTCTACTTTGATTACATTCAATATTTTGTCACGAGACCACCAGTATTATTTGGGATTTTACCCCAGCACTCAGATTTGGCAAAAACACAACAATTGACAATTCTTTTTCGATTGCTGGTTATAAATAACATATGATGTTGGAATTCTGAAATTGTAACAACTAAATCTGGAGGGATTTCTGTCAAAACCTGCTGGGTTCCGAGATTTGTTCCAGAGTCTCTGGAGTTATGGCCATTAAACAGCTTTACCACGAGCCAGAGAGGCGGATCGTGGGAATGACATAGGCTCTTGTTGGGGAGGGGAGGAATTGGCCGGCTCCACCCCATCCTGAGACGCCCCACATATCTTCCTGAGTGAGGGCGCAAACCTTACTTTCCAAAGGCCTTTGGAGGATGGAGGCCACCGAGCCGCCAAGTGGGAGCAGTTGGGGGGACAGCACCAATTTCCCCTGGGGTGGACCAGGAACAGTAACCTACTGAAGGATCCAGATGCATTTCTGCTAAAAGGCACTGGGTTTCAAGATTTGTCTCTGAATCTCTGCGATCATGGCCATTAGGTACCTTGATCATGAGCCAGAGAGGTCAATCATAGGTGCCAGACAACTCGGGGTTTCGTTGCGGTGGGGAGAAAAGGGCCGGCTCCACCACCATCCAGTTAGGCCCTGCATGTCTCCTCACAGCAGTCCCAAGCCTAACCGTCCAGAAGCCATTAGAGATGGCGCCCACTGAGCCGCCAGGCACGAAACCTATTGCCACCTGAAATACCCAGCTTTGGTAACCTACTGTGGGGACCAGACACATTTCTGCTAAGAGCCACTGGGTTCTGAAGATTTGTTATTGAGACTCTGGGATCATGGCTGAGTGATCAAGAGCCAGACAGTCTGTACATGGGTAGCAACTTGGGGTCTCATTGAGGGGGGGAGAAAAGGGCAGAGTCTGCCCCAATCCCATGAGGCCCCACATGTCTTGTCACTGCAGGCCCAAACCTGTCCAATGGCCTCTGGAAGATGGTTGCCACTGAGCCACCAAGTGGGATCAGGCGGAGATACACACCCTTTCCCCCTTGTGGTGGTCTGTAACTGGCAGCTCATTGCGGGAACCGGACACATCTCTGCAAAAAGCCGCTGGGTTCTGAGATTTGTCTATGAGTCTCTGGGATCATAGACTTTAAGCAGTTTGATCAGGAACCAGAGAGACCTTGCCTCCAATTATATAGTTGAGCCGGAAATGGTTTGTTGGTGTGTCTTGCACATACCTAACTTTTGGCCGTTTACTTTCTTGGACAACTTTGCCCAAAGTTTTTGTTGTCTGGCCAAAGGCACAGCATCTATTTCGGAGTATCTGGAAGTCTGATGGTGTCATCATTCTGCTAATGCACTTTCCTTACAGGCACAGATTGACCTGCTGGTGGTACCAGACACCCGGGAAGTAGAAATTCTATATATGGAAAAAAAACCACCAATATTGGGGTTGGACTCACTATAAAGTGAGTAGGATGCTTGCCTTGCTGATCCTGGTCAAACTTCCCCATCCCATAGGAATCCAGCAGCACTGCAGAATAATTCCTGAGCTGCAGAACCAGAAGTAAACCTTGAGCATCAAAGAATCCCTTCCAACTCCCCTGAATTAAAAAAAAAGCTATTAAAATTAATCCAAAGTAGGGTTGAAGTGATAGCAGAACAGGTAGGATGTTTGACTTGCACATGACCAACCCGGTTTCGAATCCCAGCAACAATATGGTCCCCTGAGCTTTACCAAGAGTAATTCCTGAGTGCATAAGCCAGGAGAAACCCATGTGAAACGCTGGGTGTGACCCAAAATGCAATAAATAAATAAATAAATAAATAAATAATAATCCAAAGAGTATTATTTTCAGAGGCAAATATCTCTCACTTTTCCAAACACGCCCCAAAGTCCCAAACCCAGCAAGGAAGCCAATGAAAATGACTGACGCCAAAAGTGTCCCTTTCCTTTGGGGGCTGCCCGTGAACATACCTGGAGTTTTGATAAGTGTTATGTCCAGTCCAAAGGCTCCAAACATGGTCCTGCGCAGTCTCGAGTTGGGAGGAATGAGATGGCCAAGACCCCCACTCTCTGCAGGCTCCTCACACCAAGGCCTGAAGTCCATGTGCCCACCCTCCAGTGCCATCTTGGACATGGTTGCGATCGTGGCTGCAGGAGCCCTCAGAATAACGCACCCTCACACATGGCACTTGAGCCAAAGAACAGCCCCAATGCACCCCTCAAAAGCTCCACATCCTCTAAAGCCTGGACATCCAGAACAAGTAAAAAAAGCATGAAAGTGCCCTACAAGCTGGTGTGACCTGCCGCTCAAGTTCCCAAACCGGGATTTTCAGGGTGCCCAAGCATTCCAAATTCTAACACAGGAAAGACTGAAGAATGAAGGTTTACCTGTTTTTCCATTTTCAAAGAATTCAGTGCTGCATCTTGGTTGATTTCTGCCATAATTCCCACCAAACAGCCCCTCTGGGCCAAGCCAGAAGCATAGCAAACAATAAGAGAGTAGTGAGCCGTGACAGCTCTGAGCAGGGGGGTGTTTCTATACCTGTTCATTCAGTCACCTTCCTCCTTATTTTCATCACCAGGACCCATTATTTACAAGTTAACACACAAGCAATTCTAAGCCCTAGAGTACTGGCATAGGTGCATCCCGGGTGAAAATCAGCAGGTACATTTCAATGACAAGAGAAGCCTGTTCCGAGCAGGCAGGCTTACTTCCCTCTTAACTGCACTATTTTAACACCCTTGACCATTGTGTCCAAAGGAAACTTGCTTGTCTGACTTGTCCTGTTCTGTCCTTAGAGACCGTTATTAAGGGATCAAATCATCCGGTATGAATTTTTATATGTTTATTACGGCGTGAGGGGTACATGAAGCCCTTCCCACATTACTGACATATATGCAGTTTGTCTCCAGTATGACTTCTCATATACTGAGTAAGAGAATAGCACCAAATGAAGGTGTTCCCACAAGTCGGACACTAATAAGGTTTCCCTCCACTGTGAATTTTCCCGTGCTTAGCAAGGATTTAGAATGGCAGAAGGCCTTGCCACATTTCTCCCATATATAAGGTTTTTCTCTGGCGTGCTCGAACACGCACACAAAGCAGTGCAGCTCGCACTTTGTCCGAGCTCGCAAAGCAGTGCAGAGATGCGATCAAGGAAGACCTCAAAGAGAGAAGAGCAGAAGTACTGGTAGATGCGGCAGAAGCAGCGAAAAGTATTCGTAACGCCCGCCTGTCCTTCACTAACTACAAGACCAAGATGACTGCCCTCCGACGTCCTGATGGATCCATCACATCCTCCAGAATGGCAATGGAGAAGATTATCCATGACTTCTACTCAAATCTCTTCGATAGCCATGTCCACTTGCCGACATACCAAATTCCACAGGATGGATATGTCATTCCCAACGTTCTCCCTTCCGAAATCCGACACGCTATTTCGTCAGTAAAGAAACAAACAGCACCCGGCCCAGACAAGGTCAGATCTGAACACCTGAAGAACCTGCCTTCAGTACTCATCAATACACTGGCTCGCCTCTTCACTAGCTACCTGTCTGAATGCAAGATTCCGTCCCAGAGGAAAACCAGCAGGACCGTACTACTGTTCAAGAAGGGAGACATCCATGACATTGGCAACTATCGCCCGATCTGCCTATTGTCTGTCATGTACAAGTTGTACACTCGAATCATCCTAAATAGGATTGGCAGAACACTAGATGAAGGACAACCATTCAAGCAAGCCGGGTTCCGCAAAGGATTCAGCACCATCGACCATATCCACACGATAACCAAGCTCATTGAGGTTTCTCGGGAGTTCAAGATGCCACTCTGTTTAACGTTCATTGATTTAAAGAAGGCTTTTGATTCTGTTGAGACGGAAGCAGTCATTGAAGCCCTAGCCAATCAGGGCATTCAAGCCCAATACATCAGGTTCCTCCGTGAGCTGTATTGTGGATTCACTATGAGGATCTCACCATTCTACAAAGAAGTGGTTGTTGATGTAAAGAGAGGGGTGCGGCAGGGTGATACCATTTCATCGAAACCCTTCAGTGCCACCCTCGAGAACATCATGCGACGACTGGAATGGGAAGGAATGGGAGTGAAGATAGATGGTCGGCAACTACACCACCTCCGCTTTGCTGATGACATTGTTTTAATAACACCAAACATCAGCCAAGCGGCACAAATGCTGGCCAACTTTGACCGTGAGTGTGGAAAGGTAGGACTACAGCTGAATCTTACGAAGATGATGTTCATGAGAAACAGCCTCATTCCTGATGCCCCATTCGCTCTCAACGGAACGACCATCTCCGAATGCAACAGCTATGTGTACCTAGGTCGAGAAGTCAACATGACAAATGACCTGGCACCCGAGCTGCAAAGGAGTAAGAGAGCAGCTTGGAACGCCTTCAAGAACGTCGGAGAAATAGCTAAGAGGACGAAGAACCTCTGGCTCTGGGCACATCTGTTTGATTCCACTGTTCTTACTGCATTAACATATGCCTCAGAGACCTGGGCCCTACGCAAAAAAGATGAGAACGCTATTCAGGTCTCCCAAAGAAGAATAGAAAGAGCTATGCTTGGAATATCACGTTTCACTCAAATGAAGGAAAGAATCCGGAGTTCTGACATGCGTCGACGATCAAGAATCAGGGACGCTGTCTCGTTTGTCAAGGTGTCAAAAATCAGATGGGCTGGTCAAGTAATGAGATTTAAAGACGACCGCTGGACTAGAGCTGTTACTGACTGGATTCCACAGGATGTCAAAAGACCGCGTGGCCGCCCACCTACCAGATGGTCAGACTTCTTCGTGAAGATCATGAACGATCGGTCTGAGGCTCTTCATGTTCCCAGAGCGAACAGATGCCATTGGGCTACACTAGCACGCAACAGGGACAAATGGAGATGTTACTTGCGCCCGCTAGAGCAAATCGACGACTAACAGGAAGTTAAGTTATTCTCTGGCGTGAATGCTACTTTGTACACTAAATCTGAGGCTTCTCAAAATGCCTTTCTACATTTCTTACATGTATATGATTTCTCTCCTGTGAGTATTCTCCTATGTACATTAAGTATTGAGGACAAACAGAGGCCTTCCCACATTCCTTACATATAAAGTTTCTCTCCAGTGTGATTTTTCCTATGTACACTAATATTTGAGGTTGTAGCAAATGCCTACCCACATTCCTTACATATATATGGTTTCTCTCCACTATGAATACTCCTATGTACAGTCAATTGTGAGGAAGAAGTAAAGACCTTTTCACACTCCATCCATATCTAAGACTTCTCTCCAGTATGAATTCTCATGTGCAGAGTAAGGGAAGAGAACAGTGTGAATGCCTTTCCACATGTCTGACACTGATAAGGTTTCTCTCCAGTGTGAATTTTCCTATGTTCACGAAGTGTTGAAGCTCCAGCAAAGGCCTTCCCACATTCCTTACATATATGTGGTTTCTCTCCAGTGTGAACATTCCTATGTTCACTAAGAGTTGAGGCTACAGCAAAGGCCTTCCCACATTCCTTACATATATACGGTTTCTCTCCAGTGTGAATTCTCCTATGTTCAGTAAGTTTTGCGGCTCTAGCAAAGGCCTTTCCACATTCCTTATATATATGCGGTTTCTCTCCAGTGTGAATTCTCCTATGTACACTAAGATATGAGGCTACGGCAAAGATCTTCCCACATTCCTTACATATATACGGTTTCTCTCCAGTGTGAATTCTCCTATGTAAACTAAGTCTTGCTGCCCAAACAAAGGCCTTTCCACATTCTTTACATCTATACAGTTTCTCTCCAGTGTGAATAATTGCATGTCTACTGAGGCTTGACAACTGAGTAAAGGCCTTGCCACACTCCTCACATATATAAGGCTTCTCTCCACTATGAGTTTTCATGTGTCTATTAAGATGTGAGGTCTGAATAAAGGCCTTCCCACAAGTCTGACATTTATATGGTTTCTCTCCTGTATGAATTCTCCTATGCAAAATAAGATTTGCTGATCTACTGAAGGTCTTTCCACATTCTTCACATGTATAAGGTTTCACTCTTGCATTAATATTCATATGGTCATGATGGGGTAACCCTTAACTCACACTTTGCTCTCGGGGCTGACTTTTCTGGGGATTCTGTTCACTGTGGTTTTCTAAGGGAAAAACACAGTGCTGGGAACATGGGGAGGCTCCCCCACCTTCCTTACACCTAGATGGGTTCTGCTCACGGTGATTGTGGTTGAGGGTATGTTGCTGTGAGGGACTCACTATAAACAGTGATCCTCTCCCTAGCAGGTGCCCCATTGGGGAATTTTTTGCCTGTGAACTGAGAATAACGCACTCCAAGGAACTTTTTCCGGAGAGGACTTCTTCAGAGTGAGGTAGCTCTCACCATTCTGATCACCCTCATAAGACTTCCCGCCTGTCTCGGCGTTCTCATGGGGCTGAGGGTAGGATTGCTCACTAGAGACATTGTCACACAGTGTAGGATCAGAGACATTCCACTTGGGGTGGCAGTTTTCCTGTAGAACAACAGAGGATTCTAATTATTGACTTATTCACTGAGTCTTCCTGACAAAAAATGAGCCCTTCAGTTGTGTTTTCACACATATGCACCACACAAATGCAATTTCCGACATACGAATTGTCTTACAATAGAATAATTTCATGTAACTGTAAGTTGGACACACAAAATTGATGGATGCAGAGTCAGTAAATTCTGTGGCTTTCTCCCCTTTAAATTAATGAAGGAATACAACTGGAAATAATTCCTTCTATAGAAAATGGAAGCATCTATTTCAAGAGAAAATGAAATAGATCCACATGCGGGTATATTTAAAGTTCCGTGTGGAACCTGTGATGCAGGGGTGAAGACAACGCTGCATCACCACGCAGCTGAGACAGACCACGTGGCCATTGCAAAGCTCTCACCACAAGTGATGGCTTTCAGGATCAATGAAGTTTTTTGTTCTTTCTGTTTTGTAGTTTCTATTTATTGGGGGTGGGGTTGGTGGAGGGGCACACCATGCAGTTTCTAGGATCATTTCTGTGGGTCTATGCTGTCTATAAGGTGTGCTGATTAAGGACCATCCATCCCTGTGGAAAGAAAGTATATTTCTCACTGCACCCTCTATAGGGCGCACCAATTAGCTTTCAAAACGACTACCACTGTCAAGTAAATCAAAACACACAGTATTTTTATACATATTTTATTTCAGCACGTAGTGAAGCAAAGGGTCCTACACTCTAAGCATCAGACTTTGGAATTCCTCCCTGTCTTTCCTAGCCTTCCACCTTAACAATAACATACTTGGTCCACTCCTGCTGGCATAATAATATTTATTCTGAATTAGCGAATCTTACCAACTCACTCGTACTTGCTGACCCCATTCCCAAATCAAAGTTCTGTAATGCCAAATCCTGAAGTCGCGGTTTCCGTTCTGAAACTGAACAAAACATGCAAATCAAGCACATGTCAAAAAATGTAGCATAATGATGCCATGTAGTTAACAGTACATCTCTGTGGTTCTCAAAGTCCAAAGAGACCCACACTAAAGAAAAGATTCGGATAGTGGAAAACTGTGAGCACCTTGGCAATTCTATACTAGGTTTTGTTTTTGTTTTTGAGTAGATCTGGTAATGTTCAGGGAACCAGGTTGTTGAAAAAATTATAGAACAGGTCACCTTCAGGCACTGCAAGGCACTTCCTGCTGTACTATCGTTCAGATCCAAACTAGCTCTGTTATGGTCTTACTTATTCAAAAGCCATGGAAGCAAATTACAGGATCATTCTGTCACTGATAGTCCAGGGAAATGAAGAGCAGCATAAGTGCGGCACAGACCCAAGGATCCAGGAGAACAAGGCCCCGGTCTCAGCAGCGTGTTTCCTGCATGTTCATCGCACCCATACACTGCACAGGGCCTGAGCCAGGAAGGGTCCTCAGACACTCACCCGCACATACGCCTCTCCTCCCCAACATCAGGGCTCCTCCTTCCAGCCAGGAGATCACCGCAGGCTTTATCCCAGAGTGCCCTGCCCCAACAGAGACAGAGGCATGGATAAGTGACAGGGAGATGGTGACAGGTAAATCCCTATATTTTCCTGATACAAGTGGGCTTAATCACTTAATCACTTAACTTCCCGTTAGTCGTCGATTTGCTCGAGCGGGCGCCAGTAACGTCTCCATTTGTCCCTGTCGCGTGCTAGTGTAGCCCAATGGCATCTCTTCGCTCCGGGAACATGGAGGGCCTCAAACCGATCATTCATGATCTTGACAAAGAAGTCTGACCATCTGGTAGGTGGGCGGCCACGCGGTCTCTTGACATCCCGTGGAATCCAATCAGTAACAGCTCTAGTCCAACGGTCGTCTTTAAATCTCATTACGTGACCAGCCCATCTGATTTTCGACACCTTGGCAAAAGAGACAGCGTCCCTGATCCTTGATCGTCGACGGATGTCAGAACTCCGGATTCGTTCTCTCATTTGAGTGAAACGTGATATTCCAAGCATAGCTCTTTCTATTCTTCTTTGGGAGACCTGAATGGCGTTCTCATCTTGTTTGCGTAGGGCCCAGGTCTCTGAGGCATATGTTAATGCAGGAAGAACAGTGGAATCAAAGAGATGTGCCCGGAGCCGGAGGTTCTTCGTCCTCTTAGCTATTTCTTCGACGTTCTTGAAGGCGTTCCAAGCCGCTCTCTTCCTCCTGCGCAGCTCGGGTGCCAGGTCATTTGTCATGTTGACCTCTCGACCTAGGTACACATAGCTGTTGCATTCGGAGATGGTCGTTCCATTGAGAGCGAATGGGGCGTCAGGAACAAGGCTGTTTCTCATAAACATTGTCTTCGTAAGATTCAGCTGTAGTCCTACCTTTCCACACTCACGGTCAAAGTCGGCCAGCATTTGTGCCGCTTGGCTGATGTTTGGTGTTATTAAAACAATGTCATCAGCAAAGCGGAGGTGGTGTAGCTGCCGACCATCTATCTTCACTCCCATTCCTTCCCATTCCAGTCGTCGCATGATGTTCTCGAGGGTGGCACTGAAGAGTTTTGGTGAAATGGTATCACCCTGCCGCACCCCTCTCTTGACATCAACGATCACTTCTTTGTAGAATGGTGAGATCCTGGTAGTGAATCCGCAATACAGCTCACGGAGGATCCTGATGTATTGGACTTGAATGCCCTGATTGGATAGGGCTTCAATGACCGCTTCCGTCTCAACAGAATCAAAGGCCTTCTTTAAATCAATGAACGTTAAGCAGAGCGGCATCTTGAACTCCCGAGAAACCTCAATGAGCTTGGTTATCGTGTGGATATGGTCGATGGTGCTGAACCCTT
This sequence comes from Sorex fumeus, assembly GCF_029834395.1. Lineage (NCBI taxonomy): Eukaryota > Metazoa > Chordata > Mammalia > Eulipotyphla > Soricidae > Sorex > Sorex fumeus. The sequence goes on along the minus strand of NW_026606171.1, from coordinate 1,033,033 downwards.
TGCGGAACCCTGCTTGCTCACATGGTTGTCCTTCATCTAGTGTTCTGCCAATCCTATTCAGGATGACTCGAGTGAACAACTTGTAGATGACAGACAATAGGCAGATCGGGCGATAGTTGCCAATGTCATGGATGTCTCCCTTCTTGAACAGTAGTACGGTCCTGCTGGTTTTCCATTGAGATGGAACCTTGCATTCAGACAGGTAGCGAGTGAAGAGCCGAGCCAGTGTATTGATGAGTACTGACGGCAGGTTCTTCAGGTGTTCAGGTCTGACCTTGTCTGGGCCGGGTGCTGTTTGCTTCTTTACTGACGAAATGGCGTGTCGGATTTCGGAAGGGAGAACGTTGGGAACGACATACCCATCCTGTGGAATTTGGTATGTCGGCAAGTGGACATGGCTATCGAAGAGATTTGAGTAGAAGTCATGGATAATCTTCTCCATTGCCGTTCTGGAGGATGTGATGGATCCATCAGGACGTCGGAGGGCAGTCATCTTGGTCTTATAGTTGGAGAAGGACAGGCGGGTGTTACGAATACTTTTCCTGGCTTCTGCCGCATCTACCAGTACTTCTGCTCTTCTCTCTTTGAGGTCTTCCTTGATCGCATCTCTGCACTGCTTTGCGAGCTCGGACGTTAGCTTGCGGTTGCCTGAGGCATGCGCCAAACCACGCTGGCGAATTAGCTCAAGAGTTTTCGAAGATAGGCGACTTTTTGTGGCTATCTCTCTCTTGGCATTCCTCGCACATTCATGGAGGTGCTGAACCAGTCGATCGTATTCCTCGTCAATGTTGTCAACAATGGCATCTTCCCATGTTGCCGCAAGCGGCCGCGCGACACATCATAAGACACTAAATACCTGTCTTCTGGAATTGTCGTACCATATTTGATAGGGTTCAAATATGGTAACACTTACAAGGGGGATTAGAGGTCACCCCAAAAGCCTCTATACCTCTCGGAAAGACTGGCAAGCTACCGAGAGTATTCTGCCCGCACGGAAGAGCCTGGCAAGCTATCCGCTGTGTATTCGATATGCCAAAACCAGTAACTACAACTGGTCTCATTCACCTGACCCTGAAGGCTTCACCGACATGGCAGCACTGAGAAGGATGAGAAAGGAGAGGCCGACAAAATCTCAAGGCCGACCTAGGCTGCCCCAACGAAGGAAGACAAAAATGATCGTCTGTACTTTCAATACAAGTGGGCATATATCTGAAAAGCATGAACAGAATGTCCATTTCAAAAATGCCACATATTTCTAGTTATTCGAGAGGTAAGACCCAAGAAAATACCACAAATACTCTAGACCTGACCTTGTGTATGGCCGACAGGGGGTTGATCAGCACAGTATTTTGTTGGTTTTTGTCTTCTTTGGGGTCTCACCTGGCCATGCTGAGGGGTGACTCCTGACTCTGTATTCAGAAATCACTGCTGCTGGTGCTTGGGGATGACATGGGATGCCTGGGATTTAATCCACCTGCGCCGCTTGCAAACATCTGCCGCCCAACCCCAGGGAGCCCATGCGGGTCTATTTAGACAAGGTTGGCTCCACACTGATCTCACCGACAGCCTGCAGATGCTGGTAGGTCTCCAGCATCACGTCACTGTAGAGCTTCCGCTGAGAGGCCTCCAGGCATGAGCATTCCATCGGGGTGAAGTTCACAGCCACGTCATGGAAGGTCACTGCATTCTGAGTCAACACAAAAAGGGTGGGAGTCAGAGTCAATCTTAACCTCATTCCCACTACTCTGAGGCTAGGTACCAGGGTCCTATATTGTCGCAGGGCCTCTCCATTCCAAATGAACCAGCCTCCATGCACACGCATGACTGATGGGCCCCAAAAAATCACATAAGGCAACTGGATCTGCTAAAGTGGGAGGAACTTTTACAGAAGGTTCTTGGATGTATCTGCCTTTCCTGGTAACCCCCCGGCCAATTCGAGCACCACTGGTCCAGTGAGCACTGTAGAGAGGATCACCTGAACACAGACTTGTACGATCCAAAAGGCTATCCCTGGGTGTAGCAAAAACCACTGCACGCTCACCGCTGCAACCCCACAGCACATGACCACTAGGATTGAGATCTAGACAGTCCATATAGACAATTACTCAGAGCAGTGCATGGCATGTGTGCCTGTAGGAACTCACTGCTCAGGACTGCCCCAAATCCTGCTCAAACAAGGTAGAATTTTTGTGACCCCAACATCTCTACTGGCCTCAGAGATCCTTGGCACTTTCTCCTTGGGATCGGCGCATGCCCAGAAATCCACACACAAGATTATGTGAACGCAAGACTGTATGACCGAGCAGGTAGTCTCTCCAAAGTAGGAAGGACAAAATAGGAGAAAAGCAAATCTGGGGGCCCAAGTCACTGTAGTTGCCAGGACGCAAACGAGGCCATCACACCCCAGGGTGCTCTGAGGCCAGTCAGTTGTGAATCCAGAGCAAAGAGTCAAGAGGAAAGCTGATGACAAAAACAATGCAAAAGAAACCAAAGAAGCAGGTTGCCATAACACGACAGCTATTCCGGGCACAGCATGTAGGACTGGCGATCCCGGGCATCCCATATGGTCCCACAAGCACTGCCAGGGGCAATGCCAGAGTGCAGCACAGGGAATAATTGCGAGAATCCTTGCTCTGCCACACCTAATAAAACAGAAAACCCAAGATGAAACCTTTGGACCTCCAGCATCCCATTGATCACCTAGACCTTTCAGGAAAGAGCATTGGGCACAGAGCTTTGAGTACTCCTCATGCACCACTGGGTCGGCCCCAAAGCCAAATAAAACAAAACAAACATACACAAAAGCAGCTTCAAACACCAGAATGGGACAGTCCGATCAGAAGACTCATCTTGGAATCCGTCCAAAAGAAACTCAAAACAGAAGGCCCAGGAAACCTGGGCACTCCTGATACTACCTCATGCCATTCTATCCATCTACTTCTACCTGCGGACGGTTTATCAGAAGCCGTGTCACCATCTTCTACTGTCACTATTGTTCTGAGGATCACCAGGAGGCTCCGTGCAAAGACCTGGAGAAATCAGAACAGTGAGCACCAGAGAGGAGCACCTCCTCCCAATTCTGAGCCAGACCAGCCATACCCTCGGGCACAGACTCACAAATCCACCTCTGGGAGACAATGGAAGAAGCTCCTGTCTCCGCTGGGGATGCAAATTTTGTTGGCATATGTGCTGTACTTCAGGAGAGGAGCCTGGGCCCAGGCTACAGGGGAGGAAAAGACAGCCTTCTCTGATTCCCGGATTCTTCTCTGGTTCCCACAGGAAAGTCCCAATAGGCCCTGCCAGGGGCCGACTCTCAGTCCAGGAGCTCCCAAATACTAGCGCCCTCCTTCAGACTGGCAGTAGTGCTGCCCACAGGGAACCGTAGCCTGGAATGTGGCTCCACCATGTGACTTACAGTGGACAAATCTTTGACACTCGCTTACAGGGTGGACAAGGACATGAACCTGGGCACTCTGTCCCGGGGATCTCAGTATTTACCACAATGGCCTGTGTCGTCTGCTCAGGGAGAGATAAAGAGTCAGGGGTGCTTTGCAGCTTGATGTGAGGGAGCTGAAATTCATGAGCCTAAAAAAGATATACAAGTATTGTGGTTAGATGGCAATAATGTGAACTGGGCGCTTGACTAGATGAACCGATCAATCCTCTGCATCCCATATGGCCCCTAGCAGCGCCAGGGACAATACCTGAGCTTAGAGACTCGAGTAAGTCATGAGCATCTCCGGGTATGTGCCCTCTCTCCCCCCTTAAATATAGAGAACCAAAATAGCCCCGCCCAAATACATTTTCATTGGCAAACCTCAGCCACCTGCAGGGCACCTTCCCCCTCACATACCCCGCATGATCGCGGCTCTCATGGCAGACAATGAAAATGACAAGCAACAAGTCTCCTGCCATTAGGTGGAGGGGCTGAAGCTCTGCCCCTCAAATCTGGAGATTCCACAGAAGCGAGCTTAGGGCCGATGGTTCAACCATGGGACTGCTGGGACGGTTGGAACAGCCATGCCCTCGGATGATTTCCGCATTCAGCCACTGTTGCCCAATCCCGGAGCTGGAGACGATCATGGCCAAAGAGGCACCATAGAATCACGAACTCAAAACTGTCACTCCTGAACCCTGAGAGAGCCCCCCCTGCACCCCCAAAGCTCTGCGTCCCCCTAAATCCTCCACCACACCTCACGATCCACCTGGATGTTGGCGAACAAGTGAAAAACCAGTGAAAAAGTACCCCCCAAGTTGGCTCGGTCCCTTGTCTCAGAGTTTGGAAACGGGAAGGCGCAGGGTGTACACAGGAGGTTGCTTGAGTCCTGCAACTAAATCCTTCTTCAGACTCCCCCTTCCTGGATGGGGCACAAATTTACTCGTCCCTTGCCAAGTGAGCAACAGTCCCAGTGTCTGATTCAGGGATGGAAAATGAACCATGACATTTATGACATCACTTATGACATCACTTCTGTTTCCATTAGGTACCTTAAAGAGCCAGAGTCTAGGCCCTGAGAACCTTTTTGCCACCCAGGTGAATCTGTGCTGCAAGGGGGATGGACTCGAATAAAGAAGCGTAGAGGGAAAAGCTGGACTGGTAAGTCACACAATGGGGGCCTGGGGGTATAGGAGAAGTCCCCTGATCCTGCATTGTCACCTAACATTGAACCAATGATATCTAAACACAGAATGTTACCCTGACTCTTGTCAAATGATCCCTGAGCTCATAGACAAGAGTAAACACTGAGCACTGTAGGCTGTGGTGAAAAATTTAACAAGAAAAAAGACAAATTCTACCGAATGGGGGGGGGGATGATGTACAAAGACAAATTTGAGAGTGAAACATTAAAAGAGTCAAATTTCTGGTCCTTAAAAATCCCCTATTCTTGGGGCTGGAGAGATAGCACAGTGGGTAGGGTGTTTGCCTTGCACGCAGCCAACCCGGGTTCGATTCCCAGCATCCCATATGGTCCCCTGAGCATTGCCAGGAGTAACTCCTGAGTGCAAAGCCAGGAGTAATCCCAGTGCATAACCAGGTTTGACCAAAAAAGAAAAAATAATTCCATAATTTTGATCTATCCGTGCTACAGAAAGTCACAGTTTCTCCTGAATCCCTGTTGTTCTTTCACCATTGTGCATATATATGAGTATATATGAGTGTGTGACTTTGTGTGATTTTTGTTTCGAGGCCACAACCGGCAGATTCAGGGCTTACTCCTAGCTCTACACGCAGGAATCACTCTGGTATAGACCATATGGGATGCAGGGCATAGAACCTGGGTCGATTGCTTGGATGGTTCCTTACCCACTGTACTATGGCTCCGGGTCTAAGTAAATGTGCTCCTAGCACACCCAGTGGGATTCCTGAGCAAATGTCCTTACTCCTGGAAAACCAAAACTTTCTTGCTTAAAAAAAAAAAAACAAAATCCTTTACCCTGGTTGGATTCTAGTTCTAAACAATTTAGGTTTAACATTGGTTCCTCATTTCTCCTCTGCTACAAGGAGCTGAGGATTACTGAGTAACACCCATCCCAATCACACCCATTTCCTAAGTATTCATCTTTAATTCCCTGTGCTCTGCTTCCCCTATACATTATTCACCCATTTTCCCTAATCACAACCTATGAATTGTAAAGTCATATTTTCCAGAGATCTCTGGATTTTGTATTTGTAAATAAAAGGTTGACTTTCTCTTTCCTTTATATCCTCTAAAGTTTACTTTAGAAAAAATCCTTTTTTGCTCCTGAACAAGGACCAGTGCAGTCCCAAGTTGGGAAGATTGTGCTGGGAGGATTGGGATGGCCATGCCCCCAGCCCTCAGCTTTGTCTAGGCAAAGGAAGGCAATATTATGCTTTTGTAACTTCAGAGTTAATTAACTGCAGATACTATATACTCCTGGGCATTGTCATGTTTATGAGACTTAAGCCTCATCTGCCCTTTGTTCTTAGCACCCCAAAAGCAAGAGACTGGATGGATCCAGGAGAGCTGTGAGCTACTCTGGCATCAAAAAAGGACAGGTAAGCACCATACCAGAGGTGTGACTGATCATTTACACAGATAACCATTTGGCAGAGTAAATTCTCATGGGGAGATTTACCCAAGGAGACACTCTGTCTCCCAGGGACATCTACGTTGCTTTTATCTTTTCCTCTAGTTGTATAAGTTATCAACACTTGTAGTTGTTTGGATAAACACAGTAAGAGACAAATATCCCAACACTTATTTCTCTGGGCTTTGACAGCAAATAAGGCTTTTTTTTTCCTTTTTCCTTTTTTGGGTCACACCCGGTGATACAAGGGGATACTCCTGGCTCTGCGCTCAGGAGTTACTCCTGGCATTGCTCAAGGGACCATATGGGATGCTGGGAATCAAACCCAGGTTGGCCGTGTGCAAGCCAAACACCCTACCCGCTGTGCTATCTCTCCAGCCCCCAGAGCAAATAAGGCTTTTAACACATACTTCTCTGGGCTCTGAGAGCAAGCAAGGCTTTTACTGTAAATCCCAGACTAAGTCTTCAGGCCAGTTCACCTTGTCTTTCCCCATGGGGATCCTGTCTCTAATGTTGTAACTGTTTGCATCAAGATCATGCACACATGCTTTCTAGAATGTTCCATTTCGAAGCTGGCGTAGTTTTCCCACTTGCCCCTGGTCTATACAAGTTCCACGGCAGAACCTCCCTTTTGGGGTGTTAGGAACTACAGTAACTGAAACCCGAGTCAAGTAATTATGACCAAGCAATTATGCCCAGGAGTAGATATACTTGAGTCCATCTACTCCGAAATAGTAGGAATATAAGCATTGATGGTCTTTCTGTGTTTAACCAAAGAACAGTGCTGTAGAGTGAAAAAATAAAAATGCTATAGGGGAAACAGGAAAGCAGGTACAAATACACAGCCACTTCAACTACAAAGCAGTACAAATACAAAGTTGAGAATAACCAGAAAGTTATGGCATATAAGTAATCAAGACTGGCCTGGGGAACTGAGACAACACGAAGAAAAATACAAAGGAAATGTTAAAGATAAACTTTAACTAAATCAGGGATGTTAGCAAGGACATGATAAGCTTCTCTGGGAGGAGCAAAAGGGGCAATTCACAGATGAAGCTTAAGACACTTTGGGTTAATATCCAGCAGATCACCAACAGCCTGGCCCGTTTCCTTCTTTGATCCTCTGTTACCCTTCACCGGCCAGGGTGGGGAGACCAATCATAGCCATCAAAGGCATGCAGCGCATGTCCAGACATTATGTGAACACAACTCTCAGTGTAATAGCCGTGTTTTGCCTAATCAGGGAGAGATGAAGAGTCGGGGTGCAATTTTCAAATTGATTTTAGGATACAGAAATTCTAAGGTAAAGGTAAAGGTAAAGGCCCTCCCGTTGGTCGTCGATTTGCTCGAGCGGGCCCAGTAACGTCTCCATTGGAGACTTTGATGTTACTGTGTCTGGCATATCGAATACTCTCGGTAGCTTGCCGGGCTCTCCAAGAGGGGCGGAGGAATCGAACTCGGGTCGGCCATGTTGGCCGCTTGTAAGGCAAACGCCCTACCCGCTGTGCTATCGCTCCAGCCAGAAATTCCACGTTAGAAAAAACAACAATGTGTAGTCAGAGATATTAAGCTGGGAGGGGCGCTTCCCATGCTGACCCTGATTGATATTCAGCATCTCACATGGAACCTAAAGAACTTAAAATAAAAAGAATTCTAGAGTGCTGCTCCTTAAGGAAGCCCCGAGATTACATATTTGTGCCCAATATACAACCAAAAATACGCAAAGTAAATTTTCAGTTGCAAACCGCAACCACCCCTAGAACCCCACCCAAGGGATGGTCTGGAAATCAAGGCTACTAATGAATAGTGACTGAGGGCTACAGTGTCATTTGCCATCAGGGAGCTGCCCCTCAAAAATGAACAGTCCTTTTATAGTTTTGGATGCACCACAGGCGATATGGACGAGAAACTTCTAACTGCACTCAGGCACCCATCCTGGTTGAGCTTGGAGATCGATCTTGGGTGGGCCAGATGCAAAGCAAACGCCCTAACCACTGTGCTATCTCTCCGGTCCTCTAAGTGAACCTGCAGCTTCTACAGCAGTGAGGTTGGGGCCAAAGCATCCAAGACAGGGCCCAGCACAGTCCCGAGCTGGGAGCGTAGGGACGGCCCAGCGCCCGCCCCATCCACTCGGCCCGGCGCCCACCTGCCACCATCCCACGCGGGAGCTGCAGGGGATCCCCAGAACCACGCACTCACACCCGCGACCCCTGAGCCCCAGCATAGCCCCCACTGCACTCACCAAAGCTCCGAGTCCCCCACAAAACCCCGCCGGGCGGCAGGAACCAGGAACCATGTGGATATCAGTTGAAAAAGCTTAAAAGTGTCCTTAGAGCTGGCTTGGCTCCACCCCTCAGTGCAGAAACTGGGAGGCGCGGTGCGGGGTGCTCACGGGGGGCCGCTAGTGTCCCGCCACGAAACCGGCCTTCACAGACACCTTCCACGACGGACAGACAGCCTCTTCTCCCTTCACCTGCTTAACAAATGGAGGCCTGATCCAGCATCTTGCACCCAAACATGTAAATGCCCTGCTGTGACGTCACATGCCAGGACATTGTCATAACCAGGGAGCAGGGGATAATCAGCAAGTACCTTTCATTTACTGTACTAGTGTCACAGGAAGCTTTCACATATAATAGGATTATTTCCTTCCTTCCTGTACTTTTGTATCTATCCCCCACCTACTTGTTGAAACTAAAATTGCTTTTCCTAAAGGCCCTGTTCTGACGCCGGCCATTGTTATCATGGAAGTGATTGATCCAACATAACTTTTATATTTACTAAAGCTTGAGGGAACATGAAAGCCTTCCTATATTCCTTACCTACAGGATTTTCTCCAGGATTGTCTTTAAAGTTGCAGGTGAGAATAATTCACTTTCCATGTTCTTACATAAATATACATATATTCTTACATACATAAATATGTATATTTATATATAGCTTCTGTCCAGTGTGAATTCTCCTATGCATAAGGCCCGAGGATCCAGGAAAGTCCTTCCCAAACTCCTGACAGATACAATTTTTCACTGCAAAATGACTTTTCACATGCGCAGTAAGGACTGGAGACAAACTGAACACCTTTCCACATTCCTTACACTTATGAGATTTCTCTCCACTGTGAATTTTCCTGTTCAGAAAGCTATGCCAATTGCATCAAAATCTTCCTGCAGTCATTTCATATATAAGGCCTCAATCCAGGATAAATTTTTCTCACACACCAAAGCTTGAGGATTGAGTAAAAATCTTCCCACACCCCTACATATGTCTTCTTCGAGAATGAATTTTCCTATGTTTAATAAGGAGTTATGGGAAAGTGAAGGCTTTGCAAAGGTCATAACAAACGTAAGGTTTGTCTCCTATATGAAAATTTCAGTGTCACAAAAGTATTGTGAAATAAGCAAAGGCCTTGCCACACTCCTTACATATGTACGTGAATTCACTGCAATGTGCATTTTCTTTTGGACAAAAAAGTTTGAATAGTAAGTGAAGACCCTCCCATAGTAGTGACACGAATAGTTTTTCATTCACCTGTATGAACATTCCTAAGCTCAGAAAGACCTGAGGTGAAAGGCCTTTCCACCAACCTCATATATATAAGGGTTTTCTACAAAACAGAATTTATGAAAACTAAGACTTCAGGAAGAAGCAAAGGCCTTCCTACATTGCTCCCAAATATAAGTTATCTCTCCAGTGTTCCAGTGTGAGTTTTTCTGTGTATTAAGGCTTGTGGAATAAGCAAAGACTTTCACTCTGTATATGCATATGGTTTCTTTCCAGTGTGACTTTTTCTGTGCATACTAAGATGTATGAGTCAGAGAAAGGCCACAGCACATTACTTACATGCATACGGACTCTCCAGTAGGAAATCTCCTATGTATAAGGTATGCGGATCCATCAAAGGCCTTCCCACAGTCCTTAAACAGTTTCTCTCCTGTGTGGATGTTCACATAGTCCCACCGGGGTCATGCTGGACTCAAAAGTTTGTCCTCAGTGCTTACATTTCTGGGAATTCTGTCAAATATGGGCTTCTATGGGAAAGTGATGGTGCTGAGGACATGGGAAGAGTGATCTTCTGATCACCCTCAGAACACATCCCACCTGTCTCGGCATCCCTGTGGGGATGAGGGCCAAATTACTCACTTGAGCCTTTATCACAGTGTGCAGGAAGAGACATTCCACCAGGGCTGGCTACTGCCATGTAGAAGAACAGAGGCTTGCACTCATTAGTCTATGCCATGAGAGTTTTCATGTCAAAAGAAATTAAGCTCTGTAGGTAGGTAGCTGGTTGGGCACAGGACAATGAGTTTCTTGGGGAAATAATAAATCCAGATGGGGATGAAAGCAGTGACTCCGAAGCCAACCCTGGGGATTCAGAGAGGAACTGGCTTAGTAGAAACCCAGAGAGTTGGAGACATGGAAGAGGAACAAAGGCTGGTAAGAACATCAGAGAGCAAGGTCTGGCCAACGCTCTACCCCTTGACAACACGTGAGCAGTGGACTCTCAGCTTCAAAGAAAACCCAGGAGGCAGTTTCAGAAACATGATTTCAAACTGAGAGTATCATGCTAGTACAGTGCGCTGCATGCAGTCAATCTAGGTACAATGTCCAGAATTCCATAGGGTCCCATGAGCATCCTCTGACAAATAGATGGATTGAATTTTCCTTTATCCAATCGTAAATGTTTCCTTTTTTACCTCTATTATTAGTAAAGTAACATGGGTGTGATCCAGGAAGGTGACCATCCTTGTGAGAAATCACAGGTAAACGGAATGGTCTCCTGGGATGTGGAGAGCTTGGGACCTGACCCATATTCCCACTTATAAAAGATTTCATCAAGGCGCCCCTTCTATCCTTTCAAATAACATTCTGTGCACAGTTACATGTATCTAAACTCTCCAACTGAGACCAGAGCAACTGTAGATCTGGGTAGGACGTTGTTTGCACATGGCCAACCTAGGTTGAATCCCCAGGATCCTGTAGTTTTCAGGAACAACATCAGAAATAATACCTGAATGCAGAGCCAAGAGAAACCACTGAGGATCACCAGGTATTGTAGTATAATAGTGGTGTGCCCTTGCTCCCTGGCAGGTGAGATCTTATGTTTCTTGATTGCCCATAACCTTTCAATTACCTTTGTCTCCTGATCAGATTTTGACTTGTACATATTGTCTTTCTCTTCTCCTTAATTTCTTTTGCATGGTTAGCTATTTCAGAGCAATTGCTTTCTGTATGGATACAGGAAGACAGTTACAAAGAAAAGCCTGAGCTTGAGAGTTGGTCTCCAGATAATATTACCTCCTGGACATCTGCTCTCTTGACTGAAGCCTCAGCTGCCCTTACTTCCTCAATCTCATAAAGAAGGGTCCGATGAGGGACTAGATGGACTCAGGGCAAGTGGTGAGCTAGCTACGCTGGGATCGAATTGGGCTCCGGCCAAAGTACCATAATGCTTATCTATAAGAGCCTGGTCATGGACAAATTTTGTCACGAATCAAAAAGTAATAACTAGACTTGGACGCTGCTGGGATTGGGAGTGATTGATCCGGCCTGAGTCTGAATCTGTGTTGAGAAGTCCCCAGGCGAGTCACCAACAAGTCTAAAAGTGTCTATTACTATGTCCATAAAGAATGGTAATCATTCGGAAGTAAAACTAAATACGTCCATTAAGTTGCTGGTCGAAGGAGAGGAGTAAAACACCTTTAGGGCTGCTTTATCTTCATGGGCTGCAGGTAATGGGGAAGTCTAGAAAATCATTTTTCATTGCGCTTCCCGTGGGGAGGCTGGATTGTGGTCGTGGGGAGAGAAGAAAAAGAGCAGCTTCAGGGAGACAGGGGGAATGAAGGAGACTGAGAAAAGAGATGGTCCTCCTCCACCGAGATCCCCTATCTTCCTGTATATAGGTGTTACATCCACCAACTGCCCCCGGTGCTGTGTAATCCCATCAATGGCAAAGACCCAGGGACTATAAAACCCTGCTCCTGAAAGAAAACAAGTAGTCTCTTGCCTCCGTGTCTGGCTTTCTCACTGGTGCCTTTTTGAGGAGGGTGTGTTGAGTTTCCCTCCCAACCGCGAGTAGAGCCCTGGCAGCTCAAGACCTCTGGTTCAAGCCACAGCCATGTTTAAGACCACTCTCACAAGTTCGGACAAGCCTCACGCATGAAGGAACCGGCAGAGGAACCCAAGTGTGCAGGACCTGGGGCTGAGATCTCCAACCTGCTCGTATTGGGACTGGGCCTCCTCCACCCAGATCTCCCATCTTCCAATATGTAGGCGTGACAACCACCAACTGTCCCTGGTGCTGTTTAATCCCATCAATGGCCAAGATCCAAAGACTATAAAATTGTGCTCTGGGAAGTGCATGGCCACACAAAATTTTATTATCTAGTCTTAATCTGGAAAAACTGGCAGGCTACCAGAAGTATCCTGCCCACACCGCAGAGTCTGCCAAACTCCCCATGGTGTATTCAATATGCCAAAAACCAGTAACAATCATGGTTCTCTTTCTCCTGACCCTGAAAGAGCCTCAAATGTGGCACTTCTTAAAATCTCAGGGATAGGAAGAAGGAGACATTACTGGGGCCTGCTTGAGTCAATCAATGAACAACAGGATGACGAGAAAGTGAGAGAAGAGACACAGAGTTAGAGGACACGGCTGCGACTTAAAGAGAAGGCTGAGAGCTGAGAGTAAGAGTGGCTGGGGAGATTGGAGAGGAGTCACAGAGAGCATTGGAGAGCGAGTTAGAGAGAGGGTTGGATAGAGCTGGGAGACAAGAGACTGAATAAACTGCAAGTAATCAACAAGCAGCCTGGTCCTCATTCTACTTTCATTGGTCCAAAGCAACAACTGTCCAGGGTGGAGAAGTGGCCCAAGAGCACCAAATGTGGACAGTGAGAGAGAGCTACCAGGAGAGACCGGGAACATCTGTTAAAGTGTAAATCCTGTTCAAACTCCCACTTCTCATAAGTTCCCCCAGGCCCCCCTGGAGTGACTCCTGAGAGCAGAGTCAGGAGTAAGTCGAGAGCTCTTCTGGCTGTGATCCGAAAACAAAAACACAAAATAGTGAACTGTGGGGGGGGGGCTGGAGCGATAACACAGTGGGGAGGGTGTTTACCTTGGACACGACTAACCCAGCTTTGATTCCCAGCATCTCCAATGGTCCCCCAAGAACCACCAGGAGTAATTCCTGAATGCATGAGCCAAGAATGACCCTTGTGCATCAGTGGGGGTGATCCAAAAAGAAAAAAAAAAGAAAGTGAACTGTGTAGTTAATCAGAAAAAAGAACACAACTATCTCGACTTAGCAAAGAAGCATTTTTATGATGGCTACAAAGAAAGCACAGACCACGAGTTGCTTGTCTGGCACATAGCTGACCGAGGTTCAGTCTCTACCACCTCACAGGGTCCCCAAACCTAGCATTATCAATGAGAACAGAGCCGAGGTAAACTCTAATCTCCATTGGGTGTAGTCAACCAAAAATAAATCAATAAATTTAGGTGCCACAGCTATAGTCTGGTAGGGTACTGGCCTTGTACACGGCTGACCTGTATACCCCGGCACAACACTGAGTACCATTTGTTACCTTTTGGCAGCAACCACAGGGTATGACCATATATATATGTGTATATATATATATACACACATATATATACACATATATATGTATATATACACATATATGTGTGTTTGTGTATGTGTGTATACCTATATCTATATCTACATATATATATATATATATGTAATTTGTTCACTAGTCAACCTCCACCAACCAGTTTTGTAGAATGCAGGTTTGGATTTTGCTAAAGGTGGCAGAATTTTGAGCTTACCTGAGAGGTGCTTGGAGGAATCCTGCTTTGTACAGGAGACTGTATCATGATAAACTGCTTGCAAGGACAGGTCTTGCTTTCCTCGCCTATCTCTGACTGCAGGAATTCAAATTCTATATAAATAATGTGAACCTTGTGAGAAAGTTACAGCAGGGGGCAGGGCTGAGGCCCAGCTGGTAGATAGAGGTCAGGGCAGGGTTGCTGACATCTGGGGCCTCCTGGTGCAAACTTGAGGCAGAAGTACAGGCTGCAATTTCAAAGGCTATCAGCGGCACGAAAGAGCTGACAGTGAGTGGCAGGGCATTTGTCATGAACGCAAAAGACTTAACTTCACAACCTGAATTGCCAAGTAGTGATCCCGGAGAGTTGCTGGGTTTGGCAAAATCCCACATAGCCAATCCTCCTGCCCAAATAAAGGCAATGAGGAGTTAACTGCCAACAGAAGAGGTGCAAAATCTAGTAATATGTTCTGAACGGTCAGTCCTCTGGGTTTGTTGTTTCAGTTTTGGGACCACATCCAGAAATGCTCAGAGTTTACAGGTCAGGTTTTCAGGCTATGATTTACCTATGGGTACGTGAATTTATAAAAGAAAAAGAGGATAAAAAATTAGAGGATGAAAAATTATACTTGGAGCCAGAGTGATAGTACAGTTGGCAGGGCATATGTTCGGTCCCCGGCATCACATACAGTCCCCCAAGCACTCCCAGGAGTGACGCTGATATTTGTGATTGAGGGGTGGTTTTTGTACCCTTTTACTTAGTTCCTATTTAATCAGACTTCCCCTGGATTCCATCATAAAGACCCATTATTTACAGGGACTAGAGCAATATCACAGAGGGCAGGGCGTTTTCCTTGCATGTGGCTGACCCAGGTTCGATTCCCAGCATCCCATATGGTCCCCCGAGCACAGCCAGGAGTGATTCCTGAGTGCAAAGCCAGGAGTATCCCCTGAGCATCTCTGGGTGTGATAAAAAAAAAAGGACCAATTTTTTACAGGTTAACATACAGGTTCGCCTTACAAGCGGCCAACATGGCCGACCCCAGTTCGATTCCTCCGCCCCTCTCGGAGAGCCCGGAAAGCTACCGAGAGTATTCGATATGGCAGACACACTAACAACAAAGTCTACAATGGAGATGTTACTGGGCCCGCTCGAGCAAATCGACGATCAATGGGAGGGCCAACATACAAATCAAGTCCAAGTGCTGGGACACTGGCATAGGAAATAGTAATCATTACTATTATTACTATGGTTTGCTACATAAGGAAACTCAGGAGGTTAATTCAGGTTCACCAGGAGCCCAGACGTTAGTAAAAGGTAAAGGTAAAGGCCCTCCCGGTGATCGTCGATTTGCTCGAGCGTGCCCAGTAATGTCTCCATTGGAGACTTTGTTGTTACTGTATCTGGCATATCAAATACTCTCGGTAGCTTGCCGGGCTCTCCGAGAGGGGCGGAGGAATTGAACTCGGGTCGGCCATGTTGGCCGCATGTAAGGCGAACGCCCTACCCGCTGTGCTATTGCTCCAGCCCCGTATGAAAATATACAGTGGCAAGAAATCTTAAGAGTTTACAGAATGGGAAGATCTTTGTGTTTCCCTGAATTGCAATCATCAGCAATTCCCTTTCCCTCATAGTACTGAAGACACCAGTTTAATTTGAACTTGAGAACTGTAACGTAAAGAATGAACTAGGAGTGTATATTTAAGACATCAAAAGGTTGAAGCAGAGTGTTTGCCACAAGATCCCCCAAGCACCACACTTCAAGAATAATTCCGGAGTGCATATTCAGGAGAAACTCCTGAGCATCACCCAGATGGGACACAAAAATGAAAAAAAAATGGTCAAAGGGCAAGCCATGAGGAACCCAGAGATAATGGAGGCATTGTGTATCCCACACAAGGGCTGGGGGAGATTGAATGATGCATTCAAGGTAAATTGAAATTCAGATTTTAGGGACTGCTGGGAGTTTGTCTTGCAGGGGATGACAGGATATAATCCCTTTCACTCCTAGGCCCACCTGGAGTTATCCTGCCTGGGGAACCAGAAGTAACTCCATTTTTGGTTGTGCCTTATCCCCACCCCTACAAAAAAGTACTTGTTTTGTGTATTGAACAGAAAGCACTATGTCAGGGGGATCAGGTTTATAAATTACAGATGTGAGTGATTTCAGTGATCCCTGTGATCAAGGCTTTCTCTGCCTGTAGATGGTTTTTCTGGGCTCACCTCCAGTATCACATGGTCCCCTGGTACGACAGGGAGTAATCAGCTACCTGGGAAGCACCAGGAAACTTAGGATTTGCATCTTTGGGGAGGGAGACATAGTCAATAGTGCTCAGGGCTTATTTATTCCTGCCTTTGCACTCAGGAGTCACTTCTATGAGGCCAGGGTTGAGGGCTCCTAACGTCCTAAGGTCCAGCACCTCCTAATGGTTTGGAGGGAATTGATGTAGGCATGCAGGCAGATAGGGATGGCTCCCCCTCCCAAGGTAAAGGCAGTAAATTTCCCAGGAATAGCTCTGAAGTTGTGAAGGCCAACCTTGAAGAAAACAGAAACTAAGACCTGATCACACCCTCACCTATGGCCAGTAACAGACCCAGAGAAGCTCCTGCAGAAACAAAAGGCCAGGAAAAGAATTTCAAAGAAGATCATCACCACTCTCAACCTGCCTAGGCAACCTCCTTAGCAATGGGACTTTGACCTAGGTAAAAGCCTAGATTGGATTCCCTTCTGTTCGAGGGAGACCGCTCATTGGCTTTCCCAGACATTTGTGGGAGCAGTGCACGTGGAGGTTCCCCGAGTGTGGGAACCAAAGTCGAACTCCAGAATGATGTGGGGCCCCCCAACACTGCTTCCGACCCCCTCACTCAAATAATATAGTCAGATCAGGAGGTGTGGACCAGGTGGGGTGGGGTGGGGGTTGGGAGATGACCCCAGACCTCAATGGTGCTGCTTCTTTCTCGAGGGGTCCGTGTGCCAAGAGGAGTCACCTCTGATGGATTCAACTCTCTTACACCCGCAAAGTAAGAGAGGGAATGAGAGAGTCCAGCATCTTCCGGCCCTGGCCGCGTCTGACTGGGCCTTGGTCAGGGAGTAAACTGGGGATCTGTGTCCGGGTGTCCCTGCTGACTGGGGCTTGCCCCACTCACTCTATGTGTGGAAGGATACCCAGTTAGCAGTGCTCCAGAGCCAGCTACCCGAGAGCGAACAGGGTGACACAGGAGAGGCTTGCCTTCCTGCAGTACGATGTATCCAACCAACTCAGTTCTAAAGGTCTCCAGACCCCACTTCCACATAATCACAGCACTCCGCGTTGCTGAGGGTGCCATCTTCCGTCCTGAGTTTTGAGGTTCTTATACACATGAGAAGTCCCATTTCTTCTGTTCTCCGTGGAGGAGGGTGGCAGAAGCCAGATTCAACTCCAGCATCTCCAGATGTCTGGGGTGAAGGTAACAGCAATCAGAGAAACTAGGGTGTGTTAAGGAGAATTTTAATTAACATACGTAGGGAGAGGGTCACACCAGCATTGCTCAGGGATTCCTGCTGCTGGGACTCTTGGGGCCGAGAGAGATAACCACGAAAAAACTGCCTTTCTTTGAACACTCTTGAACTTATTCGCCAATGTGGCTTGGCACATGCCTCAGGCAACCGCAAGCAAACGTCCAAGCTGGCAAAACAATGCAGAGAATCCATCAAGGATGACCTCAAAGACAGGAGAACAGCAATGCTGGAAGATGCGGCAGTAGCCGGGAAAAGGTTTTGTAATGTCCGCCTGTCCTTCACCAACTACAAGACCAAGATTACTCTCCTCCGACATCCTGATGGATCTATCACATCATCCAGAAGGGAAATGAAGATTATTCATGACTTCTACTCAGATCTCTTTAATAGCCACATCCACTTGCCCACATACCACATTCTGCACCATGGATATATCATTCCTAATGTTCTCCCTTCAAAATTCAACACACCATCTCGTCAGTAAAGAAACAAAGAACACCTGGCCCAGACGAGATCAGACCTGAACACTTGAAGAACTTACCATCACTACTCATCAATACACTGGCTCAGCTCTTCACACGCTGTCTGAATGCAAGGTTCCATCCCAATGGAAAACCAGCAAGACCGTACTACTATACAAGAAGGAAGGCATCCACGACATTGGCAACTATCGCCCAATCTGCCTATTGTCTCTCATCTACAATCTGTTCACTCGAGTCATCCTGAATAGGATTAGCAGAATACTAGGTGAAGAACAACCATGTGAATAAGGTGGGTTCCGAAAAGGATTCAGTACCATCTACAATATCCACATGATTACTAAGCTCATTGAGGTTTCTCAGGAGTTCAAGATGCCGCTCTGTCTAACGTTCATTGATTTAAAGAAGGCCTTTGCTTCTATGGAGACGAAAGCGGTCATAGAAGCCCTAGCCAATCAGGGTGTACAAACTCAATACATCAGTATCCTCCGTGAGCTCTATTACAGATTCACTATGAGGATCTGACCACTCTACAAAGAAGTAATTATCCATGTCAAGAGAGGGGTTCGGCAGGGTGATACCATTTCACCAAAACTCTTCAGTGCCACCCTTGAGAACATCATGTGACGACTGGAATGGGAAGGAATGGGAGAGAAGATAGATGGTCGGCAACTATACCACCTCTGCTTTGCTGATGACATTGTTCTAATAATACCCAACATCAGCCAAGAGGCAGAAATGATGACCGACTTCGACCGTGAGTGTGGAAAGGTCGGACTACAGCTGAATTATGAAGCATCACAATTACAAAGACAATGTTTATTAGAAACAGCCTCGTTTCTGATCCTCCATTCGCTTTCAATGGAACCACCATCTCCGAATGCAAGTTATATATACCTAGTTTGAGAAAGAAACATGATGAATGACCTGGCACCTGAGTTTTGCAGGAGGATGAGAGTATCTTTTAATGCCTTCAAGAGCATTTAAGAAATAACTAAGAGGTCAAAGAACCTCCAGCTTCAAGCACATATCTTCAATTCCACTGTTCTTCCTGCATTAACGTATGCCTTAAAGACCTGGGCCCTATGAAAACAGGATGAGAACGCTACTTGGGTCTCTCAAAGAGGAATCAAAAGAGCTATGCTTGGAATATCACACATCACTCAAATGAGAGATAGAATCCGGAGTTCTGATCTCCATCAACGGTCAAGAATCAGGGATGCTGTCTGATCTTCTAAGGCATCAAAAATCAGATGGGATGGACACGAAATGAGGTTTACAGACAACCACTGGCCTAGACCCATCACTGACTGAATTCCATGGGACGTCAAAAGACTGCATGGACGCCCACCTACAAGATGTTCAGACTTCTTCCTCAAGACCCTGAAAAATCAGTTTGAGGCTCTCCATGTTCCTAGAACAAAGAGATGCCATTGGGCTACACTAGCACGCAACAGGCATGCATGGAGACGTTACTGACACCCACTCGAATAAATCGATGAATAAAGGGAGATCAATTGATCAATTGATATATTTTTTAGGTTTTAGAATTACTGCTTTTATGCAGCACCATGGTTGGAACTGGAAGATACTGTCTTCAGTGAAGTTAGCCAGAAAAAGAAACAAAATGAGGATGCTGTTCACTCATCTGTGGAGTACCGAACACTGGATGTGGAAATGTAATGTAAAGGGGCTGCTTAAATCATCCCTGATTCCAGTGTTTAGAGAGAAGCCGGACAAAGAAGGAAAGAAATTTGGGGCGGAAGAGACCCAGAAGTTTACAGGGATCAGGGATCCATTTATGCCAGTGACTTGAGTGAGGGGTGTAGCCATTTACCCAAAACACAGATTCAACAGAACTGAAAACAAGAGATCTAAGTTGTAACCACTGAAACCTAGTCAAGTGCTTCTCCAGATGACAGGCGGGGGCAGAGTGGGCACCTGGGTGGGGAGGGAATACGGGAACACGGGTGGAGGGAAGCTGATGCAGGAATTGGTGTTCAATAATTGTACGCCTAAACACAACTATCAATAACATTGAAAATACTGGCATTTTAATGAAGACATTAAAAAACAATACAATAAAATAAATTTCCAGATTTCAGCACCCACTGAGGTTAAAGACCCTCTAGTCTCAACATTAGACTCCGATATTTTTCCTGTGATGCTGAGACCATAGATGTGGTTGTGGGGATGGAGCCGGACCCCACCTTTCAAGTCGCATGCTTGGTCCAATGAGCACTCCAATGGCATAATAGTTTGAACAAGAGAATCTTACAGCACACTTCTATGCAATACCCTTGTTCCCTAAAGAAATTGCTGTAATGTCACATCCTAAACCTGTGATTTGAGTTTTGAAATCAAACAAAATGCACAATGAGAATTAGTCCAATGTTGAATGGAATGCAGCTGAATGACCAAACAGGTGGAGGGCATCTCCATAGTTCTCATAGTCCAAGCAAGCCTACAGAAAGGGAAAATCTGCGGGAAGTGTTGCTGGGAGGAGCTCGGCAATCCCCCAAAAAATACTTTTGGGTTTTGTTTTTAATCTTACCCAGTGATGCTTGGGATACCATCGGGGGTGCTGGACATCGAAGGTAGGCGGCATCTGTAAGGCAAGCACCCTCCCTGATGCACTGCTGTTCTGGTCCTAATTAACTTCACTATGGGCTCAGAGTCACAATTTAACATACACACAATAAAACATTTTTTGGTGCGTACAAGCGTACAGTAGGTAGGCATTTGCCTAGCATGAGGCTGACAGGGTTTGATCCTTACACACTGCTAAAAGCAACTTACGAGAACCACCAGAAATAACTGCTGAGCATCCCCAGGCCCCATAACAAAAGAAAACTCAATTTCTTCCCATTTTCAAAAACCCATGACAATGACTCAAAGGCAAATATATGCATGGTGTCAGATTGACCGAGCAGGGTCCAGAAAGGGTACCCAACCCTTTAGTTGTACAGTCTGGCCAGTTATACAACAGGGAAAACAAGAGCCTTGAAACACATGGACTACTTGACATACCTGACAGATAGGGAAGAATCACAACAAAGTCAAGAAAGCAAAGCACTGGATCTATCCGTAATGAACAGCTCCGGGGAGAAGACACCCCTACCCCATGCCACACCCCCACATTACATGTTCTAGGAATGAGAAGGGGACACTCAATGTCCAATGAGCAATGAAAAGATGTTGTGGACTGAAGGACTCCTGGGTTGGCCACATGCAAGGTAAGCATCCTACTTGCTCTACAATTACTCTGGCCATTTCTAAATAAATGGGAGAAAACGGGGGGAAAATGGGAGAGCACTTAGAAAACTTTCAGGTTTAAGTCTCAGTCATACAATGAAACACCCGTCCCTTCACCATGCCCATTTTCCATCACTAAAAACCCAAGTGTAACGCCATTCCACAGCCTTCCTCTACCTGTGGGGCAGATAATTTCCAATTCTCTCTACTTTGATTACATTCAATATTTTGACACAAGACCCACAATTATTATTTGGGATTTTACTCCGGCACTTATATCTGGTGAAAACGCAACAGTAGACAATTCTTTTTCAATTGCTGGTTATAAATAACATATAATTTTGGAATTCTGAAATTTTAACAACTAAATCTGGAGGAATTTCTGCAAAACCCTGCTGTGTTCCGAGATTTGTTCCTGAGTCTCTGGGATTAAGGCCATTAAACAGCTTCATCACGAGCCAGAGAGGTGGTTCGTGGGAATGACTTAGGCTCTTGTTGGGGTGGGGAGGAATTGGCCAGCTCCACACTCATCCTGCAAGGCCCCACGTATCTTCGTGAGTGTGGGCCCAAACCTGATGTTCCAAAGGCCTTTGGCGGATGGAGGCCACGAAGCCGCCAAGGAGGAGCAGTTGGGGGGACAGCACCAATTCCCCCTGGGGTGAACCTGGGACAGTAACCTACTACAGGGTCCAGATGCTTTTCTGCTAAAAGGCACTGGGTTTTGAGATTTGTCTCTGAATCTCTGGGATCATGGTCATTACTCACCTTGATCACGAGCCAGAGAGGTCAATCATAGGCACAAGACAACTCGGGGTTTCGTTGGGGCAGGGGGGAAAGGGCCGGCTTCACCACCATCCCATTAGGCCCTGCATGTCTCCTCACTGCAGTCCCAAACCTAACCGTCCAGAAGCCCTAAGAGATGGCGGCCACTGAACCGCCAGGCACAAAACCTATTCCCACCTGAAATACCCAGCTTAGGTAACCTACAGTGGGGACAGAACACATTTCTTCTGAAAGCCACTGGGTTCCAAAATTAGTTTCTGAGACTCTGGGATCATGGTCATTAAACAGAGTGATCAAGAGCCAGAGAGTTCATACATGGGCAGCGACTCGGGGTCTCATTGAGCTGGGGTGGAAAGTGCAGAGTCCAGCCCAATCCCATGAGGCCTTGCATGTCTTGTCACTGCAGGCCCAAACCTGCCTGTCCAATGGCCTCTGGAAGATGGTGGCCACTGAGCCACCAAGTGGGATCAGGCGGAGACACACACCCTTTCCCCCTTGTGGTGGTCTGTCGCCGGTAGCTCATTGCGGGTATAGGACACATCTCTGCAAAAAGCCGCTGGGTTCCGAGATTTATCTCTGAGTCCTGGGATCATAGCCTTTAAGAGATTTGATCAGGAACCAGAGAGACCTTGCCTCCAATTATATAGCTGTGCAGGAAATGGTTTGTTGGTGTGTCTTGCACATACCTAACTTTGGCTGTTTACTTTCTTGGAAGACTTTGCCCAAAGTTTTTGGAGTCTGGCCAAAGGCACAAAATCAATTTTGGAGTATCTGTAAGTCTGATGGTGCCATCAGGCTGCTGATGCAGTCGCCTTACAGGCACAGATTTACCTGCTGGCTGTACCATAATCCTGGGTTGTAGAAATTCTATATATGGGAAAAAAACACCAATAGTGGGGTTGGAATCACTGTGAAGCGACTAGGATGCTAGCCTCCCCATCCGATAGGTACCCAGCAGCACCACAGAATAATTCTTGAGATGCACAACCAGAAGTAAACCTTGTGCATCAAAGAATCCCTTCCAACTCCGCTGAATAAAAGCAGCTATTGAAATTAATCCAAAGAGGGGCTGAAGTGATAGCAGAGCGGGTAAGAGGTTTGACTTGCACGTGACCAACCCGGGTTCGAATCCCAGAAACAATATGGTCCCCTGAGCTTTACCAGGAGTAATTCCTGAGTGCATAAGTCAGGAGAAACCCATGTGAAACGCTGAATGTGACACAAAAAGCAAAAAAAAAATTATAATCCAAAGAGTAAATTTTCAAGGCATATACCTCTCACTTGTCTAAACACACCCCAAACTGCCAAACCCAGCACTGAAGCCAATGAAAATGAATGACGGCAAAAGTGTCCCTTTCCTTTGGGGGCTGCCTGTGTACATATCTGGAGTTTGGATAAGTGTTAGGTCCAGTCCAAAGGCTCCAAACAGGGTCCTTCACAGTTTCCAGTAGGGAGGAACGAGATGACCAAGACCTCCACTCTTTTCAGGCTCCTCACACCAAGGCCTGAAGTCCATGTGCCCAACCTCCAGTGCCGTCTTGGACCTGGATCGATGCTGGCTGCAGGGGCCCTCAGGATAACGCACCCTCACCCATGACACCTGAGCGACAGAACAGCACCCAATGCACTCCTCAAAAGCTCCACATCCACTAAATCCTGGATATCCAGAACAAGTAATAAAAAAGCGTGAATGCACCATACAAGCTGGCTTGACCTGGCACTCAAGTTGCCAAATCAGGGTGCTCAAGCATCCCAAATCCTAACACAGGAAACACTGAAGAATGAAGGATTACCTATTTTTCCATTTTCAAAGTATTCAATGCTGCATCTTGGTTGACTTCTGCCATAATTCCCACTAACCAGCTCCACTGGGCCAAGCCAGAAGCATAGCAAACAATAATAGAGTAGTGAGCCATGACAGCTCTGAGCAGGAGGGTGTTTCTGTATCTGAATAAACATTCAGTCACCTTCCTCCTTGTTTTCATCACCATGACCCATTATTTACAAGTTAACACACAAGCAATTCCAAGCACAAGAATACTGGCATAGGTGCAGCCCGGGTGAAAATCAGCAGGCTTCAGCAAAGTATTTCCCACATTCCTTACATATATACGGTTTCTCTCCACTGTGAATTCTCCTATGTATAGTCAAATGCGAGGATGAAGTAAAGGCCTTTCCGCATTCCTTACATATATATGGTTTCTCTCCAGTGTGGATTCTCCTAGGTAAACAAAGGTTTGAGGCTTCAGCAAAGGACTTTCCACATTCCTTACATATATTATGGTTTATCTCCAGTGTGAATTCTCCTATGAACACTAAGTCTTGAGGCTCCAGCAAAGGCCTTTCCACATTCCTTACATATATACGGTTTCTCTCCAGTGTGAATTCTCCTATGTATAGTAAGGCTTTAAGATTGAGCAAAGGCCTTCCCACATTCCTTACATATATACGCTTTCTCTCCAGTGTGAATTCTCCTATGTACACGAAGGCTTGAGGCCAAAATAAAGGCCTTTCCACATTCCTTACAAACATAGGGTCTCTCTCCAGTTTGAATTTTCCAATGTTCACTAAGTTTTGAGGCCAAAGCAAAGGCCTTTCCACATTCATTACATATATACGGTTTCTCTCCAGTGTGAATTATCCTATGTACATTAAGGCTTGAGGCTGTAGCAAAGGCCTTTCCACTTTCCTTACATATATACGGTTTCTCTCCAGTGTGAATTCTCCTATGTACAGTAAGTTTTGAGGCTCCAGCAAAGGCCTTCACACATTCCTTACATATATATGGTTTCTCTCCAGTGTGAATTCTCCTATGTACACTAAGGTTTGAGGATTCAGCAAAGGATTTCCCACATTCCTTGCATATATACGGTTTCTCTCCAGTATGAATTCTCCTATGTACACTAAGCTTTGAGGATTCAGCAAAGGACTTCCCACATTCCTTACATATATACGGTTTCTCTCCAGTGTGAATTCTCCTATGTACACTAAGTTTTGAGGCCAAAATAAAGGCCTTTCCACATTCCTTACAAACATAGGGTCTCTTTCCAGTGTGAATTTTCCAATGTTCACTAAGTCTTGAGGCAAAGCAAAGGCCTTTCCACATTCCTTACATATATATGGTTTCACTCCAGTGTGAATTCTCCTATGTGCACTAAGTCTTGAGGCTCCAGCAAAGGCCTTTCCACAATCCTTACATATATACGGTTTCTCTCCAGTGTGAATTCTCCGATGTACACCAAGGCTTGAGGATTGAGCAAAGGCCTTCCGACATTCCTTACATATATACAGTTTCTCTCCTGTGTGAATTCTCCTATGTACAATAAGATTTGAGGCGTTCACAAAGGCCTTCCCACATTCCTTACATATATACGGTTTCTCTCCAGTGTGAATTCTCCTATGTACACTAAGACGTGAAGCTTTCGCAAAGGCCTTCCCACATTCCTTACATATATACGGTTTCTCTCCAGTGTGAATACTTCTATGTATACTGAGGCCTGAGGATCGAGTAAAGGCATTAGCACACTCCTTACATATAAGGCTTCTCTGCACTATGAGTTTTCATAGGTCCATTAAGACTAGAGGTCTGAATAAAGGCCTTCCCACATGTCTGACATTCATGAGGTTTCTCTCCTGTATGAATTCTCCTATGCATAATAAGATGTGATGATTGATCGAAGGCCTTCCCACATGCTTCACATGCAAAAGGTTTCGCTCCTGAATTTATATTCATATGGTCATGATGGAGTAACCCTTGACTCACACTTTGTTCTTGGGGCTGACATTTCTTGGGATTCTTTCGACTGCGGTTTTCTAAGGGAACACCACAGTGCTGAGAACATGGGGAGGCTCCCCCACATTCCTTACACCTATATGGGTTCTGCTCACGGTGACTGTGGTTGAGGGTATATTGCTGTGAGGGACTCACTATAAACAGTGCTTCTCTCCATAGAAGGTGCCCAATTGGGGAATTTTGTGTCTGTGAACTGAGAATAACACACTCCAAGGAACTTTTTCCAGGAGAGGGCTTCTTCAGAGTGAGGTAGCTCTCACCATTCCGATCACCCTCAGAAGACATCCCGCCTGTCTCGTCGTCCTCATGGCGCTGAGGGCAGGATTGACCACTCGATACATTATCATACAGTACAGGATCAGAGACATTCCACTCGGGGTGGCAGCTTTCCTGTAGAACAACAGAGGATTCTAATTATTGACTTATTCACTGAGTCTTCCTGTCAAAAAACTGAGCCCTTCAGATGTAGTTTCACACATATGCAACGCAAAAATGCAAGTACTGACATATGAATTGTCTTACTATTGAATAACTTCATGTTACCATAAGTTGGACGCACAACATTGATGGATAGAGAGTAATTCTGTGACTTTCCCCCTTTTAAATTAATGAAGGAATACAACTAGAAATAATTCCTTCTATAGAAAACGGACACATCCATTTCAGGAGAAAATGAATAGATCCACATGTCGGTTTGGTTAAAGTTCCGTGTGGAACCTGTGATGCAGTGGTGAAGACTACGCTGCATCGTAACACAGCTGAAGCAGACCACGTGGCCATTGCAATGCTCTCACCACAAGTGATGCCTTTCAGAATCAATGAAGTTTTTTTTCTTTCTGTTTTGTTGTTTCTATTTATTGGTGGTTGGGTGGGTGGAAGGGCACACCATGCAGTGTGTAGGATCAGTTTTGTGGGTCTATGCTGTCTATAAGGCGTGCTGGGTAAGGACCATCCATCCCTATGCAAAACAAGTATATTTCTCACTGCACTATCTCTAGGGCGCACAAATTGCTTTCTAAACAACTACCACTGTCAAGACAATCAAAATTCACAGTATTTTTATACATGGTTGATTTCAGCACCTAGCAAAGCTAAGAGTCCTCTACTCCAAGCATCAGGTTTTGGAATTTCTCCCTGCCAATCCCAGCCTTCCACCTTTAAAATCACATACTTGGTCCACTCCTGCTGGCATAATAATATTTATTCTGTATTCGTGAACCTTACCAACTCACTCGTACTTGCTGACCCCATTCCCAAATCAAAGTGCTGTAATGACAAATCCTGAAGTCGCGGTTTCAGTTCTGAAACTGAAGAGAACATGCAATGCACACATGTCACACATGTCACAATCTGTAGCAAAATGATGCAATGTAATTAAGAGTACATCTTTGTGGTTCTCAAAGTCCAAAGAGACACACACTAAACAAAAGGTTCGGATAGTGGAAAACTGTGAGGATCTTGGCAATTCTACACTAGGTTATGTTTTTGTTTTTGAGCAGACAGGGTGATGTTCGGGGAACCAGGTTATTAAACAGATTATTGAACAGGTCACATTCAGGCACTGCAAGGCGCTCCCTGCTGTACTATCGTTTAGATCCAAACTATCTCTGTTATGGTGTTATTTATTCGAAAGCCATGGAAGCAAATTACAGGATCATTCTGTGATTGACAGTCCATGGAAATGAAGAGCAGCTTGAGTGCGACACAGGCACAAGGATCCAGGACACCAAGGCCCCGGCCTCAGCAGCATGTTTCACACATGCTCAGGGCACCCATACACTGCACAGGGCCTGAGCCAGGAAGGGTCCTCAGACACTCACCCGCACACACGCCTCTCCTACCCGACCTCAGAGCTCCTCCTTCCAGCCAGGACATCACTGCAGGCTTCATTCCAGTGTGCCCTACCCCAACAGAGACAGAGGCATGGATAAGTCACAGGGAAAAGGTGACAGGTAAATGCCCATGTTTTCCTGATACAAGTGGGCATATATCTCTAAAGCATGAACAGAATGTCCATTTCCAAAATTCCACATATTTCTAGTTATTCGAGAGTTAAGACCCAAGAAAATATCACAAATACTCTAGACCTGGCCTTGTGTATGGCCGACAGGGGGTTGATTAGCACAGTATGTTTTTGTTTTTTGTCTTGTTTTGGGTCTCACCTGGCAATGATCAGGGGAGACTCCTGACTCTGTATTCAGAAATCACTGCTGCTGTTGCTTGGGGATAACATGGGTTGCCGGGATTTCAACCCACGTGCGCCGCTTGCAAGAAAATCACTTTCCTCACTGTACTGTCTCTCTAGGCCCAGCAGCACATGGGATTTCCTGAGCCCCTCATGAACTTTTTACGATTTCAGTAAAACTAAGTGCATAATAAATCTGGAAATGGCCAAGGTTGACAAGAGACCCTTATTTTTTAAGCTAAAAATGTATCCAGAAAGAGAGCACAGCAGGAGTTTCTCACGGACAATCCAGTTGCGATACCCGATATCTCCTAGGGTCCCTCATGCCAGCCAGGAGCGATCCCTGAGTGCAGAGTCCAGAAGCAAAACCTAAGTCTTGCTGAAGTCTCAAAAGAACCATTATAAGTAAATCAAAGCACTGAAATAGGACAGTGTCTAACGAGTTGAGAGACGAGATATCAAATACCCTGTCGTGTGAAAGAGATAGTACAGCAAATATGACAGAAGCGCTGCACACACATGTGGGTTTGATCCCAGGCAGCCCATATGGTCTTGGAGCAAGTACAGGTGTGGATCCTGAATATAAAGGCAGGAATAATCCCTAATCTCTAAGGAAAAAAGAAAATGCAAAAACCGTCTGAATTGAGTGTCTGGTGCAAAAGTACGGGGGGGTGAGGCACCGACAGTTTAACTTGCCAAGAGGTTTTAATATACGGTTCCATATGGCCTCTGAACACTCTTAGGAGTCATTCTTTAGCACAGAGCCAAGAGAACTGTGGACTGTGCCCCCCAAACAAAGGCAATAGAAAAACCAATTAAACACACAAAATTTCGTGTAGTACACAAAGTAAATTGTTGCACCAATGGATGGAAGTATTTAAAGGGACCTGAGTGATAACTGGGCAGATAGGGATCTTCCTATGGACACAGTCGAAAACGGTTGATCTGAATCACCCCATACGGTCCGGCTACCCCACAAGAGTAATTCCTGAAGACAAAGCTGAGAGTAAGCCCTGAGTATCCACAGGTGAACCCTAAAAAAAACGAGGGAGGGAAGAGCTACTGCACGCCCGTCACAGAGCTACTCTTGGACACACAGCTGCCGCCCAATACCAGGGAGCCAACGCGGGTATGTTCAGACATGGTTGGCTCCACACTGCTCTCACAGACAGCCTGTAGATTCTGGTAGGTCTCCAGCATCACGTCCCTGTAGAGCTTCCGCTGAGAGGCCTCCAGGCATGACCATTCCTCTGGGGTGAAGTTCACAGCCACATCATGGAAGGTCACTGCGTCCTGAGTCAGCACACGAAGAGGGTGGGAGTCAGAGTCTATCTTAGCCTCATTCCCACTACTCTGAGGCCAGGTCCCAGGGTCCTATATTGTCGCTGGGCCTCTCCACTCCAAATGAACCAGCCTCCCTGCTCACGCATGACTGATGGGCCCCAAAAATCACATAAGGCAACTGGATCTGCTAAAGTGGGAGGACGTTATACAGAAGGTTCTTGGATGTATCTGCCTTTCCTGGTAACCACCCGGCCAATTCGAGCACCACTGGTCCAGTGAGCACTGTAGAGAGGATCACCTGAACACAGACTTGTACGATCCAAAAGACTATGCCTGTCTGTAGCAAAAAACACTGCACGCTCACCGCTGCACCCCCACAGCTCATGACCACTAGGATTTAGAACTCGACAGTCCGTATAGACAACTACTCAGAGCAGTGCATGGCATGTGTGCCTGTAGGAACTCACTGCACTGTACCGCCCCAAGTCCCGCTCAAATAAGGTAAAAGTTTCTTGACCCCAACATCTCTACTGGCCGCAGAGATCCTTGGCTCTTTCTCCTTGGGATCAGAGCATACCCAGAAATCCACAAACAAGATTATGTGAACGTAAGACTATATGACCGAGCAGGTAGTCTCTCTAAAGTAGGAAGGATAAAACAGGAGAAAAGCAAGTCTGGGGGCCCAAGTCACTGTAGTTGCCAGTATTCAAACGAGGCCATCACAACCCAGGGTGCTCTGAGGGCAGTCAGTTGTGAATCCAGAACACAGAGTCAAGAGGACAGCTGATGACAAAAACATTGCAAAAGAAGCCGAAGCAGCAGGTTGGCGTAACAGGACAGCTGTTCCAGGGACAGCATGTAGGACTGGCAGTCCCCAACATCCCATATGGTCAACAAGTACTGCCAGGGGCAATGCCAGAGTGCAGCACAAGAAATGATTGCAAGAATCCTTGCTCTGCCACCCCAAAGAAAACAGAAAACCCAAGATGAAACCTTTGGACCTCCAGTATCCCATTCGTCACCTAGACCTTTCAGGAATGAGCATTGAGCACTGAGATTTGAGTACTCCTCATGCACCACTGGGTCGGCCCCAAGGCCAAATAAAACAAAATAAACATACAGAAAAGCAGCTTCAAACAGCAGAATGGGACGGTCTGATCGGAAATCTCATATTGGAATCCGTCCAAAAGAAACTCAAAACAGATGGTCCAGGAAGCCTGGGCACTCCTGGTAATACCTCATGTCATTCTATCCTTCTACTCCTACCTGGGGACGGTTTATCAGAAGCCGCGTCACCATCTTCTCCTGTCACTGTTGTTCTGAGGATCAGCAGGAGGCTCCGTGCAAAAACCTGGACTAGTAGGAACATTGAGCACCAGAGAGGAGTACCTCCTCCCACTCCTGAGCTCAGACCAGCCACACCCTCGGGCACAGCCTCACAATTCTGCCTCTGGCAGACAATGGCAGAAGCTCCTGTCTCCGCTGGGGATGCAAATTTTGTTGGCATGTGTGTTGCACTTTCAGGAGAGGAGCCTGGTCCCAGGATACAGGGGAAGAAAAAAGAGCCTTCTCTGATCGCCAGCTTCCTCTCTGGCTCCCACAGGAAAGTCCCTGTAGGCCTTTTCAGGGGCCGACTCTCAGCCTAGGAGCTACTGAATACTAGCGTCCCCCTGCAGCTGGCAGCAGTGCTGCCCCGTGGCAACCGTAGCCTGGAATGTGGCTACACCATGTGACTTAGAGTGAACAAATCTTCAACACTCTCTTGCAGGGTAGACAAGGACATGCACCTGGGCACTCCGTTCTGGGGACCTCAGTATTTACCACAATAGCAGGTGTCGTCTGCTCAGGGTGAGATGAAGAGTCAGGGGTGCTTTGCAGCTTGATGTGAGGGACCTGAAATTCATGAACCAGAAAAAGATACACTGGTATTGCGGTTAGAAGGCAATAATGTGAACTGGGTGCTTGACTAGATGAACCAACCAATCCTCTGTATCTGATATGGCCCCCAGCAGCACCAGGGATAACACCTGAGCTTAGAGACTCGAGTAACTCATGAGCATCTCCGCATATGTGCTCTCTCTCCCCTTAAAATATAAAGAACCAAAAATAGACCCCGAAATACATTTTCATTGTCAAACCTCTGCCACCTTCAGCCCCCCCCCCCCCCACCATATACCCTGCATGATCACGGCTATCACAGCAGAAAATGAAGGTGACCAGCAACAGGTCTGCCATTAGGTGGAGGGGCTGAAGCTCTGCACCTTAAATCTGGGGATTCTACAGAAGCGAGCTTAGGGTCGATGGTTCAAACATGGGACTGCTGGGACGATTGGAATAGCCAAGCCCTCCGATGATTCCCGCATTCACCCACTGTTGCCCCATCCCGGAGCTGGAGACGATCGTGGGAAAAGAGTCACGCCAGAATCACGAACTCACAACTGTCACACCTGAACCCTGAGACAGCCCTCACTGCACCCCAAAGCTCTGTGTGGCCCTAAAACCTCCATCGCACCTCACGATCCACCTGGATATTGGCGAACAAGTGAAAAACCAGCGCAAAAGTGCACCCCAAGTTGGCTCGGCTGCTCGCTCAGAGTGTGGAAACGGGAAGGCGCAGGGTGCTCACAGGAGGTTGCTCGAATCCTGCAACTAAATCCTTCTTCAGAGTCCCCTTTAAAGGATGGGGAGCAAATTTACTTGTCCTTTGCCAAGTGAGCAACAGCCCCAGTGTCTGAGTGAGGGATGGAAAATGAACCATAACATTTATGACATCACTTATGACATCACTTCCGTTTCCATTAGGTACCTTAAAGAGTCAGAGTCTAGGCACGGAGAACCTTTTTGCCACCCAGGTGAATCTGTGCTGCAAGGGGGATGGACTCGAATAAAGGTGTGGAGAGGCAAATGCTGGACTGGTCGGTCACACACTGGAGGTCTGGGGGTAAGGAGAAGTCCCCTGATCCTGCATTGTCACCTAACATCGGACCAATGATATCTAAACACAGAATGTTACCCTGACTCTTCTCAAATGATCTTTGAGCTCAGAGACAAGAGTAAACACTGAGCATTGTAGGCTGTGGTGAAAAATATAACAAGAAAAAAGGCAAATTCTACCGAAGGGGTGGGGGGAGGGAAATGATGTACAAAGACAAATTCGAGAATGAAACATTAAAAGAGTCAAATTTCTGGTCCTTAAAAATTCCCTATTCTTGGGGCTGGAGAGACAGCACAGCGGGTAGGGCGTATGCCTTGCACACGGCCAACCTGTGTTCGATTCCCAGCATCCCATATCATCTCCAGAGCATTGCCAGGAGTAACTCCTGAGTGCAAAGCCAGGAGTAAACCCTGTGTATCCCCAAGTGTGACCCAAAAAAGAAAAAAAATAATCCCATATTTTTTATCTATCCGTGCTACAGAAAGTCACAGTTTCTCCTGAATCCCTGTTGTTCTTTCACCATTGTGCACATATATGTTTATATATAAGTGTGACTTTGTTTGATTTTTGTTTCGAGGCCACAACCGGCAGATTCAGGGCTTACTCCTAGCTCTACATGCAGGAATCACTCTGGTACAGACCATATGGGAAGCAGGGCATAGAACCTGGGTCGACGGATGGATGGTACTCACTGTACTATGGCCCCGGGTCTAAGTAAACGTGCTCCTAGCACACCCAGTGGGATTCCTGAGCAAATGTCCTTACTCCTGGAAAACCAAAACTTTCTTGCTTAAAAAAAAATCCTTTACCCTGGTTGGACTCTAGTTCTAAACAATTTAGGTTTAACATTGGTTCATCATTTCTCCTCTGCTACAAGGAGCTGAGGCTTACTGAGTAACACCCATCACAATCACACCCATTTCCTTAGTATTCATCTTTAATTCCCTGTGCTCTGCTTCCCCTATACATTATTCACCCATTTTCCCTAATCACAACCTGTGAATTGTAAAGTCAGATTTTCCAGAGATCTCTGGATTTTGTATTTGTAAATAAAATGTTGACTTTCTCTTTCCTTTATATCCTCTACAGTTTACTTTAGAAAAATATCCTTTTTTGCTCCTGAACAAGGACCAGTGCAGTCCCAAGTTGGGAAGATTGTGCTGGGAGGACTGGGATGGCCATGCCCCCAGCCCTCAGCTTTGTCTAGACAAAGGAAGGCAATATTATGCTTTTGTAACTTCAGAGTTAATTAACTGCTGATACTATATACTCCTGGGCATTGTCATGTATATGAGACTTAAGCCTCATCTGCCCCTTGTTCTTAGCACCCCAAAAGCAAGAGACTGGATGGACCCAGGAGAGCTGTGAGCTACCCTGGCATCAAAAAGGGACAGGTAAGCACCATACCAGAGGGGTGACTGATCATTTACGCAGATAAACATTTGGCAGAGTAAATTCTCATGGGGAGATTTACCCAAGGAGACACTCTGTCTCCCAGGGACATCTACGCTGCTTTTATCTTTTCCTCTAGTTGTATAAGTTATCAACACTTGTAGTTGTTTGGATAAACACAGTAAGAGACAAATATCCAAACACTTAGTTCACTGGGCTTTGATAGCAAATAAGGTTTTTTTTGCCTTTTTGGGTCACACCTGGTGATACAAGGGAATACTCCTGGCTGTGTGCTCAGGAGTTACTCCTGGCGTTGCTCAAGGGACCGTATGGGATGCTGGGAATCGAACCCAGGTTGGCCGTGTGCAAGCCAAACACCCTACCTGCTATGCTATCTTTCCAGCCCCCAGAGCAAATGAGGCTTTTAACACTTACTTCTCTGGGCTCTGAGAGCAAGCGAGGCTTTTACTGTAAATCCCAGACTAAGTCTTCAGGCCAGTTCACCTTGTCCTTCCCCATGGGGATCCTGTCTCTAATGTTGTAACTGTTTGCATCAAGACCATGCACACGTGCTTTCTAGAATGTTCCATTTAGAAGCTGGCGTAGTTTTCCCACTTGCCCATGGTCCATACAAGTTCCATGGCAGAACCTCCCTTTTGGGGTGTTAGGAACTACAGTAACTGAAGCCCGAGTCAAGTAATTATGACCAAGCAATTTTGCCCAGGAATAGATATACTTGAGTCCGTCTACTCCCAAATACTAGGAGTATAAGCATTGATGGTCTTTCTGTGTTTAAGCAAAGAACAGTGCTGTAGAGTGAAAACATAAAAATGCTATAGGGGAAACAGGGAAGCAGGTACAAATACACAGCCACTTCAACTACAAAGCAGTACAAATACAAAGTTGAGAATAACCAGAAAGTTATGGCATATAAGTAATCAAGACTGGCCTGGGGAACTGAGACAACGCGAAGAAAAATACAAAGGAAATGTTAAAGATAAACTTTAACTAAATTAGGGATGTTAGCAAGGACATGATAAGCTTCTCTGGGAGGAGCAAAAGGGGCAATTCACAGATGAAGCCTAAGACACTTTGGGTTAATATTCAGCAGATCACCAACAGCCTGGCCCCTGTTTCGTTCTTTGATCCTCTGTCACCCTTCACCAGTCAGGGTGTGGAGACCAATCATAGCCACCAAAGGCATGCAGCGCATGTCCAGACATTATTTGAACACAACTCTCAGTGTAACAGCCGGGTTTTGACTAATCAGGGAGAGATGAAGAGTCGGGGTGCAATTTTCAAATTGATTTCAGGATACAGAAATTCTACGTTAGAAAAAAAAACAATGTGGAGTCAGAGATATTAAGCTGGGAGGGGCGCTTCCCAGGCTGACCCTGATTGATATTCAGCATCTCACATGAAACCTAAAGAACTTAAAATAAAAATAATTCCAGAGTGCTGCTCCTTAAAGGAAGCCGCGAGATTACATATTTGTGCCCAAAATACAACCAAAAATAGCCCCAATGTAAATTTTCAGTTGCAAACCGCAAACACCCCTAGTACCCCACCCAAGGGATGGTCTGGAAATCAAGGCTACTAATAAATAGTGACTGAGGGCTACAGTGTCATTTGCCATTAGGGAGCTGCCCCTCAAAAATGAACAGTCCTTTTTTAGTTTTGGAGGCACCACCAGCGATATGGACAAGAAACTTCTAACTGCGCTCAGGCACCCGTCGTGGTCGAGCTTGGAGATCGATCTTGGGTGGGCCAGATGCAAAGCAAACGCCCTAACCGCTGTGCTACCTCTCAGGTCCTCTAAGTGAACCTGCAGCTTCTACAGCAGTGAGGTTGGGGCCAAAGCGTCCAAGACAGGGCCCAGCGCAGTCCCGAGCTGGGAGGGTAGGGATGGCCCGGCGTGTCCCCCCCACCTGGCCCTGCGCCCACCTGTCACCGTCCCACAGCGGAGCTGCAGGGGATCCCCAGAACCATGCACTCACACCCACGACCCCTGCGCCCCGGCACAGCCCCCGCTGTACTCACCAAAGCTCTGAGTCCCCCACAAAACCCCGCCGGGCAGGGCCGCAGGAACCGCCTGGATATCAGTTGAAAAAGCTTAAAAGTGTCCTTAGAGCTGGCTTTGCTCCGCCCCTCAGTGCAGAAAACAGGAGGCGCGGTGCAGGGCACTCACGGGAGGCCGCTAATGTCCTGCCACGAAACAGGCCTTCACAGACCCCTTCCACGACGGACAGACAGCCTCTTCTCTCTTCACCTGCTTAACAAATGGAGGCCTGGTCCAGCATCTTGCAAGCAATCATGTAAATACCCTGCTGTGACGTCACTTCCGCTTCTGCAAGCAGCCTTAAAGGGCCAGACACCAGGTGCGCAGAGAACAACTAGGACAATGCAGGTAAATGTGTAAAGCTAGTTGGCCAGAGCGAGAACACAGTGGATAGGATGTTTGCCTTGTATGCAGCTGACTCAGGTTCAATCATCTGGATTCTAAATGGTCCCATTTTGGTGTATAAGAGATTGTTAGGATTTTACTGCTTACAAAGTGTAAGTCTCAAAACATTTACCCTCAATGTTTGTGTAAATCAAATGGAAAACTGAATACAATGAGTGCAGATATGCTACAGCGAATGAAGTGCTTCCTTACATGTGGCTCTACCTGGACACAAATTATGGACAGCACTGCGGGATGTGACTCCCAGAACATAACACAGAAGGGCCTGAAGAATAGAGGTTTGGCTGTTTATACAACGTCAAAGAAGGCTAACCACAGCATCCTGGTTGATCTCTGCCATGATCTATGCAAAGCAGGGCCTCTGAGCCAAGTCAGAGTCACATCCAAGAATGAAACCATGGTGAGTCGTGACAGTAACCAGCAAAATGCAATGTTTGTACCTATTTACTTCTTATTTAATTCCTTCCACCTTGCCTTATCACTAAGATCCATTATTTACCAGTTAACATACTGGGAAGTCCACATGCCAGGACATTGTCATAACCATGGTGCAGGGGATAATCAGCAAGTACCTTTCACTTACGGTACTAGTATCACAGGACGCTTTCACATATAACGGGATTATTTCCTTCCTTACTGTACTTTTGTATCTATCCCCCACCTACTTGTTGAAACTAAAATTGTTTTACCTAAGGGCCCTGTTCTGACGCCGGCCATTGTTATCATGGAAGTGATTGATCCAACATAACTTTTATATTTACTAAAGCTTGAGGGAACATGCAAGCTTTCCTATATTCCTTACATACAGGATTTTCTCCAGGATTGTCTTTAAAGTTACAGGTGAGAATAATTCCCTTTCCACGTTCTAACATAAATATATATATTCTTACATATATAAATATGTATATTTATATATAGCTTCTCTCCAGTGTGAATTCTCCTATGCATAAGGCTCGAGGATCCAGGAAAGTCCTCCCCACAGTCCTGACAGATGTAGTTTTTCACTGCAAAATGACTTTTCACATGTGCAGTAAGGGCTGGAGACAAACTGAACACCTTTCCACATTCCTTACACTTATGAGATTTCTCTCCACTGTGAATTTTCCTGTTCAGAAAGCTATGCCAATTGCATTGAAATCTTCCTGCAGTCATTTCATATATGAGGCCTCAATCCAGGATAAATTTTTCTCACACAGCAAAGCTTGAGGATTGAGTAAAAATCTTCCCACACCACTACATACGTCTTCGTCGAGAATGAATTTTCCTATGTTTAATAAGGAGTTAGGGGAAAGTGAAGGCTTTGCAAAAGTCATAACAAACATAAGGTTTGTCTCCTATATGAAAATTTCAGTGTCACAAAAGGATTGTGAAATAAACAAAGGCCTTGCCACACTCCTTACATATATACATGGATTCACTGCAATGTGCGTTTTCTTATGGACAAAAAAGTTTGAATAGTAAGTGAAGACCCTCCCACAGTAGTGACACGAATAGTGTTTCATTCACCTGTATGAACATTCCTATGCTCAGAAAGACCTGAGATGAAAGGCCTTTCCACCAACCTCACATATATAAGGGTTTTCTACAAAACAGAATTTATGAACACTAAGACTTCAGGAAGAAGCAAAGGCCTTCCTACATTGCTCCCAAATATAAGTTATCTCTCCAGTGTTCCAGTGTGAGTTTTTCTGTGTATTAAGGCTTGTGGTTTAAGCAAAGACTTTCACTCTGTATATGCATATGGTTTCTTTCCAGTGTGACTTTTTCTGTGCATACTAAGATGTTTGAGTCAGAGAAAGGTCACAGCACATTCCTTACATGCATACGGACTCTCCAGTATGAAATCTCCTATGTATATGGTATGAGGATCCATCAAAGGCCTTCCCACAGTGCTTAAACAGTTTCTCTCCTGTGTGGATGTTCACATAGTCCCACCGGGATCATGCTGGACCCAAAGTTTGTCCACAGTGCTTACATTTCTGGGAACTCTGTCCAATATGGGCTTCTATGGGAAAGTGATAGTGCTGAGGAAATGGGAAGAGTGATCTTCTGATCACCCTCAGAACACATCCCACCTGTCTCGGCATCCCTGTGGGGATGAGGGCCAAATTGCTCACTTGAGCCTTTATCACAGTGTGCAGGAAGAGACATTCCACCAGGGCTGGCTACTGCCATGTAGAAGAACAGAGGCTTGCACTCATTAGTCTATGCCATGAGAGTTTTCATGTGAAAAGAAATTAAGCTCTGTAGGTAGGTAGCTGGTAGGGTATGGGACAATGAGTTTCTTGGGGAAATAATAAATCCAGATGGGGATGAAAGCTGTGACTCCGAAGCCAACCCTGAGGATACAGAGAGGAACTGGCTTAGTAGAAACCCAGAGAGCTGGAGACATGGAAGAGGAACAAAGGCTGGTAAGAACATCAGAGAGCAAGGTCTGGCCAACGCTCTACCCCTTGACAACATGCGAGCAGTGGACTCTCAGCTTCAAAGAAAACCCCAGGAGGCAGTTTCAGAAACATGATTTCAAACTGAGAGTATCACGCTAGTACAGTGCGCTGCATGCAGTCAATCTAGGTACAATGTCCAGAATTCCAAAGGGTCCCTGAGCACCATTTGACTAATAGATGGATGGAATTTTCCTTTAACCAATCGTAAATGTTTCCTTTTTACCTCTATTATTAGTAAAGTAACATGGGTGGGATCCAGGAATGTGACCATCCTTGTGAGAAATCACAGGTAAACGGAATGGTCTCCTGGGATGTGGAGAGCTTGGGACCTGACCCATATTCCCACTTATAAAAAATTTCATCAAGGCGCCCCTTCTATCCTTTAAAGCAACATTCTGTGCACAGTTACATGTATCTAAACTCTCCAACTGAGACCAGAGCAACTGTCGATCTGGGTAGGGCGTTGTTTGCACATGGTCAATCTAGGTTCAATCCCCAGGATCCTGTAGTTTCCAGGAACACCATCAGAAATAATACCTGGGTGCAGAGCCAAGAGAAACCATTGAGGATCACCAGGTATTGTAGTATAATAGTGGTCTGCCCTTGCTCCCTGAAAGGTGAGATCTTATGTTTCTTGATTGCCCATAACCTTTCAATTACCTTTGTCAACTGATCAGACTTTGACTTGTAAATATTGTCTTTCTCTTCTCCTTAATGTCTTTTGCATGGTTAGCTATTTCAGAGCAATTGCTTTTTGTATGGATACAGGAAGACAGTTACAAAGAAAAGCCTGAGCTTGAGAGTTGGTCTCCAGATAATATTACCTCCTGGACATCTGATCTCTAGACTGAAGCCTCAGCTGCCCTTACTTCCTCAATCTCATAAAGAAGGATCCGATGCGGGCAAGTGGTAAGCTAGCTACGCTGGGATCGAAATAGGCCTGGACAAAGTACCATAATGCTTATCTATAAGAGCCTGGTCATGGGCAAATTTTGTCACGAATCATAAAGTAATAACTAGACTTGGACGCTGCTGGGATTGGGAATGATTGATCCGGCCTGAGTCTGAATCTGTGGTGAGAAGTCCGCAGGAGAGTCACCAACAAGTCTAAAAGTTTCTATGACTATGTCCATACAGAATGGTAATCATTAGGAAGTAAAACTAAATATGTCAATTAAGTTGCTGGTCGAAGGAGAGGAGTAACACACCTTTAGGGCTGCTTTTTCTTCATGGGCTGCAGGTGATGGGGAAGTCTAGAAAATCATTTTTCATTGCGCTTCCCTTGAGGAGGCGTGGATTGGAGTAGTGGTGAGAGAAGAAAAAGAGCAGCTTCAGGGAGACAGGGGGAATGAAGGAGACTGAGAAAAGAGATGGTCCTCCTCCACCCTGATCCCCTATCTTCCAGTATATAGGCGTTACATCCACCAACTGCCTCCGGTGCTGTGTAATCCCATCAATGGCCAAGACCCAGAGACTATAAAACCCTGCTCCTGAAAGAAAACACGCAGTCTCCTGCCTCCGTGTCTGGCTTTCTCACTGGTGCCTTTTGGAGGAGGGTGTGCTGAGTTTCCCTCCCAACCCCGAGCAGAGCCCCGGCAGCTCACGACCTCTGGTTCGAGCCACAGCCATGCTTAAGACCACTCTCCACAAGTTCGGACAAGCCTCACACATGAAGGAACCGGCAGAGGAACCCAAGTGTGCAGGACCTGGGGCTGAGATCTCCAAGCTGCATTGGGACTGGGCCTCCTCCACCCAGATCTCCCATCTTCCAGTATGTAGGCGTGACACCCACCAACTGTCCCCGGTTCCGTGTAATCCCATCAATGGCCAAGACTCAAAGACTATAAAACTGTGCTCTGGGAAGTGCACGGCCACACAAAATTTTTTTTATCTAGGCTTAATCTGGAAAAACTGGCAGGCTACCAGAAGTATCCTGCCCACACCGCAGAGTCTGCCAAACTCCCCATGGTGTATTCAATATGCCAAAAACCAGTAACAATCATGGTTCTCTTTCTCCTGACCCTGAAAGAGC
Organism: Sorex fumeus; assembly: GCF_029834395.1. NCBI lineage: Eukaryota > Metazoa > Chordata > Mammalia > Eulipotyphla > Soricidae > Sorex > Sorex fumeus. Next base: position 992,609 of record NW_026606171.1, on the reverse strand, counting down.
CTCAAATGTGGCACTTCTTAAAATCTCAGGGATAGGAAGAAGGAGACATTACTGGGGCCTGCTTGAGTCAATCCATGAACAACAGGATGACGAGAGTGAGGGAAGAAGAGACACAGAGTTAGAGGACACGGTTGCGACATAAAGAGAAGGCTGAGAGCTGAGAGTAAGAGTAGCTGGGGAGATTGGGGAGGAGTCACAGAGAGCATTGGAGAGTGAGTTAGAGAGTGGGTTGGATAGAGCTGGGAGATAAGAGACTGAATAAACTGCAAGTAATCAGCAACCAGACTGGTCCTCATTCTACTTTCATCGGTCCAAAGCAACAATTGTCCAGGGCGGAGAAGTGGCTCAAGAGCACCAAATGTGGACAATGAGAGAGAGCTACCAGGAGAGACCTGTTAACGTGTAAATCCTGTTCAAACTCCCACTTCTCATAGGTTCCCCCTGGCCCCCCTGGAGTGACTCCTGAGTGCAGAGTCAGGAGTACGCCCAGAGCACTTCTGGCTGTGATCCGAAAAGAAAAACACAAAAAAGTTCTGGGGGGGCGGCTGGAGCGATAGCACAGTGGGGAGGGTGTTTACCTTGGACACGACCAACCCAGCTTTGATTCCCAGCATCCCCAATGGTCCCCCAAGAACCGGCAGGAGTAATTCCTTAATGCATGAGCCAAGAATGACCCTTGTGCATCACTGGGGGTGATCCAAAAAGCAAAAAAAAAAAATGAAAGTGAATTGTGTAGTTAATCAGAAAAAAGAACACAACTATCTCGACTTAGCAAAGAAGCATTTTTATGATGGCTACAGAGAAAGCACAGACCACGAGTTGCTTGTCTGGCACATAGCTGACCGAGGTTCAATCTCTACCACCTCACAGGGTCCCCAAACCTAGCATTATCAATGAGAACAGAGCCGAGGTAAACTCTAATCTCCATTGGGTGTAGTCAACCAAAAATAAATCAATAAATGTAGGTGCCACAGCTATAGTCTGGTAGGGTACTGGCCTTGTACACGGCTGACCTGTATACCCCGGCACAACACTGAGTACCATTTGTTACCTTTTGGCAGCAACCACAGGGTATGACCATATATATATATATATATATGTATATATATATATATGTATATATACACACACACACACACACACATATATATATATATATATATATATATATATATATATACACACACACGCAGCCAACATGGCCGACCCAAGTTCGATTCCTCCACCCCTCTCGGAGAGCCCGGCAAGCTACCGAGAGTATTCGATATGCCAGACACAGTAACAACAAAGTCTCCAATGGAGACGTTACTGGGCCCGCTCGAGCAAATCGATGATCAACGGGAGGGCCTTTACTTTACCTTTACACATATATATGTATACATATACACATATATATTTATATGTACACATATATGTGTGTGTTTGTGTATGTGTGTATATCTATATCTACATATATATATATATATATATATGTAATTTGTTCACTAGTCAACCTCCACCAACCAGTTTTGTAGAATGCAGGTTTGTATTTTGCTAAAGGTGGCAGAACTTTGAGCTTACCTGAGAGGTGCTTGGAGGAATCCTGCTTTGTACAGGAGACTGTATTATGGTAGACTCCTTGCAAGGACAGGTCTTGCATTCCTGGCCTATCTCTGACTGCAGGAATTCAAATTCTATATAAATAATGTGAACCTTGTGAGAAAGTTACAGCAGGGGGCAGGGCTTAGGCCCAGCTGGTATATAGAGGTCAGGACAGGGTTGCTGGCACCTGGGGCCTCCTGGTGCAAACTTGAGGCAGAAGTACAGGCTGCAATTTCAAAGGCTATCAGCGACACGAAAGAGCTGACAGTGAGTGGCAGGGCACTTGTCATGAACGCAAAAGACTTAACTTCACAACCTGAATTGCCAAGGAGTGATCCCGGGGCGCTGCTGGGTTTGGTAAAATCCCGCATAGTCAATCCTCCTGCCCAAATGAAGGCAATGAGGAGTTAACTGCCAACAGAAGAGGTGCAAAATCTAGTAACATGTTCTGAACGGTCAGTTCTCTGGGTTTGTTGTTTCGGTTTTGGGACCACATCCAGAAATGCTCAGAGCTTACAGGGCAGGTTTTCAGGCTATGATTTACCTATGGGTACGTGATTTTATAAAAGAAAAAGAGGATGAAAAATTATACTTGGAGCCAGAGTGATAGTACAGTTGGCAGGGCATATGTTCGGTCCCCGGCATCACATACAGTCCCCCAAGCACTCCCAGGAGTGACGCTGATATTTGTGATTGAGGGGTGGTTTTTGTACCCTTTCACTTAGTTCCTATTTAACCAGATTTCCCCTGAATTCCATCATCAAGACCCATTATTTACAGGGGCTAGAGCAATAGCACAGAGGGTAGGGCGTTTTCCTTGCATGTGGCTGACCCAGGTTCGATTCCCAGCATCCCATATGGTCCCCCGAGCACAGCCAGGAGTGATTCCTGAGTGCAAAGCCAGGAGTATCCCCTGAGCAGCTCTGGGTGTGACCAAAAAAAAGGACCAATTTTTTACAGGTTAACATACAAATCAAGTCCAAGTGCTGGGACACTGGCATAGGAAATAGTAATCATTACTATTATTATTATGGTTTTATATAAGGAAACTCAGGAGGTTAATTCAGGTTCACCAGGAGCTCAGACCTTAGCAGGCATATGAAAATACACAGTGGCAAGAATTCTTAAGAGTTTACAGAATGGGAAGATCTTTGTGTTTCCCTGAATTGCAATCATCAGCAATTCCCTTTCCCTCATAGTACTGAAGACACCAGTTTAATTTGAACTTGAGAACTGTAACGTAAAGAATGAACTAGGAGTGTATATTTAAGACATCAAAAGGTTGAAGCAGAGTGTTTGCCACAAGAACCCCAAGCACCACACTTCAAGAGTAATTCCTGAGTGCATATTCAGGAGAAACCCCTGAGCATCACCCAGGTGGGACACAAAAATGAAAAAAATGGTCAAAGGGCAAGCCATGAGGAACCCAGAGATAATGGATGCATTGTGTATCCCACCCAAAGGCTGGGGGAGATTGAATGATGCATTCAAGGTAAATTGAAATTCAGATTTTAGGGACTGCTGGGAGTTTGTCTTGCAGGGGATGACAGGATATAATCCCTTTCCCTCCCAGGCCCACCTGGAGTTATCCTGCCTGGGGAGCCAGAAGTAACTCCATTTCTCATTGTGCCTTATCCCCACCCCTACAAAAAAGTACTTGTTTTGTGTATTGAACAGAAAGCGCTATGTCAGGGGGATCAGGTTTATAAATTACAGATGTGAGCGATTTCAGTGATCCCTGTGATCAAGGCTTTCTCTGCCTGTAGATGGTTTTTCTGGGCTCACCTCCAGTATCACAAGGTCCCCTGGTACCACAGGGAGTAATCAGCTACCTGGCAAGCACCGGGAACCTTAGGATTTGCATCTTTGGGGAGGGAGACATAGTCAACAGTGCTCAGGGATTATTTATTCCTGCCTCTGCACTCAGGAGTCACTCCTCTGGGGCCAGGGTTGAGGGCTCCTAACGTCCTAAGGTCCAGCAACTCCTAATGGTTTGGAGGGAATTGATGTAGGCATGCAGGCAGATAGGGATGGCTCCCCCTCCCAAGGTAAAGGCAGTAAATTCCCGGGAATAGCTCTGAAGTTGTGAAGGACAACCTTGAAGAAAACAGAAACTAAGGCCTGATCACACCCTCACTTATGGCCAGTAACAGACCCAGAGAAGCTCCTGCAGAAACAAAAGGCCAGAAAAGGAATTTCAAAGAAGATCATCATCACTCTCAACCTGCCTAGGCAACCTCCTTAGCAATGGGACTTTGACCTAGGTAAAAGCCTAGATTGGATTCCCTTCTGTTCCAGGGAGACTTCTCATTGGCTTTCACAGACATTTGCGGGAGCAGGGCAAGTGGAGGTTTCCTTAGTGTGGGAACCAAAGTCGAACTCCAGAAGGATGTGGAGCCCCCCAACACTGCTTCCGACCCCCTCACTCAAATAATATAGTCAGATCAGGAGGTGTGGACCAGGTGGGGTGGGGTGGGGGTTGCGGGATGACCCCAGACCTCAATGGTGCTGCTTCATTCTCGTGGGGTCCGTGTGCCAAGAGCCACCTCTGATGGATTCAACTCTCTTACACCCGCAAAGTAAGAGAGGGGATGAGAGAGTCCAGCATCTTCCGGCCCTGGCCGCGTCTGACTGGGCCTTGTGTCAGGGAATAAACTGGGGATCTGTGTCCGGGTGTCCCTGCTGCCTGAGGCTTGCCCCACTAACTCTATGTGTGGAAGGATATCCAGTTAGCAGTGCTCCAGAGCCAGCTACCCGAGAGCGAACAGGGTGACACAGGAGAGGCTTGCCTTCTGCAGTACGATGTGTCCAACCAACTCAGTTCTAAAGGTCTCCAGACCCTACTTCCACATATCACAGCACCCCACATTGCTGAGAGTGCCATCTTCTGTCCTGAGTTTTGAGGTTCTTATACACATGAGAAGTCCCATTTCTTTTGTTCTCCATGGAGGAGAAGCCAGATTCAACTCCAGCATCTCCAGATGTCTGGGGTGAAGGTAACAGCAATCAGAGAAAGTAGGGTGTGTTAAGGAGAATTTTAATTAACATAGGTGGGGAGAGGGTCAAACCAGCATTGCTCAGAGATTCCTGCTGCTGGGACTCTCGGGGCCGAGAGAAATAACCACAAAAAAACTGCCTTTCTTCGAACACTCTTGAACTTATTCGCTAATGTGGCTTGGCACATGCCTCAGGTAACCGTAAGCGAACGTCCAAGCGGGCAAAACAATGCAGAGAAGCCATAAAGGATGACCTCAAAGACAGGAGAACAGCGATGCTGGTAGATGCGGCAGAAGCCGGGAAAAGGTTTTGTAATGCCCGCCTGTCCTTCACCAACTACAAGACCAAGATGACTCCCCTTCGACATCCTGATGGATCTATCACATCATCCAGAAGGGAAATGAAGATTATTCATGACTTCTACTCAGATCTCTTTAATAGCCACATCCACTTGCCCACATACCACATTCTGCACCATGGATATATCATTCTGAATGTTCTCCCTTCAAAATTCAACATGCTATCTCGTCGGTAAGGAAACAAAGAACACCTGGCCCAGACAGGATCAGACCTGAACACTTGAAGAACTTACCATCAGTACTCATCAATACACTGGCTCGGCTCTTCACATGCTGTCTGAATGCAAGGTTCCATCCCAATGGAAAACCAGCAAGACCATACTACTATACAAGAAGAAAGGCATCCACGACATTGGCAACTATCACCCAATCTGCCTATTGTCTCTCATCTACAATCTGTACACTCGAGTCATCCTGAATAGGATTAGCAGAATACTAGATGAAGAACAACCATGTGAACAAGGTGGGTTCCAAAAAGGATTCAGTACCATCTACAATATCCACACGATTACTAAGCTCATTGAGGTTTCTCAGGAGTTCAAGAAGCCGCTCTGTCTAACGTTCATTGATTTAAAGAAGGCCTTTGCTTCTATGGAGACGGGAGCGGTCATAGAAGCCCTAGCCAATCAGGGTGTACAAACTCAATACATCAGGATCCTCCGTGAGGTCTATTATGGATTCACTACGAGGATCTGATCACTCTACAAAGAAGTAATTATCCATGTCAAGAGAGGGGTTCGGCAGGGTGATACCATTTCACCAAAACTCTTCAGTGCCACCCTTGAGAACATCATGCGATGACTGGAATGGGAAGGAATGGGAGTGAAGATAGATGGTAGGCAACTATACCACCTCTGCTTTGCTGATGACATCGTTCTAATAACACCCAACATCAGCCAAGAGGCAGAAATGATGACCGACTTCAACCGTGAGTGTGGAAAGGTCGGACTACAGCTGAATTACGAAGCATCACAATTACGAAGACAATGTTTATGAGAAACAACCTCATTTCTGATCCTCCATTCGCTTTCAATGGAACCACCATCTCCGAATGCAACAATTATATATACCTAGTTCGAGAAAGAAACATGATGAATGACCTGGCACCTGAGTTTCGCAGGAGGATGAGAGCGTCTTGGAATGCCTTCAAGAGCGTTGAAGAAATAACTAAGAGGACAAAGAACGTCCAGCTTCGAGCACATGTCTTCAATTCCACTGTTCTTCCTGCATTAACATATGCCTTAAAGACCTGGGCCCTATGAAAACAGGATGAGAACGCTACTTGGGTCTCTCAAAGAGGAATCGAAAGAGCTATGCTTGGAATATCACACATCACTCAAATGAGAGATAGAATCCGGAGTTCTGATCTCCATCAACGGTCAAGAATCAGGGACACTGTCTGATCTTCTAAGGTATCAAAAATCAGATGGGCTGGACACGAAATGAGGTTTACAGACAACCACTGGCCTAGACCCATTACTGACTGAATTCCATGGGACGTCAAAAGACTGCGTGGACGCCCACCTACAAGATGTTCAGATTTCTTCCTCAAGACCCTGAAAAATCGGTTTGAGGCTCTCCATGTTCCTAGAACAGATGCCATTGGGCTACACTAGCACGCAACAGGCATGCATGGAGACGTTACTGACACCCACTTGAATAAATCGATGAATAAAGGGAGATCAATTGATATATTTTTTAGATTTTAGAATTACTGCTTTTATGCACCAACATGGTTGGAACTGGAAGATACTGTCTTGAGTGAAGTTAGCCAGAAAAAGAAACAAAAACAGGATGCTGTTCACTCATCTGTGGAATACCGAACACTGGATGTGGAAATGTAATATAAAGGGGCTGCTTAAATCATCCCTGATTCCAGTGTTTAGAGAGAAGCCGGACAAAGAAGGAAAGAAATTTGGGGCGGAAGAGACCCGGAAGTTTACAGGGATCAGGGATTCATTTATGCCAGTGACATGAGTGAGGGGTGTAGCCATTTACCCAAAACACAGATGCAACAGAACTGAAAACAAGAGATCTAAGCTGTAACCACTGAAACCTAGTCATGTGCTTTTCCAGATGACAGGTGGGGGCAGAGTGGGCACCTGGGTGGGGAGGGAATACGGGAACACGGGTGGAGGGAAGTTGATGCAGGAATTGGTGTTCAATGATTGTACGCCTAAATACAACTATCAATAACATTGAAAATACTGGCATTTTAATGAAGACTTTAAAAAACAATACAATAAAATAAATTTCCAGATTTCAGCACCCACTGAGGTTAAAGACCCTCTAGTCCAGGCATTAGGCTCTGATATTTTTCCTGTGATGCTGAGACCATAGATGTGATTGTGGGGATGGAGCTGGGCCCCACCTTTGAAGTCGCATGCTCAGTCCACTGAGCACTCCAATGGCATAATAGTTTCAACAAGAGAATCTTACAGCACACTTGTATGGAATACCCCTGTTCCCTAAAGAAATTGCTGTAATGTCACATCATAAACCTGTGATTTGAGTTCTGAAATCAAACAAAATGCACAATGAGAATTAGTCCAATGTTGAATGGAATGCAGTTGAATAACCAAGCAGGTGGAGGACATCTCCATAGTTCTCACAGTCCAAGCAAGTCTACAGAAAGGGAAAATCTGCGGGAAGTGTTGCTGGGAGGAGCTCAGCAATCCCCTAAAAAATCCTTTTGGGTTTTGTTTTTAAACAGACCCAGTGATGCTTGGGATACCATAGGGGATGCTGGACATCGAAGCTAGGCGGCATCTGTAAGGCGAGAACCCACCATGATGCACTGCTGTTCTCATCCTAATTAACTTCACTATGGGCTCACAGTCACAATTTAACATACACACAATAAAACAGTTTTTGGTGCGTACAAGCGTACAGTAGGTAGGCATTTCCCTAGCATGAGGCTGACAGGGTTTGATCCTTGAACACTGCTAAAAGCAACTTACGAGAACCACCAGAAATAACTGCTGAGCATCCCCAGGCCCCATAACAAAAGAAAACTCAATTTCTTCCCATATTCAAAAAAACATGGCAATGATCCAAAGGCAAAGATATGCATGGTGTCAGATTGACTGAGAGGAGTCCAGAAAGGGCACCCGACCCTTTAAGTGTACAGTCTGGCCAGTTATACAACTGGGAAAACAAGAGCCTTGAAACACATGGACTACTTGACATACCTGACAGATAGGGAAGAATCACAACAAAGTCAAGAAAGGAAAGCACTGGATCTGTCTGTAATGAACAGCTCCAGGGAGAAGACACCCCTACCCCATGCCACACCCCCACATTACATGTTCTACGAATGAGAAGGGGACGCTCAATGTCCAATGAGCAATGAAAAGATGTTGTGGACTGGAGGACTCCTGGGTTGGCCACATGCAGAGTAAGCATCCTACTTGCTCTACTATTACTCTGGCCATTTCTAAATAAACGGGAGAAAACGGGGGAAAATGGGAGAGCACTTAGAAAGCTTTCAGGTTTCAGTCTCGGTCATACAATGAAATACCCGTCCCTTCACCGTGCCCATTTTCCATCACTAAAAACCCAAGTATAACACCATTCCACAGCCTTCCTCTAACTATGGGGCAGATAATTTCCAAATTCTTCTCTCTACTTTGATTACATTCAATATTTTGACACAAGACCCACCATTATTATTTGGGATTTTATTCTGGCACTTAGATCTGGTGAAAACGCAACAGTAGACAATTCTTTTTTGATTGCTGGTTATAAATAACATATGATTTTGGAATTATGAAATTTTAACAACTAAATCTGGAGGAATTTCTGCAAAAACCTGCTGGGTTCCGAGATTTGTTCCTGAGTCTCTGGGATTATGGCCATTAAACAGCTTCATCACGAGCCAGAGAGGTGGTTCGTGGGAATGACTTAGGCTCTTGTTGGGGTGGGAAGGAATTGGCCAGCTCCACACCCATCCTGCGAGGCCCCACGTATCTTGGTGAGTGTGGGCCCAAACCTGACTTTCCAAAGGCCTTTGGTGGATGGAGGCCACTGAGCCGCCAAGGAGGAGTAGTTGGGGGGACAGCACCAATTCCCCTTGGGGTGGACCTGGGACAGTAACCTACTACAGGGTCCAGATGCTTTTCTGCTAAAAGGCACTGGGTTTCGAGATTTGTCTCTGAATCTCTGGGATCATGGCCATTACTAACCTTGATCACGAGCCACAGAGGTCAATTGTAGACGCCAAACAGCTCGGGGTTTCGTTGGGGCAGGGGGAAAAGGGCCGGCTCCACCACCATCCCATTAGGCCCTGCATGTCTCCTCACTGCAGTCCCAATCCTAACCGTCCAGAAGCCCTAAGAGATGGCGGCCACTGAACCGCCAGGCACAAAACCTATTACCACCTGAAATACCCAGCTTTGGTAACCTACTGTGGGGACAGAACATATTTCTTCTGAAAGCCACTGGGTTCCAAAATTAGTTTCTGAGACTCTGGGATCATGGTCATTAAACAGAGTGATCAAGAGCCAGAGAGTTTGTACATGGGCAACGACTCGGGGTCTCATTGAGGTGGGGAGGAATGTGCAGAGTCCAGCCCAATCCCATGAGGCCTTGCATGTCTTGTCACTGCAGGCCCAAACCTGTCTGTCCAATGGTCTCTGGAAGATGGTGGCCACCGAGCCACCAAGTGGGATCAGGCAGAGACACATACCCTTTCCCCCTTATGGTGATCTGTCGCCGGTAGCTCATTGCGGGTATCGGGCATATCTCTGCAAAAAGCCGCTGGGTTCCGAGATTTATCTCTGAGTCTCTGGGATCATAGCCTTTAAGAGGTTTGATCAGGAACCAGAGAGACCTTGCCTCCAATTATATAGCTGAGTAGGAAATGGTTTGTTGTTGTGTCTTGCACATACCTAACTTTGGCTGTTTACTTTCTTGGAAAACTTTGCCCAAAGCTTTTGTTGTCTGGCCAAAGGCACAACATCTATTTCGGAGTATCTGGAAGTTTGATGGTGCCATCAGGCTGCTGATGCAGTGGACTTACAGGCACAGATTGACCTGCTGGCGGTACCAAAATACCGTGTTGTAGAAAATCTATATATGGGAAAAAACACTAATAGTGGGGTTGGAATCACTGTGAAGCGACTAGGATGCTAGCCTCCCCATCCGATAGGTACCCAGCAGCACCACAGAATAATTCCTGAGATGCAAAACCAGAAGTAAACCTTGTGCATCAAAGAATCCCTTCCAACACCCCTGAATAAAAGCAGCTATTAAAATTAATCCAAGGAGGGGCTGAAGTGATAGCAGAGCGGGTAAGAGGTTTGACTTGCATGTGACCAACCCGGGTTCGAATCCCATAAACAATATGGTCCCCTGAGCTTTACCAGGAGTAATTTCTGAGTGCATAAGTCAGGAGAAACCCATGTGAAACGCTGAGTGTGACACAAAAAGCAAAAAAAAATTATAATCCAAAGAGTAAATTTTCAAGGCATATACCTCTCACTTGTCTAAACACACCCCAAAGTGCCAAACCCAGCACTGAAGCCAATGAAAATGACTGACGGCAAAAGTGTCCCTTTCCTTTGGGGGCTGCCCGTGAACATATCTGGAGTTTCGATAAGTGTTATTTCCAGTCCAAAGGCGCCAAACAGGGTCCTTCACAGTCTCCAGTAGGGAGGAACAAGATGATCAAGACCCCCACTCTTTGCAGGCTCCTCACACCAAGGCCTGAAGTCCATGGGCCCAACCTCCAGTGCCGTCTTGGACCTGGATCGATGGTGGCTGCAGGGGCCCTCAGGATAACGCACCTTCACCCATGATGCCTGAGCGATATAACAGCACCCAATGCACCCCTAAAAAGCTCCACATCCACTAAAGCCTGGATATCCAGAACAAGTAAGAAACAAGCTTGAATGCACCACACAAGCTGGCTAGACCTGGCGCTCAAGTTGCCAAACCAGGGTGCTCAAGCATCCCAAATCCTAACACAGGAAACACTGAAGAATGAAGGATTACCTATTTTTCCATTTTCAAAGTATTCAATGCTGCATCTTGGTTGATTTCTGCCATAATTCCCGCTAACCAGCCCCACTGGGCCAAGCCAGAAGCATAGCAAACAATAATAGAGTAGTGAGCCATGACAGCTCTGAGCAGGAGGTTGTTTCTGTACCTGTTTATTCAGTCAACTTCCTCCTTATTTTCATCACCATGACCATTAATTACAAATTAACACACAAGCAATTCCAAGCACAAGAATAATGGCATAGGTGCAGCCCGGGTGAAAATCAGCAGGCTTCAGCATAGTACTTCCCACATTCCTTACATATATACGGTTTCACTCCACTGTGAATTCTCCTATGTATAGTCAATTGCGAGTATGAAGTAAAGGCCTTTCCGCATTCCTTAAATATATATGGTTTCTCTCCAGTGTGAATTCTCCTATGTACACTAATTCTTGAGGCTCCAGCAAAGGCCTTTCCACATTCCTTACATATATACGGGTTCTCTCCAGTGTGAATTCTCCTATGTATAGTAAGGCTTGAGGATTGAGCAAAGGCCTTTCCACATACCTTACATATATATGGTTTCTCTCCAGTGTGAATTCTCCTATGTACACTAAGTCTTGAGGCCAAAGCAAAGGCCTTTCCACATTCATTACATATATACGGTTTCTATCCAGTGTGAATTTTCCTATGTACATTCAGGCTTGAGGCTGTAGCAAAGGCCTTTACACATTCCTTACATATATACGGTTTCTCTCCAGTGTGAATTCTCCTATGTACATTAAGGCTTGAGGCTGTAGCAAAGGCATTCCCACATTCCTTACATATATAAGGTTTCTCTCCAGTGTGAATTCTCCTATGTACACGAAGGCTTGAGGCCAAAGCAAAGGACTTCCCACATTCCTTACATATATACGGTTTCTCTCCAGTGTGAATTCTCCTATGTACACTAAGGTTTGAGGCTTCAGTAAAGGACTTCCCACATTCCTTACATATATACGGTTTCTCTCCAGTGTGAATTCTCCTATGTACACGAAGGCTTGAGGCTTCAGCAAAGGACTTCCCACATTCCTTACATATATACGGTTTCTCTCCAGTGTGAATTCTCCTATGTACACTAAGTTTTGAGGCCAAAATAAAGGCCTTTCCACATTCCTGACAAACATAGGGTCTCTCTCCAGTGTGAATTTTCCAATGTTCACTAAGTCTTGAGGCCAAAGCAAAGGTCTTTCCACATTCCTTACATATATACGGTTTCACTCCAGTGTGAATTCTCCTATGTTCACTAAGTTTTGAGGATTGAGCAAAGGCCTTTCCACATTCCTTACATATATACGGTTTCTCTCAAGTGTGAATTCTCCTATGTACACTAAGGCTTGAGGATTGAGCAAAGGCCTTCCCACATTTCTTACATATATACGGTTTCTCTCCTGCGTGAATTCTCCTATGTACACTAAGATTTGAGGCTTTCGCAAAGGCCTTCCCACATTCCTTACATATATACGGTTTCTCTCCAGTGTGAATACTTCTATGTATACTGAGGCCTGAGGAACGAGTAAAGGCATTAGCACACTCCTGACATATATAAGGCTTCTCTCAACTATGCGTTTTCATAGGTCTATTAAGACTAGAGGTCTGAATAAAGACCTTCCCACATGTCTGACATTCATGAGGTTTCTCTCCTGTATGAATTCTCCTATGCATAATAAGATGTGATGATTGATCGAAGGCCTTCCCACATGCTTCACATGCAAAAGGTTTCACTCCTGAATTTATATTCATATGGTCATGATGGAGTAACCCTTGACTCACACTTTGTTCTTGGGGCTGACATTTCTGGGGATTCTGTCCACTGTGGCTTTCTAAGGGAACACCACAGTGCTGAGAAAATGGGGAGGCTTCACCACATTCCTTACACCTATTTGGGTTCTGCTCACGGTGACTGTGGTTGAGGATATGTTGCTGTGAGGGACTCACTATAAACAGTGCTTCTCTCCATAGAAGGTGCCCAATTGGGGAATTTTGTGTCTGTGAACTGAGAATAACACACTCCAAGGAACTTTTTCCAGGAGAGGGCTTCTTCAGAGTGAGGTAGCTCTCACCATTCTGATCACCCTCAGACAACATCCCGCCTGTCTCGGCGTCCTCATGGGGCTGAGGGCAGGATTGATCACTAGAGACATTATCATACAGTGCAGGATCAGAGACATTCCACTCGGGGTGGCAGCTTTCCTGTAGAACAACAGATGATTCTAATTATTGACTTATTCACTGAGTCTTCCTGTCAAAAAAATAGAGCCTTTCAGATGTAGTTTCACAGATATGCACAGCAAAAATGCAATTACTGAAATATGAATTGTCTTACTATTGAATAACTTCATGTTACCGTAAGTTGGACGCACAACATTGATGGATAGAGAGTAAATTCTGTGACTTTCCCCCCTTTTAAATTAATGAAGGAATACAACTAGAAATAATTCCTTCTATAGAAAACGGACACATCCATTTCAGGAGAAAATGAAATACATCCACAGTGGGTTTGGTTAAAGCTCAGAGTGGAACCTGTGATGCAGGAGTGAAGACCATGCTGCATCGTAACGCAGCTGAGACAGACCACGTGGCCATTGCAAAGCTCTCACCACAAGTGATGCCTTTCAGAATCAATGAAGTTTTTTCTTCTTTCTGTTTTGTAGTTTCTATTTATTGGGGGTTGGGTGGGTGGAGGGGCACACCATGCAGTGTCTAGGATCAGTTCTGTGGGTCTATGCTGTCTATAAGGCGTGCTGGGTAAGGACCATCCATCCCTATGCAAAACAAGTATATTTATCACTGCACCATCTCTAGGGCGCACAAATTAGCTTTCTAAACAACTACCACTGTCAAGCCAATCAAAACTCACAGTATTTTTTATACATGGTTGATTTCAGCACCTAGCAAAGCTAAGAGTCCTCTACTCCAAGCATCAGGTTTTGGAATTTCTCCCTGCCAATCCCAGTCTTCCACCTTTACAATCACATACTTGGTCCACTCCTGCTGGCATAATATTTATTCTGTATTCGTGAATCTTACCAACTCACTCGTACTTGCTGACCCCATTCCCAAATCAAAGTGCTGTACTGCCAAATCCTGAAGTCGCGGTTTCAGTTCTGAAACTGAAGAGAACATGCAATTCACAAATGTCACACATGTCACAATATGTAGCAAAATGATGCCATGTAGTTAAGAGTACATCTCTGTGGTTCTCAAAGTCCAAAGAGTCCCACACTAAACAAAATATTCGGATAGTGGAAAACTGAGAGGATCTTGGCAATTCTACACTAGGTTATGTTTGTGTTTTTGAGCAGACCTGATGATGTTCGGGGAACCAGGTTATTGAACAGGTCACATTCAGGCACTGCAAGGCGCTCCCAGCTGTACTATCCTTTAGATCCAAAAAATCTCTGTTATGGTCTTACTTATTCGAAAGCCATGGAAGCAAATTACAGGATCATTCTGTGATTGACAGTCCAGGGAAATGAAGAGCAGCTTGAGTGCGGCACAGACCCAAGGATCCAGGACACCAAGGCCCCGGCCTCAGCAGCATGTTTCACACATGCTCAGGGCACCCATACACTGCACAGGGCCTGAGCCAGGAAGGGTCCTCAGACACTCACCCGCACACACGCCTCTCCAACCCGACCTCAGAGCTCCTCCTTCCAGCCAGGACATCACTGCAGGCTTCATTCCAGTGTGCCCTGCCCCAACAGAGACAGAGGCATGGATAAGTCACAGGGAAAAGGTGACAGGTAAATGCCCATGTTTTCCTGATATAAGTGGGCATATATCTGAAAAGCATGAACAGAATGTCCATTTCCAAAATTCCACATATTTCTAGTTTTTCGAGAGCTAAGACCCAAGAAAATATCACAAATATTCTAGACCTGGCCTTGTGTATGGCCGACAGGGGTTTGATTAGCACAGTATGTTTTTGTTTTTTGTCTTGTTTTGGGTCTCACCTGGCAATGATCAGGGGAGACTCCTGACTCTGTATTCAGAAATCACTGCTGCTGGTGCTCGGGGATGACATGGGTTGCCGGGAATTTAACCCACGTGCGCCGCTTGCAAGAAAATCACTTTCCTCCCTGTACTGTCTCTCTAGGCCCAGCAGCACATGGGGTTTCCTGAGCCCCTCATGAACTTTTCACGGATTTCAGTAACACTAAGTGCATAATAAATCTGGAAATGGCCAAGGGTGACAAGAGACCCTTCTTTTTTAAGCTAAAAATGTATCCAGAAAGAGAGCACAGCAGGAGTTTCTCACGGACAATCCAGTTGCGATACCCGATATCTCCTAGGGTCCCTCATGCCAGCCAGGAGCGATCCCTGAGTGCAGAGTCCAGAAGCAAAACCTAAGTCTTGCTGAAGTCTCACAAGAACCATTAGAAGTAAATCAAAGCACTGAAATAGGGCAGCGTCTAATGAGTTGAGAGACGAGATATCAAATACCCTGTGGTGGGAAAGAGATAGTACAGCAGATAAGACAGAAGCGCTGCACACACATGTGGGTTTGATCCCAGGCAGCCCATATGGTCTTGGAGCAAGGCCAGGTGTGGATCCTGAATACAGAGGCAGGAATAATCCCTAATCCCTAAGGAAAAAAGAAAATGCAAAAACCGTCTGACTTGAGTGACTGGTGCAAAAGTACGGGGGGTGAGGCACCGACAGTTTAACTTGCCAAGAGGTTTCAATATAGGGTTCCATATGGCCTCTGAACACTCTTAGGAATCATCCTTTAGCACAGAGCCAAGAGAACTGTGGACTGTGCCCCCCAAACAAAGGCAACAGCAAAACCAATTAAACACACAAAATTTCGTGTAGTACACAAAGGAAATTGTTGCACCAATGGATGGAAGTATTTAAAGGGACCTGAGTGATAACTGGGCAGATAGGGATCTTCCCATGGACACAGTCGAAAACGGTTGATCTGAATCACCCCATACGGTCCGGCTACCCCACAAGTGTAATTCCTGAAGACAAAGCTGAGAGTTAGCCCTGAGTATCCACAGGTGAACCCTAAAAAAAACGAGGGAGGGAAGAGCTACTGCACACCCGTCACAGAGCTACTGTTGGACACACAGCTGCCGCCCAACCCCAAGGAGCCAACGCGGGTCTGTTCAGACATGGTTGGCTCCACACTGCTCTCACCGACAGCCTGCAGATTCTGGTAGGTCTCCAGCATCACGTCCCTGTAGAGCTTCCGCTGAGAGGCCTCCAGGCATGACCATTCCTCTGGGGTGAAGTTCACAACCACATCATGGAAGGTCACTGCGTCCTGAGTCAGCACACGAAGAGGGTGGGAGTCAGAGTCTATCTTAGCCTCATTCCCACTACTCTGAGGCCAGGTCCCAGGGTCCTATATTGTCGCTGGGCCTCTCCACTTCGAATGAACCAGCCTCCATGCTCACGCATGACTGACGGGCTCCAAAAATCACATAAGGCAACTGGATCTCCTAAAGTGGGAGGACGTTATACAGAAGGTTCTTGGATGTATCTGACTCTCCTGGTAACCACCCGGCCAATTCGAGCATCACTGGTCCAGTGAGCACTGTAGAGAGGATCACCTGAACACAGACTTGTACGATCCAAAAGACTATCCCTGGGTGTAGCAAAAAAACACTGCACGGTCACTGCTGCACCCCCACAGCTCATGACCACTAGGATTTAGAACTCGACAGTCCGTATAGACAACTACTCAGAGCAGTGCATGGCATGTGTGACTGTAGGAACTCACTGCACTGTACCGCCCCAAATCCCGCTCAAATAAGGTAGAAGTTTCTTGATCCCAACATCTCTACTGGCTGCAGAGATCCTTGGCTCTTTCTCCTTGGGATCAGCGCATGCCCAGAAATCCACACACAAGATTATGTGAACGTAAGACTATATGACCAAGCAGGTAGTCTCTCTAAAGTAGGAAGGACAAAACAGGAGAAAAGCAAGTCTGGGGGCCCAAGTCACTGTAGTTCCCAGGGCGCAAACGGGGCCAGCACACCCCAGGGTGCTTTGAGGCCAGTCAGTTGTGAATCCAGATCACAGAGTCAAGAGGACAGCTGATGACAAAAACAATGCAAAAGAAGCCGAAGCAGCAGGTTGGCGTAACAGGACAGCTGTTCCAGGGACAACATGTAGGACTGGCGGTCCCCAACATCCCATATGGTCCACAAGCACTGCCAGGGGCAATGCCAGAGTGCAGCACAAGAAATGATTGCAAGAATCCTTGCTCTGCCACCCCAAAGAAAACAGAAAACCCAAGATGAAACCTTTGGACCTCCAGCATCCCATTCGTCACCTAGACCTTACAGGAAATAGCATTGAGCACTGAGATTTGAGTACTCCTCATGCACCACTGGGTCGGCCCCAAGGCTAAATAAAACAAAATAAACATACACAAAAGCAGCTTCAAGGTCATAAGAGACAGTGAAGGCCATTTCTTATTGATCAAAGGATCTGTACAACAGAAAGAACTTACAATAATAAATGTATATGCACCTAATGAGAGACCAGCAAAGTACTTAAAACAACTACTTTGGAAAAAGACATCAATAGCAACACAATACTAGTGGGAGACTTCAACACTGCTTTGTCACCTCTTGATAGATCAACCAGACTCAAGCTTAGCAAGGACATACTTCATTTGAGGGAAACAATGGAAGAAAGGGACTTAGTAGTTATATACAGGACACTTCATCCACAAAAAGCTGAATACACATTCTTCTCAAGCGTACATGGAACATTCTCCAAGATAGACCACATGCTGAGCCACAAAACATGCTTCCATAAAATTAAGAAGGTAGAGATTGTATCAACAATCTTCTCAGACCATAATGCGCTGAAATTAGAAGTAAATCACACACAAAAACAGAAAACTAAATCAAACACCTGGAAATTAAACAGTGCACTATTGAACAATGAGTGGATTAGACAGGAAATCAAAGAGGAAATCAAAAGATTCCTAGAAACGAATGAAAATGAGAACACGAGTTACCAAAACTTATGGGACACAGCAAAGGCTGTGTTAAGAGGAAAGTTTATAGCTCTACAAGTATTCCTCAGGAAGGAGGAGCGAGCACACATAAGTAACCTAACCTCACAGCTTAAGAGCTTGGAGAAGGACCAAAAAAAGGAGCACAACCCGAACAGGAGAAAGGAAATAATAAAACTCAGAGCAGAGATTAACGAGATGGAAACCCAAAAAACAATCCGAAAGATCAATGAAACCAAAAGCTGGTTCTTCGAGAAAATTAACAAGATCGATAAGCCTCTAGCAAAACTCACAAAGAAAGGGAGAGAGAAAACCCTAATAAACCGAATCAGAAATGAAAAGGGGGTCATTACAACAGAAACCACAGAAATTCAGAGGATCCTCAGGGAGTACTTTGAAAAGCTTTATGCCACGGAACATCAAAACCTCGAGGAAATGGATAAATTCTTAGACTCCTACAGACTCCCAAGGCTGAACCAAGAAGACCTGGAATACCTGAACAGACCTATCACCATCAAGGAAATTGAAATGGTAATAAAAAGTCTCCCCAAGTACAAAAGTCCTGGCCCGGATGGATTCACTAGTGAATTCTTCCAAATCTTTAAAGAGGACTTACTCCCGATGCTCTTTAAGCTTTTCCACGAAATTGAAATATCAAAAACACTTCTGAACAGTTTCTACGAAGCAAATATCACACTGATACCAAAAGCAGACAGAGATACCACAAAGAAAGAGAATTACAGGCCAACGTCCCTGATGAACACAGATGCAAAGATCCTCAACAAACTACTAGCAAATAGAATCCAATTACTCATCAAAAAGATCATACACCATGACCAAGTAGGATTCATCTCAGGGATGCAAGGATGGTTTAGCATTCGGAAATCAATCAACATAATCCATCATATCAACAAAAGAAAAGATAAAAAGCATATGATCATATCAATAGATGCAGAGAAAGCATTTGATAAGATCCAGCACCCCTTTATGATGAAAACCCTAGCCAAAATGGGGATAGAGGGGACCTTCCTCAACATAATTAAAGCCATCTACCACAAGCCTACAGCAAGCATCATCCTCAATGGGGAAAAACTGAGAGCCTTCCCTCTAAGATAAGGGACGAGACAGGGATGCCCACTCTCTCCACTGCTGTTCAATATAGTACTGGAAGTACTTGCAATAGCGATTAGGCAGGAAAAAGATATTAAGGGCATTCAGGTAGGAAAGGAAGAAATCAAGCTCTCACTATTCGCAGATGATATGATACTCTACTTAGAGAACCCAATAACTTCCACCAAAAAACTCCTAGAAACAATAGACTCGTATAGTAAAGTTGCAGGTTATAAAATCAATACCCAAAAGTCCATGGCTTTCCTATACACAAACAGTGAGAGAGAAGAAAGCAACATGAAAAAAGCAATCCCGTTCACAATTGTGCCCCAGAAAATCAAGTACCTAGGAATCAGCTTAACTAAGGAAGTAAAGGACCTGTACAAAGAAAACTACAAAACGCTACTTCAGGAAATAAAAGAGGAAATGAGGAAATGGAAAGATATCCCCTGCTCATGGGTCGGGAGACTTAACATTGTCAAAATGGCAATACTACCGAAAGCATTGTATAAACTCAATGCAATCCCTATAAGGATACCCATGACATTCTTCAAAGAAATGGAGCAAACACTCCTGAAATTTATATGGAGCAATAAGCCCCCACGAATAGCTAAAGCAATTCTTGGGAAAAAGAAAATGGGAGGAATCAACCTCCCGAACTTCAAACTGTACTACAAAGCAGTAATAATTAAAACAGCATGGTACTGGAACAAAGGCAGAACTGCAGACCAATGGAACAGGGTTGAATACACTGACATCTCTCCTCAATCATATGCTCATCTAATCTTTGATAAAGGTGCAAGTAATGTGAAGTGGAGTAAGGAAAGCCTCTTTAATAAATTGTGTTGGCATCACTGGACGGCTACATGCAAAAAATAGGCTCCGAACTCTGCCTAACACCATGTACAAAAGTAAGATCAAAATGGATTAAAGACCTCAACATCAGACCAGAAACCATAAGGTACATTGAAGATAAAGTTGGCAAAACCCTCCATGACATTGAAGCTAATGGTATCTTCAAAGATGCCACGCCACTGGCCGAGCAAGTGAAAACAGAGATAGATAAATGGGACTATCTTAAACTAAGAAGCTTCTGCACCTCCAAAGAAACAGTGACCAAAATACAAAGACAGTCTACAGAATGGGAAAGGATATTCGCCGAATACACATCTGACAAGGGGTTGATATCCAGGATATACAAAATACTGGTTAAACTCCACAAGAAGAAAACATCCAACCCCATCCAAAAATGGGGCAATGAAATGAACAGAAACTTTCTCAAAGAAGAAATCCGAATGGCAAAAAAGCACATGAGAAAATGCTCTACATCATTAATCATCAGGGAGATGCAGATCAAAACCACAATGAGATACCATCTCACACCTCAGAGACTAGCCCACATTCAAAAGAACAAAAGCAACCGATGCTGGCGTGGATGTGGCGAGAAAGGGACACTCCTTCACTGTTGGTGGGAATGTCCACTGGTTCAGCCCTTCTGGAAAACAGTATGGACGATTCTCAAAAAATTAGAAATTGAGCTCCCATTTGACCCAGCAATACCACTCCTGGGAATATATCCCAGAGAGGCAAAAATGTATAGTCGAAGTGACATCTGCACTTGTTTGTTCATTGCAGCACTCTTTACAATAGCCAGAAACTGGAAGAAACCTGAGTGCCCAAGAACAGATGACTGGTTAAAGAAACTTTGGTACATCTACACAATGGAGTACTATGTAGCTGTTAGAAAAGATGAAGTCATGAAATTTACATACAAGTGGTACAACATGGAAAGTATCATGCTAAGCGAAATGAGTCAGAAAGAGAGGGATAGACATAGAAAGATTGCATTCATCTGGGGGATATAAAGTAACAAAGTAAGAGATTAATACCCAAGAATAGCTGAGATCAGCACCAGGAGGATTACTCCATAACTTAGAGGCCAGCCGGGTATCCTAGAGGAAAGGGCAGTTCAGATAGAGAAGGGAGCACCAAATAAAGGATGTTTGGAGGATCCTCCCAGGAGGGGAGATGCATGTCGAAAGTAGACTATGGACTGAACATGTTTGCCACTCAATGCCTCTTTTGCAGACCACAACACCCAAAAGGAGAGAGAGAACACAGGGGATTGCCCTGCCACAGAGACAGGGGGGATGGGGGGATGGGGGGATGGGAGTGGGAGGGATATTATCCATGGTGGTGGAAAATGGGCACTGGTGTAGGGATGGGTATCTGATCATTGTATAATTGAAACCAAAGCACAAAAAATTGTAAATCTACAACTTTAAAAAAAAATAAAATACAATAAAGGGAAAAAAAATTAAAAAAAAAAAAAGTAAAAGCAGCTTCAAACAGCAGAATGGGACGGTCTGATCGGAAGTCTCATCTTGGAATCCGTCCAAAAGAAACTCAAAACAGATGGTCCAGGAAGCCTGGGCACTCCTGGTACTACCTCATGTCATTCTATCCCTCTACTCCTACCTGGGGACAGTTTATCAGAAGCCGCGTCACCATCTTCTCCTGTCACTGTTGTTCTGAGGATCAGCAGGAGGCTCCGTGCAAAAACCTGGAGAAGTAGGAACATTGAGCACCAGACAGGAGCACCTTCTCCCACTCCTGATCTCAGACCAGCCACACCCTAGGGCACAGCCTCACAATTCTGCCTCTGGGAGACAATGGCAGAAGCTCCTGTCTCCGCTGGGGATGCAAATTTTGTTGGCATCTGTGCTGCACTTTCAGGAGAGGAGCCTGGGCCCAGGATACAGGGGAAGAAAAAACAGCCTTCTCTGATCCCCAGATTCCTCTCTGGCTCCCACAGGAAAGTCCCTGTAGGCCTTTTAGGTGCCGACTCTCAGCCCAGGATCTCCCGAATACTACCGCCCCCCTGCAGCTGGCAGCAGTGCTGCCCCATGGCAACCGTAGCCTAGAATGTGGCTACACCATGTGACTTAGAGTGAACAAATCTTCGACACTCTCTTGCAGGGTAGACAAGGACATGCACCTGGGCACTCTGTTCTGGGGACCTCACTATTTACCACAATGGCAGGTGTCGTCTGCTCAGGGTGAGATTAAGAGTCAGGGGTGCTTTGCAGCTTGATGTGAGGGACCTGAAATTCATGAACCAGAAAAAGATACACTGGTATTGCGGTTAGAAGGAAATAATGTGAACTGGGTGCTTGACTAGATGAACCAACCAATCCTCTGTATCCGATATGGCCCCCAGCAGCACCAGGGATAATACCTGAGCTTAGAGACTCGAGTAACTCATGAGCATCTCCGCATATGTGCTCTCCCTCCCCTTAAAATATAAAGAACCAAAAATAGCCCCTGAAATACATTTTCATTGGCAAACCTCTGCCACTTGCAGGCCCCCTTCCCCCCCATATACACTGCATGATCGCGGCTATCACAGCAGAAAATGAAGATGACGAGCAAGATGTCTCCTGCCATTAGGGGGAGGGGCTGAAGCTCTGCACCTTAAATCTGGGGATTCTACAGAAGCGAGCTTAGGGTCGATGGTTCAAACATGGGACTGCTGGGACGATTGGAATAGCCAAGCCCTCGGATGATTCCCGCATTCACCCACTGTTGCCCCATCGCGGAGCTGGAGACGATCGTGAGAAAAGAGTCATGCCAGAATCACGAACTCACAACTGTCACAACTGAACCCAGAGACAGCCCCCACTGCACCCCAAAGCTCTGCGTCGCCCTAAAACCTCCATCACACCTCACGATCCACCTGGATGTTGGCGAACAAGTGAAAAACCTGCGCAAAAGTGCCCCCCAAGTTGGCTCGGCTGCTCGGCTCAGAGTGTGGAAACGGGAAGGCGCAGGGTGCTAACAGGAGGTTGCTCGAATCCTGCAACTAAATCCTTCTTCAGAGTCCCCCTTCCAGGATGGGGAGCAAATTTACTTGTCCTTTGCCAAGTGACCAACAGCCCCAGTGTATGAGTGAGGGATGGAAAATGAACCATGACATTTATGACATCACTTATGACATCACTTCCGTATCCATTAGGTACCTTAAAGAGCCAGAGTCTAGGCAAGGAGAACCTTTTTGCCACCCAGGTGAATATGTGCTGCGAGGGGGATGGACTCGAATAAAGGAGTGGAGAGGCAAATGCTGGACAGGTCGGTCACACACTGGGGCACTGGGGGTAAGAAGTCCCCTGATCCTGCATTGTCACCTAACATCGGACCAATAATATCTAAACACAGAACGTTACCCTGACTCTTGTCAAATGATCTTTGAGCTCAGAGACAAGAGTAAACCCTGAGCACTGTAGGCTGTGGTGAAAAATTTAAGAAGAAAAAGGCAAATTCTACCGAAGGTGGGGGGGAAATGATGTACAAAGACAAATTCGAGAATGAAACATTAAAAGAGTCAAATTTCTGGTTCTTAAAAATCCCCTATTCTTGGGGGTGGAGAAACAGCACAGCGGGTAGGGCGTATGCCTTTCACACGGCCAACCTGGGTTCGATTCCCAGCATCCCATATCATCTCCTGAGCATTGCCAGGAGTAACTCCTGAGTGCAAAGCCAGGAGTAATCCCTGTGCATCTCCAAGTGTGACCCAAAAAAGAAAAAATAATCCCATATTTTTGATCTATCCGTGCTACAGAAAGTCACAATTTCTCCTGAATCCCTGTTGTTCTTTCACCATTGTGCATATATATGTGTATATATAAGTGTGACTTTGTTTGATTTTTGTTTCGAGGCCACAACCGGCAGATTCAGGGCTTACTCCTAGCTCTACACGCAGGAATCACTCTGGTACAGACCATATGGGATGCAGGGCATAGAACCTGGGTCGATTGCTTGGATGGTTCCTTACCCACTGTACTATGGATCCAGGTCTAACTAAACGTGCTCCTAGCACACTGAGTGGGATTCCTGAGCAAATGTACTTACTCCTGGAAAACCAAAACTTTCTTGCTTAAAAAAAAAACAAAATCCTTTACCCTGGTTGGATTCTAGTTCTAAACAATTTAGGTTTAACATTGGTTCATCATTTCTCCTCTGCTACAAGGAGCTGAGGCTTACTGAGTAACACCCATCCTAATCACACCCATTTCCTTAGTATTCATCTTTAATTCCCTGTACTCTGCTTCCCCTATACATTATTCACCAATTTTCCCTAATCACAACCTGTGAATTGTAAAGTCAGATTCTCCAGAGATCTCTGGATTTTGTATTTGTAAATAAAATGTTGACTTTCTCTTTCCTTTATATCCTCTACAGTTTACTTTAGAAAAATATCCTTTTTTGCTCCTGAACAAGGACCAGTGCAGTCCCAAGTTGGGAAGATTGTGCTGGGAGGGTTGGGATGGCCATGCCCCCAGCCCTCAGCTTTGTCTAGACAAAGGAAGGCAATATTATGCTTTTGTAACTTCAGAGTTAATTAATTGCAGACACTATATACTCCTGGGCATTGTCATGTATATGAGACTTAAGCCTCATCTGCCCTTTGTTCTTAGCACCCCAAAAGCAAGAAACTGGATGGACCCAGGAGAGCTCTAAGCTACCCTGGCATCAAAAAGGGACAGGTAAGCACCATACCAGAGGGGTGACTGATCATTTAGGCAGATAAACATTTGGCAGAGTAAATTCTCATGGGGAGATTTACCCAAGGAGACACTCTGTCTCCCACGGACATCTACGTTGCTTTTATCTTTTCCTCTAGTTGTATAAGTTATCAACACTTGTAGTTGTTTGGATAAACACAGTAAGAGACAAATATCCCAACACTTAGTTATCTGGGCTTTGACAGCAAATAAGGCTTTTTTTTTTCCTTTTTGCTTTTTTGGGTCACACCCGGTGATACAAGGGGATACTCCTGGCTCTGCGCTCAGGAGTTACTCCTGGCATTGCTCAAGGGACCATATGGGATGCTGGGAATCGAATCCAGGTTGACCGTGTGAAGCCAAACACCCTACCTGCTGTGCTATCTCTCCAGCCCCCAGAGCAAATGAGGCTTTTAACACTTACTTTTCTGGGCTCTGAGAGCAAGCAAGGCTTTTACTGTAAATCCCAGACTAAGTCTTTCAGGCCAGTTCACCTTGTCCTTCCCCATGGGGATCCTGTCTCTAATGCTGTAACTGTTTGCAACAAGACCATGCACACGTGCTTTCTAGAATGTTCCATTTCGAAGCTGGGGTAGTTTTCCCACTTGCCCCTGGTCCATACAAGTTCCACGGCAGAACCTCCCTTTTGGGGTGTTAGGAACTACAGTAACTGAAGCCCGAGTCAAGTAATTATGACCAAGCAATTATGCCCAGGAGTAGATATACTTGAGTCCATCTACTCCGAAATACTAGGAGTATAAGCATTGATGGTCTTTCTGTGTTTAACCAAAGAACAGTGCTGTAGAGTGAAAACATAAAAATGCTATAGGGGAAACAGGGAAGCAGGTACAAATCCACAGCCACTTCAACTACAAAGCAGTACAAATACAAAGTTGAGAATAACCAGAAAGTTATGGTATATAAGTAATCAAGACTGGCCTGGGGAACTGAGACAACACGAAGAAAAATACAAAGGAAATGTTAAAGATAAACTTTAACTAAATCAGAGATGTTAGCAAGGACATGATAAGCTTCTCTGGGAGGAGCAAAAGGGGCAATTCACAGATGAAGCCTAAGACACTTTGGGTTAATATCCAGCAGATCACCAACAGCCTGGCCCGTTTCCTTCTTTGATCCTCTGTTACCCTTCACCGGCCAGGGTGGGGAGACCAACCACAGCCACCAAAGGCATGCAGCACATGTCCAGACATTATTTGAATACAACTCTCAGTGTAATAGCCGGGTTTTGCCTAATCAGGGAGAGATGAAGAGTCGGGGTGCAATTTTCAAATTGGTTTTAGGATACAGAAATTCTACGTTAGAAAAAACAACAATGTGTAGTCAGAGATATTAAGCTGGGAGGGGCGCTTCCCATGCTGACCCTGATTGATATTCAGCATCTCACATGAAGCCTAAAGAACTTAAAAAGAATTCCAGAGTGCTGCTCTTTAAGGAAGCCCCGAGATTACATATTTGTGCCCAAATACAACTAAAAATAGCCCCAAAGTAAATTTTCAGTTGCAAACCGCAACCACCTCTAGAACCCCACCCAAGGGATGGTCTGGAAATCAAGGCTACTAATGAATAGTGACTGAGGGCTACAGTGTCATTTGCCATCAGGGAGCTGCCCCTCAAAAATGAACAGTCCTTTTACAGTTTTGGAGGCACCACCGGCGATATGGACAAGAAACTTCTAAGTGCGCTCAGGCACCCGTCCTGGTCGAGCTTGGAGATCGATCTTGGGTGGGCCAGATGCAAAGCAAACGCCCTGACCGCTGTGCTATCTCTCAGGTCCTCTAAGTGAACCTGCAGCTTCTACAGCAGTGAGGTTGGGGCAAAAGCGTCCAAGACAGGGCCCAGCGCAGTCCCGAGCTCGGAGGGTAGGGATGGCCCAGCGCCCGCCCCACCCACTCGGCCCCGCACCCACCTGCCACCATCCCACGGCAGAGCTGCAGGGGATCCCCAGAATCACGCACTCACACCCGCGACCCCTGCGCCCGAGCACAGCCCCCACTGCACTCACCAAAGCTCCGAGTCCCCCACAAAACCACGCCGGGCGGCAGGAACCAGGAACCGCGTGGATATCAGTTGAGACAGCTTAAAAGTGTCCTTAGAGCTGGCTTGGCTCCACCCCTCAGTGCAGAAACTGGGAAGCGCGGTGCCGGGTGCTCACGGGAGGCCGCTAGTGTTCTGCCACGAAACCGGCCTTCACAGACCCCTTCCACGACGGACAGACAGCCTCTTCTCCCTTCACCTGCTTGACAAATGGAGGCCTGATCCAGCATCTTGCAAGCAAACATGTAAATGCCCTGCTCTGACGTCACTTCCGCTTCTGCAAGCAGCCTTAAAGGGCCAGACACCAGCTGCGCAGAGAACAACTAGGAAAATGCAGGTAAATGTGGA
Source organism: Sorex fumeus (assembly GCF_029834395.1). Lineage (NCBI taxonomy): Eukaryota > Metazoa > Chordata > Mammalia > Eulipotyphla > Soricidae > Sorex > Sorex fumeus. The sequence continues at coordinate 965,599 of NW_026606171.1, read as the reverse complement.
AGGCTAGTTGGCTGGAGCCAGAGCACAGTGGATAGGTTGTTTGCCTTGTACGCAGCTGACTCAGGTTCAATCATCTGGATTCTATATGGTCCCATTTTGGTGTATAAGAGATTGTTAGGATTTTACTGCTTACAAAGTGTAAGTCTCAAAACATTTACCCTCAATGTTTGTGTAAATCAAATGGAAAACTGAATACAATGAGTGCAGATATGCTACTGCGAATGAAGTGCTTCCTTGCATGTGGCTCTACCTGGACACAAATTATGGACAGCACTGCGGGATGTGACTCCCAGAACATAACATAGAAGGGCCTGAAGAATAGAGGTTTGGCTGTGTATACAACGTCAAAAAAGGCTAACCACAGCATCCTGATTGATCTCTGCCATGATCTATGCAAAGCAGGGCCTCTGAGCCAAGTCAGAGTTACAGCCAAGAATGAAACCATGGTGAGTCGTGACAGTACCCAGCAAAATGCAATGTTTGTACCTATTTACTTCTTATTTAATTCCTTCCACCTTGCCTTATCACTAAGATCCATTATTTACCAGTTAACATACTGGGAAGTCCACATGCCAGGACATTGTCATAACCATGGTGCAGGGGATAATCAGCAAGTACCTTTCACTTATGGTACTAGTATCACAGGAAGCTTTCACATATAACAGGATTATTTCCTTCCTTCCTGTACTTTTGTATCTATCCCCCACCTACTTGTTGAAACTAAAATTGTTTTACCTAAGGGCCCTGTTCTTACGCCGGCCATTGTTATCATGGAAGTGATTGATCCAACATAACTTTTATATTTACTAAAACTTGAGGGAACATGCAAGCTTTCCTATATTCCTTACATATAGGATTTTCTCCAGGATTCTCTTTAAAGTTACAGGTGAGAATAATTCCCTTTCCACGTTCTTACATAAATATATATATATTCTTACATATATAAATATGTATATTTATATATAGCTTCTCTCCAGTGTGAATTCTCCTATGCATGAGGCCCGAGGATCCAGGAAAGTCCTCCCCACAGTCCTGACAGATGTAGTTTTTCACTGCAAAATGACTTTTCTCATGTGCAGTAAGGTCTGGAGACAAACTGAACACCTTTCCACATTCCTTACACTTATGAGATTTCTCTCCACTGTGAATTTTCCTGTTCAGAAAGCTATGCCAATTGCATCAAAATCTTCCTGCAGTCATTTCATATATGAGGCCTCAATCCAGGATAAATTTTTCTCACACAGCAAAGCTTGAGGATTGAGTAAAAATCTTCCCACACCCCTACATACGTCTTCGTCGAGAATGAATTTTCCTATGTTTAATAAGGAGTTAGGGGAAAGTGAAGGCTTTGCAAAAGTCATAACAAACATAAGGTTTGTCTCCTATATGAAAATTTCAGTGTCACAAAAGGATTGTGAAATAAGCAAAGGCCTTGCCACACTCCTTACATATATACATGGATTCACTGCAATGTGCGTTTTCTTATGGACAAAAAAGTTTGAAGAGTAAGTGAAGACCGTCCCACAGTAGTGACACGAATAGTGTTTCATTCACCTGTATGAACATTCCTATGCTCAGAAAGACCTGAGATGAAAGGCCTTTCCACCAACCTCACATATATAAGGGTTTTCTACAAAACAGAATTTAAGAAAACTAAGACTTCAGGAAGAAGCAAAGGCCTTCCTACATTGCTCCCAAATATAAGTTATCTCTCCAGTGTTCCAGTGTGAGTTTTTCTGTGTATTAAGGCTTGTGGTTTAAGCAAAGACTTTCACTCTGTATATGCATATGGTTTCTTTCCAGTGTGACTTTTTCTGTGCATACTAAGATGTATGAGTCAGAGAAAGGCCACAGCACATTCCTTACATGCATACGGACTCTCCAGTATGAAATATCCTATGTATAAGGTATGAGGATCCATCAAAGGCCTTCCCACAGTGCTTAAACAGTTTCTCTCCTGTGTGGATGTTCACATAGTCCCACCGGGATCATGCTGGACTCAAAAGTTTGTCCACAGTGCTTACATTACTGGGAATTCTGTCCAATATGGGCTTCTATGGGAAAGTGATAGTGCTGAGGACATGGAAGAGTGATCTTCTGATCACCCTCAGAACACATCCCACCTGTCTCGGCATCCCTGTGGGGATGAGGGCCAAATTGCTCACTTGAGCCTTTATCACAGTGTGCAGGAAGAGACATTCCACCAGGGCTGGCTACTGCCATGTAGAAGAACAGAGGATTGCACTCATTAGTCTATGCCATGAGAGTTTTCATGTCAAAAGAAATTAAGCTCTGTAGGTAGGTAGCTGGTAGGGTATGGGACAATGAGTTTCTTGGGGAAATAATAAATCCAGATGGGGATGAAAGCAGTGACTCCGAAGCCAACCCTGAGGATTCAGAGAGGAACTGGCTTAGTAGAAACCCAGAGAGCTGGAGACATGGAAGAGGAACAAAGGCTGGAAAGAACATCAGAGAGCAAGGTCTGGCCAACGCTCTACCCCTTGACAACAAGCGAGCAGTGGACTCTCAGCTTCAAAGAAAACCCCAGGAGGCAGTTTCAGAAACATGATTTCAAACTGAGAGTATCACGCTAGTACAGTGCGCTGCATGCAGTCAATCTAGGTACAATGTCCAGAATTCCAAAGGGTCCCCTGAGCACCATTTGACTAATAGATGGATGGAATTTTCCTTTATCCAATCGTAAATGTTTCCTTTTTACCTCTATTATTAGTAAAGTAACATGGGTGGGATCCAGGAATGTGACCATACTTGTGAGAAATCACAGGTAAACGGAATGGTCTCCTGGGATGTGGAGAGCTTGGGACCTGACCCATATTCCCACTTATAAAAGATTTCATCAAGGCGCCCCTTCTATCCTTTAAAACAACATTCTGTGCACAGTTACATGTATCTAAACTCTCCAACTGAGACCAGAGCAACTGTAGATCTGGTTAGGGCATTGTTTGCACATGGCCAATCTAGGTTCAATCCCCAGGTTCCTGTAGTTTCCAGGAACACCATCAGAAATAATACCTGGGTGCAGAGCCAAGAGAAACCATTGAGGATCACCAGGTATTGTAGTACAATAGTGGTCTTCCCTTGCTCCCTGGAAGGTGAGATCTTATGTTTCTTGATTGCCCATAACCTTTCAATTACCTTTGTCAACTGATCAGACTTTGACTTCTAAATATTGTCTTTCTCTTCTCCTTAATGTCTTTTGCATGGGTAGCTATTTCAGAGCAATTGCTTTTTGTATGGATACAGGAAGACAGTTACAAAGAAAAGCCTGAGCTTGAGAGTTGGTCTCCAGATAATATTACCTCCTGGACATCTGCTCTCTAGACTGAAGCCTCAGTTGCCCTTACTTCCTCAATCTCATAAAGAAGGATCCGATGCGGGCAAGTGGTGAGCTAGCTACGCTGGGATCGAAATGGGCCTGGCCAAAGTACCATAATGCTTATCTATAAGAGCCTGGTCATGGACAAATTTTGTCACGAATCAAAAAGTAATAACTAGACTTGGATGCTGCTGGGATTGGGAGTGATTGATCCAGCCTGAGTCTGAATCTGTGGTGAGAAGTCCCCAGTAGAGTCACCAACAAGTCTAAAAGTTTCTATGACTATGTCCATACAGAATGGTAATCATTAGAAAGTAAAACTAAATATGTCAATTAAGTTGCTGGTCGAAGGAGAGGAGTAACACACCTTTAGGGCTGCGTTTTCTTCATGGGCTACAGGTAATGGGGAAGTCTAGAAAATCATTTTTCATTGCGCTTCCCGTGGGGAGGCGTTGATTGTGGTCGTGGTGAGAGAAGAAAAAGAGCAGCTTCAGGGAGATAGGGGGAATGAAGGAGACTGAGAGAAGAGATGGTCCTCCTCCACCCAGATCCCCTATCTTCCAGTATATAGGCGTTACATCCACCAACTGCCTCCGGTGCTGTGTAATCCCATCAACGGCCAAGACCCAGAGACTATAAAACCCTGCTCCTGAAAGAAAACACTCAGTCTCCTGCCTCCATGTCTGGCTTTCTCACTGGTGCCTTTTGGAGGAGGGTGTGTTGAGTTTACCTCCCAACCCCAAGCAGAGCCCTGGCAGCTCATGACCTCTAGTTCGAGCCACAGTCATGCTTAAGACCAATCTCCACAAGTTCGGACAAGCCTCACGCATGAAGGAACCGGCAGAGGAACCCAAGTGTGCAGGACCTGGGGCTGAGATCTCCAAGCTGCATTGGGACTGGGCCTCCTCCACCCAGATCTCCCATCTTCCAGTATGTAGGCGTGACACCCACCAACTGTCCCCGGTGCCGTGTAATCCCATCAATGGGCAAGACCCAAAGACTATAAAACTGTGCTCTGGGAAGTGCACGGCCACACGAAATTTTTTTTATCTAGTCTTAATCTGGAAAAACTGGCAGGCTACCAGAAGTATCCTGCCCACACCGCAGAGTCTGGCAAACTCCCCCATGGTGTATTCAATATGCCAAAAACCAGTAACAATCATGGTTCTCTTTCTCCTGACCCTGAAAGAGCCTCAAATGTGGCACTTCTTAAAATCTCAGAGATAGGAAGAAGGAGACATTACTGGGGCCTGCTTGAGTCAATCCATGAACAACAGGATGACAACGAGAGAGTGAGAGAAGAAGAGTCACAGAGTTAGAGGACACGGTTGCGACATAAAGAGAAGGCTGAGAGCTGAGAGTAAGAGTGGCTGGGGAGATTGGGGAGGAGTCACAGAGAGCATTGGAGTGAGTTAGAGAGAGGGTTGAATAGAGCTGGGAGACAAGAGACTGAATAAACTGCAAATAATCAGCAACCAGCCTGGTCCTCATTCTACTTTCATTGGTCCAAAGCAACAACTGTCCAGGGTGGAGAAGTGGCTCAAGAGCACCAAATGTGGACAATGAGAGAGAGCTACCAGGAGATAACTGTTAACGTGTAAATCCTGTTCAAACTCCCACTTCTCATAGGTTCCCCCAGACCCCCCTGGAGTGACTCCTGAGTGCAGAGTCAGGAGTAAGCCCAGAGCACTTCTGGCTGTGATCCGAAAACAAAAACACAAAAAAGTGTTCTGGGGGGGGCGGCTGGAGTGATAGCACAGTGGGGAGGGTGTTTACCTTGGACACGACCAAGCCAGCTTTGATTCCCAGCATCCCCAATGGTCCCCCAAGAACCGCCAGGAGTAATTCCTTAATGCATGAGCCAAGAATGACCCTTGTGCATCACTGGGGGTGATCCAAAAAGCAAAAAAAAAAAAAAATGAAAGTGAATTGTGTAGTTAATCAGAAAAAAGAACACAACTATCTCGACTTAGCAAAGAAGAATTTTTATGATGTCTACAAAGAAAGCACAGACCACGTGTTGCTTGTCTGGCACATAGCTGACCGAGGTTCAATCTCTACCACCTCACAGGGTCCCCAAACCTAGCATTATCAATGAGAACAGAGCCGAGGTAAACTCTAATCTCCATTGGGTGTAGTAAACCAAAAATAAATCAATAAATTTAGGTGCCACAGCTATAGTCTGGTAGGGTACTGGCCTTGTACATGGCTGACCTGTATACCCCGGCACAACACTGAGTATCATTTGTTACCTTTTGGCAGCAACCACAGGGTATGACTATATATATATATATATATATATATATATATATATATATACACACACACACACACATATATATATATATATATATATATATATATATATATACACGCAGGCAACATGGCCGACCCAAGTTCGATTCCTCCACCCCTCTCGGAGAGCCCGGCAAGCTACCGAGAGTATTCGATATGCCAGACACAGTAACAACAAAGTCTCCAATGGAGACGTTACTGGGCCCGCTCGAGCAAATCGATGATCAACGGGAGGGCCTTTACTTTACCTTTACACATATATATGTATACATATACACATATATGTATATATACACATATATGTGTGTGTTTGTGTATGTGTGTATATCTATATCTACATATATATATATATATATATATATATATATATATGTAATTTGTTCACTAGTCAACCTCCACCAACCAGTTTTGTAGAATGCAGGTTTGAATTTTGCTAAAGGTGGCAGAACTTTGAGCTTACCTGAGAGGTGCTTGGAGGAATCCTGCTTTGTACAGGAGACTGTATTATGGTAGACTCCTTGCAAGGACAGGTCTTGCATTCCTGGCCTATCTCTGACTGCAGGAATTCAAATTCTATACCAATAATGTGAACCTTGTGAGAAAGTTACAGCAGGGGGCAGGGCTGAGGCCCAGCTGGTAGATAGAGGTCAGGACAGGGTTGCTGGCACCTGGGGCCTCCTGGTGCAAACTTGAGCCAGAAGTACAGGCTGCAATTTCAAAGGCTATCAGTGGCACGAAAGAGCTGACAGTGAGTGGCAGGGCATTTGTCATGAACACAAAAGACTAAACTTCACAACCTGAATTGCCAAGGAGTGATCCCGGAGAGCTGCTGGGTTTGGCAAAATCCCGCATAGCCAATCCTCCTGCCCAAATAAAGGCAATGAGGAGTTAACTGCCAACAGAAGAGGTGCAAAATCTAGTAATATGTTCTGAACGGTCAGTTCTCTGTGTTTGTTGTTTCGGTTTTGGGACCAAATCCAGAAATGCTCAGAGCTTACAGGCCAGGTTTTCAGGCTATGATTTACCTATGGGTACATGATTTTATAAAAGAAAAAGAGGATGAAAAATTATACTTGGAGCCAGAGTGATAGTACAGTTGGCAGGGCATATGTTCGGTCGCCGGCATCACATACAGTCCCCCAAGCACTCCCAGGAGTGACACTGATATTTGTGATTTGGGGGTGGTTTTTGTACCCTTTTACTTAGTTCCTGTTTAATCAGATTTCCCCTGAATTTCATCATCAAGACCCATTATTTACAGGGGCTAGAGCAATAGCACAGAGGGTAGGGCGTTTTCCTTGCATGTGGCTGGCCCAGGTTCGATTCCCAGCATCCCATATGGTCCCCCGAGCACAGCCAGGAGTGATTCCTGAGTGCAAAGCCAGGAGTATCCCCTGAGCATCTCTGGGTATGACCAAAAAAAAAAGGACCAATTTTTTACAGGTTAACATACAAATCAAGTCCAAGTGCTGGGACACTGGCATAGGAAATAGTAATCATTACTATTAGTATTATGGTTTGCTATATAAGGAAACTCAGGAGGTTAATTCAGGTTCACCAGGAGCTCAGACCTTAGTAGGCGTATGAAAATACACAATGGCAAGAACACTTAAGAGTTTACAGAATGGGAAGATCTTTGTGTTTCCCTGAATTGCAATCATCAGCAATTCCCTTTCCCTCATAGTACTGAAGACACCAGTTTAATTTGAACTTGAGAACTGTAACGTAAAGAATGAACTAGGAGTGTATATTTAAGACATCAAAAGGTTGAAGCAGAGTGTTTGCCACAATATCCCTCAAGCACCACACTTCAAGAGTAATTCCTGAGTGCATATTCAGGAGAAACCCCTGAGCATCACCCAGTTGGGACACAAAAATGAAAAAAAATGGTCAAAGGGCAAGTCATGAGGAACCCAGAGATAATGGAGGCATTGTGTATCCCACCCAAAGGCTGGGGGAGATTGAATGATGCATTCAAGGTAAATTGAAATTCAGATTTTAGGGACTGCTGGAAGTTTGTCTTGCAGGGGATGACAGGATATAATCCCTTTCCCTCCCAGGCCCACCTGGAGTTATCCTGCCTGGGGAACCAGAAGTAACTCCTTTTCTGGTTGTGCCTTATCCCCACCCCTACAAAAAAGCACTTGTTTTGTGTATTGAACAGAAAGCGCTATGTCAGGGGGATCAGGTTTATAAATTACAGATGTGAGCGATTTCAGTGATCCCTGTGATCAAGGCTTTCTCTGCCTGTAGATGGTTTTTCTGGGCTCACCTCCAGTATCACATGGTCCCCTGGTACCAGATGGAGTAATCAGCTACCTGGAAAGCACCAGGAACCTTAGGATTTGCATCTTTGGGGAGGGAGACATAGTCAACAGTGCTCAGGGATTATTTATTCCTGCCTCTGCACTCAGGAGTCACTCCTCTGGGGCCAGGGTTGAGGGCTCCTAACGTCCTAAGGTCCAGCAACTCCTAATGGTTTGGAGGGAATTGATGTAGGCATGCAGGCAGATAGGGATGGCTCCCCCTCCCAAGGTAAAGGCAGTAAATTTCCCGGGAATAGCTCTGAAGTTGTGAAGGCCAACCTTGAAGAAAACAAACTAAGGCCTGATCACACCCTCACTTATGGCCAGTAACAGACCCAGAGAAGCTCCTGCAGAAACAAAAGGCCAGGAAAGGAATTTCAAAGAAGATCATCATCACTCTCAACCTGCCTAGGCAACCTCCTTAGCAATGGGACTTTGACCTAGGTAAAAGCCTAGATTGGATTCCCTTCTGTTCCAGGGAGACTTCTCATTGGCTTTCGCAGACATTTGTGGGAGCAGGGCAAGTGGAGGTTCCCTGAGTGTGGGAACCAAAGTCGAACTCCAGAAGGATGTGGGGCCCCCCAACACTGCTTCCGACCCCCTCACTCAAATAATATAGTCAGATCAGGAGGTGTGGACCAGGTGGGGTGGGGTGGGGGTTGGGGGATGACCCCAGACCTCAATGGTGCTGCTTCATTCTCGTGGGGTCCGTGTGCCAAGAGCCACCTCTGATGGATTCAACTCTCTTACACCCGCAAAGTAAGAGAGGGGATGAGAGAGTCCAGCATCTTCCGGCCCTGGCCACGTCTGACTGGGCCTTGGGTCAGGGAATATACTGGGGATCTGTGTCCTGGTGTCCCTGCTGCCTGAGGCTTGCCCCACTCACTCTATGTGTGGAAGGATACCCAGTTAGCAGTGCTCCAGAGCCAGCTACCCGAGAGCGAACAGGGTGACACAGGAGAGGCTTGCCTTCCTGCAGTACGATGTGTCCAACCAACTCAGTTCTAAAGGTCTCCAGACCCTACTTCCACATATCACAGCACCCCACATTGCTGAGAGTGCCATCTTCTGTCCTGAGTTTTGAGGTTCTTATACACATGAGAAGTCCCATTTCTTTTATTCTCCATGGAGGAGAAGCCAGATTCAACTCCAGCATCTCCAGATGTCTGGGGTGAAGGTAACAGCAATCAGAGAAAGTAGGGTGTGTTAAGGAGAATTTTAATTAACATACGTGGGGAGAGGGTCAAACCAGCATTGCTCAGAGATTCCTGCTGCTGGGACTCTCGGGGCCGAGAGAAATAATCACAAAAAAACTGCCTTTCTTCGAACACTCTTGAACTTATTCACTAATGTGGCTTGGCACATGCCTCAGGCAACCGCACGCGAACGTCCAAGCTGGCAAAACAATGCAGAGAAGCATCAAGGATGACCTCAAAGACAGGAGAACAGCAATGCTGGTAGATGCGGCAGAAGCCGGGAAAAGGTTTCGTAATGCCCGCCTGTCCTTCACCAACTACAAGACCAAGATGACTCCCCTTCGACATCCTGATGGATCTATCACATCATCCAGAAGGGAAATGGAGAAGATTATTCATCACTTCTACTCAGTTCTCTTTAATAGCCACGTCCACTTGCCCACATACCACATTCTGCACCATGGATATATCATTCTGAATGTTCTCCCTTCAAAATTCAACATGCTATCTCGTCGGTAAAGAAACAAAGAGCACCTGGCCCAGACATGATCAGACCTGAACACTTGAAGAACTTACCATCAGTACTCATCAATACACTGGCTCGGCTCTTCACACGCTGTCTGAATGCAAGGTGCCATCCCAATGGAAAACCAGCAAGACCATACTACTATACAGAAGAAAGGCATCCACGACATTGGCAACTATCACCCAATCTGCCTATTGTCTCTCATCTACAATCTGTACACTCGAGTCATCCTGAAAAGGATTAGCAGAATACTAGATGAAGAACAAACATGTGAACAAGGTGGGTTCCGAAAAGGATTCAGTACCATCTACAATATCCACACGATTACTAAGCTCATTGAGGTTTCTCAGGAGTTCAAGAAGCCGCTCTGTCTAACGTTCATTGATTTAAAGAAGGCCTTTGCTTCTATGGAGACGGAAGCTTTTACAAAGGCCTTCCCACATTGCTTACATATATATGGTTTCTCTCCAGTGTGAATACTTCTATGTACACTGAGGCCTGAGGATCGAGTAAAGGCATTAGCACACTCCTGACATATATAAGGCTTCTCTCCACTATGCGTTTTCATAGGTCTATTAAGACTAGAGGTCTGAATAAAGGCCTTCCCACATGTCTGACATTCATGAGGTTTCTCTCCTGCATGAATTCTCCTATGCATAATAAGATGTGATGATTGATCGAATGCCTTCCCACGTGCTTCATATGCAAAAGGTTTCGCTCCTGAATTTATATTCATATGGTCATGATGGAGTAACCATTGACTCACACTTTGTTCTTGGGGCTGACATTTCTGGGGATTCTGTCCACTGTGGTTTTCTAAGGGAACACCACAGTGATGAGAACATGGGGAGGCTCCCCCACATTCCTTACACCTATATGGGTTCTGCTCACGGTGACTGTGGTTGAGGGTATGTTGCTGTGAGGGACTCACTATAAACAGTGCTTCTCTCCCTAGCAGGTGCCCCACCTGGGAATTTTCTGTCTGTGAACTGAGAATAACACACTCCAAGGAACTTTTTCCAGGAGAGGGCTTCTTCAGAGTGAGGTAGCTCTCACCATTCTGATCACCCTCAGACAACATCCCGCCTGTCTCGGCGTCCTCATGGGGCTGAGGGCAGGATTGATCACTAGAGACATTATCATACAGTGCAGGATCAGAGACATTCCACTCGGGGTGGCAGCTTTCCTGTAGAACAACAGATGATTCTAGTTATTGACTTATTCACTGAGTCTTCCTTTCAAAAAAAACTGAGCCCTTCAGATGTAGTTTCACACATATGCGCCGCAAAAATGCAATTACTGACATATGAATTGTCTTCCTATTGAATAACTTTATGTTACCGTAAGTTGGACGCACAACATTGATGGATAGAGAGTAAATTCTGTGACTTTCCCCCCTTTTAAATTAATGAAGGAATATAACTAGAAATAATTCCTTCTATAGAAAACGGACACATCCATTTCAGTAGAAAATGAATAGATTCACATGTCGGTTTGGTGAAGCAGACCTGTGATGCAGTGGTGAAGACTACGCTGCATCGTAAGGCAGCTGAAGCAGACCACGTGGCCATTGCAATTGCTCTCAACACAAGTGATGCCTTTCAGGATCAATGAAGTTTTTTTTTTCTTTCTGTTTTGTTGTTTCTATTTATTGGTGGTTGGGTGGGTGGAGGGGCACACCATGCAGTGTCTAGGATCAGTTCTGTGGGTCTATGCTGTCTATAAGGCGTGCTGGGTAAGGACCATCCATCCCTATGCAAAACAAGTATATTTATCACTGCACCATCTCTAGGGCGCACAAATTAGCTTTCTAAACAACTACCACTGTCAAACCAATCAAAACTCACAGTACTTTTTATACATGATTCATTTCAGCACCTAGCAAATCTAAGAGTCCTCTACTCCAAGCATCAGGTTTTGGAATTTCTCCCTGCCAATCCCAGCCTTCCACCTTTACAATCACATACTTGGTCCACTCCTGCTGGCATAATAATATTTATTCTGTATTCGTGAATCTTACCAACTCACTCGTACTTGCTGACCCCATTCCCAAATCAAAGCACTGTACTGCCAAATCCTGAAGTCGCGGTTTCAGTTCTGTAACTGAAGAGAACATGCAATTCACACATGTCACACATGTCACAATATGTAGCAAAATGATGCCATGTAGTTAAGAGTACATCTCTGTGGTTCTCAAAGTCCAAAGAGTCCCACACTAAACAGAAGATTCGGATAGTGGAAAACTGTAAGGATCTTGGCAATTCTACACTAGGTTATGTTTTTTTTTTTGAGCAGACCTGTGATGTTCGGGGAACCAGGTTATTAAACAGATTATTGAACAGGTCACATTCAGGCACTGCAAGGCGCTCCCTGCTGTACTATCGTTTAGATCCAAACTATCTCTGTTATGGTGTATTTATTTGAAAGCCATGGAAGCAAATTACAGGATCATTCTGTGATTGACAGTCCAGGGAAATGAAGAGCAGCTTGAGTGCGGCACAGACCCAAGGATCCAGGACACCAAGGCCCCGGCCTCAGCAGCATGTTTCACACATGCTCAGGGCAGCCATACACTGCACAGGGCCTGAGCCAGGAAGGGTCCTCAGACACTCACCCGCACACACGCCTCTCCAACCCGACCTCAGAGCTCCTCCTTCCAGCCAGGACATCACTGCAGGCTTCATTCCAGTGTGCCCTGCCCCAACAGAGACAGAGGCATGGATAAGTCACAGGGAAAAGGTGACAGGTTAATGCCCATGCTTTCCTGATATAAGTGGGCATATATCTGAAAAGCATGAACAGAATGTCCATTTCCAAAATTCCCCATATTTCTAGTTATTCGAGAGTTAAGACCCAAGAAAATATCACAAACACTCTAGACCTGGCCTTGTGTATGGCCGACAGGGGGTTGATTAGCACAGTATGTTTTTGTTTTTTGTCTTGTTTTGGGTCTCACCTGGCAATGATCAGGGGAGACTCCTGACTCTGTATTCAGAAATCACTGCTGCTGGTGCTGGGGGATGATATGGGTTACCGGGAATTTAACCCACGTGCGCCGCTTGCAAGAAAATCACTTTCCTCCCTGTACTGTCTCTCTAGGCCCAGCAGCACATGGGGTTTCCTGAGCCCCTCATGAACTTTTCACGGATTTCAGTAAAACTAAGTGCATAATAAATCTGGAAATGGCCAAGGGTGACAAGAGACCCTTCTTTTTTAAGCTAAAAATGTATCCAGAAAGAGAGCACAGCAGGAGTTTCTCACGGACAATCCAGTTGCGATACCCGATATCTCCTAGGGTCCCTCATGCCAGCCAGGAGCGATCCCTGAGTGCAGAGTCCAGAAGCAAAACCTAAGTCTTGCTGAAGTCTCACAAGAACCATTAGAAGTAAATCAAAGCACTGAAATAGGGCAGCGTCTAATGAGTTGAGAGACGAGATATCAAATACCCTGTGGTGGGAAAGAGATAGTACAGCAGATAAGACAGAAGCGCTGCACACACATGTGGGTTTGATCCCAGGCAGCCCATATGGTCTTGGAGCAAGGCCAGGTGTGGATCCTGAATACAGAGGCAGGAATAATCCCTAATCCCTAAGGAAAAAAGAAAATGCAAAAACCGTCTGACTTGAGTGACTGGTGCAAAAGTACGGGGGGTGAGGCACCGACAGTTTAACTTGCCAAGAGGTTTCAATATAGGGTTCCATATGGCCTCTGAACACTCTTAGGAATCATCCTTTAGCACAGAGCCAAGAGAACTGTGGACTGTGCCCCCCAAACAAAGGCAACAGCAAAACCAATTAAACACACAAAATTTCGTGTAGTACACAAAGGAAATTGTTGCACCAATGGATGGAAGTATTTAAAGGGACCTGAGTGATAACTGGGCAGATAGGGATCTTCCCATGGACACAGTCGAAAACGGTTGATCTGAATCACCCCATACGGTCCGGCTACCCCACAAGTGTAATTCCTGAAGACAAAGCTGAGAGTTAGCCCTGAGTATCCACAGGTGAACCCTAAAAAAAACGAGGGAGGGAAGAGCTACTGCACACCCGTCACAGAGCTACTGTTGGACACACAGCTGCCGCCCAACCCCAGGGAGCCAACGCGGGTCTGTTCAGACATGGTTGGCTCCACACTGCTCTCACCGACAGCCTGCAGATTCTGGTAGGTCTCCAGCATCACGTCCCTGTAGAGCTTCCGCTGAGAGGCCTCCAGGCATGACCATTCCTCTGGGGTGAAGTTCACAACCACATCATGGAAGGTCACTGCGTCCTGAGTCAGCACACGAAGAGGGTGGGAGTCAGAGTCTATCTTAGCCTCATTCCCACTACTCTGAGGCCAGGTCCCAGGGTCCTATATTGTCGCTGGGCCTCTCCACTTCGAATGAACCAGCCTCCATGCTCACGCATGACTGACGGGCCCCAAATATCACATAAGGCAACTGGATCTGCTAAAGTGGGAGGACGTTATACAGAAGGTTCTTGGATGTATCTGCTTTTCCTGGTAACCACCTGGCCAATTCGAGCACCACTGGTCCAGTGAGCACTGTAGAGAGGATCACCTGAACACAGACTTGTACGATCCAAAAGACTATCCCTGGGTGTAGCAAAAAACACTGCATGCTCACCGCTGCACCCCCACAGCTCATGACCACTAGGATTTAGAACTCGACAGTCCGTATAGACAACTACTCAGAGCAGTGCATGGCATGTGTGCCTGTAGGAACTCACTGCACTGTACCGCCCCATATCCCGCTCAAATAAGGTAGAAGTTTCTTGACCCCAACATCTCTTCTGGCCGCAGAGATCCTTGGCTCTTTCTCGTTGGGATCAGCGCATGCCCAGAAATCCACACACAAGATTATGTGAACGTAAGACTATATGACCGAGCAGGTAGTCTCTCTAAAGTAGGAAGGACAAAACAGGAGAAAAGCAAGTCTGGGGGCCCAAGTCACTGTAGTTGCCAGGGCACAAACGGAGCCAGCACACCCCAGGGTGCTTTGAGGCCAGTCAGTTGTGAATCCAGAGCACAGAATCAAGAGGACAGCTGATGACACAAACAATGCAAAGAAACCAAAGCAGCAGGTTGGCGTAACAGGACAGCTGTTCCAGGGACAGCATGTAGGACTGGCGGTCCCCAACATCCCATATGGTCCACAAGCACTGCCAGGGGCAATGCCAGAGTGCAGCACAAGAAATGATTGCAAGAATCCTTGCTCTGCCACCCCAAAGAAAACAGAAAACCCAAGATGAAACCTTTGGACCTCCAGCATCCCATTCGTCACCTAGACCTTTCAGAAATGAGCACTGAGCACTGAGATTTGAGTACTCCTCATGCACCACTGGGTCGGCCACAAGCCAAATAAAACAAAATAAACATACACAAAAGCAGCTTCAAAAAGCAGAATGGGACGGTCTGATCGGAAGTCTCATCTTGGAATCCGTCCAAATGAAACTCAAAACAGATGGTACAGGAAGCCTGGGCACTCCTGGTACTACCTCATGTCAGTCTATCCCTCTACTCCTACCTCGGGACAGTTTATCAGAAGCCGCGTCACCATCTTCTCCTGTCACTGTTGTTCTGAGGATCAGTAGGAGGCTCCGTGCAAAAACCTGGAGAAGTAGGAACATTGAGCACCAGACAGGAGCACCTCCTCCCACTCCTAAGCTCAGACCAGCCACACCCTAGGGCACAGCCTCACAATTCTGCCTCTGGGAGACAATGGCAGAAGCTCCTGTCTCTGCTGGGGATGCAAATTTTGTTGGCATCTGTGCTGCACTTTCAGGAGAGGAGCCTGGGCCCAGGATAAAGGGGAAGAAAAAACAGCCTTCTCTGATCCCCAGATTCCTCTCTGGCTCCCACAGGAAAGTCCCTGTAGGCCTTTTCAGGGGCCGACTCTCAGCCCAGGAGCTCCCGAATACTAGCGCCCCCCTGCAGCTGGCAGCAGTGCTGCCCCATGGCAACCGTAGCCTAGAATGTGGCTACACCATGTGACTTAGAGTGAACAAATCTTCGACACTCTCTTGCAGGGTAGACAAGGACATGCACCTGGGCACTCTGTTCTGGGGACCTCAGTATTTACCACAATGGCAGGTGTCGTCTGCTCAGGGTGAGATGAAGAGTCAGGGGTGCTTTGCAGCTTGATGTGAGGGACCTGAAATTCATGAACCAGAAAAAGATACACTGGTATTGTGGTTAGAAGGCAATAATGTGAACTGGGTGCTAGACTAGATGAACCAACCAATCCTCTGTATCAGATATGGCCCCCAGCAGCACCAGGGATAATACCTGAGCTTAGAGACTCGAGTAACTCATGAGCATCTCCGCACATGTGCTCTCTCTCCCCTTAAAATATAAAGAACCAAAAATAGCCCCCGAAATACATTTTCATTGGCAAAGTTCTGCCACCTGCAGGCCCCCTTCCCCCCCATATACCCTGCATGATCGCGGCTATCACAGCAGAAAATGAAGATGACCAGCAACAGGTCTCCTGCCATTAGGGGGAGGGGCTGAAGCTCTGCACCTTAAATCTGGGGATTCTACAGAAGCAAGCTTAGGGCCGATGGTTCAAACATGGGACTGCTGGGACGATTGGAACAGCCAAGCCCTCGGATGATTCCCGCATTAGCCCACTGTTGCCCCATCCCGGAGCTGGAGACAATCGTGAGAAAAGAGTCACGCCAGAATCACGAACTCACAACTGTCACACCTGAACCCGGAGACAGCCCCCACTGCAACCCAAAGCTCTGCGTCGCCCTAAAACCTCCATCACACCTCACGATCCACCTGGATGTTGGCGAACAAGTGAAAAACCAGCGCCAAAGTGCCCACCAAGTTGTCTCGGCCCCTCGGCTCAGAGTGTGGAAACGGTAAGGCGCAGGGTGCTTACAGGAGGTTGCTCGAATCCTGCAACTAAATCCTTCTTCAGAGTCCCCCTTCCAGGATGGGGAGCAAATTTACTTGTCCTTTGCGAAGTGAGCAACAGCCCCAGTGTCTGAGAGATGGATGGAAAATGAACCATGACATTTATGACATCACTTATGACATCACTTCCATTTCCATTAGGTACCTTAAAGAGCCAGAGTCTAGGCACGGAGAACCTTTTTGCCACCCAAGTGAATCTGTGCTGCAAGGGGGATGGACTCGAATAAAGGAGTGGAGAGGCAAATGCTGGAGTGGTCGGTCACACACTGGGGGACTGGGGGTAAGGAGAAGTCCCCTGATCCTGCATTGTCAACTAACATCGGACCAATGATATCTAAACACAGAATGTTACCCTGACTCTTCTCAAATGATCTTTGAGCTCAGAGACAAGAGTAAACACTGAGCACTGTAGGCTGTGGTGAAAAATATAACAAGAAAAAAGGCAAATTCTACCGAAGGTGGGGGGGAAATGATGTACAAAGACAAATTCGAGAATGAAACATTGAAAGAGTCAAATTTCTGGTCCTTAAAAATCCCCTATTCTTGGGGCTGGAGAGATAGCACAGCGGGTAGGGCGTATGCCTTGCACACGGCCAACCTGGGTTCGATTCCCAGCATCCCATATCGTCTCCTGAGAATTGCCAGGAGTAACTCCTGAGTGCAAAGCCAGGAGTAATCACGGTGCATCACCAAGTGTGACCCAAAAAAGAAAAAAATAATCCCATATTTTTGATCTATCCGTGCTACAGAAAGTCACAATTTCTCCTGAATCCCTGTTGTTCTTTCACCATTGTGCATATATATGTGTATATATAAGTGTGACTTTGTTTGATTTTTGTTTCGAGGCCACAACCGGCAGATTCAGGGCTTACTCCTAGCTCTACACGCAGGAATCACTCTGGTACAGACCATATGGGATGCAGGGCATAGAACCTGGGTCGATTGCTTGGATGGTTCCTTACCCACAGTACTATGGCTCCGGGTCTAAGTAAACGTGCTCCTAGCACACCCAGTGGGATTCCTGAGCAAATGTCCTTACCCCTGGAAAACCAAAACATTCTTGCTTAAAAAAAAAACAAAATCCTTTACCCTGGTTGGATTCTAGTTCTAAACAATTTAGGTTTAACATTGGTTCATCATTTCTCCTCTGCTACAAGGAGCTGAGGCTTACTGAGTAACACCCATCCTAATCACGCCCATTTCCTTAGTATTCATCTTTAATTCCCTGTACTCTGCTTCCCCTATACATTATTCACCAATTTTCCCTAATCACAACCTGTGAATTGTAAAGTCAGATTCTCCAGAGATCTCTGGATTTTGTATTTGTAAATAAAATGTTGACTTTCTCTTTCCTTTATATCCTCTACAGTTTACTTTAGAAAAATATCCTTTTTTGCTCCTGAACAAGGACCAGTGCAGTCCCAAGTTGGGAAGATTGTGCTGGGAGGGTTGGGATGGCCATGCCCCCAGCCCTCAGCTTTGTCTAGACAAAGGAAGGCAATATTATGCTTTTGTAACTTCAGAGTTAATTAACTGCTGATACTATATACTCCTGGGCATTGTCATGTATATGAGACTTAAGCCTCATCTGCCCTTTGTTCTTAGCAACCCAAAAGCAAGAGACTGGATGGACCCAGGAGAGCTGTGGGCTACCCTGGCATCAAAAAGGGACAGGTAAGCACCATACCAGAGGGGTGACTGATCATTTACGCAGATAAACATTTGGCAGAGTAAATTCTCATGGGGAGATTTACCCAAGGAGACACTCTGTCTCCCACGGACATCTACGTTGCTTTTATCTTTTCCTCTAGTTGTATAAGTTATCAACACTTGTAGTTGTTTGGATAAACACAGTAAGAGACAAATATCCCAGCACTTAGTTATCTGGGCTTTGACAGCAAATAAGGCTTTTTTTTTTCCTTTTCGCTTTTTTGGGTCACACCCGGTGATACAAGGGGATACTCCTGGCTCTGCGCTCAGGAGTTACTCCTGGCATTGCTCAAGGGACCATATGGGATGCTGGGAATCGAATCCAGGTTGACCGTGTGAAGCCAAACACCCTACCTGCTGTGCTATCTCTCCAGCCCCCAGAGCAAATGAGGCTTTTAACACTTACTTTTCTGGGCTCTGAGAGCAAGCAAGGCTTTTACTGTAAATCCCAGACTAAGTCTTTCAGGCCAGTTCACCTTGTCCTTCCCCATGGGGATCCTGTCTCTAATGCTGTAACTGTTTGCAACAAGACCATGCACACGTGCTTTCTAGAATGTTCCATTTCGAAGCTGGGGTAGTTTTCCCACTTGCCCCTGGTCCATACAAGTTCCACGGCAGAACCTCCCTTTTGGGGTGTTAGGAACTACAGTAACTGAAGCCCGAGTCAAGTAATTATGACCAAGCAATTATGCCCAGGAGTAGATATACTTGAGTCCATCTACTCCGAAATACTAGGAGTATAAGCATTGATGGTCTTTCTGTGTTTAACCAAAGAACAGTGCTGTAGAGTGAAAACATAAAAATGCTATAGGGGAAACAGGGAAGCAGGTACAAATCCACAGCCACTTCAACTACAAAGCAGTACAAATACAAAGTTGAGAATAACCAGAAAGTTATGGTATATAAGTAATCAAGACTGGCCTGGGGAACTGAGACAACGCGAAGAAAAATACAAAGGAAATGTTAAAGATAAACTTTAACTAAATCAGGGATGTTAGCAAGGACATGATAAGCTTCTCTGGGAGGAGCAAAAGGGGCAATTCACAGATGAAGCCTAAGACACTTTGGGTTAATATCCAGCAGATCACCAACAGCCTGGCCCATTTCCTTCTTTGATCCTCTGTTACCCTTCACCAGCCAGGGTGGGGAGACCAATCATAGCCACCAAAGGCATGCAGCGCATGTCCAGATATTATTTGAATACAACTCTCAGTATAATAGCCGGGTTTTGCCTAATCAGGGGGAGATGAAGAGTCGGGGTGCAATTTTCAAATTGGTTTTAGGATACAGAAATTCTACGTTAGAAAAAACAACAATGTGTAGTCAGAGATATTAAGCTGGGAGGGGCGCTTCCCATGCTGACCCTGATTGATATTCAGCATCTCACATGAAACCTAAAGAACTTAAAATAAAAAGAATTCCAGAGTGCTGCTCCTTAAGGAAGCCCCGAGATTACATATTTGTGCCCAAATACAACTAAAAATAGCCCCAAAGTAAATTTTCAGTTGCAAACTGCAACCACCCCTAGAACCCCACCCAAGGGATGGTCTGGAAATCAAGGCTACTAATGAATAGTGACTGAGGGCTACAGTGTCATTTGCCATTAGGGAGCTGCCCCTCAAAAATGAACAGTCCTTTTATAGTTTTGGAGGCACCACCGGCGATATGGACGAGAAACTTCTAACTGCGCTCAGGCACCTGTCCTGGTCGAGCTTGGAGATCGATCTTGGGTGGGCCAGATGCAAAGCAAACGCCCTAACCGCTGTGCTATCTCTCAGGTCCTCTAAGTGAACCTGCAGCTTCTACAGCAGTGAGGTTGGGGCCAAAGCGTCCAAGACAGGGCCCAGCGCAGTCCCGAGCTGGGAGGGTAGGGACGGCCCAGTGCCCGCCCCACCCACTCGGACCCGCGCCCACCTGCCACCATCCCATGGCGGAGCTGCAGGGGATCCCCAGAATCACACACTCACACCCTCGACCCCTGCGCCCCAGCACAGCCCCCACTGCACTCACCAAAGCTCCGAGTCCCCCACAAAACCCCGCTGGGCGGCAGGAACCGCGTGGATATCAGTTGAAAAAGCTTAGAAGTGTCCTTAGAGCTGGGTTGGCTCCGCCCCTCAGTGCAGAAACTGGGAGGCGCGGTGCGGGGTGCTCACGGGAGGCCGCTAGTGTCCTGCCACCAAACCGGCCTTCACAGACCCCTTCCATGACGGACAGACAGCCTCTTCTCCCTTCACCTGCTTAACAAATGGAGGCCTGATCCAGCATCTTGCAAGCAAACATGTAAATGCCCTGCTGTGACGTCACTTCCGCTTCTGCAAGCAGCCTTAAAGGGCCAGACACCAGCTGCGCAGAGAACAACTAGGAAAAATGCAGGTAAATGTGTAAGGCTGGTTGGCTGGAGCGAAAGCACAGTGGATAGGGTGTTTGCCTTGTACGCAGTTGACTCAGGTTCAATTATCTGGATTCTATATGGTCCCATTTTGGTGTATTCCCCAAATACTTGTTGAAACTAAAATTGTTTTACCTAAGGGCCCTATTCTGACACCGGCCATTGTTATCATGGAAGTGAATGATCCAACATAACTTTTATATTTACTAAAGCTTGAGGGAACATGAAAGCTTTCCTATATTACTTACCTATAGGATTTCCTCCAGGATAGTCTTTAAAATTGCAGGTGAGAATAATTCACTTTCCACGATCTTACAAAAATATATATATTCTTACATATATAAATATGTATATTTATTTATAGCTTCTCTCCAGTGTGAATTCTCCTATGCATAAGGCCTGAGGATCCAGGAAAGCCTTTACCACACTCCTGACAGATGTAATTTTTCACTGAAAAATGACGTTTCACATGCGCAGTAAGGGCTGGAGACAAACTGAACACCTTTCCACATTCCTTACACTTATGAGATTTCTCTCCACTGTGAATTTTCCTGTTCAGAAAGCTATGCCAATTGCATCAAAATCTTCCTGCAGTCATTTCATATATAAAGCCTCAATCCAGGATAAATTTTTCTCACACAGTAATGCTTGAGGATTGAGTAAATATCTTCCCACAGCCCTACATATGTCTTCTTCGAGAATGAATTTTCCCATGTTTAATAAGGAGTTAGGGGAAAGTGAAGGCTTTGCAAAAGTCATAGCAAACATAAGGTTTGTCTCCTATATGAAAATTTCAGTGTCACAAAAGGATTGTGAAATAAGCAAAGGCCTTAACACACTCCTTACATATATACATGGATTCACTGCAATGTGCGTTTTCTTATGGACAAAAAAGTTTGAATAGTAAGTGAAGACTCTCCCACAGTAGTGACACGAATAGTGTTTCATTCACCTGTATGAACATTCCTATGCTCAGAAAGACCTGAGATGAAAGGCCTTTCCACCAACCTCACATATATAAGGGTTTTCTGCAAAACAGAATTTATGAAAACTAAGACTTCAGGAAGAAGCAAAGGCCTTCCTACATTGCTCCCAAATATAAGTTATCTCTCCAGTGTTCCAGTGTGAGTTTTTCTGTGTACTAAGGCTTGTGGAAAGAGCAAAGACTTTCACTCTGTATATGCATATGGTTTCTTTCCAGTGTGACTTTTTCTGTGCATACTAAGATGTATGAGTCAGAGAAAGGCCACAGCACATTCCTTACATGCATACGAACTCTCCAGTATGAAATCTCCTATGTATAAGGTATGAGGATCCATCAAAGGCCTTCGCACAGTCCTTAAACAGTTTCTCTCCTGTGTGGATGTTCACATAGTCCCACCGGGGTCATGCTGGACTCAAAAGTTTGTCCTCAGTGCTTACATTTCTGGGAATTCTGTCCAATATCGGGTTCTATGGGAAAGTGATGGTGCTGAGGACATGGAAAGAGTGATCTTCTGATCACCCTCAGAACACATCCCACCTGTCTCGGCATTCCTGTGGGGATGAGGGCCAAATTGCTCACTCGAGCCTTTATCACAGTGTGCAGGAAGAGACATTCCACCAGGGCTGTCTACTGCCATGTAGAAGAACAGAGGCTTGCACTCATTAGTCTATGCCATGAGAGTTTTCATGTCAAAAGAAATTAAGCTCTGTAGGTAGGTAGCTGGTAGGGTACGGGACAATGAGTTTCTTGGAGAAATAATAAATCCAGATGGGGATGAAAGCAGTGACTCCGAAGCCAACCCTGAGGATTCAGAGAGGAACTGGCTTAGTAGAAACCCAGAGAGCTGGAGACATGGAAGAGGAACAAAGGCTGGTAAGAACATCAGAGAGCAAGGTCTGGCCAATGCTCAACCCCTTGAAAACACGCGAGCAGTGGACTCTCAGCTTCAAAGAAAACCCCAGGAGGCAGTTTCAGAAATATGATTTCAAACTGAGAGTATCACGCTAGTACAGTGCGCTGCATGCAGTCAATCTAGGTACAATGTCCAGAATTCCAAAGGGTCCTCTGAGCACGATCTGACAAATAGATGGATGGAATTTTCCTTTATCCAATCGTAAATGTTTCCTTTTTTACCTGTATTATTAGTAAAATAACATGGGTGGGATCCAGGAATGTGACCATCCTTGTTAGAAATCACAGGTAAACGGAATGGTCTCCTGGGATGTGGAGAGCTTGGGACCTGACCCATATTCCCACTTATAAAAGATTTCATCAAGGCGCCCCTTCTATCCTTTCAAACAACATTCTGTGCACAGTTACATGTATCTAAACTCTCCAACTGAGACCAGAGCAACTGTAGATCTGGGTAGGGCGTTGTTTGCACATGGCCAACCTAGATTCAATCCCCAGGATCCTGTAGTTTCCAGGAACATCATCAGAAATAATACCTGGGTGCAGAGCCAAGAGAAACCATTGAGCATCACCAGGTATTGTAGTATAATAGTGGTCTGCCCTTGCTCCCTGGCAGGTGAGATATTATGTTTCTTGATTGCCCATAACATTTCAATTACCTTTGTCTCCTGATCAGATTTTGACTTTTAAATATTGTCTTTCTCTTCTCCTTAATGTCTTTTGCATGGTTACCTATTTCAGAGCAATTGCTTTTTGTATGGATACAGTAAGACAGTTACAAAGAAAAGCCTGAGCTTGAGAGTTGGTCTCCAGATAATATTATCTCCTGGACATCTGCTCTCTTGACTGAAGCCTCAGCTGCCCTTACTTCCTCTATCTCATAAACAAGGGTCCGATGAGGGACTAGATGGACCCAGGGCAAGTGGTGAGCTAGATACGCTGGGATCGAAATGGGCCTGGCCAAAGTACCATAATGCTTATATATAAGAGCCTGGTCATGGACAAATTTTGTCACGAATCAAAAAGTAATAACTAGACTTGGACGCTGCTGGGATTGGGAGTGATTTATCCGGCCTGAGTCTGAATCTGTGGTGAGAAGTCCCCAGGAGAGTCACCAACAAGTCTAAAAGTGTCTATTACTTTGTTCATACAGAATGGTAATCATTAGGACTAAATATGTCAATTAAGTTGCTGGTCGACGTGGAGGAGTAGCACACCTTTAGGGCTGCTTTTTCTTCATGGGCTGCAGGTGATGGGGAAGTCTAGAAAATCATTTTTCATTGCGCTTCCCGTGAGGAGGCGTGGATTGGAGTAGTGGTGAGAGAAGAAAAAGAGCAGCTTCAGGGAGACAGGGGGAATGAAGGAGACTGAGAAAAGAGATGGTCCTCCTCCACCCAGATCCCCTATCTTCCAGTATATAGGCGTTACACCCACCAACTGCCCCCGGTGCTGTGTAATCCCATCAATGGCCAAGACCCAGAGACTATAAAACCCTGCTCCTGAAAGAAAACACGCAGTCTCCTGCCTCCGTGTCTGGCTTTCTCACTGGTGCCTTTTGGAGGAGGGTGTGTTGAGTTTCCCTCCCAACCCCGAGCAGAGCCCTGGCAGCTCAAGACCTCTGGTTTGAGCCACAGCCATGTTTAAGACCACTCTCCAGAATTTCGGACGAGCCTCACGCATGACGAAACCGGCAGAGAAACCCAGGTGTGCAGGACCTGGGGCTGAGATCTCCAAGCTGCTCGTATTGGGACTGGGCCTCCTCCACCCAGATCTCCCATCTTCCAGTATGTAGGCGTTACACCCACCAACTATCCCCGGTGCCGTGTAATCCCATCAATGGCCAAGACCCAAAAACTATATATGCTTATCTATAAGAGCCTGGTTATCCCCCTTTTTGATTCATGACAGAATTTCATTTCATGTATGTGTGTGTGTGTGTATATATACACACATGTATATATATATATATATATGTGTGTGTGTGTGTGTGTGTTTGTGTATGTGTGTATATCTAAATCTATATGTATACTTAATTTGTTCACAAGTCAACCTCCACCAACCAGTTATGTAGAATGCAGGTTTGGATTTGGGCGCTACAGGTGGCAGACTTTTGACCTTACCTGAGTGGTGCTTGGGGAATCCTGCGTTTTACAGGAGACTACCATGGCAGACTGCTTGCAAGGACAGGTCCTGCATTCCTGGCCTATCTCTGACTGCAGGAATTCAAATTCTATATAAAAATATGTGAACTTTGTGAGAAAGATATTGCAGGGGGCAGGGATGAGGCCCAGCTGGTAGATAGAGGGCAGGGGAGGGTTGCTGGTACCTGGGGCCTCCTGGTGCAAACCTGAGCCAGAAGTACAGGCTACAATTTCAAAGGTTTGCAGCGGTCTGGAAGAGCTGAGAGTGAGTGGCAGGGCACTTGAATGAACGCAAAAGACTTAACTTCAGAACTTGAATTGCCAAGGAATGATCCCGGAGCACTGCTGAGTTTGGCAAAATCCTGCATAGCCAATCTTCCTCCTGCCCAAATAAAGGCAATGAGGAGTTAACTGCCAACAGAAGATGTGTGAAATCTAGTAATATATTCTGAACACTCAGTCCTCTGGGTTTGTTGTTTTGTTTTGGGACCACATCCAGAAATGCTCAGAGCTTACAGGCCAGGTTTTCAGACTATGATTTTACTCCTATGGTTACGTGATTTTATAAAAGAAAAAGAGGATGAAATATTATACTTGGATCCAGAGTGATAGTACAGTTGGCAGGGCATATGTTCGATCCCTGGCATCACATACAGTCTACCAAGCACTGTCAGGAGTGATTCCTGAGTGCCAAGCTAGAAATAACACCTGAGCATTACCGCTGTGTCCCAAAAAGAAAAAAGAAAAATTAAATTTAACCCAAATGAGATTTTAAAGTCCATAATTTCGCTAAGAGCCTCCAACTCCAACTCCTTCATTTTCCCCTAACAGCCATCTGTTGAAAGGCCTCTAGAAATTTCACATGTAAGAACTTTCCATGAAGGTATAAACAGGAGAGAGCACACCAGACTGAAGCAGATGCCAGCCACCTGGAATGCCAGAGGGCCTTCCCTTGTATCCAGTGTCCACTAGTCCCCTGAGCACAGAGCAGGACACAGACCTCAAGTACTACCAGGTGTGGCCCCAAATCTCACCTCATTTTCTCTCCAAGTAGTGAGGTACACCCAAGGAGAGGAGCTCAGAGGGCTGAGCACCTGATTTACCTGTGGGGGACATGGCATGGCTCCCCCTGCATCTCAGACACACAGACACAAGAGGGGGAGAGTCTCTGACTATCTCCAAGTTTGTAGCAAATGAAGCGGGTGAGGGGGAGAGGGAAAGACAAGAGAAACACTCCAACTCCAAAAAGATGCATAAAAAATTAGCATCTGTCAAGACAAATTCTGAAGTCGGAGGGTTGGAGTCATACCTAGTGATGCTCAGGGGACAATATCACCTAGTGATGTTGTGGCAGGGATAACTCTGGTAACCACAAGAAAGACAAATGCCCTCCTGGCTGTAATACTGCCCCAGCTCCTAAGAGTGAGACATTTAGAACCTATTGCAGCTGGTCCCTGGAAAACCCCTTTCTGCAAGTACTCACTTCAACAGCAGGGCACACTCCTGGTCTTGGAGAGATGGACAGTGGAGATGCTTGGAATCTGGACAGGTGAGGCAGAAATTCTTTTTTTCTGAGGAAATATAATCACATAGGGTTAGCAAAGCTAATAAGTTGGTAGGGTGCTTTTCTTTCAAGCAGCTAAGCTGGGGTCAATATGCAACAGGACAGAGGCTCACCCACTCCAGCACTGCTAAAAATGATGCATGAACTCAGAACCAAGAGTAACCCTTGAGCACTGAGTGTTGCTGTGGCCAAAAAAAGTACAAATAAGTAATGAAGACATTTCTGGGGCCGGAACGATGGTACAGCAGGTAGGGAATTTGCCTTCCATGCGGCCAACCTAGGTTCGATTCCCAAAGTCCCATATGGTCTCCCAGTACTGCCAGGAGTGATTCTTGAATGCAAAGCCTGAGTAAACCCTGAGCATCGCTGGGTGTGACCCTAAAAATCTAAAAAAGAGAAATTTCTGTGGAAAGAGTTTGGAGACACAGTATAGCAGGTGAGGTGCTTGTCTTGCACTCGGCCAAATCAAGTTTGAATCCTGGCATCCCATACGGATGCCCTGAACCCCGCCAGGAGTGATCCCTGAGTGCAAAGGTAGGAGAAGTAACTGAGTCTTGCAGTTGTATTTCCTACAGACTAAATAATTATTTCATTTAAACGAATAAAGGTGTGGTGGCCAATAGTGATCCTAAATTGCATTATTAGAGGGGTTAGGGCACACTCTGGAAGTGCCCAAGCTACTTCCTGCTAAGATTGCATATTTGGTTGCAAGACCCACTGTAGCACCACCCTGATGCACCCCTCCAGACCGCAACCTGAGTTGGCTTAAAGCTCCACACCTTAGGGCTTGAGTGACAGCATAGACAAATGAGCATTTCTTTTGAAGGTGGCCAACATGGGTTTAATTCTGGCCATCGCTTATGGTTCCTAGCACCACTAGGAGTGCTTGCTGAATTTAGAACCAGGAGTCACCATAATGCCTCGCTTGGTGTGACCCAAAGTGCAAAATAAATAAAAAAAAAAGGAAAGAGAAGCTCCCCACCTCCCTAAACTCCCAGAACCCACTGAATGCACAAGGACCAGTGCAAATCAAAGACTCTGCCAAATGCTTTTAAGCCCCAAGCATATGAAGAATGTGCCCAGCCCCA
The DNA here is from genome assembly GCF_029834395.1 of Sorex fumeus. Lineage (NCBI taxonomy): Eukaryota > Metazoa > Chordata > Mammalia > Eulipotyphla > Soricidae > Sorex > Sorex fumeus. The sequence continues at coordinate 938,226 of NW_026606171.1, read as the reverse complement.
CCCCCCATCCAGACCTGACACCCCCCAACAACGACAGGACAGAGGGTAGGGTGTTTTTCTCCTTCATGCTGCTGACCCAGATATGGGGTACTCTGAGCAACCCCAGGAGTGACCCCTGAGCACAGCCAGGAGGGGCTCAACACCCCCCCACGAGGAAAAAGAATGCGCCCCCAGGTCCCTTTGATGAGGGAATCCCACGCTTTAGCACTACTCCACAATCAGCCTAAGTAATGAAAGGGGCCAGTAACGGGATGTCCTGGGGACACTGCTGGGATGATCCACCCACCCCTGTGACTGACCAGGTGATGGTCGTCGCCCTGAAACTAAGATAACGCTGAGGTGCCCTGACCCGCCCCATCATATCTGGGGGAGACTGAGGCTCCCTCTAGCTCTGACTCTTTCTCCTTTGTGAGAGGCCCGAGCAACGGGTGAGCAGGGAGGGCGCTGGGCCCGCATCCCGACACCCCAAAGGGTCCTCGGATCCCCAGGGAGAAGAGTCCTGAGCGCCACCGGGTAAGGGGCTAAAACACATAAAAAAAATTAAAACAACTTTTGTTTCCACTTTTCTTCATTCGGTTATTGTCCTTGTGTCTGGAGCTTTCAGAAGGACATTAGTGCTTCAAATTCGTTTTTCTCCTCGAACACGTGCTTCCTCTACCCACCCACCTTTTTGGGGAGCTCTGGGGGGCTTTGGTCAGGGGTTACTCCCGGCTCTGGGCTCTCTCCAGGCCTTGATCGGACACTGTGAGGTGCCAGGATCGAACCCGGCCGGCCGCGTTCCCCCCTTACGCATCTTTCTAAGTAACTTCTACTCAGTAAAAACGATCATTTTTTCCCCAAAAATCAATTTATAAATAAGATAAACCTTTCGGCAGCAGCTCTCTGTGCGACCCGGGTGAGGGGCCGCCACCCCGGGCCACCTCCACGGAGCGACCCCGCCGCCCACAAGGTGGAGAACGCGGAAGTTCAGGCGCTCAGAGCGACCACTCGGGCGGCCGGCGGGAAACCGACCTTCCTGGACCCCTCTGGCGCCCTGGGTGCCCCCTCACCCGCTCCTCACCCTCCGCACCTAAACCAGCCCACCAGCACTTCCACCCCTACTTTCAAGATGCGCAGGGAAAGAGGGTCCCGACTCTGTGACGTCATAGGCAGAGCGCCCAGAGCCTTAAAGGGCCAGGCTTCAAATATTCCTGACCAGGTACTTGCCTGGTCAGAAAGGTTCATTTTTCCCCGTTTCTGGGATAGGATCAGGTGATCGGGACATCTGATATTTGCAAGGTCTGGGATAGATGGAGATTGACAGACTGAACAGATAGCACGTCAATCAGAAGTCTTTGTTTTGACGAAGGAAATAAAATTCACATTCTTTGCAAACAGCCACCCAGACCTCTCTGAGTCCCCACGTTTATTTATATCACACTGAAAGTCCAGGTCTTGAGTAGCTTCAACTGTTTATTTTCACAATGATAGGAGAGATTCAGAAACTAAGTGAATCACGTGGCTTAGAAAGCGGTCAGGGGTAGCCCAGAAGAGGACTCAGGAATTGGTGATGACTGGGAAGACATTTGTGTATGCAAAAATTCCTGTTTCTGTATTTGTGTGTGTTCAGAGCAAACAGTGCTCTCCAGCTATTCCTTGAGAGCTATGCGCAGCAACTCTTCAAACAGTGCTCAAAGTCTACATAGCAGTGATTCTACATAGATCAGACAAATGAATAGAAAGTCCCTTAACTGCTGTGCAGCTAAATAATCTTTTAATATTTTAGTACTTGATGATTTATTAAGCTATAACTCTTCAAAATTTGAACCAGTGGGAAAGAATAACTGTACAATAGAAGTACAGGATAAAGTCTCTTTTTCAGACATGTTGATCTATTGATCTGTTGTTTGGCTATGATGATTTGGTGCTTGTTACCGTAAGAATATGAAATTAATTTAGTTTACAAGTTTACTTTTTAGCGGAGTTATTGCGAAAACATACTCAATTTCTTGTAACCATTCCACTAGGGTGCCAGATTGTCACAGAGTGCAAATAGGAAAAATAGGTTAGGGTCCCCCCAAAGTGAGGTAGTAAACATCAATAGCTGATTTATTTCTGTATTCGCTTTTCTTTGCTTCGGTAACTATGCTTGCCTCACTATGCTTAGAAAAATTTACAGGGTACCAGGATGTGGGTCTGGTGAATTTAATTTTGTGGGTGCTTATGAAATGGACAGGTGAGTCAGGATGTGCTTTTTTCTAACCAACAGACTGTGGTTCTCTTGGGAGGCTGCTGCTTTGCCTGGCAGAACAGCCTGTAACCTGGTGTGAACAAACACTCCAAATTTTGGAGTTCATTCGAGATTTGATGGGGTGGGGGCCCAACATCCCAAATCCCTGGAATGTCCGCAGAAAGCCTTCAAAGGACCTGTTAGCACTGGCGATCTTCTCTCTGGTCCCGAGAGTCAGCTGTGGGATGATGTAGAAGGCTGGACGCAGCACCACCTCCCCTATCTTCAACTTCCCCTATCTTCCCACTACCACACTGTCCTCCCATTGTTCATCGATTTGCTCGAGCAGGCCCAATAGTGTCTCCATCGTGATACTTGTTGTTACTTTCTTTGGCATATCTAATATGCCACGGGGAGCTTGCCAGGCTTTGCCGTGTGAGTGAGATACTCTCGGTAGCTTGCCAGGCTCTCCGAGAGGGGCAGAGGAATCGAACTTAGAGCAGCCTCAAGGGCCACATGCAAGGCAAACGCCCTACCCGCTGTGCTATCGCTCCAGACCAACTACTACACTGTTCTGTTGAAAATATAGCTCTAAACAGTTTAGGTTTAACACTGGTATGTCCATTCTCCCTTGTGACAGGGAGTTTAAGTTTTATTGGATTACACCCATACAATGCTCCTGAGGCACTCCCATTCCTCTATTTCTTGGAATATAGCTCTAAACACTTTAGGTTTAACATTGATATGTCCTTCCTCCCTTGCCAGAGGGAGCTTAGGCTTCCCACAGTGCTCCTGAGGCACTCCCATTCTTCTATGTTTCTCTGTAACTTCCATCTCTGTGCTTTGATTTCCCAACTGGTCTGTCAAATATTTCTCCTAATCAGACTCTGTTAAGTTGTAAGGTCTGAATCCTCAGAAATCTGAGTGAAAAACTGCTTTTCTCTTCTCCTTATGTCCTTGGCATAATTACTTTAGAGCAACACCCTTTTCGTATAGACATAGGAAGATAGTTAATACTCTGACATTGTAACTTGGGAGTTAATTGACACCAAATAATAATTCATACCTGGGCATCTGCTTTCTCAATCTAAGCCTCAGTTGCCCTTAGTCCCTAGCACCCCAAAGGCAGTGTCATGATGAGGGACTGGATGGACTCACGGCTAGCTGTGACATACCCTGGCATCAAAATGGGCTAGATCAAAATGCCATATGAGTTAAGAGCATGGTCATGGACAAATTCTGTCATGATCCAAAGAGTAACAACTAGATTGGTACCATGCTAGGGTTAAGAAAGACTAATCTGGCCTGAGTACTGTAACCTGAGATCTATAGTAAGATGTCCCCAGCTTAATGTATCTATTACTGTGTCCATATTAAATGACTACTAATTTTATTAAGGAGTAGAATTAAGATGAATGTTTATATGGTTCCTGGACTAAGGGAAGGAAAAACGCACCCATAGATGGCATTTCACCTTTAGGTGTTTCTTCTTGCTGAAAGAGTTTGTCCTAGAAGTTTCTTCTGAGAGAGGGACCATACATCCATTGATTGTATGACCTCGCCTATGTGTAATTGCTACCCCAACTCCCTCATGATTTGGGGGATAATTAATGCTATAAGAGTTGGCAAGGGAAAAAAATCAAGAAAGAATCTGAGAGGGAAAATCCAAGAGAAATGAAGGAGATTCATGGAAGGAGAATCAGAGGAGAACTGAGAGGAGATTGGAAGAAACTGCAATTGATACCAAGGAGCCTGGCCCTCATTCCTTCCGTCATCCACCCATGGCCGTCAGCTGGCCAAGGGTGGGGGAAGCAGCCTGAGACCATCAAATTCAGGTGGCGGTGGGGGGGGGGCGGAGGGAAAAGAGAGAGATAGGAGAGAGAGAGGGGGGGCTTCATATTCATTTTTTGTAAACACAGCATGAACTGACAAACCAATTCTTTGAAACAATTACCACTTGTTTTTGCTTTCAGTAGAAGAAAAAATTAAAGTACTTTATTGATATGAAAAATAATAGAATTTTTTTCAGTTTCAGTACCCAGTAAGGCTAAGTGTCTTTTACTCCCAGGATAAGACTCTGGATTTTCTCCTTGCAGTGTCCAGAGACCACAGATGTAATGGCAGGGAGAGAGCCCGGAACCCCACCTTTCCAGTCACATGCTTGCTCCACTGATCTATCCCGCTGGGTATAATGATATTCATTTTTGAATGTGTGAATCTTACCAGCTCATGTATACTCAGTGACCCTATTCCCAAGTCAGATTGCAGCTATGCAAAATCCTGAGGCTGTGATTTGAGTTCTTAAATAAATCACAGCAACTCAGGTAAGAATTAGTCAAATGACTCTTGGGTGAACAGGCCGAGCAGGTAGATGACATCTCTGTGTTTCTCACAGTCCAAACAGGCCCAGAGCACAGGGACGATCCTTTGGGATTATTGCTGGGAGGAGCCTGGCAATCACACACTAGCCTTTTGGCTTTTCTATTTGACTAGAACCAGAGATATTTGAGGATCCTATGGGAACTGCAACTCAAACCCTGTGCAAGGCAAGCACCCTCCCCACTATACTATGACTTCCGCACAAACTAGCTTTATTATGGGCTCACTCAATGACTTTTTAACATAAAACCGAAAGAATATCTCATAGTGGGTCAGACAGAGAATAGCAGGTAGGGCATCTGCCTTGCATAAGGCTGACAGGGGCAGGATTCTGAGCACTGCCCAAAGGAACCCCTGAGGACCGCCAGGAATAAACCCCTTGGCAACATCAGACCCCAAACTGATACAAAACAAAATGTCTTTGTATACTCAAAAAACATGCAAATGACCTGAGGGCAAAGACAAGCTTAGTGACAGAGAGGGCGGGGTGCAAGGTGGTTCTGCTGCTCCTGAAAAGGGCACCCCAACAATACAGGCTGTGCAGCCAGGCTGGTAAGGGAAAGGGGTACAAAGGACCCTGAATCTCATGAACACATGACTAATGAATAAGACTCGAATGAGCCAAGAAAGCAAAGCACAGGACCACCCCAGGGGAGCGAAGGGTTGTGTGAGTAGAGCACAGATGCCTGCATCCAGGAGCCCGAGGGCCCCTGGGGTCAGCAGCATGTTTCACACACTCAGGGCACACCCACGATGCCTGGGGCCGAGCCTGGGAGGGTCCTCAGACACTCAGCTGCATACACGCCTCTCCTCCCCGGCCTCAGGACTCCTCCTACCATCCAGGGGATTACAACTGGCTTCACCCTAGAATACCCTGCCCCCACAGAATCAATGAAGAGATTAGTGACAATGAAAAGGTGAGAGTCCTAGCCCATGTGTCCCTGATATAACCAGCCAAGTTACTGAAAGTACACAAACAACACAATCTTCACTTTTGCTGCCTTGCACGCAACTGGTCCAATTCAATCCCCGGATCCCATATGATCCCCGAAGCAAACACCAAGATGGATAAGTGCAGAACCCAGAGTCACCCCGAAGTCTCATGGCGTGGCTGAAAAATGAAACTAAAGAAAACAAAATTGGACGCATACAAAATATAATGTTAGGTCCTTGAGAAAATTTTAGTTGGGAGAGTTTTGAATTGAGTAAATAATGTATTATAAAGGTAACTTTAAAAGTATTGTGTATTTGTTTTGTTTTGTTTTGCTTTTTGGGTCACATCCGGCGATGCATAGGGGTTACTCCTGGTTCTGCACTCAGGAATTACTCGTGGCAGGGCTCAGGGGACCATATGGGAATCGAACCCGGGTCAGCCGCGTGCAAGGCAAATGCCCTACCCATTGTGCTATTGCTCCAGTTCCCTGCCTTTTCTAAATAATTCAAGCACACCAGCAGTGAGCCCTAGGCAAAGCTCCTATTCACCAAAAAATCAAATATCTTCCTTCCAGTATCTTACTTTACCAGCGTTACACAAAGCAACAGCGAGGGAAGCCTGCTAAGGGAGAGATGAAATGAGAAAGGTCCTTTGCACCTTAACATATTCCTACATACTCTTTTTTTTTCTTTTTGGGTCACACCTGGCGATGCTCAGGGTTTCCTCCTGGTTCTGCACTCAGAAATTACTCTTGCAGTTGCTCGGGGGACCATTTGGGAAGCTGGGAATCAAACCCAGGTAGGCCACATGCAAGGCAAATGCCTTACCTGCTGTACCCAATCAAAATAATCAATCAAAATAATCAAAATAAATCGCTCCAGCCCAATCAAAATAAATCTTCTATTTTATTTTTTTGGAGGCCACACAGCTGATGCTAAGTGGTAATTCCTGGCTCTGCACTCAAAAATCAATCCAGGTTGTTGCTAGCAGGATGGAACCTGGTCTGCAATGTGGAAAACAAAGGCTTTCAGTGCTTTGATGTAGGTCCCTCACCCCAAGACCTGCAGTCCCCCTGCTCAACCCTGCTTCCACCCGCCTCTGCCTATCGCTGACCTGGAGGCGATCGTGGCTGCAGGGGCCCCCCAAGGTCATGCACTCACATCCACGCACCCTGCACCCTGGTACAGCCCCCATCATACCCCTGAAAACTGTGCCCCCGACAGCCTCCACCGCTCCCCAGGAACCACCTGGATATCAGGGAACAAGTGAAAAAATGTGTGAAAGCGCTCCCCAAGCTGGAGCAGGTAACCCTCTTATAGTACAGAGACTGGGAAGTGTGGGGTGCTCACAGGAGGCCTTGTCTCCTGCCACAAAATTGGCCTTCACAGTCAGCTTTCCAAGAAGATACTCTACTTTGTCCTTTATCCACAAGAACAATGACTGCTGGGCCCTGTGTCCAGGACACCAGCAACTGGAGGGTCCTGGGTTCACTCTCACTGAGTGCAGAGTCAGTAGTAAACCCAAGCATCCAACAAGGACAATGATGGAAATCCCCCCAAATTTATATTAAGCTAAAAACAAAGGGAAAGACGGAGGGTAGCAGGTATTACAGCAGGTGGGGCAATGGTCTTGTCAATGGTCAGACCAGGTATGATCCCCGACAACCCCATCCTGTCCACCACCAGCCAGGCATGATCCCTGAGTGCAGAGACAAAGATCAAACCCCGAGTCCTGCTGGTTTGGCCCAAAACAAATTTTAAAAAACCTAAAAGAGTCCGATGAAGGCAGGGCGACAATGCAAAGGATTCAGAAACATGCTTTGCATGCAGGAAACTCTGATTTGATGCTGGGCGACACCTGATCACCGAAGATCACTTGAAGTCACCCCAAGCACTGAGAATAACAGCAGATGAAGGGGTGAGACTCTAAGAAATAAATGATCTTAGGGGCTGTAATGACAGCGTAGAGGGTACGGCTTGCATGCAATCCACCAGAGTTCGAATCTCAGCATCCCATATGGTCCCTGAGCACTGCCACGAGTAAATATTGAGGGAAGAGCCAGGAGTAACCCCTGAACACCACTGAGTGTAGCCCAACAACCAAAAAATAAATGTATGGAATTTAATAGTTACAAATGAAAGAAAATAAAAATTCCTCGTGTGTTCCCGAAACTACACCAAGAGCAAAAGCACAACACCCAAGTTAAATGTGGAAAGAGAAGTAAATTTATTTCGTTTGTTTTGAGTCACATACACAGCAATGTATAGGGTATATTCATGGCTCTGGGCTGAGGAAATACTCCTGGCCATGCCTGGGTTCCATATTGGATGTCAAGTATCAAACTAGTAGTGATTCCTGAGTGCAGAACCTGAAGTCAACATGTGCATTTCCAGATGGACTGCAAAATGAAACAAAGTAAAAAAAATTAAGTAGAACTCCTAATAAATAAGGCCCACAACTGGGGAGATACTTCAGCAAATTGGGGCTCACCTGTTCCTTGCACATACTTAGCATTCTGGTCCCCGTCCATTCCTCTGGGGTGAAGCTCATGGCCACATCGGAGAAGGTCACCACGTCCTGACCGACATACACAGGGGACAGGAGTGAGGCCATCCCACCCCATACTATGGTGTAGTGCCTGATCACAGCTCCCTCAGGCATAAGACAGCGAGGTGGGAAGAATGAAGAATTGCCTGATTTTTGATTCACAACGATTCTCGGCAACATTATGGTTGATCTCTGCCATAAACCCCTTCAAAACAGGGCCTCTGGGCCAAGCCAGAATCAGAGCAAAGACTGAGACAATGGTGAACGTTGGCAGTTCAAAGTGAGGGGTGGTGACATATGTATGTATTTAATTTACTAAAGAGAAAAATCTCCAACTGCTAATAAAATTTTAGGATTAAAATTGATAAGAAAACAAACTTGCAATATCAATCGATGTAGTAATAAATTTCTGTGAACAATGTTGTATTTGATTGCAGGATTTTAAGACTCTAAGAATCTTTGAAGCTTTTTGTTGCTTCAATAGGTTTTTACGTATTGATTTTTAATTTTTATTTAGTCAGCTTTCCATTGACTTTCATTACCAAAACCCATTATTTACAAGTTAACATACACGTGAAGTCCAAATGCTGGAACACTGCTAAAGCTGAAGCACGGGTGATAATCAGCAAGTACCTTTCCCTTATAGTACTGATGTCACTGGGAGCTTGTCACCTGCTACCTGGATTACTTCCTTCTTGGCTGCACTCCTGCAGCCCCCTAACACTCCTGGTCCAAACAAAACTTGTCTTCTCTAGGGGCACTCCTCTGAATGTGGGAAAAGTTATTAGGGATCACTCATCCAGTGTGCATTTTATGATGTCTACAAGGCTTGAGACGTATGCAAAGGCCTTCCCACATTAACAAACAGAAGATTTCTCTCCAGTATATGTTTTGATATGGCTAGTAAAGGTCATGGGTTGAGTGAAGGTCTTGCATTTTTCTTACATATTTAAGACTTCTCTCTACTATGACTTTTATTATTTTTTTTACTTTTTCTTTCATAATTTTTTCTTCTTATATTTATTTATTGAATCACTGTGGGAAAATTTCCTAAGCTTTCAGGTTTGTCTCGGTCATACAATGATAAAACACCTTTCCCTTCACCAGAACTCATTTTTAACCACTAAGAACCCCAATATACCCCCCTCCCAACCCTCCCAATGACTGTGAGGCAAGAATTTATACTTACCTCTTCTCCACATTGATTACATTCATTATTTCAACAAAAGATGCACCATTATTGTTTAGAATTTCCCCCCCAACAATCAGAATTGTTGAAAAGGCACTGTGAAACACTTTGATTTCTATAGCTGGTTATGAGAATCATATAATGCCATGGGGCCACGATTATGTATTTCTCCAAAGAGCCAGATGATTACGAGATTGGTTTCTGTGCATCTGATATTATGGCTGTGCAGGAGAGCCACTCGTGGGGGGCAATTAGTGACCTCGTTAGGGCGTGAAGGATGAGCCGGCACCAACCCCCTTCCCATTAGACTACAGCTGCCCTGTCACCGCCAGCACATACTTGGCTTTCCAATAAGCTCTGAGACGGCGGCCACATTATATGGGATCCAGATGCATTTCTGCGAAAAGCCACTAGGTTTCGAGATTTGTTTCTGAGTCTCTGGGATCATGGCCGTTAATAAGCTTGATCAGGAGCAGGAGAGGCCATTTGTATGTGGGGTCTCGCTTGGATGGGGAGGAAAGGGCCGGTTCCAATCCCATCTGGTGAAGCCCCGCGTGTCTCATCACTGCAGGTCCAAACCTGATTGTCCAGTGGCCTCTGGAGGATGGCGGTCACCAGGCTGCCAGGGGAACAGGCCAAGGCATGAAACCTATTCCCACCTGGAGTGGCCCAGCGCCAGTAACCAATTGCAGGAACAGGATGCATTTCTGCCAAAAGTCTTTGGGTTCTGATATTGGTTTCTAAGGCTCTGGGATCAGGGCCATTAAGTAGTTCAATTAGGAAAAAGAGAGGCCATGCCTCCAATTCTATAGCTGAGCTGGAGGTGGTTTGTGCGTGTGTCTCCCACATACCAAACTTTTGGCCATTTACTTTCTTGGTAAACTTTGCCCCAAGTTTTTGGGGTCTGGCCAAAGGCACTGCAGCAATTTTGGGGTATCTGAAAGTAAGACGGTGCCATCAGGCTGCTGATGCACTCACCTCACAGGTACAGATTGACCTGCTGGCTGCACGATAGCCCTCTACTATGACATTTAAAATGCATAGTAAGGCTACAGGGTAGAGCGAAGACGTTCCCACATGTCAGACATTTATATGGTTTCTTTCCAGTGTGATTGTTTTCTGTGTTAGTAAAACACCAAGCTTGAATGAAAGCCTTCCCACAATCCTTATATATGTAGAGTCTGTCTCCAAGACCAATTTTCCTGTAATTCTAAGGCTTGAGGGCATAATGTAGGACTTTCCGCATCATTTACACATGTAAGTTATGTGTAATAAGGAGGAGTAACTGAATGGGTTCCCACAGTCCTAACAAATATAAAGGATTCCCCGAATTCATCTCAAAGATGGTAAAAGTGATTCGATCCTAAGGTTCTCTGCCCCACATCCCTGGGAGAGGCACATGCCCAGAACTGCACACACAGCATCATCTGAACATGAGACTGTGTGACTGAGCAGGTGAGACTCTCAGAGCAGGAAGGACAAAATAGGAGAAACACATGTCCTGGAGCGATAGCACAGCGGGTAGGGCGTTCGCCTTACAAGTGGCCAACTTGGCCGACCCGAGTTCGATTCCTCTGCCCCTCTCAGAGAGCCCGGCAAGCTACCAAGAGTATTCGATATGCCAGACACAGTAACAACAAAGTCTCCAATGGAGACGTTACTGGACCCGCTCGAGCAAATCGACGATCAACGGGAGGGCCTTTACCTTTACCTTTACATTTACATGTCCTGAGGTCTGAGACATTTGTAGCCATCAGGGTACAAACATAAGCAGCACACGTGGATTCCCCTGATGCCTGCCAGAGGTGAATCTGGAGCACAGAGCCACGAGGAAGCCCTGAGTATCTACACTGAAGCACAAAAATTAACATGAAAGAAAACAAAGCAGCAGGATGGAGTAACAGAACAGTGGGTCTGGGACAGCATTAAGGGCTGGTAATAACGCCGTCCCTTATAGTTCCTCAAGAACTGGCAGATGGTAATCCTTCGTACAGAATCAGAAATAACCTGAGAATCACTGGGTATGGCCCCTCCCCTTAAACATCTTCCAAAAACAAACAAACAAATAAGTCTATTCAGCGTTGGACCCCTGGCACCCTATACAGTTGGTACCCCAGTCTTGAAAGGAATGATCCTTGAGCACCACTAATAGCACAGCGGTAGGGCGTTTGCCTTGCACGCAGCCAACATGGCCGACTCGAGTTCGATTCCTCCACCCCTCTCGGAGAGCCCGGCAAGCTACCGAGAGTATCTCGCCCGCACGGCAGAGCCTGGCAAGCCACCAATGATGTATTCGATATGCCAAACACAGTAACAACAAAATCTCCAATGGAGACGTTACTGGGCCCACTCGAGCAAATCGATGATCAACGGGAGGGCCTTTACTTTATTCAAATCAACAAAAAAATAAAACAGCGGCCTCAAACAGAGCTGATTAATCAGGCCAGGAGCCGGATCCCCAGGCTCCTTCCTAAAACAATCAGAGACGATCAGCCTGGGAAGCTTGTGCTACATGTCACTGCACTGCGTTGTCTTCTCACTCTCCCACCTGAAGATGGTGTGGCAGAGGCCATCTCACCAACTCCTGCCTGTTTTTCCTGTGGACCAACAGGAGGCTCCATGCAAGTACCTGAGCCGTGGGCACCAGAGAGGAGCACAACCAGCCCCGGCCCCCACCTGACAGAAGTCCCTGCACTGGAGCCAGAAAGGTAGTGACCAGCTGGATGTTTGGACACTGGCTCACAGAAACATCCACGGCGAGACACTGACAGATGTTCCTGTCTCTCGGGGGAGAGAGAAATGGGTTGTGACCCAGCTGCTGTCAGGACAGGAGTGGTTGAGGCCTACAGGGGAGGAAACCGTGGTTCTGCCCAAGCCCGGGACTCTACCTAGGGAACCGCACAGGAATGTCCTAAAGGCCAGAGACTAACTCTGAGGCCAGGAGCTCTCACGTAGCTGCAGCCCCTGCAGGCCCCAATGACCACAGCGCCATTATTGGCTCTGCCGTGGGGCCAGTTACAGGGACTCGGGGTGGACAAAACTTCAGCTGCCCTCTTGCAGAGTGGATAGGACACGGGCCTGGGAGCTCTCTTTCAGGAACCAAGGTCACTTCTGGGCTCGAGTAGGCCCCAGACAGTCCCAGCTCTGACCCTCTGGACCTGGACCCATCCTGGTCTTGATTTACTGTAATCTCCAATCAGCACATGAGCCTCATCCAGCACTTGCTCCTATTTTGCAAGAATCACTCTGAAAACCATGTAAAAAGTGTGTTGTATCACAAAACTATCCAAATAACTAGGGTGTTTACTATGAACCATGATGTTATGTGTGTCTAACAACAGGAATTTCTAGAGTGAATCTACTTTGAAACCATGAATATTATATCTTGGGGTCTGGAGTGCTAATACAGTCGATAAGACATTCACTTTGCACTTGGCTGACCCAGGTTCAATATACTAGAATATATATGGGCCCCTGATCCTTGTAGGAAATGATCCCTGACTTCAGAGGCAGGAATAAGCCACAGACAATGAATGGTGATTACCAAAACCACTGCAACTTCAAAAGGTAACTATAATGAAACAAGAGAACAACAACAAAAAATACCCAAGTGTCAATTCTGAGGCATACACACCAGGTCACCAGATGTGAAGAATAGTGAGTTGGTAGGTCACATGGTAACACATTCAGTGTTCTGTCTTTCCAAAGAAATACAGACACAGGGACCACAACAACTGATGGCCAATGGATAGTGCATAGTCAATCTTTAATTCCGAATCGAATAGCATACTTATAGAACATCTGAGGGGTTCTGAGGTACAGAACTTCACGTATTGTGATTTACCATTACAGAGGTCAAGCGTTTCAACAGAGATAATTCTTTGCGGGGGAAATAACTCAAGGAGACGTTCTGCGAGAGACTTTGCTGAGAAATTCGCTCATGGGCTATATGCATCTGTGTTGCTTTTCTCCTTCCCTGATCGTACATACTAAACAGTTAAGTTTACTTCTTATTAATATTTGAAATTATCAATACACACAGTAGAGAAACATCCCAAAACTTACTTCTCTGGGGTCCAGGAGCTAAGGTTAAAAGCTGGCTGGGATCCAGCTTTCTGGGGTTAGCGACTACAGCAACTGAAGCCTGAGTAAAGTAATTATGATGGATGGCCAGCAGTATATATATTTTAGAGTCAATTAACTCATAAATATTAAGAGCTTATCACGGATGGTTTTTCTGTTTTGAAGCAAAGAACATTGCTCTATAGTGATAGATTATAGATTATACAGGTTACAGAGGAAAGAGAAATGCAAATAAATGACTGCAGATACAAAGTCTAGAGTCACCAGAAGGTTTCACTTTATGATTTAAGGATAGATTAGGAGTGCTCATAAGAGCACTATAACCATCTTTGGGGGGAGCAAAAGTGGAAATTTACTGATCAAACCTAAAACACTCAGGGTAAAGAAAAATTCTAGAGTGAAACATTTAAAGTGGATCCTTAAGCCACTTTTTCTGTATTTTTCTATTCTGCAGAAATTCATGTTTTCTCGTGAATAATACTCCTCTTTCTCATTGCTCTCATATCCTCTCTGTGTGTATGTGTATGTGCAAGCACATGTTTCAATTTTAGACCACAACTGGCAGTGCTCAGGAATTTGCAGCTCTGGGATCAGGGTTTAGTCCTAGTGGGGCTCAGGGACCATATGGATTACTAGACATAGAGAGACCTGGGTTGGCTGCTTGCAAGGAAAGTACCCTACTTGCTGTACTATTGCTCTGGCCCTTTCTAAGTGAATTATTTCCACCACATCAAGAGTGACCCTGAACAAAGCTTCCCCAACAACACCCCCTGCCCCGAAAATTAACTATTTCTCTTAAAAAAGGAAAACAAAACTTTACCCCCAGTACTCACAACAGCTGGGGGGTCATCTGGTCATGGAGAGAATACATGTGTGGGGTGCTTTGCAACTGGAACTTAGGATGGAGGAATTCTTTACCTAGGGAAAATACAAAAACTGGGACCAGAGACAGTAAGTGGGTACGAACTTGCCTTGCATGCAGCCAACCAAGATCAATTCCCGGCATCCCTTATGGTCCCCTAGTACTACGAGCAGGAATTCCTGACTGTAGAGCCGAAAGTCAATCCTGACCACCACCAGATGTGGTACAAGAGCCAAACCAAAATGATAATAATGAAAAAGTTTCATTTGCAAACACCACCCACCTGCAAGGACTGAGACACTGGGTGGCCCCACCGCATTAGGACAGTCAAACAAAGGGCAGAGGACAACTGGGTCCCCTGCTGCAGTGGGGCTGGGGCCCCCCACTTCTAAGTGAACCGGAAGGTGCCACACTAAGGATGACAGGGCCAAAGGCTCCGGACATGGCCAAGCAAAGTCCAGGGCTAGAGGTTCGGGAGGGCTAAGCCCCACCCTCTGCAAGTCCCGCAGCCCCAGGCCCACTGGACTCTGACCCTTACAGGAGCTGGAGGAGATCTTGGCCAAGGGGAATCCCAGGATCACTTGTTCACTCCTGCGACCTCTGCACCTGTCACAGCCCCCACTGCACCGCCCAAAGCCTCTGGGTCCCCTATAAGCTTTCGCCTTACCTCACCTCAGGAACCGCCTGGACATCCTGAACAGAGGAAAACAAGAATGAAAGCACCCCCCAAGTTGGCGCAGCCCCACCACTCACAGTGCCAAGACGCGGGTCACTCACCTGAGGACACTTGCATTCTGCCACAAAATCGGCCCCACAGTTTCCCTGTAATGCTAGGCGCCAGTTCCTCCTCTACCCACGAGACCAATGGCGGCCAGAGCCAGGCAACCACAATTAGAACAGAAAGGATTTCTGAAGGGCCCGTCTATGACATCATTTCTGCTTCTGCCAGGGGCCTTTAAGGGCCATGGTCCAGATGCAGAGACCCTCTGTGCCTGGGACTTAGGGTAGACAAACGTTCAGCCACTGTCTTGCAGGGTGGACAAGGGCAAGCACCTGTACACTCTATCCAGGGGAAAAAGATCACTTCTGGGTCCAGATAATAAGCCTGAGGCAGAGCCGTGATCTGTCCTGCTGGACCTGGGCCCATCTGAGTCCTGATTTACTCTAATCCTGCATCAGCACATCTGCATGAGTCTCATCCTATACTCGCTCCTGTTGTGCAGGAATATATTTGAAAACGGTGCAATCACCCAGGTTTATAAAAAATAAATCCAAATATCCAAGGCATTTATTTACGAAGGACCATAATATGAACTGTGCCTGTCATTTGGAACTTCTCAAGACTACTTATACTGTAAATATTCTATTTTGGGGGTGGAGTGTTCTTACTCTCAGCTGACCCAAGTACAATACTTGGGCACGCTAGGCCCTGGCTGCAGTGATCCCTGAGCTGAGTCAGAAGTAAGGGCAGAGCACTACAGGGAGTGGCCAAAACTACAGCAACAACAGGACAACTGTCAGGAAGCAAAACAAACAAACAAATAAAAATCATGTGCAAAGTCAAACTAGAGAGGAACATTTAAATAGTAAAAGAGTGGGTTCTTAAAACTCTGTTTTCTGGCATTTCCATAAGGTAAAGGTAAGGGTAAAGGACCTCCCGTTGATCATCGATTTGCTCGAGCGGGCTCAGTAACGTCTCCATTGGAGACTTTGTTGTTACTGTGTCTGGCATATCGAATACATTACGGGGAGCTTGCCAGGCCCTGCCGTGCGGGCGAGATACTCTCGGTAGCTTGCCGGGCTCTCCGAGAGGGGCAGAGGAATCGAACTCGGGTCGGCCATGTTGACCGCTTGTAAGGCGAACGCCCTACCACTGTGCTATCGCTCCAGCCCATTTCCATAGTTTGGCATTTCCATAGTATGGCATAGTATGGCATAGTTTGGCATTTCCATAGTATGGCATTTCCATAATTTCCCAGAATCCTTATTATTCTCTTTTCTTGCAATCACATGTTTTCCTGTGTGTGCAAGTGCGTATGTGTGTGTGTGTGTGTGTGTGTGTGTGTGTGTGTGTTTCCTTTGAGCCAGAACAAACATTGCTAAGGGGGTATTCCTAACTCTGCACTCAGGGTTTCACTCCTGGAAGCTTTGGGGATCACTAATCACTAAGATGCAGGGGACCAAACCCGAGTTTACTGTGTGCAAGGCAAGTACTTGCTGTACTTTCGCTCTGCCCCTTCATACATAAATTTCTTCCAAAAGTACGAGGAGTCCTGTACAAAGTCCCCCCCAACACACACACAAATAAACAAGTATCTTCCTTCAAAAAAAGGGAAAAATTTAAAAAACGACAACAAAAATCTTTACCCTCAGTATTTATCCCAATATCCACAGGTCACCCGCTCAGGAAGAGATGAAGAGTGAAGGGTGCTTTGCAACTTGACATGAGGGAGAGGGAACTCCTGAACTGAAAAAAAAAAACACCAATATTTTGGTTGGACAGACAATGAAGTCTGTAGGGAAGTTGCCCTGAGTCAGTAAATTCTTCGCGTACCTATGTCCCGCAGCAACACCAGCAGGAATCATACCTGAGTCCAGAGCCAGAGGAAGCCCTGAGCATCTCCGAGGATGTCCCCTCCCCCCAACGCCCCCCAAAACAACCCCCAAACCAAAAACAGCCCCAAGAGAACATGTTCACTGGCAAACCCCAGCCACCTGCAGGTCCACTGCCCCCGAATGTCACGGACCAACACGGCGGCAATGAAAATGATGTACAGCAAGGGGACTATTGCCATGGGGGGGTGAGGGGGGCTGTGGCTCTGCCCTTAAAATCTGGAGGTTCTACAGCTACGAGATTAGGGCCAAAGGCTACAATATGGGACTGCCGGGAGGGTCTGGACAGCCAAGACCCCTGCCCTGTGCAGTTCCAGCACCACCGAGCTTAGCCCCAAGCTCAGTCCCTCCCCCCACTCACCACTGCCCCATCACGGAGATAGAGGCCATCATTGCCTCAGCAGTCCCCAAGGACCACGCGCTCACACCCGCAACACTGCACCCCAGTACAGCCCCCACTGCGTCCCCCAAAGCTCCACGTCCCCCTAAAGCCTCTGCCACACCTCAGGAACACTTGGATGTTGGGGAACAAGTGAGTAACCTGCGTGAAAGCGTCCCCCACGCTAACGCGTTGCTCACAGTGCAGAGACGGAGAGTCGCCCCTCTCCTGCCCCAAAATCCGCCTTCAAGAACCATTTCCAGCCAGTTCCAGGCCGTCCTTCACCCAGGTAACAATGGTGGGACTGACTGAACCATCTCTATCAGCAAGAACACAGGTACCAGGAAGTCCCTGTCTGTGACATCACTTCCGTTTCCACCTGCAGCCTTAAAGGACCAGGCTCCAAGTGCAGAGAGATCCTTTCGGGACACCCAGGGGATCCTGTGCGGCCTACGAAGTTTCAAATCCCAGTATCCCATATGGTCCCTCAAGCACTGCTAGGAATAATTCCTCAGTGCATAGCCAGAAGTACCCTCTGTGCATTGCCAGATGTAACCCAAAAGGCCAAAAAAAGAATAAAATAAAATTTGAGATAAGATAAATATAAAGGCCCTCCCATTGATCGTCAATTTGCTTGAGCGGGTCCAGTAACGTCTCCATTGGAGACTTTGCTATTACTGTGTCTGGCATATCCAATACGTCACGGGGAGCTTGCCAGGCTCTGCCGTGCGGGCAAGATACTCTCGGTAGCTTGCCGGGATCTCCGAGAGGGGCAGAGGAATCAAACTCGGGTTGGCCATGTTGGCCGCTTGTAAGGCAAACGCCCTACCGCTATGCAATAGGTGGAGAAAACAAATTCATGTGAACATTGTTATATCTGGTTGTAGGGTTGGTAAGATTGTCTTATTAATTTTTAAAAACTTTTGTTGCTCCAAGAGGTTTTTCCTTTTATACTTGGTACTTATTTAGTCACTTTCCTCCTGGCTTCCATCACCAAGACTGTTATTTACAAGTTAACACACTGTGAAGTTTAAATGCGGGGACACTGGCATAACTATAGCCCTGGTAATAATCACCGAGTACCTTTCCATTATAGTATGATGTCAAGGGAAGCTTGTCAGGCCAGATTCTTAGCTTCTGGGCTGCACTTTTGTAGCCCCCTCCTACCCTTCCTGGTCTAAATAAAACTCATCTTCCCTAGGGAGATTGTTCTAAACTTGGGGACAGTTCTTCGGGGTCAATTCATCCCATGTGCATTTTACAAAGACTACAAAGGCTAGAGAGGCACACAAAGGCCTTTCTACATTGACAAACATGAGCTTTCCCTCCAGTTTGTATTTTCCTATGGATCGTAAGAGTTGAGGGTTGGGTGAAGGCCTTCGCACTTTCCTGACATATGTAAGACTTCTCTCCACTATGAATTTTCCTATGCATACTAAGGCTTGAATGTAGAGCAAAGGCCTTTTTAACATGTATGGGGTTTCTCTCTGGTATGAAATTTTCTGTTTAGTAAGACATCAAATTTGAATGAAGGCCTTCCCACAGTCCTTCCATATGTAAGCTGTCTGCCATATGAATTTTTCTGTGATCCCTAAGGCTTGAGGATATAATGTATGCCTTCCTGCTTGCCTTACATACATAATGTTTCTTTCCAGTATGAATGTTCTTATATGTAATAAGGAGTGAGAGGTAAGTGAATGCCTTCCAACAGTATATATATATGGATTCTCTTCAGTGTGCGTTTTCCTGTGCTTAGAAAGTTCTGAGTACAAAGTAAAGGTCTTCCCACAGTCCTTACATGAGTAACGTTTCTCTACTGCATGAATTTTCTATGCACAGAAACCCCTGAGAAGGAAATAAAGGTCTTCAAACATTCCTTATCCTTACATGAATAAGGTTTCTCTAAATGAATTTTCCTATGCATACTAAGTCTTGAGGTCTTCCCATATTCCTTGGATGAATAGCGTTTCTCTCCTGTATGAATTCTCCTATGTATAATCAGGTATGAGGATAGATCTAAGCCTTCCCACATTTTTTACATGTTTACAATTTCTCTCCTGTGTGGATATTCAGATGATCACACTTGTGTGGCAGGTGACTCAAATTGTGTCCGTGCTGCTAACAGCCCTGGAATTTTTCCCATCTGAAGACTTCTTGCCTGTCTCAGAATCCCCACAGTGATGCAGGCTCCACTCTCACTCGAGATTGTCACAGTGCACAGGATCAGGGACATTCCGCTAAGGCTGGTTGCTTCCCTGGAGAACAGCCGAGGAGGTTTACAATTATTTCTTGATTTCTTGAGGGTCTCCATGTCAAAAAAAAAGTCAAACCCTGCAGGTTTGATGTCTAACATTTCCACCATGGAAATACAATTATTGACACATATATGGCTTTTCCTGGAATGACCAAATAGTTTTGCAAGAAGTTCATGCAAAATTGACAGAAGTGTTGCTATTAACATGTGTCCAATTTTTTCTCAACTCAACGAAGAACACATTAAGTGGAAATTATTTCTATACAGAAAAAGGAAGCACCACTTTCAAGAAAATAAAAATACACCCGAGTCTGGGTTCTGCTGTAGCTCAGTATGGAGATCGGGATGCAAGTACGAAGGCAAGGCCGAGTCCCCACAAAGCTGAGAATGCAGGGGCCATTGAAATCATCTAACCTAATTGAATCAATGTCAGGATCAATGAGGATTTTGGGTTTTTTATGTTTATATGTTGGGACAGTGTCACACGAGACAATGCTCATAGTGCTTTGCAACTGGCACTTAGGAAGCAGAAATTCTTGACCTAGAAAATAAGACATAAAAGTTGGGACGAGAGACAGTAAAGTGGGTAAGGGAATTTGCCTTGCACGTTGCCAACCCAGATCAATCCCTGGCATCCCATATGATCCCTGAGTACCATCAACAGGAATTCCCAACTGCAGAGCCAAAAGTAAACCCTGAGCATCTCCAGATATGGTACACAAGCCAAACCAAAAAAATAATGAAGGGGCTGGAGGAAAAGCAGAGCTGGCACAGCATTTACCTTGCATGTGGCCGACCCAGATTTAATTCCCAGCATCCCATCTGCTCCCCTGAGCATCGCCAGGAGTAATTCCTGAGTGCAGAGACAGGAGTAACCCCTGTGCATGGCTGAGTGTGATCCAAAACGAAAAAAAATAAATAAAGTGGGCTAGAGTGATAGCACAGCGGTCGGGCATTTGCCTTGCATGCAGCCAATATGGCCAAACCGAGTTCGATTTCTCCGCCCCTGTCAAAGAGCCTGGCAAGCTATGGAGAGCATCTCTCCCGCACGGTAGAGCTTGGCAAGCTGTTTTGTATTCGATATGCCAAACACAGTAACAACAAAGTCTCCAATGAAGTCATTACTGGGCCCGCTCGAGCAAATCGATGAACAACGGGAGGACAGCAAAGAAAGAAAGAAAGAAAGAAAGAAAGAAAGAAAGAAAGAAAGAAAAAGAAAAAGTTTCAACTTCCAAAACCTCACCCATTCACAGGGAATGAGCCACCGGGTGATCCTTTCCCACCACAACAGCAAATCAAAGCACAGAGGACTGGGATTCCTGCTGCACGGCGGGGCTGGGGGCCTGCCCTTTGAAGTGAATCTGAAGGTTCTACACTAGTGAAGCCAGGGCCAAAGTCTCTGGAAAGAGGCAAGCTCAGCCCAGTGCTGGCAGGTTTGAGAGGGCTAAGACCCGCCCTGTGCAGGTCCCTCAGCCCAGCACCCACCCACCTCTGAGCCTTTGCGGAGAGGGAGGTGATCCTGGCTAAGGGGACCCTCCCACGATCATTTGCTTACACGTGCGAACCCTGCACCCCGGCACAGCCCCCGCTCCACTGCCCAAAGCCTCTGGATCCCCCTAAAGCCTTTGCCATACCTCAGGAACCGCCTGGATGTCAGGAACGAGTGAAAAACAAGGGAGAAAGCACCCCCAAGGTGGCCCAGCTCTGCCACTCACAGTGCAGGCGACTGGGAGGCCGCTAGTATCCTGCCACAAAATCAGCCTCCATAATCCATGTCAAAGGAGCAGCCAATTCCTCCTTTACCCACGAGACCAATGGCAGTCTGAGCCAGGCAACCACAACTAGAAAAGAAAGGATGCTGAACGTACCAGTTCTGTGACATCACTTCCGCACCTGCCAGGATCCTTAAAGGTCCATGGTCTAGATGCAGAGACCCTCTGTCCCCATCCTGGTAAATTGGTGCTTTAAGGGGACTGGAGTGGATAAAGTAGTGGAGAGGCAGCTGCTGGAGTGCTGGAGTGGTGGGTCACAAGTGGGGCGCTGGGGTAAGGACAAGAGCCCTGATCCTGTACCAGTTACTCAAACATTGAAACAATGCTCTCACAAACAGTTCATCAGGGAAAAAAAAAAACATGTGGTTGATTCAAGGTCAGACAGGCAGGTTGGTACAAGGCACCTGACACTGAGATTCGTAAGAAAGTAATTAAGATGGGGTGAAAGCAGTGACTCTGAACCCAACCCTGGAGATGCAGAGAAGAACTGGCCTAGCACCAGCCCAGATAACTGGACAGACACTGTAAAGGGGAAAAGCCTATTAAGACCATAAGAGAGCACTGTCCAGCCAACATGCTACCTCTTGAAAATGCCTGACCGGTGGAATCTTGCCTACAAGAAAAAACACAGGAGGCAGTTTCAGAAACACCTTCAAATCCAGAGTATGAACAAGAGAGGTAGTACAGTGGGGTGGGTGCTTGCCTTGTATGTGGTCTACCTGGGTTCAATTCTCATAATTCCAAATGGTCCCCTGAGCACTGTCAAAGTGAAAATCAAGGACTAAGCTAGGCGCACTGCCAGGTGTGTACCACCAGCAAACATAGCGATAGCACAGTTGGTAGAGCGTTTTCCTTGCAAGCGGCCAACATAGTGTACCCGAGTTCGATTTCTCCACCCCTCTCATAGAGCTAGGCACACTACTAAGAGTATCTCGCCTGCACAGCAAAGCCTAGCAAGCTACCTGTGGAGTATTCGATATGCTAAACACAGTAACAAGAAGTCTCAAAATGTGACTTTACTGGGCCTGCTAGAGCAAAATACATGAAAAACGGGAGGACAGTTTGTTTTTTGACATATATATATAATATATGGAGTATTTGTATAACACATAATGTATGTCATAGAAATTAAATATATATCAAATTTATATCTGTGTACATGTATGTACACATAAAAACCTAGAGCATTCCGGTCACTTTGGAGCCTTTTATGGCCTTTACACAGATCTGAAACCTTTTTATCATTGGGGTGACTACATGATTGATGTAACTTTCCTAATTCCAAATAGAATGCTTATTTTATTTCTCTGATATTATTGAACTGACGGGTGGGATCCAGGAAACTGACCAACCTTGTGAGTAATCACAGGAAAATGGAAGGGCCGGCTGGGATGTGGGGAGCCTGGGGAGTGCTGACATGTGGGGAAATGACCCATATTCCCAACATGTGTCAGACATTTGAATCAAGGGGCTCCTTCCATTCTTTCAAACATCTTTCTACGCACAGTAAAGTTCATTTAAACTGTTTCGAGTAGGGGCCAAAGAGACAGGACAGCAGGGAAGACATTTCTCTTGAATTACCTGTAACAGGGTCCCAGAGCACTACCAGGAGTAATCCACGAGTATTTCTAGGTGTGACTCCAAAAGACGGCACATGCCCAGAACTGCAAACAGAGAAGTGAGTGAATGCAGGACTGTGTGACTGAGCAGGCACAGCTCTCCAGAGCAGAAAGGACAAAATAGGGGAAACACATGTCCTGGGATCCGAGTCACCATAGCTACTAGGGAGAAAACAGGGCCAGCACACCTAGGGGACCCATGATGTGCATGAGGTGCGAATACAGAGCACAGAGCAAAGAAGGCCTGGGCACCTCCACTGTGCAACAAAAATAAACAGGAAAGAAAATAAAGCAGCAGGATGGAGTAACAGAACAGAGGGTCGGGCTGTGAACCCAATATTCCCATATGGTCCCCCTAGCATTGCCAGGTGCAACGCCAGAGTGCAGGGCCAAGAATAATCCCCAGAATCACTGGGTGTACCCCTCCAAATAAAACAAAATACCCAGACGCAAGTGTTCGACCCCCAGCACACCATATGGTTCCTGAGACATGTCAGGAGTCATCCTTGAGCACTAAGGTATGAGTACTCTTTACCTGGGTGTGGTTGAAAAGCCAAATACAATAGAACTGAAATAAACATAGCCTAATAAAGAAAGTATTGGGCCATCCGAAAAGGAGGCACAATACAGGATCATTCCTGAAACAACTCAGAGACATTTGGCCCAAGAAGACTGAGTGCTCCTGTCACTGCATCACCTTCTCTTGTTACTCTCTACCTACCTAGGGATGGGATGTCCGATGGCATGTCACCATCTTCTCCTGCCTCTGATTTTCCCAAGGATCAGAGACCTGAAGGAGGAGTCAGACAGTGAGCACTGGAGAGGAGCACAACCCCCAGGCCTGATCAGGGCACTGGCTCACAGACCCGCCTGGGGGATACTGCCTAATGCTGCTGTCTCCCCAGGAGAATCAAAATGGGTTGGCATCTGTGTTGCCTTTCACGACACAAGCTCTGGGCTTGGTTACAAAGGAGAAAACTCAGCCCTGTCTTGGCCTGAGGACTCCTCCCTCGGTCCCAAAGAAGGCTCTCGCAGGCACAGCAGAGGCTGACTCAGAGGCCAGATCACATGCATCAGCGCAGCTTGCAGGCTGGCAGCAGGGCTGCCTCCCACAACCATAGCCCAGAATGTGGCTCTATTATGGGGACAGCCCTTCTCCTCTTAAAATAACCCAATTTCTACAGACACACACATACACAATCACACACACCCTTTACCCCCAGTACTCATCTCAATAAAATGGGGTCTAGACAGGGCTTTGCAACTTGATGTGAAGAAGCAGAAATTCCTGTTCTGGTAGACAGTAAAACTAGCAAGATGCTTGCCTTGTTGACACCACTCAATCCTCTGCATCCCTACGCATCCCTATGGCCCCCAGAGCACTCCAGGAAGAATACTTCAGCCAGGAGCTAGAGGAAGCCCTCAGGGTATCGTCGGGCATGCATAGCCCCTCATTCCCCACACCTAAAGGAAACTAAAACCCCTGTAACCTGCGGATCCACTGCTCCAGATGGCCCTATCATACCAGGGAAGCCATTGAAAAAGTCAGACGGTAACAGGGTCTCTTGGCATTACAGGAGTTGCAACTCTGCCAAAAGTGAATCTGGAGACTTTGCAGCAGCAATTCTGGGGCCAAGGTCCCAAAGTATGCCAGTTGGAGGTCAGAACGGCCAAGCCCCTGCCCTCGGCAGGTCCCTCACCCCAAGGCCCACAGCCCCCTTGCTCAGCCCCGTAGCCACCCGCCGCTGCTCAATCGTAGAGCTGGAGGCTATTGTGGCTGCAGCAGCCCCCCAGGATTACTCACTTACATCCTCCTCCCTTGACCCCGTCAAACATCCACCGCAACTCAGGAACCACTTGGTATCAGGGAACAAGTGAAAAACAAGTGCAAAAGTGCCCCCAAGCTGGCGTGGACCCGCAGCTCAGTGTGGACACGGGGAACTGCCAGCCATTCACGGGAAATTGTCCCCATTCTGCCACAAAGTTGGCCCTTCAGAGTCTCACTTTCTCCCAGGGGCCCTACTCTGTCCTTTACCCATGTTAACAATGACACTGACCCAGTTTCCAGGAATAGAATCACCAGGAAGGGCCCCCTGTGATGTCACTTCTGCTTCCACAAGCAGTCTTAAAGAGCCAGACTCCAGATGTGGAGAGAACCATTATGCCCACCCAGGTGGATCTGTTGCACAAGTGGGAT
Source organism: Sorex fumeus (assembly GCF_029834395.1). Taxonomy (NCBI): domain Eukaryota; kingdom Metazoa; phylum Chordata; class Mammalia; order Eulipotyphla; family Soricidae; genus Sorex; species Sorex fumeus. The sequence goes on along the minus strand of NW_026606171.1, from coordinate 913,189 downwards.
GGGCTCACATAAAGGGATGGAGGCAGCTGCTGTACTGGACGGTCACACAGTGGAGGGCTAGTGACAGGTAAGAAGTCCTATTGGGCAAATATGAGCCAATGCTCTCACACACAGTCCATAAGGAAAAAAGCAAAGGGGGTTCATTCAAAACAAAAGAGGCAGGTAGGGGGCAGGTGGGCAAGGGACAATGAGCTTCTCCAGGAAATCACCCATCAAGGTAGGGTGAAAGCAGTCACTCGACGCCAGCACAAGAGCAGAGAGAAACTGGCCTAGTAGCAGCCCAGAGAGCTGGAGAGATGCTGGAACAGGAGCAAAGGCTCGTAAGAACATCAGAGAACACTGTCCACTCAATGGTCTACGATTGCCAACACGCGAGCAGTGAACACTCCTCTACAAGGAAAACCCAGGAGGCAGTTTCCGAACCCTGAGTGGGGCTGGAGAGATAACACAGCAGATAGGGCGTTTGCTTTGCATGTGGCCTGCCTAGGTTTGATTCCCAGCAACCCATAGGGTCCTGTGAGCACTGCCAGGAGGAACTCCTGACTGCAGGACAGAAGTAATCTCTTTTCATTGCCAGGTGTGACCTAAAAAGCAAAAAAAAAAAAAAGTAGACCCTGAACAACTGTAGATGTGGTACACAAGCCAAATCAAAACAATTATACTGAAAAAGTGTCATTTGCAAAACCCAGCCTCTGGCAGGGATCAAGCCATCATGTGGTATTGCCATTTCACAACAGTCAAAGGACAGACAACAACAGGGAGGCTGGGACCCTGCCCTTTGAAGTGAATCTGAAGGTTCTACACGAGTGAGTGATGCCAGGGCCAAGTGCTCTGAAAGAGTGCAGAGCAAAGTCCCATCCTGGGAGGGTTAGGACATCCAAGCCCTGCCCTCTGCAGGTCCCGCAGGCCCTGAGCTCAGCCCCTGCGCTCAGCCCCACGCCCACCTGCTGCTATCCATTCATGGAGCAGAAGGTGATGGTGGCCAAAGGGGACCCACATGATCACCCATAAACACCGCAACCCCTGCACCCCTAAAACCTCTGGGTTTCCCTAAAGCATCACCCATGCCTCAGGAAATGGCTGATATCAGAAATGAGAGAAAAACAAGCACAAAATGGCACCACCAAGCTGGAGAGGTCCTGGCACTCACAGTACAAAGAACAGGAGGCACTGGGCGCTGACGGACCGCCACTCACGTCCTGACAAAAAATAGGTCTTCACAGTACCCCTTCCACAAAGGGCCACCATTTCCTCCTCTACCACCAGAACAATGGCGGCCTGATCAGGCAACCACAATGGGAAGAGAAAAAAATATCTGAAGGTCCCTGGCCTGGGACGCCACTTCCACTGCTGCCAGAACCTGAGCCTTAAAGGGCCCTGTTCCAGATGCACAGACCCTTTTTGCCCACCCAGATGAATCTGTGATTAAGGGGGAAGGACTGGATAAAGGTGTGCAGAGGTGGCTGTGGAGAGTGGTGGGTCACACAGTGGAAGGGTGGGGATAAGAAGACCCCTGATTCTGTACTGCTCAGTCAAACAATGACCCAATGCTCTCACACACAGTCCATCAGGAAAAATGCAGCTGGGATGATTCAAGGTAGAGCAGGAAGGTGGGTAGAATTCACCGGATGCTGAGTTTCTTGGGGAAGTAATTAAGATGGGGTGAAAGCAGTGACTTCAAAGCCTGCCCTGGAGATGCAGAGAGGAACTGGCCTAGAAACAGCCCAGAGGGCTGGACAGACACTGGAAAAGGAGGAGAGGCTGGTAAGAACATCAGAGAGCACTGTCTGGTCAACACACTACCCCTTGAAAACACCAAACCAGTGGACTCTTGCCTACAAGAAAAAACGTTTCAGAAGCACAATTTTAAATCTAGACTATGGGGCAAGAAGTTAGTACAGTCGCTTGGGCGCTTGCCTTGCATGTGGTCAATCTGGGTTCAACACTCATAATTCCAAATGGTCCCCTGAGCACCATTGAATTGCAAAGCCAAGAGTAGGCCCTGAGCACTGCCAGGCTGCACCGACATCATCATATATTCCGACCCTAAAAATGGAGGCTAATGGGCAGCAAGCCATTTTGGGCACCTTAAAGCCTTTTTTGTCCTTTAAGCAGATCTGAATCCTTTTTATCATTCTGGTGTCTACTACACTGAAGGGACTTTGCTAATTCTAAATACAACACTTAATTTTTTCTGTAATATTATTAAACTTGGTGGGGGGGGAATCCAGGAATGTGACCAACATTGTGAGTAATCATAGATAAATGGAGCAGCCTGCTCGGATGTGGGAAGCTGACCCATATTCCCGGCATTTGTCAGACATTTGATGCAAGGGGCCTCTTTCATCCTTTCATATGTCTTTCTAAAAACAGTAATCTCTGAGTATTTAAAGATATGACCCAAAAAGACGAGAAAAAAGTTCAAAATTTAAAAACAAACTGTTTTCACGGCACTTCATTAAAGAACCTTGCCAGGGTCATTTAACTAAGATAACACTTTCTGAAACATTTACTCTTTATACTTACACAATGCTAGCCAGTATCTGAACACATGGGAGGCAGAGATGGCATGGGGGAAGGAGCTTGAACACATCCCACCTGGATTCCAACCACAGTACCCCATAATGATCCTGAGTCCCCCAGGTAGGGATGACTGAGCTGAGAGAGAGGAGTAGGACTCAGCTGGTTGTGGCTTCAAAGAACATGAATCAGGAGGCCCTGAAGAATGAAGGTGTGACTGTTTATCTGCTATAATCCCCCAAACCAAGGGCCTCAAAGCCAAGTCACAGGGGCTGGAGCGATAGTCCAGGGGGAGGGCTGTTTCCTTGCATGAGGCCAGCCCAGTTTTAATCCCTGCATCCTATATGGTACTTAGAAACCACGAGGAGTAATTACTGATTGTAGAGGCAGGAGTGACCCCTGAGCATTGCTGGGTGTGAACCAAAAAGCAAAAAGAAAGTCAAGCCAGAGTCACTATAAAGAATGAGACAGTGGTGAGTCTTGACAGCCCTGAGCACAGGGGATTTTTTGCCTTTTAATTCACATTCCTTCTGGCTTTCACCAGAAAATCCAAAAAGTACATGTTAACATACACATCAAGTTTAAATGCCAGAAACTTTGCATAGACTTTCCCTTATATACTTACATCACAAAACGTTTGTTAAGGACTAAAGGATTATTTCTTTCCTAGCTGCACTTTTGTAGCACAGCATCCCATGGTACAAAGAAAACAGACTTTACCAAAGGGGGGCTGTTGTGACATTAAAAAATGTTCTTAGGGTATTGACTTACATAATATGAATTTTCTGATGTTTCCTAAGACCAGAAATAAACAGAAAGGCCTTCCCACATTCTTGACATATATAAGATTTCACACCAGTGTGAACTGCCCTATGTACATTTAGGCCGGAGGCCTGATGGAAGGACTTTCCACATTACTTACAAACAAAAGGTTTCTCTCCAGTGTGAATTCTCACATGACCAGTAAGGGTTGAGGAAGAAACAAAGGCCTTCCCACACTCCTTACAAACATAAGGTCTCTCTCCAGTGTGCTTTTTCATATGCCGAGTAAGACTTGAGGATTCAACAAAGGCCTTCCCACATACCTTACATCCACAAGGCTTCTCTCCAGTGTGAATTTTCATACGATGAGTAAGTCTTGAGAAATAAAGAAAGGCCTTCCCACATTGCTTACAAACCTAAGGTCTCTCTACAGTGTGAATTCTCATATGTCGGGTAAGTCTTGAGGATACAACAAAGGCCTTACCACACACCTTACAAACATAAGGTCTCTCTCCAATGTGACTTCTAATATGCATAATAAGGCTTGTGGATGCAACAAAGGCCTTTCCACATACCTTACAGCCATAAGGCTTCTCTCCAGTGTGTTTTCTCATATGACAAGTAAGATGTGAGGGATAACAAAAGGCTTTCTCACATACCTTACATCCATAAGGCTTTTCTCCTTTGTGAATTTTTATATTGCGAATTTTTATATTGCACCCGGCCCAGACAAGGTCAGACCTGAACACCTGAAGAACCTGCCGTCAGTACTCATCAATACACTGGCTCGGCTCTTCACTCGCTACCTGTCTGAATGCAAGGTTCCGTCCCAATGGAAAACCAGCAGGACCGTACTACTGTTCAAGAAGGGAGACATCCATGACATTGGCAACTATCGCCCGATCTGCCTATTGTCTGTCATCTACAAGCTGTTCACTCGAGTCATCCTGAATAGGATTGGCAGAACACTAGATGAAGGACAACCATGCGAGCAAGCAGGGTTCCGCAAAGGATTCAGCACCATCGACCATATCCACACGGTAACCAAGCTCATTGAGGTTTCTCGGGAGTTCAAGATGCCGCTCTGCTTAACGTTCATTGATTTAAAGAAGGCCTTTGATTCTGTTGAGACGGAAGCGGTCATTGAAGCCCTAGCCAATCAGGGCATTCAAGCCCAATACATCAGGATCCTCCGTGAGCTGTATTGCGGATTCACTACCAGGATCTCACCATTCTACAAAGAAGTGATCGTTGATGTCAAGAGAGGGGTGCGGCAGGGTGATACCATTTCACCGAAACTCTTCAGTGCCACCCTCGAGAACATCATGCGACGACTGGAATGGGAAGGAATGCGAGTGAAGATAGATGGTCGGCAACTACACCACCTCCGCTTTGCTGATGACATTGTTTTAATAACACCAAACATCAGCCAAGTGGCACAAATGCTGGCCGACTTTGACCGTGAGTGTGGAAAGGTAGGACTACAGCTGAATCTTACGAAGACAATGTTTATGAGAAACAGCCTTGTTCCTGACGCCCCATTCGCTCTCAATGGAACGACCATCTCGGAATGCAACAGCTATGTGTACCTAGGTCGAGAGGTCAACATGAGAAATGACCTGGCACCCGAGCTGCGCAGGAGGAAGAGAGCGGCTTGGAACGCCTTCAAGAACGTCGAAGAAATAGCTAAGAGGACGAAGAACCTCCGGCTCCGGGCACATCTCTTTGATTCCACTGTTCTTCCTGCATTAACATATGCCTCAGAGACCTGGGCCCTACGCAAACAAGATGAGAACGCCATTCAGGTCTCCCAAAGAAGAATAGAAAGAGCTATGCTTGGAATAACACGTTTCACTCAAATGAGAGAACGAATCCGGAGTTCTGACATCCGTCGACGATCAAGGATCAGGGACGCTGTCTCATATGCCAAGGTGTCGAAAATCAGATGGGCTGGTCACGTAATGAGATTTAAAGATGACCGTTGGACTAGAGCTGTTACTGATTGGATTCCACGGGATGTCAAGAGACCGCGTGGCCGCCCACCTACCAGATGGTCAGACTTCTTTGTCAAGATCATGAACGATCGGTTTGAGGCCCTCCATGTTCCCGGAGCGAAGAGATGCCATTGGGCTACACTAGCACGCGACAGGGACAAATGGAGACGTTACTGGCGCCTGCTCGAGCAAATCGACGACTAACGGGAAGTTAAGTGATTAAGTGATTAAGTGATATTGCGAGTAAGGTTTGAGGAATAAGTAAAGACCTTCGCGCATTCCTTACATATATAAGGCCTCTCTTCAGTATGAATAAGCATTGAGGATCGAGTGAAGGCCTTTCCATGTGCCTTATATTTATGGTATTTCTCTCCATTATGAATTTTCCTGTGTCTGGAAAAGTGTGAAGTTTAAGAAAAGAGCTTCCCACATTGCTCACACAGATATGCTTTCTCTCCAGTATGAATTCTACAATGTTTTAAGAGGTATGAGGGTCTATTGGAGGCCTTCACACAGTTCTTACATGTATTTGGTTTCCCTCCTGTGTGGATGTTCATGTCATCACAAAGGGGTGACGCTGGATTCAAACCATGCCCTTGCCGCCGACACTCCTGGGGATTCTGTCCACTGTGGGTTTCAAAGGGAACGTCACGGTCCTGGGAACACGGGGAAGCTCCCCCATATTCCTTACTCTTGGACAGCATTAATCCATGGTGACTTTGCTTGTGGGATTTTCGGTGTGAAGGACTCACTATAAACAGTGCTCCTCTCCCACATTCTAGAGACTGCCCCAATGTTGGGGTTTGTGTCTGTGGACCGAGAAAAACAGATGGTGTGAACCTTTTCCCAGGGGAGGGATTGTTCAGAGTGAGGTTGCTCTCTCCATTCTGATCACCCTCAGAGGCCATCCTGCCTGCCTTGGCATCCCTGTGTGGCTGAGGGCACAAATGCACACTCGACACTTTTTCATAGTGTGAAGGGTCAGAGACATTCCACTCGGGCTGGCTGCTTCCCTGTAGAAGAGCAGACGATTCCAATTATCGTTCTATGCCTTAAGACTCTCCATGTTAAATGAAATTGATACCTGCAGATTGGTTTCTAACATTTGCACCACACCAATGCAATTCCTGACAGGTGGATGGCATTAACATGGACTAACCTAATGTTTCTGTAAGACACACATGGAAAATTGATGAATGAGAGGCCATTAATTTGTTAAATATTTTTTTCAACTCAATGAACAGGCAGGAATAACTCCCTCGACAGGAAACTGATGTAACGGATTCAAAAGAAAAATAAAACACACTAAACTCTGGGTTCAGTTCTATCTCACTGTGGAACAGAGCCCGGAAAGCATTTGTGAAGAAATGCTGCATCCCACACTGCTGAGACTGACCACAAGGGCCATTGAAAACATCTCACCACAGGCAGATTCTTTTCAGGATCAATGACTTTTTCTGTTCTGTAGTTTGTTTTCATTTGGGTGAGGGGGTACACCATGCAGTGTCAGGGATTATTCCTGGTAGGTCTCTGTGAAACACATGGAGCAATGTGGATGGACCAGTTTAAAAGACCAACTCCTTTCACGATTACCATTTGTAGATACTTTCAATCAAATGAAAAAGCATGACATTTACATGAAACATATTACAATTTTCCTTAGGTTTTGAGCAGAGATGTCAGCACCCAGTGAAGATAAGGGTCCTCGATCTCAAGCATCATACTCTGAATTTCCTTCTGGCCATTCCCGGACTGAACATTAAAAATAACATGCTGGCCTACTGACATTTTCCATTAGTACTATAATATTAATTCCAAACTTGCAAATCTTACCGGCTTACTCATACTCACTGAGTTCCCAAATCCTGAAGCCATGCTTTGAGTTCTGAAATGAAACACAATATACAATGTAAGAATTACTGAATGAAACATCCTTAACCAGGCAGTACAGCTTGAGGACATCTCTATGGTCCTCACAATCCAAAGGATCCCACAGAATAGGGAAGGTCCCTGGGGAGGATTGCTGTGCAAAGCTTGGCAATCCTACAAGACATTTTTTTCTTTTTTGTTTGTTGAACATATGAAGTGATGTTCAGGGAACTATTTGGGATGCTGGTTATTGAACCAGGTGGACAATGTGCAGGACAAGCGCATTTCCTGCATTACTATCACTCAGAACCAAAATAGCTTTATTATGGCCTCACTTATTAACTAAACAAAAGAGGCAATTTTTTTGAAAGTATTGCAACATTACAGGCTGTACAAAAAGGTTGGTAAGGAAAAGACAGGGGGATCAAGAAGTAAGAATTTCATGGAAATTCTGGCAGAAGATGAAAAATAATGTCAAAGCCAAGAAATTAAAGTGCAAGATTGTTCCATGACAGACAATCGGTGGGAGCAAAGAGCAGCGTGAATAGAACACAGATGCCAAGATCCAAGAACCCAAGGATATCAGGGTCAGCAGCTCGTTTCACATGTTCTCAGGGCACCCACACACTGCCAAGGGCCTGAGCCAGGAAGGGTTCTCAGACACTCACCTGCACGCATGACTCTCCTCTCCGGCCTCAGGGTTCCTCCTTCCAGCCAGGAGATCAGCACAGGCTTCACCCAAGAATGACCTGAACCTCTCAGAGATGGAGCATGGATACGTGACAAGGAAAACGTGACAAGTAAACCCCATGTCTCCCTATAAAAATGGAGTCAATTACGGGAATGGCATGAACAGAATCTGTACTTCTAAAATGCTCCAGATTTGGAGTTATCCAAGAGCTAAGATTCAGGTCTTAATTTAAGAGAATATGGGGCCCCAGAAAACATCACAAATAGTATAGCCCTGGCATTGCAAAGGGCCAACAGGTTTCTCACCCCAATGGGGGTTTGATCACAGCACAGCACCTAGTATTTTTTTCTCTAGTTTGGGATCTTCACCTGGGGATGCTCAAGGCTTCTCCCTGACTGTGTACTCAGAAATCACCTTTCATGGTGCTTGAGCATCACATGGGATGGTAAGGATATAACTCATGTCCAGATCTGACAAGACAAGCACCGTGCCCACTGTACTGCCACTCAAGGCTCGACATCACATGCAATGTACTGAGCCTGCATGAACTGATGCCTGAGTGCAGTAAACCCCAAAGCTTAACAAATCCAAAGATGGCCAAAGACGACCAAAGCCCCAAATTGGTTATAAAAATAAAGATAAAAGGATGCAGACAGACAGCACAGAAGGTCAGGCACTGGCCTTTCTCAATGTCAATAAAAGTTCAATCCTGACATTCAGTAGGGTCTCTCAAGTCATCTGCTTGATCCCTGATTGTATAGTTCAGAGGCAAACCCTGGGTCCTGATGAACAGAGAACCACTGCAAGTGACCACGAGCACTGAAATAGAGCAGCATCTTATGGGGTGAGGCCCTAAGAAATAAATGAACTGTGTTGGGCGCAATATTTCAGCAGGCAGGACACAGACACTGCACACACGTACAGGATTGGTCCCCAGCAGCACAAAATGCCCCGGACCACAACCAGGATGAATAACTGAATACTCAGCCAGAAATAATCCCTAAGTGTTTGTAAGTATAACCCCAAAACAAAACAAAACAAAATAAAAGGGAATGCCTTGCCATAGAGGCAGGGTGGGCTGGGGGGATGGGTGTGGAAGGGATACTGGGATTAGTGGTGGTGGAGAATGGGCACTGGTGGAGGGAGGTGTAATTGATCACTGTATTACTGAAACCCAAGCACAAAAATTTGTAAGTATACAAAAGTACCTCATGATGTTTCACTAATAAAAATGAAAAAAAAATAAAACTAAACTAAATAAAACTAAATTAACTGAAGTTGTGGGCCAGGTGCAATAGTACCAGGATTAAGACAGCAACCTTTTTGGCTGCCAGGCATGTTCAATCCTCAGCACTCCATGGCCCCTGAGCACCCCCAGGAGTGATCTCTCAGCACAGAGACAAGAATATTCAAATTGTGCCCCAAATAAAAGCAAAATCAAAATACATAGAAATTATGTGTAGTACAAGAAATAATCAGAGAACTCAGCATTGGAAGGAACGAGGAACATTTTAGAGAGACCTGAGCAATGGTACAACATGTGGGAAGCTTTCTATGCACGGGGCTAACCTGGGTCGATCCCCAACACTCCAGATTTATTAAAACCCACAAAGAGTGATTCCTATGGACAGAGCTTAGAGTAAGCCCCGATCATCGCCAGGTGAGCACCAAAAAAAAAAAAAAAGCAGGGAAGGAACTAGAGGAACAGCTACTGCATGGCTGTCCTCAGCAGGACATTCACAGCTACTGTTGGACACACAGTCACGGCCCAGCACAGGGAGCCCACACCGGTCTGTCCAGACAAGGTCAGCACCGCACTGCTCTCACCAATGGCCGACAGGTGCTCGTAGGTCTGCAGCATCACATCCCTGTAGAGCTTTCTCTGAGAGGTATACAGGCATGTCCACTCCTCTGGGGTGAAGCTCACAGTCACATCGGAGAAGGTCACCGTGTCCTGAGCCGACATACAAAGAAGGGCAGGAGTCAGGGTGTGTCCCCACCATGTCCCCTGGGTTGTGAAGCCAGGACCCCCAGGCCCTAGAGGGGCTCAGGGTCTGTCCTCTCAGGAAGAACCAGTCTCCACCTGAACTCCTGGCAGATGGGTCCCAACTTCTCTCTAAGACAGCTGCATCTATAAAAAGTGAGGATGCTCTACTAGAAGGTTCCTGAAGGTGGTAGTCTAGCTTCTGACCCCAGGGAATTCCACCACTGCTACTATGAGCACTGCAGAGAGTGCAGTGCTGAGCACACAATCAGTGGGACCCAAATGAGTGACCCTGCTTTCAGCTCAAAACACTAAACATATACTCCCTGCATCCCACAGCCCATGTTCTAGGGAGAAGGGGACACTCAATGTTCAGCCACGGACTGAAAGCTGTGCATGTACATATGTGCCTGTTGAACTCTGATCATGGTTCAGGGCCACTCCAAATGCCTCTCAAAGTGTCTTAAGCCCAACAGCTCTGATGGCCCCAGAGATCCTTTGCTCTGTCTCCCTGGGACCATCACCTGCCAGAACCGCAAACCGAGGAGCCAATGAATGCTGAACTGTGTGATAGAGCAGGAGAAGCTCTCCAGAGCTAGAAGGACAAAATAGTGGAAACACATATCCTGGGGCCCGAGTTACTGTAGCTGCCAGGGCACTAACAGGGTCAGCGCACCCGAGGACCCATGATGCACATCAGGCACAGAGCCAAGAGGAAGCCCTGAGCATTCCCCTGTGGCACAAAAATAAATATGAAAAGAAACAAAGCAGCATGACTGTGTAACAGGACAGTGGGATGGGGATAGTGGGTAGTGCTGGTGATCCCCACCATTCCATAGGGTCCCCTAAGCAGTGCCAGGTACAATGCCAGAGTGCAGAGCCAAGAGTATAATCCCCAGAATAACTGTGTGTGGCTCTGAAAACAAAACAAAATACCCAGACACCAGCCTTTGATGCCCAGCACCCCATATGGTCCCTGAGACATGTCAGGACTCATCCCTGAGCACCAGTAATCTTTGAGCTGTTGTGATCCAAAAGGCAAATACAATGAAACTAACACACGTGGCCTCAGACAGTAGAGAGCCGGGCGCTCCAACAAGGCTGCAGGATTTTTCCTGAAGTAAGTCAGAGACAGAAGCCCTGGAAGCCTGACGCTCCTGTCACTGCATCACCTCATTTTGTCACTCCTACCTGGCGTCGGTGTGTCCGATGGCACCTCACCATCTTCTCCTGCCTCTGTTTTTCCTGAGGATCAGAGACCTGGAGGAGAAGTCAGAATTGTGAGCACTGGACAGGAGCAAAATCACCAAGTTCTGACCAGCCACACCCTCGGGCACTGATTCAGACCTGCTTGGGGGACACTGCCTAATGCTTCTGTCTCCCCAGGAGAAGCAAAATGGGTTGGCATCTGTGCTGCCTTTTGCGACACAAGTTCTGGGCTTGGCTACAAGTGAGAGAAGTCGGCCCTGCCTTGGTCTGGGGACTCCTCCCGGATCCCATAGAAGGTTCTCACAGGCCCAGCCAGGAAGGACTCTGAGGCCAGGAAATCCCATGCATCAGCGCCCTCTTCTGGCCCCGTGAGAGAGTCACCATTTGGGCTATGATTGTATGGGGGAGCCCCTGTCTTCTTTAAAAAAACGAAAAAACAGGAGCTGGAGTGGTCGAACAGTGGGTAGGGCAGTTTGCTTTGCTTTTCCCAGCATCCCATAGCTTCCCCTGAGCACCACAGGAGTAATTCTTGAGACAGAACCAGGAGTAACCCCTTGCATCACCGGGTATGAACCAAAAAGCAAATAAATAAATTTTTTTAAAAAACTTTCTACAGGGGCTGTAGCAATAGCACAGTGGGTAGGGTGTTTGCCTTGCAAGCGGCCAACCCGGATTCAATTCCCAGCATCCCACACGGTCCCCCAAGCTCTGCCAGGAGTGCTTCCTGAGTATAGAGCCAGTAGTAACCCCTGAGCATCGGCTGGGTGAGACCCAAAAAGCAAAAAAAAAAAAAATTAATACTTTGTACAGACATACACTTTTACCAGCAGAACACAAACACACAAACACACACACCCTTTACCCCCAGTACTCACCTCGATAGCCAGAGATCTGGGCAGGACTTTGCAACTTGATGTGAGGAGGCAGCTATTCCTATTCCAACATACAGTAAACCTGTTAGGATGCTTGCGTTGCTGACACGAATCAATCCTCTGCATCCCCACGCGCCCCAGAGCACTGCCAGGAATAATATCTGAGGCCAGAGCCAGAGAAAATCCTAAGGGTATCTCTGGGAATGCAGAAACCCCATTCCCCACGCCAAAAGTAGCCCCAAAAGGAAATTATCATTGGCAAACCCCCGCCACCTGCAGATCCACCGTCCTGGCCTGACCCACGACTGTAGCCGATGAAAAAGCTGGATGGCAACAGGGTCTCAAGCCTTTGGGGGATGGGGTCTGCGGCTGTGCCCCTCAAAGTGAATCTGGAGATACTGCAGCAGCAAAACTGGAGCAAGGACCTAACATGGGTCAGCTCGGAGTGTCCGGAGGCACAAGACACTGTCCTCGGCAGGTCCTGCACCCCAAGGCCCGCAGCCCCCGCGCTCAGCCCCGCGCCAACCCGCGGCTGCTCCAACGAGGAGCTGAAGGTGACTGTGGCCACAGTGGCCCCCCTGGATCACGCACTCACACCCATGACCCCTGCAACCCACTACAGCCCCCGACGAAACTCCCAAAGCTCCACGTCCCCCAAAAGACTCCATCATACCTCAGGAACCACCTGGATATCGGGGAACACAAGAAAAACAAGCGCAAGAGGCCCCTAGAGCTGGCGCGGTTCCGCAGGCTCACACTGTGGACTTGGGGAGGCACAGCCACTCCCCGGAGGCCACCCCCATCCTGGAGCGAGACAAAATCAGCCTTCAGAGTCCCGCTTCCTCGCTGGGGCCCCACTTTGTCCTTTACTCACATGAATAAGGACTCTGACCCAGTTTCCAGGAAGATAAGCACCAGGAAGGCCCCACTGTGATGTCACTCCCGGTGCTGCAAGCAGCCTTAAAGCGCCAGACTGGAGATGAGCAGAAAACCTTTTTCCCCAACCACGTGAATCAGTGGCGGGAGCGGGATGGATTCCCATAAAGGGGTGGAGAGGCAGCTGCTGGAGTAGCTGGTCAGCGTGGGAGCTCGAGTAAGAAGTCCCCTGATGCTTTACCGGTCAGTCAAGTGTGGAGTCAATGCTCTCATACACAAGGCCATCAGGAAAACTGCAACAGGGTTGATCCAGGTAAAACAGGCAAGTAGGGAGTGGGTGGGGCACAGGACAGTGAGTTTCTCAGGGAAGTAACAAATCAAGATGGGGTTGAAGCAGTGACTGTGAAGCCAGCGCTGGAGAGGAACTGGAACAACCCAGACAGAGAGCAGCCACCTGAGAGGTGGAAGATACTAGAACAGGAAGAAAGGCTGCTAAGGACATCTGAGAGCACTTTACGCATTAATGCTCTACCTCTGACAACACAGGAGCAATGGAAAGTCACTGGCAAGGAACGTTCGATGGGGAAGCTTCAGAAATACATTTTCAAACCCAGAGTATGGACCAGGAGTACAGTGGGTTAGCACTTGCCCTGAACTTGGTCTACTTGAGTTCCATCCCTGGCATCCTAAATGGTTGCCGTATCACCACCAGAAGTGTCAGGTGTGCTTCCAAAATAAAAAATATTACTGAAAGAGTATAAAGACACATCCTAGAATGGAGGTATATACTGAGCTTACAGTTAGAAAACTTTACTGGTAAAAAGGCCTTTTCAACAACCTAAATGATTTATAGTATCACATGACTACTAGATTATTGGGATTTGTACTACTTCTCAAAACAAAAAAGTTTCAGGCTTTTCTCCCCCTCTAATATTAGTGAAGCGAGAAGTGCTCTTCTATACTTTTTTTTTAATTTTTGGGTCACACCTGGCAATGCACATGGGTTATTCCTGGTTCATGCAGTCAGGAGTTACTCCTGGCGGTGCTTAGGGGGCCATATGGGATGCTGGGAATTGAACCCGAGTTGGCCGCATGGATGTACTCCTATGGGTACATGCTTTTATAAAAGAAAAAGGGGATAAAAATTACACTTGGGGCCAGAGTGACAGTACAGTGGGCAGGGCGATTGACTTGCACACAGCTGACCTGGGTTTGGTCCCTGGCATCCCATATGGTTCCCCAATCATTGCCAGGAGTGATTCCTGAGTACAGAGGCTGAGTGCAGAGCCAGGAATAAGCCCTGAGCATTGCCAAAAATGCGGAGAAAAAATGCACTTATCCCAAAAAGTTCAAAGTCCATAATTTCGCTCAGAGCCTCCAAGTCCTTCCTTTTCTCCTAACAGCCTCTTGTTCAAAGGACTCAAGAATGTTCATATCTAAGAACTTCCAATTAAGGTATAAATAGAGGAGTAGGAGAAAATACACCAGACTGAAGCAGATACTGGCCAACTAAAAGGCAGAGGGCCTTCCCTGGTACCCCTTACCAACTAGTCCCCTGAGCAGGGCACGGACCTCAAGCAATGCCAGGTGTGGTCCCAAATCTCATCTCCTCTGCTCCCCAAGCAGTGAGATAGACCCAGAGAGAGGAGCTCAGAGGGCTGAGCACGTGCTTTACTTTTGGGGGACATGGCATGGCTCCCCCTGCATCCCAGACACACGGACACTGAGGGGGGAGAGTCTCTGACTATCTCCAAGTTTGTAGCAAATGGGGTTTGGGGGGGGGGAAAGACAGGAGAAATACCCCAACACCCAAAAAGAAGTTCAAAGAATGCTTGTGTGTCAAAGCAAATTCTGGAGTGGGAGGGTTGCGGTCATACGTACTGATGGTCAGTGGACCCTGTGGTGTGTCGGGGATAACCTTGGTCACTGCAAGAAAGACAAATGCCCTCCTGACTATACTACTGACCAGGCCCTAAGAGTGAGACATTTAAAACCTATTGCAGCTGGTTCCCGGAAAACCCCTTTCTGCAAGTACTCACTTCAACAGCAAGGTACAACCCTGGTCTGGGAGAGATGGACGGTGAGGGATGCTTGGAATCTTGACAGGTGAGGCAGGAATTCTTTTTTCTGAGGAAATATAATCATATAGGGTTAAAAAAGATAGTAAGTTGATAGGGTGCTTTTCTTTCAAGCAGCTAAGCTGGGGTCAATATGTAACAATGCATACGCTCACCCACCCCAGCACTTTTTTTTTTATTAGTGAAACACCATGATGTACAGTTATAGGCTTACAAATTTTGTGCTTGGGTTTCAGTTATACAATGATCAAGTGCCCATCCCTCCACCAGTGCCCGTCATCCATCACCACGGGTCCCAGCATCCCCCCCAACCCCCATCCCCCCCGTCCTATCCTGCCTCTGTGGCAGGGTATTCCCCCTTGTTCTCTCTCTCTTCTTTTGGGTACTGTGCTTTGCAAGAGAGGCATTGAGTGGCAATCATGTTTGGTCTATAGATTACTTTTAGCATGCTTCTCCCACCCTGGGAGGGTCCTCACAACACCCTTCATTTGGTGCTCTCTTCTCTATCTGAGCTTCCTTTTCACCTAGAACGTGTGGCTGGCCTTCCATTCATGGAGCAAAATTCCTGGTACTAATCTCAGCCATTCCTGCCACCCTAGCACTTTTAAAAATGATGCCTGAGCTCAGAAACAAGAGTAACCCCTGAGCCCTGAGTGGTACTGTGGCCCAAAAACTACAATAAAAAAGATCATAAAGGAATTGGAGAGATCGTATAGCAGGTGAGGTGCCTGTCTTCCAATCGGCCAAACCAAGTTTGAATCCTGGCATCCCATATGGTTCCCTGAGCCCAGCCAGAAATGATCCTTGAGTGCAGAGGGAGGAGAAGTAACTGAGTCTTGCAGTTTTACTCCTCCAGATTAAATGATTAATTCATTTAAATGAATAAAGGGTTATGGCCAACACTGATCCTAAATTGCATTACTAGAGGGTTTAGGGCACACTCTAGAAGTCTCCGAGCTACTTCCTGCTGAGATTGCACATTTGGCTGCAAGACCCACTACGACATGGCACAACCTGATGCACCACTCTGGACCCACCCCTCAACACTGAGATGTATTAAAGCTCTACATCTTGGGGGCTGAGTGATAGCATAGACAATTGAGCATTTGTTTTGAAGGCAGCCAACCTGGGTTTAATTCTGGGCATCCCTCGTGGTTCCTCGCACCACTATGAGTGCTTGCTGAACGGAGAGCCAGGAGGAACCCACGTGCATCGCTGGGTGTGACCCAAAAAGCAAAATTTAAAAAAAGAAAGAAAAAGTAAAGAGAAGTTCCCACCTCCCTATACTCACAGAACCCACTAAATGCACAAGGAAGAAGTGAAAAGCAAAGGCTCTGCCAAATGCTTTTGAGCCCCAAGGACAAAAATGTGCCCTGCGCCTCCCCCCAACCACCCCTTCACTGGCCCCCGGCTCTGGGCTCACTCCAGGCTGGTACCGGGACGCTGTGGGTGGCCGTGATCGAACCCGGTCGGCCGCGGTCCCCTCCTTACGCATCTTTCTAAATAAATTCTCCTTTAGTAACAACAACCTTGTTTCCCTCAAAATCAATTTATATGCAAGATAAAACTTTTGGCAGGAGCGCTCCGTGGTTCCGGGTGAGGGTCCGCCACCCCGGGCCACCGCCACGGAGCGACCCCGCGCCCACAAGGCGGAGACCGCTGACGTTCAGGCGCTCAGAGCGACCACTCCGGCGGCCAGCGGGAAACCCACCTTCCCAGACCCCCCTGCCCCCTGGGTGCCCCCTCACCCGCTCCTCACCTTCCACAGCGACAGATGGCACACCACCACTTTGGCCCCAACCGCTGGGACGCACTGGGAAATTGGATCCTGATTCCATGACGTCATCGGCACGTTGGCCAAGAGCCCTAAAGGGCCAGGCTTCAAATATTCCTGACCAGGTACTTGCCTGGTTCATGTTTCCCCTTTTCTGGGATAGGATCAGGTGATCAGGACATCTGCTATTTGCCAGGTCTGGGATAAATGGAGAGTGATCGACTGAACAGATAGCATGTTGATTAGAAATCTTTGTTTTGACGAAGGAACTAAAATTCACAAAGATACGTTGCGAACAGCCACCCAGACCATCTCTCTGATCCCCAAGTTCATTTGTATTGCACTGAAAGTCCAGGTCTTGAGTAGCTTCAACTGTTTATTTTCACAATGATAGAAGAGAGCTAGAAACTAAGTGAATCACGTGGATCAGAAAGGGGTCAGGGGTAACCCAGAAGGGGACTCAGGGATTGGTGATGACTGGGAAGATATGTGTGTAAGCAAAAATTCCTGTGTCTCTTTTTGTGTGTGTTCAGAGCAAATTGTGCTCTCCACTTATTCCTTGAGAGCTATGCACAACAACTCTTAAAACAGTGCTCAAGGTCTACATAGCCGTGATTCTACATGACTCAGACAAATGAACGGAAAGTCACTTAACTGTTGTGCAGCTAAATAATCTTTCAATTTTTTAGTACTTGGTGATTTATTAAGCTATAAGTCTTCAAAATTTGAACCAGTGGGCAAGAATAACTGTAAAGCAGTTGTTCAGGAGAAAGCGTGTTTTTCAGACGTGTTGATCGATTGATCTATTGTTTGGCTATGATGATTTGGTGTTTGTTACAGTGAGAATATGAAAATTATTTAGTTTACAAGTTTACTTCTTAGCGGAGTTATTCCATAAACATACTCAATTTCTTATAACCATTCCACTAGGGTGCCAGATCCACAGAGGGCAAATAGGAACAATAGGTTAGGGTTCCCCCAAAGTGAGATGGTAAACATTAATAGCTGATTTCTTTGTGTATTTACTTTTCTTTGCTTCGGTAACTATGCTTGCCTCACTATTTGTCCTAGAAGAAGCTTCCCCCTACAGAGGGACCATACATCCATTGATTGTATGACCTCACCTATGTGTAATTGCTACTCCAACTCCCTCATGATTTGGGAGATAACTAAGGCTGTAAGAGTCTGCAAGGGAAAAAAATCAAGAGAGAATCCGAGAGGGAATGTCCAAGAAGAATGAAGGAGATTCATGGAAGGAGAATCAGAGGAGAACTGAAACGAGATTGGAAGAAACTGCAAATTAATACTAACCAGCCTGGCCCTCATTCCCTTCATCATCCACCCATGGCCGTCGGCTGGCCAAAGGTTGAGGAAGCAGTCTGAGACCATCAAATTCAGGCGGCATCGGGGTGGGGGGGGGAGAAGAGAGAGAGGAGAGAGAGAGGGCTTCATATTCATTTTTGAATACACAACATGAACTGACAAACCAGTTCTTTGAAACAATTACCACTTGTATTTGCTTTCAAGAGAAGAAAAAATTAAGGTACTTTATTGATATGAAAAATAATCGAATTTTTTTCATTTTCAGTACCCAATAAGGCTAAGTGCCTTTTACTCCCAGGATAAGACTCTGGATTTTCTCCTTGCAGTGTCCAGAGATCACAAATGTAATGACAGGGAGAGAGCGCGGACCCCCACCTTTCAAGTTACATGCTTGCTCGACTGAGCTATCCCAATGGGTATAATGATATTCATTTTTGAATGTGTGAATCTTACCAGCTCACGCATACTCAGTGACCCTATTCCCAAGTCAGATTGCAGCTATGCCAAATCCTGAAGCTGTGGTTTGAGTTCTGAAATAAATCACAGCAAGTCAGGTAAGAATTAGTCGAATGACCCTGGGTGAACAGGTTGAGCAGGTGGATGACATCCCTGTGGTTCTCACAGTCCAAACAGGCCCAGAGCAAAAGGGAAGCTCTTTTGTGAGTATCGCTGGGAGGAGCCTGGCAATCACACACTAGCCTTTTGGTTTTTCTATTTGACTAGACCCAGGGATATTTGAGGATCCTATGGGATACTGCAACTCAAACCCAGTGCAAGCAAGCAACCTCCCCACTATACTATGAATTCAGCACAAACTAGCTTTATTATGGGCTTACTCAATGACTTTTTAACATAAAAGTGAAAGAATATTTCAGAGTGAGTCAGACAGAGAATAGCAGGTAGGGCATCTGCCTTGCATAAGGCTGACAGGGGCAGGATTCTGAGCACTGCCCAAAGGAACCCCTGAGGACCGCCTGGAATAAACCCCTTGGCAACATCAGACCCCAAACCGAAACAAAACAAAATGTCTTCGTATACTCAAAAAAACATGCAAATGATCTGAGGTCAAAGACATGCTTAGTGACAGACAGGGAGGGTTGCAAGGTGGTTCTGCTGCTCCTGAAAAGGGCACCCCCAAAATACAGGCTGTGCAGCCAGGCTGGTAAGGAAAAGGGGTACAAAGGACCCTGAATCTCATGAACACATGACTAATGAAGAATGGAACAAGCCATGATCCCAGAGACTCAGACACAGATCTTGAAAACCAGTGGCCTGTGGGAGAAATGCATCCGGACCTCTGCCTCACAGGCATTGGGTATGGTGGGAGGAAGGTATATTGGGGTTCTTGGTGGGGAAAATGAGTACTAGTAAAGGTAGAGGTGTTTGATCATTGTATGACTGAGACTTAAACCTGAAAGCTTAGTAACTTCTCCCACAGTGACTCAATAAATAAATATCACGGTATCACGGTCCTCCCGTTATTCATCAATTTGCTCGAGCGGGCCCAGTAACATCTCCATCATGAGACTTGTTGTTACTGTCTTTGGCATATTGAATACGTCACGGGTAGCTTGCCAGGCTTTGCCAAGGGGCGAGATACTCTCGGTAGCTTGCCAGGCTCTCTGAGAGGGGTGGAGGAATCAAACTCAGGTCGGCCATGTTGGCTGTGTGCAAGGCAAATGCCCTACCCGCTGTGCTACTGCTCCAGCCCAAATAAATATAAGAAGAAAAATAAGTACATAAAACTATGAAAAAAAAAAGTAAGGTGGAGCTCATGCCCAATTCAATCAGCTAATCAGTGGCTGAATAAATAGCAGTACTCCTACATAAAAAAAGAAAAAAAAAGATTATTGATGACTTAGGTCAGAACTACTCCCGGGAGTTTTCCACCAGGTGAGTCCTCAGCTTATGTCCTCATGGCATCCTGTTGGGATCTCGTGTACCTGCTTCCCCCGAAGGCTTCTCATACGGGATTGTCTATGTGTTACTGTTTTAAACCATTGAGGCCCTTTCACTTTTAGAAAAGACAGTTTTTTTTTTTTGGTTGGGGGGCAGATAGGTTGTTTGCCTTGCACGCGGCCAACCCTGGGTGGATTCCTCCACCCCTCGTGGAGAGCCCGACAAGCTACCAAGAGTATCCTGCCCACACGACAGAGCCTGGCAAGCTCCCCCTGGCATATTCGATATGCCGAAAACAGTAACAACGAGTCTTACAATGTAGACATTACTGGAGCCCACTTCAGCAAATCAATGAACAATGAGAGGATAGTGCTACAGTTCATAGTCAGAAATAAATCCAGGAATAAAGCCTGAGCATTGCCACGTGCAATCCCGAAACCAAATCAAAAGAAAACAGAACAAAATTCTTGAACTTGACAGCATGGTGCTCTTGTACTGGGGGTAAGACACCAACCGCTAAAGCTGAACTGGAACAGCTCTGTGTGGAGGATTGAAAAATGGCAACTGATCACCAACCATCCTGGCGGCCCTTTCCCTCCTTAACGCATTTGTTGGAGGTGGCTGCCGGTCGGGGTGGGAGTAGCAGCTCATGGCCACTGAAAGCATGTGGTGGACGAGAAGCACCACACAACTGCCAGTCTAGCTGACTTACTTATGCTGTGAACTTACAGAACTCACCTGCACATATATCTCTCTTCCTTAGGCCTCAGGGCTACTCCTTAAAGCCAGGTTACAACAGTTTTCACCAAGGAATGCCCTAAACTACACAGACACATCTGCATGAACCTGCATCTAGTACTGGCTCTTGATGTGCAGGAATATACCTGAAAACAGTGCAAAAGGTTTGCTGTACAGGAAAATTTTCTAATATTTAGGGTGTTTACTATACACCGGGATGTTAACTGTGTCTCCCAGTCCGAGCATCTGGAGTAACTCTACTTTTTTGGGGGGGACATACCTGGTGATGCACAGGGGTTAGTCCTGGCTCTGCACTCAGGAATTACTCCTGGCAATGCTCAGGGGACCATATGGGATGCTGGGAATCAAACCTGGGTCGGCCACATGCAAGGCAAACGCCCTACCTACTGTGCTATCACTCCAGCCCTGTGATTTTACTTTCAAAAGATGAATATTATACTTCGGAGCCAAGGTGGCGATATAGTAGAGAAGGTGCTAGCTTTGCACTTCGCTGACCCAGGTTCAATACCGGAGCACTGCAGATGAGCTCCTGACCCTTGGGAGAAATGGTCACTGAACTCAGAGCCAGGAGTTAGCCATGAATATTGCATGGTGCAGCTCCCAAAACTGCAACAACAAACAGTAACTAACGAAGAAAACAAAATCAAAAATAAATTCATGTGCAAAGACAAATTCTACAGTGAAATACTTAAAGGATTGAACAGTGGGTCCTTAAATCACTTTTTTTACTTATTTTATGCTGAAAAAGCCCATTATTTATCCTGAATTTTTTTCATTTCATCATCCTGTTATTCGTCGATTGCCTCGAGCAGGCCCCAGTAACGTCTCTTTCATCCTAGCCCTGAGATTATATTCAAGGCTCTTTAGGAGAATGAGACCCATCATTGTTACTGGTATTTGGCATATTTGGTATGCCACGGGGAGTTTGC
Source organism: Sorex fumeus (assembly GCF_029834395.1). Taxonomy (NCBI): domain Eukaryota; kingdom Metazoa; phylum Chordata; class Mammalia; order Eulipotyphla; family Soricidae; genus Sorex; species Sorex fumeus. Next base: position 891,650 of record NW_026606171.1, on the reverse strand, counting down.
CAGACTCTGCCCTGTGGGCAGGCTACATTCAATAGCCTGCAAGTTTGTCCAAAGTAGGAATGAGACAATAAGATGTCATAAAAAAGTTCTGATAAGATGTCGCGGCCGCGCGGTTCCTGGATCTGGATTTTATAGTCTCTGAGTCTTGGCCGCTGATGGGATTACACGGCGCTAGGGGGCCAGGTGGTGAGTGTGACCCCCGGCTACTGGAATTTGGAGGATCTGGGTGGAAGATGCTCAACTCCAATCCGAGTAGGCTTGGAGGTCTCAGCCCCGGAACCCGCGTGGCTTTGTCCCTCTGACAGTACCTTCATGTGTGCGGAGAGTGGTCTCAGCATGGTGGTGGCTGGTCCTGGAGGTCTTCGGCTGCCGGAGCCCTGGTTGGGGTGGGGAGGAAAGCTCAACCCGCTCCCCTCCAAGGGGCCCCGGGAAGGAACACCCAGGCGCGGGGGCAGAAGACTGCACTGTTCTCGTCCGGGACCTGGATTTTATAGTCTCTGAGTCTTGGCCGCTGATGGGATTACACGGCGCCAGGGGGCCAGGTGGTGGGTGTGACCCCCGCCTACTGGAATTTAGGTGGAAGATCTGGCTGGAAGATGCAGCCATGTTGGCTGCGTGCAAGGCAAACGCCCTACCGCTGTGCTATCGCTATATGTATATATATATATAGAGAGAGAAAATCTGTCTCCAAAACCAATTTCCCTGTGATTCTAAGGCTTGAGGGAATAATGCAGGCCTTTCCACATTGCTGATACATGTATTATTTCCATTATGAATATTATTATGTGTAATAAGGAGGAGTAAGTGAACGAATTCCCAAAGTCCTGACATATATAAGTGATGCCCCAAATTCATCTCAAAGATGGTAAAAGTGATTCGATCCTAAGGTTCTCTGCTCCAAATCCCTGGAACAGGCATATGCAGAGAACTGCACATACAGCATTCTCTGAACATGAGACTGTGTAACTGAGCAGGTAAGGCTCTCAGAGCAGGAAGGAAAAAATAGGACAAACACATGGCCTGGGGCCTGAGACATCTGTAGCCATCAGGGTACATACAGAAGTAGCACACCTGGGTTCCCCTGATGCCTGTCAGGGGTGAATCTGGAGCACAGAGTCAAGAGGAAGCCCTGAGTACCTCCACTGTAGCACAGAAATAAACATGAAAGGAAACAAAGCAGCAGGATGAAGTAACAGGAATGTGGGTCTTTGGACAGCGATTAGGGCTGACAATACCGCCATCCCTTATACTTCCTCAAAAACTGGCAGCTGGAAATCCTTCGTACAGAACCAGAAATAACCTGAGAATCACTGGGTTTAGCCCCTCCCCTTCAACATCTATCAAAAACAAACAAATAAACAAACAAATAAGTCTAATCAGCGTTGGACCCCTGGCACCCTATACGGTTGATTTCCCCAGTCCTGAGAGGAATGATCCTTGAGTACCATTACTGTGACCCATTCAAATCAACAAAATAAATATAACAGTGGCCTCAAACAGAGAGCTGATCCATCATGCCAGGAGCCGGATCCCACATCTCCTTCCTGAAACAATCAGAATCTATCGGCCTGGGAAGTTTGTGCTACATGTCACTGCACTGCGTCATCTTCTCACTCTCCTGCCTGAAGATGGTGTGGCAGAGGCCATCTCTCCATCTCCTGCCTGTTTTTCCTGTGGAACAACAGGAGGCTCCGTGCAAGGACCTTTGTCGTTGGACCAGAGAGGAGCACAACCAGCCCTGGCACCCACCTGACAAGAAGTCCCTGCATTGGAGCCAAAAAGGTAGTGAGCAGCCGGATGTTTGGACACTGGCTCACAGAACCATCCAAGGGGAGACACTAACAGATGTTCCTGTCTCTCAAGGGACAGAGAAGTGGGTTTTGACCCAGCTACTGTCAGGACAGGAGCGGTTGAGGCCTACAGGGAGGAAAACTCAGTGCTACCCGAGCCCCAGGACTCTGCCCTTGGAACCACAAAGGAAGGCCCCAAAGGCCAGAGAATAACTATGAGGCCAGGAGCTCCCACACAGAAGCAGCCCCTGCATGCCCCAGTGACCACGGCACCGTTATTGGTTCTGCTGTGGGAGCAGCCACAGGGACTCAGGGTGGACAAAACTTCAGCTGCCCTCTTCCAGAGTGGATGGAACATGGGCCTAGGCACTCGTTTCCAGGGACCAAGGTTACTTCTGAGCGCCTATAGGCCCCAGAATGTCCCAGCTCTGACCCTCTGGACCTGGACCCATCCTGGTCGTGATTTACTCTAATCCCCCAATCAGCACATGAGCCTCATCCAGCACATGCTCCAATTTTTGCAAGAATCACTCTGAAAACCATGTAAACAGTGTGTTGTATCACAAAAGTATCCAAATAACCAGGATGTTTACTACGAACTATTACATGTATCTAACAACTGGAGTTTCTAGAGTGAGTCCACTTTGAAACCATGAATATAATATCTTGGGGCCTGGAGTGGTAATACAATCGGTAAGACATTCACCTTACACTTGGCTTACCCAGGTTCAATAATCTAGAACATATATGGGCCTCTGACCCTTGTAGGAAACGATCCCTGAGTTTAGAGGCAGGAATAAGCCACGGACAATGAAGGGTGATTACCAAAAACACTGCAACTTCAAAAGATAACTCTAATGAAACAAGAGAACAACAAAAAATACCCCAAGTGTGAATTCTGAGGCATACACAACAGGTCGCCAGATGTGAAGCATAGTGAGTTGGTAGGTCACATGGTAACACGTTTAGTGTTCTGTCTCTCCAAAGAAATACAGACACAGGGAACACAGCAACTGATGGCCAATGGATAGTGCATAGTCAACCTTTAATTCAGAACCAAATAGCATACTTATAGAATATCTGAGGAGTTTTGAGGCACAGAACTGCATGTATTGTGATTTACCATTTACAGAGGTAAAGCGTTTCAACAGAGACAATTTTTTGTGGGGGAATTAAGTCAAGAAGACGTTCTGCCTGAGACTATACTAAGAAATTCACTCAGGGGCTATATGCATCTGTGTTGCTTTTCTCTTTCCCTGCTCGTACATATTAAACAATTAAGTTTACTTCTTATTAATATTGGAAATTATCGATACACACAGTAGAGAAACATTCCAACACTTACTTCTCTGGGGTCCAGGAGGGAAGGTTAAAAGCTGGCTGGGATCCAGCTTTCTGGGGTTAGAGACTATAGCAACTGAATGCTGAGTCAAGTAATTATGACGGATGGCCAGGACTAAATATATTTTAGAGTCAACTAACTCATAAATATTAAGAGCTTAGCATGAACGTATTTTCCTTTTTGAAGCAAAGAACATTGCTCTATAGCGATGGATTATTGATTATATAGGTTACAGAGGAAAGAGAAGTGCAAATAAGTGACTACAGATGCAAAGTCCAGAGTCACCAGAAGGTTTGACTTTATGATTTAAGGATAGATTAGGAGTGCTCATAAGAGCACTATAACCTTCTCTGGGGGGAGCAAAAGTGGAAATTTACTGATCAAGCCTAAAACACTTAGGGTAAAGACAAATTCTAGAGTTAAACATTTAAAGTAGATCCTTAAGTAGATCTGTTTTTTTTTCTATGCTGCAGATATTCATGTTTTCTCGTGAATACTACTCCTCTCTCTAATTGCTTTCATAGCCTTTCTGTGTGTATGTGGGTGTGTTCATGCACATGTTTCAATTTTAGACCCCAACTAGCAATGCTCAGGGATTATTGTAGCTCTGGGATCTGGGTTCAGTCCTAGTGGGGCTCAGGGACTATATGGATTACTAGACATAGAAAGACCTGGGTTGGCTGCTTGGAAGGCAAGTACCCTACTTGTTGTACTATTGTTCTGGCCCTTTCTAAGTTAAATATATTCACCGCATCAGGAATGACCCTGAACTAAGCTTCCCCAAAAACGCCCACACCGGGAATCAACTATTTCTCTTAAAAAAGGAAAACAAAACTTGACCCCCAGTACTAACAACAGCTGGGGGTCATCTGGTCAGGGAGAGATTACATGTGTGGGGTGCTTTGCAACTGGACCCTAGGATGGAGAAATTCTTGACCTAGGGAAAAAATATAAAAGCTGGGACCAGAGACAGTAAAGTGGGTAGGGAACTTGCCTTTCATGCAGTCAACCGAGATCAATTCCCGGCATACCTTATGGTCCCATAGTACCACGGTCAGAAATTCCCGACTGCAGAGCTGAAAGTAAACCCTGACCACCTCCAGATGTGGTACAAGAGCCAAACCAAAATGATGATAATGAAAAAAGTTTCATTTGCAAACCCCACTCACCTGCAAGGACAGAGACAATGGGTGGTTCCACCCCATCAGGGCAGTCCAACAAAGGAAAACTGGGTCTCCTGCTGCAATGGGGCTGGGACCCTGCCCTTCTAAGTGAATCTGAAGGTGCCACACTAAGGATGCCAGGGCCAAAGGCTCCGGACAGGGCCAAGCACAGTCCAATGTTGGCAGGTTCGGGAGTGCTAAGCCCCGCTCTCTGCAGGTCCCGCAGTCCCAGGCCCACTGGCCTCTGACCCTTCCAGGAGCTGGAGGAGATCCTGGCCAAGGGGACCCCCCAGGATCACTTGTTCACACCTGCAACCCCTGCGCCTGGCACAGCCCCCACTGCACCACCCAAAGCCTCTGGGTCCCCTGAACGCTTTCGCCTTACCTCACCTCAGGAACCACCTGGACATCCTGAACAGTGCAAAACAAGCACAAAAGCACCCCCCCCCCAAGTTGGTGCAGCCCCACCACTCAAAGTGCCAAGATGCGGGGCGCTCACCTGAGGCCACTTGCGTTCTGCCAGAAAATCGGCCTCACAGTTTCCCTGTCATGCCAGGCGCCAGTTCCTCCTCTAGCCAGGAGACCAATGGCGGCCAGAGCCAGGCAACCACAACTAGCACAGAAAGGATTTCAGAAGGGCCCATCTATGACATCATTTCTGCTTCCACCAGGAGCCTTAAAGGGCCATGGTCCAGATGCAGAGACCCTCTTTGCCCACCCAGGTGAATCCGTGCTGCAAGGGGGATGGAATGGATAAAGGAGTGGAGAGGCAGCTGCTAGAGTGTTTGCTCACACAGTGGGGGCCTGGGGATAAGGGGAGGCCTCCTGATAATGCACTGGTCAGTCAATCATTGAAACAATGCTCTCACACACAGTCCGTCAGGAAAAACACAAGTGGGTTGATTCAAGATCAAACAGGCAGGCTGGAACAAGGCACCTGACATTGAGTTACGTGAGGAAGTAATCAAAATGGGGTGAAAGAACTGGAAATGGCAGCCTTTTATGATCCTCAGATTCCTTCATGGAGCACAAAAAATTCCCTAGAGACACATCCAGGGGCCTTAGGAGTTCCTGAGTACCAGCACCCCCTGCAGGCAGGCAGCAGTGCTGTCCCTGGGAACTACAGCCTGGAATGTGGCTCTGCCATGGGGAAAGACTGGGACTTAGGGTAGACAAACCTTCACCCACTGTCTTGCAGGGTGGACAAGGACATGCGCCTGTGCACTCTGTCCATGGGAACAAGGTCACTTCTGGGTCCAGATGAGCCTGAGGCACAGCCGTGCTCTGTCTCACTGGACCTGGGCCCATCTGAGTCCTGATTTACTCTAATCCCGCATCAGCACATCTGCGTGAGTCTCATCCTATGCTCACTCCTGTTGTGCAGGAATATATTTGAAAATGGTACAATCACCCAGGTTTATAGAAAATAAATCCAAATAACCAAGGCATTTGTTTACTAAGAACCATAATATGAACTGTGCCTGACATTTGGAACTTCTCAAGACTACTTATACTGTAAATATTCTCTTTTGGGGATGGAGTGGTCTTACACTCAGCTGACCCAAGTATGATACTTGGCCACCCTGGGGCTTGGTGTAGTGATCCCTGAGCTGAGTCAGAAGTAATGGCAGATCCTACAAGGAGTGGTCAAAACTACAGCAACAACAGGACGACTCTAAGGAAGCAAAGCAAACAAACAAACAAAAAATTATGTACAAAGACAAACTAGTGATGAACATTTAAATAGTAAAATAGTGGGTTCTGAAAACTCTGTTTTCTGGCATTGCCACAGTTTTCCAGAATCCTTATTATTCTCTTTTCTTGCAATCACACGTTTCCTGTGTGTACAAGTGTGTACGTGTGTGTGTGTGTGTGTGTGTTTCTTTGAGCCAGAACAAGCATTGCTCAGGGGGTATTCCTAACTCTGCACTCAGGGTTTCACTTCTGGAAGCTTTGGGGATCACTCGTATGCAGGGGACCGAACCCAACTTGACTTTGAGCAAGGCAAGTATTTGCTGTACTTTTGCTCCACCCCTTCCTACATAAATTTCTTCCAAAAATACCAGGAGTCCTGTACAAAATCCCTCACACACACACACACACACACACACACACACACACACACAAATAAACAAGTATCTTCCTTCAAAAAAAGGGAAAAAATTAAAAAAAAAAACAACAAAATCTTTACCCTCAGTATTTATCCCAATAGCGACGTGTCACCCGCTCAGGAAGAGATGAAGGGTGGAGGATGATTTGCAACTTGACATGAGGGAGATGAAACTCGTGATCTGGAAAAAAAAAAAAAACAATGTTGTGGTTGGTCAGACAATGAAGGCTGTAGGGCACTTGCCCTGACCTGGTAAATTCTCCGCATACCTATGTCCCGCAGCAACACCAGCAGGAATCATATCTGAGCCCAGAGCCAGAGGAAGCCCTGAGCATTTCCGGGGATGCCCCCGCCCCCAACCACCCCCCAAAGAACCCCAAACAAAAAATAGCCCCAAGAGAACATGTTCACTGGCAAACTCCAGCCACCTGCAGGGTCACTGCCCCCAAATGTCACGGACCAACAAGGGCGCAAGGAAAATGATGAACAGCAAGGGGACCCTTGCCATCGGGGGATGAGGGGGGGCTGCGGCTCTGCCCTTCAAATCTGGAGGTTCTACAGCTATGACATTAGGGCCAAAACTTCAACATGGGACTGCTGGGAGGGTTGGGACATCCAAGCCCCCTGCCGTGTGCAGGTCCAGCACCCCCCCCCCTCCGTGCTCAGCCCCAAGCTCAGCCCCTCCCGCAACCCGCCCACCCGCCGATGCCCCATCACGGAGCTGGAGGCCATCCTGGCCTCAGCGGCCCCCCGGGACCACATGCTCACACCCGCAACATTGCTCCCCAGTATAGCCCCTACCGTGCTCCCCATAGCTCCGCGTCCCCCTAAAGCCCCGCCAAGCCTCAGGAACACCTAGATGTCGGGGAACAAGTGAGAAGCATCGCAAAAGGGTACCCCACGCTAGCGCGTCACTCACAGTGCAGAGACTGAGAGTCGCCCCCGTCCTGCTCCAAAATCGGCCTTCAAGAACCACTTCCAGTCAGTTCCAGGCCATCCTTCACCCACGTGTAACAATAGTGGGACCTACTGAACTATCTCTGTCAGCAACAAAATAGGTACCCGTAAAATCCTCTCTTTGACATCACTTCCGTTTCCACCCGCAGCCTTAAAGGGCCAGGCTCCAGGTGCAGAGAGATCCTTTCGGGACACCCAGGGGATCCTGTGCTGCAAGGGGCAGGGCTCACAAAAAGGAGGGGGAGCCAACTTCTGGGGAGGCCAGTCACACCATGGGACCCCGGGGAGTAAGCAGTGGCCTGAGCCTGCATGGGTCAGTCAAACATCGAGCCAATGCACTCATACACGTGTCCATCAAGAAAAATGAAGCATGTTGTTTCACTAACTGCCACATAGGTAGCAGGTGGGGACAGTGAGTTTCTCAGGGAAGTAATAATCCAGATGGCAGTAAAAACAGTGACTCCGAAGCCAGCCCAGGAGAGGAACAGAACAACCCTGTGAGCAGCCACTAGAGAGTTGGAGAGAAACTGGAACAGGAGAAAAAGGCTGCTAAGAGTATCTAGAACACGATAGGTTCAACGCTCTACCCTCTGACAACACACAAGCACTGGACACCTACCTACAAGGAATGTTCCACGGGGAGGCTTCAGGAACACACATTTTCAAACGCAAAGTATGGATCAGGTGGGAACAGTACATTGCACTGGAATTGGTCAACTCAATCTCCATCCCTGGCATCCCAAATGTTGACTAAGAGTAACCCCTAAGAAGTTCCAGGTGGTCCCTGAATAAAAATATTATCTAAAAAAATAAAACCTAGCATAAGGACCAATCCCAGAATGGAGGTATACACAGAGTTCAGAGTAGGCAATTCTTACCGATCATTTTATAGCCTTGCTATCTAAGTGGCTTTTAGCATTCGAGTGGCAACTAGATTGTTGGTATTTTAGTGCTTCCAAAAGTAAATGCTTCTGTGGCTGGAGTGATAGCACAGTGGGTAGTGTGTTTGCCCTGCATGCAGCCAACCCAGGTTCGATTCCCAGCATCCTATATGGTCGACTGAGCACAACAAGGGGTAATTCCTGAGTGCAGAGCCAGGAGTAAACACTGTGCATCGCCAGGTGTGACCCCCCACCCAAAAAAAAAAAGCAAAAGTAAATGTTTCTGGTTTACTTATCTCTAATAGTACTGAAATGAGAAAGGAGTGTGATCCAGGAATAAGACCACCCTGTCCTGTCAGTAAGCACAGCTGAATGGAATTGCCTGCTGAGATGGGGGAAAGCTTGAGGTCTCTTCCATGGCCCTCCTACCTAGGGATGGGGTGTCCAATGGCATGTCACTGTCTTATCCTGCCTCTGATTTTCCCAAGGATCAGAGACCTGGAGGAGGAGTCAGAGCAGTGAGCACTGGAGAAGAGCACAACCACTAGCCCTGCCAAGCCACACCGTTGGGCACTGGCTCACAGACCCGCCTGGGGATCAATGCCTAATGCTTCTGTCGCCCCAGGAGAAGAAAAATGGATTAGCATCTGTGCTGCCTTTTACAACACAAGCTCTGGGCTTGGTTACAAGGGAGAAGACTCAGCCCTGCCTTGGCCTGAGGACTCCTCCCCGGGTCCCACAGAAGGCTCTCACAGGCACAGCCAGGCGCTGACTCGGAGGCCAGATCACGTGCATCAGCGCCCCCTGCAGGCTGGCAGCAGGGCTGCCCCCCACAACCATGGCCCAGAATGTGACTGTGTCACGCCACAGCCCTTCTCCTCTTAAAAAAAAAAAAAAAACACTTTCTTCCCATGCCCCCACCCCACACTGCCTCTGGGACCATTGGAGGTGGATAATGGGCACTGGTGGAGGGATGGGTACTCAATCATTGTATGACTGAAATGCATGCAGGAAAGTTTGTAAGTCTGTAATTGTAGCTCTAATAAAAATATAAAATAAATTAAATAAATTAAAAAAACAATTTCTGCACATACACACACACACACACACACATACACACACACACCCTTTACCCCCAGTACTCACCTCAATAGACAGTGGTCTAAACAGGGCTTTGCAACTTGATGTGAGGAAGCAGAAATTCCTGATCTGACACACAATAAAACTAGTAAGATGCTTGCCTTGTTGACACCAGTCAATCCTCTGCATCCCTATGCATCCCTTTGGCACCCAGAGCACTCCAGGAAAAATGCTTGAGCCAGTAGCCAGAGTAAGCCCTCAGGGTATCTTCGGACATGCAGAGCCCCCCCATTCCCCACACCAAAAATAGCCCCAAAAGGAAATTAAAACCCCTGTCTCCTGCGGATCCACTGCTCCGTATGGCCCCATTATACCAGGGAAGCCATTGAAAAAGCCAAATGGTAACAGGGGTCTCTTGGCATTGCAGGAGCTGTGACTCTGCCCAAAGTGAATCTGGAGGTTTTACAGCAACGAGTCTGGGGCCAAGGTCCCAACGTAGGCCAGCTGGAGGTCACAACGGACAAGTCCCTGCCCTTGGCAGGTCTCTCAGCCCCAAGGCCCACAGCCCCCTTGCTCAGCCCCATACCCACCCGCCGCTGCCCCATCGCAGAGCTGTAGGCAATCGTGGCCTAGGATCACTAACTCACATCCTCCTCCGCTGCACCACTTCAAAGATCCGCTGCACCTCAGGAATCGCCTGATATCAGGGAACAAGTGAAAAACAAGTGCAAATGTGCCCCCCAAGCTGAGGACGACCCACAGTTCAGTGTGGACATGGGGACGCACCAGGCGCTCACGGGAGATCACTCCCGTTCAGCCACAAAGTTGGTCTTCAGAGTCCTACTTCCTCACAGGGGCCCTAATCTGTCCTTTACCCACGTGAACAATAACACTGACACAAATTCCAGGAATAGAAGCACCAGGAAGTGCCCCCTGTGATGTCACTTCTGTTTCCGCAAGCAGCCTTAAAGAGCCAGACTCCAGATGTGGAGAGAACCATTATGCCCAACAAGGTGAATCTGTCACACCAGGGGGATGGGCTCACATGAAACAGTGGAGAGGCAGCTGCTGTACTGGCCGATCACACAGTGGAGGGCTAGCGAGGGGTAAAAAGGGCTCTGGTCTTGTACAGGCAAACAATGAGCCAATGCTCTCACACACAGTCCATCAGGAAAATCGCAAAGGGGGGTCATTCAAAGTAAAACAGGCAGATAGGCAGCAGATGGGGCATGGGAGAATGTGTTTCTCCGGGAAATCATCCTTCAAGGTGAGGAGAAAGCAAAGACTCGAAGCCAGCACCAGAGCAGAAAGGAACTGGCCTAGCAGCAGCCCAGAGTGCTGAAGAGACCCTGGAACAGGAGCAAAAGCTTGTAAGAACATCAGAGAACACTGTCCAGTCAACGCTCTATGATTGCCAACATACAAGCAATGAACACTAAGCTACAAGGAAAACCCAGGAGGAAGTTTCCGAACCCTGAGTGGGGCTGGAGAGAGAACACAGTGGGTAGGATGTTTGTTTTGCATACGGCCTACCTGGGTTCAATTCCCAGCATCCTATATGGTCCCTTGAGCACTGCCAGGAGTAACTCCTGAGGGCAGAGACAGGAGTATCCCCATTGCATCGCTGAGTGTGACCAAAAAAGAAAAAAAAAGTAGACCCTGAGCATCTCTGGATGTGGTTCACAAGCCAAACCGAAACAATGATACTGAAAAAGTGTCATTTGCAAAACCCAGCTTCCAGCAGGGACCAAACCACCATGTGACCCTGCATATCACGACAAAGGACAGATAACAACTGGGTCTGCTACTACAGGGGAGCTGGGGCCCTGCAGTTTGAAGTGAATCTGAAGGTTCTACATGAGTGATGCCAGGGCGAAATGCTCCGGAACAGGGTAGAGCGAAGTCCAATGCTGGGAGGGTCGGGACAGCCAAGCCCGGCCCTCTGAAGGTCCTGCAGGCCCCAAGCTCACCCCCAAGCTCATGGAGCTGGAGGTGATCATGGCCAAAGGGGACCCCCACTATCACCCACACACTCCGCAACACCTGCACCCCCTAAAGCCTATGGGTTCCCCTAAAGCATCCCTCATGCCTCAGGAAATCGCTGATATCATAAATGAGAGAAAAACAAGCACAAAAGGGCCCCCCAAGCTGGAGCGGCCCCGGCACTCACACTGCGGAGAACGGGAGGCACTGGGTGTCCGCGCGCTGCCACTTGTGCCCAGACAAAAAAATAGGTCTTCACAGTCCCTCTTCCAGGAAAGGCCACCGTTTCCTCCTCTACCACAAGACCAATGGTGGCCTGAGCCAGACAAGCACAACTGGAATAGAAAAAATATCTGAAGGACCCAGGCCTGGGATGCCACTTCCACATCTGTCGGGAACCTGAGCCTTAAAGAGCCATGGTCCAGAGGCAGAGACCCTTTTTGCCCACCCAGGTGAATGTGTGCTTCAAGGGGGATGGACTGGATAAAAGTGTGCAGAGGCAGCTGTGGAGAGTGGTGGGTCACACAATGGGGGGGCTGTGGATATGGAGACCCCTGTTGCTGTACTGGTCAGTCAAACAATGACCCAATGCTCTCACACACAGTCCATCAGGAAAAACGCAGCTGGGTTGATTCGAGGTAAAACAGGAAGGTTGGTACAATTCACCTGATGCTGAGTTTCTTGTGGAAGTAATCAAGATAGGGTGAAAGCAGTGACTGCAAATCCAGTACTGGAGATGCAGAGAGCAACTGGCCTAGCAGGAGCCCAGAGAGTTGGACAGACACTGGAATAGTGTTGGAGTACAAGGATCTTAGGTTTAGCAGGTTGCACCCACCACAGTGCTCCGGATTCACTCCCATTACTTTGTCTGTAACTACTTCTTTTTGCTCTCTTCCCCAACCAATTTGTAAGGTCTCATCCTTCTACGACACTGAACTTGTACTGTAAGTTAATATTGCCTTTCTCCTCTCCTTATGTCTTTTGATTATTTTAATGCAATGTCCCTTTTGTATAGATACAGGAAGATAATTAATATTACGCATTATAACTTAGGATTTAATTGGCCTTGAATATTATTCGCTCCTGGGCATCTGCTTTCTCAATTTAAGCCTCAGTTGTCCTCACTTCCTAGCACCCCAAGGGCAGGGTCCTGACGTGGGACTGGAAGGAACCAGGACAAGCCGGTAAGTATTGTGCTACCCTGGCATCATGATGGGCCCGGCCAAGGTGCCACGATTCTTAAATATAGGTTAAGAGTTTGATCATAGGCAAATGCTGTCATGATCCAAAAGTAACGATCAGACTAGGACCCTGCTGCTAAGAATAGGAAAGATATCTGGCCTGAGCACTGCAGTCCGAGATCAAGATGGCCCTAAGACAGCAATTCTGTGAACTTAAATTATTTCTTACTATGTTCATAAAAATGATTTATATTATGTATGCTTATATGTTGGTTGGACAAGGAGAGGAGAAACAGATCCAGGGAAATCTGTTCTAGGGTAGGTTGATCTGCTAAATGAGAATCTGTCCTAGAAGCAGCTTTCCCATGGGTCCTGACTAGCTTGGATGAGACTGAATATTTCTCCCCTTCAAACTGCTTCAGTAAATTCAGTATATTGTAACAGGCAGTTTCCCTTATCTCACAGGAACCTAGCTGGTCTTAGATATGCAGATCCCAGGTGCTAAGCCAGGCCTGATCTAGGGGATGCAGATGCCTGGCTCCAGGCAGGCAGATCTTGGAGATATAGATTCTAAGCTCTAGCAGACTGTTCTTTGATGTGTTAATCCAAGTGCTTGTAGCTTATAAAAGGTGAGGCAAGATTACTGGCCTGCTGATGTAAAGAAACAACGTATGGTTTGCCTCCTCAATGTTCTTTCTGTAACTCCTTTTGATAACATCACTATATTGTGCCCTTTAGAGGTACCATGATCTATATAATGGGATTTTTGGGGATCTCTCAGGGAGAGCGTGTGCTTGAGAACTCTTAAGGACTCCAAGACATACATCTCTTCCATGTAATAAATTGCTACTGAGACCAACGAGCTTGGCCCTCGTTTCCTTCCTCCGCCTGACCATTGCCATCGACCTCCCTGGAGTGGTAAAAACGAGTTGAGACTGGCAAAAGCGGGCGGCGGGAGAGATAGAACGCTGCCGTCCTTTTGCCCGTCATTTTTATGCAGAACAGGAGCAGAGGCTGATAAGAACATCAGAGAGCACTGTCTGGTCAATGCACTACCCCTTGAAAACACTGAACCAGTAGACTCTTGCCTACAAGGAAAACCGCAGGAGGCAGTTTCAAAAGCAAAATTTCAACTACAGAGTATGGGGCAAGAGGGTAGTACAGTGTCTTGGGCGCTTGCCTTGCACGTGGTCAATCTGGGTTCAACCCTCAGAATTCCAAATGGTCCCCTCAGCAACATCGAAGTGCAAAGCCGGGAGTAGGACCTGAGCACTGTCAGGTTGCACCAACAACAACATCATATATTCTGACCCTAAAAATGGAGGCTATGGGCAGCAAGCCAATTTGGTCACCTTGGAGCCTTTTTTTGTCCTTTAAGCAGAGCTGAATCCTTTTTATCATTCTGGTGACTACTACATTGATGGGACTTTGCTAATTCCAAATACAACATTTACTTTTTTTCTGTAATATTATTGAACTGATGGGGGGATCCAGGAATGTGTCCAACCTTGTGAGTAATCACAGGTAAATGGAATGCCCTGCTAGGATGTGGGGAGCTGACCCGTATTCCCAGCACATCTCAGGCATTTGATTCAAGGGCCCCTTCCATCCGCTCATATGTCTTTCTGCACACAGTAAAGTTCATTTAAACTGTTTCCAATAGGGGCCAAAGAGTAGGTATAGCTGATAGGACATTTGTCTTGCACCAGGTTTAACAAGACACTGGAGCACCGCCATAAATAATTCCTGAGTATTTCAGGGCACAACCCAAAAATACGGGAAAAACAAAGTTTAAAATTAATAAAAAAAACAGGATTGGAGCAATAGCACAGCGGATAGGGCATTTTCTTTGCATGCGGCCAACCCAGGTTCGATTCCTAGTATCCCATATGGTCCTCTGAGCACTGCCAGGAGTAATTCCTGAGTTCAGAACCAGGAATAAACCCAGGTGTATTGCCGGGTGTGACCCAAAAAGCAAAACAAATAAATAAATAACTCTCTTCATTGCACTCCATTAAAGAGCCTTGACAGGGCAATTTTCCTAAGATGGCATTTAAAAAATATTTATCCTTTACACTTACACAATGCTAACCAGTACCTGAACACAAGGGAGGCAGAGATGACATGGGGGAAGGAGCTGGTCACAAACGGCCCACCTTGATTCCAGCCAAGTACCCCATAATGTTGGAGTCCCCCAGGTATGGCTGCCTGAGCTGAGAGCAGGGAGTAGGGCTCAGCTGGGTGTGGCTCCGAAGAACATGAATCAGGAGGCCCCAAAGAACGAAGGCGCAGCTGTTTCTCTGCCATGATCCACCGAACCCAGGGCCTCAAAGTCAAGCTACAGGGCCTGGAGCAATAGTCCATGGGGAGGGCTTTTCCCTTGCAAGGGCCGGCCCAGTTTTAATCCCTGCCATCCCATATGGTACCGACAAACCGCCAGGAGTAATTACTGATTGTAGAGGCAGGAGTAACCCCTGAGCATAGCTGGGTGTGATCCAAAAAGCAAAAAAAAAAAGTCAGGCCAGACTCACAGCAAAGAATGAGAAAGTGGTGAGCCTTGACAGCCCTGAGCAAAGGGGATTTTTTTTGCCTTTCAATTCACATTCCTCCAGCTTTCACCAGAAGATCCGAAAGTTACATGTTAACATACACATGAAGTTCAAATGCTGCATATACTTTCCCTTATAGACTGACATCACAGAAACTTTATTACACACTTCCAGGATTATTTCCTTCCTGACTGCACTTTTGTAGCACAGCATCCCATGGTCCAAACACAATAGGCTTTAACAAAGGGGCCTGTTTTGACATTGAACATTGATATCAGGGGATTGAGTTATCTAATATGAATTTTATGATGTCTCCTAAGACGAAAAAGAAGCACAAAGGCCTTCCCACATTCTTGACATATATAAGATTTCACTCCAGTGTGAACTGCCCTATGTACAGTAAGGCCTGAAGGCAGACGGAAGGCCTTCGCACATTCCTTACAAACAAAAGGTTTCTCTCCAGTATGAATTTTCACATGACCAGTAAGGTTATAGAAAGAAACAAAGGCCTTCCCACACTCATTACAAACAAAAGGTCTCTCTCCAGTGTGAATTCTCACATGTCGAGTAAGGCCTGAGGATTCAACAAAGGCCTTCCCACATTCCTTACAAACATAAGGTCTCTTTCCAGTGTGAATTCTCATATGACAGGTAAGTCTTGAGGAATCAACAAATGCTTTACCACATACCTTATATCCATAAGGCTTCTCTCCATTGTGAATCCTCATATGCCGAGTAAGTTCTGAGGAATAAATATAGGCCTTCCTGCAATCCTTACATATATGAGGTCTCTCTTCAGTATGAGATTTCATATGCCCTCTAAGGGTTGATGATCGAGTGAAGGCCTTTCCACGTGCCTTATATTTATGAGGTTTCTCTCCAGTATGATTTTTCCCATAGAAAGGTGTGAGGAGCAAGCAAAGACCTTCCCACATTGCTGACACACATATGCTTTCTCTCCAGCATGGATTCTCCTATGTTTTAAGAGGTCTGAGGATTGAATGAAGGACATCACACAGTCCTTACATGTATGTGGTTTCCCTCCAGTGTGGATGTTCATGTCATCACAAAGGGGTGACGCTGGATTCAAACCATGCCCCTGCTGCTGACACTCCTGGGGATTCTGTCCATTGTGGGGTTTTAAGGGAACATCACGGTCCTGGGAACACGGGGAAGCTCCCCCACATTCCTTACTCTTGAACAGAGTCAATCCATGGTGACTTTGCTTGTGGACCTTTTGTTGTGAAGGACTCACTATAAACAGTGCTCCTCTCCCACATTCTAGGGATTGCCCCAATGTTGGGGTTTGTGTCTGTGGACCGAGAAGAACAGGCTGTGTGAACCTTTTCCCAGGGGAGGAATTCTTCAGAGTGAGGTTGCTCTCTCCATTCTGATCACCCTCAGAGGCCATCTTGCATGTCTTGGAATCCCCGTATGGGTGAAGGCAAAAATGCACACTCGAGACTTTTTCACAGTGTGAAGGGTCAGAGACATTCCACTCGGGCTGGCTGCTTCCCTGTAGAACAGCAGAGGACTCCAATTATCGTTCTATGCCTTATAGTCTCCATGCCAAATGAAATTGATACCTGCAGATTGATTTCTAACATTTGCAAGACATCAATGCAATTCCCGACAAGTGGATGGCATTACCATGGACTAACCTAATGTTTCTGTAAGACACGTATGAAAAATTGATGAATGAGGAGCCGTTAATTTGTAAAATGTTTTTTTCAACTCAATAAACAAGTACAAATAACTCCCTCCACAGAAAATTGATGCACCAGATTCAAGAGAAAAATAAAACACACTAAACTCTGGGTTCAGTTCTAGCTCAATGTGGAGTAGAGCCCTGGATGCATTTGTGAAGAAATGCTGCTTCACACTGCTGAGACTGACCACAAGCGCTATTGAAAATATCTCACCAAAGTCAAAATTCTTTTCAGGATCAATGACTTTTTCTGTTATGTATTTAGTTTTCATTAGGGGGCGGGGGTAGACCATGCAATGCTCAGGGATTATTCCCGGTAGGTCTCTGGGAAACACATGGAGCAATATGGATGGACCAGTTTAAAGACAAGTTTTTTTCACAAGTACCGTTTGTAGATACTTTCAATCAAATGAAAAAACACGGCATTTACATGAAACATATTACAATTTACTTTAGGTTTTGAGCAGAGATGTCAGCACCCAGTGAAGCTAAGGGTCCTCGACCTCAAGCATCATACTCTGAATTTCCTTCCGGCCATTTCCGGCCCTGCACTTTAAAAATAACATGCTGGTCCACTGACATTTTCACTTAGTGTAATAATATTGATTCCAAACTTGCAAATCTTACCGGCTCTCTCATACTCAGTGACTGAGTTCCAAAATCCTGAAGACATGCTTTGAGTTCTGAAACCAAACACAATACACAATGTAAGAATTCTTTGGATGTAACATCCTTAAGCAGGCAGTACAGTTTGAGGACATCTCTATGGTCCTCACAGTCCAAAGCATCCCACAGAAAAGGGAAGGTCCCTGGGGAGGATTGCTGTGAAAAGCTTGGCAAACCTAAAAGACATATTTTGGGTTTTTGTTTGTTGAACATACGCAGTGATGCTCAGGGAACTATGTGGGATGCTGGTTATTGAACCAGGTGGACAGTGTGCAGGACGAGCACATTTCCTGCATAACTATCACTTAGAACAAAATAACTTTATTATGACCTCAATTATTAATTAAATAAAAAAGGCAAAAAATTTTTGAAGGTACAGCGACATTTATATGCTGTACAGAGAGGCTGGTAAGGAAAAGACAGGGAGATCAAGGAGAGATAATTTCATGGACTGGCAGAGGAGGAAAAATAATGTCAAAGCGCAGAAAGTAAAGTGCAAGATTATTCCATGATAGACTATCCATGGGAGCGAAGGGCAGCGTGAATGCAGCACAGATGCCTGGATCCAGGAACCCAAGTGTATCAGGGTTAGCAGGGAGTTTCACACGTGCGCAGGGCAACCACACACTGCCCAGGGCCTGAGCCAGAGAGGGTTCTCAGACATTCACCTGCACACATGCCTCTCCTTACCGGCCTCAGGGTTCCTCCTTCCAGCAAGGAGATCAGCGCAGGCTTCACCCCAGAATGCCCTGAACCTCACAGAGATGGAGCATGGATTAGTGACAAGGGAAACGTGACAAGAAAACCCCATGTGTCCATATAAAAATGGAGTCAACTACTGGAAAGGCATGAACAGAATCTGCATTTCTAAAATGCTCCAGAATTTGAGTTATTCAAGAGCTAAGATTCAGGTCTTAATTTAAGAGTGAAATATGGGGCCCCAGAAAACAACACAAACAGTATAGCCCGGGTCTTAAAGGGCCAACAAGGATTTGATCACAGCAGAGTACGTAGTATTTGTTTCTCTAGTTCGGGAACCTCACCTGGGGATGCTCAAGGCTTCAAACTGACTGTGTACTCATAAATCACCTTTGGTGGTTCCTGAGGATCACATGGGATGTTGAGGATAGAAAGCATGTCCTCAACTTGCAAGACAAGCACCGTGTCCGCTGTACTGTCACTCTAGGCAAAGTACTAAGCCTGTGTGAACTGATGCCATAGTGCAGTAAACCCCAAAGCTTAACAAATCCAAAGATGGCCAAAGATGATCAAAGCCCCCAGCTGGTTTTAAAAATAAACGTAAAAGGATCCAGACAGACAGCACAGAATGTCAGGCACTGGCCTTGCTCAAGGTCAATTAAAGTTCGATTCTGACATTCAGTAGGGTCTGTCAAGCCATCAGCTGTGATCCCTGACTGTATAGTCCAGAGGCAACCTGAGTCCTTATGAACCGAGTACCACCTGAAGTCACGGAAAGCACTGAAATAGAGCAGCATCTTATGGGGTGAGACCCTAAGAAATAAATGAACTGTGTTGGAAGTGATATTACAGAAGGCAGGACTAAAACTGCAAACACATACAGAATTGATCTCCAACAGCACACAATGTCCCGGACCACAACCATGATGAATAACAATTTTCATCGATTTGCTTGAGCGGGCCCAGTCACGTCTCCATTGGAGACTTTGTTGTTACTGTGTTTGGCATATCGAATACATCATGGGTAGCTTGACAGGCTCTGCCATGTGGGCGAGATACTCTCGGTAGCTTGCCGGGCTCTCCGAGAGGGGCGGAGGAATCGAACTCGGGTCGGCCATGTTGGCTGTGTGCAAGGCAAACGCCCTACCGCTGTGCTATCTCAGCCAAAAATAATCCCTAAGTATTTGTAAGTATAACCCCAAAACAAAATCAAAACAAAATAAAAGGGAATGCCCTGCCACAGAGGCAGGGTGGACTGGGGGGATGAGGGGTGGGAGGGATACTGGGATTAGTGGTGGTGGAGAATGGGCACTGGTGGAGGGACGGGCACTCAATCACTGTATAACTGAAACCCAAGCACAAAAATTTGTAAGTCTACAACTGTACCTCATGGTGTTTCACTAATAAAACTTAAAAAAAATAAAAAGAAAAAATAAAAATGAATATATTGAAGTTGTGGGCCTGGTGCAATAGTACCAGGATTAAGACAGCAACCTTTTAAGCTGCCAAGCATGTTCAATCCTCAGCACCCCATGGCCCCTGAGCACTCCCAGGAATGATCCCTCATCACAGAGACAAGAATATTCAAGTTGTGCCCCAAATAAAAGCAAAATCAAAACAAATACATAGAAATTATGTGTAGTACAAGAAGTCATCAGAGAACTCAGCAATGGGAGAAACCAGGAACTATTTAGAGGGACCTAAGTGATGTTTTAGCACATGGGGAGATTGCCATGCACTGGGCTAATCTGGATCGATCCCCGACACTCCAGATTCGTGCAAACCCACAGAGAATGATTCCTAGGCACAGAGCTTAGAGTAAGCCCCGAGCATCGCCAGGTGAGCACCAACAAGAAAACCAGGGAAGAAACTAGAGAAACAGCTACTGAATCGCTGTCCTCACCAGGACAGTCAGAGCTACTGTTGCACACACAATCACGGCCCAGCACAGGGAGCCCACATGCGTCTGTCCATGCAAGGTTGGCCCAGCACTGCTCTCAACAATGGCCAACAGGTGCTGGTAGGTCTCCAGCATCACATCCTTATAGAGATTTCTTTGAGAGGCATCCAAGCATGTCCACTCCTCTGGGGTGAAGCTCACGGCCACGTCGGGGAAGGTCACCGTGTCCTGAGCCAGCATACAAAGGAAGGGGGCAGGAGTCAGGGTCTGTCCCCACCCTGTTTCCTGGGCTGTGAAGGCAGGACTCCAGGGCCCTAGAGGGTCTAAGGTGTGTCCCCTCGGGAGAAACCAGCATCCACCTGAACTCCTGGCAGAAAGGTCCCAACTTCTCTCTACGACAGCTGCATCTATGAAAATGTGAGGATGGTCTACTAGAAGGTTCCTGAAGGTGGCAGACTTGCTTCTGACCTCAGGGAATTTCACCACTGCTCCTATGAGCACTGCAGAGAGTAACAACTGAGCACACAATCATTAGGACCCAAATGAGTGACCCTGTTTTCAGCTAAAAACACTAAACATACACTCCCTGCATCACATAGCCCATGTTCTCGGGAAAAGGGGACATTCAATGTACAGTCACTGACTGAAAGCTGTGCATGCCCATATGAGCCTGTAGGACTCTGATCATGGTTCAGGCCACCCGAAATGCCTGTCAAAGTGTCTTAAGCCCAACACCTCTGACAGCACTGGAGATCCTTTGCTCTGTCTCCCTGGGACCAGCATATGCACAGAACTGCAAACAGAGCAGCCAATGAATGCTGGACTGTGTGATAGACCAGAAGAAGCTCTCCAGAGCGACACGGACAAAATAGTGGAAACACATATCCTGAGGCCTGAGTTACTGTACCTGCCAGGGCACAAACAGGGCCAGCGCACCCAGGAACCCATGATGCACATCAGGTAGAAATCCGGAGCATAGAGCTAAGAGGAAGCCCTGAGCATCTCCCCTGTGGCACAAAAATAAATACGAAAAGAAACAAAGCAGCATGACTGTGTAACAGGACAGTGGGTAGGGCTGGTGATCCCCACCATCCCATTGGATCCTCTAAGCACTGCCAGGTGCAATGCCAGAGTGCAGAGCCAAGAGTATAATCCCCAGAATCACTGTGTGTGGCTCCCAAAATAAAACAAAATATGCAGACATCAGCCTTTGATGCCCAGAACCCCATATGGTCCCTGGGACATGTCAGGAGTCATCCTTGAGCACCAGTAATCTTTGAGCTGTTGTGGTCCTAAAGCCAAATACAACGAAACTGACACAAACAGGGCCTCATACTAGAGAGCCAGGTGCTCTCACAAGGCGGCAGGATCCTTCCTTAGCAATCAGAGACAGACAGCTCAGGAAGCCTGACGCTCCTCTCACTGCATCACCTCATTTTGTCACTCCTACCTGGCATCGGTGTGTCCGATGGCACCTCACCATCTTCTCCTGCCTGTTTTTCCAGAGGATCAGAGACCTGGAGGAGTAGTCAGAATAGTGAGCACTGGACAGGAGCAAAATCCCCAAGTTATGACCAGCCACACCCTCAGGCATTGACTCACAGACCCGTCTGGGGGACACTGCTAGATGTTTCTTTCTCCCCAGGAGAAGAAAAATGGATTGGAATCTGTGCTGCCTTTTGTGACAAAAGTTCTGGCTTGACTACAAGAGACAAAAGTCGGCCCTGCCTTGGTCTGGGGACCCCTCCTGCATCCCACAGAAGGTTTTCAGAGGCCCAGCCAGGAAGGACTCTGAGGCCAGGAAATCCCATGCATCAGCGTACCCGTCTGGCCCCGTGAGAGAGCTACATTCTGGGCTATGATTGCCTGGGGAAGCCCCTCTCTTCTTTAAAAAAAAAAAAAAAAACGGGCTGGAGTGGTGGAACAGTGGGTAGGACAGTTTGCTTTGCAAGTGGTCGACTTGGGTTCGATTCCCAAGATGCCATATGGTCCCCTCAGCACCTCAGGAGTAATTCCTGAGAGCAGAACCAGGAGTAACCCCTTGCATCGCCGGGTGTCAACCAAAAATCAAATAAATAAATTTTTTTAAAAACTTTCTGCAGGGGCTGGAGCAATAGCACAGTGGGTAGGGTGTTTGCCTTGCACACGGCCAACCCGGATTCAATCCCCAGCATCCCACACGGTCCCCCAAGCACCGCCAGGAGTGCTTCCTGAGTACATAACCAGAAGTAACCACTGAGCATCGGCTGGGTGAGACCCAAAGAGCAAAAAAATAAAAAACTTTCTACAGACATACACTTTTACCAGCAGTACACAAACACATGAACACACAAGCGCGCACACGCACAACCTTTACCCCGCCCTCCCTACTCACCTCAAAAGCCAGCGGTCTGGGCAGGGCTTTGCAACTTGATGTGAGGAAGCAGATATTCCTATTCCAACGTACAGTAAACCTGTTAGGATGCTTGCGTTGCTGACACTCATCAATCCTCTTCATCCCAAGGACCCCAGAGCAATTCCAGGAATAATATGAGGCCAGAGCCAGAACAAGCCGTCAGGGTACCTCCGGGAATGCAGAGTTCCCCCTCCCCCCATTCCCCACATCAGAAATTGCTCCAAAAGTAAAGTATCATTGGCAAACCCCAGCGACCTGCAGATCCACCGCCCTGGCCTGACACAGGAGGGCAGCCAGCGAAAAAGCTGGACAGCAACAGGGTCTCAAGCCTTTTGGGGGAAGGGGAGGGCAAGGCTCTGCCCCTCAAAGTGAATCTGGAGATTCTACAGCAGCGAAACTTGGGCAAGGTCCCAACATGGATCAGCTGGGAGGTTCGGGAAGGCTAAGGCCCCACCCTAGGCAGGTCCTGCACCCCAAGGCCCGCAGCTCCCGCGCTCAACCCCGCACTCACCCGCGGCTGCCACGATGCGGAGCTGAAGGCGACCGTGGCCACAACGACCCCCGTATCCCACTAGAGCCCCCTATGTACCTCCCAAAGCTCCGTGCCCCCCAAAAGACCCCATCATACCTTAGGAACCACTGGATATCGGGAAACAAGAAAAACAAATGCGAGAGCAACCCCTGAGCTGGCGCAGTACTGCGGCTCAGTGTGGAGACGGGGAGGCGCGGGGCGCTCACGGGAGGCCACCCCCGACCTGCAGCAAGACAAAATCGGCCTTCAGAGTCCTGCTTCCTCGCTGGGGCTCTACTCCGTCCTTTACCCACGTGAACAATAACTCTCTGACCCGTTTCCAGGAAGAGAAGCACTAGGAAGAACCCCCACTATGATGTCACTTCCGGTCCTGCAAGAAGCCTTAAAGGGCCAGACACCAGATGTGCAGAGAAACATTACCCTGTAATGTCACTTTAGGTCCTGCAAGCAGCCTTAAAGAGCCAGACTAAGTCTTCAGGGCAGTTCAGCTTGTCCTTCCCCATGGGGGTCCATCTTTTAAGCTGTAACAGTTTGCAGTAAGACCATGCATTTCTGCTTTGTAGAATGTCTCATTTGGATGTCAGGGGAGTTTTGCCACTTGCTCCCGGTCCATCCAAGTCCCACGACAGGACCCCGTCTTGGGGCATTAGGAACTACAGCAACTGAAGCCTAAGTCAAGTAATTACGACCAAGCAATTATGCCCAGGAGTAGATATGTTTCAGAGTAAATCAATTCCCAAAACCTTGGATTTATGGTCTTTCTGTGTTGAACCTAAGAACACTGATCTAAAGTAAAATATAAAACAGCTACAGGGGAAATAGAAAAGCAGATGCAAATACACAGCACTTCAAATACAAATCAGTACAAAGTTGAGAATTACCAGAAAGTTATGGCTTATCAGTAATCAAGAGTGACATGGGGAACTGAGACAATGAGAGGTAAAATACAAAGAAAAGGTTAAAGATAAACTTGAACTAAATTAGGGATGTTAGCAAGGATAGATAAGCTTCTCTGGGAGGAGGAAAACTGGCAATTCACAGATGAAGCCTGAAACACTTTGGGTTAAAATCTAACATCACAACAGCCTGGCCCTGTTTCCTTCTTCGATCCTCTGTCACCCTTCTTCGGCCAGGGTGGGGAGATGAATCATGGACATCAAATGCACTCCGCGCAGGCTACATTAATTGAAAACAACTCTCAGTACCTCAGCATAACAGTCGGGGGTAGCCTGATCAGGGAGAAATGAAGAGTCGGGGTGCAGCCCAGCTTGATTTTAGGGTACAGAAATTCTAAATGTTAGAAAAAACAATGTGGATTCAGAGAGGAAGTAACCTGGGAGGGGCACTTTCCTTGCTGAACCAACTCAATCCTCGGAATCTCATATGACCCCTACAGCACTGTATCACTGTAGCACTGTCATCCCGTTGTTCATCCATTTGCTCCAGTGGGTGCCAGTAACGTCTACATTGGTCCCAACCTTGAGATCTTAGCAGCCTCTCCTTACTCATCCTTCCCAACGTTGCCATATTGGAGGCTCTTTCAGGGACAGTGGAATGAGACCCATTATTGTTACTGTTTTTGGCATATCAAATATGCCACGGAGAGCTTGCCAGGCTCTGTCGTGCAGGTAGGATACTCCCAGTAGCTTGCCAGGCTCTCCAAGAGAGATGGAGAATGTATATTTTACCTATATTAAACATTTTAAATATATCATTTCATTTATATTAAATATATAAAATGTATTAAATAAACATATGAAATATATTAACCCTAAAGTACCAACGGCAATAATTTCACAGTGCTGTTCCTGGAGTAAGACTCGATCTTCCACAGATCTGCCCAAAATACAACCAAAAATAGCCCAAAAGCAAATTTTTATTTGCAAGCCACAACCATCCCTAGGCCTGCGTCCCCAGGATGGCCCTGGACATCAAGGCTACTACTGAACAGTAACGCAGGCCTACAGGGTCCTTTGCCTTTGTGGAGCTGATACTCTGTCCCTCAAAAATGAACAGACCTTTTATTTTTTTTGAGGCTCCACCTGGGATACGAAGGAGAAACTTCTGTCTCTGTGCTCAGGAATCCGTCCTGGTGGAGCTTGGAGATCGGACTTGGGTGGGCCACATGCAAAGCAAACGCCATAATCGTGGTGCTATCGCTCCAGTCCTCTAAGTAAATCTGGAGGTTCTAGAGCAATGATGTCGGGCCAAAGGATCCAGGACAGGGCCCAGCGAAGCCCAGTGTTGGGAGGTTCGGGACCGCCGACCCTTCCCCTCCCCTCTCTGTAACCACCACGCTCATAACCACGCCCACTTGCCACTGCCCATTTCCAGAGCTGGAGGTGACTGTGGCCACAGTGGACCCCCAGGATCACGCATTCACACCCTCCATCCGTGTGCAATGGTACAGCCCCCACTATACTCATCAAAGCTCCGTGTCCCCAAAAAGTCACCACCACGCCATAGAAATGACTGGAAGAGAAGCGCGAAAGTGCCACCCTAGCTGGTGTTGCCCCTCCATTCACAGTGACGAGATGGGGAGGCATGAGGCTCTAACAGGAGGCACTTGTGTCCTGCCACAAAAGAAGCCCTCACAGATCCCCTTCAACGCAGGACAGTCACTGCTCCTTTCATCCCCATGACAAATGGAGACCTGATTAAGTGTCTGAAGCAAGCACCCTAAAAGCCCTACTGTGATGTCACTTCCACTTCTGCAAGCAGCCTTAAAGGGCCAGACACCAGGTGCACAGGAAAGCACTAGAACAATGCAGGTAAATGTGTACTGCTGGCTGGGCCAGAGCGATTGCACAGTGGAAAGGACATTTGTCTTGCATGCAGCTGACCCAGGTTCAATCCCCGGCATCCTTTATAGTCCCCCAAGCACTGCCAGGAGTAATTCCTGAGTGCAGAACCAGGAGTAACCCCTGAGCATTGCTGGGTGTGACCCAAAAAGAAAACTAAAAGTGTACTGCAAGTGGAATGGGATCACATAAAGTAGTGGAGAGGTGCTGGT
Organism: Sorex fumeus; assembly: GCF_029834395.1. NCBI lineage: Eukaryota > Metazoa > Chordata > Mammalia > Eulipotyphla > Soricidae > Sorex > Sorex fumeus. Next base: position 865,701 of record NW_026606171.1, on the reverse strand, counting down.
TAGAGTAATCGGTCACAAAGTGGGAGTCTGGAAGGAGAAGTCCCCCAGTCCTATATTAGCAGTGACTCTGTAGCCAGCCCTGGAGATGCAGAGACAAACTGATCTAGTAACAACCCTGAGAGCCAGAGAGACACTGGAACAGGAGCAAAGGCTTCTATCCCTTAACAACACAAGAGTAGTGGACACTTGCCTACAAGGAAAACTCTAGGAGGCAGTTTCAGAAACAAGATTTCAAACCAAGCCAGGGGCTGAAGTGAGATAGCATAATAGGCTGGGCATTTGCTTTGCATGCAGCTGACTTGGGTTCAATTCCCAGCATCCCATATGGTCCCCTGAGCACCAACAGGAGTAATTCCTGATTGCAAAACCAGGAGTAACCCCTATGCATCACCGGGTATGACCGAAAAAAAAAAAAAAAAGTACGTGGCCAGAAGGGTAGTGCAGTAGGTTGGGCCCCTGCCTTGAAATTGGTCAACCTGAATTCAGTCCCAGACATTCCCCAATGGTGGCATGAGAACCATCAGCAGAAACTCTTAAGAACTGTCAGGTTTCCCCCAAAACAAAAGTATATAAAACACAGAATATAGAACAACCCCCAGAAAGGAGGGGCTAACAGGCAGCAAACCACACTGGTCACTCTGCAGCCTCGCTTGGCCTTTTGCACATATCTACATTGTGTTTACAATTCTGGTGAATATTAGATTGTTAGGATTTTACTGCTTCCAAAGTAAAAATCTCAAAACATTTATCCTCAATGTTTGTGTAAATCCAATGGAAACCTGAATACAAGGAGTACAGATATGCTACAGCAAGTAAAGTGCTTCCTTGCACGCGGCTGACCTGGATACCAAATATGGACAGCACAGTGGGATGTGGCTCCCCGAATATAACACAGAATGGCCTGAAGAATGAAGGTTTGGCTGTCTATCTGAGGTCAAAAAGTTCTCCGCAGGATCGTGGTTAATATCTGCCATGATCCCCCACAAACCAGGCCCTCTGAGCCAAGCCAGAGTCACAGCAACAAATGAAACCATGGTGAGCCTTGACAATACTCAGCAAAATGCAATTTTTGTACCTATTTATTTTTTCCTTGCTTTTTGGGTCACACCTGGCGATGCACAGGGGTTACTCCTGGCTCTGCACTCAGGAATTACCCTTGCTGGTGCTCAGGGTACCATATTGGATGCTGGGAATTGAACCCGGGTCGGCCACGTGAAAGGCAAACGCCCTACCACTGTGCTATTACTCCAGCCCCCACCTATTTTTTAAAATTTTTATTAGTGAAACACCATGAAGTACAATTGTAGACTTACAAATTTTTGTGCCTGGGTTTCAGTTATATGATGTTCGAGTACCCATCCTCCCACCAGTGCCCATTCTCGACCACCACTAATCCCAGTATCCCTCCCACCCCCCAAAGCCCCATCCCACCCTACCTCTGTGGCAGAGCATTCCCTTTTTTTCTCTCTCTCATTCTGGGTGCTGTGGTTTGCAAAAGAGGCATTGAGTGGCAATCATGTTTGGTCTAGAGTCTACTCTCAGCATGCATCTCCCATCCTATAGCCCCCACCTATTTACATTTTATTTAATTCCTTCCATCTTGATTTATCACTAAGACTCATTACTTACCAGTTAACAGAATGTGAAATCCAAATGCCAGGACATTGTCATAGCCATGGTCCAGGTGATAATCAGCAAGTACCTTTCCCTTATGGTACTAATGTCACAGGAAGCTTTCACATCCACCAGGATTATTTCCTTCCGGACTGTACTTTTGTAGCGATCCACCACCCACTTGTCGAAACTAAAACTGTTTTACCTAAGGGCCATGTTCTGAACCTGGCCATTGTTAATAGGGAACTGATTGATTGAACATAACTTTTATATTTACTAAGGCTCGAGGGGAACATGAAAGCCTTCCTATATTCCTTACCCACAGGATTTTTTCCAGTATTAATTCTCTTATGCCTTTGAAGTCTGCAGGTGCCTTTAAATGATGGACTTTCCATGTTTTTACGTATGTCTGTGTGTATAGTTTCTTCCCAGTGTGAATTCTCCTACACATAGTAAGGCCTGCAGATCCAGTAAAGGCCTTTCCTTTCTGCACTCCTGGCATATATAAGGTTTCACTCTAAAATGAATTTTCATATGCGTAGTAAGGGCTGAGGACAAACTGAAGACCTTCCCGCATTCCTTACACTTATGAGGTTTCTCGCCAATGTGAATTTTCCCATTCAGAAAGTTATGGTAATTGATTGAAAACCATCCTACAGACATTACATATGTAAGGTCTCAATCCAGGATAAATGTTTTTATGCAAAGCAAAGCTCCCCACACCCTAATATATATTTTTTTCGAGTATGAATTTTCCTTTGTTTAATAAGGAGTTAAGGGGAAGTGAAGGCATTGCTAAAATCTTTACAAATATAAGGTTTATCTCCAGTACAATATTTTCTGTGCCTCAAGAGGCTTGCAGAATAAGCAAAGGCCTTGCCACACTCCTTACATATATATGGATTCACTGCAGTGTGGGTTTTCTTGTGCACAAAAAAGTTTGAGTAGAAAGTGAAGACACGGGCTGGAGCGATAGCACAGTGGGGAGGGCATTTGCCTTGCATGCAGCGGACCCGTGCTCTATTCCCAACATCTCATATGGTCCCCTGAGCACCGACAGGAGTAACTCCTGAGTGAAGAGCCAGGAATGACCCAAAAAGGAAAAAAAAGTGAAGACCATCCCAAAGTCGGGACATGAATTTCATTCCTGTATAAACTTTCCTATGCTCAGAAAGAACCTGAGAAGAAATGAAAGGTATTCCCACCTACCTCACATATATAAGGGTTTACTCCGATACAAATTTTGTGAAAACTAGACTATAAGCAAAGGCCTTCCCACATTGCTCACGCATGTAAGTTATTTCTCCAGTGTGAGTTTTCCTGTGCACTCAGGCTTGTGGGAAAAGCATAGACTTCCCACTCAATACAAGCATATGGTTTCTCTCCAGTGTGACTTTTCCTGTGTACACTAAGGTATATGAGTCAGATAAAGGCCTTACATGCATATGGACTCTCCAGTATAAAATCTCCTGTGTACAAGGTATGAGGATCCATCGAAGGCCTTCCCACAGTCCTTACACTTAAGCGGTTTCTCTTCTATGCGGATATTCACATAGTCCCTCCGGGGTGATGCTGGACTCAAGAGTTTGTCCTCGGTGCTGACATTCCTGGGAATTCTGAGCACTGTGGGTTTCTAAGGGAATGTGATGGTGCTGAGTACATGTGAAGGCTCCCCCACATTCCTTAAACGTGGACAGGTTCAGTTCACAATGACTGCCTGTAGGCCTGTCAGTGTGAGAGACACACTATAAACAGTGTTTCTCTCCCACAGACCAGGGGCTGCCCCACTATGGAGGGGTTGTGTCCGCTGACTGAGCTGAACATCCAAGATCTTTTCCCAGGGGGAAGTTTTGTCAGAGTGAGCATACTCTCGCCATTTTCATCACCCTCAGAAGACAATGGACCTGTCTGAGCACCCCCGTGGGGATGAGGGCAAAATTGCTCACTTGAGCCTTTATCACATTGTGCAGAAAGAGACATTTCACCAGGGCTGGCTGCTTCCACGTAGAACACCAGAGAAGGATTCCAATTAATACTCTATGCCATGAGAAAAGAAATGTCAAGAAATGTCATGTCAAAAGAAATCAAACTCTTCAGGTAGGTAGCTGGGGAGGTATGAGACAATGAGTATCTTGGGGAAGTAATTAATCAAGATGGGGCTGAAAGCAACGACTCTGAAGCCAGCCTTCGGGATTCAGAGACGAACTGACCTCGTAGAAACTCAGAGAGCTGGAGACACTGGAACAGGAGCAAAGGCTGGTAAGAATATCAGAGGGCACACTCTGGCCAACGCTCTACCCCTTGACAACACACAAACAGTGGACTCTCAGCTACAAGGAAAACCCCAGGAGGCAGTTTCAGAAGCATGATGTCAAATTGAGAGGATCAGGCGAGTGGGTTGGGTGCTTGCCTTGCACGCAGTCAATCTGGGTTCAGTGTCCAGAATTCCAAATGGTCCCCTGAGCACCATCTAATAGATGGATGGAATTTTGCTGCATCCAAACATAAATGTTTCCTCTTTTTCTTCTAAGATTAGTGAAGTGACATGGGTGGGATCCAGGAATGTGACCAACCTTTTGAGTAATCACAGGTAAATGGAATGGCCTGCTGGTATGTGGGGAGCTTGGTAGCTGACCCATATTCCCGCTTGTAAAAGATTTCATCATAGATCCCCTTCCATCCTTTCAAATGACATTCTATCCACAGTAAAGTTCATCTAAACTGTCCCCAATTGACACTAGAGCAATTGTACATTGGGGAAGGGTATTGCTTGCACACAGCCGACCTGGGTTCAATCCCCGTGATCCTACAGAGTCTCCTGGAGCACCAACAGAAATAATACCTGGGTGCGGAGCCAGGAGGAACCCCTGTACATTATCAGGTAGGATCCAAATAGAAAAAAAAAATTAAATAAAAAATATATTATCCCCCATTCTACCCCATTAAGAAACCTTGCCAGGGCCATTTTCCAAAGATGACACTTTGGAAAATATTTATCCTTTATGAATACACAAACGTAACAATAACAGAGATGATACAGGGGATAAGGAGCTATTCACACACGGCCGACCTGGATACTAAACACAGTACCTCATAATGATCAAAAGTCCCCCAGGTATGGATGCCTGAACTCAGAGCCAGGAGTAGGGCCAGAGAACAAAAGTTTCTCCCAGTATGCTTTCTCTTATGCCTAGTAAGGTCTGGGAAATGAAGGCCTCCCACGAGTAAACCTAACCCTGGATTGTGCAGCCGTGAACACAACATCTCATTCCTCACACCACTCACTCTCCAAGAGTAGCATACCACATATGAAGTGGTTTTAAAGTAGAAGGCAACCAATCTTAGAGGGAAATATATTTTTACAGATATATACATGTGTGTATATATATATATATATATATATATAGAGAGAGAGAGAGAGAGAGAGAGATAAGCACACAAGACTCAAGCCTTAAAAACATATTAGTAATCGCTTTAAAAAAAGCTTAATGGCCTCTGGGTGAAGTACAACAATCTTTACACACTCTTCCCTAACCAAAGTTTTTTCGTGCATTTTCAGTGGTTTATTCATAAGAAACAATACAAAATAAATTATTTCAGATCTGCTTTGGGGCAGGGGTTGGGGTACAGGATGGAAACAACCAAAATATGGTGGTGGGAAGGTGTAATGGTGGTGGGATTGGGGCTCGAATATTAAATGGAATCAAATATTGTGAACTACTTTATAAAAATAATGTAAAACTTAATTTTTTTTTTTAAAAAGCAATGATGGGCTTGAACCAAAACATTAAACACAAAAATCCATAATCACTAGGGATGAGAAGGGGACACTCAATGCCCAGCAAGCAACTCAAAGTTCTGTGTGGACATTTGTACCTAGAGGACTCTGAACTCAAGTTCAGGGCTGCCCCAAATTCCTCTCAAAGCAGGCAAAAGTGACCTGACTCCCAACACTTCTGCCAGACCCAAAGATCCTCTGCTCCATCTCCCTAGTACAGGCGCATGCCCAGACTGCACACAAAGCAGTGAGTGAACGTGAGAATGTGTGACTGAGCAGGTGAGGCTCTGCAGAGCACGAAGCACAAAACAGAGGAAACGCAGGTCCTGGGTCCCGAGTCATTGTAGCTGACAGGGCACATATGGGGCCATGTAGCCCGGGGGCTCTGATGCCCGTTAGGGATGAATCCAGAGCAGAGAGCAAGAAGAAGCCCTGAGCACCTCCAATATGGCACAAAAATAAATCTGAAAGAAGAGCGGATAGGGCTGGTGACCCTGGCATCCCATATGGTCCCCCAAGCACTTCCAGGGGCAATGCTGGAGCGCAGAGCAAGGAGAAACCCAAAGAATCACTAGGTGTGGTCTCCAGCCTACCCAAGAAGAACAAAGACAAATAATTCAGTCTTGGATCTGTGGCACCACACAGAGTAGGAGACCTGACAGGGGTGAATTTTGAGCACTGAGCTGGGAGTACTCCTCAGTGGAGTATGATCCAAACCAAATACAACAAAACAAATAAACAAGGACAAAAGCAGCCTCAAAAACAGTAGAGCCAGTGCTCCCTCCTGAAACAACTCCTGACAGTCAGCCCTGAAGGCCTAGGCACTCCTGTAACTGCCTCATATCATTTGTCTCTTTCCTCCTCCGTGTGGACGGTGTCTCCAACAGTGCAACATCATCTTTTCCTACCGATAATTCCCGAGAATCAGCACGAAGTTCCAATCAGCAGGAAGCAGGAATCAGAAGAAAGCAGGAAGCAAATATCTGTGAGCATGAGAGAGGTGCACAAACCCCAGAGTCCTGACCAGATGTTTCTGCTTTGGAGTCTGAAATTGCTCTCAGGGAGGGCAGGGCAAGCAGCTGACATGCTCTCCAATCTTAGGAGTCGTAGATCTACTTGAACTGAAAATGTTGATACCTAAACATTTTATAGTGCAACACAGAAGAATTAGGCCCAGAGTAACAGCATATTGGGGAGGGCACTTGCCTTGAACACAGCTGACTCTGGTTTAATCCCCCAGATCCCATAGGATCCCCCAAGACCACCTGGAGTGACTCCTGAGTGCAGAGTCAGGTTACTCCAGTACCCAGAGTACTGCTGGCTGTGGCCCCAAAACAAAAACACAGAAATTAAAAGTGTATTGTGTAATTAATCGGAATAAATAACACAACTTTCTGGACTTTACCCAGCATAAAAGTATTTTTATGATGGCTACAGAGATAGCACAGATCACAAGGCGCTTGTCTGGCACACAGCTGACAAGGGTTCAGTCCCCATCACCCCACAGGATCCCCAAACCTAGAGCGATCAATGACAACAGCCAGGGGTAAAATCCGCCGGGTGTGGCCAACCAGAAATAAATTTAGGTGCCAGAGCTACAGTCTGGTAGGGTATAGACCTTGTAAACAGCTGACCTGGGTTCAGTCCCTGCCACCACACTGGGCACCAAAAGCAGCAACCACAGGTTATGACCAGAAAAAACAGTTTTTGTTCATGAGTCAACATCCACCAGCCAGTTTTGGAGAATGCAGGTCAGACTTGGGTTTTGGAGCCACAGGTGGCAGATCTTTGGGCTCACCCAGTTGGTGCCTGAGGAATCCTGCGTTGTGCAGGAGATTGTACTGTGTGACAGGCTGCTTGCAAGGCCAGGGCCTGCACTCCTGGCCTATCACTGACCCCAAGAATTCAAAGTCTCCATAAGTACTGTGAACCTTATGAGAAGGATACAGGCAGGAAACAGGGATGAGGCCCAGCTGGTAGAGGTACTGGCAGGGCTGCTGGCACCTGAGGCCTCCCGGTGCACAGCTGAGCCAGAAGTACAAACTGCAATTTCAAAGGTTTGCAGGAGACAGACACTGCTGCAAGACCCACTGTGGCATGGCACAACCCTGATGCACCCTCTGGACCCACCCCCCAACACTGAGTTGTATTAAAGCTCTACATTTTGGGGCTGAGTGAAAGCATAGAAAAAAGAGCATTTGTTTTGAAGGCAGCCAACCTGGGTTCAATTCTGGGCATCCCTCATGGTTCCTGGCACCACTAGGAGTGCTTGCTGAATAGAGAGCCAGGAGGAATCCAGTGCATCGCTGGGTGTGACCCAAAAAGCAAAATTTAAAAAAAAGAAAAAGTAAAGAGAAGCTCCCAACTCCCTGTATTCCCAGAACCCACTGAATGCACAAGGAACAAGTGAAGATCAAAGGCTCTGCCAAATGCTTTGAGCCCCAAGCACAAAAATGTGTCCTGCCCCTCCCCCCACCCACCCCATCACTGGCCCCCGGCTCTGGGCTCACTCCAGGCTGGTGCCGGGATCGAACCCGGGCGGCCGAGTTCCCCACTTATGCATCTTTCTAAGTTCTTCTCAGTAAAAACGACCTTGTTTCCCTCAAAATCAATTTTAAATACGATTTAAAAGCGGCTGCTTTCGGCAGCAGCTCTCGGTGCGACCTGGGTGAGGGGCCAGCACCCCGGGCCACTGCCACGGAGCGACCCCGCCGCCCACAAGACGGAGAACGCGGAAGTTCAGGCGCTCAGAGCGACCACTCGGGGGCTCCCTGGGAAACCGACCTTCCCGGCCCCCCCTACCCCCCTGGGTGCCCCCTCACCAGCTCCTCACCTTCCGCACCGAAGCCCGCCCGCCAGCACTTCCGCCCCAACTTCCAAAACTCGCAGGGAAACAGGAGCCGATGCTGTGACGTCATTGGCAGTGCGCCCAGAGCCTTAAAGGGCCAGGCTTCAAATATTCCTGACCAGGTACTTGCCTGGTCAGAAAGGTTCGTTTTTCGCTGTTTCTGGGTTAGGATCAAGTGATCGGGACATCTGATGTTTGCCAGGTCTGGGATAGATGGAGAGTGACGGACTAGACAGTTAGCATGTCGATCAGAAGTCTTTGTTTTGACGAAGGAACTAAAATTCACATACTTTGCAAACAGCCACCCAGACCCCTCTGAGTCTCCACATTCATTTATATCACACTGAAAGTCCGGGTCTTGAGTAGCTTCAACTGTTTATTTTCACAATGATAGGAGAGAGCTGGAAACTAAGTGAATCACGTGCCTCAGAGTCAGGGGTAGCACCGAAGGGGAGTCAGGGACTGGTGATGACTGGGAAGACATTTGTGTATACAAAAATTCCTGTGTCTGTATTTGTGCGTGTTCAGAGCAAAGGGTGCTCTCCAGTTATTCCTTGAGAGCTATACGCAGCAACTCTTCAAACAGTGCTCAAACTCTACATAGCAGTGATTCTAAATGGATCAGGCAAATGAACAGAAAGTCCCTTAACTGCTGTGCAGCTAAATAGTCTTTTGATATTTTAGTACTTGATGATTTATTAAGCTATAATTCTTCAAAATTTGAACCAGTGAGCAAGAATAACTGTACAGCAGTTGTGCAGGAGAAAGCCTCTTTTTCAGACATGTTGATCTATTGATCTATTGTTTGGCTATGATGATTTGGTGCTTGTTACAGTAAGAAATTAATTTAGTTTACAAGTTTACGTTTTAGCAGAGTTATTCCATAAACATACTCAATTTCTTGTAACCATTACACTAGAGTGCCAGATAGTCACAGAGTGCAAATAGGCACAATAGGTTAGGGTCCCCCCAAAGTGAGATGGTAAATATCAGTAGCTGATTTCTTTGTGTATTTGCTTTTCTTTGTTTCGGTAACTATGCTTGCCTCACTATGCTTATATAAATTTATGGGGTACCAGGATGTGGGTCTGGTGAATTTAATTTTGTGGGTAATTATGAAAAGGACAGGTGCATCAGGATGGGCGTTTTTCTAACCAACAGGCTTTGCTTCTCTTGGGAGGCTTCTGCTTTGCCTAGCAAAACAGCCCGCAAGCTGGTGTGAACAAACACTCCAAATTTTGGAGTTCATTTGAGATTTGATGGTATGGGGACCCAACATTTTAAGTCCCTGGGATGTCTGTGGAGGGCCTTCAAAGGACCTGTTAGTGCGGGCGATCTTCTCTCTGGTTCTGAGAGTCAGCTCTGGGATGGTGTAGAAGGCTGGACACAGCACAATCTCCCCTATCCTCAACTTCCCCTATCTTCCCACTACCACACTGTCCTCCCATTGTTCATCGATTTGCTCAAGCAGGCCCAATAATGTCTCCATCGTGCGACTTGTTGTTACTGTCTTTGGCATATCTAATACGCCACGTGGAGCTTGCCAGGCTTTGCCGTGGGGGCGAGATACTCTCGGTAGCTTGCCAGGCTCTCCGAGAGGGGCAGACGAATCGAACTCAGGGCAGCCTCAAGGGCCACGTGCAAGGCAAATGTCCAACCCACTGTGCTATCGCTCCAGCCCAACTACTACACTATTCTGTTGGAAATATAGTTCTAAACATTTTAGGTTTAACACTGGTATGTCTATTCTCCCTTGTCACAGGGAGTTTAAGGTTTATTGGATTACACCCATCACAATGCTACCGAGGCACTCCCATTCCTCTGCTTATTGGAATAAACACTTTAGGTTTAACATTGATATATCCTTCCCCCCTTGCCACAGGGATCTTAGGTTTACGACAGTGCTCCTGAGGCACTCCCATTCTTCTGTGTTTCTCTGTAACTTCCTTCTCTGCGATTTCCTTTCCCAAATTGCCTGTCACCTTTTTCTCCTAATCAGACTCTGTTAATTTGTAAGGCCTGAATCCTCAGAAATCTGAGTGAAAAACTGCTTTTCTCTTCTCCTTTTGTACTTGACATAGTTAATTTAGAGCAATGTCCTTTTCGTATACACATAGGAAGATAGTTAATACTCTGTAACTTGGGAGTTAATTGACTCCAAATAATGCTTCATATCTGGGCACCTGATTTCTTAATCTAAGCCGCCTAGCACCCCAAAGGCAGTGTCACAATGAGGGACTGTATGGACCAGGGCTAGCTGTGAGGTACCCTGGCATCAAAATGGGCTAGACCAAAGCGCCATAAAAGCTAAGAGCATGGTCATGGACAAATTCTGTCATGATCCAAAAGTAACAACTAGATTGGTACCATGCTAGGGTTAAGAAAGACTAATCTGGCCTGAACACTGTATCTGAGATCTATAGTAAGATGTCCCCAGCTTAATGTATCTATTACTGTGTCCATACAAAATGCCTAATTTTATTAAGGAGTAGAATTAAGATTAATGTTTATATGGTTCCTGGACTAAGGGAAGGAAAAACGCACCCATAGATGGCATTTCACCTTTAGGTGAATCTTTTTGCTGAAAGAGTTTGTCCTAGAAGAAGCTTCCTCTGAGAGAGGGACCATACATCCAGTGATTGTATGACCTCGCCTATGTGTAATTGCTACCCCAACTCTCTCATGATTTGGGAGATAACTAAGGCTGTAAGAGTCAGCAAGGGAAAAAATCAAGAGATAATCCGAGAGGGAAAATCCAGGAGGAATGAAGGAGAATCAGAGGAGAACTGCGACGAGATTGGAAGAAACTGAAATTGATACCAACCAGCCTGGCCCTCATTGCCTCCGTCATCCACCCATGGCCACCAGCTGGCCAATGGTGGGGGAAGCAGCCCAAGACCATCAAATTCAGGGGGCGACGGGGGGCGGGGAGGATAGAAGAGAGAGAGAGGAGAGCGGGGGGTTCATATTCATTCATTTTTTGAATACACAACATGAACTGACAAACCAGTTCTTTGAAACAATTACCACTTGTTTTTGCTTTCAATAGAAGAAAAAAATTAAAGTACTTTATTGATATGAAAAAAATAATATAATTTCTTTCAGTTTCAATACCCAGTAAGGATAAGTGTCTTTTACTCCCAGGGTAAGTCTCTGGATTTCCTCCTTGTGATATGTATGTATCTATATATTTAATTTACTAAAGAGAAAAATCCCCAACTGCTAATAAAATTTTAGGATTAAAATTGATGAGCAAACAAACTTGCAATATCAATAGAGGTAGAAAACGCTGCCATCCCTTATGGTTCCTCAAGCACTGGCAGATGGAAATCCTTCGTACAGAACCAAAAATAACCTGAGAATCACTGGGTATGGCCCCTCCCCTTCAACATCTTTCAAAAGAAAAAAGAATCAAATAAGTCTAATGGCGTTGGATCCCTGGTACTCCATATGGTCAGTCCCCCAGTCCTGTCAGGAGTGATCTTTGAGCACCATTAATGTGGCCCATTCAAATCAACAACAAAAAAACAGAACAGTGGCTTCAAACAGAGACCTGATCAATCAGTCAGGAGCCGGATCCCCCGTCTCCTTCCTGAAACAATCAAAGTCTATCGGAGTGAGAAGCTTGTGCTACATGTCACTGCACTGCGTCATCTTCTCACTCTCCTGCCTGAAGATGGTGTGGCAGAGGCCATCTCTTCATCTCCTACCTGTTTTTCCTGTGGACCAACAGGAGGCTCCGTGCAAGGACCTGAGCCGTGGGCACCAGAGAGGAGCACAACCAGCCATGGCCCCCTCCTAACCATGTGCTGATTGGGGGATTAGAGTAAATCACGACCAGGATGGGTCCAGGTACAGAGGGTCAGAAGTCTCTGCATTGGAGTCAGAAAGGTAGTGAACAGCTGGATGTTTGGACACTGGCTCACAGAACCATCCATGGGGAGACAATGGCATATGTTCCTGTCTCTCAGGGGACAGAGAAGTGGGTTGTGACCCGGCTGCCTGTCTGGACAAGAGCAGTTGAGGTCTACAGGGGAGGAAACCGCATCGCTGCCCGAGCCCCGGGACTCTACCCTGGGAACCACACAGGAAGGTCCCTAAGGCCAGAGACTAACTCTGAGGCCAGGAGCTCCCGCACAGAAGCAGCCACTGCATGCCCCAGTAACCAAGGCACCATTATTGGCTCTTCTGTGGGAGCAGCCACAGGGAATCAGGGTGAACAAAACTTCAGCTGCCCTCTTGCAGAGTGGATGGAACATGGGCCTAGGCACTCGCTTCCAGACACCAAGGTTACTCCTGGGCACCTGTAGGCCCCCGAATGTCCCAGCTCTGACCCTCTGGACCTGGACCCATCCTGGTCATGATTTACTCTAATCCCCCAATCAGCACATGAGCCTCATCCAGCTCTTGCTCCTATTTTTGCAAGAATCACTCTGAAAACCATGTAAATAGTGTGTTGTATCGCAAAACTCTCCAAATAACCAGGGTGTTTACTATAACCATGATGTTTCGTGGGTCTAACAAATGGAATTTCTAGAGTGAGTCTACTTTTAAACCATGAATATTATATCTTGGGGCCTGGAGTGGTAATACAGCGGGTAAGACACTCACCTTGCACTTGGCTGACCCAGGTTCAATATAATAGAATATATATGGGCCCCTGACTTTTATAGGAAATGACCGCTGAGTTCAGAGGCAGGAATAAGCCAAGGACAATGAAGGGTATTTAACAAAAATACTTCAACTTCAAAAGGTTACTCTAATGAAACAAAACAACAACAATGAAAATTACTCAAGTGTGAATTCTGAGGCGCCCACACCAGGTCACCAGACGTAAAAAATAGTGAGTTGGTAGGTCACATGGTAACACGTTGGGTGTTCTTCTCTCCAAAGAAAGAAAGACACAGGGACCAAAACAACTGATGGTCAATGGGTAGTGCATAAAGGTAAAGGCCCTCCCGTTGATCATCGATTTGCTCGAGCGGGCCCAGTAACGTCTCCATTGGAGACTTTGTTGTTACTGTGTCTGGCATATCCAATACTCTCGGTAGCTTGCCGGGCTCTCCGAGAGGGGTGGAGGAATCGAACTCGGGTCGGCCATGTTGGCCGCGTGCAAGGCAGACGCCCTACCCGCTGTGCTATCGCTCCAACTCACAAATATTAAGAGCTTAGCATGAATGGTTTTTCTGTTTTGAAGCAAAGAACATTGCTCTATAGTGATAGATTATTGATTATACAGATTAGAGCAGAAAGAGAAATGCAAATAAGTGACTACAGATACAAAGTCCAGAGTCACCAGAAGGTTTGACTTTATGATTTAAGGATAGATTAGGAGTGCTCATAAGAGCACTATAACCTTCTCTGGGGGTAGCAAAAGTGGAAATTTACTGATCAAGCCTAAAACCCTTAGGGTACAGACAAATTCTAGAGTGAAACATTTAAAAGAGATCATTAAGCCACCTTATCTGTATTTTTCTATTCTGCAGAAATTCATGTTTTCTCATGAATACTACTCCTCTCTGTCATTGCTCTCACATCCTCTTTGTGTATATATGTGTGTGTGCATACACATGTTTCACTTTTAGACCACAACTGGCAGTGCTCAGGGATTATTGCAGCTCTGGGATCAGGGTTCAGTCCTAGTGGGGCTCAGGGACTATATGGATTACTGGACATAGAAAGACCTGGGTTGGCTGCTTGCAAGAAAAGTACCCTACTTGCTGTACTATTGCTCTGGCCCTTTCTAAGTGAATTATACACATCAGGAGTCACCCTGAACAAAGCTTCCCCAACAACACCCCCTCCCTGGAAATCAACTATTTTTCTTAAAATAGGAAAACAAAACTTTATCCCCAGTACTCACGACAGCTGGGGGTCGTCTGGTCAGGGAAGGATTACATGTGTGGGGTGCTTTGCAACTGGACCTTAAGATGGATAAATTCTTGACCTAGGGGAAAAAAACACAAAAGCTGGAACCAGAGACAGTAAATGGGTAGGGGACTTGCCTTGCATGCAGCCAACCGAGATCAATGCCCGCCATCCCTTTTGGTCCCCAAGTACCAGAAGCAGGAATTCGCGACTACAGAGCCAAAAGTAAACCCTGACCACCGCCAGATGTGGTACATGAGCCGAACAGAAATAATAATAATGAAAAAGTTTCATTTGCAAACCTCATCCACCTGTAAGGACAGAGACACTGGGTGGCCCCACCCCATCAGGGCAGTCAAACAAAAGACAGAGGGCAACTGGGTCTCCTGCTGCAGTGGGGCTGGGGCCCTGCCCTTCGAAGTGAATCTGAAGGTGCCACACTAAGATTGCCAGGGCCAAAGGCTCCGGACAGGGCCAAGCACATTCCGGTGCTGGCAGGTTCAGGAGAGCTAAGCCCCACCCTCTGTAGGTCCCAGAGCCCCAGGTCCACTTGCTAATGACCCTTCCAGGAGCTGGAGGAGATCCTGGCCAAGGGGACCCCCCAGGATCACTTGTTCACACCTGCGACCCCTGCGCCTGGCACAGCTACCAGTGTACCACGCAAAGCCTCTGGGTCCCCTGAAAGCTTTTGCCTTACCTCACCTCAAGAACTGCCTAGACATACTGAACAGTGGAAAACAAGCCCGAAAGCGCCCCCCAAGCAGGCACAGACCCACCACTCAAAGTGCCAAGACGTGGGGCGCTCACCTGAGGCCACTTGCGTTCTGCCACAAAATCGGCCTCACAGTTACCCTGTCATGCCAGGCGCCAGTTCCTCCTCTACCCACGAGATCAATGGCAGCCAGAGCCAGGCAACCACAACTAGCACAGAAAGGATTTCTTAAGGGTCCGTCTATGACATCATTTCTGCTTTCGCCAGGATCCTTAAAGGGCCATGGTCCAGATGCAGAGACCCTCTTTGCCCACCCAGGTGAATCCGTGCTACAAGGGGGATGGAAAGGATAAAGGAGCGGAGAGGTAGCCGCTAGAGTGTTTGCTCATACAGTTGGGGCTGGGGATAAGGAGAGGACTCCTGATACTGCACTGGTCAGTCAAACATTGAAACAATGCTCTCACACACAGTCCATCAGGAAAAACACATGTGGGTTGATTCAAGATCAAACAGGCAGGTTGGTACAAGGCACCTGACATTGAGTTGCGTGAGGAAGTCATCAAGATGGGGTGAAAGTAGTGGAAATCCCAGCCTTCTATGATCCTCAGATTCCTCGATGCAGCACAAAAAATTCCCTAGAGGCCCATCCAGAGGCCCCAGGAGTTCCTGAGTACCAGCACCCCTGCAGGCAGGCAGCAGTGCTGCCCCTGGGAACTACAGCCTGGAATGTGGTTCTGCAATGGGAAAATTCACTGGGACATAGGGTAGACAAACCTTCACACACTGTCTTGCAGGGTGGACAAGGACATGAGCCTATGCACTCTGTCCATGGGAACAAGGTCACTTCTGGGTCCAGATGAGCCTGAGGCACAGCCGTGCTCTGTCTCACTGGACCTGGGCCCATCTGAGTCCTGATTTACTCTAATCCTGCATCAGCACATCTGCGTGAGTCTCATCCTATGTTCACTCCTGTTGTGCAGGAATATATTTGAAAATGGTGCAATCACCAGGTTTATAGAAAATAAATCCAAATAACCAAGGCATTTATTAACTAAGAACCATAATATGAACTGTGCCTTACATTTGGAAGTTCTCAAGACTACTCATACTCTAAATATTCTATTTTGGGGGTGGAGTGGTCTTACACCCAGCTGACCCAAGTATGATACTTGGCCAACCTGGGCCCTAGCTTCAGTGATCCCTGAGCTGAGTCAGACGTAAGGGCAAAGCACTACAGGGAATGGCCAAAACTACAGCAACAAAAGGACAACTCTAAGGAAGTAAAGCAAACAAACAAACAAAAAATCATGTGCAAAGACAAACTAGTGAGGAACATTTAAATAGTAAAAGAGTGGGTTCTGAAATCTCTGTTTTCTGGCATTTCCTCAGTTTCCCAGAATCCTTATTATTCTCTTTTCTTACAATCACACGTTTCCTGTGTGTACAAGTGTGTATGTGTGTGTGTTTTTTCTTTGAGCCAGAACAAGCATTGCTCAGGGGGTATTCCTAACTCTGCACTCAGAGTTTCACACCTGTAAGCTATGGGGATCACTAGGATGAAGGGGACGGAACCCAAGTTGACTGTGTGCAAGGCAAGTATTTGCTGTACTTTCGCTGTGCCCCTTCCTACATAAATTTCTTCCAAAAATACCAGGCGTCCTGTAGAAAGTGCCCCCCACACACAAGTAAACAAGTATCTTCCTTCAAACAAAGTAAAAAAATTCAAAAAACAACAACAAAAATATTCACCCTCAGTATTTATCCCAATAGCCACGGGTCACCCGCTCACGAAGAGATGAAGAGTGGAGAGTGTTTTGCAACTTGACATGAGGGAGATGAAACTCGTGATCTGAAAAAAAAAACACCAATATTGTGGTTGGACAGACAATGAAGTCTGTAGGGCACTTGCCTTGACCCGGTAAATTCTCCGCGTACCTATGTGCCGCAGCAACACCAGCAGGAATCATACCAAATTCCAGAGCCAGAGGAAGCCCTGAGCATCTCTGGGGATGTCCCCTCCCCCCAATTCCCCCAAAGAACCCTCAAACCAAAAACAGCCCCAAGAGAACATGTTCACTGGCAAACCCCAGCCACCTACAGGTCCACTGCCCCCAAATGTCACGGACCAATAGGGCAGCAATGAAAATGACGAACAGCAAGGGGACCCTTGCCATCGGGGGATAAGGGGAGGCTGTGGCTCTGCCCTTCAAATCTGTAGGTTCTAAAGCTATGAGATTAGGGCCAAAACTTCAACATGGGACTGTCGGGAGGGTCAGGACAGAAAAGTCCCCCGGCCTGTGCAGTTCCCACACCCCTGTACTCAACCTCAAGCTCAGTCCCTCCCCCCACCCGCCCACCCACCGCTGCCCCATCACGGAGCTAGAGGCCATCGTGGCCTCAGCGGCCCCCCAGGACCACATACTCACACCCACAACATTGCGCCCCAGTACAGTGCACAGCAGGACCCCCAAACCGCCGCGTCCCCCTAAAGCCTCCAACACGTCTCAGGAACACCTGGATGTCGGGGAACAAGTGAGAAACCAGTGTGAAACCGTCCCCCACACTAGCGCGTCACTCACAGTGCAGAGACGGAGAGTCACCCCCATCCTGCTCCAAACTCGGCATTCGAGATCAGCTTCCAACCAGTTCCAGGCCGTCCTTCACCCACATAACAATAGTGGGACTGACTGAACCATCTCTGTCAGCAAGAACACAGGTACCCGGAAGGTCCTGTCTGTGACGTCACTTGTTTCCACCCACACCCTTAAAGGGCCAGGCTCCAGGTGCGGAGAGATCCTTGTGGGACACCCAGGGTATCCTGTGCTGCACGAGGCAGGGCTCATATAAAGGAGGGGGAGGCAACTGCTGGGGAGGCAAGAATGGTGTCTCATTAATTTTTAAAAGCTTTTGTTGATTCAAGAGGTCGTTCCTTTTATATTTGGTACTTATTTAGTCATTTTCCTCCTGGCTTCCATCACCAAGACTGTTATTTACAAATTAACATACATGTGAAGTTCAAATGCCAGGACACTGGCTTAACTATAGCCCTGGTGATAATCACCGAGTACCTTTCCCTTATAGGATGATGTCACGGGAAGCTTGTCATGCTGGATTCTTAGCTTCTTGGCTGCACTTTTATAGCCCCCCTAACCCTCCTGCTCCAAATAAAACTTGTCTTCCATAGGGGGATTGTTCTGAACTTGGGGATAGTTCTTCGGGGTCAACTCATCCCATGTGCATTTTACAATGACTGCAAAGGCTAGAGAGGCACACAAAGGCCTTCCAAAATTTACAAACATGAGTTTTTCCTCCAGTATGTATTTTCCTATGGATCATAAGAGTTGAGGGTTGAGTGAAGGCCTTCACACATTCCTGACATAAGAAAGAATTCTCTCCACTATGAATTTTCCTATACAAACTAAGGCTTGAATGTAGAGCAAAAGCCTTTTTAACATGCATGGGGTTTCTCTCTGGTATTAAATTTTCTGTTTAGTAAGACATCAACTTTGAATGAAGGCGTTCCCACAGTCCTTCCATATATAAGCTGTCTGCCATATGAATTTTTTCTGTGATCACTAAGGCTTGAGGACATAACGTAGGCCTTCCTGCTTGCCTTACATACATAAGGTTTCTTTCCAGTATGAATATTCTTATATACATAATAAGGAGTGAGATGTAAGTGAATGCCTTCCAACAGTCCTTACATATATACGGATTCTCTTCAGTGTGTGTTTTCCTGTGCTTAGTAAGTTCTGAGTACAAAGTATTGGTCTTCCCACAGTCCGTACATGAGTAAGGTTTCTCTCCTGCATAAATTTTCTATGCACAGAAACCACTGAGAAGGAAATAAAGGTCTTCAAACATTCCTTATCCTTACATGAATAAGGTTTCTCTAAATGAATTTTCCTATGCATAGTAAGTCTTCCCATATTCCTTGGATGAATAGCGTTTCTCTCTTGTACGAATTCTCCTATGTATAATCAGGCATGAGGATTGATCTAAGTCTTCCCACATTCTTTACATGTCTACAGTTTCTCTCCTGTGTGGATATTCAGATGATCACACTTGTGTGGTGGCTCACTCAAATTTCATCAGTGCTGCTAACAGCCCTGGGACTTTTCCCATCTGAAGACTTCCTGCCTGTCTCAGAATCCCCACAGTGATGTAGGCACCACTGCTCACTCGAGACTGTCACAGTGCACAGGATCAGAGACATTCCACTGAGGCTGGTTGCTTCCCTGGAGAACAGCAGAGAAGGATTCCAATTATTTCTTGATTTCTTGAGTCTCCATGTCAAAAAAAGAAGTCGAACCCTGCAGGCTTGATGTCTAACATTTCCACCATGCAAATACAGTGATCGACACATATATGGCTTTTCCTGGAATGACGAAATATTTTTGCAAGAAGTTCATGCAAAATTGACAGAAGTGTTGTCATTAACGTGTGTCCATTTTTTTTCTCAACTTAATGAAGAACAATTAAGCGGAAATAATTTCTTTACATAAAAAGGAAGCACCAGTATCAAGCAAATAAAAGTACACCCATGTCTGGGTTGGGTTGTAGTTCAGTATGGAGCTGGGGATGCATGTATGAAGACAAGGCTGAGTCCCAACAAAGTTGAGAATGCAGGGGCCATTGAAATCATCTAACCTAGTTGAATCAATGTCAGGGTCAATGAGGATTTTTTTTGTTTATGTTTATATGTGGGGACAGTGTTACATGAAACAGTGCTCATAGTGCTTTGCAACTGGCCCTTAGGAAGCAGAAATTCTTGGCCTAGAAAAAAAGACATAAAAGTTGGGACGAGAGACAGTAAAGCGGGTAAGGGAATTTGACTTGCACATTGCCACCCCAGATCAATCCCTGGCATCCCATATGATCCCCCAGTACCATCAACAGGAATTCCCAACTGCAGAGCCAAAAGTAAACCCTGAGCATCTCCAGATATGGTACACAAGCCAAACCAAAAAAATAATGAAGGGGCTAGAGCAATAGCAGAGCCAGCACAGCATTTGCCTTGCATGCGGCCGACCCAAATTTAATTTCCAGCATCCCATCTGGTCCTCTGCCCCTGGCAGCCCGCTGTCCCCCAACTCCTGCCCGGGCACCTGCCATTCTCCTATGTGGACGTAGACGGCGCCCGGTGAGCAGCGTGCAGCTGACCTTCCTGCCCCTCTGAGCCCAGCGCCCCACAGACCTTCCCCTGCCTGTGCCAGAACTTGGCTGCCTGGCTGGACGCGGCCGCGGGGGGCCAGGACCGCGTGCTGCACTTGGTGGGCTGTGGGCCAGGATCTGGGCCCCAACCAGATGGCTACGGCCGCGCTCCAGGCCCCCAGGACGGCTGCTGGGTCCCTGGAACCGATTGTGGGAACGCACAGGAGAGCCCCAGCGCCCAGGCGCCTTGCCCCTGGCCCGCCCTGTCCACACCCCTGCAGTTTCGGAAGGGCCAGGCTTGGACCCTGCTGGAATTCAGCGTCCCCAGGGACGGGTCCTGCAGCTTCTGGATGTGGCGGCCTCCAGCTCTGGACAGCCGGACCAGAAGTTCGGCTTCCAGCTGGGACCCGTCTGCTTCAGTAGCTGACAGTCTCCGGGGTCGCAGGAGGAGGGCATAGACAGGACAACCCCTCCCCCCCGGGGGGCGTTAATGGTGCTGAGGCCTCGAACAGCCCTATTTATCTTCTCCTGCAACTGCCTCAAGGTCAGACAAGAGGAATCTCCTTCCTTCTTCAGCCCCTGGGGGGACCCCAAACCTCTCCCCTCCTCACTTGGGGACTCAGCGGAAGTTTAGCTGGAAGTTTAGCACCCCTGCACCCCATACAAAGGACTTCCAGCTGGGAACTGATACAGACAACTCAAATCTGCCTCCCGTCCTATCCCCCCCCCCCCCCAAATCTTGTGCTTCCGGACATCCTTGTTGACCACTCGATTCCCTCCTGTTCAAGGTAGACTGCTCGTTGGCTTCCTGAGACATTTGCAGGAGCCGGGCAGATGGGGGGGGTCCCAGATTGTGGGAACCAAAATTGGACTCCAGAAGGAAGTGCAGCCCCCGGAGGAGCTGTGTGCCCCTCCATCTCAGCCCAACTCCAGACGCTGCCCCACCCCTGCCTCCAACCCCCTCCCCTGAATCATGTAGCCAGATCAGGAGGTGGAGTGGAGTGGGGTGGAGTGGGGGTGGGGGATGACCCAGGACCTCAGTGGTACTGCCTTCATTCTCGGGGATCCGTGTGTCAACAGGAGGCCGCCTCTGGTGAATTCAATTCGCTTACACCCGCCAAGTTCTGGAGGGAATGAGAGAACCCAGCATCTTCCGGCCCTGCCCAATCCCTACTGGGCCTTGTGTCAGAGAATAAACTGGTGAACTGTGTCCGGGTGTCCATGCTGCCTGGGGCCCACCCCACTCACTCTCTTTGTGGAGGCCCACCCAGACACTGCTCCAGAGCCAGCTGCCCGAGAAGAAACAGGATGACACAGGAGAGGCTGTGCCTTCCCGCAGTACGATGTCTCCAACCAACTCGGTTCTAAAGATCTCCAGACCCCAGGTACCCACATCACAGCACCCCACATTGCTGAGGGTGCCATCTTCCGTCCTGAGTTTTGGGGTTCCTATACAAATGAGAAGTCACATGTCTTCTGTTCTCCGTGGAGGAGGGTGGCAGGGCCCAGATTCAACTCCAGCATCTCCAGATGTCTGGGGTGAAGGAAACAGTCAACAGACAGACTGGATTTAGGTTAAGGAGAATTTTAATTAACACAGGAATAATAAGCCTAAGACCAGGCAATCTCCTTCCCTGGAAATTCTAAATGAATCACTTCTTCCAAGCAATTTTTTCTTTGCTTTTTGGGTCACACCCAGCAATGCTCAGGGGTTTACTCCAGGCTCTTCACTCAGAAATTACTCCTGGCAGTACTTGGGGGACCATATGGGATGTTGGGGATTGGACCCGGGTCGGGTCCATGCAAGGCAAACACCTCACCCACTGTACTATAACTCTGGCTCCAAGAATTCTTTTGGGGGGCCTGCTTTGGTGTGAGCGCACCAAGTTCTGGGGACCATTAAGTACCTGGTCGGCTACAGGAAGGGTGAGGTTATTTTGTTGTTGTTCTGTTCACTTTGACAAGAAAAGTTCTGAGCCCACTTTGCTCTGCCTGTGGCCCAGCTCTTCAGAAAGGTTTCCAGTTATACTCAATCCCACGTGCCAGGCTCCTGACCTGACGGCGGCGCCCATCTCATCTTAATTCCAGGACCCCAGGTGTCCCCCAAGATGCCTGAAGAGAAGCAGTTTTGAGCGTCTGCCCTGCCCTCTTCACTCCTGACCTGACAGCGGCGCCCATCTCATCTTAATTCCAGGTCAGAACAGCTGCCGGCTCGCGACCCTGGGACCTCCATCTTTCCCTGCAGGACCCCAGGTGTCCCCCGAGATGCCTGAAGAGAAGCAGTTTTGAGCGTCTGCCCTGCCCTCTTCACTCCTGACCTGACTGTGGTGCCCATCTCATCCCAAACCCAGGGTTCTCCTCAAAATGGGCGTGGCCTCAAAAGTGGGCGTGGCTTAATTTCTGGCCGCAGGTTGTTTTCCCACGCTAAGGAACCTAGTCCCCAGGGAATCTAGTAACCCAACCTACTCAGCAATATGAAGAAACAAAGAAAATCTCCAACACAAGGGGAGAACAACGAAAACAATCTAGACCATTCCAACAATACAGCTCACCTAAGGGAACTCTCTGACATAGAATTCAGGTACGAAGTCATCAAGATGTTCAATCAACTCAATGAAACAGTCAGACAGACAGCCAGTAACACCACAGAAAAAATCGACAAATTACGCGAAGAAATGAGGGCAGAAATGTCACGATTAAAAGATTCCATAGATGAAATGAGAAATTCAGTTTCTTCTCTTAAAAATAGAATGACCACAGCTGAAGAGAGTATCAGTGACCTGGAAGATCAGCTGCAACAAGCCAACACGCAACAACAAACAGTGGCAAGGGACCTCAAAATGGCTCTACAGAGAATCAGAGTCCTAGCAGATGACTCCAAGAGGAACAATATTAGAATCATGGGACTACCTGAACCTCAGGGAAACAATCCCAACAAAAAAAAACACCGTCAAACAAATCATTGCTGAAAACTTCCCAGAGCTGCACAATGCAGCCATTCAGGTTCAAGGAGCCCGAAGGGTGCCAGCTAAAAGAGACCCCAACAAAAACACTCCAAGACATATCATACTTAGAATGATCGATACTGCCGATAGAGACACAATGCTGCAAGCAGCAAGAGCAAAGAAGGAAATCACATACAAAGGAGCATCCCTTAGATTCACAGCAGACCTATCAGAGGAAACCCTACAAGCCCAAAGGCAGTGGCGAGATATAGTCAAAAAACTCACGGAAATGAATGCTTCCCCAAGAATACTCTACCCGGCTAAACTCTCCCTCAAAATCGAAGGAACAGTACACTATTTTATAGATAAACAGCAGCTCAGGAACTTCATAGACTCAAAACCAAACCTAAAGCAAGGCCTAAAGGGGCTACTATAAGAAAAGACAAACCCTACAACCACAACACACCCGCACAGAAACATGACACAAAACCCCATAACCATTCTCTCTCTCAATGTCAACGGTCTAAATTCACCAGTTAAGAGACACAGAGTGGCAAAATGGATACAGAGACAGAACTCAACATTCTGCTGCCTACAAGAAACTCACCTCAACAGCCAGAGCAAACACAGACTGAAAGTCAAAGGATGGAAAACAATCCTGCAAGCAAACAACTCCCTCAAAAAAGCTGGGGTGGCCATACTAGTATCCGACAACATTAATTTCACCTTGAAAAAGATTAGAAGGGACAGTGAAGGCTATTATCTCTTCATCAAGGGATACGTACAACAGGAAGAAATCACACTCTTAAATGTATACGCACCTAATGAGGGAACAGCTAAATATTTAAAACAACTGCTAACAGATTTTAAGGAGGACATCACTATCAACACAATAGTACTTGGAGACCTTAACATCGCCTTTTCATCTCTGGATAGATCAACAGGAACAAAACCCAGCAAGGAATTATTGGCTTTGAAAGAAGTAATAGAAGAGAAAGGGCTTATGGACTTATACAGGGCTTTACACCCCAAAAAGAAAGAATACACATTCTTCTCCAGCGCCCACGGAACATTTTCCAAAATAGACCATGTGCTAGGACACAAAACATACCTCAACAGAATCAAGAAGATAGAAATAGTATCAGCCATCTTTTCAGACCATGATGCACTGAGGATAGAAGTGAATCACACACAGACACGGAGAACCAAATCAAACACCTGGAAATTAAACAACTCGATGCTGAACAATGAGTGGGTCAGGAACGAAGTCAAGGATGAAATCAAAAGATACCTGGAAACAAATGAGAATGAAGACACAAACTACCAGAACTTATGGGATGCAGCGAAAGCTGTATTAAGGGGAAAATTTATAGCTCTGCAAGCCTATATTAAGTTGATAGAAACGATGCACATAAACAATTTGACCTCACAGCTCAAGACCTTAGAAAAGGATCAACAGAAAGAACCTAAATCAGGCAGAAGGAAAGAGATCATAAAACTTAGAGCAGAAATCAACGACATGGAAAACAAAGAAACAATCCAAAAGATCAATGAAACCAAGAGCTGGTTCTTCGAGAAAATAAATAAGATAGATAAACCACTAGCAACACTCACAAAGAAGCAGAGAGAGAGAACCCTAATAAATCGAATCAGAAATAAGAATGGGGATATCACAACAGAAACTAAAGAAATTCAAGAGATCATCAGAGACTACTTTGAAAGTCTGTATGCCACGAAACACGAGAACCTGGAAGAAATGGATAAATTCCTGGATTTCTACCATCTCCCAAAGCTGAATCAAGAAGATATAGAGTACCTGAATAGACCTATTCACATCAAGGAAATTGAAACTGTAATCAAAAGTCTTCCCAAAAACAAAAGCCCAGGCCCAGACGGATTTACTAGCGAATTTTTCCAAACATTTAAAGAGGACCTATTGCCAATTCTTCTCAAGCTTTTCCAGGAAATTGAAAAAACAGAAACTCTCCCAAAAAGCTACTATGAAGCCCATATCTCTCTAATACCAAAAGGAAACAAAGACACCACAAGAAAAGAAAACTACAGGCCAATATCCCTGATGAACACGAATGCGAAGATTCTCAACAAAATACTAGCCAATAGAATACAACAACTCATCAAAAAGATCATACATCATGACCAAGTGGGATTCATCCCAGGGATGCAAGGATGGTTCAACATTCGGAAATCAATCAACATAATCCATCATATCAACAAAAGAAAAGATAAAAATCATATGATCATATCAATAGACGCAGAGAAAGCTTTTGACAAGATCCAGCACCCATTCATGATGAAAACCCTTGCCAAAATGGGGATAGAGGGGACTTTCCTCAATATAGTTAAAGCCATCTACCACAAACCTACAGCAAACATCATCCTCAATGAGGAAAAACTGAGACCCTTCCCCCTAAGGTCAGGGACGAGACAAGGATGCCCACTCTCTCCACTACTGTTCAATATAGTACTGGAAGTACTTGCAATAGTGATTAGGCAAGAAAAAGATATTAAGGGCATCCAGATAGGGAAAGAAGAAATTAAGCTCTCACTATTCGCAGATGACATGATACTATACTTAGAGAACCCTAAAACCTCTACCAAGAAACTCCTAGAAACAATAGGCTTGTATAGTAAAGTGGCAGGCTATAAAATCAATACCCAAAATCCATGGAATTCCTATACGCAAATAGTGAAAGAGAAGCAAGTGACATCAAGAAAACAATCCCATTCACAATTGTGCCCCAGAAAATCAAGTATCTAGGAATCAGCTTAACTAAGGAAGTAAAGGACCTGTACAAAGAAAACTACAAAACGCTACTTCAGGAAATAAAAGAGGACACGAGGAAATGGAAAAATATCCTCTATTTATGGATCAGGAGAATATTGTCAAAATGGCAATACTTCCCAAAGCACTGTACAAATTCAATATGACCTCTATTACAATACCCATGACATTCTTCAAAGAAATGGAGCAAACACTCCTAAAATTTATATGGAACAATAAGCCCCCACGGATAGCTAAAATGATTCTTGGGAAAAAGAAAATGGGAGGAATCAACCTCCCTAACTTCAAACTCTACTACAAGGCAGTAATAATTAAAACAGCATGGTACTGGAACAAAAGCAGAGCTGCAGACCAAGGGAACAGAGTTGAATATACTGACATTTCCTCCCAAACATATAATCATCTAATTTTTGATAAGGGGGCAAGAAAAGTGAAATGGAGCAGGGAAAGCCTCTTCAACAAACTATGCTGGCAAAATTGGACGGCTACATGCAAGTGGGCTCAGATCTCTGCCTAACACCACGCACAAAAGTAAGATCAAAATGGATTTATGACCTCAACATCAGACCAGAATCCATAATGTTTATTGAAGACAAAGTCGGCAAAACTCTCCATGATATTGAAGCTAATGGTATCTTCAAAGATGTCACGCCACTGGCCGAGCAAGTGAAAACAGAGATAGACAAATGGGACTATCTTAAACTAAGAAGCTTCTGCACCTCAAAAGAAACATTGACCAAAATACAAAGACAGCCTACAGAATGGGAAAGGATATTCACCAAGTACACATCCGACAAGGGGTTGATATCAAGGATATACAAGGTACTGGTTAAACTCCACAAGAAGAAATCACCCAACCCCATCAAAAAATGGGGTGAGGAAATGAACAGAAACTTTCGCAAAGAAGAAATTCGAATGGCAAAAAGGCACATGAGAAAATGCTCTACATCACTAATCATCAGAGAGATGCAGATCAAAACAACAATGAGATATCATTTCACACCACAGAGACTGGCCCACATCCACAAGAACAAAAGCAACCGGTGCTGGCGCAGATGTGGCGAGAAAGGGACCCTCCTTCACTGCTGGTGGGAATGCCGGCTGATCCAACCCTTTTGGAAAACAGTATGGACGACTCTCAAAAAATTAGAATTTGATCTGCCATTTGACCCAGCTATAGCACTCCTGGGAATATATCCCAGAAAGGCAAAAAGGTATAGTCGAAGTGACATCTGAAATTGTTTGTTCATTGCAGCACTCTTTACAATAGCCAGAATCTGAAAAAAACCTGAGTGCCCAAGAACAGATGACTGGTTAAAGAAACTTTGGTACATTTACACAATGGAGTACTATGTAGCTGTTAGAAAAGATGAAGTTATGAAATTTACATACAAGTGGTACTACATGGAAAGTATCATGTTAAGCGAAATGAGTCAGAAAGAGCAGGATAGACACAGAAAGATTGCATTCATCTGGGGAACATAAAGCAACAAAAAGGGAGAGTAACACCCAGGAATGGCTGAGATTAGTACCAGGAATTTTGCTCCATGAATGGAAGGCCAGCCACAGGCTCTAGGTGAAAAGGAAGCTCAGATAGAGAAGAGAGTACCAAATGAAAGGTGTTGTGAGGGTCCTCCCAGGGTGGGAGAAGCATGCTAAAAGTAGTCGATAGATCAAACATGATTGCCACTCAAAGCCTCTCTTGCAAAACACAGTACCCAAAAGAAGAGAGAGAGAACAAGGGGGAATACCCTGCCACAGAGGCAGGATGGGACGGGGTGGGGGGGATGAGGGTGGGGGGGGGATGCTGGGACCCATGGGGATGGATGACGGGCACTGGTGGAGGGATGAGCACTTGATCATTGTATAACTGAAACCCAAGCACAAAATGTGTAAGCCTATAACTGTACCTCATGGTTTTTCACTAATAAAAAAAGAAAAAAAATATACAGAAATTCCAAAAAAATAAATAAATAAAATAAGGTAACTTAAAAAAAAAATCCCACGTGCCATCACCTCACATTCTGAGGGTGGCCCAACCCTCTTCTACAAAGAAGAGGGGTCAGGGATACAGCAAGATACAGCTCAGAACCCACCAAGTTGGGGTGGGGGAATCCGCCATCAAAAGACTGAGGCTGTTTTATTTGGTTTGTTCATGGTTTGGGGTCCGTCTCTATCGGGGAAGACCATCCTCTTCGACCGAGCGCGCAGCTACGGGAGGGACGCACATGGAGCGGTGAGGGAGGAAGGGGACACCCGCCTAGCCAGCCAGATCAGCCGAATCAACCCTGGCGATCAATGGGGTGACAGATGTCGCAGCCAGCTGGAGCGATAGCACAGCGGGTAGTGCGCCTGCCTTGCATGCAGCCAACATGGCCGACCCGAGTTCGATTCCTCCACCCCTCTCGGAGAGCCCGGCAAGCTACCGAGAGTATTCCATATGCCAGACACAGTAACAACAAAGTCTCCAATGGAGACGTTACTGGGCCCGCTTGAGCAAATCGATGATCA
The DNA here is from genome assembly GCF_029834395.1 of Sorex fumeus. Lineage (NCBI taxonomy): Eukaryota > Metazoa > Chordata > Mammalia > Eulipotyphla > Soricidae > Sorex > Sorex fumeus. The sequence continues at coordinate 837,468 of NW_026606171.1, read as the reverse complement.
ACGGGAGGGCCTTTACTTTACTTTACTTTACATGGTTTGGGGGCCACAAACCCAGCAATGTTCAGGGGTCCTCCTGGCTCTGCACCCAGGACCCACTCCTGCATGATGGTGGGACTGTACGAAGAGCAAAGAAAGAACCAGGGGCCTGTGACTGCAAGCCAAGAGCACTAACCGCTCTGCTCCCGCTGCAGCGAATAAGCGGCTTGAGTGATCCTTAATGACCCTATGCCTAACCTCTGAACTAATAAAAGGGCTGGAAATCTTAAGTGTGGGAACATCGGGCCGCGGCAGTTCCGAGAAACGCCACGAGATGGCGCTGTGGGCGTTTCCTTCCCTCCCCAGGCCCGTTCTCTAAGAATTTTCCACCCTTGGGTTGGTTTTAGTTTTAAAAATGGGGTAATTAAGGACCAAGCAAGCCGCTTTCTTGCTTTCTTTCATTGGTAACTTGGGTTCAATTCCAGCCTTCAGATCTTGGGAGGTACATAGCTGAATCTCCTCAGGGGTCGAGTGCGTTGCTCCAGCTTTGTTTCTGTACCACGAGGGGAGCAGAGGATTGAACCTGATGTGGAACGAGCAAGGCAAAGTTATTCTCCTTTTTTTTTTTTTGTTCTTTTCACTCTGAGCTAGAACCCGTCTGAAGCCCCTTTAGTATGTCTGTGACCAAGCTATTTAGAAATATTTCCTATTATGGGCAACCGACACCCCATCACCCCATGTTCTGAGAGTGCCCAAACCTCTTCTACAATGAAGAGGCAGTGTGAATACAGCAAGATACAGCTCAGAAAGCCCCATGTTGGGGCAAGAGAATCCTCCAATAAGGGACTGAGGCTGTTTTGTTTTTATTTGGTTCATTCACGGTTTGGGGGCCACAAGTTCAGTAATGCTCAGAGATTCTTCTGGTGCTGCACTCAGGACCCACTCCTGCATGATGGTGGGACTGTATGGAGACCCAAAGAAAGAACCAGGGGCCTGTGACTACAAGCCAAGAGTGTGCGTCAGTGCTTAGGAATGTCCTGTTTTTTAGGGCAGTCCTGGGTCTTGCAACATGGGTCTTGTGAGAGACATCCTGTTATCTGGTCTTGATGTCGGTGGGCCCCACGGGTGACTTATGTGAAGTGGGGAGGAGAAAGACAGCCACTTTCTCCTCACCCGCCTCTGCCACCCGGGACCCTGGGTAGGCTAGGACCGGTAAAGTCTGCAGTGAGTACCTGCTCGGCATGGGCCTGAGCCCCGCCAGCCCCACAACGTGGCCGTCAAGCCACACCTGAAGTCCGCTTGATCTTCTCGGCACGGGAGTTAATCCCCGCCACCCGATTGCTCGGGGAGCCACGGACTCAAGCTGGGGCGAGAATTCGCTCTTTGCAGGAAAGGAGGGACCAGTCCCAAGCCTTACCCGAGGTTTCTGGGGTTCTTGTCTCGCTCGCAGAAAAGAATTTCAGGAGTAGACGAGCAGTGAAGTAACAGGTTTTATTTGGAGGCTTTTGGAGAGGGAGAGGAAGGGATGAGCAGATAAGCGGGGGAATGGAGAGGAAGAGAGAGAGAGTAACGCGTCCAGAGGGAACGCGGGCTTCTCCGAGGGTGGAGAGAGCGCCAAGTGGGCTCTCGAGCTGGTTCTTATAGATCCTTCTGACTCAGAATGTCCTGGAATCTCCTTGGGGCTGAGTCGCTGGAGTCAACCGGATTGAAAGGGGGTTCGAGAATCATCTGACTTGGAATGTCCTGGAATCTCCTTGGGGCTGGGTCGCTGGAGTTAACCGGATTGAAAGGGCGTTCGAGAATCATCTGACTTGAAATGTCCTGGAATCTCCTTGGGGCTGGGTCGCTGGAGTCAACCGGATTGAAAGGGGGGTTCTCGGAAAGGAGGAATTTCATGGGGAGGAGGCCCATATCTTCAGGGTCTGGGGATGGTCTTATCAAGTCCTTATTCTCTGTCTCCACAGGGTGGGTTGGTCCTAGAATTCTTCTATGAGACTTTGTTTCATTGCAGAGAGCTTTTCCCTATCTACCTGCCTACATTAGTCTGACCCCCACCCTTCGAGTACCTGTATCTGAATTCCTTGCTCAGGGGCAGAAAAACCAGTTATTCTGCAATGCTGGTTCCTGTAAAATGAAGCTAAATTAAATCTGGTGGTGGTCCATTTTGGGCCTCTCCCTCACAATACTCAGGCCACGTGGTGTTACAGAGGCCAACAAGACACTCCTTATTTAAACTATCTAGCTGGAGCTTCTTGCTATATTTCAATAAGCAACCCAAAGTAGAATATTTGGGAATCGATGTAGAATTTCCCGTGTCTCCTAAGTGTCAGCAATAACCTATGAGAACGAAGGAAAAAACCTAAAATAGGATGATTTCTTGGCAAACTTTTCTCCTGGTGATTTCTCCCAAGGGGCTTTGTCCTCATCTGCCTGAATTGCTGTGGTTCTAACGAGTTCCAGCGTGGACATGACCACAACTGCACGCTGGCCTATCCTGGTTCAGAAAATCACAAGTAAGGACATCTCCATCAGTGATCTGCCCAATAGTCCACACTACCACGGCTGGCGTGTGGAGCTGTATTTAGAGTGCCGTGGGCTTCTGAGAAACCTTGCTACTTTGAGGAGAGAAGAGAAAAAGCTGTTTGTTCTTAGCTTGCTACAGGTTCCATTGTTTCCAGCTGGCTGGCTTTCTTCCTCAAACTTCTTACCTGCCTTTTACAGGTTTTTTTTTTTTTTGCCTTGAATTGCCTAGAGCTAAGCCTGCTGGCTGTCTCCATTAGCATTTGAATTGATCTTTAGTTGATCTTCAGTTTAGACTAAACTGGGTGGGGAAAGGATTTTCTGCCTAGGATTTGGTCTCTTGCCCTCCATTTTCCAGAACCTTCTTACTAGTCTGTTTTCCTCCCGTTCCTCTCATAGTGAAGGGTGCCTATGTGAAGTGTTTAGTATGGGGCAATTAAGGATCAAGCAAGCCGCTTCCACAGCTGCAGCGGTAGGAGAGCCTGTGGGTGCTTGTCTTTCACTTCAGTAAGCTGGGTTCGATTCCAGCCTTCAGATCTTTGTGGGATACATTGCTAAACCTCCTCGGGGGGTCAGTGGGTTGACCTAGTTTTGTTTATGAACCTTAAGGGGAGCAGACAATTAAACCTGGCCTGGAATGAGCAAGGCAACGTTATTTTCTTACATTTGTTTTTCTCTTAGCTCTGAGCAAGAAAAGTTTTGAACCCCCATTACAATGCCTGTGATGATCGAGCCCTTTGAATGTTTCCTGTTATAGGCTACCAAAACAACCCAACCCCCAATTTGGGTTGTTATGGGCAACCCAAATTTTCTAAGAGTAAAAAATGCTTAGAGATACGGGCCTGGAAGGGCCGGGAACTCCCCACAGCGCCATCTCGTGGCGTTTCGGCAGAAATGCCGTAGCCCGACTTTCCTACGCTTAAGAATTCCAGCCCTTTTCTTTGTGTGAATGTTAAGTAAGGGGTCATTAAGGATCAAGCACACAACCTAGGGCCATGGATCGAAAACTGAACACTGAACCAGGAGGGCACTTGCCTTGTATTTGCGATCCGGGCTCTATCCCTGCACCCCAAACGTTCCCCTGAGCACCATCAGGAGTGATTCCTCAATGCAGGGTTAGGGATGATCCTGAATATCGCCGGTGCGGTCCCGAAACACAAACAAAAGCCTTTCACAGAGGATTCCTTCACGTCAAATTTGGGGTTGCTGAGCTGAGTCTTGCTTCCACCACCTTCCTCCATGGAAAGCCGTGAAGTTGTGCGGATGACCAGGACAGGAAGGAACCCTTAGCAAAAGGGGGCTTAGAGGGAGAGATTCTACTGCAGGCAAAGCACTTGCCATGCTGCTGGCTTCAGTCCTGACACCCGGGTCGCCCCATGCGAAGCAAGCGCCCTGGATACTCGGCTACCGCTGCACGGCGTGAGGCGGCCTGCTGGATCCTAGTGACCCGCAGGGTAACATGAAAGCGAACCCAAGGGCTGGAAATCTTTTGGCAGGGAAAGGTGCACAGCTCTTCCGTCAATGCACCGCGAGAGGGCGCTGTGGGGCGTCTCCGTCCCTCCCCTGGGACGTTTCTCTAAGAAATGTCATCCCTGATCCTGATCTGCCTCTAGAACCCGCTATAGCTCCCCAGGACCCTCAGAATTTCTGCAGGAAAAAACTATTTCTGCACAGAGGAGCTGTATCCATAGCCTCCAGAGCTTACTGGCCAAGTTAGTGGCTCTGGCTTACTTTAGGGTGTGGGCGGTACACGGCTGCAAACTTTTTCTGGGCAGCTCAGGTGAGCCTATATGGTGCCTGAGACGGAACCCAGGGTGAACACAGAAGACGACTGTGCCTTCCCGCAGTACCATCTCTTCAAACCGACCTGTTCTTACAGGTCTCCAGCCTCATCATCCCACACGTCAGCACCCCACATGTCCGACAGCGTGTCTTCCTCCCTCCTAGGAGAACTTTGGGATTCATATACAAATGGAAAACCCCAAGTACTCTTTTCCATAACGAGAACGGCAGAAGCCAGATTCAACTCCAACATCTCCAGACGTTTGGGGTGAAGGTACCTGCCATCAGAGGAACTTGGGGTGGGTTAGGAAAAACTTTTATTTAAAATGGTAATAATGAGCCTCGGCAGCCAATCTCCTTCCCTGGAAATTCTAAATATGCCAAATCTGCTGAGGATTTTTTTTTCTTTTTGGATCATATGCAGCGATGTACAGGGGTTACTGCTGGCTCTGCACTCAGGAATTACTTCTGGCGGTGCTCAGTGGACCGTATGTGCTGCTGGGAATTGAACCCGGGTCAGCCAGGTGCAAGGCAAACGTCCTAACCGCTATGCCATCGCTCCAGCCCCACTGCTGAGGATTTTTAATTTTTTATGGGGGTTTGGTGTGGGCCCGAGAGGTTCTGGGGACCATTACAAATGCCTAGGGTTGGACCTCATCTGCCACAAGTAAGGCAAGTTTTCATTTTTTTAAATTTAAATAAAGGGCTAGAGAGATAGCAAAGCAGGTAGGTCGTTTGCCTTGCACGCGGCCGACCCAGGTTCAATTCCCAGCATCCCATATGGTCCCCTGAGCACCGTCAGGAGTACTCCTGAGTGCAGAGCCAGGAGTAAACGCTGTGCATCGCCGGGTGTGACCCAAAAAGCAAAAAATAAATAAATAAATAAATAAATAAAAATGTTATGTTCTCTCTCTGAGTAAGACAAGTTCTAAACCCCCTCTGTTTATTCTCTGGCTGAACTACTTCATAAACGTTTCTTTTGATTGTACACCCCACAACCTGACACCCCAAATTTCTGACGGTGTTCTCCCCCATTCTGTGATAATGCGAGTTGTGGAATCAAGATTCATCTCGGTACTCCACTAAGGTTGCTGAATCATCAGATCGATGCTACTCTGATTTCTTTCCTTTTTTATGTTTTGGGGGTCACAGTTAACGATGCTCAGGGGTGACTATTAGCTCTGTACTCAGGAATGACTCTTGGCACAATTAAGGGATCTTATAGGATACCGGCGAAGGTACCCAAGTCTGCAGAATGCAAGGCAAGTGCCCTAAGGGCTCTGTAACTGCTCCACGCCCCAGGCTGCATGCTTAATTCTTAATTACCCCACACCTAACATTGAAGCAAACCCAGGGTGGAAAATTCTTACAGAAACAGGCCTAGGGAGGGACGGAAACGCCCCCACAACGCCATCTTGTGGCTTTAAGGCGGAACTGCCATTGCCCGAGTTCCCCAACCTAAAGATTTCCAGCTGGGGGTCATTAAGAACCAAGCACGCAGCCTGGGATCATAGTGGGATAACAGTGGGGAAGGCCTTGCATCAGTTTGGAACTCTGGACCCCATATAGACACCAGCGACCGACAGGAATATTTAACAATTGGCGGGACCAACCCCTGAGCATTTCTCTGTGTGTCCCACCCCAACCAGATGTTTGCCGCTGTCCAGAGACCACCCCACATAATGACTGACCCCACAGAGTCTCTGACTTCTTAGTGTTCAGAATTTGCTATTCCTAGTGGAGTTTGAAGGAACATAAGGAAACATGATCTTCGTCCCCTCCCCACCCACCATACTGACTCTGGGCAACTGACACTGGGTTCTTTATTGGAGAGGGGGGTTGGGGGTCACATAACTGAAATAAACATAGCCTCATAAAGAAAGTATCGGGCGCTCCGACAAGGAGGCACAATACAGGATCCTTCCTGAAACAACTCAGAGACATTTGGCCCAAGAAGACTGAGCACTCCTGTCACTGCATCAACTTCTCTTCTCATTCTCCTCCTACCTAGGGATGGGGTGTCCGATGGCATGTCACCATCTTCTCCTGACTCTGATTTTCCCGAGGATCAGAGACCTGGAGGAGGAGTCAGAGCAGTGAGCACTGGAGAGGAGCACAACCCCCAGCCCTGAACAGCCCTCGGGCACTGGCTCTCAGACTCTCCTGGGCAACAATGCCTAATGCTTCTGTCTCCCCAGTATAAGCAAAATGGGTTGGCATCTGTCTTGCCTTTCACGACACAAGCTCTGGGCTTGGTTACAAAGGAGAAAATTCAGCCCTGGCTTGGCCTGAGGATTCCTCGCTGGGGCACACAGAAGGCTCTCACAGGTACAGCGAGGGGCTGACTCGGAGGCCAGATCATGTGTATCAGGGCCGCCTACAGGCTGGCAGCAGGGCTGCCCCACACAACCATAGCCCAGAATAGTGGCTCTATCACGGAGACAGCCCTTCTCCTCTTAAAAAAAACCCACTTTCTACATACACACATACACACTCACACACACCCTGTACCCCCAGTACTCACCTCAAAAAACAAGGGTCTAGACAGGGCTTTGCAACTTGATGTAAAGAAGGAGAAATTCCTGTTCCGACAGAAATTATTCTAAAACTAATAAGATTCTTGCGCTGTTGACACCAGTCAATCCCCTGCATCCCTATGAATCCCTATGGCCCACAGAGCACTACAGGAAAAACACTTGATCCAGGAGCCAGAGTAAGCCCTCAGGGTATCTTTGGGCATGCAGAGTCCCCCATTCCCCACACCAAAAATAGCCCCAAAAGGAAACTAAAATCCCTGTCACCTGCGGACCCACATTTCCTGATGGCCCCATCATACCAGGGAAGTCAGTGAAAAAGCCGGACGGTAACAGGGTCCCTTGGCATTGCGAGAGCTGCGACTCTGCATAAAGTAAATCTGGAGATTTTACAGCAGCGAGACAGGGGCCAAGGTCCCAATGTAGGCCAGCTGGAGGTCAGGATGGCCAAGCCCCTGCCCTTGGCAGGTCCCTCACTCCCAAGGCCCACAGCCCCTTTACTCAGTCCCGTACCCAGCCGCCGCTCCTCCATCGCAGAGCTGGAGGCGATTGTGGCCGCAGGAGCCCCCCAGGATCACTCACTCACATCCTCCTCCCTTGACCCCGTCTAAGATCCAGCGCACCTCAGAAACCACCTAGTTTCAGGGAACAAGTGAAAAAACAAGTGCAAAAGTGTCCCCCAAGCTGGCGAGGACCCGCAGCTCAGTGTGGAGATGGGGAACTGCCAGGCGCTCATGGGAGATTGTCCCCATTCTGCCACAAAGTTGGCCTTCAGAGTCCCACTTCCTCACAGGGGCCCTACTCTGACCTATACCCACGTGAACAGTGACACTGACCAGTTCCCAGGAATAGAAGCACCAGGAAGCGCCCATTGTGATATCACTTCTGTTTCCACAAGCAGTCTTAAAGAGCCAGCCTCCAGATGTGAAGAGAACCATTATGCCCAACCACGTGAATCTGTGGCTCAAGGAGGGTGGGCTCACATAAAGGGGTGGAGAGGCAGCTGCTGTACTGGCCGATCACACAGTGGAGGGCTAGTGACAGGTAAGAAGTCCTCCTGGGCAAACATGAGCCAATGCTCTCACACACAGTCCATCAGGAAAAAAGCAGAGGGGGTTTATTCAAAACAAAAGAGGCAGACAGGGAGCAGGTGGGGCATGGGACAATAAGTTTCTCCGGGAAATCATCCATCAAGGTGGGGAGAAAGCAGTGACTTGAAGCCATCACAAGAGCAGAGAGAAGCTAGCCTAGCAGCAGCCCAGAGTGCTTGAGAAATGGCGGAACAGGAGCAAAGGCTCGTAAGAACATCAGAGAACACTGTCCAGCCAATGGTCTATGATTGCCAACACGCAAGCAGTGAATACTCATCTACAAGGAAAACCCAGGAGGCAGTTTCCGAACCCTGAGTGGGGCGGGAGAGATAACACAGCAGGTAGGATGTTTGCCTTGCATGTGGCCTGCCTAGGTTTGATTCCCAGCAACCCATAGGGTCCCGTGAGCACTGCCAGGAGGAACTCCTGACTTCAGAGACAGAAGTAATCCCTTTTTATTGCCAGGTGTGACCCAAAAAGCAAAAAAAACAAAAAAGTAGACACTGAGCAACTCTGGATGTGGTACACAAGCCAAATCAAAACAATGATACTGAAAAAGTGTCATTTGCAAAACCCAGCCTCTGGCAGGGATCAAGCCATCATGTGGTCCTGCCATTTCACAACAGTCAAAGGATGGACAACAACAGCGGGACTGGGACCCTGCCCTTTGAAGTGAATCTGAAGGTTCTACACGAGTGAGTGATGCCAGGGCCAGTGCTCTGAAACAGGGCAGAGCAAAGTCCCATGCTGGGAGGGTCGGGACAGCCAAGCCCTGCCCTCTGCAGGTCCCGCAGGCCCCAAGCTCAGCCCCTCAGCCCCTGCGCTCAGCCTCACACCCACCTGCTGCTGCCTATTCATGGAGCTGGAGGTGATGGTAGCGAAAGGGGACCTCCACGATCACCCATACACACCGCAACACCTGCACCCTCTAAAACCTCTGGGATCCCCTAAAGCATCCCTCACACCTCAGGAAATGGCTGATATCAGAAATGAGAGAAAAATAAACACAAAAGGAACTCCCCAGCTGGAGGGGCCCTGGCACTCACAGTGCAGAGAACGGGAGGCACTGGGCACTCACAAACCGCCACACGCGTCCTGACAAAAAATAGATCTTCACAGTCCCCTTCCACGAAGGGCCGCCATTTCCTCCTCTACCACCAGACCAATGGTGGCCTGATCAGGCAACCAAAATGGGAAGAGAGAAAACATCTGAAGGTCCCTGGCCTGGGCCATCACTTCCACTACTGCCGGAACCTGAGCCTTAAAGGGCCCTGTTCCAGATGCAAAGACCCTTTTTGCCCACCCAGATGAATCTGTGCTTCAAGGGCATGGACTGGATAAAGGTGTGCAGAGGTGGATGTGGAGAGTGGTGGGTCACACAGTGGGAGGGTGGGGATAAGAAGACCCCTGATCCTGTACTGATCAGTCAAACAATGACCCAATGCTCTCACACACAGTCCATCAGGAACAATGCAGCTGGGATGATTCAAGGTAAAACAGGAAGGTTAATACAATTCACCGGATGCGGAGTTTCTTGGGGAAGTAATTAAGATGGGGTGAAAGTAGTGACTGCAAGGCCAGCCCTGGAGATGCAGAGAGGAACTGGCGTAGCAACAGCCCAGAGAGCTGGACAGACACTGGAAAAGGACGAGCGGCTGGTAAGAATATCAGAGAACACTGTCTGGTAAACACACTTCCGCTTGAAAACACCAAACCAGTGGACCTTGTCTACAAGTAAAACAATTTCAGAAGCATATTTTAAATCCACAGTATGGGGCAGGAGGGTAGTACAGTGGCTTGGGCGCTTGCGGCACTTGCCTCGCATGTGGTCAATCTGGGTTCAACCCTTAGAATTTCAAATGGTCTCCTAGGCCCATGGACGTGTAAAGCCAGGAGTAGGCCCTAAACACTGCCCATTTGCACGAACAACATCATATATTCTGACCCTAAAAATGGAGGCTAATGGGCAGCAAGCGATTTCGGTCACCTTGGAGCCTTTTTTGCCCTTTAAGCAGATCTGAATCCTTTTAATCATTCTGGTGACTACTACATTGAGGGGACTTTGCTAATTCTAAATACAACATTGAGGTTTCTCGGGAGTTCAAGATGCCGCTCTGCTTAACGTTCATTGATTTAAAGAAGGCCTTTGATTCTGTTGAGACGGAAGCGGTCATTGAAGCCCTAGCCAATCAGGGCATTCAAGCCCAATACATCAGGATCCTCCGTGAGCTGTATTGCGGATTCACTACCAGGATCTCACCATTCTACAAAGAAGTGATCGTTGATGTCAAGAGAGGGGTGCGGCAGGGTGATACCATTTCACCAAAACTCTTCAGTGCCACCCTCGAGAACATCATGCGACGACTGGAATGGGAAGGAATGGGAGTGAAGATAGATGGTCGGCAACTAAACCACCTCCGCTTTGCTGATGACATTGTTTTAATAACACCAAACATCAGCCAAGCAGCACAAATGCTGGCCGACTTTGACCGTGAGTGTGGAAAGGTCGGACTACAGCTGAATCTTACGAAGACAATGTTTATGAGAAACAGCCTTGTTCCTGACGCCCCATTCGCTCTCAATGGAACGACCATCTCCGAATGCAACAGCTATGTGTACCTAGGTCGAGAGGTCAACATGACAAATGACCTGGCACCCGAGCTGCGCAGGAGGAAGAGAGCGGCTTGGAACGCCTTCAAGAACGTCGAAGAAATAGCTAAGAGGACGAAGAACCTCCGGCTCCGGGCACATCTCTTTGATTCCACTGTTCTTCCTGCATTAACATATGCCTCAGAGACCTGGGCCCTACGCAAACAAGATGAGAACGCCATTCAGGTCTCCCAAAGAAGAATAGAAAGAGCTATGCTTGGAATATCACGTTTCACTCAAATGAGAGAACGAATCCGGAGTTCTGACATCCGTCGACGATCAAGGATCAGGGACGCTGTCTCATTTGCCAAGGTGTCGAAAATCAGATGGGCTGGTCACGTAATGAGATTTAAAGACGACCGTTGGACTAGAGCTGTTACTGATTGGATTCCACGGGATGTCAAGAGACCGCGTGGCCGCCCACCTACCAGATGGTCAGACTTCTTTGTCAAGGTCATGAACGATCGGTTTGAGGCCCTCCATGTTCCCGGAGCGAAGAGATGCCATTGGGCTACACTAGCACGCGACAGGGACAAATGGAGACGTTACTGGCGCCCGCTCGAGCAAATCGACGACTAACGGGAAGTTAAGTGATTAAGTGATTAAGTGAAATACAACACTTACTTTCTTCTGTAGTATTACTGAACTTGGGGGAGGATCCAGGAACTTGACCAACATTGTGAGTAATCATAGGTAAATGGAACGGCCTGCTGGCATGTGGGGAGCTGACCCATATTCCCAGCATTTGTCTCACATTTGGTTCAAGGGGCCACTTCCATCTTTCCATGTATTTATAAACACAGGAATGTTCATTTAAACTGTTTCAATAGGGGCCAAAGAGTAGGTACAACAGACAGGACATTTTCCTTGCACCAGGTATAACAGTGTTCCCGGAGTATCACCATGAGTGATCTCTGAGTATTTCAGAAAGTGACCCAAAAAGACGGGAAAAACAAAGTTTAAAATTTAAAAACAAACTGTCTTCACGGCACTCCATTAAACAACCTTGCCAGGGCCACTTAACTAAGACAACACTTTCTGAAACATTTATCCTTTATACTTACACAATGCTAACCAGTACCTCAATACATGGGAGGCAGAGATGGCATGGGGGAAGGAGCTGGTCATACGCAGCCCACTTGGAATCCAATGACAGTACCCCATAATGATCCTGAGTCCCCCAGGTAGTAATGACTGAGATGAGAGCGAGGAATAGGACTCAGCTGGTTCTGGCTCCAAAGAACATGAATCAGGAGGCCCTGAAGAATGAACGAAGGTGTGGCTGTTTCTCTGCTATAATCCCCAAAGCAAGGGCCTCAAAGCCAAGTCACAGGGGCTGGAGCGATAGTCAGGGGGAGGGCTTTTTCCTTGCATGGGGACAGTCAAGTTTCAATCCCTGCCATAAAATATGGTACCAAGAAACCACCAGGAGTAATTACTGATTGTAGAGGCAGGAGTAACCCCTGAGCATCGCTGGGCATGAATCAAAAAGCAAAAAGAAAGTCAAGCCAGAGTAACTGCAGAGAATGAGAGTGCTGAGCCTTGACATCCCTGAGCACAGGGGATTTTATTTGCCTTTTAATTCACATTCCTCCTGACTTTCACCAGAAAATCTAAAAAGTACATGTTAATATACACATAAAGTTTAAATGCCGAAACCCTGGCATAGACTTTCCCTTATAAACTGACATCACAAAGGGTTTGTTACACACTAAAGGAATATTTCCTTCCTAGCTGCACTTTTGTAGCACAGCATCCCATGGTACAAAGAAAACAGACTTTATCAAAGGGGGCTGTTTTGACATTAAAAATTGTTATTAGGGCATTGAGATATGTAGTATGAATTTTCTCATGTCTGTTAAGACCAGAAAGAAACAGAAAGCCCTGCCCACATTCTTGACATATATAAGATTTCACACCTGTGTGAACTGCCCTATGTACATATAGACTGGAGGCCTGATGGAAGGCCTTTCCACATTCCTTACAAACAAAAGGTTTCTCTCCAGTGTGAATTCTCACATGCCCAGTAAGGGTTGAGGAACAAACAAAGCCCTTCCCACACTGCTTACAAACATAAGGTCTCTCTCCAGTGTGCTTTTTCATATGCCAAGTAAGGCTTGAGGATTCAACAAAGGCCTTCCCACATTCCTTACAAACATATGGTCTCTCTGCAGTGTGATTTCTCATATGGCGGGTAAGTCTTGATGATACAACAAAGGTCTTTCCACATACCTTACATCCATACGGCTTCTCTCCAGTGTGAATTCTCACATGATAAGTAAGGCCTGAGGGATAAAGAATGGCCTTCCCACATTCCTTACAAACATAAGGTCTCTCTGCAGTGTGAATTCTCATATGGCAGGTAAATCTTGATGATACAACAAAGGTCTTTCCACATATCTTACAGCCATAAGTCTTCTCCCCAGTGTGAATTCTCAAATGCCGAGTAAAGGACTGAGGATTTAACAAAGTTCTTCCCACACTCCTTACAATCAAAAGGTCTCTCTCCAGGGTGTTTTCTCATATGACAAGTAAGTTTTGAGGGATAACAAAAGGCCTTCCCACATTCCTTACATCCATAAGGCTTCTTTCCTTTGTGAATTCTTATATGGCGAGTAAGGTTTGAGGAATAAGAAAAGGCTTTCCCGCATTCCTTACATATATAAGGCCTCTCTTCAGTAGGAGTTTTCATAAGCCCAGTAAGGTTTGAGGATCGAGTGAAGGCCTTGGCACGTGCCTTATATTTATGACGTTTCTCTCCAGTATGAATTTTCCTGTGTCTAGAAAAGTGTGAATAGTAAGCAAAGAGCTTCCCACATTGCTCACACAAATATGCTTTCTCTCCAGTATGAATTCTACAATGTTTTAAGAGGTATAGGGTCTACTGAAGGACTTAGCACAGTCCTTATATGTATGTGGTTTTCCTCCAGTGTGGATGTTCATGTCATCACAAAGGGGTGACCCTGGATTCAAACCATGCCCTTGCTGCCGACAATCCTGGGGATTCTCTCCACTGTGGGTTTCTAAGGGAACATCATGGTCCTGGGAACACTGGGAAGCTCCCCCACATTCCTTACTCTTGGACAGCATTAATCGATGGTGACTGTGCTTGTGGGTCTTTTGGTGTGAAGGACTCACTATAAACAGTGCTCTTCTATCACACTCTAGGGATTGCCCCAATGCTGGGGTTTGTGTCCGTGGACCGAGAACAACAGACTCTGTGAACCTTTTCCCAGGGGAGGGATTCTTCAGAGTGAGGTTGCTCTCTCCATTCTGATCACCCTCAGAGGCCATTCTGCCTGCATTGGCATCCCCATGTGGCTGAGTGCACAAATGCACAGTCGAGACTTTTTCACAGTGTGAAGGGTCAGAGACATTCCACTCGGGCTGACTGCTTCCCTGTAGAACAGAAGAGGATTCCAATTATCATTCTATGCCTTAAGAGTCTCCATGTTAAAGCAAATTTATACCTGCAGATTGGTTTCTAACATTTGCACCACACCAATGCAATTCCCGACAGGGGGATGGCATTACCATGAACTAACCTAATATTTCTGTAATATACACATGGAAAATTGATGAATGAGAGGCCATTAATTTGTTAAATATTTTTTTTCATCTCAATGAACAGGCAGGAATAACTCCCTCCACAGAAAACTGATGCACCAGATTCAAGAGAAAAATAAAACACACTAAACTCTGGTTTCAGTTCTAACTCACTATGGAGTAGAGTCTGGAAAGCATTTGTGAAGAAATGCTGCATCCCACACTGTTGAGACTGACCAGAGGGGCATTGAAAACATCTCACCACAGGCCGATTCTTTTCAGTTTCAATGACTTTTTCTGTTCTGTATTTTTTTTTCATTTGGGGTATGGTACACCATGTAGTGTTCAGGGATTATTCCCGGTAGGTCTCTGGGAAACACATGGAGCAATGTGGATGTACCAGTTAAAAGACCAGATGTTTTCACAATTACCATTTTTAGATACTTTCGATCAAATGAAAAACCATGGCATTTACATGTAACATATTACAATTTTCTTTAGGTTTTGAGCAGAGTTGTCAGCACCCAGTGAAGATAAGGGTCCTCGACCTCAAGCATCATACTCTGAATTTCCTTCCGGACATTCTCGGCCCTGCACTTTAAATATAACATGCTGGTTCACTGACATTTTCCGTTAGTACTATAGGAATATTGATTCCAAACTTGCAAATCTTACCAGCTCACTCATACTCGGTGACTGAGTTCCCAAATCCTGAAGCCATGCTTTCAGTTCTGAAACCAAACACAATACACAATGTAAGAATTCTTCGAAGGAAACATCCTTAACCAGGCAGAAGACCTTGAGGAAATCTCTATGGTCCTCACAGTTGAAAGTATCCCACAGAAATGGGAAGTTCTCTGGGGAGCATTGCTGTGAAAAGCTTGGCAATCCTACAAGACATTTTTTTCTTCTTTGTTGAACATACACAGTTATGCTCAGGGAACTATATGGGATGCTGGTTATTGAAATAGGTGGTCAGTGTGCAGGACAAGCACATTTCATGCATTACTATCACTCAGAGCCAAAATAGCTATTATGGCCTCACTTATTAACTAAACAAAAGAGGCAAAATTTTTTTGAAGGTACAGCGACATTATTGGCTGTACAGACAGGCTGGGAAGGAAAAGACAGGGGGACCAAGGAGTGAGAATTTCATGGACTGGCAGAAGAGGAAAAATAATGTCAAAGCCAAGAAATTAAAGCGCAAGATTATTCCATGACAGACAATCCGTGGGAGCGAAGGGCAGCGTGAATAGAGCACAGATGCCAAGATCCAAGAACCTAAGGATATCGGGGTCAGCAGTGCGTTATACATGTGCTCAGGGCAGCCATACACTGCCCAGGGCCTGAGCCAGGGAGGGTTCTCAGACACTCACCTGCACGCATCACTCTCCTCCCCGGCCTCAGGGTTCCTCCTTCCAGCCAGGAGATCAATGCAGGCTTGACCCCAGAATGCCCTGAACCTCACAGAGATGGAGCATGGATTAGTGATACAGAAAATGTGACAAGCAAACCCCATGTCTCCCTATAAAAATGGAGTCAATTACTGGAAAGGCATGAACAGAATCTGTACTTCTAAAATGCTCCAGATTTGGAGTTATCCAACAGCTAAGATTCAGGTGTTAATTTAAGAGAATATGGGGCACCAGAAAACACCACAAATAGTTTATCCCTGGCATTGCAAATGGCAAACAGGTGGTTTGTTTTTCCAACGGGGCTTTGATCACAGCACAGTACGTAGTATTTTTTTTTATAGTTTGGGATCCTCACCTGGGGATGCTCAAGGCTTCTCTCTGACTGTGTACCCAGAATTCACCTTTGGTGGTGCTTGAGCATCACATGGGATGGTAAGGATAGAACACATGTCCAGATCTTGCAAGACTAGCACCATGACCGCTATACTATCACTCTAGGATCGGCATCACCTGCAATGTAATGAGCCTGTGTGAACCAATACCTGAGTGCTGTAAACCCCAAAGCTTAACAAATCCAAAGACCCCAAATTAGTTATAAAAATCAACATAAAAGGATGCAGACTGACAGCACAGAAGGTCAGGCACTGGCCTTGCTCAAGGTCAATAAAAGTTCGATCCTGACTTTCAGTAGGGTCTCTCAAGCCATCAGCTTGATCCCTGACTATAGTTCAAAGGCAAACCCAGAGTCCTGATGAACCGAGAACCACTGTAAGTGACCACGAGCACTGAAACAGAGCAACATCTAATGGGGTGAGACCCTAAGAAATAAATGAACTATGTTGGGAGCAATATTACAGCAGGCAGGACACTAACATTTCAGACACATACAGAATTGATCCCCAGCAACACACAATGTCCCGGACCACAACCAGGATGAAAAACTGAATACTCAGCCAGAAATCACCTCTACCTATGTGTAAGTGTAACCCCAAAACCAAATCAAAACGTAATGAAAGGGAATGCCCTGCCACAGAGGCAGGGTGGACAGGAGGGATGTGGGGTGGGAGGGATACTGGAATTAGTGGTGGTGAAGAATGGGTACTGGTGGAGGGATGGGTACTCGATCACTGTATACCTGAAACCCAAGCACAAAAATGTGTAAGTATACAAATTTACGATAGGGTTTTCCCTAATAAAAATTTTTAAAAAATAAAATAAAATCTCTCGCTGTCCTGTTGTTCATCGATTTGCTCGAGTGGGCCCAGTAACGTCTCCATTGGAGACTTTGTTGTTACTGTGTTTGGCATATTGAATATGTCACGGGTAGCTTGCCAGGCTCTGCCTTGCGGGCGAGATACACTCGGTAGCTTGCCGAGCTCTCCAAGAGGGGCAGAGGAATCGAACTTGGACCGGCCATGTTGGCTGCATGCAAGGCAAATGCCCTACTGCTGTGCTATTACTCCAGCAGTGGGCCTGGAGCAATAGTACCAGGATTAAGACAGCAACTTTTTTAGCTGCCAAGCGTGTTCAATCCTCAGCACCCGATGGTCCCTGAGCACCCGCAGGAGTGATCCCTCAGCACAGAGACTAAAATATTCAAGAATAGTCAATATTGTTACCGAAATAAAAGCAAAACCAAAATTCATAAAAATTATGTGTAGTATAAGAAGTAATCAGATAACTCAGCAATTACAGGAACTAGGAACTATTTAGAGGGACCTAAGTGATGGTTTAGCGCATGGGGAGCTTGCCAAGCACGGGGCGAACCTGGGTCGATCCCTAACACTGCAAACTCACGCAAACCCACAGAGAGTGATTCGTATGGAGAGAGCTTAAAGTAAGCTCTGAACATCGACAGGGGAGCACCAACAAAATAACCAGAAAAAGAACTAGAGGAACAGCTACTGCATGGCTGTCCTCACCAGGACATTCACAGCTACTGTTGGACACACAGTCACAGCCTGGCACATGGAGCCCACACGGGTCTGTCCAGACAAGGTTGGCCCCGCACTGCTCTCACCAATGGCCGACAGGTGCTGGTAGGTCTCCAGCATCACGTCCCTGTAGAGCTTTCTCTGAGAGGTATCCAGGCATGTCCACTCCTCTGGGGTGAAGCTCACGGCCATGTCGGGGAAGGTCACCGTGTCCTGAGCCGACATACAAAGAGGGGCAGGAGTCAGGATCTGTCCCCACGCTGTTCCCTGGGCTGTGAAGCCAGGACCCCAGAGCCCTAGAGGGGCTCAGGGTCTGTCCCCTCGGGAGGAACCAGCTTCCACCTGAACTCCTGGCAGACGGGTCCCAACTTCTCTCTAAGACAGCTGCATCGATGAAAATATGAGGATGCTCTACTAGAAGGTTCCTGAAGGTGGCAGACTTGCTCCTGACCCCAGGGAATTCAACCACTGCTCCTATGAGCACTGCCGAGAGTAAAAACTGAGCACACAATCATTGTAACCAAATGAGTGACTCTGCTTTCAGCTCAAAACACTAAACATACGCCCCCTGCATCCCACAGTCCATGCTCTAGGGAGAAGGGGACACTCAATGTCCAGCTACCGACTGAAAGCTGTGCATGCACATATGAGCCTGTAGGAATCCTATCGTGGTTCAGGGACACCCCAAATGCCTCTCAAAGTGTCTTAAGCCCAACAGCTCTGTTGGCCCCAGTGATCCTTTTCTCTGTCTCCCTTGGACCAGCACATGCCCAGAACTGCAAACAGAGCAGCCAATGAATGCTGGACTGTGTGATAGAGCAGGAGAAGCTCTCCAGAGCGAGAAGGACAAAATAGTGGAAACACATATCCTGGGGCCTGAGTTACTCTAGCTGCCAGAGCATAAACAGGGCCAGCACACCCGGGGACCCATGATACACATCAGGTGGATAACCGGAGCACAGAGCCAAGAGGAAACCCTGAGCATCTCCCCTGTGGCACACAAATAAAATACGAAAAGAAACAAAGCAGCATGACTGTGTAACAGGACAGTGGGGTGGGGATAGTGGGTAGGGCTGGTGTTACCCGCCGTCCCATAGGGTCCCCTAAGCAGTGCCAGGTACAATGCCAGAGTGCAGAGCCAAGAGTATAATCCCCCAGAATCACTGCATGTTGCTCTGAAAACAAAACAAAATACCCAGACACCAGCCTTTGATGCCCAGAACCTCATATGGTCCTTAAGACATGTCAGGAGTCATCCTTGAGCACTAGTAATCTTTGAGCTGTTGTGGTCCAAAAGCCAAATACAACGAAACTGACACAAATGTGGCCTCATACTGCAGAGCCAGGTGCTCTCACAAGTCAGCAGGATCCTTCCTTAGCAATCAGAGACAGACAGCTCGGGAAGCCTGACGCTCCTCTCACTGCATCACCTCATTTTGTCACTCCTACCTGGCGTCGGTGTGTCCGATGGCACCTCACCATCTTCTCCTGCCTGTTTTTCCAGAGGATCAGAGACCTGGAGGATAAGTCAGAATTGTGAGCACTGGACAGGAGCAAAATCCCCAAGTTATGACCAGCCACAACCTGGGAGGGGGGGAGGCTCTGCACTTCAAAGTGAATCTGGAGACTCTACAGCAGCGAAATTTGGGCAAGGTCCCAACATGGCTTAGCCCGGCGGGTCGGGATGGCCAAGACCCCATCCTCTGCAGGTCCTGCACCCCAAAGCCCGCAGCCCCTGCACTCAACCTCGCGTCCACCTGCGGCTGCCCCAATGCGGAGCTTAAGGTGATCGTGGTTGCAGCGGCCCCCCTGGGTCACGCACTCACACCCGGCACCCCCACATCCCACTAGAGCCCCCACAAACCTCTCAAATCTCCGCGCACCCCAAAAGACTCCATCATACCATTGAACCACTGGATATCGGGGAACACAAGAAAAACAAGCACGAGAGGCCCCTTGAGCAGGCGTGGTCCCGTGACTCACAGCGTGAAGATGGGGAGGCACGGGGCGGTCAGGGAGGCAACCCCCGTCCTTCAACAAGACAAAATCAGCCTTCAAAGTCCCCTTCCTCACTGGGACCACACTTTGTAGTTCACCCACATGAACAAGGACTCTCTGACCCCGTTTCCAGGAAGAGAAGCACCAGGAAGGCCTCACTGTGATGTCACTTCCGGTGCTGCAAGCAGCCTTAAAGGGCCAAACTCCAGATGTGCAGAGAACCATTATCCCCACCCAGGTGAATCAGTGGCTTGAGGGGGATGGATTTGCATAAGGGAGTGTGGAGAGGCAGCTGCTGGAGTAGTTGGTCAGCGTGGGAGCTCGGGTAAGAAGTCCCCTGATGCTTTATTGGTCAGTCAAGTGTAGAGTCAATGTTCTCACACACAAGGCCATCAGGAAAACTAAAACAGGGTTGATCCGGGTAAAACAGGCAGGTAGGGAGTGGGTGGGGCACAGGACAGTGAGTTTACCAGGAAAGTAACAAATCAAGATGGGGGTAAAAGCGAGCCCTGAAGAGGAACTGGCACAACGCAGACAGAGAGCAGCCACCTGAGAACTGGACAGAACCTCGAAGAGGAAGAAAGTCTGCGAAGGACATCTGAGAGCACTTTCTGTGTTAATGCTCTACCTCTGACAGCACACGAGCAATGGAAAGTCACTGGCAAGGAAAGTTCAATGGGGGGCTTCAGAAATACATTTCAAACCCAGAGTATGGACCAGTCGTGACCAGTACAGAGAGTTAACACTTGCACTGAACTTGGTCAACTTGAGTTCCATCCCTGGCACCCCAAATGGTTGCCTGAGCACCACCAGAAGTGTCATGCGTGCTTCCAAAATCAAAAATATTACTGAAAAAGCATAAGGACCCATCCTAGAATGCAGGTATATACTAAGCTTACAGTTAGCAAACTGTCCTGGTAAAAAGGCCTTACTTAGCCTTTTCAACAACGTAAATGATTTATAGTATCATATGAGTACTAGATTATTGGGATTTTTACTACTTCCCAAAACAAAAAGTTTCAGGATTTTCCCCCCCTCTAATATTAGTGAAGTGAGAAGTGCTCTTTTTTAACTTTTTTTTTTTTTTTGCTTTTTGGGTCACACCTGGAATGCCCAGGTGTTACTCCTGGTTCATGCAGTCAGGAGTTACTCCTGGCGGTGCTTAGGGGACCATATGGGATGCTGGGAATCAAACCTGAGTCGGCCACATGCAAGACAAACGCCCTATACGCTGTGCTATCTCTACAGCCCCTATTTCATTTTTAAGTTTTTTTTTAAGGTAGAATAATGACAGTGTTAAGAAAGCAAATCACAGGGTCATTCCATGACGGACTCCCCAGAGGCCAGGAAGGAGAGCCGTGTGTGCAGGTGAATGTCAGGGACCCTCACTGTCTCGGGCGCTGGGCAGTGTGTGGGTGCCCTGAGCTCATGTGAAATGTGCTGCTGACCCCTGGGGCCTCGGGCACCTGGATCCAGTCATCTGTGCCGTGCTCTCTTGCCTTTCACTACCTTGGACAGTCCATCATGAAATGACCTTTTGATTTTCTCTCGACTCTGGTGTTATTCTTCCTCAACTGTCAGTCCTCAAGGCTCCTCCTTCCCGCCAGGAGATGGCCGCAGGCTTCAACCTGGAATGCTCTTCTCCCAGAGACAGAGACATGGATTGGTGACAAGAAAAAGGTAACAAGAGAACCCCGTGTGTCCCTGACATAATGGGTCAAATTACTGAAAGGGCATGAACAGAATATCCACGCACAGCCTGTGTCACTGAATAGGCAAGGCACCCCAGATCAAGGAAAAAATCTCGGAAACATGTCACTTGTGTCTGAATCATGGCACCTGCCAGGGTGCGTACAAGGCTACCACACCCTGGTGGTCCTGATGCCTGTCAGGGGTGAATCTGCAGCACAGAGCCAAGAGGACATCCTAAGCACTCCACTACAGCACAAAAAATACGAAAGAAAACAAAACAGCAGGCTGGAGTAACAGGACAGTGGGTAGGGTTGGTAATCCCCAACGTCGCATATGTCCTCCCAGGTCCGGCCAGGTGCAATGCAAGGGTGTACAATCAGGAGTAACCCGAGAATCACTGGGTATGGCCCGTCCCCATCAGCACCCTCCAAAACAAAACAAGGCAAGATCAGCCTGGGATTGCTGGCTCGGTTCCCTAGTAATCGCTTATAAAAAGGCTTAATGGCCTCTGGGTGAAGTGCAACAATCTTTACACACTCTCCTCTAACAAAAGTTTTTGGAGCATTTTCAGTGGTTTATTCAAAAGAAAAAATACAAAATAAATTATTTCAGTTCTGCTTTGGAGCAGGGGTTGGGGTACAGGATGGAAACATCCAAAATATCGTGGTGGGAAGGTGTAATGGTGGTGGGATTGGGGCTCGAATATTAAATGTAATCAAATATTGTGAATTACTTTATAAAAATAATGTAAAATTTAAAAAAAATTAAAGAAGCAATGATGGGCTTGGACCAAAATACTGAACACAAAAAACTCGACCCCGAGGGCCCATAATGACTAGGGATGAGAGGGGGACACTCAATGTCCAGTGAGCAACTCGGAGTTGTGTGTGGACATTTGTGCCTAGAGGACTCTGAACCCAAGTTCAGGGCTGCCCCAAATTCCTCTCAAAGCAGGCAAAAGTGACCTGACCCCCAACATTTCTGCCATCCCCAAAGATCCTCTGCTCCGTCTCCCTGGTACTGGCACATGCCCAAAACGGCACACAAAGCAGCGAGTGAACATGAGACTGCGGTGCTGAGCAGGTGAGGCTCTCCAGAGCGGGAAGGACAAAACAGAAGAAACGCATGTCCGGGTTCCTGAGTCACTGTAGCTGATAGGGCACATATGGGGCCATGTGGCCTGGGTGCTCTTATGCCCTTTAGGGGTGAATCCAGAGCAGAGAGAAAGAGGAAGTCCTAAGCACCTCCACCGTGGCACAAAAATAAATCTGAATGAAGAGTGGATAGGGTTGGGTGATCCTGGCGTTCCACATGGTCCCCCAAGCACTGTCAGGGGCAATGCTGGAGCACAGAGCAAGGAGAAATCCCAAGAATCACTAGGTGTGGTCCCCAACCTTCCCAAATAGAACAAAGTCAAAGAAGTCAGTCTTGGATCTGCGGCACCAGAGTACGAGTCCTGGCAGAAGTATAACTTGAGCAGTGAGCTTGGAGTACTCCTCAGTGGAGTATGATTCAAACCCAAATACAAGAAAACAAATAAACAAGGACAAAAGCAGCCTCAAAAACAGTAGATCCAGTGCTCCCTCCTGAAAAAACTCTAGAGACAGTCAGCTCTGAAGGCCTATGCACTCCTGTCACTGCATCATATAATCTTATCACTTTCCTTCTCCCTGTGGACGGTGTGTCAGACAGGAAAACATCATCTCCTCCCACCTATAATTCCCGATAATCAGCAGGAAGCTCCACGCAAAGGTCTGTGAGCATGAGAGTGTTGCACAAACCCCAGATTCCTGACCAGAAGTTTCTGCTTTGGAGTCTGAAATTGCTCTCAGGGAGGGCAAGGCAAGCACCTGACCTGCTCTCCTAATCTCACGGGCCGTAGTTCCACTTGAACTGAAAATGTTTTGATATCTAAACATATAGTGCAACAGAGAAGAATTAGGCCCCGGGCCAGAGCAACAGCATATTGGGGAGGGCACTTGCCTTGAAGGCAGCTGACTCTGGTTTAATCCCAAACATCCCATAGGATCCCCCAAGCCCACCTGGAGTGACTCCTGAATGCAGAGTCAGGTTAGTCCAGTACCCAGAGCACTGCTGGCTGTGGCCCCAAAACAAAAACACACAAGTAAAAAGTGAATTGTGTAGTTAATCGGAAAAAAGAACACAACTTTCTGGACTTTTCCCAGCATAAAAGCATTTTTATGATGGCTACAGAGATAGCACAGATCAGGAGGTGCTTGTCTGGCACAAAGCTGACAAGGGTTGAATCCCCATCACCCCACAGATCCCCAAACCTAGAGCGATCAATGACAACAGAGCCAGGGGTAAACTCCACTAGGCGTGGCCAACCAAAACTAAATTTAGGTGTCAGAACTATAGTCTGGTAGGGAATAGGCCTTGTATACAGCTGACCTGTGTTCAGTCCCTGGCACCACACTGGGTATCAAAAGCAGCAACCACAGGGTATGGCCAGAAAAAAAAGTTTTTGTTTATGAGTCAACCTCCATCAGCCAGTTTTGGAGAATGCAGGTCAGAGTTGGGTTTTG
Source organism: Sorex fumeus (assembly GCF_029834395.1). Lineage (NCBI taxonomy): Eukaryota > Metazoa > Chordata > Mammalia > Eulipotyphla > Soricidae > Sorex > Sorex fumeus. Next base: position 813,785 of record NW_026606171.1, on the reverse strand, counting down.
GAGCCACAGGTGGCAGATCTTTGGGCTCACCCAGGTGGTACCTGAGAAATCCTGTGTTGTGTAGGAGATTGTACCGTGTGACAGGCTGCTTGCAAGGCCAGGGCCTGCACTCCTGGCCTATCACTGACCCTAGGAATTCAAAGTCTATGTAAGTACTGTGAACCTTATGAGAAGGATACAGACATGAAACAGGGATGAGGCCCAGCTAGTAGACGTCCAGGCAGGGCTGCTGGCACCTGAGGCCTCCCGGTGCACAGCTGAGCCAGAAGAACAAACTGCAATTTCAAAGGTGTGCAGGGGTCAGAAAGAGAACACAGTTTATGGCAGGGCACTTGTCATGTATGCGGCAGACTCAACTTCATACCCTGCATCACCAAGGAGTGATCCCAGAGCAAAAGCCTGCACAGCCAATCCCCCTCCTGCCCAAATAAAGACAATGAGCAATTTATCTGTCAACAGCAAAGGTGTGAAATCAAGTAATATATTTGCAAGGGTCAGTCCTATGGGTTTTTTGTTTTGTTTTGGGACCGCACTCAGAAGTGCTCAGAGCATACCGGTCAGGTTTTCAGACTATATGATTTTACTCCTATGGGTACGTGATTTTATAAAAGAAAAAGGGGATGAAAAATTACACTTGGGGCTAGAGTGACAGTACAGCGGGCAGGGCATTTGAGTTGCACACGGCTGACCTGGGTTTGGTCCCTGGCATCCCATATGGTTCCCTGAGCCCCGCCAGAGTGATTCCTGACTGCAAAGGCTGAGTGCAGAGCCAGAAGTAATCCCTGAGCATTGCCAGTGTGACCCAAAAAGTGGGAAAAAAAAGAAAAATTGCACTTATCACAAATGAAATTTTAAAGTCTATAATTTCGCTCAGAGCCTCCAACTGCTTCCTTTCCTCCTAACAGCCTCTTGTTCAAAGGACTCAAGAATGTTCATATCTAAGAATTTCCAATTAAGGTATGAAAAGAGGGGCATGAGGAAACACAGCAGAATGAAGTAGACCTGGCCAACTGAAAGCCCAGAGGGCCTTCCCTGGTACCCCTTATCCACTAGTCCCCTGGCAGGGCACAGACCTCAAGCACTGCCAGGTATGGTCCCAAATTTCACCTCATCTGCTCCCCAAGTAGTGAGATAGACCCAGGGAGAGGAGCTCAGCGGGCAAAGCACCTGCTTTACCTTTGGGGGACATGGCATGGCTCCCCCTGTATCCCAGACACACAAAGATCGGGGGACAGACTCTGACTATCTCCAAGTTTGTAGCAAACAGCGGGGGGGGAAGACAGGACAAAAACCCCAACACCAGAAAAAGAATTTCAAAGAATGCTCGCGTGTCAAGACAAATTCTGGAGTGGGAGGGTTGCGGCCATAACTAGTGATGCTCAGGGGACCCTCTGGCGAGTCGAGGATAAGCTTGGTCACTGCAAGAAAGACAAACGCCCTCCTGACTATGCTACTGACCGGCCCCTAAGAGTGAGACATTTAAAACCTATTGCAGCTGGTCCCTGGAAAATCCCTTTCTGCAAGTACTCAGTTCAACAGCAGGGTACACCCCTGGTCTGGGAGAGGTGAACAGTGAGGGATGCTTGGAATCATGACAAGTGAGGCAGAAATTCTTTTTTCTGAGGAAATATAATCAAACAGGGTTAGCAAAGATAGTAAGATGACAGGGTGCTTTTCTTTCAAGCAGCTAAACCGGGGTCAATATGCAACAGTGCATATGCTCACCCACCCCAGCACTTTTAAAAATGATGCCTGAGTTGAGAACCAAGAGTAAGCTCTGAGCAACGAGTCGTGCTGTGGCCCAAAAACGTACAATAAAATAAATTATAAAAACATTTCTTTGTAAAGGGATTGGAGAGGGTAGTACAGTAGGTGAGGTGCTTGTCTTGCACTCGGCCAAACGAAGTTTGAATCCTGGCATCGCAATAAGGTTCCCTGAACCCAGCAGGAGTGATCCCTGAAGGCAGAGGCAGGAGAAGTAACTGAGTCTCGCAGTTCTACTCCTCCATTCTAAATAATTAGTTCATTTAAATGAATAAAGGCGTGTGGCCAATACTGATTCTAAATTACATTACTAGAGGGTTTAGAGCATATTCTAGAAGTCTCCGAGCTACTTCCTGCTAAGATTGCACACTTGCCTGCAAGGCCCGCTGTGGCATAGCACAGCCCTGAGGCACCCCCTGCCGATCCCGCTCCTCCCAGCCCTGAGTTGTCTTAAATCTCTGCACGCTGGGGCCTGAGTGACAGCATAGACAAAAGAGCATTTGTTTCAAGGGCAGCAAATTCTGGGCATCCCGTACGGTTCCTGGTACCACCAGGAGTGCTTGCTGAATGGAGAGCCAGGAGTAACCCACGTGCATCGCTGGTTGTGACCCAAAGAGCAAAATAAGAAGATTCCCACCTCCCTGTACTCCCAGAACCCACTGAATGCACAAGGAACAAGTGAATTATCAAAGGCTCTGGCAAGGGGGGGGCTAAAGCAATAGCACAGAAGGTAGGGTGTTTGCCTTGCACGCGGCCAACCCGGATTCCCAGCAACCAGTATGGTCGCCCGAGCACCACCAGGGGTAATTCCTGAGCGCAGAGCCAGGAGAAACCCCTGTGCATTGCCGGGTGTGACTCAAAAAGCAAACAAACAAACAAAAAAGGCTCTGCCAAATGCTTTTGAGCCATCAGCACATAAATGTGCCCTGCCCGTCCCCCCTCCCACCCCATCACTGGCCCCCGGCTCTGGGCTCACTCCAGGCTGGTCCTGGGACGCTGTGGGGTGCCGGGATCGAACCCAGCCGGCCGCGTTCCCCCCTTATGCATCGTTCTAAGTAAGTTCTCCTCAGAAACAAGGACCATTTCTCCCTCAAAATCAATTTATAAACAAAGTTTTCGGCAGCAGAGCTCGGTGTGTCCCGGGTGAGGGGCCGCCACCCCGGGCCACCGCCCCGGAGCGACCCCGCCGCCCACAAGGCGGAGACCGCGGAGGTTCAGGCGCTCAGAGCAACCCCTCGGGCAGCTGGCGGGAAACCGACCTTCCCCGACCCCCCAGCCCCCCTGGGTGCCCCCTCACCCGCTCCTCACCTTCCACACCTAAGCCGGCCCGCCGGCACTTCCGCCCCAACTTCCAAGATGCGCAGGTAAAGAGGGTCCCGATTATGTGATGTCATCAGCCTGCGCCCAAAGCCTTAAAGGGCCAGGCTTCAAATATTCCTGACAAGGTACTTTCCTGGTCAGAAAGGTTTATTTTTGCCCGTCTCTGGAATAGGATCAAGTGATCGGGACATCTGATGTTTGCTAGGTCTGGAATAGATGGAGAGTGACGGACTGGACAAATTGCATGTCGATTAGAAGTCTTTGTTTTGACGAAGGTACTAAAATTCACAAAGATACTTTGCGAACAGCCACGCAGACCATCTCTCTGAGTCCCCAGGTTCATTTGTATCGCACTGAAAGTCCAGGTCTTGAGTAGCTTCAACTGTTTATTTTCACAATGATTGAAGAGAGCTGGAAACTAAGTGAAACACATGGCTCAGAAAGGGGTCAGGGGTAGCCCAGAAGGGGACTCAGGGACTGGTGATGACTGGGAAGACGTTTGTGTACGCAAAAATTCCTGTGTCTGTATTTGTGTTCAGAGCAAAGGGGCCTCTTAAGTTATTCCTCGAGAGCTATATGCAGCAACTCTTCAGACAGTGCTCAAAGTCTACATAGAAGTGATTCTAAATGGATCAGGCATATGAACAGAAAGTCCCTTAACTGCTGAGCAGCTAAATAGTCTTTTGATATTTTAGTACTTGATGATTTATTAAGCTATAATTCTTCAAAATTTGAACCAGTGAGCAAGAATAACTGTACAGTAGTTGTGCAGGAGAAAGCCTCCTTTTCAGACATGTTGATCTATTGATCTATTGCTTGGCTATGATGATTTGTTGCTTGTTACAGTAAGAATATGAAATTTATTTAGTTTACAAGTTTACTTTTCAGCGGAGTTATTCCATAAACATACTCAACTTCTTGTAACCATTCCACTAGAGTGCCAGAACGTCACAGAGTGCAAATAGGCACAATAGGTTAGGGTCCCCCCAAAGTGAGATGGTAAACATCAATAGCTGATTTTTTTGTGTATTCGCTTTTCTTTGTTTCAGTAACTATGCTTGCCTCACTATGCTTATATAAATTTACGGGGTACCAGGATGTGGGTCTGGTGAATTTAATTTTGTGGCTGCTTATGAAAAGGATAGGGGCATCAGGATGTGCTTTTTTCTAACCAACCGACTGTGCTTCTCTTGGGAGGCTGCTGCTTTGCCTAGCAGAACAGCCTGCAAGCTGGTGTGAACAAACACTCCAAATTTTGGAGTTCATTTGAGATTTGATGGTGTGGGGACCCAACATTTGAAGTCCCTGGGATGTCTGTGAAGGGCCTTCAAAGGACCTGCTAGTGCTGGCGATCTTCTCTCTGGTTCCGAGAGTCAGGTCTGGGATGGTGTAGAAGGCTGGACGCAGCACAACCTCCCCTATCTTCAACTTCCACTATCTTCCCACTACAACACTGTCCTCCCATTGTTCATAGATTTTTCTCAAGCAGGCACAATAATGTCCCCATCGTGCGACTTGTTGTGACTGTGCTTGGCATATCTAATACACCATGGGGAGCTTGCCACGCTTTGCCGTGAAGGCGAGATACTCTCAGTAGCTTCCCAGGCTCTCCGAGAGGGGCGGAGGAATCGAACTTGGAGGAGCCTCAAGGGCCACGTGCAAGGCAAACGCCCAACCAACTGTGATATCTCTCCAGCCCAACTACTACACTATTCTGATGGAAATATAGTTCTAAACATTTTAGGTTTAACATTGGTACGTCCTTCCTCCCTTGCCACAGGGAGCTTAGGTTTACCACAGTGCTCCTGAGGTACTCCCATTCTTCTGTGTTTCTCTGTAACTTCCTTCTCTGTGATTTTCTTTCCAACTGGCCTGTCACCTTTTTCTCCTAATCAGACTCTGTTAATTTGTAAGGTCTGAATCCTCAGAAATATGAGTGAAAAAACCTCTTTTCTTTTCTCCTTATGTCCTTTGCATAGTTAATTTAGAGCAATGTCCTTTTTGTATACACATAGGAAGATAGTTAATACTCTGTAACTTGGGAGTTAATTGACTCCAAATAATGCTTCATACCTGGGCATCTGCTTTCTTATTCTAAGCCTCCTAGCACCCCAAAAGCAGTGTCACAATGAGGGACTGGATGGACCCAGGGCTAGCTGTGAGGTACCCTGGCATCAAAATGGGCTAGACCAAAGAACCATATAAGTTAAGAGCATGGTCATGGACAAATTTTGTCATGATCTAAAAGTAACAACTAGATTGGTACCATGCTAGGTACCACTTGTGATTGCTTTCAATAGAAGAAAAAAATTAAAGTACTTTATTGATATGAAAAATAATAGATTTTTTTTCAGTTTCAGTACCCAGTAAGGATAAGTGTCTTTTATTCCCAGGGTAAGACTCTGGGTTTCCTCCTTGCAGTGTCCAGAGATCAGAGATGTAATGGCAGGGAGAGAGCCCGGACCCCACACCTCTCAAGTCACATGTTTGCTCCACTGAGCTATCCCACTCTGTATAATGATATTCATTTTTGACTGTGTGAATCTTCCCAGCTCACACATATTCAGTGACCCTATTCCCAAGTCAGATTGCAGCTATGCCAAATCCTGAAGCTGTGGTTTGGGTTCTGAAATAAATCACAGCAAGTCAGGGAAGAATTATTCGAATGACACCTGGGTGAACAGACCGAGCAGGTGGATGACATCTCTGTGGTTCTCACAGTCCAAACAGGCCCAGAGTAAAGGGGAGATCCATTGGGAATATCGCTGGGAGGAGCGTGGCAATCACACACTAGCCTTTTGGCTTTTCTATTTGACTAGATCCAGGGATATCTGGTTTCATATAGCATACTGCTAATCATACCCAGTGCAAGGCAAGCACCCTCCCCACTATACTATAATTTCAGCACAAACTAGCTTTATTATGGGCTCACTCAATGACTTTCTAACATAAAAGCGAAAGAATATTTCATAGTGGGTCAGGTGCTAGTGTAGACCAATGGTGTCTGTTCGCTCTAAGAACACGAAGAGCCTCAAATCTATCATTCATGATCTTGATGAAGAAGTCTGACCATCTGGTAGATGGGCGGCCACGCGGTCTTTTGACATCCTGTGGAATCCAGTAGGTAACAGCTCTAGTCCAGCAGTCGTCTCTAAATCTCATTACGTGACCAGCACATCTGATTTTGACACCTTGGCAAACGAGACAGCATCCCTGATTCTTGATCATCTACAGAGGTCGGAACTCCGGATTCTTTCTCTCATTTGAGTGAAACGTGATATTCCAAGCATAGATCTTTCAATTCCTCTTTGGGATACCCCAATAGCGTTCTCATCCTGTTTGCGTAGGACCCAGGTCTCTGAGGTGTATGTTAATGCATGAAGAACAGTGGTATCAAAGAGATGTGCCCGGAGCCAGAGGATCTTCGTACTCTTAGCTATTTCTTCGACGCACTTGAAGGCGTTCCAAGCCGCTCTCTTCCTCCTGTGCAGCTCGGGGACCAGGTCATTTGTCATGTTGACTTCTTGACCTAGGTACACATAGCTGTTGCATTCGAAGATGGACGTTCTGTTTAGAGCGAATGGGGCATCCGGAATGAGACTGTTTCTCATAAACACTGTCTTCATAAGATTAAGCTGTAGTCTGACCTTTCCACACTCACAGTCAAAGTTGACCAGCATTTTTGCCACTTGGCTAATGTTTGGTGTTACTTAAACAATATCATCAGCAAAGCGGAGGTAGTCTACTTACCGACCATCTATCTTCATTCCTACTCCTTCCCATTTGAGTCGCATGATGTTCTTGAGGGTGGCACTGAAGAGTTTCAGTGAAATGGTATCACCCTGCCAAACCTCTCTCTTGACAACAATGATTACTTCTTTGTAGAATTGTGAGATCCTGGTAGTGAATCCGTAATATAGCTCACATAGGATCTTGATGTATTGAGTTTCAATGCCCTGATTGGCTAGGGATTGGCTGCTTCCATCTCAACAGAATCAAGGGCCTTCTTTAAACCAATGAACCTTAGACAGAGCGGCATCTTGAACTCCCGGAAAACCTCAATGAGCTTGGTTATCATTTGGATATGGTCAATGGTGTTGAATCCTGTACAGAACCCGGCTTGCTTGCATGGTTGTTCGTCATCTAGTGTTCTGCCAATCCTATTCAGGATGACCCGAGTGAACAACTTGTAGATGACAGACAACAGGCAGATCAGGCTGTAGTTGCCAATGTCATGAATGTCTCCCTTCTTGTACAGTAGTACAGTCCTGCTGGTTTTCCATTGGGACGGAACCTTGCATTCACACAGGTAGCGTGTGAAGAGCAAAGCCAGTATACTAATGAATAATGACGGCAGGTTCTTCAGGTGTTCAGGTCTGACCTTGTCTGGGAGAGGTGCTGTTCGTTTCTTTATTGACAAAATGGCGTGTCGGATTTCGGAAGGGAGAACATTGGGATCGACATATTCATCCTGTGAAATTTGGTATGTCGGCAGGTGGACATGGCTATCGAAGAGATTTGAGTAGAAGTTATGGATAACCTTCTCCATTGCCCTTCTGGAATATGTGAAATATCCATCAGGACGTCGTAGGGCAGTCATCTTGGTCTTGTAGTTGCTGAAGGACAGGCAGGCGTTATGAATACTTTTCCTGGCTTCTGCTGCATCTACCAGCACTTCTGCTCATCTCTCTTTGAGGTCATCCTTGATCGCATCTCTGCACTGCTTTGCGAGCTTGGACATTCGCTTGCAGTTGCCTGAGGCATGCGCTAAACCATGTTGGTGAATTAGCTCAAGAGTTTTCAAAGACAGGCGTTTATTTGTGGCTATCTCTCTCTTGGTGTTCCTCGCACAATCATGGAGGTGCTGAACCAGTGATCGTATTCCTTGTCAATATTGTCAACAATGACATCTTCTCATGTTGCCGCAATAGTGCCAAAGAGCTCCCAGTTGGTTATCATTCTGGGAGTTCTCTTCTTAAACTATGCAGCCCTTTCTCCCTGCTCTGTGAATTAGAATTTTGCACGCAGGAGGCGGTGGTCCGATCCTGTTTGGAATTTTGGGACAACAGCCACATTGGTCAGGCAAAACCGGTACAGCCCCCACAGAACAAGATAAGCGGAACTCTGAGACCTTGGACTCCAGGCTCAATGGACCCGGGGACAGAGATTCTCTGCTTGCTCCCACCAACCACATGTGATGAAGGGATTAAAATCAGGATCCCCACCCTAACCTGCCCTGTCTGTTTCCACCAACCACCAGAGACCCAGGGATTGGATTGCGCACAGAAGACCCACTCTACCCCTAGTGTTGCCAGATAAATATCTCACCGGCAGACCTCCACTATCTGCACTACCTCCACTAACCAGCCACCGCCACGCTCCAGGCCGCTTTCCGGATCGCGCGGCTGTGCGACACATCATAAGACACTAAATGCCCATCTTCCAGAATTGCCGTACCATATTTGATAAGGTTCAAATATGGTTTGAACCATGGGAACACCTACAAGGGCAATTAGAGGCTGCCCCAAAAGCCTCTATCCCTCTCAGAGAGCCTGGCAAGCTACCGAGAGTATTCCGCCTGCACAGCAGAGCCTCACAAGCTATCCGTTGTGTATTTGATATGGCAAACACAGTAATTACAAAGGGTCTCATTCCCGTGACTCTGAAGGCATCACCAATATGGCAGCATTGCGATGGATGAGAAAGGAGAGGACGATAAAATCTCAAGGCTGAACTAGGCTGCCACACCGAAGGAAGACAAAAATGATTGTCTGTACTTTCAATGCACTTGTGCTAGCAACAGATACATCCATCAAGGACCTGATGGTACAAGCGCAAAAGATCAAGTAGAACATCATTAGTCTGACCGAGACAAGAAGGCACCAATCTCATCACGCCATTTTCAACACTAGAGAAGAATTGTTCCTCGGAACATGCGATAAAAGTGTGGAAAGAGAAGTAAAATTATTTGGTTTGTTTTGAGTCACACACAGCAATGTATAGGGTTTATTCATGGCGCTGGGCTGAGGAAATACTCGTGGCCATGCCTGGGGACCATAGTGGATGTCAAGTATGTAACCAGCAGTGATTCCTGAGTGCAGAACCTGTAGTCACCATGTGCATCACCAGCTGGACCAAAAAATGAAACAAAGCAAAAAAATTAAGTTGGACTCATAATAAATAAGACCCACAACTGGGGAGATACTCCAGCAAATTGGGGCTCACTTGTAACATACACATTTAGCATACTGACTACCGTCCATTCCTCCAGGGTGAACCTCACAGCCACATCGGGGAAGGTCACCAAGTCCTGAACCAACATACACAGGGGACAGGAGTGAGGCAATCCTATCCCATACTATGGTGTAGGGCCTGACCACAGCTACCTCAGGCATAAGACAGAAAAGTGGGAAGAATGAATAATTGCCTGATTGTTGATTTACAATGATTCTCGGCAACATTATGGTTGATGTCTGCCATAACCCCTCCAAAATAGGGCCTCTGGGCCAAGCCAGAATCAGAGCAACGACTGAGACAAAGGTGAACCTTGGCAGTCCAGAGTGAGGGGTTGTTATGTATGTATGCATGCATGTATTTAATTTACTAAAGAGAAAAATCCCCAACTGCTAATAAAATTTTAGGATTAAAATTGATGAGCAAACAAACTTGCAGTATCAATAGATGTAGAAAATGCTGCCGTCCCTTATGGTTCCTCGAGCACTGGCAGATGGAAATCCTTAGTACAGAACCAGAAATAACCTGAGAATCACTGGGTATGGCCCCTCCCCTTCAATATCTTTAAGAAAAACAAACAAATAAGTCTAATGGTGTTGGACCCCTGGTACTCCATATGTTGTCCCCCAGTCCTGTCAGGAGTGACCCTTGAGCACCATTAATGTGGCCCTTTAAATCAACAGAGAAAAAACAGAACAGTGGCTTCAAACAGAGAGATGATCAATCAGGCCACGAGCCAGATCACCCATCGCCTTCTTGAAACAATCAGAGTCTATCGGCCTGGGAAGCTTGTGCAACATGTCACTGCACTGCGTCATCTTCTCACTCTACTGCCTGAAGATGGTGTGGCAGAGGCCAGATCACCATCTCCTGCCTGTTTTTCCTGTGGACCAATAGGAGGCTCTCTACAAGGCCCTGAGTTGTGGGCACCAGAGAGGAGCACAACCAGCCATGGCCCCCCACCTGACCAGAAGTCCCTACATTGGAGCCAGAAAGGTAGTGACCAGCCGGATGTTTGGACACTGGCTCACAGAACAATCCACGGGGAGACACGGCCTGATGTTCCTATCTTTCAGGGGACAGAGAAGTGGGTTGTGACCCGGCTGCCTGGACAAGAGCAGTTGAGGTCTGCAGGGGAGGAAACTGCAGCGCTGCCCGAGCCCCGGGACTCTACCATGGGAACAACACAGGAAAGTCCCTAAGGCCAGAGACTAACTCTGAGGCCAGGAGCTCCCGCGCAGAAGCAGCCCCTGCATGCCCCAGTGACCACAGCATGGTTATTGGCTCTGCTGTGGGAGCAGCCACAGGGACTCAGGGTGGACAAACCTTAAGCTGCCCTCTTGCAGAGTGGATAGGACATGGGCCTAGGCACTCACTTCCAGGGACCAAGGTTACTTCTGGGCTCCTGTAGGCCCCAGAATGTCCCAGCTCTGACCTTTTGGACCTGGACCTATTCTGATCGTGATTTACTCTAATCCACCAATCATCATATGAGCCTCATCCAGCACTTGCTCTTATTTTGCAAGAATCAATCTGAAAACCATGTAAACAGTGTGTTGTATGACAAAACTATCCAAATAACCAGGGTGTTTACTATGAACCATGATGTTACGTGTGTCTAAGAAATGGAATTTCTAGAGTGAGTCTACTTTTAAACCATGAATATTATATCTTGGGGCCTGGAATGGTAATACTGCGGGTAAGACATTCACCTTGCACTTGGCTGACCATGGTTCAATATGATAGAACATATATGGACCCTGACCCTTATAGGAAATGATCCCTGAGTTCATAGGCAGGAATAAACCAAGGACAATGAAGGGTGTTTACCAAAAACAACTTCAAAATCAACTTCAAAAGGCAACGCTAATGACACAAAACAACAGCAATGAAAATTACTCAAGTGTGAATTCTGAGGCGCCCACACCAGGTCGATGTAAAGAATAGTAAGTTTGTAGGTCACATGGTAACATGTTGGGTGTTTTTCACTCCAAAGAAACAAAGACACAGGGACCAAATCAACTGATGTCCAATGGATAGTGCATAGTCACCCTTTAATTCAGAACCAAATAGCATACTTAGAGAACATCTGAGGGCATCTGAGGTACAGAACTGCACGTATTGTGATTGACCATTGACAGAGGTCAAGCGTTTCAACAGAGACAATCTTTGGAGGAATTAACTCAAGGACACATAGAAAGACCTGGGTTGGCTGCTTGCAAGAAAAGTACCCTACTTTTTGTACTATTGCTCTGGCCCTTTCTAAGTGAATTAAACACATCAGGAGTCACCCTGAACAAAGCTTCCCCAACAACACCCCCTTCCCAGAAATCAACTATTTTTCTTAAAAAAGGAAAACGAAACTTTACCCCCAGTACTCACAACAGCTGGGGGTTGTCTGGTCATGGAAAGATTACATGTGTGGGGTACTTTGCAAGTGGACCTTAAGATGGAGAAATTCTTGACCTAAGGGAAAAAACCACAAAAGCTGGGACCAGAGACAGTAAGTGGGTAAGGAACTTGCCTTGCATGCAGCCAACCGAGATCAATGCCCGCCATCCCTTATAGTCCCCGAGTACCAGGAGCAGGAACTCCCGACTACAGAGGCGAAAGTAAACCCTGACCACCTCCAGATGTGGTACATGAGCCGAACAGAAATAATAATAATGAAAAAGTTTCATTTGCAAACCTCATGCACCTGTAAGGACAAAGACACTGGGTGGCCTCACCCCATTAGGGCAGTCAAACAAAGGACAGAGGACAACTGGGTCTTCTGCTGCAGTGGGGCTGGGGCTCTGCCCTTCTAAGTGAATCTGAAGGTGCCACACTAAGGATTCCATGGCCAAAGGCTCCAGACAGGGCCAAGAACAGTCCGGTGCTGGCAGGTTCAGGAGGGCTAAGCCCCACCCTCTGCAGGTCCTGCAGCCCCAGACCCACCAGCCTTTGACCGTTCCAAGCTGCTGGAGGAGATCCTGGCCAAGGGGAACCCCGAGGATCACTTGTTCACACCTGCGACCCCTGCGCCTGGCACAGCCCCCACTGCACCATCCAAAGCCTCTGGGTCCCCTGAAATCTTTCACCTTACCTCACAACAGGAACTGCCTGGACATCCTGAACAGTGGAAAACAAGCGTGAAAGCACCCCCCAACTTGTTGCAGCCCCACCACTCACAGTGCCAAGACGTGGGGCGCTCACCAGAGGCCACTTGCGTTCTGCCAAAAAATCGGCCTCACAGTTTCCCTGTCATGCCAGGCGCCATTTCCTCCTCTACCCAGGAGACCAAATGGCGGCCAGAGCCAGGCAACCACAACTAGCACAGGAAGGATTTCTGAAGGGTCCGTCTATGACATCATTTCTGCTTCTGCCAGGAGCCTTAAAGGGGCATAGTCCAGATGCAGAGACCCTCTTTGCCTTCCCAGGTGAATTCGTGCTGCAAGCGGGATGGACTGGATAAAGGAGTGGAGAGGCAGCTGCTAGAGTGTTTGCTCATACGGAGGGGGCCTGGGGATAAGGAGAGGAGTCCTGATACTGCACTGGTCAGTCAAACATTGAAACAATACTCTCACACACAGTCCATCAGGAAAAACACATGTGGGTTGATTCAAGGTCAAACAGGCAGGTTGGTGCATGCAGCAGACATTGAGTTGTGTGAGGAAGTAATCAGGATGGGGTGAAAGCAGTGGAAATGGCAGCCTTCTATGACCCTCAGATTCCTCCATGGAGCACAGAAAATTCCCTAGAGGCCCAGACAGGTGCCTCAGGAGTTCCTGAGTACCAGCACGCCCTGCAGGCAGGCAGCAGTGCTGACCCTGGGAACCACAGCCTGGAATGTGGCTCTGCCATGGGGAAAGACTGAGACTTAGGGTAGACAAACCTTCAGCCACTCTCTAGCAGGGTGGACAAGGACATGTGCCTGTGCACTCTGTCCATGGGAACAAGGTCACTTCTGGGTCCAGATGATCCTGAGGCACAGCCGTGCTCTGTTTCACTGGACCTGGGCACATCTGAGTCCTGATTTACTCTAATCCTGCATCAGCACATCTGCGTGAGTCTCATCCTATGCTCGCTCCTGTTGTGCAGGAATATATTTGAAAATGGTACAATTACCCAGGTTTATAGAAAATAAATCCAAATAACCAAGGTATTTATTTACTATGAACTGTGCCTGACATTTAGAAGTTCTCAAGGCTACTTATAATGTAAATATTCGATTTTGGGGGTGGAGTGGCCTTACACTCAGCTGACCCAAGTACGATACTTGGCCACCCTGGACCCTGGCTGCAGTGATCCATGAACTGAGCCGGAAGTAAGGGTAGATCCCTACAAGGAGTGGTCAAAACTACAGCAACAACAGGACAACTCTAAGGAAGCAAAGCAAACAAACAAACAAAAAATCACGTGCAAAGACAAACTAGAGAGGAACATTTAAATAGTAAAAGAGTGGGTTCTTAAAACTCTGTTTTATGGTATTTCCAGAGTTTCCTAGAATCTTTATTATTCTCCTTTCTTGCAATCACAAGTTTCCTGTGTGTACAAGTGTGTATGTGTGTGTGTGTGTGTGTGTGTTTTTCCTTTGAGCCAGAACAAGCATTGCTCAGGGGGTATTCCTAACTCTGCACTCAGGGTTTCACTTCTGGAAGCTTTGGGGATCATTAGGATGAAGGGGACGGAACCCAAGTTGACTGTGTGCAAGGCAAGTATATGCTGTACTTTTGCTCCGCCCCTTCCTACATAAATTTCTTCCAAAAATACCAGGAGTCCTATACAAAGCCCCCCCCACACATAAATATCTTCCTTCAAAAAAAAGAAAAAATTAAAAAAAAATCTTTACCCTCAGTATTTTTCCCAATAGCCACAGGTCACCCACTCAGGAAGAGATGACGAGTGGAGGGTGCTTTGCAACTTGACATGAGGGAGATGACACTCGTGATCTGAAAAAAAAAAACACCAGTATTTTGGTGGGACAGACAATGAAGTCTGTAGGACACTTGCCTTGACCCGGTAAATTCTCCGCATACCTATGTGCCGCAGTAACACCAGCAGGAATCATACCTGAGCCTAGAGCCAGAGGAAGCCCTGAGCATCTCCGGGGATGCTCCCTCCCCCCAACACACCAAAGAACCCCCAAACTAAAAATAGCCCCAAGAGAACATGTTCACTGGCAAACCACAGCCACCTGCAGGTCCACTGCTCCCGAATGTCATGGACCAACACGGCGGCAATGAAAATGATGAACAGCAAGGGGACCCTTGCCATCGGGGGAAAAAGGGGGCTGCAGCTCTGCCCTTCAAATCTGGAGGTTCTACAGCTACGAGATAAGGGGCAAAGTCTTCAACATGGGACTGTCGGGAGGGTCGGGACAACCAAGCCCCCCGCCCTGTGCAGGTCCCGCACCCCCGTGCTCAGCCCCAAACTCATACAGCCTTCCGCCACCCCCCGAACACCGGCCGCTGCCCCAATACGGAGATAGAGGCCATCGTGGCCTCAACAACCCTCCCCCCGCCCCCGGGACCACATGCTCACACCCGCAACACCTGTGCCCCAGTAAATCCCCCACCGTGCCCCCCAAAACACCGCATCCCCCTAATGCCTCCGTCATGCCTCAGGAACAACTGGATGTCAGGGAACAAGTGAGAAACCAGCGCAAAGGCGTCCCCCACACTAGTGCGTCACTCACAGTGCAGAGACGGAGAGTAGCCCCTGTCCTGCCCCAAAATCGGCCTTCAAGAACCGCTTCCAGCCAGTCCCAGACCATCCTTCACCCATGTAACAATAGTGGGGACTGACTGAACCATCTCCCTCAGCAAGAAAACAGGAACCCAGAAGACCCTCTCTGACGTCACTTTCATTTCCACCCCAGCTTTAAAAGGCCAGGCTCCAGTTGCGGAGAGATCCTTTCTGGACGCCCAGGGTATCCTGTACTGAAGGGGTAGGGCTTACAAAAGGAGGGGGTGGCAACTGCTGGGGAGGCCAGTCACACCATGGGACTCTGGGGAGTAAGAACTGCACTGAGCGTGCACTGGTCAGTCAAACATCGAACCAATGCACTCACGCACCTGTCCATCAAGAAAAATGAAGCAGGTTTGTTTCACTAACTGGCAGGTAGGTAGCAGGTGGGGACAGTGACTTTTTCAGGGAAGTAATAATCCAGATGGGAGTGAAAACAGTGACTCCAAAACCAGCCCTAGAGAGGAACAGAATAACCCTGAGAGCAGCCAGCAGAGAGTTGGAGAGAAACTGGAATAAGAGTATAGAGAAAACTATAGATTCAACGCTCTACCCTCTGACAACACACAAACAGTGGACACCTGCCGACAAGGAATGTTCCACGAGGAGGCTTCAGAAACACACATTTCAAACGCAAAATATGTATCAGGTGGGAACAGTACATTGCATAGGACTTGGTCAACTTGGTCTCCATCCCTGGGACCCAAATTTTGACTAAGAGTGAAAGAGTGACCCTAAGAAGTGCCAGGTGTGACCCCCAAATAAAAATATTATCTAAAAAGATAAAACCTAGCATAAGGACCAATCCCAGAATGGCGTTATACACAGAGTTCAGAGTTAGCAAATCTTACTGATCATTTTATAGCCTTGCTATCTAAGTTGATTTTAGCATTCGAGTGGCCACTAGATTGTTGAGATTTTAGTGTTCCAAAAGTAAATGTTTCTGGTTTCCTTATCTCTAATAGTACTGAAATGAGAAAAAAAAAGTGTGATCCAGGAATGTGACCACCCTGTACTGTCAGTAAGCACAGCTGAATGGAATTGTCTTCTGAGATGGGGGAAAGCTGAGATGGGTCGGCCGTGTGCAAGGCAAACACCCCACCTGCTGTGCTATCTCTCCAGCACCTTTTTTTATTGAAAACGATTCCCTGCAGTATTGTGGTTGGTCTCTGCCAAAACACCGCAGAAAACAGGGCCATGCCAGGATCAGAGCAAAAAATGGTCCAGCGGAGGACCTTGACGGTCCAGAATGAGGGGTGGTTATTTACTTCATTTACCAAAGAAAAAGAAAACACCAATTGTTGATACAATTCTATATTAAAATTGATGGGACAGGGCTGGAACGAAAGTTCAGTGGGTAAGGCAATTGCCTTGCATGCGGCCGACCCGACTTCAATTCCCAGCATCCCATATGGTCCCCCAAGCACCACTAGGCTCTTTGCATCGCCAGACGTGACACAAAAGACCAAACCAATAAATAAAATTTATGAGATAACAAATTTGCAATATTAATATCAATAGGTGGAGACAACAAATTCATGTGAACGTAGTTATATCTGGTTGTAGGGTTGGTTAGACTGTCTCTTTAATTTTTAAAAGCTTTGTTACTTCAAGAGGTTTTTCCATTTATATTTTGTACTTATTTAGTCACCTTCCTCCTGGCTTCCATCACCAAGAATGTTATTTACAAGTTAACATACATGTGAAGTTCAAATGCGGGGACTCTGGCATAACTATAGCCCTGGTGATAATCACTGAGTACCTTTCCCTTATAGGATGTCACGGGAAGCTTGTCATGCTGGATTCTTAGCTTCTTGGCTGCAGTTTTGTAGCCACCCTAACCCTCCTGGTCTAAATAAAACTTGTCTTCCCTAGGGGGATTGTTATGAACTTGGGTATAGTCCTTTGGGGTCAACTCATCCCATGTGCATTCTAAGGCTTGAATTCAGAGCAAAAGACTTTTGAACATGTATGGGGTTTCTCTCTGGTATGAAATTTTCTGTTTAATAAGACATCTTATTAAACTTTGAATTAAGACCTAAGACCTAAATTCCTAAGACCTTTGAATTAAGGTCTTAACTTTGAATTAAGACCTTCCCACAGTCCTTCCATATGTAAACTGTCTGCCATATGAATATATCTGTGATTACTAAGGCTTGAGGACATAATGTAGGCTTTCCTGCTTGCCTTACATACACAAGGTTTCTTTCCAGTATGAATGTTCTTATAGGTAATAAGGAGTGAGAGGTAAGTGAATGCCTTCCAACAGTCCTTACATATATAAGGATTCTCTTCAGTGTGCTTAGTAACTTCTGAGTACAAAGTAAAGGTCTTCCCACAGTCCTTACATGAGTAAGGTTTCTCTCCTGCATGAATTTTCCTATGCACAGAACCCCCTGTGAAGGAAATAAAGGTCTTCATACATTCCTTATCCTCACATGAATAAGGTTTCTCTAAATGAATTTTCCTATGCATACTAATTATTGAGGTTTCCCCATATTCCTTGGATGAATAGTGTTTCTCTCCTGTATGAATTCTCCTATGTATAATCCGGTATGAAGATCGATCTAAGGCTCCCCGCATTCTTTACATGTCTACAGTTTCTCTCATGTGTGGATATTCAGATGATCACACTTGTGTGGCGGCTGACTCAAATTGTGTCGTGCTGCTAACATCCCTGGGACTTGTCCCATCTGAAGACTTCCTGCCTGTCTTAGAATCCCCACGGTGATGCAGGCACCACTGCTCACTTGATCGTGTCACAGTGCCCAGGATCAGAGGCATTCCACTGAGGCTGATTGCTTCCCTGGAGAACAGCAGAAGAGGATTCCAATTACGTCTTGATTTCTTGAGAGTCTCGATGTCAACAAAAATGTCGAATCCTGCAGGTTTGATGGCTAACATTTCCAACATGCAAATACAATTATCGACACATATATGGCTTTTCCTGGAATGACCAAATATGTTTGCAAGAAGTTGATGCAAAATTGAGAGAAGTGTTGTCATTAACGTGTGTCCATTTTTTTCTCAACTCAAAGAAGAACACATTAAGTGGAAATAATTTCTATACAGAAAAAGGAATCACCAGTTTCAAGCAAATAAAAATACACCCGAGTCTGGGTTTCGTCGTAGCTCAGTATGGAGCTTGGGATGAATGTATGAAGGCAAGGCTGCATTCCACAAAGCTGAGAACACAGGGACCATTGAAAACATAGAATCTAATTGAATTAATGTCAGGATCAATGAGGTTTGGGGTATTTTTTATTTGTGCTTATTTGTTGGGGCAGTGTCACATGAAACAGTGCTCATAGATCACTCCAAGTGGGGCTGTGAGGACCATACTGGGTGTTAGGTATAGAACTTGGTTTACATCCCTGGTCAAAGCAGTGCACTTCCCACTACACTATTACTAGGGCCAACAAACCAGTTCTTGAGTTTGTACGCCCTGATTGGCTAGGGCTTCTATGACTGCTTCCGTATCAACAGAATCAAAGACCTTCTTTAAATCAATGAACGTTAGACAGAGCGACATCTTGAACTCCTGAGAAACTTCAATGAGCTTAGTAATCCTGTGGATATGGTCGATGGTACTGAATATTTTTCTGAACCTGGCTTGTTCACATGGTTGTCCTTTATCTAGTGTTCTGCTAATCCTATTCAGGATGACTCGAGTGAACAGTTTGTAGATGACAGACAATAGGCAGATTGGGCGATAATTGCCAATGTCGTGGATGTCTCCCGTCTTGTATAGTAGTACAGTCTCACTGGTTTTCCATTGGGATGGAACCTTGCATTCAGACAGGTAGCGTGTGAAGAGCCGAGACAGTGTATTGATGACTACTGATGGTAAGTTCTTCAGGTGTTCAGGTCTGATCTTGTCTGGGCCAGGTGCTCTTTGTTTCTTTACCAATGAGATGGCATGTTGAATTTCGGAAGGGAGAACATTGGGAACGATATATCCCTCATGTGGGATGTGATATGTGGACAAGTGGACGTGGTTATTAAAAAGATCTGAGTAGAAATCATGAATAATCTTCTCCACTGCCCTTCTGGAATATGTGATAGATCCATCAGAATGTCACAGGGCAGTCATCTTGGTCTTGTATTTGGTGAAGGACAGGCGGCATTACAAATGCTTTTCCTGGCTTCTGCTGCATCTACCAGCACCGCTGATGTCCTGTCTTTGAGGTCATCCTTGATGACTTCTCTGCAATTTTTTGCCACCTCGGACATTTGCTTGTGGTTGCCTGAGGCATG
Organism: Sorex fumeus; assembly: GCF_029834395.1. Lineage (NCBI taxonomy): Eukaryota > Metazoa > Chordata > Mammalia > Eulipotyphla > Soricidae > Sorex > Sorex fumeus. Next base: position 794,483 of record NW_026606171.1, on the reverse strand, counting down.
TGCCAAGCCATGTTGGCGAATAAGTTCAAGAGTGTTCGAAGAACGGCGGTTTTTTGTGGTTATCTCTCTCTTGGCATTCCTCGTTCAATCATGGAGGTGCTGAATCATTCGATTGTATTCCTAATCAATGTTTTCAATGATGGTATCTTACCATGTTGCTGCAACAGAGCCAAAGAGCTCCCAGTTGGTGGTCGTTTTGGGCGTTCTCTTCTTAAACTTTGCATTCTGTTCTCCGCGTTCTGTGAGGTAGAATTTTGCACGAAGGAGACGGTGGTCCAATACCATTTGGAATTTTGGGAAAACAGCAACATCGGTTAGGCAAAACCACCGATTGAATATGAAGTGGTCTATTTCATTGTGGAACTGTCCACCGGGAGACTCCCATGTCCAACGTTTAGATTCAGCCTTTTGGAATTGAGTTACCATGGAAGGTCTTGGTTGACATGATGAACTCAGCAGTCTGTCATATATATATATATATATATATATATATATATATAGAGAGAGAGAGAGAGAGAGAGAGAGAGAGAGAGAGAGGGAGAGAGAGAGTGAAAGCACAGTGGGTAGGGCGTTTGCGTTTCAAGCGGCCAACATAGTGTACCCAAGTTCGATTCTTACACCCCTATCGGAGAGCTAGTCAAGCTACCCAGAGTATTCCATCTGCACAGCAAAGCCTGAAAAGCTACCCGTGGCCTATTCCATATGCCAATCACAGTAGCAAGAAGTCTCAAAATGGAGACATTACTGGGCCCGCTCGAGCAAAATAGATGAACAACGGGAGGACAGTTTTTTTGACATATATATAATATATGGAGTATTTGTATTATACATAATGTATAACATATAAATTACATATATATGAAATTTATATCTATGTACATGTATGTACACATAAAAACCTAGAGTATATTCCGACCCTAAGAATGGAGGATAATAGGCAGCAAACCATTCTGGTCACTTTGGAGCCTTTGATGGCCTTTAAACAGATCTGAATCCTTTTTTATCATTGGGGTGACTACGAGATTGAATGGAACTTTGCTAATTCCAAAGAGAATTATTATTTTATTTTTCTGATAATATTGAACTGACAGGTGGGATCCAGGAACTTGACCAACCTTGTGAGTAATCACAGGAAAATGGAAGTGCCTGCTGGGATGTGGGGAGCCTGGGGAGTGCTGGCATGTGGGGAAATGACCCATAGTCCCAACATTTGTCAGACATTTGAATCAAGGAACCACTTCCATCCTTTCAAACGTCCTTCTACGGACAATAATATTCATTTAAACTGTTTCGAATGGGGGCCAAAGAGACAGGACAGCAGGGAAGACATTTCGCTTGCATTTCCTTTATTTATTTATTTATTTTTGAATAGGACAATACTTTATTTTCACAATCAAAGCAGAAAAGATGTCTTATGAGTAAAAGACAGGAAAGATATTCCATATTTTACAACATGAAAACATTTTTTATAATAATAATATACCCCCGAGAAGGTTGAATGCTGAGAATGAGAAAGTTTAGGTGTGACCATACAGATTAGTTCTTAATAAATTATATCTACATAATCATAACAATAACAAGTTATTAAAGGTTATTTAATTACAAAAATTATTTAAAATTTTTGTTTGAATCATTTTAATGCCTCTTGCCCCAGACAACTTTTTTTAAAAACTTATGTACTGACATGACATAAATCTACAATGTTCTTTACAAATTCCATGCTTGTCATCAAAATAGTTTTTATCAAAGAACACTTGCATGTGCTACCTTAAGAGGGTTTACAGGAATAATGAAAATCATATTTATTTATGCCCAGACCAGCTAGAAATAGTAACTGCCATAAGGGAATGTTCAGTTGTAAGAATTTGAAGAGATTAGGTTGGTGATAGAATATTCTCAAGTGGGGCAATCAGGAGATTTTTCCCTCTGAAGGAGAATTTGATAAGGACTTTGAGAGCAGGGCAGGACTTAGACACAGAGGAAAAAGTGAATCCTGGAGCAACGGTAAATGTCTACAGGAGCATAAAGACAAACCATCACAGGCACATATCATAAGTAGGAGTTTAAGATGTTGAAAAACATCAGTAAAAGTTTTTACTCAAGAAAGTTCTGTGCAAATAAGCATATGAAAGTTTACTTCATCAGCAAACACAATTCCAAATCCCAATACACAAATGCTTTGTTTAATCCACCATACTTATTTGGCTAATCCAATGAAAATTCAAAGAAAGAAAATAGCTCTTTAGTTAAAACAGTTAAATATTTTGTGCAGGAAATATATAAAACCAGCTCAAACCAGGTTTTGTCATTAAGCATTCTCTTTTTTTTTTTTGCAGAGGATAAAAACTTTCTTTATTCCTTATTAACAGCATTGAGTTTGCTAATGTTTATTTTGATGGTCTAATGAAAAAGTTAGTGGATTTCTTTTTTTATTTTTTTTAATTTTTTTATTAGTGAAACACCATGAGGTACAGTTATAGACTTACAAATTATTGTGGTTGTATTTCAGTTATACAATGATCAAGGAACCATCCCTCCACCAGCGCCCATCCTCCACCACAAGTCCCAGCATCCCTCATCCCATCATCCACACCATCCTTGCAGTACCTTTAACAGGGTCCCAGAGCACCACCAGGAGTAATCTCTGAGCATTTCTAGGTGTGACCCAAAAAGACGGCGTATTCCCATAACTGCAAACAGAAAAGCAGGTGAATGCGGGACTGTGTGACTGACCAAGCAAGTAGCTCCAGAGCAGAGAGGACAAAATAGGGGAAACACATGTCCTGGGATACAAGCCACCATAGCTGCTAGGGCGAAAACGGGGCCAGCACACCCTAGGGGACCGATGATGTGCATGAGGTCGGAATCTAGAGCACAGAGCCAAGAAGGCCTGGGCACCTCCAATGTGGCACAAAAATAAACAGGAAAGAAAATAAAGCAGCAGGATGGAGTAACAGAACAGAAGATCGGGCTGTGAACCCAATCTTCCCATATGGTCCCCCAAGCACTGCCAGGTGCAATGCCAGAGTGCAGGGCCAAGAATAATCCCCAGAATCACTGGGTGCAGCCCTCCAAATAAAACAAAATATCCAGATGCAAGTGTTCCACCCTCAGCACCCCATATGGTTCCTGAGATATGTCAGGAGTCATCCTTCAGTACTCTTTAAGCTGGGTGTGGTTGAAAAGCCAAATACAACACAACTGAAATAAACATAGCCTCCATAAAGAAAGTATCGGGTCCTCTGACAAGGAGGCACAAAGCAGGATCCTTCCTGAAACAACTCAGAGAAATTTGGCCCAAGAAGACCGAGCACTTCTGTCACTGCATCACCTTGTCACTCTCCTCCCACCTAGGGATGGGTATCCGATGGCATGTCACCAACTTCTCCTGCCTCTGATTTTCCCAAGGATCAGAGACATGAAAGAGGAGTTAGAGCAGTGAGCACTGGAGAGGAGCACAATCCCCAGCCATGGCCAGCCACACCCTTGGGCACTGGCTCACAGACCCACCTGGGGGACACTGCTTAATGCTTCTGTCTCCCAAGAAGAAGCAAAATGGGTTGGCATCTGTGCTGCCTTCCGCAACACAAGCTCTGGGCATGGTTACAAAGGGGAAAACTCAGCCTTATCTTGGCCTGAGGACTCCTCCCTGGGTCCTACAAAAGGCTCTCACAGGCACAGACAGAGGCTGACTCAGAGGTCAGATCACGTGCATCAGCGCCCCCTGAAGGTTGGCAGCAGGGCTGCCCCCACAACCATACCCCAGAATGTGGCTCTATCACTGGTCCAGCACTTCTCCTCTTAAAAAAAAAAAACCCACTTTACACACACACACACACACACACACACACACACACACACACACACCCCTTACCCCCATTACTCACCTCAATAAACAGGGGTCTAGACAGGGCTTTTTCAACTTGATGTGAAGAAGCAGAAATTCCTGTTCCGGCAGAGAGTAAAGCTAGCGAGATGCTTGCCTTGTTGACAACAGTCAATCCTCTGCATCCCTACGCATCCCCCATGTCCCCCAGAGACTCCAGGAAAAATACTTGAGCCAGGAGCCAGAGTAAGCCCTCAGGGTATCTTAGTGCATGCAGAGCCACCCATTCTCCACACCAAAAATAGCCCCAAAAGGAAACTAAAACCCCTGTCACCTGTGGATCCACTGCTCCGGATCGCCCCATCATACCAGGGAAGCCAGTGAAAAAGCCGGACAGTAACAGGGTCTCTTGGAATTGCGGGAGCTGTGACTCTGCCCAAACTGAATCTGGAGATTTTACTGCAGCGAATCTGGGGCCAAGGTCCCAACGTAGGCCAGCTGGAGGTCAGAACGGCCAAGCCCCTGCCCTCGGCAGGACCCTCACCCCCAAGGTCCACAGCCCCCTTGCTCAGCCCCGTAGCCACCGATCACTGCTCCATTGCAGAGCTGGAGGCGATTGTGGCCACAGGAGCCCCCAGGGATCACTCACTCACATCCTCCTCCCTTGACCTCGTCAAAGATCCACCGCACCTCAGGAACCACATGATATCAGGGAACAAGTGAAAAACAGGTGCAAAAGTGCCCCCCCAAGCTGCCGAGGACCCGCAGCTCAGTGTGGACACGGGGAACTGCCAGACGCTCATGGGAGATAGTCCCCATTCTGCCACAAAGTTGGCCTTTAAAGCCCCACTTTCTCACAGAGCCCTACTCTGTCCTTTACCCACATGAACAATAAAATTGACCCAGTCTCCAGGAATAGAAGCACCAGGAAGTGCTTCTTGTGATGTCACTTCTGTTTCCGCAAGCAGCCTTAAAGAGCCAGACTGCAGATGTGGAGAGAACTATTATGCCCACCAAGGTGAATCTGCAGCAACAGGGGGATGGGCTCACATTAAGGGGTGGAGAGGCAGCTGCTGTACTGGCAGGTCACACAGTGGAGGGCTAGTGACAGGTAAGAAGTCCTACTGGGCAGACATGAGCCAATGCTCTCACTCACAGTCCATAAGGAAAAAAGCAAAGGTGGTTCATTCAAAGTCAAAGAGACAGAGAGGGAGCAAGTAGGGCACGGAACAATGACCTTCTCCAGGAAATCATCAATCAAGGTAGGGTGAAAGCAGTGACTTGAAGCCAGGACAAGAGCAGAGAGAAATTGCCCTAGTATCAGCCCAGAGAGCTGGAGAGACACTGGAACAGGAGCAAAGGCTTGTAAGAACATCAGAGAACACTGTCCAGTCAACGTTCTATGACTGCCAACAAGTGAGCAGTGAACAATCATCTACAAGGAAAACCCAGGAGGCAGTTTCCAAACCCTGAGTTGGGCTAGAGAGATAACACAGCAGGAAGGATGTTTGTCTTGCATGCGGACTACCTGGTTTGATTCCCAGCATCCCATAGGGTCCCGTGAGCACTGTCAGGAGTAACTCCTGAGTGCAGAGACAGGAGTAACACCTTTTCATTGCCAGGTGTGACCCAAAAAGAAAAAAAATAGACTCTGAGCAACTCTGAATGTGGTACACAAGCCAAAACAAAACAATCATACTGAAAAAGTGTCATTTGCAAATCCCAGCCTCCAGCAGGGATCAAACCACCAAGTGGCCCTGCCATATCATGACAGTCAAAGGCCAGAAAACAAAAGGGGGGCTGGGTTCCTGCCGTTTGAAGTGAAACTGAAGGTTCTACATGAGTGAGTGATGCCAGGGCCAAATTCTCTGGAACAGGGCAGAGCAAAGTCCCATGCTGTAAGGTCGGGACCGCCAAGCCCTGCCCTCTGCATGTCCCGCATGCCCCAAGTTTAGCCTCTGTGCTCAGCCCCACGCCCACCTGCTGCTGACCATTCATGGAGCTGGAGGTGATGGTGGCCAAAGGGGACCCCCACTATCACCCACACACTGCAAACTCTGCAACCCCTAAAGCCTCTGGGTTCCCGTAAAGCATCCCTCATGCCTCAGGAAATGGTTGATATAAGAAATGAGAGAAAAACAAGCACAAAAGCCCCCCCCCCCAAGCTGGAACGACCCTGGCGCTTACAGGGCAGAGAATGAGAGGCACTGGGCGCTCACAGACCGCCACTCTCATTCTGACAAAAAAAAATAGATCTTCACAGCCCCCCTTCCACGAAAGGCCGCCATTTCCTCCTATACCACCAGACCAATGGTGGCCTAATCAGGCAACCACAATGGGAAGAGAAAAAATACCTGAAGGTCTCTGGCCTGGGATGCCCCTTCTACTTCTTCCTGAACCTGAGCCTTAAAGGGCCATGTTCCAGATGCACAGACCCTTTTCGCGCACCCAGGTTAATCTGTGCTTCAAAGGAGATGGACTGGATAAAGGTGTAGAGAGTTGGCTGTGAAGAGTGGTGGGTCAGACAGTTGGGGGCTGGGGATAAGAAGGCCTCTGATCCTGTACTGGTCAGTCAAACAATGACCCAATGCTCTCACACACAGTCCATCAGAAATAATTCAGCTGCGGTGATTCAAGGTAAAACAGGAAGGTTGGTACAATTCACCAGATGCTGAGTATATTGGGAAAATAATCAAGATGGGCTGAAAGCAGTGACTGCAGAGCCAGCCCTGGAGATGCAGAGAGGAACTGACCTAGCAGCAGCCCAGAGAGCTGGACAGACACTGGAAGAGGAGCAGAGGCTGGTAAAAACATCAGAGAAAACTGTCTGGTCAACTCACTACCCCTTGAAAACACCAAACCAGGGCACTCTTGCCTACAAGGAAAACCGTTTCAGAAGCACAATTTTAAATCCAGACCATGGGGCAAGAGGTTAGTACAGTGTTCAACCCTCAGAATTCCAAATTTCAAATGGTCCCCTGAGCACCTCGAAGTGCAAAGCCAGGAGTAGGTCCTGAGAACTGCCAGGCTGCACAAAAATCATATATTCCGACCCTAAAAATGGGGCTAATGGGCAGCAAGTGATTTCAGTCACCTTGTAGCCTTTTTTGTCCTTTAAGCAGATCTGAATCCTTTCTATCATTCTGGTGACTACTACGTTGAGGGGAATTTGCTAATTCTAAATACAATTAATTTTTTCTGTAATATTATTGAACTTGGGGGGGGTCCAGGAACGTGACCAACCTTGTAAGTAACCATAGGTAAATGGAACAGCCTGCTGGGATGTGGGGAGCTGAACCATATTCCCGTCATTTGATTCAAGGGGCCCCTTCCATCCTTTCCTGTCTTTTTAAACACAGGAATGTTCATTTAAATTGTTTCCAATAGGGTTCAAAGAGGAGGTACAACAGACAGGACATTTGCTTTGCACCAGGTTTAACAGGGTTCCTGGAGTACCACCAGGAGTAATCTCTTGTGGGAAGCCAAGAGCCCTCTCATAGACCCTGGCCATGGTTCCCATACTAAGAACTGTTTGGGACAGACATTGGTGACAGTTTCCCAGGACTTCCTGATCTCAGTGAGTGCCTGATCTATAGCAAGCAACATCAGAGTGACAGCTTATTTGGCCTTATCTATAGTAACCTCCAGGATACATCTACTCCCTAAGACCCTTTGATATACAAATGTAAAGCTCAGGAAACACCTACTGCCATAAGGTCCTTTGATATACAAATGTAAAGCTCAGGACTCACCTTCTGCCACAAGACCCTTTGATGTGTAAATGTTTACCTTGAATGTTAGGTAAAGCTCTTGTTGCTGACCTTACCATATATGGTTATACTACTTCTGCTGGAGCTATAGCACAGTGGGTAGGGCGTTCACCCTACAAGTGGCCAACATGGCCGACCCGAGTCCGATTCCTCCGCCCCTCTCAGAGAGCCCGGCAAGCTACCGAGAGTATTCGATATGCCAGACACAGTAACAACAAAGTCTCCAATGGAGACGTTACTGGGCCCGCTTGAGTAAATCGACGATCAACGGGAGGGCCTTTACCTTTTACCTTTTACTTCTGCTCCTGACTGAGCTGCCGGACCCTATATAAACAGCCTGTATCCCTCAATAAAGTGCTGTCCCTTTTTCTGTTTCTAAACTGTACTCTGTCTCTTGTGTCTTGTGTTCATTTGGTCGGTCCTTCCCTGCACCTACGGATCCTAGGACCACCTTCGCAGGACGGAGAGTGGTTACCGGGGCCCCCTGCAATCTCTGAGTATTTCCGGATATGACCCAAAAATAAGGGAAAAACAAAGTTTAAAATTTAAAAACAAACTGTATTCATGGCACTCCATTAAACAACCTTGCCAGGGCCATTTAACTAAGACAACACTTTCTGAAACATGTATCCTTTATACTTACACAACACTAACCAGTACCTGAACACATGGGAGCAAGAGATGGCATGGGGGAAGGAGCTGGTCATACATAGCCCACCTGGACTCCAACCACGGTACCCCATAATGATCCTGAGTCCCCCAGGTATGGATGACTGAACTGAGAGAGACGAGTAGGACTCAGCTGGCTGTGGCTATAAAGAACAGGTATGAGCAGGCCCTGAAGAACGAAGGTGTGGCTGTTTCTCTTCCATTATCCCCCAAACAAGGGCCTCAAAACCAAGTCACAGGGGCTGGAGCAATAATCCAGGGGGAGGACTTTTTCCTTGCATGGTACCAACCCAGTTTCATTCCCTACCATCCCATATGGTCCACAGGCACCACAAGGAGTAATTACTGATTGTGGAGGCAGGAGTAACCCCTGAGCATCACTGGGTATGAACCAAAAAGCAAAAAAAAAAAAAAGTCTAGACATAATCACAACAAAGAATAAGACAGGAGTGAGTCTTGACAGCCCTGAGCGAAGGGGATATTTTTTGCCTTTTAATTCACATTCCTCCTGGCTTTCACCAGAAAATCCAAAAAAGTACATGTTTACACATCAAGTTTAAATTGTGGAACCGTGGCATAGACTTTCCCGTGTAGACTGACAACACAGAAAGTTTGTTACACACTAACGGATTATTTCCTTCCTGGCTGCACTTTTGTAGCACAGCATCCCATGGTACAAAGAAAACAGACTTTACCAAAGGGGCCTGTTTTGACATTAAAAATTGTTATTACGGCATTGAGTTATCTAATATGAATTTTATGATGTTTCCTAAGACCAGAAGCAAACACAAAGGCCTTCCCACATTCTTGACATATATAAGACTTCACCCCAGTGTGAACTGCCCTATGTACATATATGCCGGAGGCCTGACGGAAGGCCTTCCCACACTCCTTACAAACATAAGGTCTCTCTCCAGTGTGAATGCTCATATGCCGAGTAAGGCTTGCGGATTCAACAAATGCCTTTCCACATACCTTACATCCATAAGGCTTCTCTCCTGTGTGTTTTCTCATATGACAAGTAAGTTTTGAAGGAAAAAGAAAGACCTTCCCACATACCTTACATTCAAAAGGTTTCTCTCCAATGTGAATATGATGAGTAAGGCTTGAGGAATAAACAAAGGTCTTCCCACATTCCTTACAAACAAAAGGTCTCTATCCAGTGTGAATTTTCATATGGCAGGTAAGTCTTGAGTATACAACAAAGGCCTTTCTACATATCTTACATCCATAAGGCTTCTCTCCATTGTGAATTCTCATATGCCGAGTAAGGCTTGAGGACACAACAAAGGCCTTTCCACACACCTTACATCAATAAGGCTTCTCTCCAGTGTGTTTTCTCATATGACAAGTAAGTTTTGAGGGATAATAAAAGGCCTTCCCACATACCTTACATCCAAAAAGCTTCTATCTTTTGTGAACTCTTATATGCCGAATAAGGTGTTAGGAATAACTAAAGGCCTTCCCGCATCCGTTACATATATGAGGCCCCTCTTCAGTATGACTTTTCATATGCCCAGTAAGGGTTGAGGATCGAGTGAAGGCCTTTCCATGTGCCTTATATTTATGTGGTTTCTCTCCAGTATGAATTTTCCTGTGTCTAGAAAGGTATGAAGAGTAACCAAATACCTTCCCATATTGCTCACACGAATATGCTTTCTGTCCAGTATGAATTCTCCGATGTTTTAAGAGGTCTGAGGGTCCAGTGAAGGCCTTCACACAGTCCTTACATGTATGTGGTTTCCCTCCAGTGGGGATATTCATGTTATCCCATTGGGGTGATGCCGGATTCAAACCAGTCCCTTGCTGCTGACACTCCTGGGAATTCTGTCCACTGTGGGTTTCTAAGGGAACATCACAGTCCTGGGAACATGGGGAAGCTCCCCCACATTCCTTACTCTTGGACAGGGTCAATCCATGGTGACTTTGCTTGTGGGCCTTTCGGTGTGAAAGACTCACTCTAAACAGTGCTCCTCTCCCACATTCAAGGGTCTGCCCCAATGTTGGGGTTTGTAGACTGAGAATAGCTGACTGTGTGAACCTTTTCCCAGGGGAGGGATTCTTCAGAGTGAGGTTGCTCTCTCCATTCTGATCACCCTCAGAGGCCATCCTGCCTGCCTTGGCATCCCCGTGTGGCTGAGGGCATAAATACACACTAGAGACTTTTTCACAGTGTGAAGGGTCAGAGACATTCCACTCGGGCTGGCTGCTTTCCTGTAGAACAGCAGAGGATTCCAATTATCATTCTATGCCTTAAGAGTCTCCATGTTAACTGAAATTGATACCTGCAGATTGGTTTCTAACATTTGCACCAAAACAATGCAATTCCCGACCGGTGGATGGCATTACCATGGACTAACCTAATGTTTCTGTAAGAAACACATGGGAAATTGATGAATGCCAGGCCATTAATTTGTTAAATCAAATGAAAAATCACAGCATTTACATGAAACACAATACAATTTTGTTTAGGATTTGAGCAGAGATGTCAGCACCCAGTCAAGATAAGGGTCCTGGACCTCAAACATCACACTATGAATCTGTTCCTGGCCATTCCTGGCCCCACACTTTAAAAATAACATGCTGGTCCACTGACATTTTCCCTTAGTATTATAATATTGATTCCAAACTTGCAAATCTTACCATATCACTCATACTCGCTGACTGAGTTCCCAAATCCTGAAGCCGTGCTTTGAGTTCTGAAATCAAACACAATACACAATGTAAGAAGTCTTCGAATGAAACATACTTAATCAGGCAGTACAGCTTGAGGAAATCTCTATGGTCCTCACAGTCCAAAGTATCCCACAGAACAGGGAAGATCCCGGGGAGGATTGCTGTGAAAAGGTTGGCAATCCCACAAGATGTATTTTTTTCTTTTTAGTTTGGTGAACATACGCAGTGATGCTCAGGAAACTATATGGGATGCTGGTTATTGATCCAGGTGGACAGTGTGCAGGACAGCACATTTCCTGCATTACTATCACTCAGAGCCAAATAGCTTAATTATGGCCTCACTTATTAACTAAGCATAAAAACGCAAAAAAAAATTATTGAAGATACAGTGGTATTATAGGCTGTACAGACAGCTGGTAAGGGAAAGACAGGAGGACCAAGGAGTGAGAATTTCATGGACTGCCAGAAGAGGAAAAATAATGTCAAAGCCAAGAAAGTAAAACACAAGATTATTACACCACAATTCTTGGGAGCGAAGGGCAGCGTGAATGTAGCACAGATGCCTGGATCCAGGAACCCAAGGATATCAGGGTCAGCAGCGCATTTCACATGTGCTCAGGGCACCCACACACTGCCCCGGTCCTGAGCCAGGGAGGGTTCTCAGACACTCACCTGCACGCATGCCTCTCCTCCCCGGCCTCAGGGTCCCTCCTTCCAGCCAGGAGATCACCGCAGGCTTCACCCCAGAATACCCTGAAAGTCACAGAGATAGAGCATGGAATAGTGACAAGGAAAACGTGACAAGGAAACCCCATGTGTCCATATAAAATGGAGTCAATTACTGGAAAGGCATGAACAGAATCTGCACTTCTAAAATGCTCCAGATTTGGAGTTATCCAAGAGCTAAGATTCAGGACTTAATTTAAGAGTGAAATATGGGGCCCCAGAAAACACCACAAATAGTATAGCCCGGGTCTTAAAGGGCCAACAGGGGTTTGATCACAGCACAGCACGTAGTATTTTTTTCTCCAGTTTGGGATCCTCAGCTGGGGATGTTCAAGGCTTCTCCCTGACAGAGTACTCAGAAATCACCTTTGATGTTGCTTGAGGACCACATGGGATGGTAATAATAGAACGCATGTCCAGAACTTGCAAGACAAGCAATGTGCCCGCTGTACTCTCACTCTAGTCTTGGCATCACATGCAATGTACTGAGCCTGCGTGAACTGATGCCTCAGTGCAGCAAGCCCCAAAGCTTAACAAATCCAAAAATGGCCAAAGACGACGAAAGCACCAAATTGGTTTTAAAAATAAACATAAAAGGATGCAGAAAGACGGCACAGTATGTCAGGAACGGGCCTTCCTCAAGGTCAATTAAAGTTTGATCCTGACATTCAGTAGGGTCTCTCAAGCCATCAGATGTGAACCGTGACTGCATAATCCAGAGGCAAATCCTGACTCCTGATGAACCAAGAACCACTGGAAATGACCACGAGCACTGAAATGGAGCAATATCAGATGGGCTGAGGCCCTAAGAAATAAATGAGCTATGTTGGGATCGATATTACAGCAGGCAGGACACGGACACTGCACACACGTACAGGATTGATCCCCAGCAGCACACAATGTCCCGGACCACAACCAGGATGAATAACTGAATACTCAGTCAGAAATAACCCCTATGTATTTGTAAGTATAAACCCAAACCAAATCAAAACAAAATAAAAGGGAATGCCCTGCCACAGAGGCAGGGTGGACAGGGGGGTGGGGGGTGGGAGGAACACTGGGATTAGTGGTGGTGGAGAAAGGGCACTGGTGGAGGGATGGGTACTTTATCACTGTATAACTGAAAGCTAAGCACAAAATTTTTAAGTCTACAACTGTTTCTCATGGTGTTTCAATAATAAAAATTGTAAAAAATTAAAGAAAAAGAATACATATAAAAATAAATTAACTGAAGTTGTAGGCCTGATGCAATAGTACCGGGATTAAGACAGCAACCTTTTAAGCTGCCAAGTGTGTTCAATCCTCAGAATCCCATGGCCCCTGAGCACCCCCGGGAGTGATCCCTCAGCACAGAGACAAGAGGATTCAGGTTGTTCCTGAAATAAAAGCAAAACTAAAACAAATACTAGAAATTATATGTAGTACAAGAAGTGATCAGAGAACTCAGCACTGGCAGGAACCAGGAAGTTTTTAGAGAGACTTGAGCGATGGTACAACACGTGGGGAGCTTGCCATGCACGGGGCTAACCTGAGTTGAACCCCAGCACTCCAGACTCATGCAAACCCACAGAGAGTGATTCCTATGGACATAGCTTAGAGTAAGCTCCGAGCATCGCTAGGTGAGCACCAACAAGAAAACCAGGGAAGGAGCTAGATAAACAGCTACTGCATGTCTGCCTTCGCTAGGACAGTCACAGCTACTGTTGGACATACAGTCACAGCCCGGCATAGGGAGCCAACACGGGCCTGCCAAGACAAGGTTGGCCCCGCACTGCTCTCACCAATGGCCCACAGGTTCTGGTAGGTCTCCAGCATCACGTCCTTGTAGAGTTTTCTTTGAGAGGCATTCAAGCACGTCCACTCCCCTGGGGTGAAGATCACAGCCACGTCGTGGAAGGTCACCGTGTCCTAAACCAGCATACAAACGGGGCAGAAGTCAGGGTCTGTCACCACCCTGCTCCCTGGGCTGTGAGGCCAGGACCCCAGGGCCCTAGAGGGGCTCAGTGTCTGTCCACTCGGGAGGAACCAGCCTCCACCCGAACTCTGGCAGATGGGTCCCAACTTCTAAGACAGCTGCATCTATGAAAATGTGAGGATGCTCTACTAGAAGGTTCCTGAAGGTGGCAGACTTGCTCCTGATGCCAGGGAATTCCAGCACTGCTCCTATGAGCACCGCAGAGTTTACTCTCTGAGCACACAATCAGTGGGACCCAAATGAGTGACCCTGCTTTCAGCTCAAAACACTAAACATACACCCCTTGTATCCCACAGTCACTTGAGCTGCAAGGGCACAAACAGGTCCAGCACAGCTGGGGACCCATGATGCACATCAGGCACAGAGCCAAGAGGAAGCCCTGAGCATCTCCCCTGTGGGACAAAAATAAATACGAAAAGAAACAAAGCAGCATGACTGTGTAACACGACAGTGGGTGGTGCTGGTGATCACCACCATCTCATAGGGTCCCCTAAGCAGTGCCAGGTACAATGGCAGAGTGTATAGCCAAGAGTATAATCCCCAGAATCACTGTGTGTTGCTCCAAAAACAAAACAAAATACCCAGACACCAGCCTTTGATGTCCAGCACCCCAAATGGTCCCTGAGACATGTCAGGAGCCATCCTTGAGCACCAGTAATCTTTGAGCTGTTGTGGTCCAAAAGCCAAATACAACAAAACTGACACAAACGTGGCCTCATACTGCAGAGTTAGGTGCCCTCACAAGGCGGCAGGAACTTTCCTGAAGCAAGTCAGAGACAGAAAGCCCAGTAAGCCTGACGCTCCTGTCACTGCTTCACCTCATCTTGTCACTCCTACCTGGGGTCGGTGTGTTTGATGGCATTTCACCATCTTCTCCTGCTCTAGTTTTCCCGAGGATCAGAGAACTGGAGGAGAAGTCAGAATTGTGAGCACTGGACAGGAGCAAAATCCCCAAGTTCTGACCAGCCAAACCCTGGGGCACTGGCTCACAGACCCCCCTGGGGGACACTTGTCAGATGTTTCTTTCTCCCCAGCAGAAGCCAAATGGGTTGGCATCTGTGGTGCCTTTCACGACACAAGTTCTGGGCTTGGCTACAAGAGAGAAAAGTTGGCCCTGCCTTGGTCTGGAGACTCCTCCCGGATCCCACAGCAGGTTCTCACAGGCCAAGTCAGGAAAGACTGAGGCCAGGAAATCACGTGCATCAGCGCCCCGTTCCGGCCACCAGTGGGGCTGCCCCCCCCCCCCCCCCCCCCCGTGATAGAGTCACATTCTGGACTATGATTGCCTGGGAAAGCTCCTCTTTTCTAAAACAAAAACAAACAAACAAACAACAACAAACAAACAAGGGCTTGAATGGTAGAACAGTGGGTAGGATAGTTTGCTTTGCAAGTGGTTGACTTGGGTTCGATTCCCAGCATCCCATATGGTCCCATGACGACCACAG
Organism: Sorex fumeus; assembly: GCF_029834395.1. Taxonomy (NCBI): domain Eukaryota; kingdom Metazoa; phylum Chordata; class Mammalia; order Eulipotyphla; family Soricidae; genus Sorex; species Sorex fumeus. The sequence continues at coordinate 779,396 of NW_026606171.1, read as the reverse complement.
AAGTAATTGTTCAGAGGTGAACCAGGAGTAACCCCTTGCATCGCCAGGTGTGACACAAAAAGTAAATATTTTTTTTTAAAAAGTGTCTACAGACATACAGTTTTACCAGCAATACACAAAGACACGAACCCACAAGTGTACACACACACACACACACACACACACACACACACACACACACCTTTTACCCCCAGTACTCACCTCGATAGACAGCGGTCAAGGCAGGACTTTGCAACTTGATGTGAGGAAGCAGATATTCCTATTTCAACATACAGTAAACCTGTTAGGATGCTTGTGTTGCTGACACTAATAAATCCTCTGCATCCCCAGGGCCCCAGAGCACTGCCAGGAATAAAATCTGAGGGCAGAGCCAGAGAAAACCCTCAGGGTATCTTTGGGAATGCAGAGTCCCCCATTCTTCACGCCAAAAATAGCCCCAAAAGGAAAGTGTCACTGGGAAACCCCGGCCAACTGCAGATCCACTACCCCTGCCTGACGCTGGAGGGCAGGAATAAAAAAGTTGGACAGCAACAGGGTCTCAGACTTTGGGGGAGATGGGGATGATGTAGGCAGGTAGATAGGGAAAGGCTCTCTGCAATGAAACAAAGTCTCATAGAAGAAGAATTCTAGGACCAACCTACCCTGTGGACACAGAGAATAAAGACTTGATAAGACCACCCCCAGACCCTGAAGATATGGGCCTCCTCCCCATGAAATTCCTCCTTCCCGAAAACCCACTTTCAATCCGGTTAACTCCAGCGACCCAGCCCCAAGGAGATTCCAGGACACTCCAAGTCAGATGATTCTCGAACCCCCTCTCAATCCGGTTAACTCCAGTGACCCAGCCCCAAGGAGATTCCAGAACATTCTGAGTCAGAAGGATCTATAAGAGCCAGCTCGAGAGCCCACTTGGGGGTCTCTCCACCCTCGGAGAAGCCCGCGTTCCCTCTGATGCGTTACTCTCTCTCTCTCTTACTATCTGCTTATCCCTTTCTCTCCCTCTCCAAAAGCCTCCAAATAAAATCTGTTACTTCACTGCTCGTCTACTCCTGAAAATCTTTTCTGCGAGCGAGACAAGAACCCCAGAAACCTCGGGTAAGGCTTGGGACTGGTCTCTCCTTTCCTGCAAAGAGCGAATTCTCGCCCCAACTTGAGTCCGTGGCACCCCGAGCAATCGGGTGGCGGTGATTAACTCCCGTGCGGAGAAGATCAAGCGGACTTCACGTGTGGTTGACGGCCACCTTGTGGGGCTGGCAGGGCTTAGGCCCGTGCCGAGCAGCTGCTCACTGCAGACTTTACCGGTCCTAGCCTACCCAGGGTCCCGTGAGACAGAGGCGGGTGGGGAGAAAGTGACTGTCTTTCTCCTCCCCACTTCACATAAGTCACCCGTGGGGCCCACAGACATCAGATGGCGACTACGAAGGGACAGATGCAGTGAAGAAATCCACGAGGAAGGAGGTAATCTGTGGAAAATCTGTTGTGGAAGTATGCTCCCTTGGAAATCTCTAGTGGGGAAGGGGGAGGAATGTGATAACCTCTGTGTGAATGTGTGTGTGCATGAGCACCCTGATAGGTCCTCCTATCAGGCGTGATTTTGTAGCTCCACGACCTGGCACTCTTAAAGTCCCTCTAAAGTCACGGAGCTCGAGTGGGCTGCTTGCGATTCCACGGAGAACATACGGTCAATGGTGGCACTGGCATAGATGCGGGTCGCAAGTCACAATGCTGAACCACTAAGGCTAAATTCTCCAAAGGCCAGGCATGCATCTGAATGGTCTCTGCAAAGAGGCACCCCTCCTTTGTCTGTCTTGCGTCACCGTCCACTATGGGAGGAATGGGAGGAAAGCCCAATAGTGTGAAGATTCTGGGAAACTAAAGCAGATCAATTTCCAGACTGAAAATCTCTCCAGTCTAACTAGAAAATCCTTTTCCCCAGCCTAACTAGAAAATCAGTTAGAGGTCATTTGAAATGCTAATGAAGGCAGTCCAGAGGTAAGGCAGAAAGAAAAAAAAAGGGTAACAGGCAGGTAAGAAGCCTGAGAAAAGCAGAGAACCAGCAAGAAGCAGGGAAGATGTAACAAGCTAAGAAAAGGCAGAACTTTTTCAAGGAGCAGAGTTTTAAGACCACAGCACTAGGTTAGGCTCGGGCACACAGCTGTGGCTCTGCCCGATGCCAGGCCCGCCCAGGGACGCCTGCGGTGGAAGCAGAGGCCATTGGTGGACACGGTCCAAATCCAATGAGCCTCTGAGTGAAGGCCTATCCACGCGGGGTTAGAGTCCCCTTGGGAGAAGCCAAAGTGGAGGCCTATCCACGAGGGGTTAGAGTCCCCTTGGGAGAAGCCAAAGTGGAGGCCTATCCACGAGGGGTTAGAGTTCCCTTGGGATAGACCTGGGAAAAGTTCTGCTTGAGAACCATTCTGTCTTAGGTTTTTCTGTTCCATAGGTCGTTGCTGGTAATCAGAGACATGGGCAACTCAACTTCAATACCTAAAGATTCCCCTCTGGGTTGCTTATTAAGACATTGGAAGAGCTTCCATTTAGGTAGTTTAAATAAGGAACGTCTTGTCAACCTCTGTAACATCACATGGCCTGAATATAAGCTAGAGCATGGGAAAACATGGTCAGTAAATGGCAGTTTGCATTACCAGACCATTTCACAGTTAGATCGTTTCTGCAAAAAGGAAAAGAAGTGAGATGAAATTCCTTATATCCAGGCCTTCATGGCACTATATGAGGATTCAGAGAAAAGGAAAAGCTGTCGCATCTGCTACGTGCATGTTTCAGAAGTAAGAGAGCCAGAATCAGACTCTATAGATGATATTCTAATGTTGAACTCCCCAGGAACTGCCCCAAAGGCGCCCCCACCTCCATTCTCAACTGTGCCTCTATCTCCATTTCCACCTCTGCCTGCTGGTCTGGCTGGGGCGGCCTCTAATGAGTTACCTCCCTCACCGGAATCACCACCAATGTGGTCTAGTTCCAGGTTTCCTGGTCTGGCAGCCCAGGAGCAATCCACACAAGAAAAGAAAGGTTTAGAGAAAAGTGCTAGCGGGTTAGCTCGCCGTGATCATAGAACAGTTCAGGAGAGTAGCCCCCCTTCAGATGAAGGGGCTAGTGCAGAGGAGTGTGCTAGCAAAGGAGCTTGCTGCCAGCCCAAAGCAGCTCATGCAACTCAGGCATGCCCCTCCCTGTCAGAAGCAAGTCCAGCAGGGTGCACCTGGAGCGGTGCTTGCTATCATCCCAAACCTGACCCCAGTCCTGTTAGGCTGGCCCAAATGTTTCCCCTAAGGGAAGTGCCTAACGGAGAAGCAGGCACAGTGAAGGTTCATGTGCCTTTCTCAATGAGTGACCTTCACCGATGCAAACAACAGCTGGGGAGATTTTGGGAAGATCCTTCAAAGTTCACAGAGGAATTTCAGGCCCTGATTTATTCTTATGAGCTCACCTGGGATGACATACAAGTAATTCTATCCAATTGTTGCACCCCAGATGAAAAGGGACAGATTATAACAGCTGCACAGGCCTATGCAGATGAGCTCCGGGCTAATGACCCTGATTACCCTGTGGGTTTAACAGCAGTTCCCTTAACAGACCCAGAATGGGATTATCAAACTAGGGGAGGCAAGAAAAGGCGAGACCACATGATTAACTATCTAATATCCGGCATGAAGAAGTGTGTCGTTAAGGCTGTGAACTATGACAAGGTAAAGGCAATTATGCAGGAGAGAAATGAAAATCCCTACCAATTCCAGGGGAGGCTGATAGAAACAATGAGAAAGTATACGAACATAGATCCCCAATATGAGACAGGAAAAGTCCTGATAGCCTCTTACTTTATAAGTCAGTGTGCCCCTGACATAAGGAGGAAGCTTCAAAAGTCAGCCATGGGACCCCCGACCACTCTAAGTCAGCTTCTTGAAATCGCTTCCAGCGTATATAACAATCGAGAACAGGTAGAGAAGGCCGAGAAAGTCCAGAGAGATCGGTTAAAACGACGAGATCAGGCTCAGCTGATAGCAGTTGCTATCGATAAAGTCCTGAGACCTCAAAGTAACCCTAGAGGCAGGTCCTCAGCTGGAAGATCCTAGATGAGCCCGTCCGAAGGGGAGTGCCTCAACTGTGGAAAAGTGGGACATCAGAAATGGCAATGTCCAGATCTACAACCACCGCACGGGCCGTGCCATAACTGCAAGCAGGAGGGCCACTGGAAAAGGAATTGTCCTCAGCTCCAGAAAGGGCTGCGGCCAGCTCCTGCTCTAGAGGCCCCAGTGCAGGAAGACTGAAGAAGCCCGAGGTCATCACTGGCTCCTGACTCCAACTTGGTGATAACAAAAGCTGAGCCTCGGGTTACCTTTGACGTAGCAGGTAGGGATATCGACTTTTTGGTCGATACAGGAGCCACCTACTCTGTCCTTTGCCAATCTCCAGGACCACTCTCGGCCAACTCCTGTGTAATAATAGGGGTAGGAGGTGTCCCTGTGAAAAGGGTATTTACTCAACCATTGAGCTGCAGCTATGGAGATATTGTCTTTACTCATGCCTTCCTAATTGTCCCAGAGTGCCCAACCCCCCTATTAGGAAGAGACATAATGCAGGTTTTAGGAAGCACCCTTCAGCTCTTCCCCTCGAGGGAAAGGATCTTTATAGCGATTTTATTGGATAACTCTGACACAGACCTCCCAGGCATTCCCCTTGAGATTAGAAGCGCTGTAAACCCTGTGGTATGGGATCAAGGAATGCCTGGAAGAGCCTTAAGAGCATCTCCAGTAAAGATTAGCCTCAAGGAAAATGCAGGTTACCCACATAAGTGTCAATATTCAATTAAACCTGAAGCCAGAAAAGGGCTACAGCTGCTGGTAGAGAAGTTCTTAAAATATGGACTGATAGTGCCTTGCCAGTCACCTTGTGATACTCCAATCCTTTCCGTAAAAACGTCAAATGGTGAATACAGACTAGTACAGGACCTCAGAGCTGTTAACGAAGCAGTGGTTCCAATCCACCCTATTGTGCCCAATCCATATAACATCCTAAATTAGGTCCCTGGTAACTCTGCCTGGTTCACAGTACTGGATCTAAAAGATGCATTCTTTTGCATTCCCCTGCATCCTGATTCTCAGTTCCTCTTTGCCTTCGAATGGACTGACCCTAATTCTAACGAAACACAGCAATATACCTGGCCTGTTCTTCCTCAAGGCTTTAGAGACAGCCCCCACATTTTGGGGAATGCACTGGGTAAAGAACTCAGAGAGTTACAGCTAAAGGATGGAGCTGTCATACAGTATGTGGATGATATTCTTATTTGCAGTCCAACAAGGGAAGCCTCCATTAGCCATACAATCCAAGTATTAAACTTCTTGGGGGAAAGAGGATATAAGGTCTCCCCCTCTAAGGCGCAGATTGTCAAGCAAAAAGTTAAGTATCTAGGATATGTGCTCACACCTGAAGGCCGAACACTATCTAGTGACCAGAAGGATATCATTTTAAAGCTTGCGGAACCACAAACTAAGAAACAGTTGAGAGGCTTCTTGGGCATGACAGGATTCTGTAGACTGTGGATCCCCAATTATGGAATCATAGCTAAACCTCTTTATGAGGCTCTAAAGGGAACAGATTTTGAGCCTCTAAACTGGAATAAGAGTTGCCAATCAGCATTTCAGAACCTAAAAGACCAGCTGGTCGCAGCCCCAGTCCTAGCAATACCTGATCTGGAAAAGCCTTTTACTTTGTACGTAGCTGAAAAACAGGGAACAGCCCTGGGGTTGCTACTTCAAAAGTTGGGAGAGACTCCTAGACCTGTTGCCTACTTATCTAAACAGCTTGATAGCGTGGCCCAGGGTTGGCCCGGATGTCTGCGAGCAGTAGCAGCAACTGCCCTTATGGTAGAGGAGTCCATTAAGCTCACTCTTGGACAACCGCTAGAAGTTATGACTCCTCATCAGGTCTAGAGCGTGCTAGAAATAAAAGGCCATCAATAGCTAACGGGTGGAAGGCTAGCGAAATACCAGGCCTTACTCTTAGATTCTCCAGAAGTGACCCACAGAACTTGTCAGACCCTGAACCCGGCAAACTTTATTCCCCTCCCTGAGGAGACCTGTGAGACCTTAGACCATAGATGTGTAGAGGTGATTGAGCAAGTCTATTCCAGCAGAACTGATTTAAAGGAGACACCCCTGGACAATCCAGATGAAACCTGGTTTACTGATGGAAACAGCCTAGTACCTGAAGGGACTCGAAAAGCTGAATACGCCATTGTTAGCCTAACTAGGGTAGTGGAAGCTGAGGCCTTACCAGGGGGAACATCAGCTCAGAAGGCAGAATTAATTGCTCTCACCCGAGCCTGCCAGCTGGCTGAGGTACTGAGAGTGAACATCTACACTGACTCTAAATAGTCTTGCACGCACATGCTGCGATCTGGAAGGAACGAGGATTTTTAACTGCTAAAAATTGTCCAATAAAACATGGGGAAGAAATTCTAAGACTACTGGAAGCTGTGCATGCCCCTAAAGAGATCGCTGTTATGCACTGCAAAGGACATCAAAAAGGAGACACTGAGATTATTAGAGGAAATCGCCATGCAGACACTGTAGCTAGAAAGACAGCCCTTGATTCTTGTTTCATCATGGGACTGATACCCCATTCTGAAGACATTCCCTCTAAGACAGAATATACAGCAGAAGAGGAAAAATGGGCACTAGAACGAGGTTTCCAAAAGGAAGTAGATGGATGGTTTACCAAACAAGGAAAATTGTTGATTCCAGGGCCAATGCAGTGGAAGGTCATTAAAGGGCTACATGAAGCTTCCCACATGGGAAGAGATGCTCTAACAACACTGGTGAAAATCATTTTCCAAGGAAAAGGACTAAATAAGACAGTAAGAGAAGTGACTCAAAATTGTGCTTTGTGTGCTGTTAACGAGCCTGGTGGGAATCCCAGGCCTCCCCTTCTGACACCACCTGTTCAGCATCGAGGAACTTATCCAGGGGAAGATTGGCAGCTTGACTTCACACAGATGCCTAAATGCTCAGGGTACCGGTATTTGCTGGTCTTCATTTACACCTTCACTGGATGGGCAGAGGCCTTCTTAACACGCACTACCACAGCCAGAGAAGTATCTAAGGCATTACTTAAGGAAATAATCCCTAGATTCGGCCTGCCTAGGTCATTACAGAGTGACAATGGACTGTCCTTTGTTTCTAAGGTCACCCAGGATCTAGCCTCTGCTCTAAAGATTAAGTATAAACTTCATGCAGCCTGGCACCCTCAATCATCAGGGAAGGTGGAGAAATTCAACCACACCTTCAAGAAGATTTTAGGGAAATTGTGTAAAGAAACACCTGAGTCCTCGCTGTCCCTCTTGCCAATAGCCCTCCTCAGACACCGAATGGCTCCAAGAACAAAACTTCAACTCAGTCCCTTTGAATTGCTCTATGGCAGACCCTTTTTAACTACAGATCTCTTACTGGACTCAAAAAGTCTAGACCTGACCAAATATGTTGTTAATCTGGGACGAGTACAACAGGCGATTCAGGAATATGGGAATGCTGTTCTACCCCACCCAAATAAAGAATTACCTCCAAGTAAAATTCAGCCCGGTAGCTGGGTCTTGCTAAAAACCTGGAACGCTGGGTCCTTTCAGATCACCTGCTGCCTAAGTGGAAGGGACCTTACCAGGTTATCCTACGCACTCCTATGGCTGTAAAACTTAACGGAATTTCTAGTTGGGTTCATCTTTCCAGGATAAAACCAGTTTCATCTACATCACACAGCGATGAAACCCGGGCAGAGGAAGAAGTGACCTATTCCTGTGAGCCTATTGAAGACCTAAAGCTCCTCTTCAAGAAGAACTAGAGAGGACACTTCGAGAGAGAGTGTTCCTATCAAAAGCCAAGTACCATGTCTCTTTGTTTGAAATTGCTCTTAATAGCCATAATTGAAATGCAGCTAATAGAAGCAGGGCCTGACCTGTTCTTACAGTGGACCCACCAGTATGCAAAGGAAAGAAATTAGAGTCCATGCTGGGTATGTGGCCTCATGCCAGCACCTTGGGGTTCATCCAGCACCTTGGGGTTACCCTGGTGGGTGTCCCCATTTCAAGGGACAGACTGGGCTTCTCTCCAGGATTTTATTAACTCATATAAGATACTGTTTCTTTCTTCAGATATCCCTATCACCAGATCCAATGTAAGCAAATGGCCTGGTGTTTTTATATCCATAAGAGAGCCAGGACACAACATGTCCTTCTCCATTAACCAGACTCAAAGAGAGGCCAATGCTTATGCCAAACAGCCATCAAATATATCAAGACACGTAGCACCTTCTAAGAGAGTTAGACATACCGAAGAAGGACTATACCAGGTCTGGGATCAACATACATGGATGACTCCCTCAACAGGGGCTCTAAGTAAAAAGGCCCCATTATGCTGGGAACAAAATCGGCCACGGGCTTCTAAATACTACACCCGTTCCCTAGATATGGGGTGGCTCCAACCTTTCATGTGTGAGCAGGTTCAAATCCTACAACCTACTGATTGGTTTGCAACAGATTGGACAAGGAGTCCAGGGATTAGATGGTTTGCACCAAATGGGTCTCACTGGTTATGTGGACAGAATTTAAGGCCCTGGCTTCCTCCCGGCTGGAGTGGCCGATGTACTTTAGGCTTCGCCTGGATGCAAGGCAGATATGTACAGACACTTCATCCACACAAACCAGCTAACTACCGACATATGGTCCACCGCTGGACTAGGTCAGCTTTCCACTGGTATGATCATTTGGGTTTTTTCTTTGCCCCACAAATTGGAATAGAAGACATTGCTCAACATATAGAGACCCTGACGAAGTACGTGCAAAAATCATTAAATGATACCCACAATAGTCTCTCCCTCATTAACTCAGAAATGTCTCAAATGAGAAGGGCAGTTCTCCAAAACCAGATGGCCCTAGATATACTCACTGCTGCTCAGGGAGGAACTTGTGCGGTCATAAAAACTGAGTGTTGTGTGTATATCCCAGACTATAATGCTAACATATCTAACTTTCTGGATGAAATGAAAGCACAGGTACAGTCTCTTGAGGACTCCTCTCCAAGTTTCTGGGACCGGATCACTTCATGGTTTGGAGGAGGGTGGACATGGGTGGAGAAATTATTACTTTCCATCCTTATGATCATAGGCATAAGTATAGGATTATGCTGCTTCGGGTTCTGCTGTTTTAATTTCTGTCTCACCATCCCAGACAGAACGTTATCTAAAGCCATAGACCATTCTGCCCTTGCTAGATCAGAGGCGGCATTCTACTCTAGGGTCTAATCATCTCAAGTGATATCGCTCAGTCTAATAGATCCAATCTTCTTTTTCAGATAACTCCAGAAACCGAACCAATTCATTGCTGAGGGCCACTAAAAGCTGAGATAGTATGTGAGATTTCACCCCTTGTGTAGGCAGGGCCAGCACCCCATTGTCAGCATGAAGCAGCTCCAGAAGATGGACCTTCTGCCATTTTCCCTTAAAGATTTAAGGTGGTGAAATCTCTAGGGGGGATTTGATGTAGGCAGGTAGATAGGGAAAGGCTCTCTGCAATGAAACAAAGTCTCATGGAAGAAGAATTCTAGGACCAACCTACCCTGTGGACACAGAGAATAAAGACTTGATAAGACCACCCCCAGACCCTGAAGATATGGGCCTTTTCCCCATGAAATTCCTCCTTCCCGAAAACCCCCTTTCAATCCGGATAACTCCAGCGACCCAGCCCCAAGGAGATTCCAGGACACTCCAAGTCAGATGATTCTCAAACCCCCTCTCAATCCGGTTAACTCCAGTGACCCAGCCCCAAGGAGATTCCAGAACATTCTGAGTCAGAAGGATCTATAAGAGCCAGCTCGAGAGCCCACTTGGGGGTCTCTCCACCCTCGGAGAAGCCCGCGTTCCCTCTGGACGCGTTGAAAGAATTCATATTAGGGCATCAAATTTTTTGCATGCTTCAGCTAACTTGCAACATTGCTTTCTGTAAAACTGCTTGACTGCTTTGCACCTGGGGGAGAGGGGACTTGGAAAGTGAACAGGGCATAACTTATTTCTAAATCAAGTATGACAGGATTCAGGTGTATTTACTGTCCCTGAAATGTATTGTCTCAGTAAAGCACCCTGCAGATTTGGGTAAAGGATAACTCAGGATGGAGGTGGTTGGGGGAAATTGCCCTTTCCTGGAATGTATTGTCTCAATAAAGCACCCTGCAGACTTGGGTTACTCAAAATGTGTATGGTCAAGGGAGATTACCTAAGGCTTAATGATTCCAGCTATAACCTTGCTTGTGCTGACAATCTATGTACGTAAATGCTGATCTTTGAATCTATAGGCTAGGGAGTGAGGTACTTTTAAATGGATTGGTTAAGAAAGTAAATGTTGTTACAAATCTATTGGCTATGACATGTGTGGGCCTTGCTGTAACGGCCAGTGAAGGCCTATATAAGATCCCCTTTGAAGAAGATCGGGGCTCTCAGCCACTGCTCTCTCTGGGGTGTGCTGTGGAGCCCCAGCATGCTGGTCTAAATAAACCCCGTTTTTACTCCTGCAGGAATTGTGTCTATCTGGTCTCTCCGTGCCTCCCAGGGCTAGGGAACTCCCGATCCCAACAGCGTTACTCTCTCTCTCTTACTATCTGCTTATCCCTTTCTCTCCCTCTCCAAAAGCCTCCAAATAAAACCTGTTACTTCACTGCTCGTCTACTCCTGAAATTCTTTTCTGCGAGCGAGACAAGAACCCCAGAAACCTCGGGTAAGGTGTGGGACTGGTCTCTCCTTTCCTGCAAAGAGCGAATTCTCGCCCCAACTTGAGTCCGTGGCACCCCGAGCAATCGGGTAGCGGTGATTAACTCCCATGCGGAGAAGATCAAGCGGACTTTACATGTGGTTGACGGCCACCTTGTGGGGCTGGCGGGGCTTAGGCCCGTGCCGAGCAGCTGCTCACTGCAGACTTTACTGGTCCTAGCCTACCCAGGGTCCCGTGAGACAGAGGCGGGTGGGGAGAAAGTGACTGTCTTTCTCCTCCCCACTTCACACAAGTCACCCGTGGGGCCCACCGACACCACCACTACATCCCCCGACGAACCTCCCAAAGTTCCACGCCCCCCAAAAGAATCCATCATACCTCAGGAACCACTGGATATCGGGGAACATAAGAAATACAAGCGCGAGAGGCCCCTTGAGCTGGCGCAGTCCCGCGGCTCACAGCGTGGAAACGGGGAGGTGCAAGGCACTCACAGGAGGCCACCCCCGACCTGCAGCAAGGCAAAATCGGCCTTCAGAGTCCCGCTTTCTCGCTGGGCCCCACTTTGACCTTCACCCAGGTGAACAAGGACTCTCTGACCCTGTTTCCAGGAAGAGAAGCACCAGGAAGGCCCCGCTGTGATGTCACTTCCGGTCCTGCAAGTAGCCTTAAAGGGACAGACACCAGATAACCATTATCCCCACCCAGGTGAATCAGTGGTGGGAGGGGGATGGACTTGCATAAGAGAGTGGAGAGGCAGCTGCTGGATTGGGAGCTCGGGTAAGAAGAAGTCCCCTGATGCTTTACTGGTCAGTCAAGTGTGGAGTCAATGCTTTCACACACAAGGCCATCAGGAAAACTAAAACAGGGTTGATCCGGGTAAAACAGGCAGGTAGGGAGTGGGTGGGGCACAGGACAGTGAGTTTACCAGGAAAGTAACAAATCAAGATGGGGGTAAAACTAGTGACTGGGCAGCCAGCCCTGGAGAAGAACTGGAACAACCCAGACAGAGAGCAGCCACCTGAGTGCTGGACAGAAACTGAAAGGAAAGAAAGGCTGCTAAGGACATCTGAGAGCACTTTATGCGTTAATGCTCTACCCCTGACAACACACGAAAAATGGAAAGTCACCGGCAAGGAAAGTTCAATGGGGAGGCTTCAGAAATACATTTTCAAACCAGAGTATGGACCAGGAGTGATGAGTACAGTGAATTAGCACTTGCAGTGAACTTGGTCAACTTGAGTTCCATCCCTAGCATCCCAAATGGTTGCCTGAGCACCACCAGACACTAGGAAGTGTCAGGTGTGGTTCCAAATAAATATTATTGAAAGAAAGCAACCCAGCATAAGTGCCCATCCTAGAATGGAGGTGTATACTGAGCTCACAGTTAGCAAACTTTCCTGATGAAAAGGCCTTATTTAGCCTTTTCAAAAACCTAAATGATGTATAGCATCCTAGTGACTACTAGATTATTGGGATTTTTACTGCTTCCAAAAGCAAAGAGTGTCAGGCTTCCCCCCCCTCTAATATTAGTAAAGTGACAAGTGCTCTTCATTTTTATTTATTTTTTGCTTTTTGGGTCACACGTGGTGATGCATAGGGGTTACTCCTGGCACTGCACTCAGGAATTACCAATGTCTGTGCTCAGGGGACCATATAGGATGCTGGGAATTGAACCTGGGCAGCCACATGCAAGACAAGCACCCTACCCGCTTGCTCCAGCCCCTCTTCTTTTCCTTTTAAAAAAAATTGTTCATGGCTAATACCTGGCTCTGCACTCAGGGTATCCTATAGGATGCTGGCTTCAATCCTGGTCAGCAGCATACAAGGAAAATGTCCTCTTGGTGTACTAGCCTCCTGCCCCATGGGGGATTCAGGGGATGATTCTTTATTTGCTTGGGGCGCAATAGTATTTGGTGGACCTATTTGACTTTCACATGCTCCCACTCATAAATAGGTTCTGGAAGTCTCACAGGAAACTGTAAGAGAATGCAGAGTCTGGTGCTGCATGAGGGTTGTGCTGGACTGTGTGCCCTGGTGCGCCCTCTCACTCCCATCCAGGGGCCTGTTACTTGACCCAAGGCCCAGGTCCCAATTGTCCCACCTGGAGACTAGTCAGTAGCCTGGGGAGGGTCCCTCCACTACTCCCCCCATCTCTGCTCTGGTTCATTACCTGGACCAGGTTGGTCTTCCTCACATGGTCCCAGGTTTCGATGCTCACGACCTTCACCTCCACATCTACCTGACCGGTCTCCAGGGGGATGAGCATGTAGGGCACCGTTTTGGATGAGGTAGTGAGCACAACCACCCTCTGACAACAGGGGGATCCTGGCTTGGACGCCCTGCACAGAGCCTCCTTGTGGGAGAATTCCTCTCGGACCTGGGGACAGGGCGGGGTGGTGGTTGGGGTTCGTGTCCATCCTTCCTGCTTCTTGCTGCCCTGAGGATCCCCAGAGCAAAGATACTTCTTCGTGCTGTGTAACCTCAGGGAAGCTGCTGCATGTCACTGGGCCTGCATTTTTCTCCTCTCTACATGTGTCATTGCAGGGACTGGGAGATGATACAGGAGTGAGGTTGCAAGCTTGGTATGTGTGGGTTCAATCCGCAGTTCTACACAGAGACTCGATCCCCCAGTGATGGACAGGTTCTCTAAAGGCCCTTTCGGGTGTCGGCCCAGGGTGACTCAGGTGACCTCCAATACCTCATCCTGGAGACCTTGCAATGAACTGCCACCAAATTGACCAGGGATTGCCAGTGGGGACCCCAGTCGATTTCTTGAGCACTGCTGTTGCATTCTCAACAGAAAGCATCATGGTCACCCCCTCTCCTCCACTTGGGTGCTTGGGAGGGAAGCAAAGGAGAAAACATCATCGAAAAAACAGCTTTGCCAAGGAGTTTGGTGGTTTCCAGCCCCTTAGCGCTCTCCCACTTTAATTTTTTAGTAATGTTGTTTTCTGCTTTTTGGATCACATGCAGCAATGCACAGGAGTTACTCCTGGCTTCGAGCTCAGGAATTACTCCTGACAGTGCTCGAGGGACCATTATGGGATGCTGGGAATTTAATCTGGGTTGGCTGCATGCAAGGCAAACACCCTACCTTCTGTGCTATTACTCCGTCCCAAAAGTTCTGCCTTGAGGATCAGAGAGAAAGGTTAGAGGGTAGGGCACCATCCCTAGCACCCCAAAGGATCCTTGAGCCTTGCCAGTAGTGATTTCCAAGCACAGAATCAGAGGAATTCTCTGAGCACCGCTGCATGTGGCTCCAAACCAAGTAATAATAAGATAAAAGCTTGGATCTGAGGAGATGCTTAAAGGGCTGCAGCATATTTTGCATGTGAGAGCCCCAGGTACGGCTCCTGGTACCACATGGTCGACTGAGTCCTACCAAGGGCAACCCTTGGGGCTGGAGCGATAGCACAGTGGGTAGGGCGTTTGCCTTGCACACGGCTGACTCCACTTCAATTTTAAGTATCCCATATGGTCCCCTGGCCACTGCCAGGAGTGATTCCTGAATGCAGAGCTAGGCGTAACCCATGAGCATCGCCGGCTGTGACCCAAAAAGAAAAAAAAAATCCAGATCCTACCAAGGTCAACCCTTTAGCACCAAGTCAGGAGGAATCACCTGTATCCAGGAATAATACTAAAACCAAATAGGAATTTGAATAATAATCATAGTAATAAAAGGAGAAGATATGCCAAGGCCAAAAATAAAAAAAGAGCAGGTCACACGGCTTGCTTGCTCTTCCGAGCCTGCTCTCTCCACATTTCCCATGAACCCACATCATTCCCTTTTTCTCTCCCGGCCATGTTCTGTCCTAGGGCCACACTGGGTGTGGGTGTGCTTAGGGCTTTTTCTGGCTCTGCAATCAGGGATTATTACTCTTACCAGTGCTGGGAAATCATGCAGGATGCTGGGGATCAAACCTAGGTTGCCACAGGCAAGGAAAATGCCCTCCCTGCTACAGCATCCTTGAACTGAGGCTGAATCCCATATGATCAGGGAGATGAAAGTGGGGACCCTCCCGCCAGCACCGTGGGGTCTCAGCTGGGCAGGGCGGCAGGAGTACCAGAATGGGACTTCCGTTTACATCTCCCACCGAATTGTGCCCCTTTTCCTGGGGCTCAATTCTCCCTGGGAGCCCCCAACAGGGAGGACAAAGAGAGGATTCAGTCCTTGTTCTTGCAGGCCTTTGCACTCTTGGAACGCTCATGAGTGAGGGCTCCCCTGAGCTTGGGTAATCATGAACCCGTTTATGTTTTAGGGCCTTAGGGGGCTACCTGGTGATCTCACAGCCCCAGGAGACCCCGGTGTGCCAGTGAGTATGGCCTCTACTCCACATTCAGCGTTGTCCCAAATTCTGTCCTGTTTCCCCATCACCCACCCCAGATGTGGGTGAACCACGGGAGTTGAGGAGGAGGCACGAATCACCTTCACATCCCTTCAAGCCCCACCCTGCCCCCAAGATCCCACAGGTCCCCTAGATCTCCTGACTGTCCCCCATACACGGTATAGAAAGCACCCCAGGAGACGGGGAGACCCCAGGCATGTCGGGGCACCAGTGAGTAGGGTGGGGGGAGCGGGGAGTCCAACGTTCTCCAAAAAGGCAAGTCGTGGGCTTACATCCACAGGGTCCGCCTGGTGCTTCTTGGAACCTGACCCACGGAGGTTCCCCAGCAAGAGGGTGAGTGATGCATGTCCAGCTGCAGCCTCATCTCATGCACCCCACTGTGCCTGCACCCTGCATCCCAAGTCTCCACATGAACTTCAGGCCCCTCAACCCTCAGCCCCCGGGTACCCCCAGTCATCTAGGACCTGAAGGCCGAGAAAGGGAGAAGGGCATCAACGTGTGCCTTTTTCATTTTTTTTTTTGCTTTTGGGGTATACACAGAGATGTATAGGGGTTACTCCTGGTTCTGCACTCAGGAATTACTTCTGGTGGTGCTCAGGGGACTATATGGGATACTGAAAATTGAAGCCAGGTCGGGCAGGTGCAAGGAAAACGCACTAACTGCTGTGCTATAGCTCCAGCCCCACTGCTGAGGACTTTTAATTTTTATGGGGATTTGGTGGAGCCCGCGAGGTTCTGGGGACCATCAGAAATGCCTAGGATTGAATCTCATCTGCCACAAGGAAGGCATATTTTCATTTTTAAAAAATTTAAATAAACCTCTTCCTCTTCGTCCCCAATGCTGTGTCATTCTTTTTCCCCACCCAGGTCAGTTTATTCGCCAGTACTCGAACTCTGGACTTGGCTTTCTCCGTATAAGAGCCCCAGGCAACCTCTAGGACCCTACATCAAAAGCAGCCCTGAGCCTCTGCCTCTTCCTCTTCATCCGCAACGCTGTGCCCATCTTCTTCTCCACCCAGTCTTTACCTCCCCCACACCACATTCCCGTGAGGGTGTGGCCTCTTCAGAAGTGGGCTTTGGTAGGAGTGGGCCTGGCCTAATTTTAGGCGGGCCAACGCTCACACAGCCGAAGGTAGTTTACTCATACCCAGAAATCTAGTGTAGCATCACAGTTCCCATACCCACACAACAACATGAAGAAAAAAACGCAAATGCTCACCACGTGGGGAGGACGATGGAAAGAGTCCAGAAGCCTCAGTAGGTCCTACTCACCGAAGGGAACTCTCTGACAAAGAATTCAGATATGAAGTCATAGAGATGTTCAATGAACTCAATGAAACAGTCAGAAAGATATCCAGTAAACTGAAGGAGGACATGAAAGATACAATGGACCGGACAATCGAGAAAATCCAGGAAGAAATGAGAGCAGAGATTAGAAAACTATGGCACCGAAATGTCACAAATTAAAGTTTCCGTACATGAAATAAAAAACTCAGTCTGTGCCCTCAACAGTAGAATTACCACAGCAGAAGACAGAATCAGTGAGCTGGATGATCAGCTGCACCAAGCTAACTGTCAACAACAATGGCAAGAGACCTCAAAATAGCTTGAGAGCGAATCAGAGTCTTAGATGATTCCAAGAGGAACAACATTAGAATCATTGGAGAACCAGCAGCTCAGGGAAACAATCCCAATGAAAAAGCCATGGTTCAACAAATCATTGCTGAAAAATTCCCAGAGCTCAACAATGCAGTCATTCAGATTCAAGGAGCCCGAAGAGTACCAGATAAAAGATCACAATCACACAAATCACAAATCATCCTGTTAATCGTCGATTGTTTCAAGCAGGCCCCAGTAACGTCTCCTTCATCCTAGCCCTGAGATTATATTGAAGGGTCTTTAGGAGAATGAGACACATCATTGTTACTGGTATTTTGCATATTGGGGACGCCACGGGGCGTTTGCCAGACTCTGCCATGTGGGCAGGCTACATTCGGTAGCCTGCCAGTTTGTCCAAAGTAGGAATGAGATAATAAGATGTCATAATAGGATGTCACGCAGCCGCAAATGCGGTTCCGGGAGCTGGTTTTTATAGTTTCTGAGTCTTGGCCATTGATGGGATTACACGGCGCCAGGGGGCCAGTTGGTGGGTGTGACCCCCGCCTACTGGAATTTGGAGGATCTGGGTGGAGGATGCTCAGCCCAAATTCGAGTAGGATTGGAGATCTCGGCCCCGGAACCCGCGTGACTTTGTCCCTCTGCCAGTACCTTCATGTGTGCGGAGAGTGGTCTCAGCATGGTGGTGGCTGGTCCTGGAGATCTTTGGCTGCTGGAGCCCTGGTCGGGGCAGGGAGGAAAGCTCAACCCGCTCCCCCCCAAGGGGCCCTGGCAGCGAGGACAGTCAGGCGCGGGGGCAGGAGACTGCATTCTTCTCTTCAGGGAGCTGGTTTTTATAGTCTCTGAGTCTTGGCCGTTGATGGGATTACACGGCACCAGGGGGCCAGTTGGTGGGTGTGACCCCCGCCTACTAGAATTTGGAGGATCTGGGATAAAAGATTCCCTAACAAAAACACTCCAAGACATATCATAGTGAGAATGATCGATGCTGCCAATAGAGACACAATACCGCAAGCAGCAAGGTCAAAGAAGGAAATCACACACAAATGTACACCCCTTAGCTTCACAGCAAACCTATCAGAGGAAACCCTCCAAGCCTGAAGGCAAAGGTGGGGTATAGTGAAAAATCTCACTGAAATGAATGCTTCAAAAAGAATAATCTATCCAGCTTAACTCTCACTCAAACTCGAAGGAACGGCACACTATTTTCTAGATAAACAGCAGCTCAGGAACTTCAGACTCAAAACCAGACCTAAAACAAGGGCTAAAGGGGCTACCATAAGACAAGACAAACCCTACAAGCACTATAGACCACTACAGAAAGATGACGCAAAACTCCATAACAATAATCTCTCTCAATGTCAACCTTCTAAGTTCACCAATTAAGAGACAAAGAGTGGCAAAATGGATTCTGAGACAGAACCCAACATTCTGCTGCCTACAAGAAACTCAACTCACCAGTCAGAGCAAACACAGACTCAAAGTGAAAGGATGGAAAACAATCCTGCAAGCAAACAGCTCCCTCAAAAAAGCTGGGGTGGCCATACGAGTATCCGACAACACTATTTTCAGGTTGAAAATGATTAGAAGGGACAGCGAAGGCTATTTTCTCTTAATCAAGGGATACGTACAACAGGAAGAAATCACACTCTTAAATGCATACACACATAATGAGAGAACAACTAAATATTTAAAACAACTGCTCACAGATTTTAAGGAGGGCATTGCTAGCAACACAATAGTAGCTGGAGTCTTCAACATCGCCTTATCACCTCTGGATAGATCAACAAAAACAAAACTCAGCAAAGAAACATTGGCTTTGAAAGAAGAAATAGAAGAGAAAGGGCTTATAGACCGACACAGGACTTACAACCCAAAAAGAAAGAATATACATTCTTCTCCAGTGTGCACAGAACATTTTCCAAAACAGACTATGTGCTAGGACACAAAACATACTTCAATAGAATCGGGAAGATAGAAATAGTATCAACAATCTTTTCAGACCATGGCCCAGCAATACCACTCCTGGGAATATATCCCAGAGAGGCAAAAAAGTATAGTCGAAGTGACATCTGCACTTGTTTGTTCATTGAAGCACTGTTTACAATAGGTAGAATCTGGAAAAAAAAACCTGAGTGTCCGAGAAGAGATAACTGGTTAAAGAAACTTTGGTACATTTACACAATAGAGTACCATGTAGCTCTAAGAAAATATGAAGTCATGAAATTTACATACAAGTGGTACTGCATGGCAAGTATCATGCTAAGCGAAATGAGTCAGAAAGAAAGGGACAGACATAGAAAGATTGCATTCATCTGGGAAACATAAAGTAACAAAATAGGAGACTAACACCCAAGAACAGCCGATATAAGTACCAGGAGATTTATTCCATGGCTTGGAGGCCAGCTACACATGCTAGGGGTAAAGGCAGCTCAGATAAAGAAGGGAGCACCAAATAAAGCCCATTTCAACATTCTACAATTCACCCTATAAAGAGCCTGGCCAGGGTCACTCACTTTTTGTGAATATTAATGTTTAGTGCATATGTACATTTAACAAAAATATGGATAAAAGGTTTGTAGAAATGATACAGCAGATCAATTCCTTGCTTGTACATGGCTGAACGCGATGCTGAGCCCCTGTAAGGATACCTGTGCCTGACCTGGTATGGATCCCTGAGCTCAGAGCTAGCAGTAACGCCCACGCCCTGTGGGGCACGGCTCCCCTAAACATAACACAGGAAGTTCTGAAGAATGAACGTATCCACTTTCATAAAGGTTCACTGCAGCATTGTGGTTGATTTCTGCCATAATTCCCGCAAACCAGGGCCTCTGGGCCAAGCCAGTGTAAGAGCAAATAATGACACAATGGTGAGCTGTGACAGTGTGGAGATAAAACTCTCTGCCATGTTGACATAGGTAACTGCATCTTGAACCAGCACACACAAGGGGAGGAGGCCATCCCACTCCACACAATAGGGCCAAAGGATGATATACTGCAACACCGTAGAGGAGCTCAGGGCCTCTCCCGTCTCCCTACTTCAGAAGGAAGAAACTGGCCTCCACCAACACTTTAGGGTGATGGGCCCCAGTAATCACAGTATGGAAGCCAGATCTCTTACAATGGCACTATACTGAAAGTTGATGGACTTGCACACAGCCACCCCAGGGACAAAGCCAATGAACACTGCTCCTGTGAGCACCAGACAGAGTAATACCTAAGCACAGACCCAGTAGAACCAAAAGAAAGCAACACTGGGTTGGACTGAACCAATAGACATTCGTCCCTCATGCCACACTCCCACATAACCTGTTCTAGGGATGAGAAGGAGACACTCAATTTCCAGTGAGCAACTCAAAGATGCTGTGGACTGGAGTACCCTTAGGTTGACCACATGCAAGGCAAGCACTGTACTCGCTGTACTATGGCTCTGGCCAATTCTAAAATGAATTTCTTCTCAGCACACTAGGAGTGACCCCTGAGCAAAGTTCCCCTTCCCCGATCATGATCACGACCATCCTTTTGTTCGTCGATTACCTCGAGCAGGCCCCAGTGACATTTTCTTCATCCTAGCCCTGAGATTCAAGGCTATTTCAGGGTTAGGAGAATGAGACCCATCATTGTTACTGGTATTTGGCATATTGGGTACGCCACGGGGAGCTTGCCAGACTCTGCCATGTGGGCAAGTTACATTTGGTAGCCTGCCAGTTTGTCCAAAGTAAGCATGAAATAATAATGTCGCTCAGCCGCATTCGCTTCTGGGATCTGGGTTTTGTAGTCTCTGAGTCTTGGCCGTTGATGGGATTACACGGCGCCAGGGGGCCAGTTGGTGGGTGTGACCCCTGCCTATTGGAATATGGAGGATCTGGGTGGAGGATGCTCAGCCCCGATCTGAGCAGGCTTGGAGATCTCAGCCCTGGAACCCACATGCCTTTGTTCCTCTGCCGGTACCTTCGGGTGTGCGGAGAGTGGTCTCACCATGGTGGTGGCTGGTTCTGGAGGTCTTCGGCTGCCAGAGCCCTGGTCGGGGGGGAAGGGAAACTCAACCCACTCCACTACAAGGGGCCCCGGCGAGGACAGCCAGGCATGGGGGCAGGAGACTCTGCGCTGTTCTCTTCCAGGATCTGGGTTTTATAATCTCTGGGTCTTGGCCGTTGATGGGATTACACATTACACGGCACCAGGGAGCCAGTTTGTGGGTGTGACCCCTGCCTACTGGAATATGGAGGATCTGGGTGGAGGATGCTTCCCCATACTCACATATCTTCCTTTCAGAAAAACATAAAAAAACAAGTTTACCGATGTAGCCACCCCAAGAACCAGTATCCCTGATATCCTGGTCAGGGAGTGATGAAGAGAAAGGGACTCTTTGCAACTGCGCATGTGGAAATAGAAATTCTTTTCCCCCTAGGAGTATTGCTGTTTATTCAGCCATTAATTAGGCTGATTGAAATGGGCATGAACTACACCTTACTTTTTCACCCTTTTTTCATAATTTTATTTATTGAATCACCGTGAGAGCAGTTACAAAACTTTCGGGATTAAATCTCGGTCATACAATGAAACACCCATCCCTTCAGTGAGCCCGTTTTTTTACCACCAAAAACCCCAGTATACCCCCCATTCCACATCCTCCACCTACCTGTGGGGCAGATGATTTCCACATTACTCTCTCTCTCTACTTTGATCACATTCAATATTTTGACACTAGACCCACCATTACTATTTGGGATTTTACCCAAGCACTGAGATCTGCCAAAAAGGCAACAATAGACAATTTATTTTCTATTGCAGGTTATAAATAACATATGATTTTTTAATTTTGAAAATTTAACAATATGGAGGGATTTCTGCCAAAATCTGCTGGGTTCTGATAGTTGTTCCTGAGTCTATGGAATCATGGCCATTAAGCAGCTTTATCAGAAGAGAGGCGGTTCGTGGGTGCAACTTAGGGTCTCGGGGCTGGAGGAAAGGGTCACCTCCACACCAATACGTTGATGCCCATTGTATCTTGTCACTGTGGGCCCAAACCTGACTTTCCAATGGCCTCTGAGGATGGTGGCCATGGATCCGCCAAGGGGAGCAGGCGGAGGCACAGCATCCTTTCTCCCTGTGTGATCTGGCGACAGTAACCTACTGCGTGGTCCCAACGCATTTCGGCCAAAAGCTGCTGGGTTTCTAGGTTTGTTTCTGAATCTCTGGGATCATGGCCATTAAGAAGCTTGATCATGAGCCACAGAGGCCATTCATGGGCACCAGGCAACTCGGGGGCTCTTTGGGGTGGGGAGAAAAGGACCGGCTCCACCACCATCCCCTTAGGTACTGCATGTCTCATCACTGCGGGACCAAACCTAACCGTCCAGAGGCCATTGGAGATAGCATTCACCGAGCCACCAGGGGTAACAGGCCACGGCACGAAACCTATTTCCACCTGGGGTGACCCAGCACCGGTAACCTACTATAGGGAACAGATGCATTTCTGCTAAAAGTCGCTGGGCTCTGAAATTTGCTTTGAGTCTCTGGGATCATGGCCGTTAAGTAGCTTGATCCCAAGCAAGAGAGTCCATTGGTGGGCAGTGACACAGGGTCTCATTGGGGCAGGGAGGAAAGAGCCATGTCACCCCCATCTCATGAGGCCCTGCGAGTTTCGTCACAGCAGGCCCGAACCTGACTGTCCAATGGCAGATGTCCAATGGCAGATGGCAGCCGTCAAGTCAAAGGGGGAGCAGGCAGAGGGACACACCCTTTCCCCCTTGCCATTGTCTGACACTGGTAGCCCATTGTGGGGACTGGGTGCATCTATGCAAAGGCTGCTGGGTTCCAAGATTTATCTCTGAGTCTATGAGATAATGTCCTTTAAGCAGTTTGATCAGGAACCAGTGAAGCCTTACCTCCATATATATAGCTGAGCAAGAAATTGTTTCTTGGTGTGTCTCACACATACCTAACTTTTGAGTGTTTACTTTCCTGGTAAACTTTGCCCCAGTTTTTGGAGTCTGGCCAAAGGCAGAGCAGCAATTTGGGGGTATCTGGAAGTCTGAGGGTGCCATCAGTCTGCTGATACACTCGCTTCACAGCCACAGATTGACCTGCTGGGGGCACCACACCGCCAGGAAGTAGAAATTCTTGATATGGAAAAAAAACAATATTGGAGTTAGACTCACCGTAAATTGAGTAGGATGTTTGACTTGCTGATCCAGGTAAAGCCTTCCCATCCCATAGAAGCCCGGCAGCACCCCAGAATAATTCCCGAGCTGCAGAGCCAGAAGTAAGCCTTGAACATCGAAGAATGTCTTTTCTTCCCTTCCAACTCCACGGAATATAAAGAGCTACTAAAATTAATCCAAAGAGGGGCTGGAGTGACAGCAGAGAGGACAGGACATTTTCCTTCCACGCGACCAAATCGGGTTTGATTTCCAGCAACGATATGTCCCCTGAGCACTTCCAGGAGTAATTCCTGAGTGTATAAGCCAGGGGTAACCCCTGTGCATCGCTGGGTGTGACCGAAAAAGCAATATATATATATATATAATCCAAAGAGCAAATTTCAGAGGCAAATACCTCTCACTTGTAAAGACACACCCGGAAGGCCCCATCCCAGCATGGGAGCCAATAAAAATGACAGCGACATATCTGGAATTTTGATTAGTGTTATATCCAGTCCAAAGACTCCAAACAGGGCCACACGCTGTCCTGAGTAGGGAGGTATGAGATGGCTAGGACCTCCACTTTCTGCAGGTCCCTCAAACCAAGGCCCAAAGTCCATGTGCCCACCCACCAGTACCATCTTGGACCTGGATGTGATTGTGGCTGCAAGGGCTTTCAGGATAACGCACCCTCACCCAATATACCTGCGCCACTGAACAGCCCCCAAGCATCCATCAAAAGCACCACATCCCCTAAAGCCTGGTTATCCAGAACAAGTGAAATAAAACAAGGGTGAAAGTTCCCTACAAGCTGGCATGATCCACGCTGAATTTCCCAAACCAGAGGCACAGGGTGCTCAAGCATCCCAAATCCTAACACAGAAAGGACTGAAGAATGAAACTTTGCCTTATTTCCACTTTCAAAGGATTCAAATCAGCATCTTGGGTGATTTCTGCCATAATTACTACAAACCAGCACCTCTTGGCCAAGCCAGAAGCAGAGCAAACAATAACACAGTGGTTAGCCATGACAGCTCTGAGCAGGGGGTGATTTTATACCTGTTTATTCAGTCAACTTTCTCCTAATTTTCATCACCAAGACCCATTATTTACAAGTTTAATAAAAAACGCAAGCTCAGCACTACTTTACTGACATAGCTACAGCCTGGGTGAAAATTAGCAGGTACCTTTCACTGACATGAGAAGGCCGTCACAAGCAGGCAGGCTTACTTCCCTCGTAACCTCACTTTTGTAGCACCCTTGACCATCTTGTCCAAAGGAAACTCGCTTTACTGAGCTGTTCTGTTCTGACCTTAGAGACTATCATTAAGGGATCAAATCATCCAGTATGAATTTTTCTATGTTGACTAATGTGTGAGGATAATATGAAGCCATTCCCACATTCCTGACATATATGCGGTTTCTCTCCAATATGAATTCTGATATACTAAGAGAATAGCACCAAGTGATGGCCTTCCCACATGTCTGACACTGATAAGATTTCCCTCCACTGAATTTTACTGTGCTGAGCAAGGTATTCAGAATGGTAGGGCTTCCCACATTTATCACGTATATAAGGCTTTTTTCCAGTGTGAATGCTCCTATATACACTAAGTCTTGAGGCTCCAGCAAAGGCCTTTCCATATTCCTTATATATATAAGGTTGCTCTACAGTGTGAATTCTCCTATGTACATTAAGTATTGAGGCCACTGGAAAGGCCTTCACACATTTCTTACATATACAGTTTCCCGCCAGTGTGAATTTTCCTATGTACAGTATGTCTTGAGCATCCAGAAACGGCCTTTCCACATTTCGTACATATATACAGGTTCTATCCTGTGTGAATTCTCCTATGTACACTAAGTTTTGAGGATCTAGTAAAGGCCTTCCCACATTCCTTACAATATATGGTTTCTCCCCAGTGTGACTTTTCCTACGTGCAGTAAGTCTCGAGGCTCCAGCAAAAACCTTTCCACATTCCTTACATACATATGGTTTCTCTCCAGTGTGAATTCTCCTATGTACAATAAGACCTGAGGCTCCAGCAAAGGCCTTTCCACATTCTTTACATATATATGGTTTCTCTCCAGTGTGAACTCTCCTATGTACACTAAGTCTTGCAGCCCCAGCAAAGGCCTTTCCACATTCTTTACATCTATACGGTTTCTCTCCAGTGTGTATACTTGCATGTCTACTGAGGCTTGAGGATTGAGTAAAGGCTTTGCCACACTCCTGACATATATAAGGCTTCTCTCCACTATGAGTTTTCATATGTCTATTAAGATGTGAGGTCTGAATAAAGGCCTTCCCACAAGTCTGACATTTATGTGGTTTCTCTCCTGGATGAATTCTCCTATGCATAAAAAGATACGATGGTTTAGTGAAGTTCTTCCCACATTGTTCACATGCATAAGGTTTTGCTCCTGCATTTATATTCATATGGACACGATGGAGTAAACCTTGACTCACACTTTTTCGTTGGTGCCAACTTTTCCGGGGATTCTGTCCACTGTGATTTTCTAAGGGAATACCACGGGCTGGAGCGATAGCACAGCAGGTAGGGCGTTCGCCTTACAAGCGGCCAACATGGCCGACCCGAGTTCGATTCCTCCGCCCCTCTCGGAGAGCCCGGCAAGCTACCAAGAGTATTCGATATGCCAGACACAGTAACAACAAAGTCTCCAATGGAGACATTACTGGGCCCGCTCGAGCAAATCAACGATCAATGGGAGGGCCTTTACCATGGTGCTGAGAACATGGAGAGGATCCCCAACATTCCTTACACTTAGATGTGTTCTGCTGATGGTGACTTTGGTTGAGGGTACGTCGCTGTGAGGGTCCCCCTATAAACAGTGCTGCTCTCCCTAGACGCTGCCCCACTGGGGGGTTTTCTGCCCGTGAACTGAAAACAACACACACCAAGAAATTTTTTCCTGGTGAGGGCATCTTCAGAGTGAGGTCGCTCTCGCCATTCTGATCACTCTCAGAAGACATCCCACCTGTTTCGGTGTCCCCAAGGCACGAAGGGCAGGTCTGCTCACTCAAAACATTGTCACAGAGCGCAGGATCAGAGACATTCCTCTCAGGCTGGCTGATTCTCTGTAGAACAGCAGAGAAGGATGCCAATTAACACTTATTCTCCGAGTCTCCTGTCAAAAACTTGAGTCTTTCACATGTATTATCTCACATATGCACAATACAAATGCAATTACCGACATCACTTAATCACTTAACTTCCCGTTAGTCGTCGATTTGCTCGAGTGGGCGCCAGTAACGTCTCTATTTGTCCCTGTCGCGTGCTACTGTAGCCCAATGGCATCTGTTCGCTCAGGGAACATGAAGAGCCTCAAACCGATCATTCATGACCTTCACGAGAAGTCTGACAATCTGGTAGGTTGGCGGCCACACAGTCTTTTGACATCCCGTGGAATCCAGTCAGTAACAGCTCTAGTCCAGCGGTCGTCTTTAAATCTCATTACGTGACCAGCCCATCTGATTTTTGACACCTTGACAAACGAGACAGCGTCCCTGATTCTTGATCATCGACGGATGTCAGAACTCTGGATTCTTTCTCTCATTTGAGTGAAACGTGATATTCCAAGCATAGCTCTTTCTATTCTTCTTTGGGAGACCTGAATAGCGTTCTCATCTTGTTTGCGTAGGGTCCAGGTCTCTGAGGCATATGTTAATGCAGGAAGAACAGTGGAACCAAAGAGATGTGCCCGGAGTCAGAGGTTCTTTGTCCTCTTAGCTATTTCTTTGACGTTCTTGAAGGCGTTCCAAGCTGGTCTCTTCCTCCTGCGCAGCTCGGGTGCCAGGTCATTTGTCATGTTGACTTCTCGACCTAGATACACATAGTTGTTGCATTCGGAGATGGTCGTTCCATTGAGAGTGAATGGGGCATCAGGAACGAAGCTGTTTCTCATGAACACTGTCTTCGTAAGATTCAGCTGTAGTCCTACCTTTCCACACTCACGGTCAAAGTCGGCCAGCATTTGTGCCGCTTCGCTGATGTTTGGTGTTATTAAAACAATGATATCAGCAAAGCGGAGGTGGTTTAATTGCCGACCATCTATCTTCACTCCCATTCCGTCCCATTCCAGTCGTCGCATGATGTTCTCGAGGTTGGCACTGAAGAGTTTTGGTGAAATTATATCACCCTGCCGGACCCCACTCTCTTGACATCAACGATCATTTCTTTGTAGAATGGTGAGATCCTGGTAGTGAATCCGCAATACAGCTCACGGAGGAACCTGATGTATTGGACTTGAATGCCCTGATTGGCTAGGGCTTCAATGACCGCTTCCGTCTCAACAGAATCAAAGGCCTTCTTTAAATCATTGAACGTTAAACAGAGTGGCATCTTGAACTCCCGAGAAACCTCAATGAGTTTGGTTATTGTGTGGATATGGTCGATGGTGCTGAATCCTTTGTGGAACCCGGCTTGCTCGCATGGTTGGCCTTCATCTAGTGTTCTCTCAATCCTAGTTAGGATGACTCGAGTGAACAACTTGTAGATGACAGACAATAGGCAGATAGGGCGATAGTTGCCAATGTCATGGATGTCTCCCTTCTTGAACAGTAGTACGGTCCTGCTGGTTTTCCATTGGGATGGAACCTTGCATTCAGACAGGTAGCGAGTAAAGAGCCGAGCCAGTGTATTGATGAGTACTGATGGCAGGTTCTTCAGGTGTTCAGGTCTGATCTTGTCTGGGCCGGGTGCTGTTTGTTTCTTTACTGACGAAATGGTGTGTCGGATTTCGGAAGGGAGAACGTTGGGAATGACATCCATCCTGTGGAATTTGGTATGTCGGCAAGTGGACACGGCTATCGAAGAGATTTGAGTAGAATTCATGGATAATCTTCTCCATTGCCATTCTGGAAGATGTTATGGATCCATCAGGACGTCGTAGGGCAGTCATCTTGGTCTTGTAGTTGGTGAAGGACAGGAGGGCATAACAAATACTTTTCCCAGCTTCTGCCACATCTACCAGTACTTCTGCTCTTCTCTCTTTGAGGTCTTCCTTGATCGCATCTCTGCACTGCTTTGCGAGCTCGGACATTAGCTTGCGGTTGCCTGAGGCATGCGCCAAACCACGCTGGCGAATTAGCTCAAGAGTTTTCGAAGACAGGCGTTTTTTTGTGGCTATTTCTCTCTTGGCGTTCCTCGCACATTCATGTAGGTGCTGAACCAGTCGATCGTATTCCTCGTCAATGTTGTCAACAATGGCATCTTCCCATGTTGCCGCAATAGTGCCAAAGAGTTCCCAGTTGGTGGTCGTTCTGGAAGTTCTCTTTTTGAACTTTGCAGCCCTTTCTCCCCACTCTGTTAAGTAGAATTTTGCATGAAGGACACGGTGGTCCGATCCTGTTCAAAATTTTGGGACAATAGTGACATCGTTCATGGAAAACCTTCGATTGAATATGATGTGGTCTATTTCGTTGTGGAATCGTCCACCAGGAGACTCCCATGTCCAACGTTTAGATTCTGCCTTCTGGAACTGCGAGTTACCATGGATGGTCTTGGTCGACATGATGAACTCAGACAGTCTCTCACCCTGTTCGTTCCATTCTAGGCCATTGGTCCCGATGTGAAGTTCTTCAGCTGATCTTCTCGGTTCTATCTTGGCATTAAAATCACCCACGATGATCTTGTAGAAGGTGTGGTCTTCTTTTTAGAACTTCTCCAGCTCCATGTAGAATTTTTCGATTTCTCTTTCATCATAATGAGATGTTGGTGCATAGACAACGAAGATAGAAACTGCAGGCAGTGAGCCACATCTATTCACATGTAAACGTCCGATTCGGGTTGTTAGGCATTCGAATGAATCAATGCTCTTGGCAAAGTTTGTGTTGACAAGGACACCGACGCCTCCGACACCTCTTTTATCGCATGTTCCGAGGAACAATTCTTCTCCAGTGTCGAAAACGGCATGGTGAGATTCGTGCCTTCTTGTCTCAGTCAGACCAATGATGCTGTATTTGATCATTCGCGCTTGTACCATCAGGTCCTCGATGGATGTATCTGATGCTAGCGTACGTGCATTGAAAGTACAGACGATCATTTTTGTCTTCCTTCATTGTGGCAGCCTAGTTCGGCCTTGAGATTTTGACATATGGATTACCGACATATGAATTCTTATTATAGAATAACTTCACGTTATTGTAAGTTGGGCACACAAAATTGATGGACACAGAGTCAGTAAATTCTGTGAATTCCCGCCCCCTCCAACTTAATAAAGGAGCAAACTGGAAATAATTCCTCCTATAGAAAACTGACTCACCCTTTTAAAGACAAAATGAAATACATCACATGTCGGTTTGATTAATGCTCATTGCAGAACCTGTGATGCAGGAGTGACGGCAACGTTGCATCGTCACACAGCTGAGACAGACAAAGCGGCCATAAGTGATGGCTTTCAGGATCAAAGAATTTTTTGTTTTTTTCTGTTTTGTAATTTCTATTTATTGGGGTTGTGTGGATGGAGGGGCACACCATGCAGTGTCTAGTATCAGTTCTGTGGGTCGATGGAGACCATAAGGACTGCTGGGCATGGAATATCCATCCCTGTGCAAAGCAAGTATATCTTTCACTGCACTATCTCTAGGACCCACAAATTAGCATTGTAAACAACTACCAATGTCAAGCAAATGAAAACTCACAGTATATTTATACATGGTTGATTTCAGTACCTAGTGAAGCTAACGGTCCTCTACTCCAAGCATCAGGCTTTGGAATTCCTCCCTGCCACGTCGAGCCCTCCACCTTAACAATTACATACTTGGTCCACTGAGCTATCCCGCTGGCATAATAATATTTATTCTGAATTAGCGAATCTTACCAACGCAGTCGTACTTGCTGACCTCATTCCCAAATCAAAGTGCTGTAATGCCAAATCCTGAAGCCGCGGTTTCAGTTCTGGAACTTAACACAATATGCAATTCAAGAACTTGTCAGAAAAAAAAAAAGTTGGAAAATGATGCCACGAATTTAGAGTACATCTCTGTAGTTCTCAAAGTCCAAAGAGTCCCACACTAAGGAAAAGATCCGGTTAGTGGAAAATTGTCAGGATCTTGGCAAAACTACACTAGGTTTTGTTTTTGCTTTTGAGCAGACCTGGTAACGTTCAGGAACCATATGTGATGCTGGTTATTGAACAGGTCACCTTCAGGCAATGCAAGGCACTCCTCCATGTACTATAGTTCAGATCCAAACTAGCTCTGTTATGTGCTCACTTATTCGGATTTAAACAAAAAGGTCTAAAAATATTTTTACAGGTATAGTGATACCGTGGTTGTGAATCCAATCAGGTAAGTCATAGATAGGGGAGGGGGTGAATCAGGAACGGTGAATCTCATTGACTGACAGAGAGCAAAAATAACAACAAAGACATGGACGCAAATTACAGGATCATTCTGTGACAGAGAGTCCAGGGGAGTGAAGAGCCGCATGAGTGTGTCACAGACCCATGGATCCAGGAGTCCACCGGACTCAGCAGTGTGTTTCATACATGCTCAGGTCACCCATACACTGCACAGGGCCTGAGCTAGCAAAGGTCCTCAAACATTCCCCTGCACACACACACCTCTCCTCCCCGACCTCAGGGCTCCTCCTTCCAGCCAGGAAATGACCACAGGCTTCATCCCAGAGTGCCCTGTCTTGACAGAGACAGAGGCATGGATAAGATACAAGGAAAAGGTGACAGGTAAATCCCCGTGTTTTCCTGATATAACTGGGCAAATATCTGAAAGGCATCAGCAGAATGTCCATTTCCAAAATGCCACATATTTGTAGTTATTCGAGAGGTAAGACCCAGGTTTCAATTTAAGAGTGAAATAGGTGAACCCTGAATATACCACAATACTCTAGACCTGGCCTTGTGGATGGCCAACAAGAGGTTGATCAGCACAATATGTTGTTGGTTTTTGTCTTGTTTCGGGCCTCATCTGCCAATGCTTAGGGTGTCTCCTAACTCTGTATTCAGAAATCACCGCTGATGGTGCTTGGGGATCAGGGATTGAACTCACGTGCACTCCTTGCAAGACAATCACTTTCCTCCCTGTACTGTCTCTCTTGGACCAGCACCACATGGAGTTTCCTGAGCCCCTCATGAACTCATCACGGATTTCAGTAATACTAAGTGCTTAATAAATCTGGAAATGGCCAAAGGTGGCAAGAGACCCTTATTTTTAAGCTGAAAAATGTTTCAAGAAAGAGAGCACAGCAGGAGTTTCTCAAAGCCAACCCAGTTGCGATACCTGACATCCCCTAAGATCCCTCATGCCATCCAGGAGTGATCTCTGAGTGCAGAGTCCAGGAGGAAACCCTGAGTCCTGCTGAAGTCTCACAAAAACCATTAGAAGTAAATCCAAGCACTGAAATAGGGCAGCAATTATGAGTTGAGAGACGAAATATTAAAGCCCCGGTGGCAGGAGAGATAGTACAGCACATAGGACAGAAGCATTGCACACACATGTGGGTTTGATCCCAGGCAGCCCATATGGTCTTGGAACAATGCCAGATTTGGATCCTGAATACAAAGGCAGGAATAATCCCTATCCATAAGGAAAAAAAAAGAAAAAGAAAAAAACCCTCTGACTTGAGAGCCTGGTTGAATAGTACTGGGGGTGAGGTACCAATGTTTTAAGTTGCCAAGAGGTTTCAGTCCACGGTACCCCGGTTCCTGAGCACTCTTAGGAGTCATCCTTTAGCACAGAGCCAGGAGACCTGTGGACTGTACCTGCAAACAAAGGCAACAGCAAAATCAATTAAACACAAAAAAGTTCATGTAGTACACAAGGTAAATTGATTCACCAATGGCTGCAACTATTTAAAGGGACCTGAGCGATAATTGGGCAGATAGGGATTTTCCCATGGACACAGTAGAAACAGGTTGATCTGAATCACCCCACAGGGTCCTGCTACTCCACCAGAGTGATTCCTGAGGACAGAGCTGAGAGTAAGCCCTGATTATCCACAGGTGAACCCTAAAAAAAAACAGGGAGGGAACAGCTACCACACGGCTGTCCAACATCCCAGCTCATCACAATGACAGCTACTTTTGTACACACAGCCACGGCCCAACCCCAGGAAGCCCAAGTGGGTCTGTCCAGACACGGTTGGCCCCACACTGCTCTCACCGACAGCCTGAAGATGCTGGTAGATCTCCAACATCACGTCCCTGTAGAGCTTCTGCTGAGAGGCCGCCAGGCATGACCATTCCTCCGGGGTGAAGTTCACAGTCAAGTCATGGAAGGTCACTGCGTCCTGAGTCAGCACACGGAGAGGGTGGGAGTCAGAGTCTATCTTAGCCTCATTCCCACTACTGTGAGGCCAGGACCCAGGGTCTATATTGTCGCTGGGCCTCTCCCCTCTGAATGAACCAACCTCCACGCATGGCTGACGGGCCCCAGAAATCACATAAGGCAGCTGGATCTGCTAAAGTGGGAGGACATTATACAGAAGGCTCTTGGATGTATCTGCCTTTCCTGGTAACCCCAGGTCCAATTCGAGCACCACTGGTCCAGTGATCACTGTAGAGAGGATCAGCTGAACACAGACTTGTACGATCCTAAAGACCATCCCTGGGTGCAGCAGAAACCACTGCCTGCCCACTGCTGTAACCCCACAGCTCATGAACACTAGGACTGAGAACTCGACAGTCCATATAGACAACTAGCCATAGCTGTGTACGGACATGTGTGCCTGTAGGAACTCACTGCTCAGGGCCGCCCCAAATTCCTCTCAAAGAAGTTAGAAGTTTCTTGACCCCAACATCTCTACTAGCCTCAGAGATCCTTGGCTCTTTCTCCTTCAGATAAGTGCATGCCCAGAAATCGACATGTCTGGCAATGCCAGAGTGCAGCACATGGAATGATTGTGAGAATCCTTTGCTGTGCTACCCCAAATAAAACATAAAACCTAAAATGAAACCCTTCGACCTCCAGCATCCCATTGGTCACCTAGACCTGTAAGGGATGATCATTGAGCACTGAGCTTCCAGTACTCCTCATGCACCACTGGGTCGGCCCCAAAGCCAAATAAAACAAAACAAACATACACAATAGCAGCTTCGAAGAGCAGAATGTGATGGTCTGATCGGAAGTCTCATCCTGGAATCCGTCCAAAAGAAACTCAGAACAGATAGCCCTGGGGGCTGGAGCAATAGCACAGCGGGTAGGGCTTCTGCCTTGCACGCGACCGACCCGGGTTCAATTCCCAGCATCCCATATGGTCCCCTGAGCACCACCAGGAGTGATTCCTGAGTGCAGAGCCAGGAGTAAGCCCTGTGCATCGCCGGGTGTGACACAAAAAGAAAAAAAAAAGAAACAACCCCAAACAGATGGCCCAGGAAGCCCGGGCACTCCTGACACTATCTCATGTCATTCTGTCCCTCGACTCCTACCTGGGGACGGTCTATCAGAGACCGTGTCACCATCTTCTCCCACCACTGTTGTTCTGAGGAGCAGCAGGAGACTCCGTGCAAAGACCTGGAGAAGTCAGAATAGTGAGCACCAGAGAGGAGCACCTCCTCCCACCCCTGAGCTCGGACCAGCCAAACCCTTGGGTAGAGGCTCAAAATTCCACCTCAAGGAGACAGTGGCAGAAGCTCCTGTCTCCGCTGGGGATGCAAATTTTGCTGGCATCTGTGCTGAACTTCAGGATAGGAGCTAGGGCCCAGGCTGCAGGGGTGGAAACGACAGCCTTCTCTGACTCTAAAATTCCTCCCTAGATACCACAGGAAAGTCCCTACAGGCCCAGCTAGGGGCTGACTCTGAGCCCAAGGGCTCCTGAAAACCAGCGCCCGCCCCCTGCAGGCTCGCAAAAGTGCTACCCCTTGAGAACTATAGCCTGGAATGTGTCTTTTCCACTGGAAAAGACACAGGGATATAGAGTGGACAAATGTTCAGCCACTCTCTTGCAGGGTGGACAGAACCTGAGCCTGGGCACTCTGTCCCAGGAACCAAGATCACTTCTGGGCACAGTTGGGTCAGAGACACAGCCCTGCTCTTTACCACTGGACCTGAGCCCTTATGGGTCCTGATTCACTCTAATCCTAAAACGGCACATCTGCGTGAGCCTCAGCCAACACTTGCTCCTGTCGTGCAAGAATATATTAGAAAACCGCGCAAATAGTCGGTTGTACAGCAAAATAATTCAAATAGCCAGGGCATTTACTAAGGACCTTAATATGAACTGTCAGGAATTAAGACCTGAGCACTGTAGATTATGAATAAAAATACTGAAAGAAAAAGGCAAATTCGAAGCACAAGAAACAAACAGAAATCATGTGCAAAATAAGAGGGAAGAAGATTTCAATAGTCAAATAGCAGGACCTTAAAACTTTGTTTTTCTGCTCTTCCTCTTCACCCTCCAAGCTGTCCTGGTCTTCTTCTCCACCCAGTCTTTACTCCCCCCCCCACAACCGGTTCCGGTGGGGGCATCGCCTCTTCTGAAGTGGGCGTGCCGTTGTTAGAAATGGGCGTGGCCTGATTTTAGGCAGGCGGCCCCTTAAGCAGCTGCAGGTACTTTAGACATACCAAGAAACCTAGTACCCATACCTACACACCAACATGAAGAAACAACGCAAATTCCCACCACATGCGGAGGACGATGAAAAGAGTCCAGAAGCCTCTGTAGGTGCGACACACCGAAGGGACCTCTCTGACAAAGAATTCAGATATGAAGTCATGAAGATGTTCAAAGAACTCAATGAAACAGTCAGACAGATATCCAGTAAATTAAAGGAGGACATGAAAGAAAGACTTGAGAAAATACAGGAATAAATGAGAGTAGAAATTGGAAAGCTACGCACAGAAATGTCACGAATTAGAGATTCTGTAGATTAAATAAAAAAACTCAGTCTGTTCCCTCAATAGTAGAATAACCTACTGATTCTGAGGACAGAATCAGTGAGCTGGAAGATCAGCTGCACCAAGCCAACAGGCAACAACAAACAATGGCAAGGGACCTCAAAATAGCTCTAGAGTGAATCAGAGTCCTAGGAGACAATTCCAAGAGGAACTACATTAGAATTATTGGAATACCAGAAGCTCAGGGCAACAATCCCAATGAAAAATCCACGGTTAAACGAATCATTGCTGAAAAATTCCCAGAACTCGACAATGCAGCCATTCAGGTTCAAGGAGCCCAAAGGGTGCCAGCTAAAAGAGACCTTAACAAAAACACTACAAGACATATCATAGTTAGAATGATGAATGCTGCCAATAGGGACACAATACTGCAAGCAGCAAGGTCAAAGAAGGAAATCACATACAAAGAAGCACCCCTTACATTCACGGCAGACCTATCAGAGGAAACCCTCCAAGTCCAAAGGCAATAGGGGGATAGAGTGAAAAAACTCACTTAAATGCGTCACCAGGAATACTCTATCTGGCAAAACTTACTCAAAATTGAAGGAACGGTACACTATTTTCTAGATAAATAGCAGCTCCGGAAATTCATAGACTCAAAACCAAACCTAAAAGAAGGGGTAAAGGGGCTACTATAAGACAAGACAAACCTTATAAGCACAACAGACCCTTACAGAAAGATGACACAAAGCCCCATAACAATAATATCTCTCAATATCAACAGTCTAAATTCACCAATTAAAAGAAACAGAGTGGCAAAATGGATTCAGAGACAAAACCCAACATTCCGCTGCCTATAAGAAACTCATCTCAACAGTCAGAGCAAACACAGACTCAAAGTGAAAGGATGGAATACAATCCTGCAAGCAAACAGCTCCCTCAAAAAGCTGGGGTGATCATACAAGTATCCGACAACATTAATTTCAGGCTGAAAAAGATTAGAAAGGACAGCAAAAGCTATTTTCTCTTCATCAAGAGATACGTACAACAGGAAGAAATCACACTCTTAAATGTATATGCATCTAATGAGGGAACAGCTAAATATTTAAAACAACTGCTAATCGATTTTAAGGAGGACATTGCTAGAAACACAATAGTAGTTGAAGACTTCAACATTGCCTTATCACCTCTGGATACATCAACAAGAACAAAACTCAGCATGGAAACATTGGCTTTGAAAGAAGAAATAGAAGGGAAAGGGCTTATAGAACTCTACAGGGCTTTACACCCCAAAAAGAAAGAATACACATTCTTCTCCAGTGCACACGGAGCATTTTCCAAAACAGACCATGTGCTAGGCCACAAAACATACCTCAATAGAATCAGGAAGATAGAAATAGTATTAACAATCTTTTAAATCCACGATGAGCTGAGGATAGAAATGAATCACACACAGTCACGGAGAACCAAATCAAACACCTGGAAATTAAACAACTCAATGCTGAACAATGAGTGGGTAAGGAAGGAAGTCACGGACGAAATCAAAAGATACCTGGGAGTGGCTGGAGAGATAGCACAGCGGATAGGGTGTTAAACTTGGATGCGCCGACCTGGTTTTGACTCCCAGCATCCCATATGGTCCCCTGAGCACTGCCAGGAGAAACTCCTGAGTGCAGAGGCAGGAGTAACCCCTGTGGATGGCCAGGTGTGACCCAAAAAGCAAAAAAAAGGATACTTGGAAACAAATGAGAATGAAGACATGAGCTACCAGAACTCATGGGATACAGCTAACGCTGTATTAAGGGGAAAATTCATAGCTCTGAAAGCATTTTTTTAGAACAGAAGAAAGGATGCACATAAACAACTTGATTTCACAGTTCAAGATCTTATACAAGATCAACAGAATGAGCCCAAATCAGGCAGAAGGAAAGAGATCATAAAACGTAGAGCAGAAATCAACGACATGAAAACCAAAGAAACAATCCAAAAGATCAATGAAACCAAGAGCTGGTTCTTCCAGAAAATAAACAAGATAGATAAACCACTAGCAACACTCACAAAGAAAGAGAGAGAACCCTAATAAATCTAATCAGAAATAAGAATGGGTATATCAGAACAGGAACCAAAGAAATTCAAAAGATCATCAGAGACAACTTTGAAAGTCTGTATGCCACGAAACAAGAGAACCTAGAAGAAGTGGATAAATGTCTGGATTCCTATAATCTCCCAAACCAAAATCAAGAAGATCTAGAGTACCTGAATAGACCTATGAACATCAAGGAAATTGAAACTGTAATCAAAAGTCTTCCCCAAAACAAAAGCCCAGGTCCAGATGGATTCATTAGCGACATTTTCTAAACATTTAAAGAGGATCTATTTATTGCCAGTTCTTCTCAAGGTTTTCAGGAAATTGAAGAAACAGAAACTCTCCCAAACAGTTTCTATGAAACCCATATCTCTCTCATACCAAAAGGAAACAAAGACAGCATAAGAAAAGAAAACTACAGGCCGATATCACTGATGAACAAGGATGCGAAGATTCTCAACAAAATACTAGCAAATAGAATTCAACAACTCATCAAAAAGATCATACACCAT
This sequence comes from Sorex fumeus, assembly GCF_029834395.1. NCBI lineage: Eukaryota > Metazoa > Chordata > Mammalia > Eulipotyphla > Soricidae > Sorex > Sorex fumeus. The sequence goes on along the minus strand of NW_026606171.1, from coordinate 742,109 downwards.
GACCAAGTGGGATTCATCCCGGGGATGCAAGGATAGTTTAACGTTGGAAATCAATCAACATAATCTATCATAACAACAAAAGAAAAGATAAAAATCATATGATCATATCAATAGATGTAGAGAAAGCATTTGACAAGATTCATCAGCCGTTCATGATGAAAACCCTCACCAAAATGGGGATAGAGTGGATTTTCCTCAATATAGTTAAAGCCATCTACCACAAGCCTAAAGCAAGCATCATCCTCACTGAGAGCCTTTCCTCTAAGATCAGGGATGAGACAAGGATGCCCACTCTCTCCACTATTGTTCAATATAGTACTTAACTAAGGAAGTAAAGGACCTGTGCAAAGAAAACTACAAAATGCTACTTCAGGAAATAAAAGAGGACACGAGGAAATGGAAAAATATCCTCTATTCATGGATCAGGAGAATTAATATTGCCAAAATGGCAATACTTCCCAAAGCACTGTACAAATTCAATCCGATCTCTATTACAATACCCATGACATTCTTCAAAGAAATGGAGCAAACACTCCTAAAATTTATATGGAACAATAAGCCCCCACGGATAGCTAAAACAATTCTTGGGGAAAAAAAATGGGAGGAATCAATATCCCTAACTTCAAACTCTACTACAAAGCAGTTATAATTAAAAAAGCATGGTACTGGAGCAAAGGCAGAGCTGCAGACCAATGGAAGAGGGTTGAATATACTGACACCCCCCCAAGCATATGATCATCTAATCTTTAATAAGGGCCAGGAAAAGTGAAGTTGAGCAAGGAAAGCATCTTTAACAAATTTTGCTGGCAAAACTGGATGGCTACATGCAAAAAGTGGGCTCAGATCTCTGCCTAACACCATGTACAAAAGTAAGATCAAGATGGATTAAAGACCTCAACATCAGACCGGAATCCATAAGGTACATTGAAGACAAAGTTGACAAAACCCTCCATGACATTGAAGCAATGGTATCTTCAAATGGTTTCACAGCACTGGCCAAGCAAGTGAAAACAGAGATAGACAAATGGGACTACCTTAAACTAAGAAGTTTCTGCACCTCAAAAGAAACAGTGACAAAGTAAAAGACAGTCTACAGAATGGGAAAGAATATTTGCCGAATACACATCCCACAAGGGGTTGATATCAAGGATATACAAAGTACTGGTTAAACTCCACAAGAAAAAAACATCCAACCCCATCAAAAAATGAGGCAACAAAATGAACAGAAACTTTCTCAAAGAAGAAATCCGAATGGCTAAAAGGCATATGAGAAAATGCTCCACATCATTAATCATCCAGGAGATGCAACAAAACAACAATGAGATTTCATTTCAATCATTTCACACCACAGAGACTGGCCCACATCCAAAACAACAAAGCAACCGGTGTTGGCGCGGACGTGGGGAGAAAGGGACTCTCCTTCACTGCTGGTGGGAATGCTGACTGCTTCAGCCCTTTTTGAAAACAGTATGGACGATTCTCAAAAATTTAGAAATTGAGCTCCCATTTGACCCAGCAATACCACTCCTGAGAATATAGCCCAGAGAGGCAAAAAATTATAGTTGAGGGGCTGGAGCAATAGCACAGCAGGTAGGGTGTTTGCCTTGCACGCGACCAACCTGGGTTCAATTCCCAGCATCCAATATGGTCCCCTGAGCACCGCCAGGAGTAATTCCTGAGTGAATGAGCCAGGAGTAGCTCTTGTGCATTGGCAGGTGTGACCCAAAAACCAATATATATATATCGCGGCCGCGCGACATCTTATCATCTCATTCCTAATTTGGTCAAACTGGCAGGCTACCAAATGTAACATGCCCACACGGCAGAGTCTGGCAAACTCCCCGTGGTATACCCAATATGCCAAATACCAGTAACAATGATGGGTCTCATTCTCCTAACCCTGAAAAAGCCTTGAATATGGCACTTTAAAAAAAAAAATCTCAGGGCTAGGACGAAGAAGACGTTACTGGCACCTGCTCGAGGCAATCGACGAACAACAGGGTGGTCGTGATCGTGATATATATATATATATATATATATATATATATATATATATATAGTCGAAGTGACATCTGCACTTGCTTGTTCATTGCAGCATTGTTTACAAGACCTAGAATCTGGAAAATACCTGAGTGTCTGAGAACAAATGACTGGTTAAAGAAACCTTGGTACATCTACACAATGGAGTACTATGTAGCTGTTAGAAAGGAAGTATCACGGTCCTCCCGTTATTTGTTAATTTGCTCGAGTGGGCCCAGGAATATCTCCATTGTGACTTGTAGTTACTGTGTTTGGCATATCAAATACGTCACGGGTAGCTTGCCAGGCTTTGCTGTGCGGGCAAGATACTCTCGGTAGTTTTCCAGGCTCTCCAAGAGGGGCGGAGGAATCTAACCTGGGTTGGCTGGGGTGGCTGCATGCAAGGCAAACGCCCTACCGCTGTGCTATCGCTCCAGCCCGTTAGAAAGGATGAAGTCATGAAATTTACATACAATTGGTACTACATGGAAAGTATCATGCTAAGCAAAATGAGTCAGAAAGAGAGGGACAGACATAGAAAGATTGCATTCATTTGGGGAACATAAATTAACAAAATAACAGACGAACACCCAAGAATAGCCAAGATAAATACCAGAAGGTTTATTCCATGGCATGGAGGCCAGCCGCACACTCTAGGTATAAAGGCAACTCAGATAGAGATGGGAGCACCAAACAAAGGGTGTTGGGAAGATCCGCCAAGGATGGGAGATGCATGCTGAAAATAGACTATAGACTGAACATGATTGCCACTCAATGCCTATTTTGCAAACCACAGCACCCGAAAGGAGAGAGAGAGACAAAAGGGAATGAGCTCTACAGAGGCAGGGTGGGATGGGGGATGGGGGCGTGAGAGGGATACTGGGATTAGTTGTGGCGGAGAATGGGCACTGGTGGAGGGATGGGTACTCGATCACTGTATAAATGAAACCCAAAAATTTGTAAGTATACAATTGTACCTCATGGTGTTTCACTAATAAAAATTATAAAAAAATAACTTGGTATTTCTGCCACGGTTTTCCATGAAGTATTATTCTCTTTTTCTGCGATCACACGTTTTCTGTGTCCATGTGGGTGTGTCTGTGTGGGTGTGTGTTAATGTTTTTCTTCTTTGAGTCAGAACCAGCACTGCTCAGGTAATATTCCTAGCTCTGCACTCAGGTTTCACTCCCGGCAGGTTTGGGTACCAGTGGGATTCAAGATACAGAACTTGGGTTGGCTGTGTGCAAGGCAAGCACCCTACCTGCCGTACTTTTGCTCCGCCCTTTTCTATGTAAGTTTCTTCCAAAAATACCAAGAGTCATGAACACAGCTCTCCCTCCCCACCCAAAAAAAATCTTCTTTCAAAAAATAAACATTTAAAACTCCTTTACCTCAGGGAGAGATGAAGGGTGCTTTGCAGCCTGACGTGAGGGAGTTGAGGTTCCTGATCTGGAAAAAGAAACAACAGTGTTGAGTTTGGACAGGCAGTAATGTGAGTTGGGCATTTGACTAGATGAAACGATCAATCCTCTGCATCCCATATGGTCCCCAACAGCGCCAGGGATAATACCTGATATTAGAGGCTAGAGTAAGTCCTGAGCATCTCCGGATGTGCCCCCTCCCCCACAAAAAAAACAAAGAAGCAAAAACAGCTCCCCAAGTACATTTTCATTGGAAAACCCCTGGCACCTGAAGGTCCCCTCCCCCGTCCCCTTCATGACACTGGCTATCACAGCTGACAATGAAGATGACCAGCAACAGGTCTCCTGCCATTAGGTGGAGGGGCTTCAGATCTGCCCCTCAAATCTGGAGATTCTACAGAAGATTAGCGCCGGCGGTTCAAATATGGAACTGCTGAGAGGGTTGGGATGGCCAAGCCTCCAGCTGAGTCCCGCATTCGCCCGCTGTTGCTCCATCCCAGAGGTGGAGACGATGGTGACCATAGAGGCTCTCCAGCATCAAGCACTCACAGCTGCGAACCGTGATACAGCCCCCACTGCACCCCAAAAGCTCCATGTCCCCCTAAAGACTCCACCACACCTCAGAAACTGACAGAATACCGTGGAAGAGTGAAAAAAACAGTGCAAAAGAGCCCCCCAAGCTGGCTCGGCCCCTCCGGTCACTGTGGAAACGGGAAGCCGCGGGGTGCTCACAGGAGGCTGCTTGAGTCCTGCCACAAAATCCGCCTTCAGAGTCCCCCTTCCAGGATGGGGCACAAATTTACTTGTCCTTTTCCAAGTGAGCAAGAGCCCCAGTGCCTGTGTCAGGGATGGATAATGAACCATGGCATCACTTATGACATCACTTCCGTTTTCATAAGGTGCCTTAAAGAGCCAGAGTCTAGGCACTGAGAACCTTTTTGCCACCCAGGTGAATCTGTGCTGTAAGGGGGATGGACTCGAATAAAGGAGTAGAGTGGCAAATGCTGGACTGGTCTGTCACACACTAAGGGGCTTGAGGGTAAGAAGTCCCCTGATCCTGCAGTTGTCACCAAACATTGAACCAATGATATCTAGACACACAATGCTGCCCTGACTCTTGCCAAATGATCCCTGAGCTCAGAGACAATAGTGAACTCTGAACACCGTAGGCTGTGGTGAAAAACATAACACAAAAAAGGAAAATTCTACCAAAGGGGGAAAATGATGTGCAAAGACAAATTCTAGAGTGAAGAGTCAAATTTCTGTTCCTTAAAATCCCCTATTCTTGATATTTCCCTGCTACAGAAACTCAGTTTCTCCTGAACCCCTATTTTCTTTCTCCATTTTGCATCTTTCTTAACTGTACATACATATATATGTGTCTTCGTGTGATTTTTCTTTGGAGGCCACATCTGGCAGACTCAGGGTTTATTCCTAGCTGTATACTCAGGAATCACTCTTGTACGGACCATATGGGATGCAGGGATGCAGGGTACCTAGGTCGATTGCTTGGATGGTTAAGTGCTTACTCGCTGGCTCTGGCCCTAAATAAATGTGCTCCTAGCACACCCAGGGTGATCCCTGAGCAAATGTCCTTATCCCTGAAAAAACAAAACTATCTTGCTTAAAAGAACACAGCCCTTTCCCTTGTTGGATTAGAGTTCTAAACAATTTAGGTTTAACATTGATCCATCATTTCTCCTCTGCTACAAGGAGCTTAGGCTTATTGAGTAACATCCATCCCAATGCTTCTGAATCACTCCCATTTCCTAGCATTCATTTTTAATTTCCAGGTGCTTCTACTTCCTCTATGCATTAATCACCCATTTCCCCTATACAGAACCTGTGAATTGTAAAGTCAGATTCTTCAGAGAGATTTGGATTTTGTATTCGTAAGTGAAATTTTGACTTTCCCTTTCCTTTATTTCCTCTGCAGTTTACTTTAGACAAATATCCTTTTTGCTCCTGGACAAGGACCAGTGCAGAGAAGATTGTGCTGGGAGGATCTTGCATAGACAAAGGAAGACAATATTATGCTTTTGTGACTTCAGAGTTAATTGTCTCCAGATACTATATACTCCTGGGCATTGTCATATTTATGATACTTAAGCCTCAGCTGGCCTATGTTCCTAGCACATCAAAAGCAAGAGCCTGGATGGAACCAGGATAGCTCTGAGCTACCCTGGCATTGAAAAGGGACAGGTAAGCACCATAACAAATTCTGTCATTGAGGTAGACAGGTAGATAGGGAAAGGCCCTTGACAATGAAACTTGGATTAACAAAATTTCATCGAAGAATTCTAGGACTGATCCACCTTGTGGATACAGAAAAAAAGACCTTATAAGACCATCAGCAGACCCTGAGGACATTGGCCCCCTCCCCAAGAAGTTTCTCTTTTCAAAAACCTGGGCCCTCTTCCTTAATCTGATTAACTTTAGTGATTCAGCCCAAAGAAGACCCTCACCACTCCCAACCTCCCTGGTAACCTCCTCGGTAACCAATTGCAGAGTGCTGCTACTGAAGATAAGCCCGGAGCTGCCACAGATGTCCCCAAAATACAATCAAAAATAGCCTAAAAGTATATTTTCATTTGCAAACCGCAACCTCTACTAGGAACACGGCCCCAGGATGGCCCTGGACATCAAGGCTACTAATGACTAGTGACCGAGGGCTACAGTGTCATTTGCCATTAGGGAGCTGTCCCCCCACCACCCTCCCCCCCCCCGCCGCTCAAAAGGGAACAGTCCTTTTATAACTTTGGAGGCAACACCAGCAATATGGACGAGAAACTTCTGACTCTGTGCTCAGGAACCCGTCCTGGTGGAGCTCGGAGATCGAACTTGGATGGGCCAGATGCAAAGCAAACGCCCTAACCGCTGTGCTATTTCTCTGGTCCGCTATGTGAATCTGCAGGTTTTGCAGCAGTGAGGTCGGGGCCAAAGCGTCCAGGACAGGGCCCAGCGCATTCCCGTGCTGGGAGGGTCAGGACGGCCCAGACCGACGCTCTGCAGCCCCCGCGCTCAGCCCCGTGCCCACCCGCCACTGCCCCACGGCTGAGCCAAAGGTGATTGTTGCTGCAGGAGATCCCGGAACCACGCACTCACACCCCCGACACCTGCGCCCAGGCACAGCCCCCACTGCACTCACCAAAGCTCCGCGTCCCCCACTAGACAAGCCTGAGCTTGAGAGTAGATGGTCTCCAGATAATATTACCTCCTGGACATCTGCTCTTTTGACTGAAACCTCAGTTGCCCTTACTTCCTCGATCCCCAAAAGAAGGGTCCAATGACGGACTAGATGGACCCAGGGCAAGTGGTGAGCTAGCTACCCTGGCATCGAAATGGGCCTGGACAAAGTACTATAATGTTTATTTATATGAGCCTGGTCATGGACAAATTCTGTCATGTATCAAAAAGTAATAACTAGAATTGGACACTGCTGGGATTAGGAGTGATTGATCCGGCCTGAGCACTGTAATCTAATCTGTGGTGAGAAGTCCCCAGGAGAGTCACCCACAACCCTAAAAGTATCTATTACTGTGTCCATACAAAATGTTAATCATTAGGAAGTAAAACGAAATATGTCAATTAAGTTCCTGGTCTAAGGAGATGAGTAACACACCTTAAGGGCTGCTTTTTCTTCGTGGGATGCAGGTGATGGGGAAGTCTGGAAAACCATTTTTTATTGTGCTTCCCGTGGGGAGGCATGGATTGGGGTCGTGGTGAGGGAAGAAAAAGAGAAGCTTCAGGGAGACAGGGCGAATGAAGGAGACTGAGAAAAGGGATGGTCCTACTCCACCCAGATCCCCTAACTTCCAGTATGTAGGCGTTACAACCACCAACTGCCCCCAGCGCTGAGTAATCCCATCAATGGCAAAGACCCAAAGACTATAAAACCCTGCTCCTGGAAGAGAAGAGCACAGTCTCCTGCCTCCGCATCTGGCTGTCTTACTGGGGCCTCTTGGAGGAGGGTGTGTTGAGTTTCCCACCCCAATATGCAACAGGACATCGGCTCACCCACTCCAGTACTGCTAAAAATGATACATGAACTCAGAACCAAAAATAACCCCTGAGCATTGAATGCTGCTTTGGTCAAAAAAGTACACTATATTAAATAATAAAGACATTTCTGGGGCTGGAATGATGGTATACCAGGTAGGGAGTTTGCCTTCCATGCGGCCAACCCAGGTTCGATTCTCAAAATCTAATATCGTCCCCCAGCACTGCCAGGAGTGATTCTTGAATGCAAAGCCTGAGTAAACCCTGAGCATCGCTGGGTGTGACCCTAAAAATGCAAAAAAGAGAAATTTCTGTGGAAAGATATTGGAGACACAGTATAGCAGGTGAGGTGCTTGTCTTGCACTCGGCCAAGCCAAGTTTGAATCCTGGCAACCCATACGGTGCCCTGAGCCCAGCCAGGAGTGATACCTGAGTGCAAAGGCAGGAGAAGTAACTGAGTCTTGCAGTTGTACTTACTACAGACTGAATAATTAATTCATTCAAATGAATAAAGTTATGGTGGCCAATAGTGATCCTAAATTGCATTATTAGAGGGTTTAGGGCACACTCTGGAAGTGCCCAAGCTACTTCCTGCTAAGATTGCATATTTGGTTGCAAGACCCACTGTAGCACCACCCTGATGCACCCCACCAGACCGCAACCTGAGCTGGCTTAAAGCTCCACACCTTGGGGACTTGAATGACAGCATAGACAAATGAGCATTTCTTTTGAAGGTGGCTAACCTGTGTTTAATTCTGGGCATCCCTATGGTTCCGAGCACCACTAGGAGTGCTTGCTGAATTTAGAGCCAGGAGTAAGCATAATGCCTCACTGGGTGTGACCCCAAATGCAAAATAAATAAACAAAAAGGAAAGAGAAGCTCCCCACCTCCCTGAACTCCCAGAACCCACTGAATGAACAAGAACCAGTGAAAATCAAAGGCTCTGCCAAATGTGTTTGAGCCCCAAGCACATAAAGAATATGATGCGCCCCACCCCCCATCCAGCCCGGCCATCCCCCAAGAATGACAGGACAGAGGAGAGGGTGTTTTTTCCTTCAGGCTGCTGACCCAGATATGGGGTACCCTGAGCAACCCCAGGTTTGACCCCTAAACACTGCCAGGTGGGGCTCAACACCCCCCACGAGGAAAAAGGATGCGCCCCCAGGTCCCTTTGATGAGGGAAACCCATGCTTTACCTACTCCACAAGCAGCCAAAGGAATGAAAGGGGGCCAGTAACGGGATGTCCTGGGGACACTGCTGGGATGATCCACCCACCCCTGTGACTGACCAGGTGGCGGGAGTCGCCCCGAAACTAAATTAACACTGATGATCCCTCACACGCCCCATCAGCTCTGGGGGGAGACTGAGACTCCCTCTAGCTCTGACACTTTCTGCTTTGTGAGGGGCCCGAGCGATGGGTCAGCAGGGAGGGCGCTGGCCTCACATCCCGACACCCCAAAGGGTCCTCGGATCCCCAGGGAGGGAGTCCTGAGCGCCACCAGGTAGGGGTCTAAAACACATAAAAAATTAAAACTTTTTTCCACTTTTATTTGTTTCGTTATTGTCCTTGTTTCTGGAACTTTCAGAACGAACTTAGCGCTTCAAATTCATTTTTCTCCTTGACCACGTGCTTCCTCTACCTACCCATATTTTTGTGGGGTCTGGGGGGCTTTGCCCAGGGATTACTCCGGACTCTGGGCTCACTCCAGGCTGGTACCGGGACACTGTGTGGTGCCGGGATTGAACCCGGCCGGCCGCGTTCCCCCATTATGCATCTTCCTAAATAAGTTCTACTTAGTAAAAATTACTCTGTGTCCCTCAAAATCAGTTTATAAACAAGATAAAACGTTTGGCAGGAGCGCTCTGTGCGCTCCGGGTGAGGGACCGCTACCCCAGGCCACCGCCATGGAGCAACCCCGCCGCCCACAAGGCGGAGGACGCAGAGGTTCAGGCGCTCAGAGCGACCACCTGGGCGGGTGGCGGGGGCACCAACCTTCGGGAACCTCCCTCCCCCCAGGGTGCCCCCTCACCCGCTCGTCACCTTCCGCAACCAGGCGACCCACTGGCACCTCCCCACAGAAAGCCAAGCCCTGGCGGATAAAGGTCGAGGATTTTGTGATGTCACCTGCACGTGTGCCCAGAGCCTTAAAGGGCCAGGCTTCAAATATCCCTGACCAGGTATTTGCCTGCTCAGGAAGGTTCATTTTTCTCGTTTCCGGGATAGGATTAGGTGATCCAGACAGCTGGGGGTCGCCAGGTCTGGGATAGATAGAGAGGGATGAGCTGAGCAGATAACATGTCGAACAGAGAGTGTTTGTATTTACGAAGGAAATAAAATTCACAAAAGTACTTTGCAAACAGCCACCAAGACCATCTCTGTGAGTCCCGATGTTCACGTATATATTCATTTACAACCCTCAGCCACATGCTAGAAATAGGTCCCCAGGAATCTTTCTTTTTTAAGTAAATAGATTTCATTTGGAGGATTTTTAAGCTGTGGAGTGGGGGGAAAGAAAGAAAGAAAGAGAGAGAGAGAGAGAGAGAGAGAGAGAGAGAGAGAGAGTAAAGTTAGACATGAAAGCATGAATGTACACATCCAAAGAGGGGAGATGCGGGCAACACATGTGCTCGGGAACCACATGTGCTCGGCCATGTGGGTGCAAGCAGCACATGGGCACATGGGCTCCGGCAGCATATGCGCCCCCCGGGAATCTTTCTGGCAGGTGCCAATAAAAAGACGGGCTTCAATAAGGTCCCTCACCATTGGGGGCTGAGGAGCTGCCCCTCAAAGTGATCTGGCAGTTTTACACACACATGTCTACACCGAAAGCTGCGGGACAGGGCCTGGTACAACCCCTGCTTGAGAAGGCTGGGATGGTCAAGACTTCTTCCATCAGCAGGTCGGGCATCCTCGAGACCCACAGCCCCCCATGTTCAACTCCGCACCCAGGCCATGCTGCCCCATCGCAGAGCTGGAGACGAATATGCCCCCAAGCTCACACCCGCGACCCACGTGCCGTGTTAAATCCTCCCAATGCAAACAGCAAAGCTCTACATTCTCCTAAAGCCTCTGGAGCAAGGCAGACCCCAGGAACCCACTGGATATGGATAAGGGGGACTGAAAAACAACCACAAAATTGTCCTGAAAGCTGGAACAATCCCATTGGTCACATTACAGGCACTGAAGGTGAGAGGTCCTCATGTCCTGCCACTGATTGGCATTCAGTTCCCCCCTTCACCTGAAGTATCAGTTTGTCCTTTAAACACTTGCCTGTATGAGGCCTGATCCACTTGACAGCATTAGGAAGTAAAGGTGCACATGGAAGACTCCTGTCTGTGACATCATCCATTTCACCAAGGAGCCTTAAAGTGCCAGGTTCCAAGTGCAGACAGACCATTATGGCAGCCCAGGTGAACCAGTGCAAGGGGGATGAGCTCGAATTAAAAAGAGGAGAGGCAAGTGCTGGAGGGGCTGTGCCTGATAGTCTTCTCGTCAACAAAATTCTAGACCTGCAGGCTGGTTTCTAACATTTACCCAACTCGGTTGCAATTCTGACACATGGATGGATTTTCCAGGCAACGACCTAACGTTTCAGCAAGATGGACAAGCAGAATAGACCGACAGTAGGTCACATAGCTGTGTGATTTTTTTCCAACTCAAAGAACAGACACAGTAAGTGGAAATGACTCCCTCTGCAGAAAATTGAAGTACCAGTTTAGAGTGAAAATAAAAGGGGCCCGAGACTGGGTTTGGTACTACCTTAGTTTGAAGCTTAGTGGGATAGCTTAGTGGGATACACGTGCAAAGGCAATGATGCATTCCCACACAGCCGAGACAGACCTTTGAAAACATCTCACCTGAAGCAGATTCCTCTCGAGGATCAATGAGTTTTCTGTTATCTTGTTCTCTTTATTTAGGTGGGGAGAGGGTCACACCAGCATTGCTCAGGGATTCCTGCTGCTGGGACTCTCGGGGCCGAGAGAGATAACCACGAAAAACCCGCCTTTCTTCGAACACTCTTGAACTTATTCGCCAACGTGGCTTGGCACATGCCTCAGGAAACAGCAAGCGAATGTCCAAGCTCGCAAAACAATGCAGAGAAGCCATCAAGGATGGCCTCAAAGACAGGAGAACAGCGATGCTGGTAGATGCGGCAGAAGCCGTGAAAAACCTTCGTAATGCCTGCCTGTCCATCACCAACTACAAGACCAAGATGACTACCCTCCAACATCCTGATGGATATATCACATATCTCAGAAGGGCAATGGAGAAGATTATTCATGACTTCTACTCAGATCTCTTTAATAGACACGTCCACTATCCCACATACTACATTCTGCATGACTGACATATTGTTCCCAATGTTCTCCCTTCCAAATTTCAACACGCCATCTTGTCGGTAAAGAAACAAAGAGTACCTGGCTCAGACAAGATCAGACCTGAACACTTGAAGAACTTACCAACAGTACTCATCAATACACTGGCTCGGCTCTTCACAGGCTACCTGTCTGAATGCAAAGTTTCATCCCAGTGGAAAATCAGCAAGACTGTACTACTATACAAGAAGGGAGACATCTATGACATTGGCAACTATCGCCCAAACTGCCTATTGTCTGTCATCTGCAAACTGTTCACTCGAGTAATCTTGAATAGGATTAGCAGAACACTAGATGAAGAACAACCAGGTGAACAAGCCAGGTTCCGAAAAGGATTCATTGCCATGTACAATATCCACACGATTACTAAGCTCATTGAGGTTTCTCAGGAATTCAAAATGCCGCTCTGTCTAACATTCATTGATTTAAAGAAGGCCTTTTTTTCTGTTGAGATGGAAGCGGTCATAGAAGCCCTAGCCAATCAGGGTGTACAAACTCAATACATCAGGATCCTCCATGAGCTGTATTGCGGATTCACTACCAGGTTTTCACCATTCTACAAAGAAGTAATTATCCATGTCAAGAGAGGGGCGTGGTACCAGACACCTGGGAAGTAGAAATTCTATATATGGAAAAAAAACACCAATATTGGGGTTGGACTCACTATAAAGCGAGTAGGATGCTTGCCTTACTGATCCAGGTCAAAGCTCCCCATCCCATAGGAACCCAGCAGCACTGCAGAATAATTCCTGAGCTGCAGAACCAAAAGTAAACCTTGAGCATCAAAGAATCCCTTCCAACTCCCCTGAATTTAAAAAAAGCTATTAAAATTAATTCAAAGTGGGGCTGAAGTGATAGCAGAACAGGTAGGACGCTTGACTTGCACATGACCAACCCGGTTTCGAATCCCAGCAACAATATGGTCCCCTGAGCTTTACCAAGAGTAATTCCTGAGTGCATAAGCCAAGAGAAACCCATGTGAAACGCTGGGTGTGACCCAAAAAGCAATAAATAAATAAATAAATAAATAATAATCCAAAGAGTAAATTTTCAGAGGCAAATATCTCTCACTTGTCCAACCACGCCCCAAAGTCCCAAACCCAGCACGGAAGCCAATGAAAATGACCAACGCCAAAAGTGTCCCTTTCCTTTGGGGCTGCCCGTGAACATATCTGGAGTTTCGATAAGTGTTATGTCCAGTTCAAAGGCTCCAAACATGGTCCTGCGCAGTCTCGAGTAGGGAGGAATGAGATGGCCAAGACCCCACTCTCTGCAGGCTCCTCACAACAAGGCCTGAAGTCCATGTGCCCACCCTCCAGTGCCATCTTGCACATGGCTGTGATCGTGGCTGCAGGGGCCCTCAGGATAACGCACCCTCACCCATGGCACTTGAGCCAAAGAACAGCCCCCAATGCACCCCTCAAAAGCTCCACATCCTCTAAAGCCTGGATATTCAGAACAAGTAAAAAAAGCATGAAAGTGCCCTACAAGCTGGAGTGACCTGCCGCTCAAGTTCCCAAACCGGGATTTTCAGGGTGCTCAAGCATTCCAAATTCTAACACAGGAAAGACTGAAGAATGAAGGTTTACCTGTTTTTCCATTTTCAAAGAATTCAGTGCTGCAACTTGGTTGATTTCTGCCATAATTCCCACCAAACAGCCCCTCTGGGCCAAGCCAGAAGCATAGCAAACAATAAGAGAGTAGTGAGCTGTGACAGCTCGGAGCATGGGGGTGTTTCTATACCTGTTCATTCAGTCACCTTCCTCCTTATTTTCGTCACCAGGACCCATTATTTACAAGTTAACACACAAGCAATTTTAAGCCCTAGAATACTGGCATAGGTGCAGCCCGGGTGAAAATCAGCAGGTACATTTCAATGACAAGAGAAGCCTGTTCTGAGCAGGCAGCCTTACTTCCCTCTTAACTGTACTTTTTAACACCCTTGACTATTGTGTTCAAAGGAAACTTGCTTGTCTGACTTGGCCTGTTCTGTCCTTAGAGACTGTTATTAAGGGATCAAATCATCCAGTATGAATTTTTATGTGTTTATTATGGTGTGAGGGGTACATGAAGCCCTTCCCACATTACTGACATATATGCAGTTTGTCTCCAGTATGAATTCTCATATACTGAGTAAGAGAATAGCACCAAATGAAGGTCTTCCCACAAGTCGGACACTAATAACGTTTCCCTCCACTGTGAATTTTCCGGTGCATAGCAAGGATTTAGAATGGCAGAAGGCCTTGCCACATTTCTCGCATATATAAGGTTTTTCTCTGGCATGCTCGAACACGCACGCAAAGCAGTGCAGCTCGCACTTTGTCCGAGCTCGCAAAACAGTACAGAGATGCGATCAAGGAAGACCTCAAAGAGAGAAGAGCAGAAATACTGATAGATGTGTCAGAAGCCTGGAAAAGTATTCGTAACACCCGCCTGTCCTTCGCCAACTAAAAGACCAAGATGACTGCCCTCCGACGTCCTGATGGATCCATCACATCCTCCAGAATGGCAATGGAGAAGATTGTCCATGACGTCTACTCAAATCTCTTCGATAGCCATATCCACTTGCCGACATACCAAATTCCACAGGATGGGTATGTCGTTCCCAACGTTCTCCCTTCCGAAATCCGACACACCATTTCGTCCGTAAAGAAACAAACAGCACCCGCCCCAGACAAGGTCAGACCTGAACACCTGAAGAACCTGCCGTCAGTACTCATCAATACACTGGCTCGGCTCTTCACTCGCTACCTGTCTGAATGCAAGGTTTCGTCCCAATGGAAAACCAGCAGGACCGTACTACTGTTCAAGAAGGGAGACATCCATGATATTGGCAACTATCGCCCAATCTGCCTATTGTCTGTCATCTGCAAGTTGTTCACTCGAGTCATCCTAAATAGGATTGGCAGAACACTAGATGAAGGACAACCATTCGAGCAAGCCGGGTTCTGCAAAGGATTCAGCACCATCGACCATATCCACACGATAACCAAGCTCATTGAGGTTTCTCGGGAGTTCAAGATGCCGTGAAGATAGATGGTCGGCAACTACACCACCTCCGCTTTGCTGATGACATTGTTTTAATAACACGAAACATCAGCCAAGCGACACAAATGCTGGCCAACTTTGACCGTGAGTGTGGAAAGGTAGGACTAGAGCTGAATCTTACAAAGACTATGTTCATGAGAAACAGCCTTGTTCCTGATGCCCCATTCGCTCTCAACGGAACGACCATCTCCGAGTGCAACAGCTATGTGTACCTCGGTCGAGAAGTCAACATGACAAATGACCTGGCACCTGAGCTGCGCAGGAGGAAGAGAGCGGCTTGGAACGCCTTCAAGATCGTCGAAGAAATAGCTAAGAGGATGAAGAACCTCCGGCTCCGGGCATGTCTCTTTGATTCCACTGTTCTTACTGCATTAACTTATGCCTCAGAGACCTGGACCCTACGCAAACAAGATGAGAACGCTATTCAGGTCTCCCAATGAAGAATAGAAAGAGCTATGCTTGGAATATCACATTTCACTCAAACGAGAGAAAGAATCTGGAGTTCTGACATCTGTCGACGATCAAGAATCAGGGACGCTGTCTCGTTTGCCAAGGTGTCAAAAATCAGATGGGCTGGTCACGTAATGAGATTTAAAGATGACCGCTGGACTAGAGCTGTTACTGACTGGATTCCACGGGATGTCAAAAGACCGCGTGGCCGCCCACCTACCAGATGGTCAGACATCTTCGAGAAGATCATGAACGTTCGGTTTGAGGCTCTTCATGTTCCCAGAGCGAACAGATGCCATTGGGCTACAGTAGCATGCGACAGGGACAAATGGAGACGTTACTGTCACCCGTTCGAGCAAATCGACGACTAAAGGAAATTTAAGTTATGTTATTCTCTGGCGTGAATGCTACTTTGTACACTAAATCTGAGGCTTCTCAAAATGCCTTTCCACATTTCTTACATGTATATGGTTTCTCTCCTGTGCGTATTCTCCTATGTACATTAAGTATTGAGGACAAACAGAGGCCTTCCCACATTCCTTACCTATAACGTTTCTCTCCAGTGTGAATTTTCCTATGTACACTAATATTTGAGGCTGTAGCAAATGCCTTCTCACATTCCTTACATATATACGTTTTCTCTCCACTATGAATACTCCTATGTACAGTCAATTGTGAGGAAGAAGTAAAGGCCTTTTCACACTCCATACATATCTAAGACTTCTCTCCAGTATGAATTCTCATGTGCAGAGTAAGGGAAGAGAACCGTGTGAATGCCTTTCCACATGTCAGACACTGATAAGGTTTCTCTCCAGTGTGAATTTTCCTATGTTCACGAAGTGTTGAGGCTGCAGCAAAGGCCTTCCCACATTCCTTACATATATGTGGTTTCTCTCCAGTGTGATTTCTCCTATGTTCTCTAAATGTTGAGGCCCAAGCAAAGGCCTTTCCACATTCCTTACATATATATTGTTTCTCCCCAGTGTGAATATTCCTATGTTCACTAAGAGTTGAGGCTACAGCAAAGGCCTTCCCACATTCCTTACATATATACGGTTTCTCTCCAGTGTGAATTCTCCTGTGTTCAGTAAGTTTTGCGGCTCTAGCAAAGGCCTTTCCACATTCCTTACATATAGTCGGTTTCTCTCCAGTGTGAATTCTCCTATGTACACTAAGATTTGAGGCTACAGCAAAGGTCTTCCCACATTCCTTATATATATATACGGTGTCTCTCCAGTGTGAATTCTCCTATGTAAACTAAGTCTTGCAGCCCAAACAAAGGCCTTTCCACATTCTTTACATCTATACGGTTTCTCTCCAGTGTGAATAATTGCATGTCTACTGAGGCTTGACAACTGAGTAAAGGCCTTGCCACACTCCTCACATATATAAGGCTTCTCTCCATGAGTTTTCATGAGTTTTCATGTGTCTATTAAGATGTGAGGTCTGAATAAAGGCCTTCCCACAAGTCTGACATTTATATGGTTTCTCTCCTGTATGAATTCTCCTATGCAAAATAAGATTTGATGATCTACTGAAGGTCTTTCCACATTCTTCACATGTATAAGGTTTCACTCTTGCATTAATATTCATATGGTCATGATGGGGTAACCCTTGACTCACACTTTGCTCTTGGGGCTGACTTTTCTGGGGATTCTGTTCACTGTGGTTTTCTAAGGGAAAAACACAGTGCTGGGAACATGGAGAGGCTCCCCCACCTTCCTTACACCTAGATGGGTTCTGCTCACGGTGACTGTGGTTGAGGGTATGTTGCTGTGAGGGACTCACTATAAACAGTGATCCTCTCCCTAGCAGGTGCCCCATTGGGGAATTTTTTGCCTGTGAACTGAGAATAACGCACTCCAAGGAACTTTTTCCAGGAGAGGACTTCTTCAGAGTGAGGTAGCTCTCACCATACTGATCACCCTCAGAAGACATCCCGCCTGTCTCGGCGTCCTCATGGGGCTGAGGGTAGGATTGCTCACTAGAGACATTGTCACACAGTGTAGGATCAGAGAAATTCCACTTGGGGTGGCAGTTTTCCTGTAGAACAACAGAGGATTCTAATTACTGACATATTCACTGAGTCTTCCTGACCAAAAACTGAGCCCTTCAGCTGTGGTTTCACACATATGCACCACACAAATGCAATTTCCGACATACGAATTGTCTTACAATAGAATAATTTCATGTAACTGTAAGTTGGACACACAAAATTGATGGATGCAGTGTCAGTAAATTCTGTGGCTTTCTCCCCTTTAAATTAATGAAGGAATACAACTGGAAATAATTCCATCTATAGAAAATGGAAGCATCTATTTCAAGAGAAAATGAAATAGATCCATATGCGGGTTTGGTTAAAGTTCCGTGTGGAACCTGTGATGCAGGGGTGAAGACAATGCTGCATCGTCACGCAGCTGAGACAGACCACGTGGCCATTGCAAAGCTCTCACCACAAGTGATGCCTTTCAGGATCAATGAAGTTTTTTGTTCTTTCTGTTTTGTAGTTTCTATTTATTGGGGGTGGGGTGGGTGGAGGGGCACACCATGCAGTGTCTAGGATCATTTCTGTGGGTCTATGCTGTCTATAAGGTGTGCTGGGTAAGGAATATCCGTCCATGTGCAAAGCAATTATATTTCTCACTGCACCATCTCTAGGGCGCAGAAATTAGCTTTCTAAACAACTACCACTTTCAAGCAAATAGAAACTCACAGTATTTTTATACATGGTTTATTTCAGCACATAGTGAAGCTAAGGGTCCTATACTCTAAGCATCAGATTTTGGAATTCCTCCCTGCCATTCCCAGCCTTCCACCTTAACAATCACATACTTGGTCCACTCCTGCTGGCATAATAATATTTATTCTGAATTAGCGAATCTTACCAACTCACTCGTACTTGCTGACCCCATTCCCAAATCAAAGTGCTGTAATGCCAAATCCTGAAGTCGTGGTTTCCGTTCTGAAACTGAATAAAACATTCAACTCAAGCACATGTCAAAAAATGTAGCATAATGATGCCATGTAGTTAACAGTACATCTCTGTGTTTCTCAAAGTCCAAAGAGTCCCACACTAAAGAAAAGATTCGGAGAGTGGAAAACTGTGAGGATCTTGGCAATTCTACACTAGGTTTTGTTTTTGTTTTTGAATAGACCTGGTAATGTTCAGGGAACTAGGTTATTGAACAAATTATTGAACAGGTCACCTTCAGGCACTGCAAGGCACTCCCTGCTGTACTATCGTTCAGATCGAAACTAGCTCTGTTATGGTCTTACTTATTCGAAAGCCATGGAAGCACATTACAGGATCATTCTGTGACTGACAGTCCAAGGAAATGAAGAGCAGCATAAGTGCGGCACAGACCCAAGGATCCAGGAGACCAAGGCCCCAATCTCAGCAGCGTGTTTCCTACATGTTCATCGCACCCATACACTGCACAGGGCCTGAGCCAGGAAGGGTCCTCAGACACTCACCCGCACATACGCCTCTCCTCCCCGACCTCAGGGCTCCTCCTTCCAGCCAGGAGATCACCGCAAGTTTTATCCCAGGGTGCCCTGCCCCAAAAGAGACAGAGGCATAGATAAGTGACAGGGAGATGGTGACAGGTAAATCCCCATATTTTCCTGATACAAGTGGGCATATATCTGAAAAGCATGAACAGAATGTCCATTTCCAAAATGCCATATATTTCTAGTTATTCGAGAGGTAAGACCCAAGAAAATACCACAAATACTATAGACCTGACCTTGTGTATGGCCGACAGGGGGTTGATCTGCACAGTATGTTGTTGGTTTTTGTCTTCTTTGGGGTCTCACCTGGCCATGCTGAGGGCTGACTCCTGACTCTGTATTCAGAAATCACTGCTGCTGGTGCTCGGGGATGACATGGGATGCCTGGGATTTAACCCACGTGCGCCGCTTGCACACATCTGCCGCCCAACCCCAGGGAACCCACGCGGGTCTGTTTAGACACGGTTGGCTCCACACTGCTCTCACCGACAGCCTGCAGATTCTGGTAGGTCTCCAGCATCACGTCCCTGTAGAGCTTACGCTGAGAGGCGTCCAGGCATGACCATTCCATCGGGGTGAAGTTCACAGCCACGTCAGGGAAGGTCACTGCGTCCTGAGTCAGCACACAAAAAGAGTGGGAGTCAGAGTCTATCTTAGCCTCATTCGCACTACTCTGAGGCTAGGTACCAGGGTCCTATATTGTCGCTGGGCCTCTCCACTCCAAATGAACCAGCCTCCAAGCACACGCATGACTGACAGGCCCCAAATATCACATAAGGCAACTGGATCTGCTAAAGTGGGAGGAAGTTTTACAAAGGTTCTTGGATGTATCTACCTTTCCTGGTAACCCCCCAGCCAATTCGAGCACCACTGTTCCACTGAGCACTGTAGAGAGGATCACCTGAACACAGACTTGTACGATCCAAAAGTCTATCCCTGGGTGTAGCAAAAACCACTGCACACTCAACGCTGCAACCCCACAGCACATGACCACTAGGATTGAGAACTCAACAGTCCATATAGACAACTACTCAGAGCAGTGCATGGCATGTGTGCCTGTAGGAACTCACTGCACAGGACTGCCTCCAATTCTGCTCAAACAAGGTAGAAGTTTCGTGACCCCAACATCTCTACTGGCCGCAGAGATCCTTGGCTCTTTCTCTTTGGGATCGGTGCATGCCCAGAAATCCACGCACAAGATTACGTGAACCCAAGACTGTATGACGGAGCAGGTAGTCTCTCCAAAGTAGGAAGGACAAAATAGGAGAAATGCAAGTCTGGGGGCCCAAGTCACTGTAGTTGCCAGGACGCAAACGAGGCCATCACACCCCAGGGTGCTCTGAGGCCAGTCAGTTGTGAATCCAGAGCACAAAGTCAAGAGGACAGCTGATGACAAAAACAATGCAAAAGAAACCAAAGCAGCAGGTTGGCGTAACACGACAGCTATTCCGGGGACAGCATGTAGGACTGGCGATCCCCGACATCCCATATGGTCCCACAAGCACTACCAGGGGCAATGCCAGAGTGCAGCACAATGAATGATTGCGAGAATCCTTGCTCTGCCACCCCTAATAAAACAGAAAACCCAAGATGAAACTTTTGGACCTCCAGCATCCCATTGATCACCTAGACCTTTCAGGAAAGAGCACTGCACACAGAGCTTTGAGTACTCCTCATGCACCACTGGGTTGGCCCCAAAGCCAAATAAAAGAAAACAAACATAGACAAAAGCAGCTTCAAACACCAGAATGGGACGGTCCGATCAGACGTCTCATCTTGGAATCCGTCCAAAAGAAACTCAAAACAGAAGGCCCAGGAAACCTGGGCACTCCTGATACTACCTCATGTCATTTTATCTGTCTATTTCTACCTGCGGACGGTTTATCAGAAGCCGCATCACCATTTTCTACTGTCACTATTGTTCTGAGGATCAGCAGGAGGCTCCGTGCAAAGACCTGGAGAAGTCAGAACAGTGAGCACCAGAGAGGAGCACCTCCTCCCACTTCTGAGCCAGACCAGCCACACCCTCGGGCACAGCCTCACAATTCCACCTCTGGGAGACAATGGCAGAAGCTCCTGTCTCCGCTGGGGATGCAAATTTTGTTGGCATCTGTGCTGTACTTCAGGAGAGGAGCCTGGGCCCAGGCTACAGGGGAGGAAAAGACAGCGTTCTCTGATTCCCGGATTCTTCTCTGGCTCCCACAGGAAAGTCCTTATAGGCCCTGCCAGGGGCCGACTCTCAGTCCAGGAGCTCCCAAACACTAGCGCCCCCCTTCAGGCTGGCAGAAGTGCTGCCCCCAGGGAACCGTTTCCTGGAATGTGGCTCCACCATGTGACTTAGAGTGGACAAACCTTCGACACTCGCTTACAGCGTGGACAAGGACATGAACCTGGGCACTCTGTCCCGGGGACCTCAGTATTTGCCACAATGGCAGGTGTCGTCTGCTCAGGGAAGATGAAGAGTCAGGGGTGCTTTGCAGCTTGATGTGAGGGAGCTGAAATTCATGAACCTAAAAAAGATGTACAAGTATTGTGGTTAGATGGCAATAATGTGAATTGGGCGCTTGACTAGATGAACCGATCAATCCTCTGCATCCCATATGGCCCGTAGCAGCGCCAGGGACAATACCTGAGCTTAGAGACTCGAGTAAGTCATGAGCATCTCCGGGTATGTGCCCTTTCTCCCCCCTTAAATATAAAGAACCAAAATAGCCCCCCCCAAATACATTTTCATTGGCAAACCTCAGCCACCTGCAGGCCACCTTCCCCCTCACATACCCCGCATGATCGCGGCTCTCACGGAAGACAATGAAAATGACCAGCAACAGGTCTCCTGCCATTAGGTGTAGGGGCTGAAGCTCTGCCCCTCAAATCTGGAGATTTTACAGAAGTAAGCTTAGGGCCGATGGTTCAAACATGGGACTGCTGGGAAGGTTGGAATAGCCAAGTCCTCGGATGATTCCCACATTCAGCCATTGTTGCCCCATCCCGGAGCTGGAGACGATCGTGGCCAAAGAGGCACCGTAGAATCACGAACTCAAAACTGTCACTCCTGAACCCTGAGACAGCCACCCCTGTACCCCCAAAGCTCCGCGTCCCCCTAAATCCTCCACCACACCTCACGATCCACCTGGATGTTGGCGAAAAAGTGAAAAACCAATGCAAAAGTACCCCCCAAGTTGGCTCGGCCCCTCGGCTCAGAGTGTGGAAACGGAAAGGCGCGGGGTGCTCACAGGAGGTTGCTTGAGTCCTGCAACTAAATCCTTCTTCAGACTCCCCCTTCCAGGATGGGGCACAAATTTACTTGTCCCGACCCAAGTGAGCAACAGTCCCAGTGTCTGATTCAGGGATGGAAAATGAAACATGACATTTATGACATCACTTATGACATCACTTCTTTTTCCATTAGGTACCTTAAAGAGCCAGAGTCTAGGCCCTGAGAACCATTTTGTCACCCAGGTGAATCTGTGCTGCAAGGGGGATGGACTCGAATAAAGGAGTGAAGAGGAAAATGCTGGACTGGTCGGTCACACAATGGGAGCCTGGGGGTAAGGAGAAGTCCCCTGATCCTGCAGTTGTCAACTAACATCGAATCAATGATATCTAAACACAGAATGTTAACCTGACTCTTGTCAAATGATCCCTGAGGTCAGAGACAAGAGTAAACACTGAGCACTGTAGGCTGTGGTGAAAAATATAACAAGAAAAAAGGCAAATTCTACTGAAGGGGGGAAAATGATGTACAAAGACAAATTTGAGAGTGAAAGATTAAACGAGTCAAATTTCTGATCCTTAAAAATCCCCTATTCTTGGGGCCAGAGAGATAGGACAGTGGGTAGGGCATTTGCCTTGCACGCGGCCAACCCGGGTTCGATTCCCAGCATCCCATATGGTCCCCTGAGCATTGCCAGGAGTAAATCCTGAGTGGAAAGCCAGGAGTAATCCCTGTGTATTGCCAGGCGTGCCCCAAAAAAGAAAAAATAATCCCATATTTTTAATCTATCCGTGCTACAGAAACTCACAGTTTATCCTGAATCCCTGTTGTTCTTTCACCATTGTTTGTGCATATATATGTGTATATATAAGTGTGACTTTGTGTGATTTTTGTTTCGAGGCCAAAACCGGCAGATTCAGGGCTTACTCCTATCTCTACACGCAGGAATCAATCTGGTACAGACCATATGGGATGCAGGGCATAGAACCTGGGTCGATTGCTTGGATGGTTAAGTCCTTACCCACTGTACTATGACTCCGGGTCTAACTAAACGTGCTCCTAGCACGCTCAGTGGGATTCCTGAGCAAATGTCCTTACTCCTGGAAAACCAAAACTTTCTTGCTTAAAAAAAAATCATTTACCCTGGTTAGATTCTAGTTCTAAATAATTTATGTTTAACATTGGTTCATCATTTCTCCTTTGCTACAAGGAGCTGAGGCTTACTGAGGAACACACATCCCATCACACCCATTTCCTTAGTATTCATCTTTAATTCCCTGTGTTCTGCTTCCCCTATACATTATTCACCCATTTTCCCTAATCACAACCTGTGAATTGTAAAGTCAGATTCTCCAGAGATCTCTGGATTTTGTATTTGTAAATAAAATGTTGACTTTCTCTTTCCTTTATATCCTCTACAGTTTACTTTAGAAAAATATCCTTTTTTTGCTCCTGAACAAGGACCAGTGCAGTCCCAGGTTGGGAAGATTGTGCTGGGAGGATTGGGATGGCCATGCCCCCAGCCTTCAGCTTTGTATAGACAAAGGAAGGCAATATTATGCTTTTGTAACTTCAGAGTTAATTAACTGCAGATACTATATACTCCTGGGCATTGTCATGTTTATGAGACTTAAGGCTCAGCTGCCCTTTGTTCTTAGAACCCCAAAGCAAGAGACTGGATGGACCCAGGAGAGCTGTGAGCTACCCTGGCATCGAAAAGGGACAGATAAGTACCATACCAGAAGGGTGACTGATCATTTACGCAGATAAACATTTGGCAGAGTAAATTCTCATGGGGAGATTTACCCAAGGAGACACTCTGTCTCCCAGGGACAACTACATTGCTTTTATCTTTTCCTCTAGTTGTATAAGCTATCAACATTTGTATTTGTTTGGATAAACACAGTAAGAGACAAATATACCAACACTTAGTTCTCTGGGCTTTGACAGCAAATAAGGCTTTTTTTTTCTTTTTGCACTTTTTGGGTCACACCCAGTGATACAAGGGGATAATCCTGGCTCTGCGCTCAGGAGTTACTCCTGGCATTGCAGAAGGGACCATATGGGATGCTGGGAATCGAACCCAGGTTGGCCGTGTGCAAGCCAAACACCCTACCCGCTGTGCTATCTCTCCAGCCCCCAGAGCAAATAAGGCTTTTAACACTTACTTCTCTGGGCTCTGAGAGCAAGCAAGGCTTTTACTGTAAATCCCAGACTAAGTCTTCAGGCCAGTTCACCTTGTCCTTCCCCATGGGGATCCTGTCTCTAATGTTGAAACTGTTTGCATCAAGACCATGCACACGTGCTTTCTAGAATGTTCCATTTAGAAGCTGGCGTAGTTTTCCCACTTGCCCCTGGTCCATACAAGTTCCACGGCAGAACCTCTCTTTTGGGGTGTTAGGAACTACAGTAACTGAAGCCCGAGTCAAGTAATTATGACCAAGCAATTATGCCCAGGAGTAGATATACTTGAGTCCATCTACTCCGAAATACTAGGAGCATAAACATTGATGGTCTTTCTGTGTTTAACCAAAGAACAGTGCTGTAGAGTGAAAACATAAAAATGCTATAGGGGAAACAGGAAAGCAGGTACAAATACACAGCCACTTCAACTACAAAGCAGTACAAATACAAAGTTGAGAATAACCAGAAAATTATGGTATATAATTAATCAAGACTGGCCTGGGGAACTGAGACAACGCGAAGAAAAATACAAAGGAAATGTTAAAGATAAACTTTAACTAAATTAGGGATGTTAGCAAGGACATGATAAGCTTCTCTGGGAGGAGCAAAAGAAGCAATTCACAGATGAAGCCTAAGACACTTTGGGTTAATATCTAGCAGATCACCAACAGCCTGGCCCCTGTTTCCTTCTTTGATCCTCTGTCACCCTTCACCGGCCAGGGTGCGGAGACCAATCACAGCCAACAAAGGCATGCAGCGCATGTCCAGACATTATTTGAACACAACTCTCAGTGCAATAGCCGGGTTTTGCCTAATCAGGGAGAGATGAAGAGTCGGGGTGCAATTTTCAAATTGCTTTTAGAAAATTGATTTTACAGAAATTCTTCGTTAGAAAAAACAACAATGTAGAATCAGAGATATTAAGCTGGGAAAGGCGCTTCCCATGCTGACCCTGGTTGATATTCAGCATCTCACATGACACCTAAAGAACTTAAAGAACAAGAATTCCAGAGTGATGCTCATTAAGGAAGCCCCGAGATTACATATTTGTGCCCAAAATACAACCAAAAATAGCCCCAAAGTAAATTTTCAGTTGCAAACCGCAACCACCCGAGAACCTTACCCAAGGGATGGTCTGTAAATCAAGGCTACTAATGAATAGTGACTGAGGGCTACAGTGTCATTTGCCATTAGGGAGCTGCCCCTCAAAAATGAACAGTCCTTTTATAATTTTGGAGGCACCACCGGCGATATGGACGAGAAACGTCTAACTGCGCTCAGGCACCTGTCCTGGTCGAGCTTGGAGATAGACCTTGGGTGGGCCAGATGCAAAGCAAACACCCTAACCGCTGTGCTATATCTCAGGTCCTCTAAGTGAACCTGCAGCTTCTACAGCAGTGAGGTTGGGGCCAAAGTGTCCAAGACAGGGCCCAGCGCAGTCCCGAGCTGGGAGGGTAGGGACAGCCCAGCGCCCCCCACCCACCCACTCGGCCCACCGCCCACCTGCCACCGTCCCACGGCAGAGCTGCAGGGGATCCCCAAAACCACGAACTCACACCCGCGACCCCTGCGCCCCAGGACAGCCCCCGCTGCACTCACCAATGCTCTGAGTCCCCCACAAAACCCCGCTGGGTGGCAGGAACCGCGTGGATATCAGTTGAAAAAGCTTAAAATTGTCCTTTGAGCTGGCTTTGCTCCGCCCCTCAGAGCAGAAACCGGGAGGCGCGGTGCAGGGTGCTCACGGGAGGCCGCTAGTGTCCTGCCACGAAACCGGCCTTCATAGACCCCTCTCACGATGGACAGACAGCCTCTTCTCCCTTCACCTGCTTAACAAATGGAGGCCTGATCCAGCATCTTGCAACCAAACATGTAAATGCCCTGCTGTGACGTCACTTCCGCTTCTGCAAGCAGCCTTAAAGGGCCAGACACCAGCTGCGCAGAGAACAACTAGGAAAATACAGGTAAATGTGTAAGGCTGGTTGGCTGGAACGAAAGCACAGTGGATAGAGTTTTTGCCTTGTACGCAGCTGACTCAGGTTCAATCATATGAATTCTATACGGTCCCATTTTGGTGTATAAGAGATTGTTAGGATTTTACTGCTTCCAAAGTGTAAGTTTCAAAACATTTACCCTCAATGTTTGTGTAAATCAAATGGAAAACTGAATACAATGAGTGCAGATATGCTACAGCGAATGAAGTGCTTCCTTGCATGTGGCTCTACCCAGACACAAATTATGGACAGCACTGTGGGATGTGACTCCCAGAACATAACACCGAAGGGTCTGAAGAATAGAGGTTTGGCTGTCTATACAATGTCAAAAAAGGCTAACCACAGCCTCCTGGTTGATCTATGCCATGATCTATGCAAAGCAGGGCCTCTGAGCCAAGTCAAAATCACAGCAAAGAATGAAACCATGGTGAGTCGTGACAGTACCCAGCAAAATGCAATGTTAGTACCTATTTACTTCTTATTTAATTCCTTCCACGTTGCCTTATCACTAAGAACCATTATTTACCAGCTAACATACTGGGAAGTCCACATGCCAGGACATTGTCATAACCATGGTGCAGGGGATAATCAGCAAGTACCTTTCACTTACGGTACTAGTATCACAGGAAGCTTTCACATATAACAGGATTATTTCCTTCCTTCCTGTACTTTTGTATCTATCCCCAAACTACTTGTTGAAACTAAAATTGTTTTACCTAAAGGCCCTGTTCTGACGCCGGCCATTGTTATCATGAAAGTGATTGATCCAACATAACTTTTATATTTACTAAAACTTGAGGGAACATGAAAGCTTTCCTATATTCCTTACCTACAGGATTTTATCCAGGATTGTCTTTAAAGTTGCAGGTGAGAATAATTCCCTTTCCACGTTCTTACATAAATATACATATATTCTTACATATATAAATATGTATATTTATATATAGCTTCTGTCCAGTGTTAATTCTCCTATACATAAGGCCCGAGGATCCAGGAAAGTCCTTCCCACACTCCTGACAGATGTAATTTTTCACTGCAAAATGACTTTTCACATGCGCAGTAAGGGCTGGAGACAAACTGAACACTTTTCCACATTCCTTACACTTATGAGATTTCTCTCCGCTGTGAATTTTCCTGTTCAGAAAGCTATGCCAATTGCATCAAAATCTTCCTGCAGTCATTTCATATATAAGGCCTCAATCCAGGATAAATTTTTCTCACACACCAAAGCTTGAGGATTGAGTAAACATCTTCCCACACCCCTACATATGTCTTCTTCGAGAATGAATTTTCCTATGTTTAATAAGGAGTTAGGGGAAAGTGAAGGCTTTGCAAAAGTCATAACAAACGTAAGGTTTGTCTCCTATATCAAAATTTCAGTGTCACAAAAGGATTGTGAAATAAGCAAAGGCCTTGCCACACTCCTTACATATATACATGGATTCACTGCAATGTGCATTTTCTTTTGGACAAAAAAGTTTGAATAGTAAGTGAAGACCCTCCCATAGTAGTGACACGAATAGTGTTTCATCCACCTGTATGAACATTCCTATGCTCAGAAAGACCTGAGGTGAAAGGCCTTTCTACCAACCTCACATATATAAGGGTTTTCTACAAAACAGAATTTATGAAAACTAAGACTTCAGGAAGAAGCAAAGGCCTTCCTACATTGCTCCCAAATATAAGTTATCTCTCCAGTGTTCCATTGTGAGTTTTTCTGTGTATTAAGGCTTGTGGAATAAGCAAAGACTTTCACTCTGTATATGCATATGGTTTCTTTTCAGTGTGACTTTTTCTGTGCATACTAAGATGTATGAGTCAGAGAAAGGCCACAGCACATTCCTTACATGCATACAGACTCTCCAGCAGGAAATATCCTATGTATAAGGTATGAGGATCCATCAAAGGCCTTCCCACAGTCCTTAAACAGTTTCTCTCCTGTGTGGATGTTCACATAGTCCCACCGAGTTCATGATGGACTCAAAAGTTTGTCCTCAGTGCTTACATTTCTGGGAATTCTGTCCAATATGGGCTTCTATGGGAAAGTGATGGTGCTGAGGACATGGGAAGAGTGATCTTCTGATCACCCTCAGAACACATCCCACCTGTCTCGGCATCCCTGTGGGGATGAGGGCCAAATTGCTCACTCGAGCCTTTATCACAGTGTGCAGGAAGAGACATTCCACCAAGGCTGGCTACTGCCATGTAGAAGAACAGAGGATTGCACTCATTAGTCTATGCCATGAGAGTTTTCATGTCAAAAGAAATTAAGCTCTGTAGGTAGGTAGCTGGTAAGGTATGGGACAATGAGTTTCTTGGGGAAATAATACATCCAGATGGGGATGAAAGCAGTGACTCCGAAGCCAACCCTGGGGATTCAGAGAGGAACTGGCTTAGTAGAAACCCAGAGAGTTGGAGACTTGGAAGAGGAACAAAGGCTGGTAAGAACATCAGAGAGCAAGGTCTGGCCAACGCTCTACCCCTTGACAACACGCGAGCAGTGGACACTCAGCTTCAAAGAAAACCCCAGGAGTCAGTTTCAGAAACATGATTTCAAACTGAGAGTATCACGATAGTACAGTGCGCTGCATGCAGTCAATCAAGGTACAATGTCCAGAATTCCAAAGGGTCCCCTGAGCACTATCTGACTAATAGATGGATGGAATTTTCCTTTATCCAATCGTAAATGTTTCCTTTTTTACCTCTATTATTAGTAAAGTAACATGGGTGGGATCCAGGAATGTGACCATCCTTGTGAGAAATCACAGGTAAACGGAATGTTCTCCTGGGATGTGGAGATCTTGGGACCTGACCCATATTCCCACTTATAAAAGATTTCATCAAGGCGCCCCTTCTATCCTTTCAAACAACATTCTGTGCACAGTTACATGTATCTAAACTCTCCAACTGAGACCAGAGCAACTGTAGATCTGGGTAGGGTGTTGTTTGCACATGGCCAACCTAGGTTCAATCCCCAGAATCCTGTAGTTTCCAGGAACACCATCAGAAATAATACCTGAGTGAAGAACCAAGAGAAACCACTGAGGATCACCAGGTATTGTAGTATAATAGTGGTCTGCCCTTGCTCCCTGGCAGGTGAGATCTTATGTTTCTTGATTGCCCATAACCTTTTAATTACCTTTGTCAACTGATCAGACTTTGACTTGTAAATACTGTCTTTCTCTTCTCCTTAATGTCTTTTGCATGGTTAGCTATTTCAGAGCAATTGCTTTTTGTATGGATACAAGAAGACAGTTACAAAGAAAAGCCTGGGCTTGAGAGTTGGTCTCCAGATAATATTACCTCCTAGACATCTGCTCTCTTGACTGAAGCCTCAGCTGCCCTTACTTCCTCAATCTCATAAAGAAGGGTCCGATGCGGGACTAGACGGACCCAGGGCAAGTGGTGAGCTAGCTATGCTTGCATCGAAATGGGCCTGGCCAAAGTACCATAATGCTTATCTATAAGAGCCTGGTCATGGACAAATTTTGTCACGAATCAAAAAGTAATAACTAGACTTGGACGCTGCTGGGATTGGGAGTGATTAATCCAGCCTGAGTCTGAATCTGTGGTGATAAGTCCCCAGGAGAGTCACCAACAAGTCTAAAAGTGTCTATTACTATGTCCATACAGAATGGTAATCATTAGGAAGTAAAACTAAATATGTCAATTAAGTTGCTGGTCGAAGGAGAGGAGTAACACACCTTTAGGGCTGCTTTTTCTTCATGGGCTGCAGGTAACAGGGAAGTCTAGAAAATCATTTTTCATTGCGCTTCCCGTGGTGAGGCGTGGATTGGGGTCGTGGTGAGAGAAGAAAAAGAGCAGTTTCAGGGAGACAGGGGGAATGAAGGAGACTGAGAAAAGAGATGGTCTTCCTCCACCCAGATCCCCTATCTTCCAGTATATAGACGTTACACCCACCAACTGCCCCTGGTGCTGTGTAATCCCATCAATGGCCAAGACTCAGAGACTATAAAACCCTGCTCTTGAAAGAAAACAGGCAGTCTCCCACCTCCGTGTCTGGCTTTCTCACTGGTGCCTTTTGGAGGAGGGTGTGTTAAGTTTCCCTCCCATCCCCAAGCAGAGCCCCGGCAGCTCAAGACCTCTGGTTCGAGCCACAGCCATGCTTAAGACCACTCTCCACAAGTTCGGCCGAGCCTCACGCATGAAGGAACCGGCAGAGAAACCCAGGTGTGCAGGACCTGGGGCTGAGATCTCCAAGCTGCTCGTATTGGGACTGGTTCTCCTCCACCCATATCTCCCATCTTCCAGTATGTAGGTGTTACACCCACCAACTGTCCCCGGTGCCGGGTAATCCCATCAATGGCCAAGACCCAAAGACTATAAAACCGTGATCTGGGAAGTGCACAGTCACACGAAATTTTATTATCTAGTCTTAATCTGGAAAAACTGGCAGGCTACCAGAAGTATCCTGCCCACACCGCAGAGTCTGGCAAACTTCCCATGGTGTATTCAATATGCCAAAAACCAGTAACAATCATGGTTCTCTTTCTCCTGACCCTGAAAGAGCCTCAAATGTGGCACTTCTTAAAATCTCAGGAATAGGAAGAAGGAGACATTACTGGGGCCTGCTTGAGTCAATCGATGAACAACAGGATGACAACGAGAAAGTGAGAGAAGAGACACAGAGTTAGAGGACACTGTTGCGACTTAAAGAGAAGGCTGAGAGCTGAGATTAAGAGTGGCTGGGGAGATTGGAGAGGAGTCACAGAGAGCATTGGAGAGCGAGTTAAGAGAGAGGGTTGGATAGAGCTGGGAGACAAGAGACTGAATAAACTGCAAGTAATCAGCAACCAGCCTGGTCCTCATTCTACTTTCATCGGTCCACAGCAACAACTGTCCAGGGTGGAGAAGTGGCTCAAGAGCAACAAATGTGGACAGAGAGAGAGCTACCAGGAGAGACCGGGATCATCTATTAATGTGTAAATCCTGTTCAAACTCCCACTTCTCATAGGTTCCCCCAGGCCCCCCTGGAGTGACTCCTGAGTGCAGAGTCAGGAGTAAGCCCAGAGCACTTCTGGCTGTGATCCGAAAACAAAAACACAAAAAAGTGAACTGGGGGGGGGCTGGAGCGATAGCACAGTGGGGAGGGTGTTTACCTTGGACACGACCAAC
Source organism: Sorex fumeus (assembly GCF_029834395.1). Taxonomy (NCBI): domain Eukaryota; kingdom Metazoa; phylum Chordata; class Mammalia; order Eulipotyphla; family Soricidae; genus Sorex; species Sorex fumeus. The sequence goes on along the minus strand of NW_026606171.1, from coordinate 710,758 downwards.
CCAGGTTTGATTCCCAGCATCCCCAATGGTCCCCCAAGAACCGCCAGGAGTAATTCCTGAATTCATGAGCCAAGAATGACCCTTGTGCATCACTGGGGGTGATCCAAAAAGCAAAAAAAAAAAAAAATGAAAGTGAATTGTGTAGTTAATCAGAAAAAAGAACACAACTATCTCGACTTAGCAAAGAAGCATTTTTATGATGGCTACAGAGAAAGCACAGACCACGAGTTGCTTGTCTGGCACAGAGCTGACCGAGGTTCAATCTCTACCACCTCACAGGGTCCCCAAACCTAGCATTATCAATGAGAACAGAGCCGAGGTAAACTCTAATCTCCATTGGGTGTAGTCAACCAAAAATAAATCAATAAATTTAGGTGCCACAGCTATAGTCTGGTAGGGTACTGGCCTTGTACACGGCTGACCTGTATACCCCGGCACAACACTGAGTACCATTTGTTACCTTTTGGCAGCAACCACAGGGTATGACCATATATATATGTATATATATATACATATATATGTATACATATACACATATATATGTATATATACATATGTGTGTGTTTGTGTATGTGTGTATATCTATATCTATATCTATATATTTATATGTACATATAATATATATATATATGTGTAATTTGTTCACTAGTCAACCTCCACCAACCAGTTTTGTAGAATGCAGGTTTGGATTTTGCTAAAGGTGGCAGAACTTTGAGCTTACCTGAGAGGTACTTGGAGGAATCCTGCTTTGTACAGGAGACTGTATCATAGTAGACTGCTTTTAAGGACAGGTCTTGCATTCCTAGCCTATCTCTGACTGCAGGAATTCAAATTCTATATAAATAATGTGAACCTTGTGAGAAAGTTACAGCAGGGGGCAGGGATGAGGCCCAGCTGGTAGATAGAGGTCAGGACAGGGTTGCTGGCACCTGGGGTCTCCTGGTGCAAACTTGAGCCAGAAGTACAGGCTGCAATTTCAAAGGCTATCAGCGGCACGAAAGAGCTGACAGTGAGTGGCAGGGCATTTGCCATGTACGCAAAAGACTTAACTTCACAACCTGAATTGCCAAGGAGTGATGCCGGAGAGCTGTTGGGTTTGGCAAAATCCCACATAGCCAATCCTCCTGCCCAAATAAAGGCAATGAGGAGTTAACTGCCAACAGAAGAGGTGCAAAATCTAGTAATATGTTCTGAATGGTCAGTCCTCTGGGTTTGTTGTTTCGGTTTTAGGACCACATCCAGAAATGCTCAGAGCTTACAGGCCAGGTTTTCAGGCTATGATTTACCTATGGGTACGTGATTTTATAAAAGAAAAAGAGGATGAAAAATTAGAGGATGAAAAATTATACTTGGAGCCAAAGTGATAGTACAGTTGGCAGGGCATATGTTCGGTCCCCGGCATCACATACAGTCCCCCAAGCACTCCCAGGAGTGACACTGATATTTGTGATTGAGGGGTGGTTTTTGTACCCTTTTACTTAGTTCCTATTTAATCAGTTTTCCCCTGGATTCCATCATCAAGGCCCATTATTTACACGGGCTAGAGCAATAGCACAGAGGGTAGGGCGTTTTCCTTGCATGCGGCTGACCCAGGTTCGATTCTGAGCATCCCATAAGGTCCCCCGAGCACAGCCAGGTGTGATTCCTGAGTGCAAAGCCAGGAGTATCCCCTGAGCATCTCTAGGTGTGACCAAAAAAAAGGACCATTTTTTACAGGTTAACATACAAATCAAGTCCAAGTGCTGGGGCACTGGCATAGGAAAAAGTAATCATTACTATTATTATTATGGTTTGCTATATAAGGAAACTCAGGAGGTTAATTCAGGTTCACCAGGAGCTCAGACCTTAGTAGGCGTATGAAAATACACAGTGGCAAGAACACTTAAGAGTTTACAGAATGGGAAGATCTTTGTGTTTCCCTGAATTGCAATCATCAGCAATTCCCTTTCCCTCATAGTACTGAAGACACCAGTTTAATATGAACTTGAGAACTGTAACGTAAAGAATGAACTAGGAGCGTATATTTAAGACATCAAAAGGTTGAAGCAGAGTGCTTGCCACAAGATCCCCCAAGCACCACACTTCCAGACTAATTCCTGAGTGCATATTCAGGAGAAAGCCCTGAGCATCACCAGGTGGAACACAAAAATGAAAAAAAAATGGTCAAAGGGCAAGCCATGAGGAACCCAGAGATAATGGAGGCATTGTATATCCCACCCAAGGGCTGGGGGAGATTGAATGATGCATTCAAGTTAAATTAAAATTCAGATTTTAGGGATTGCTGGGAGTTTGTCTTGCAGGGGATGACAGGATATAATCCCTTTCCCTCCCAGGCCCACCTGGAGTTATCCTGCCTGGGGAGCCAGAAGTAAATCCTCGGAATTTCTGATTGTGCCTTACCACACCCCTACAAAAAAGTACTTGTTTTCTGTATTGAACAGAAAGCGCTATGTCAGGAGGATCAGGTTTATAAATTACAGATGTGAGCGATTTCAGTGATCCCTGTGATCAAGGCTTTCTCTGCCTGTAGATGTTTTTTCTGGGTTCACCTCCAGTATCATATGGTTCCCTGGTACCTCAGGGAGTAATCAGCTACCTGGGAAGCACTGGGAACCTTAGGATTTGCATCTTTGGGTAGGGAGACATAGTCAACAGTGCTCAGGGCTTATTTATTCCTGCCTTTGCACTCAGGAGTCACTTCTCTGGGACCAGGATTGAGGGCTCCTACCGTCCTAACGTCCAGCAACTCCTAATGGTTTGGAGGGAATTGATGTAGGCATGCAGGCAGATAGGGAAGGCTCCCCCTCCCAAGGTAAAGGCAGTAAATTTCCCGGGAATAGCTCTGAAGTTGTGAAGGCCAACCTTGAAGAAAACAGAAACTAAGGCCTGATCACACCCTCACCTATGGCCAATAACAGACCCAGAGAAGCTCCTGCAGAAACAAAAGGCCAGGAAAGGAATTCAAAGAAGATCATCAACACTCTCAACCTGCCTAGGCAACCTCCTTAGCAACGGGACTTTGACCTAGGTAAAAGCCTAGATTGGATTCCCTTCTGTTCCAGGGAGACTTCTCATTGGCTTTCCCAGACATTTGCGGGAGCAGGGCAAGTGGGGGTTCCCCGAGTGTGGGAACCAAAGTCGAACTCCAGAAGGATGTGGGGGCCCCCAACACTGCTTCCGACCCCCTCACTCAAATCATATAGTCAGATCAGGAGGTGTGGACCAGGTGGGGTGGGGTGGGGGTTGGGGGATGACCCCAGACCTCAATGGTGCTGCTTCATTCTTGAGGGGTCTGTGTGCCAAGAGGAGATACCTCTGATGGATTCAACTCTCTTACACCCGCAAAGTAAGAGAGGGGATGAGAGAGTCCAGCATCTTCCATCCCTGGCCGCGTCTGACTGGGCCTTGGGTCAGAGAATAAACTGGGGATCTGTGTCCGGGTGTCCCTGCTGACTTGAGCTTGTCCCACTCACTCTATGTGTGGAAGGATACCCAGTGAGCAGTGCTCCAGAGCCAGCTACCCGAGAGCAAACAGGGTGACACAGGAGAGGCTTGCCTTCCCACAGTACTACGTGTCCAACCTACTCAGTTCTAAAGGTCTCCAGACCCCACTTCCACATATCATAGCACCCCGCATTGCTGAGGGTGCCATCTTCCGTCCTGAGTTTTGAGGTTCTTATACACATGAGAAGTCCCATCTCTTCTGTTCTCCGTGGAGGAGGGTGGCAGAAGCCAGATTCAACTCCAGCATCTCCAGATGTCTGGGGTGAAGGTAACAGCAATCAGAGAAACTAGGGTGTTTTAAGGAGAATTTTAATTAACATACATGGGGAGAGGATCTCACCAGCATTGCTCAAGGATTACTGCTGCTGGGACTCTCGGGGCCGAGAGAGATAACCACGGAAAAACTGCCTTTCTTCGAACACTCTTGAACTTATTCACCAATGTGGCTTGGCACATGCCTCAGGCAACCGCGAGCGAACATCTAAGCTGGCAAAACAATGCAGAGAAGCCATCAAGGATGACCTCAAAGACAGGAGATCAGCGATGCTGGTAGATGCGGGAGAAGCCGGGAAAAGCTTTTGTAATGCCCTCCTGTCCTTCACCAACTACAAGACCAAGATGTCTGCCCTCGGGCATCCTGATGGATCTATCACATCGTCCAGAAGGGAAATGGAGATTATTCATGACTTCTACTCAGATTTCTTTAATAGCCACGTCCACTTGCCCACATACCACATTCTGCACCATGGATATATCGTTCCGAATGTTCTCCCTTCAAAATTGAACATGCCATCTCGTGGGTAAAGAAACAAAGAGCACCTGGCCCAGACAAGATTAGACCTGAACACCTGAAGAACTTACCATCAGTACTCATCAATACACTGGCTCGGCTCTTAACACGCTACCTGTCTGAATTCAAGGTTCCATCCCAATGGAAAATCAGCAAGACTGTACTACTATACAAGAAGGAAGGCATCCACGACATTGGCAACTATCGCCCAATCTGCCTATTGTCTCTCATCTATAATCTGTTCACTCGAGTCATCCTGAATAGGATTAGCAGAACACTAGATGAAGAACAACCATGTGAACAAGGTGGGTTCCGAAAAGGATTCAGTACCATCTACAATATCCACATGATTACTAATCTCATTGAGGTTTCTCAGGAGTTCAAGATGCCGCTCTGTCTAACGTTCATTGATTTAAAGAAGGCCTTTGCTTCTATGGAGACAGAAGCGGTCATAGAAGCCCTAGCCAATCAGGGTGTACAAACTCAATACATCAGGATCCTCCGTGAGCTCTATTACGGGTTCACTACCAGGATTTCACCACTCTACAAAGAAGTAATTATCCATGTCAAGAGAGGGGTTCGGCAGGGTGATACCATTTCACCAAAACTCTTCAGTGCCACCCTTGAGAACATCATGCGACGACTGGAATGGGAAGGAATGGGAGTGAAGATAGATGGTCGGCAACTATACCACCTCTGCTTTGCTGATGACATTGTTTAATAACACCCAACATCAGCCAAGAGGCAGAAATGAGACCGACTTTGACTGTGAGAGTGGAAAGGTCGGACTACAGCTGAATTATGAAGCATCACAATTACGAAGACAATGTTAATGAGAAACAGCATCATTTCTGATACTCTACTCGCTTTCAATGGAACCACCATCTCCAAATGCAACAGTTATATATACCTAGTTTGAGAAAGAAACATGATGAATGACCTGGCACCTGAGTTTCGCAGGAGGATGAGAGCATCTTGGAATGCCTTCAAGAGCATTGAAGGAATAACTAAGAGTACAAAGAACGTCCAGCTTCGAGCACATCTCTTCAATTCCACTGTTCTTCCTGCATTAACATATGCCTTAAAGACCTGGGCCCTATGAAAACAGGATGAGAATGCTACTCAGGTCTCTCAAAGAGAAATCTAAAGAGCTATACTTGGAATATCACGCATCACTCAAATGAGAGATAGAATCCGGAGTTCTGATCTCCGTCAAGGGTCAAGAATCAGGGACGCTGTCTGATCTTCTAAGCCATCAAAAATCAGATGGGCTGGACACGAAATGAGGTTTACAGACAACCACTGGCCTAGACCCATTACTGACTGAATTCCACGGGATGTCAAAAGACTGCTTGGACGCCCACCTACAAGATGTTCAGACTTCTTCCTCAAGACCCTGAAAAATCGGTTTGAGGCTCTCCATGTTCCTAGAACAAACAGATGCCATTGGGCTACACTAGCATGCAACAGGCATGCATGGAGACGTTACTGACACCCACTTGAAAAAACAGATGAATAAAGGGAGATCAATTGATATATTTTTCAGGTTTTAGAATTACTGCTTTTGTGCAGCAACATGGTTGAAACTGGAAGATACTGTCTTCAGTGAAGTTAGCCAGAAAAAGAAACAAAATCAGGATGCTGTTCACTCATCTGTGGAATACCGAACACTGGATATGGAAATGTAATGTAAAGGGGCTGCTTAAATCATCCCTAATTCCAGTCTTTAGAGAGAAGCCGGACAAAGAAGGAAAGAAATTTGGGGAGGAAGAGACCCAGAAGTTTACAGGGATCAGGGATTCATTTATGCCAGTGACATGAGTGAGGGGTGTAGCCATTTACCCAAAACCAAGCAGTTGGAGGACATCTGCATAGTTCTCACAGTCCAAGCAAGCCTACAGAAAGGGAAAATCTGCGGGAAGTGTTGCTGGGAGGAGCTCGGCAATCCCCAAAACATCCTTTTGGGTTTTGTTTTTAATCAGACCCAGTGATGCTTGGGATACCATAGGGGAAGCTGGACATCGAAGTTAGGGGGCATCTGTAAGGCGAGAACAGCAGTGATGCACTGCTGTTCTGGTCCTAATTACATTCACTCTGGGCTCCCAGTCAGGTGCAACAGAAGTAAAACAAGAGATCTAAGCTGTAACCACTGAAACCTAGTCATGTGCTTTTCCAGATGACAGGCGGGGGCAGAGTGGGCACCTGGGTGGGGAGGGAATACGGGAACACGGGTTGAGGGAAGCTGATGCAGGAATTGGTGTTCAATGATTGTACGCCTAAATACAACTATCAATAACATTGAAAATACTGGCATTTTAATGAAAACTTTAAAAAAACAATACAATAAAATACATTTCCAGATTTCAGCACCCATTGAGGTTAAAGACCCTCTAGTCCCAGCATTAGACTCTGATATTTTTCCTGTGATGGTGAGGCCATAGATGTGGTTGTGGGGATGGAGCCGGAGCCCACCCTTCAAGTCGCATGCTCGGTCCACTGAGCACTCCAATGGCATAATAGTTTCAACAAGAGAATCTTACAGCACACTTGTATGCAATACCCCTGTTCCCTAAAGAAATTCCTGTAATGCCACATCCTAAACCTGTGATTTGAGTTCTGAAATCAAACAAAATGCACAATGAGAATTAGTCCAATGTTGAATGGAATGCAGTTGAATGACCAAGCAGTTGGAGGACATCTGCATAGTTCTCACAGTCCAAGCAAGCCTACAGAAAGGGAAAATCTGCGGGAAGTGTTGCTGGGAGGAGCTCGGCAATCCCCAAAACATCCTTTTGGGTTTTGTTTTTAATCAGACCCAGTGATGCTTGGGATACCATAGGGGAAGCTGGACATCGAAGTTAGGGGGCATCTGTAAGGCGAGAACAGCAGTGATGCACTGCTGTTCTGGTCCTAATTACATTCACTCTGGGCTCCCAGTCAGGTGCAACAGAAGTAAAACAAGAGATCTAAGCTGTAACCACTGAAACCTAGTCATGTGCTTTTCCAGATGACAGGCGGGGGCAGAGTGGGCACCTGGGTGGGGAGGGAATACGGGAACACGGGTTGAGGGAAGCTGATGCAGGAATTGGTGTTCAATGATTGTACGCCTAAATACAACTATCAATAACATTGAAAATACTGGCATTTTAATGAAAACTTTAAAAAACAATACAATAAAATACATTTCCAGATTTCAGCACCCATTGAGGTTAAAGACCCTCTAGTCCCAGCATTAGACTCTGATATTTTTCCTGTGATGGTGAGGCCATAGATGTGGTTGTGGGGATGGAGCCGGAGCCCACCCTTCAAGTCGCATGCTCGGTCCACTGAGCACTCCAATGGCATAATAGTTTCAACAAGAGAATCTTACAGCACACTTGTATGCAATACCCCTGTTCCCTAAAGAAATTCCTGTAATGCCACATCCTAAACCTGTGATTTGAGTTCTGAAATCAAACAAAATGCACAATGAGAATTAGTCCAATGTTGAATGGAATGCAGTTGAATGACCAAGCAGTTGGAGGACATCTGCATAGTTCTCACAGTCCAAGCAAGCCTACAGAAAGGGAAAATCTGCGGGAAGTGTTGCTGGGAGGAGCTCGGCAATCACCCAAAACATCCTTTTGGGTTTTGTTTTTAATCAGACCCAGTGATGCTTGGGATACCATAGGGGAAGCTGGACATCGAAGTTAGGGGGCATCTGTAAGGCGAGAACAGCAGTGATGCACTGCTGTTCTGGTCCTAATTACATTCACTCTGGGCTCCCAGTCAGAATTTAACATACACACAATAAAACATTTTTTGGTGCGTACAAGTGTACAGTAGATAGGCATTTGCCTAGCATGAGACTGACAGGGTTTGATCCTTGAACACTGCTAAAAGCAACTTACGAGAACCACCAGAAATAACTGCTGAGCATCCCCAGGCCCCATAACAAAAGAAAACTCAATTTCTTCCCATATTCAAAAACCCATGACAATGATCCAAAGGCAAAGATATGCAGGGTGTCAGATTGACTGAGCGGGGTCCAGAAAGGGTACCCGACCCTTTAGTTGTACAGTCTGGCCAGTTATACAACTGGGAAAACAAGAGCCTTGAAACACATGGACTACTTGACATACCTGGCAGATAGGGAAGAATCACAACAAAATCAAGAAAGCAAAGCACTGGATTTCTCCGTAATGAACAGCTCCGGGGAGAAGACACCCCTACCCCATGCCACACCCACACATTACATGTTCTAGGGATGAGAAGGGGACGCTCAATGTCCAATGAGCAATGAAAATATGTTGTGGACTGGAGGACTCCTGGGTTGGCCACATGCAAGGTACACATCCTACTTGCTCTACTATTACTCTAGCTATTTCTAAATAAATGGGAGAAAACGGGGGGAAATGGGAGAGCACTTAGAAAGCTTTCAGGTTTAAGTATCGGTCATACAATGAAACACCCATCCCTTCACCTTGCCCATTTTCCATCACTAAAAACCCAAGTATAACGCCACTCCACAGCCTTCCTCTACCTGTGGGGCAGATAATTTCCACATTCTTCTCTCTACTTTGATTACATTCAATATTTTGACACAAGACCCACCATTATTATTTGGGATTTTACTCCGGCACTTAGATCTGGTGAAAATGCAACAGTAGACAATTCTTTTTCGATTGCTGGTTATAAATAGCATATGATTTTGGAATTCTGAAACTTTAACAACTAAATCTGGAGGGATTTCTGCAAAAACCTGCTGTGTTCCGAGATTTGTTCCTGAGTCTCTGGGATTATGGCCATTACACAGCTTTATCACGAGCCAGAGAGGTGGTTTGTGGGAATGACTTAGGCTCTTGTTGGGGTGGGGAGGAATTGGCCAGCTCCACACCCATCCTGCGAGGCCCCATGTATCTTCGTGAGTGTGGGCCCAAACCTGACTTTCCAAAGGCCTTTGGCAGATGGAGGCCACCGAGCTGCCAAGGGGGAGCAGTTAGGGGGACAGCACCAATTCCCCCTGGGGTGGACCTGGGACAGTAACCTACTGCAGATGCATTTCTGCTAAAAGGCACTGGGTTTCGAGATTTGTCTCTGAATCTCTGGGATCATGGCCATTACTCACCTTGATCACAAGCCATAGAGGTCAATCATAGGTGCCAGACAACTCGGGGTTTCATTGGGGTGGGGGGGAAAGGGCCGGCTCCACCACCATCCCATTAGGCCCTGCATGTCTCCTCACTGCAGTCCCAAACCTAACTGTCCAGAAGCCCTCAGAGATGGCGGCCACTGAACCGCCAGGCACGAAACCTATTCCCACCTGAAATGCCCAGCTTTGGTAACCTACTGTGGGAACAGAACACATTTCTGCTGAAAGCCGCTGGGTTCCGAAATTAGTTTCTGAGACTCTGGGATCATGGCCATTAAACAGTGATCAAGAGCCAGAGAGTTCGTACATGGGCAGCGACTCGGGGTCTCATTGAGGTGGGGAGGAAAGTGCAGCGCCCAGCCCAATCCCATGAGGCCTTGCATGTCTTGTCACTGCAGGCCAAAACCTGTCTCTCCAATGGCCTCTGGAAGATGCTGGCCACAAAGCCACCAAGTGGGATCCCCCTTGTTGTGGTCTGTCGCCAGTAGCTCATTGCGGGTATGGGGCGCATCTCTGCAAAAAGCCGCTTGGTCCCGAGATTTGTCTCTGGGATCATAGCCTTTAAGAGGTTTGATCAGGAACCAGAGAGACCTTGCCTCCAATTATATAGCTGAGCAGGAAATGGTTTGTTGGTGTGTCTTGCACATACCTAACTTTGGCTGTTTACTTTCTTGGAAGACTTTGCCCAAAGTTTTTGGAGTCTGGCCAAAGGCACAGCAGCAATTTTGGAGTATCTGGAAGTCTGATGGTGCAATCAGGCTGCTGATGCAGTCGCCTTACAGGCACAGATTGACCTGCTGGCGGTACCATAATCCCGTGTTGTAGAAATTCTATATATGGGGAAAAAACACCAATAGTGGGGTTGGAATCACCTTGAAGCGACTAGGATGCTAGCCTCCCCATCCGATAGGTACCCAGCAGCACCACAGAATAATTCCTGAGATGCACAACCAGAAGCAAACCTTGTGCATCAAAGAATCCCTTCCAACTCCCCTGAATAAAAGCATCTATTAAAATTAATCCAAAGAGGGGCTGAAGTGATAGCAGAGCGGGTAAGAGGTTTGACTTGCACGTGACCAACCCGGTTTCGAATCCCAGAAACAATATGGTCCCCTGAGCTTTACCAGGAGTAATTCCTGAGTGTATAAGTCAGGAGAAACCCATGTGAAACGCGGAGTGTGACACAAAAAGCAAAAAAATATATATATAATCCAAAGAGTAAATTTTCAAGGCATATACCTCTCACTTGTCTAAACACGCCCCAAAGTGCGAAACCCAGCACTGAAGCCAATGAAAATGACCGACGGCAAAAGTGCCCTTTCCTTTGGGGCTGCCAGTGAACATATCTGGAGTTTCAATAAGTGTTATGTCCAGTCCAAAGACTCCAAACAGGGTCCTTCACAGTCTCCAGTAGGGAGGAACGAGATGACCAAGACCCCCACTCTTTGCAGGCTCCTCACACCAAGGCCTGAAGTCCATGTGCCCAACCTCCAGTGCCGTCTTGGACCTGCATCGATGGTGGCTGCAGGGGCCCTCAAGATAATGCACCCTCACCCATGACACCTGAGCCACAGAACAGCACACAATGCACCCCTCAAAAGCTCCACATCCACTAAAGCCTGGATATCCAGAACAAGTAAGGACCAAGCGTGAATGCACCATACAAGCTGGCTTGACCTATGCTCAAGTTGCCAAACCAGGATTTGCAGGGTGCTCAAGCATCCCAAATCCTAACACAGGAAATACTGAAGAATGAAGGATTACCTATTTTTCCATTTTCATAGTATTCAATGCTGCATCTTGGTTGATTTCTGCCATAATTCCTGCAAAACCAGTCCCTCTGGGCCAAGCCAGAAGCATAGAAAACAATAACCGAGTAGTGAGCCATGACAGCTCTGAGCAGGAGGGTATTTCTGTACCTGTTTATTGAGTCACCTTCCTCCTTATTTTCATCACCATGGCCCATTATTTACAAGTTAACAAACAAGCAATTCCAAGCACAAGAATACTGGCATAGGTGCAGCCCGAGTGAAATTCAGCAGGCTTCAGCAAAGGACTTCCCACATTCCTTACATATATACGGTTTCTCTCCAGTGTGAATTCTCCTATGTACACTAAGTCTTGAGGCCAAAGCAAAGGCCTTTCCACATTCCTTACATATATACGGTTTCTCTCCAGTGTGAATTCTCCTATGTACATTAAGGCTTGAGGCTGTAGCAAAGGCCTTCCCACATTCCTTACACATATACGGTTTCTCTCCAGTGTGAATTCTCTTATGTATAGTAAGTCTTGAAGCTCTAGCAAAGGCCTTTCCACATTCCGTACATATATAAGATTTCTCTCCAGTGTGAATTCTCCTATGTACATTAAGGCTTGAGGCTGTAGCAAAGGCCTTTCTACATTCATTGCATATATACGGTTTCTCTCCAGTGTGAATTCTCCTATGTACATTAAGGCTTGAGGCTTTCGAAAAAGCCTTCCCACATTCCTTACATATATACGGTTTCTCTCCAGTGTGAATTCTCGTATGTACACGAAGGTTTGAGGCTTCAGCAAAGGACTTCCCACATTCCTTACATATATACGGTTTCTCTCCAGTGTGTATTCTCCTATGTACATTAAGGCTTGAGGCTGTAGCAAAGGCCTTTCCACATTCCTCACATATATAAGGTTTCTCTCCAGTGTGAATTCTCCTATGTACAGTAAGTCTTGAAGCGCTAGCAAAGACCTTTCCACATTCCATACATATATACAGTTTCTCTCCAGTGTGAATTCTTCTATGTCCACTAAGATTTGAGGCTTTCGCAAAGGCCTTCCCACATTAGTTACATATATACGGTTTCTCTCCAGTGTGAATACTTCTATGTACACTGAGGCCTGAGGATCGAATAAAGTTATCAGCACACTCCTGACATATATAAGGCTTCCCTCCACTAGGTCTATTAAGACAGGAGGTCTGAAAAAAGGCCTTCCCACATGTCTGACATTCATGAGGTTTCTCTCTTGTATGAATTCTCCTATGCATAATAAGATGTGATGATTGATCGAAGGCCTTCCCACATGCTTCACATGCAAAAGGTTTCGCTCCTGAATTTATATTCATATGGTCATGATGGAGTAACCCTTGACTCACACTTTGTTCTTGGGGGTGACGTTTCTGGGGATTCTGTCCACTGTGGTTTTCTAAGGGAACACCACAGTGCTGAGAACATGGGGAGGCTCCCCCACATTCCTTACACGTAGACGGGTTCTGCTCACGGTGACTGTGGTTGAGGGTATGTTGCTGTGAGGGACTCACTATAAACAGTGCTTCTCTCCCTAGCAGGTGCCCAATTGGGGAATTTTGTGTCTGTGAACTGAGAATAACACACTCCAAGGAACTTTTTCCAGGAGAGGGCTTCTTCAGAGTGAGGTAGTTCTCACCATTCTGATCACCCTCAGAAGACATCCCGCCTGTCTCGTCGTCCTCATGGGGCGGAGGGCAGGATTGATCACTCGAGACATTATCATACAGTGCAGGATCAGATACATTCCACTCGGGGTGGCAGCTTTCTTGTAGAACAACAGAGGATTCTAATTATTGACTTATTCACTGAGTCTTCCTGTCAAAAAACTGAGCCCTTCAGATGTGTTTTCACACATATGCACCACACAAATGCAAATATTGAAATATGAATTGTCTTACAATTGAATGACTTCATGTTACCGTAAGTTGGACGCACAAAATTGATGGATAGAGAGTAAATTCTGTGAGTTTCCCCCTTTTAAATTAATGAAGGAATACAACTAGAAATAATTCCTTCTATAGAAAACGGACACATCCATTTCAAGAGAAACTGAAATACATCCACAGTGGGTTTGGTTAAAGCTCAGAGTGGAACCTGTGATGCAGGGGTGAAGACCACGTTGCATCGTAACGCAGCTGAGACAGACCACGTGGCCATTGCAAAGCTCTCACCACAAGTGATGGCTTTCAGGATCAATGAAGTTTTTTGTTCTTTCTGTTTTGTAGTTTCTATTTATTGGTGGTTGGATGGGTGGAGGGGCACACCATGCAGTGTCTAGGATCAGTTCTGTGGGTCTACGGTGTCTATAAGGAGTGCTGGATAAGGACCATCCATCCCTGTGCAAAGCAAGTATATTTCTCACTGCACCATCTCTAGGGCGCACAAATTAGTTTCTAAACAACGACCACTGTCAAGCCAATCAAAATTCACAGTATTTTTTTTATACATGGTTGATTTCAGCACCTAGCAAAGCTAAGAGTCCTCTACTCCAAGCATCAGGCTTTGAAATTTCTCCCTGCCAATCCCAGCCTGCCACCTTTACAATCACATACTTGGTCCACTCCTGCTGGCATAATAATATTTATTCTGTATTCGTGAATCTTACCAACTCACTCGTACATGCTGACCCCATTCCCAAATCAAAGTGCTGTAATGCCAAATCCTGAAGTCGCGGTTTCAGTTCTGAAACTGAAGACAACATGCAATTCACACGTCACACATGTCACAATACGTAGCAAAATGATGCCATGTGGTTAAGAGTACATCTCTGTGGTTCTCAAAGTCCAAAGTGTCCCACACTAAACAAAAGATTCGGATAGTGGAAAACTGTGAGGATCTTGGCAATTCTACACTAGATTATGTTTTTGTTTTTGAGCAGACCTGGTGATGTTCGGGGAACCAGGTTTTGAGCAGATTATTGAACAGGTCACATTCAGGCACTGCAAGGCGCTCCCTGCTGTACTATCGTTTAGATCCAAACTATCTCTGTTATGGTCTTACTTATTCGAAAGCCATGGAAGCAAATTACAGGATCATTCTGTTATTGACAGTCCAGGGAAATGAAGAGCAGCTTGAGTGCGGCACAGACCCCAGGATCCAGGAGACCAAGGCCCCAGTCTCAGCAGCGTGTTTCATACATGCTCAGGGCACCCATACACTGCACAGGGCCTGAGCCAGGAAGGGTCCTCAGACACTCACCCGCACACACGCCTCTCCTACCCGACCTCAGAGCTCCTCCTTCCAGCCAGGAGATCACTGCAGGCTTCATTCCAGTGCGCCCTGCCCCAACAGAGACAGAGGCATGGATAAGTCACAGGGAAAAGGTGACAGGTAAATGCCCATGTTTTCCTGATATAAGTGGGCATATATCTGAAAAGCATGGAGAATGTCCATTTCCAAAATTTCACATATTTCTAGTTATTCGAGAGGTAAGACCCAAGAAAATATCACAAATACTCTACACCTGGCCTTGTGTATGGCCTACAGGGGGTTGATTAGCACAGTATGTTTTTGTTTTTTGTCTTGTTTTGGGTCTCAGCTGGAAACGATCAGGTGAGACTCCTGACTCTGTACCAGAAATCACTGCTGCTGGTGCTAGGGGATGACATGGGTTGCCGGGGATTTAACCCACATGCGCTGCTTGCAAGAAAATCACTTTCCTCCCTGTACTGTCTCTCTAGGCCCAGCAGCACATGGAGTTTCCTGAGCCCCTCATGAACTTTTCACGGATTTCAGTAAAACTAAGTGCATAATAAATCTGGAAATGTCCAAGGGTGACAAGAGACCCTTATTTTTTTAAGCTAAAAATGTATCCAGAAAGAGAGCACAGCACGAGTTTCTCATGGACAAACCTGTTGTGATACCCGATATCTCCTAGGGTCCCTCATGCCAGCCAGGAGTGATCCCTGAGTGCAGAGTTCAGAAGCAAACCCTAAGTCCTGCTGAAATCTCACAAGAACCATTAGAAGTAAATCAAAGCACTGAAATAGGGCAGCATCTTATGAGTTGAGAGACGAGATATCAAATCCCGTGTGGTGGGAAAGAGATAGTACAGCAGATAAGACAGAAGTGCTGCACACACATGTGGGTTTGATCCCAGGCATCCCATATGGTCTTGGAGCAAGGCCAGGTGTGGATCCTGAATACAGAGGCAGGAATAATCCCTAATCCCTATGGAAAAAATAAAATGCAAAAACCGTGAGTGACTGGTGCAAAAGTACTGGGGGTGAGGCAACGACAATTTAACTTGCCAAGAGGTTTCAAGATACGGTTCCATATGGCCCCTGACCACTCTTATTAGTCATCCTTTAGCACAGAGCCAAGAGAACTGTGGACTGTGCCCCCCAAACAAAGGCAATAGCAAAACCAATTAAACACACAAAATTTTGTGTAGTACACAAGTAAATTGTTGCAACAATGGATGGAACTATTTAAAGGGACCTGAGCGATAACTGGGCAGATAGGGATCTTCCCATGGACACAGTCGAAAATGGTTGATCTGAATCACCCCATAGAGTCCGGCAACCCCACAAGAGTAATTCCTGAAGACAAAGCAGAGAGTAAGCCCTGAGTATCCACAGATGAACCCTAAAAAAACGAGGGAGGGCAGAGCTACTGCACGCCCGTCACAGAGCTACTGTTGGACACACAGCTGCCGCCCAACCCCAGGGGGCCCACGCGGGTCTGTTTAGACATGGTTGGCTCCACACTGCTCTCACCGACAGCCTGTAGATTTTGGTAGGTCTCCAGCATCACGTCCCTGTAGAGCTTCCGCTGAGAGGCCTCCAGGCATGACCATTCTTCTGGGGTGAAGTTCACAGCCACATCATGGAAGGACACTGTGTCCTGAGTCAGCACACGAAGTCTCATTCCCACTACTCTGAGGCCAGGTCCCAGGGTCCAATATTGTCGCTGGGCCTCTCCACTCCGAATGAACCAGCCTTCTTGCTCAAGCATGCCTGATGGGCCCCAAAAATCACAAAAGGAAACTGGATCTGCTAAAGTGGGAGGACGTTATACAGAAGGTTCTTGGATGTATCTGCCTTTCCTGGTAACCCCCCGGCCAATTCGAGCACCACTGGTCCAGTGAGCACTGTAGAGAGAATCACCTGGACACAGACTTGTGTTATCCAAAAGACTATCCCTGGGTGTAGCAAAAACCACTGCACATTCACCGCTGCACCCCCACAGCTCATGACCACTAGGATTTAGAACTCGACAGTCCATATAGACAACTACTCAGAGCAGTGCATGGCATGTGTGCCTGTAGGAACTCACTGCACAGGACCGCCCCAAATCCCACTCAAAGAAGGTAGAAGTTTCTTGACCCCAACATCTCTACTGGCCGCAGAGATCCTTGGCTCTTTCTCCTTGGGATCACCGCATGCCCAGAAATCCACACACAAGATTATGTGAACGTAAGACTATATGACCGAGCAGGTAGTCTCTCCAAAGTAGGAAGGACAAAACAGGAGAAAAGCAAGTCTGGGGGCCCAAATCATTGTAGTTGCCAGGGCGCAAACGGGGCCAACACACCCCAGGGTGCTCTGAGGCCAGTCAGTTTTGAATCCAGAGAACAGAGTCAAGAGGACAGCTGATGAAAAAAACAATGCAAAAGAAGCCGAAGCAGCAGGTTGGCGTAAGAGGACAGCTATTCCAGGGAAAGCATGTAGGACTGGCGATCCCCAACATCCCATATGGTCCATAAGCACTTCCAGGGAAAATGCCAGAGTGAAGCACAAGGAATGATTGCGAGAATCCTTGCTCTGCCACCCCAAAGTAAACAGAAAACCCAAGATGAAACCTTTGAACCTCCAGCATCTGATTCATCACCTAGACCTTTCAGGAATGAGCATTGAGCACTGAGCTTTGAGTATTCCTCATGCACCACTGGGTCGGACCCAAAGTCAAATAAAACAAAACAAACATATACAAAAGCAGCTTCAAACAGCAGAATGGGACGGTCCGATCGGAAGTCTCATCTTGGAATTCGTACAAAAGAAACTGAAAACAGATGGTCCAGGAAGCCTGGGCACTCCTGGTACTATCTCATGTTATTCTATCCCTCTACTCCTACCTGGGGATGGTTAATCAGAAGCCGCGTCACCATCTTCTCCTGTCACTGTTGTTCTGAGGATCAGCAGGAGGCTCCGTGCAAAGACCTGGAGAAGTAGGAACATTGAGCACCAGACAGGAGCACCTCCTCCCACTCCTGATCTCAGACCACCCACAACCTCGGGCACAGCCTCACAATTCTACCTCTGGGAGACAATGGCAGAAGCTCCTGTCTCCGCTGGGGATGCAAATTTTGTTGGCATCTGTGCTGCACTTCAGGAGATGAGCCTGGGACCAGGAGACAGGGAAGGAAAAGACAGCTTTCTCTGATCCCCAGATTCCTCTCTGGCTCCCACAGGAAAGTCCCTGTAGGCCCTTTCAGGGGCCGACTCTCAGCCCAGGAGCTCCCGAATACTAGCGCCCCTCTGCAGCTGGCAGCAGTGCTGACCCGTGGGAACCTTAGCCTGGAATTTGGCTACACCATGTGACTTAGAGTGAACAAATCTTCGACACTCTCTTGCAGGGTAGACAAGGACATGCACCTGGGCACTCTGTTCTGGGAACCTCACTATTTACCACAATGGCAGGTGTCGTCTGCTCAGGGAGAAATGAAAAGTCAGGAGTGCTTTGAAGATTGATGTGAGGGACTTGAAATTCATGAACCAGAAAAAGATACACTGGTATTGTGGTTAGAAGGCAATAATGTGAACTGGGTGCTTGACTAGATGAACCAACCAATCCGCTGTATCCGATATGGCCCCCAGCAGCGCCAGGGATATTACCTGAGCTTAGAGACGCGAGTAACTCATGAGCATCTCCGCGTAGGTGCTCTCTCTCCCCCTAAAATATAAAGAACCAAAAATAGCCCCCCAAATACATTTTCATTGGTAAACCTCTGCACCTGCAGGCCCCCTTCCCCCCCATATACCCCGCATGATCGCGGCTATCACGGCAGAAAATGAAGATGACTAGCAACAGTCTCCTGCCATTAGATGGAGGGGCTGAAGCTCTGCACCTCAAATCTGGGGATTCTACAGAAGCGAGCTTAGGGCCAATGGTTCAAACATGGGACTGCTGGGACGATTGGAATAGCCAAGCCCTCGGATGATTCCCGCATTCACCCACTGTTGCCCCATCCCGGAGCTGGAGACCATTGTGGCGAAAGAGGCACGCCAGAATCACGAACTCACAACTGTCACACCTGTACCCTGAGACAACCCCCACTGCACCCCCAAAGCTCTGCGTCACCCTAAAACCTCCATCACACCTCACGATCCACGTGGATGTTGGCGAACAAGTGAAAAACCAGCGCAAAAGTGCCCCGCAAGTTGGCTTGGCCCCTCGTCTCAGAGTGTGGAAACGGGAAGGCGCAGGGTGCTCACAGGAGGTTGTTCGAATCC
Source organism: Sorex fumeus (assembly GCF_029834395.1). NCBI lineage: Eukaryota > Metazoa > Chordata > Mammalia > Eulipotyphla > Soricidae > Sorex > Sorex fumeus. The sequence goes on along the minus strand of NW_026606171.1, from coordinate 692,092 downwards.
TGCAACTAAATCCTTCTTCAGAGTTCCCCTTCCAGGATGGGGAGCAAATTTACTTGTCCTCTGCCAAGTGAGCAACAGCCCCAGTGTCTGAGTGAGGGATGGAAAATGAACCATGACATTTATGACATCACTTATGACATCACTTCCGCTTCCATTAGGTACTGTAAAGAGCCAGAGTCTAGGCACGGAGAACCTTTTGGCCACCCAGGTGAATCTGTGCTGCACGGGGGATGGACTCGAATAGAGGAGTGGAGAGGCAAATGCTGGACTGGTCGGTCACACAATGGGGGACTGGGGGTAAGGAGAAGTCGCCTGATCCTGCATTTTCACCTAACATCGAATCAATGATATCTAAACACAGACTGTTACCTTGACTCTTCTCAAATGATCTTTGCGCTCAGAGACAAGAGTAAACACTGAGCACTGTAGGCTGTGGTGAAAAATATAACAAGAAAAAAGGCAAATTCAACCGAACCGGGGGGCGGGGGGGAATGATGTACAGAGACAAATTCGAGAATGAAACATTAAAAGAGTCAAATTTCTGGTCCTTAAAAATCCCCTATTCTTGGGGCTAGAGAGATAGGACAGCGGGTAGGGTGTATGCCTTGCACACGGCCAACCTGGGTTCGATTCCCAGCATCCCATATCGTCTCCTGAGCATTGTAAAATAATAAGTAAAAATAATAAGTAAAAATAATCCCATATTTTTTATCCATCCCTGCTACACAAACTCACAGTTTATCCTGAATCCCTGTTGTTCTTTCACCATTGTTTGTGCATATATGTGTGTATATATAAGTGTGACTTTCTGTGATTTTTGTTTCGAGTCCACAACCGGCAGATTCAGGACTTACTCCTAGCTCTACACGCAGGAATCACTCTGGTACAGACCATATGGGATGCAGGGCATAGAACCTGGGTCGATTGCTTGGATGGTTAAGTCCTTACCCACTATACTATGGCTCCAGGACTAAGTAAACGTGCTCCTAGCACACCCAGTGGGATTCCTGAGCAAATGTCCTGACTCCTGGAAAACCAAAACATTCTTGCTTAAAAAAACAAAACCCTTTACCCTGGTTGGATTCTAGTTCTGAACAATTTAGGTTTAACATTGGTTCATCATTTCTCCTCTGCTACAAGGAGCTGAGGCTTACTGAGTAACACCCATCCCAATCACACCCATTTCCTTAGTATTCATCTTTAATTCCCTGTGCTCTGCTTCCCCTATACATTATTCACCCATTTTGCCTAATCACAACCTGTGAATTGTAAAGTCAGATTCTCCAGAGATCTCTGGATTTTGTATTTGTAAATAAAATGTTGACTTTCTCTTTCGTTTATATCCTCTACAGTTTACTTTAGAAAAATATCCCTTTTTTGATCCTGGACAAGGACCAGTGCAGTCCCAGGTTGGGAAGATTGTGCTGGGAGGATTGGGATGTCCATGCCCCCAGCCTTCAGCTTTGTCTAGACAAAGGAAGGCAATATTATGCTTTTATAACTTTAGAGTTAATTAATTAACTGGAGATACTATATACTCCTGGGCACTGCCATATTTATGAGACTTAAGCCTCAGCTGTCCTTTGTTCTTAGCACCCCAAAAGCAAGAGACTGAATGGACCAAGGAGAGCTGTGAGCTACCCTGGCATCAAAAAGGACACGTAAGCACCATAACAGAGGAGTTACTGATCATTTGCACAGATAAACATTTGGCAGAGTAAATTCTCATGGGGAGATTTACCCAAGGAGACACTCTGTCTCCCAGGGACATCTACATTGCTTTTATCTTTTCCTCTAGTTGTATAAGTTATCAACACTTGTAGTTGTTTGGATAAACACAGTAAGAGACAAATATCCAAACACTTAGTTCACTGGGCTTTGATAGCAAATAAGGTTTTTTTTGCCTTTTTGGGTCACACCTGGTGATACAAGGGAATACTCCTGGCTGTGTGCTCAGGAGTTACTCCTGGCGTTGCTCAAGGGACCGTATGGGATGCTGGGAATCGAACCCAGGTTGGCCGTGGGTGCAAGCCAAACACCCTACCCGCTGTGCTATCTCTCCAGCCACCAGAGCAAATAAAGCTTTTAACACTTACTTCTCTGGGCTCTGAGAGCAAGCAAGGCTTTTACTGTAAATCCCAGACTAAGTCTTCAGGCAGGTTCACCTTGTCCTTCCCCATGGGGATCCTGCCTCTAATGTTGTAACTGTTTGCATCAAGACCATGCACATGTGCTTTCTAGAATGTTCCATTTTGAAGCTGGGGTAGTTTTCCCACTTGCCCCTGGTCCATACAAGTTCCATGGCAGAACCTCCCTTTTGGGGTGTTAGGAACTACAGTAACTGAAGCCCGAGTCAAGTAATTATGACCAAGCAATTATGCCCAGGAGTAGATATACTTGAGTCCATCTACTCCGAAATACTAGGAGTATAAGCATTGATGGTCTTTCTGTGTTTAACCAAAGAAAAGTGCTGTAGAGTGAAAAAATAAAAATGCTATAGGGGAAACAGGAAAGCAGGTACAAATCCACAGCACTTCAACTACAAAGCAGTACAAATACAAAGTTGAGAATAACCAGAAAGTTATGGTATATAAGTAATCAAGACTGGCCTGGGGAACTGAGACAACGCGAAGAAAAATACAAAGGAAATGTTAAAGATAAACTTTAACTAAATTAGGGATGTTACCAAGGACATGATAAGCTTCTCTGGGAGGAGCAAAAGAAGCAATTCACAGATGAAGCCTAAGACACTTTGGGTTAATATCCAGCAGATCACCAAGAGCCTGGCCCCTGTTTCCTTCTTTGATCCTCTGTTCCCCTTCACTGGCCAGGGTGGGGAGACTGATCATAGCCACCAAAGGCATGCAGCGCATGTCCAGACATTATTTGAACACAACTCTCAGTGTAACAGCTGGGTTTTGCCTAATCAGGGAGAGATGAAGAGTCGGGGTGCAATTTTCAAATTGATTTTAGGATACAGAAATTCTACGTTAGAAAAAAACAACAATGTGGAGTCAGAGATATTAAGCTGGGACGGGCTTCCCAGGATGACCCTGATTGATATTCAGCATCTCACATGAAACCTAAAGAACTTAAAATAAAAAGAATTCCAGAGTGCTGCTCCTTAAAGGAAGCCCCGGCATTACATATTTGTGCCCAAAATACAACCAAAAATAGCCCCAAAGTAAATTTTCAGTTGCAAACCGCAAACACCCCTAGTACCCCACCCAAGGTATGGTCTGGAAATCAAGGCTACTAATGAATAGTGACTGAGGGCTACAGTGTCATTTGCCATTAGGGAGCTGCCCCTCAAAAATGAACAGTCCTTTTATAGTTTTGGAGGCACCACCGGCGATGTGGACGAGAAACTTCTAACTGCGCTCAGGCACCCGTCGTGGTCGAGCTTGGAGATCGATCTTGGGTGGGCCATATGCAAAGCAAACGCCCTAAGCGCTGTGCTACCTCTCAGGTGCTCTAAGTGAACCTGCAGCTTCTACAGCAGTGAGGTTGGGGCCAAAGCGTCCAAGACTTGGCCCAGCGCAGTCCCGAGCTGGGAGGGTAGGGATGGCCCAGCGCCCCCCCACACCTGGCCCTGCGCCCACCTGCCACCGTCCCACAGCGGAGCTGCAGGGGATCCCCAGAACCACGCACTCACACCCACGACCCCTGTGCCCCGGCACAGCCCCCGCTGCACTCACCAATGCTCCGAGTCCCCCACAAAACCCCGCCGGGCCGGGCCGCAGGAACCGCCTGGATATCAGTTGAAAAAGCTTAAAAGTGTCCTTAGAGCTGGCTTTGCTCCTCCCGTCAGTGCAGAAACCAGGAGGCGCGGTGCAGGGCACTCACGGGAGGCTGCTAGTGTCCTGCCACGAAACCGGCCTTCATAGACCCCTTCCACGATGGACAGACAGCCTCTTCTCCCTTCAACTGCTTAACAAATGGAGGCCTAATCCAGCATCTTGCATGCAAACATATAATGCCCTGCTGTGACATCACTTCGCTTCTGCAAGCAGCCTTAAAGGGCCAGACACCAGCTGCGCAGAGAACAACTAGGAAAATGCAGTTAAATGTGTAAGGCTGGTTGGCTGGAGCGAAAGCACAGTGGATAGGGTGTTTGCCTTGTACGCAGCTGACTCAGGTTCAATCATCTGGATTCTATATGGTCCCATTTTGGTGTACAAGAGATTGTTAGGATTTTACTGCTTCCAAAGTGTAAGTCTCAAAACATTTACCCTCAATATTTGTGTAAATCAAATGGAAAACTGAATACAATGAGTGCAGATATGCTACTGCGAATGAAGTGCTTCCTTGCATGTGGCTCTACCCGGACACAAATTATGGACAGCACTGCGGGATGTGACTCCCAGAACATAACACAGAAGGGCCTGAAGAATAGAGGTTTGGCTGTCTATACAACGTCAAAAAAGGCTAACCACAGCATCCTGGTTGATCTATGCCATGATCTATGCAAAGCAGGGCCTCTGAGCCAAGTCAAAATCACAGCAAAGAATGAAACCATGGTGAGTCGTGACAATAGCCAGCAAAATGCAATGTTTGTACCTACTTACTTCTTATCTAATTCCTTCCTCCTTGCTTTATCACTAAGAAACATTATTTACCAGTTAACATACTGGGAAGTCCACATGCCAGGACATTGTCATAACCATGGTGCAGGGGATAATCAGCAAGTACCTTTCACTTACGGTACTAGTATCACAGGAAGCTTTCACATATAACAGAATTATTTCCTTCCTTCCTGCACTTTTGTATCTATCCCCCACATACTTGTTGAAACTAAAATTGTTTTACCTAAGGGCCCTGTTCTGACGCCGGTCATAGTTATCATGGAAGTGACTGATCCAACATAATTTTTATATTTACTAAAGCTTGGGAGAACATGAAGGCTTTCCTATATTCCTTACCTACAGAATTTTCTCCAGGATTGTCTTTAAAGTTGCAGGTGAGAATAATTCACTTTCCACGTTCTTGCATAAATATATATATTCTTACATATATAAATATGTATATTTATAAATAACTTCTCTCCAGTGTGAATTCTCCTATGCATAAGGCACGAGGATCCAGGAAAGTCCTTCCCACACTTCTGACAGATGTAAGGTTTCACTGCAAAATGACTTTTCACGTGCGCAGTAAGGGCTGGAGACAAACTGAACACCTTTCCACATTTCTTACACTTATGAGATTTCTCTCCACTGTGAATTTTCCTGTTCAGAAAGCTATGCCAATTGCATCAAAATATTCCTGCAGTCATTTCATATACAAAGCCTCAATCCAGGATAAATTTTTCTCACACAGCAAAGCTTGAGGATTGAGTAAAAATCTTCCCACACCCCTACATATATTTTCTTCGAGAATGAATTTTCCTACGTTTAATAAGGAGTTAGGGGAAAGTGAAGGCTTTGCAAAAGTCATAACAAACATAAGGTTTGTCTCCAATATGAAAATTTCAGTGTCACAAAAGGATTGTGAAATAAGCAAAGGCCTTGCCACACTCCTTACATATATATTATATATATATGGATTGACTGCAATGTACATTTTCTTATGGACACAAAAGTTTGAATAGTAAGTAAAGACGCTCCCACAGTAGTGACACATATAGTGTTTCATTCCCCTGTAAGAACTTTCCTATGCTCAGAAAGACCTGAGAAGAAATGAAAGGCCTTTCCACCTACCTCATATATAAGGGTTTTCTATGAAACAGAAATTATGAAAACTAAGACTTCACGAAGAAGCAAAGGTCTTCCTTCATTGCTCATAAGTATAAGTTATCTCTCCAGTGTGAGTTTTTCTGTGTATTAAGGCTTGTGGAATAAGCAAAGACTTTCCACTGCATATATGCATATGGTTTCTTTCCAGTGTGACTTTTTCTGTGCATAATAAGATTTTTGAGTCAGAGAAAGGCCACAGCACATTCCTTACATGCATACAAACTCTCCAGTATGAAATCTCCTGCATATAAGGTATGAGGATCCATTGAAGGCCTTCCCACAGTCCTTACACTTAAACGGTTTCTCTCCTCTGTGGATGTTGACATAGTCTGACCGGGGTCATGCTGGACTCAAAAGTTTGTCCTCAGTGCTTAAATTTCTGGGGATTCTGTCCATTATGGGCTTCTATGGGAAAGTGATGGTGCTGAGGACATGGGAAGAGTGATCTTCTGATCACCCTCAGAAGACATCCCACCTGTCTCGGCATCCCTGTGGGGATGAGGGCCAAATTGCTCACTTGAGCCTTTATTACAGTGTGCAGGAAGAGACATTCCACCAGGGCTGGCTGCTGCCATGTAGAAGAACACAGTATTCCAATTATTAGTCTATGCCATGAGAGTTTTCATGTCAAAAGAAATCAAGCTCTGCAGGTAGGTACCTGGTAGCGTACGGAACAATGAGTTTCTTGGGGAAGTCATAAATACAGATTGGGAGTAAAGCGACTCCGAAGCCTACCCTGGGGATTCAGAGAGGAACTGGCCTAGTAGAAATTCAGAGAGCTGGAGACATGGAACAGGAGCAAAGTCTGGTAAGAATATCAGGGAGCAAGGTCTGGCCAACGCTCTACCCCTTGACAACACGCAAGCAGTGGACTCTCAGCTTCAAAGAAAACCCCAGGAGGCAGTTTCAGAAACATGATTTCAAACTGAGAGTATCAGGCTAGTAGAGTGCGTTGCATGCAGTCAATCTAGGTACAATGTTCAGAATTCCAAATGTTCCCCTTAGCACCATCTGACTCATAGATGGATGAAATTTTGCTCTATCCAATCATAAATGTTTCCTTTTTTACCTCTAATATTAGTAAAGTGACATCTGTGGGATCCAGGAATGTGACCATCCTTGTGAGTAATCACAGGTAAATGAAATGATCTGCTGGGATGTGGAGAGCTTGGGACCTGACCCATATTCCCACTTATAAAAGATTTCATCAAAGGGTCCCTTCCATCCTTTCAAATAACATTCTGTGCACAGTTACGTGCATCTAAACTCTCCAATTGAGACCAGAGCCACTGTAGATATGGGTAGTGTGTTGCTTGCACATGGCCAACCTAGGTTCAATCCCCAGGATCCTGTAGCGTCTCCCAGAGCGCCATCAGAAATAAAACCTGAGTGCAGAGCCAGGAGAAACCACTGAGGATCACCAGGTATTGTAGGATAATAGTGGTCTGCCGTTGCTCCCTGGCAGGTGAGAGCTTATGTTTCTTGATTGCCCATAACCTTTCAATTACCTTTGTCAACTGATAAGACTTTGACTTGTAAATAATGTCTTTCTCTTCACCTTAATGTCTTTTGCATGGTTAGCTATTTCAGAGCAATTGCTTTTTGTATGGATACAGGAAGACAGTTAGAAAGAGAAGCCTGAGCTTGGGAGCTGATGATCTCCAGATAATATTACATCCTGTACATCTGCTCTCTTGACTGAACCCTCAGTTGCCCTTACTTCCTCGATCCCCAAAAGAAGGGTCCAATGAGGGACTAGATGGACCCAGGGCAAGTAGTGAGCTAGCTACCCTGGCATCGAAATGGGCCTGGACAAAGTACCATAATGCTTATCTATAAGAGTCTGGTTATCCCCCTTTTTGATTCATGACAGAATTTCATTTCATATGTGTGTGTGTGTGTGTGTGTGTATGTGTGTATATCTATATCTATATGTATACGTAATTTGTTCACAAGTCAACCTCCACCAACCAGTTTTGTAGAATGCAGGTTTGGATTTGGGCGCTACAGGTGGCAGAACTTTGAACTTACCTGAGTGGTGCTTGGGGAATCCTGTGTTGTAAAGGAGACTGTACCATGGCAGACTGCTTGCAAGGACTGGTCCTGCATTCCTGGTCTATCTCTGACTGCAGGAATTCAAATTCTATATAAATAATATTAACTTTGTGAGAAAGATACTGCAGGGGGCAGGGATGAGGCCCAGCTGGTAGATAGAGGGCAGGGCAGGGTTGCTGGCACCTGGGGCCTCCTGGTGCAAACCTGAGCCAGAAGTACAGGCTGCAATTTCAAAGTTTTGCAGCGGCCTGGAAGAGCTGAGAGTGAGTGGCAGGGCACTTGCATGAACGCAAAAGACTTAACTTCAGAACATGAATTGCCAAGGAATGATCCCGGAGCACTGCTGGGTTTGGCAAAACCCCGCATAGCCAATCCTCCTCCTGCCCAAATAAAGGCAATGAGGAGTTAACTGCCAACAGAAGAGGTGTGAAATCTAGTAATATTTTCTGAACGCTCAGTCCTCTGGGTTTGTTGATTTGAGACCACACCAGAAATGCTCAGAGCTTACACACCAGGTTTTCAGACTATGATTTTACTCCTATGGTTACGTGATTTCATAAAAGAAAAAGAGGATGAAATATTACACTTGGATCCAGAGTGATAGTACAGTTGGCATGGCATATGTTCGATCCCTGGCATCACATACAGTCCCCCAAGCACTGCCAGGAGTGATTCCTGAGTGCCAAGCCAGAAATAACACCTGAGAATTAACGCTGTGTCCCAAAAAGAAAAAAGAAAAAAAGAAAAATTAAATTTAGCCCAAACGAGATTTTAAAGTCCATAATTTCGCTTAGAGCCTCCAACTCCAACTCCTTCATTTTCCCCTAACAGCCATCTGTTGAAAGGGCTCTAGAAATTTCACATATAAGAACTTTCCATGAAGGTATAAACAGGACAGAGCACACCAGACTGAAGCAGATGCAAGCCACCTGCAAGGCCAGAGGGCCTTCACTTGTATCCAGTGTCCACTAGTCCACTGAGCACAGAGCAGGTCACAGATCTCAAGTACTACCAGGTGTGGCCCCAAATCTCACCTCCTCTGCTCCCCAAATACTGAGATACACCCAAGGAGAGGAGCTCAGAGTGCTGAGCACCTGATTTACCTTTGAGGGACATGGCATGGCTCCCCCTGCATCTCAGACACACAGACACAAGAGGGGGGGAGTCTCTGAGTATCTACAAGTTTGTAGCAAATGGAGCGCGGCGGGGAGGGAGGGAGAGGAAAAGACAGGAGAAACGCTCCAACTCCAAAAAGATGCATAAAAAATTCTCATGTGTCAAGACAAATTCTGAAGTGGGAGGGTTGGAGTCATACCTAGTGATGCTCAGGGGACAATATCACCTAGTGATGTTGTGGCAGGGATAACTCTGGTAACCGCAAGAAAGACAAACGCCCTCCTGGCTGTACTACTGTCCCAGCCCCTAAGAGTGAGACATTTAGAACCTATTGCAGATGGTCCCTGGAAAACCCCTTTCTGCAAGTACTCACTTCAACAGCAGGGCACACCCCTGGTCTTGGAGAGATGGACAGTGGAGATGCTTGGAATCTGGACAGGTGAGGCAGAAATTCTTTTTTCTGAGGAAATATAATCACATAGGGTTAGCAATGCTAATAAGTTGATAGGGTGCTTTTCTTTCAAGCAGCTAAGCCGGGGTTAATATGCAACAGGACATAGGCTCACACACTCCAGCACTGCTAAAAATGATGCATGAACTCAGAACCAAGAGTAACCCTTGAGCACTGACTGTTGCTGTGGCCAAAAAACATACAATAAATTAAGTAATGAAGACATTTCTGGGGCCGGAACGGTGGTACAGCAGGCAGGGTGTTTGCCTTCCATGCGGCCAACCTGGGTTCAATTCCCGAAGTCCCATATGGTCTCCCAGTACTGCCAGGAGTGATTCTTGAATGCAAAGCCTGCGTAAACCCTGAGCATCGCTGGGTGTGACCCTAAAAATAAAAAAAAAAAGAAATTTCTGTGCTCGCTTCGGCAGCACATATACTAAAATTGGAACGATACAGAGAAGATTAGCATGGCCCCTGCGCAAGGATGACACGCAAATTCGTGAAGCGTTCCATATTTTTTCATTGCAGCACTCTTTACAATAGCCAGAAACTGGAAGAAACCTGAATGCCCAAGAACAGATGACTGGTTAAAGAAAGTTTGGTACATCTACACAATGGAGTACTATGTAGCTCTTAGAAAAGATGAAGTCATGAAATTTACATACAAGTGGTACAATATGGAAAGTATCATGCTAAGCGAAATGAGTCAGAAAGAGAGGGATAGACATAGAAAGATTGCATTCATCTGGGGGATATAAAGTAACAAAGTATGAGATTAATACCCAAGAATAGCTGAGATCAGCACCAGGAGGATTACTCCATAACTTAGAGGCCAGCCGGGTATCCTAGAGGAAAGGGCTGTTCAGATAGAGAAGGGAGCACCAAATAAAGGATGTTTGGAGGATCCTCCCAGGAGGGGAGATGCATGTCGAAAGTAGACTATGGACTGAACATGTTTGCCACTCAATGCCTCTTTTGCAGACCACAACACCCAAAAGGAGAGAGAGAACACAGAGGATTGCCCTGCCACAAGACAGGGGGGATGGGGGGATGGGGGTGGGAGGGATATTATCCATGGTGGTGGAAAATGGGCACTGGTGGAGGGATGGGTATCTGATCATTGTATAATTGAAACCAAAGCACAAAAAATTGTAAATCTACAACTTTAAAAAAAATAAAATAAAATAAAGGGGAAAAAAAAAAAAAGAATTGATCTCATTTCAGCACCAGGTTGATTACTCCATAACTTAGAGGCCAGCCGGGTATCCTAGAGGAAAGGGCAGTTCAGATAGAGAAGGGAGCACCAAATAAAGGATGTTTGGAGGATCCTCCCAGGAGGGGAGATGCATGTCGAAAGTAGACTATGGACTGAACATGTTTGCCACTCAATGCCTCTTTTGCAGACCACAACACCCAAACGGAGAGAGAGAACACAGGGGATTGCCCTGCCACAGAGGCAGGGGGGGATGGGGGGATGGGGGTGGGAGGGATATTATCCATGGTGGTGAAAAACGGGCACTGGTGGTGGGATGGGTATCTGATCATTGTATAATTGAAACCCAAGCACAAAACATTGTAAATCTACAACTGTAAAAAACAAAAATAAAATAAATAAATTTAAAAAAAAAAAAAAGAAATTTCTGTCTAAAGAGATTGGAGACATAGTATAGCAGGTGAGGTGCTTGTCTTGCACTCAGCCAAATCAAGTTTGAATCCTGGCATCCCATACGGTGCCCTGAACCTGGCCAGGAGTGATTGCTGAGTGCAAAGGTAGGAGAAGTAACTGAGTCTTACAGTTGTACTTCCTACAGATTAAATAATTATTTCATTTAAACGAATAAAGGTGTGGTGGCCAATAGTGATCCTAAATTGCATTATTAGAGGGGTTAGAGTACACTCTGGAAGTGCCCAAGCTACTACCTGCTAAGATTGCATATTTGGTTGCAAGACCCACTGTAGCACCACCCTGATGCACCCCTCCAGACCCCAACCTGAGTTGGCTTAAAGCTCCACACCTTGGGGCCTGAGTGACAGCATAGACAAATGAGCATTTCTTTTGAAGGTGAAGAACGTGGGTTTAATTCTGGGCATCGCTTATCGTTCCTAGCACCAGTAGGAGTGTTTGCTGAATTTAGAACCAGGAGTAACCATAATGCCTCACTGGGTGTTACCCAAAATGCAAAATAAATAAAAAAAGGAAAGAGAAGCTCCCCACCTCCCTGAACTCCCAGAACCCACTGAATGCACTAGAACCAGTGAAAACCAAAGGCTCTGTCAAATTCTTTTGAGCCCCAAGCATATGAAGAATGTGCCCAGCCCCACCCCCATCCAGACCCGACACCCCTCAAGAACGACAGGACAGAAGGGAGGTTGTTTTTTCCTTCATGCTGCTGACCCAGATATGTGGTATCCTGAGCAACCCCAGGAGTGACCCTTGAACACAGAGAGGTGGGGCTCACACCCCCCACGAGGAAAAAGAATGCGCCCCAGACCCCTTTGATGATGGAATCCCATGCTTTATCCCTACTCCACAATCCACCTAAGGAACGAAAGGGCACCAGTAACGGGATGTCCCGTGGACACTGCTGGGATGATCCACCCAACCCTGTGACTGACCAGGTGCTGGTCGTCGCCCTGAAACTAAATGAACGCTGAGGTGCCCTCACCCGCTCCATCAGATCTGGGGGAGACTGAGGCTCCCTCTAGCTCTGACTCTTTCTGCTTTGTGAGGGGCCCGAGCGACGGGTCAGCAGGGAGGGCACTGGCCTCGCATCCCGACACCCCAAAGGGTCCTCGGATCCCCAGGGGGTAGTCCTGAGCGCTACCGGGTAAGGGGCTAAATCACATAAAAAAAATTAAAACTTTTTTCACTTTTGTTTGTTCGGTTATTGTCCTTGTTTCTGGAGCTTTCAGAACGACCTTAGCGTTTCAAATTCGTTTTTCTCCACCACGTGCTTCCTCTACCCACCCACCTTTTTGGGGGGCGCTGGGGGGCTTTGGTCAGGGGTTACTCCCGGCTCTGGGCTCACTCCAGGCCGTGATCGGATGCTGTGAGGTGCCGGGATCGAACCCGGCCGGCCGCGTTCCCCCCTTACGCATCTTTCTACGTTCCCCCCTTACGCATCTTTCTAAGTAACTTCTACTCCGTAAAAATGATCGTTTTTCCCCAAAAATCAATTTATAAATAAGATAAACCTTTCAGCAGCAGCTCTCGGTGCGACCCGGGTGAGGGGCCGCCACCCCGGGCCACCACCAAGGAGCGACCCCGCCGCCCACAAGGCGGAGCCGGCGGAGGTTCAGGCTCTCAGAGCGACCACTCGGGCGGCCGGCGGGAAACCGACCTTCCTGGACCCCTCTGGCGCCCTGGGTGCCCCCTCACCCGCTCCTCACCTTCCGCACCTAAGCCGCCCGCCAGCACTTCCGCCGACTTCCAAGACGCGCAGGGAAAGAGGGTCCCGACTCTGTGACGTCATAGGCAGAGCGCCCAGAGCCTTAAAGGGCCAGGCTTCAAATATTACTGACCAGGTACTTGCCTGGTCAGAAAGGTTCATTTTTCCCCGTTTCTGGGATAGGATCAGGTGATCGGGACATCTGATATTTGCAAGGTCTGGGATAGATGGAGATTGACGGACTGAACAGATAGCACGTCAATCAGAAGTCTTTGTTTTGACGAAGGAAATAAAATTCACATTCTTGCAAACAGCCACTCAGACCTCTCTGAGTCCCCACGTTTATTTATATCACACTGAAAGTCCAGGTCTTGAGTAGCTTCAACTGTTTGTTTTCACAATGATAGGAGAGATTCAGAAACTAAGTGATTCACGTGGCTCAGAAAGGGGTCAGGGGTAGCCCAGAAGGGGACTCAGGGATTGGTAATGACTGGGAAGACATTTGTGTACGCAAAAATTCCTGTTTCTGTATGTGTGTGTGTTCAGAGCAAACGGTGCTCTCCAGTTAATCCTTGAGAGCTATGGGCAGCAACTCTTCAAACAGTGCTCAAAGTCTACATAGCAGTGATTCTACATGGATCAGACAAATGAACAGAAAGTCCCTTAACTGCTGTGCAGCTAAATAATCTTTTAATATTTTAATACTTGATGATTTATTAAGCTATAATTCTTCAAAATTTGAACCAGTGGGAAAGAATAACTGTACAGTAGTAGTACAGGAGAAAGCCTCTTTTTCAGACGTGTTGATCTATGATCTGTTGTTTGGCTATGATGATTTGGTGCTTGTTACCGTAAGAATATGAAATTAATTTAGTTTACAAGTTTACTTTTTAGCGGAGTTATTACAAAAACATACTCAATTTCTTGTAACCATTCCACTAGGGTGCCAGATCGTCACAGAGTGCAAACAGGAAAAATAGGCTAGGGTCCCCCCAAAGTGAGGTAGTAAACATCAATAGCTGATTACTTTGTGTATTCGCTTTTTTTTTGCTTCGGTAACTATGCTTGCGTCACTATGCTTAGATAAATTTACGGGGTACCAGGATGTGGGTCTGGTGAATTTAATTTTGTGGGTGCTTATGAAATGGACAGGTGAGTCAGGATGTGCTTTTTTTTCTAACCAACAGACTGTGCTTCTCTTGGGAGGCTGCTGCTTTGCCTGGCAGAACAGCCTGTAACCTGGTGTGAACAAACACTCCAAATTTTGGAGTTCATTCGAGATTTGATGGTGTGGGGACCCAACATCCCAAATCCCTGGGATGTCCGCAGAAAGCATTCAAGGGACCTGTTAGTACTGGCGATCTTCTCTCTGATCCCGAGAGTCAGCTGTGGGATGGTGTAGAAGGCTGGACGCAGCACAACCTCCCCTATCTTCAACTTCCCCTATCTTCCCACTACCACCCTGTCCTCCCATTGTTCATCAATTTGCTCGAGCAAGCCCAATAGTGTCTCCATCGTAATACTTGTTGCTATTGTCTTTGGCATATCTAATATGCCACGGGGAGCTTGCCAGGCTTTGCCATGTGGGCGAGATACTCTCGGTAGCTTGCCAGGCTCTCCGAGAGGGGCGGCGGAATCGAACTTGGAGCAGCCTCAAGGGCCGCGTTCAAGGCAAACGCCCTAACCGCTGTGCTATCGCTCCAGACCAACTACTACACTGTTCTGTTGAAAATATAGCTCTAAACATTTTAGGTTTAACACTGGTATGTCCATTCTCCCTTGTGACAGGGAGTTTAAGTTTTATTGGATTACACCCATACAATGCTCCTGAGGCACTCCCATTCCTCTATTTCTTGGAATATAGCTCTAAACACTTTAGGTTTAACATTGATATGTCCTTCCTCCCTTGCCAGAGGGAGCTTAGGCTTCCCACAGTGCTCCTGAGGCACTCCCATTCTTCTATGTTTCTCTGTAACTTCCATCTCTGTGCTTTGCTTTCCCAACTGGTCTGTCAAATATTTCTCCTAATCAGACTCTGTTAAGTTGTAAGGTCTGAATCCTCAGAAATCTGAGTGAAAAACTGCTTTTCTCTTCTCCTTATGTCCTTGGCATAATTACTTTAGAGCAACACCCTTTTTGTATAGACATAGGAAGATAGTTAATATTCTGACATTGTAACTTGGGAGTTAATTGACACCAAATAATACTTCATACCTGGCATCTGCTTTCTCAATCTAAGCCTCAGTTGCCCTTAGTCCCTAGCACCCCAAAGGCAGTGTCATGATGAGGGACTGGATGGACTCACGGCTAGCTGTGACATACCCTGGCATCAAAATGGGCTAGACCAAAATGCCATATGAGTTAAGAGCATGGTCATGGACAAATTCTGTCATGATCCAAAGAGTAACAACTAGATTGGTACCATGCTAGGGTTAAGAAAGACTAATCTGGCCTGAGCACTGTAATCTGAGATCTATAGTAAGATGTCCCCAGCTTAATGTATCTATTACTGTGTCCATATTAAATGACTACTAATTTTATTAAGGAGTAGAATTAAGATGAATGTTTATATGGTTCCTGGACTAAGGGAAGGAAAAACGCACCCATAGATGGAATTTCACCTTTAGGTGGGTCTTCTTGCTGAAAGAGTTTGTCCTAGAAGATGTTTCCTCTGAGAGAGGGACCATACATCCATTGATTGTATGACCTCGCCTATGTGTAATTGCTACCCCAACTCCCTCATGATTTGGGGGATAATTAATGCTATAAAAGTTGGCAAGGGAAAAAATCAAGAAAGAATCTGAGAGGGAAAATCCAAGAGAAATGAAGGAGATTCATGGAAGGAGAATCAGAGGAGAACTGAGAGGAGATTGGAAGAAACTGCAATTGATACCAAGGAGCCTGGACCTCATTCTGTCCGTCATCGACCCATGGCTGTCACCTGGCCAAGGGTGAGGGAAGCAGCCTGAGACCATCAAATTCAGGCGGCGGTGGGGGGGGGGGAGGGGAGAAGAGAGAGAGAGGAGAGAGGGGGCTTCATATTCATTTTTTGTAAACACAGCATGAACTGACAAACCAATTCTTTGAAACAATTACCACTTGTGTTTGCTTTCAGTAGATTAAAAAATTAAAGTACTTTATTGATATGAAAAATAATAGAATTTTTTTCAGTTTCAGTACCCAGTAAGGCTAAGTGTCTTTTACTCCCAGGATAAGACTCTGGATTTTCTCCTTGCAGTGTCCAGAGACCACAGATGTAATGGCAGGGAGAGAACCCGGAACCCCACCTTTCCAGTCACATGCTTGCTCCACTGATCTATCCCGCTGGGTATAATGATATTCATTTTTGAATGTGTGACTCTTACCAGCTCACACATACTCAGTGACCCTATTCCCAAGTCAGAGTGCACCTATGCCAAATCCTGAGACTGTGATTTGAGTTCTTAAATAAATCACAGCAAGTCAGGTAAGAATGAGTCGAATGACTCTTGGGTGAACAGGCCGAGCAGGTAGATGACATCTCTGTGGTTCTCACTGTCCAAACAGGCCCAGAGCAAAGGGACGATCCTTTGGGATTATTGCTGGGAGAAGCCTGGCAATCACACACTAGCCTTTTGGCTTTTCTATTTTACTAGAACCAGAGATATTTGAGGATCCTATGGGAACTGCAACTCAAACCCTGTGCAAGGCAAGCACCCTCCACACTATACTATGACTTCAGCACAAACTAGCTTTATTATGGGTTCACTCAATGACTTTTTAACATAAAAACAAAAGAATATTTCATAGTGGATCAGAGAGAGAATAGCAGGTAGGGCATCTGCCTTGCATAAGGCTGACAGGGGCAGGATTCTGAGCACTGCCCAAAGGAACCCCTGAGGACCGCCAGGAATAAACCCCTTGGCAACATCAGACCCCAAACCGATACAAAACAAAATGTCTTCATATACTCAAAAAACATGCAAATGACCTGAGGGCAAAGACAAGCTTAGTGACAGAGAGGGTGGGGTGCAAGGTGGTTCTGCTGCTCCTGAAAAGGGCACCCCAACAATACAGGCTGTGCAGCCAGGCTGGTAACGGAAAGGGGTACAAAGGACCCTGAATCTCATGAACACATGACTAATGAATAAGACTGGA
Source organism: Sorex fumeus (assembly GCF_029834395.1). NCBI lineage: Eukaryota > Metazoa > Chordata > Mammalia > Eulipotyphla > Soricidae > Sorex > Sorex fumeus. The sequence goes on along the minus strand of NW_026606171.1, from coordinate 675,212 downwards.
ACAAGCCAAGAAAGCAAAGCACAGGATCACTCCAGGGGAGCGAAGGGTTGTGCGAGTAGAGCACAGATGCCTGCATCCAGGAGCCCGAGGCTCCCTGGGGTCAGCAGCATGTTTCACACACACACTCAGGGCACACCCACGATGCCCAGGGCCGAGCCTGGGAGGGTCCTCAGACACTCAGCTGCATACACGCCTCTCCTCCCCGGCCTCAGGTCTCCTCCTACCATCCAGGGGATTACAGCTGGCTTCACCCTAGAATACCCTGCCCCCACATAATCAATGTAGAGATTAGTGACAATGAAAAGGTGAGAGTCCTAGCCCATGTGTCCCTGATATAACCAGCCAAGTTACTGAAAGTACGCAAACAACACAATCTTCACTTTTGCTGCCTTGCACGCAACTGGCCCAATTCAATCCCCGGATCCCAGATGATCCCCCAAGCAAACACCAAGAGTGATAAGTGAGTGCAGAACCCAGAGTCACCCCGAAGTATCATCGCGTGGCTGAAAAATGAAACTAAAGAAAACAAAATTGGACGCATACAAAATATAATGTTAGGTCCTTGAGAAAATTTTATTTGGGAGAGTTTTGAATTATTGAGTAAATAATGTATTATAAAGGTAACTTTAAAAGTATTGTGTATTTGTTTTGTTTTGTTTTGCTTTTTGGGTCACAGCCGGCGATGCATAGGGGTTACTCCTGGTTCTGCACTCAGGAATTACTCGTGGCAGTGCTCAGGGGACCGTATGGGATGCTGGGAATCGAATCCGGGTCAGCCACGTGCAAGGCAAACGCCCTACCCGTTGTGCTATTGCTCCAGTCCCCTGCCTTTTCTAAATAATTCAAGCACACCAGCAGTGAGCCCTAGGCAAAGCTCCTATTCACCAAAAAATCAAATATCTTCCTTCCAGTATCTTACTTTACCAGCGTTACACAAAACAACAGCGAGGGGAAGCCTGCTAAGGGAGAGATGAAATGAGAAAGGTGCTTTGCTCCTTAACATATTCCTACATACTCTTTTTTTTTCTTTTTGGGTCACACCTGGCGATGCTCAGGGTTTCCTCCTGGTTCTGCACTCAGAAATTACTCTTGCAGAGGGACCATATGGGAAGCTGGGAATCAAACCCGGGTAGGCCACATGCAAGGCAAATGCCTTACCTGCTGTGCCCAATCAAACTAATCAATCAAAATAATCAAAATAAATCGCTCCAGCCCAATCAAAATAAATCTTCTATTTTGTTTTTTTGGAGGCCACACAGCTGATGCTAAGTGGTAATTCCTGGCTCTGCACTCAGAAATCAATCCAGGTTGTTGCTAGCAGGATGGAACCTCGGTCTGCAATGTGGAAAACAAAGGCTTTCAGTGCTTTGATGTAGGTCCCTCACCCCAAGACCTGCAGTCCCCCTGCTCAACCCTGCTCCCACCCGCCTCTGCCTATCGCTGACCTGGAGGCGATCGTGCCTGCAGGGGCCCCCCAACGTCATGCACTAACACCCACGCACCCTGCACCCTGGTACAGCCCCCATCATACCCCTCAAAGCTGTGTCCCCGAGAGCCTCCACTGCTCCACAGAAACCACCTGGATATCAGGGAACAAGTGAAAAAATGTGTGAAAGCGCTCCCCAAGCTGGAACAGGTAACCCTCTTATAGTACAGAGGCAGAGAAGTGTGGGGTGCTCACAGGAGGCCTTGTCTCCTGCCACAAAATTGGCCTTCACAGTCAGCTTTCCAAGAAGATACTCTACTTTGTCCTTTATCCACAAGAACAATGACTGCTGGGCCCTGTGTCCAGGACACCAGCATCTGGAGGGTCCTGAGTTCACTCTCACTGAGTGCAGAGTCAGTAGTAAACCCAAGCATCCAACAAGGAAAATGATGGAAATCCCCCCAAATTTATATTAAGCTAAAAACAAAGGGAAAGACGGAGGGTAGCAGGTATTACAGCAGGTGGGGCAATGGTCTTGTCAATGGTCAGACCAGGTATGATCCCCGACAACTCCATACTGTCCACCACCAGCCAGGCATGATCCCTGAGTGCAGAGACAAAGATCAAACCCTGAGTCCTGCTGGTTTGGTCCAAAACAAATTTTAAAAAAACTTAAAGAGTCCGATGAAGGCCAGGTGACAATGCAAAGGATTCAGAAACATGCTTTGCATGCAGGAACCTCTGATTTGATGCTGGGCTACACCTGATCACCGAAGAACACTTGAAGTCACCCCAAGCACTGAGACTAACAGCAGATGAGGGGGTGAGACTTTAAGAAATAAATGATCTTAGGGGCTGTAATGACAGCATAGAGGGCACGGCTTGCATGCAAACCACCAGAGTTCGAATCTCAGCATCCCATATGGTCCCTGAGCACTGCCACGAGTAAATACTGAGGGAAGAACCAGGAGTAACCCCTGAACACCACTGAGTGTAGCCCAACAACCAAAAAATAAATGAATGGAATTTAATAGTTACAAATGAAAGACAATAAAAATTCCTAGTGTGTTCCGGAAACAACACCAAGAGCAAAAGCACAACACCCAAGTTAAATGTGGAAAGAGAAGTAAATTTATTTCGTTTGTTTTGAGTCACATACACAGCAATGTATAGGGTATATTCATGGCTCTGGGCTGAGGAAATACTCCTGGCCATGCCTGGGCTCCATATTGGATGTCAAGTATCAAACTAGTAGTGATTCCTGAGTGCAGAACCTGAAGTCACCATGTGCATTTCCAGATGGACCCCAAAATGAAACAAAGTAAAAAAAATAATTTGGACTCATAATAAATAAGGCCCACAACTGGGGAGATACTCCAGCAAATTGGGGCTCACCTGTTCCTTGCACATACTTAGCATTCTGGTCCCCGTCCATTCCTCTGGGGTGAAGCTCATGGCCACATCGGGGAAGGTCACCACGTCCTGACCGACATACACAGGGGACAGGAGTGAGGCCATCCCACCCCATACTATGGTGTAGGGCCTGATCACAGCACCCTCAGGCATAAGACAGCGAGGTGGGAAGAATGAAGAATTGCCTGATTTTTGATTCACAAAAATTTTTGGCAACATTATGGTTGATCTCTGCCATAAACCCCTTCAAAACAGGGCCTCTGGACCAAGCCAGAATCAGAGCAAAGACTGAGACAATGGTGAACCTTGGCAGTCCAAAGTGAGGGGTGGTGAAATATGTATGTATTTAATTTACTAAAGAGAAAAATCCCCAACTGCTAATAAAATTTTAGGATTAAAATTGATAAGAAAACAAACTTGCAATATCAATCGATGTAGTAATAAATTTATGTGAACATTGTTATATTTGATTGCAGGATTTTAAGACTCTAAGAATCTTTGAAGCTTTTTGTTGCTTCAATAGGTTTTTACATATTGATTTTTAATTTTTATTTAGTCAGCTTTCTATTGACTTTCATTACCAAAACCCATTATTTACAAGTTAATATACACGTGAAGTCCAAATGCTGGGGCACTGCTAAAGCTGAAGCCCGGGTGATAATCAGCAAGTACCTTTCCCTTATAGTACTGATGTCACTGGGAGCTTGTCACACGCTACCTGGATTACTTTCTTCTTGGCTGCACTCCTGCAGCCCCCTAACACTCCTGGTCCAAACAAAACTTGTCTTCTCTAGGGGCACTCCTCTGAATGTGGGAATAGTTATTAGGAATCACTCATCCAGTGTGCATTTGATGATGTCTACAAGGCTTGAGACGTATGCAAAGGCCTTCCCACATTAAAAAGATAAGATTTCTCTCCAGTATATGTTTTGATATGGCTAGTAAGGGTCATGGGTTGAGTGAAGGCCTTGCATTTTTCTTACATATTTAAGACTTCTCTCTACTATGACTTTTATTATTTTTTTTTACTTTTTCTTTCATAATTTTTTCTTCTTATATTTATTGAATCACTGTGGGAAAAGTTACTAAGCTTTCAGGTTTGTCTCGGTCATACAATGATAAAACACCTTTCCCTTCACCAGAACTCACCTTTAACCACTAAGAACCCCAATATACCCCCCTCCCAACCCTCCCAATGACTGTGAGGCAAGAATTTCTACTTACCTTTTCTCAACATTGATTACATTCATTATTTCGACAAAAGATATACCATTATTGTTTAGAATTCCCCCCCCCCCCAAATAATCAGAATTGTTGAAAAGGCACTGTGAAATACTTTGTTTTCTATAGCTGGTTATGAGAATCATATAATGCCATGGGGCCTCGATTATGTATTTCTCCAAAGAGCCAGATGATTATGAGATTGGTTTCTGTGCATCTGATGTTATGGCTGTGCAGGAGAGCCACTCGTGGGGGGCAACTAGTGACCTCGGTAGGGCGTGAAGGATGAGCCGGTACCAACCCCCTTCCCATGAGACTACAGTTGCCCTGTTACTGCCGGCACATACTTGGCTTTCCAATAAGCTCTGAGACGGCGGCCACATTATATGGGATCCAGATGCATTTCTGCGAAAAGCCACTAGGTTTCAAGATTTCTTTCTGAGTCTCTGGGATCATGGCCGTTAATAAGCTTGATCAGGAGCAGGAGAGGCCATTTTTATGCGGCGACTCGGGGTCTCGTTTGGACGGGGAGGAAAGGGCTGGTTCCAATCCCATCTGGTGAAGCCCCAAGTGTCTCATCACTGCAGGTCCAAACCTGATTGTCCAGTGGCCTCTGGAGGATGGCGGTCACCAGGCTGCCAGGGGGAACAGGCCAAGGCATGAAACCTATTCCCACCTAGAGTGGCCCAGCGCCAGTAACCAATTGCAGGAACAGGATGCATTTCTGCCAAAAGTCTTTGGGTTCTGAGATTGGTTTCTGAGGCTCTGGGATCAGGGCCATTAAGTAGTTCAATTAGGAATAAGAGAGGCCATGCCTCCAATTCTATAGCTGAGCTGGAGGTGGTTTGTGCGTGTGTCTCCCACATACCAAACTTTTGGCCATTTACTTTCTTGGTAAACTTTGCCCCAAGTTTTTGGGGTCTGGCCAAAGGCACTGCAGCAATTTTGGGGTATCTGAAAGTAAGACGGTGCCATCAGGCTGCTGATGCACTCACCTCACAGGTACAGATTGACCTGCTGGCGGCACGAAAGCCCTCTACTATGACTTTTAAAATGCATAGTAAGGCTACAGGGTAGAGCGAAGACGTTCCCACATGTCAGACATTTATATGGTTTCTTTCCAGTGTGATTGTTTTCTGTGTTTAGTAAAACACCAAGCTTGAATGAAAGCCTTCCCACAGTCCTTATATATGTAGAGTCTGTCTCCAAGACCAATTTTCCTGTAATTCTAAGACTTGAGGGCATAATGTAGGACTTTCCCCATCATTTACACATGTAAGTTATGTGTAATAAGGAGGAGTAACTGAATGGGTTCCCACAGTCCTAACAAATATAAAGGATTCCCCGAATTCATCTCAAAGATGGTAAAAGTGATTTGATCCTAAGGTTCTCTGCCCCAAATCCCTGGGACAGGCACATGCCCAGACCTGCACACACAGCATCATCTGAACATGAGACTGTGTGACTGAGCAGGTGAGGCTCTCAGAGCAGGAAGGACAAAATAGGAGAAACACATATCCTGGAGCGATAGCACATCGGGTAGGGCGTTCGCCTTACAAGTGGCCAACATGGCCAACCGGAGTTCGATTTCTCTGCCCCTCTCGGAGAGCCCGGCAAGCTACCGAGAGTATTCGATATGCTAGACACAGTAACAACAAATTCTCCAATGGAGACGTTACTGGGCCCGGTCGAGCAAATCGACGATCAACGGGAGGGCCTTTACCTTTACCTTTACCTTTACATGTCCTGGGGTCTGAGACATTTGTAGCCATCAGAGTACATACATAAGCAGCACACCTGGATTCCCCTGATGCCTGTCAGAGGTGAATCTGGAGCACAGAGCCAAGAGGAAGCCTGAGGATATACACTGAAGCACAAAAATTAACATGAAAGAAAACAAAGCAGCAGGGTAGAGTAACAAAACAGTGGGTCTGGGACAGCATTAAGGGCTGGTAATAACGCCGTCCCTTATAGTTCCTCAAGAACTGGCAGATGGTTATCCTTTGTACAGAATCAGAAATAACCTGAGCATCACTGGGTATGGCCCCTCCCCTTAAACATCTTCCAAAAACAAACAAACAAATAAGTCTAATCAGCGTTGGACCCCTGGCACCCTATACAGTTGGTACCCCAGTCTTGAAAGGAATGATCCTTGAGCACCACTAATAACACAGCGGTAGGGCGTTTGCCTTGCACGCAGCCAACATGGCCGACTGGAGTTCGATTCCTCCACCCCTCTCGGAGAGCCCGGCAAGCTACCGAGAGTATCTTGCCCGCACGGCAGAGCCTGGCAAGCCACCCGTGATGTATTCGATATGCCAAACACAGTAACAACAAAATCTCCAATGGAGATGTTACTGGGCCCACTCGAGCAAATCAATGATCAACGGGAGGGCCTTTACTTTATTCAAATCAAAAAAAAAATAAAACAGCGGCCTCAAACAGAGCTGATTAATCAGGCCAGGAGCCGGATCCACAGGCTCCTTCCTAAAACAATCAGAGACGATCAGCCTGGGAAGTTTGTACTACATGTCACTGCACTGCGTTGTCTTCTCACTCTCCCACCTGAAGATGGTGTGGCAGAGGCCATCTCACCATCTCCTGCCTGTTTTTCCTGTGGACCAACAGGAGGCTCCATGCAAGTACCTGAGCCGTGGGCACCAGAGAGGAGCACAACCAGCCCCGGCCCCCACCTGACCAGAAGTCCCTGCATTGGAGCGAGAAAGGTAGTGACCAGCTGGATGTTTGGACACTGGTTCACAGAAACATCCACGGCGAGACACTGACAGATGTTCCTGTCTCTCGGGGAGAGAGAAATGGTTTGTGACCCAGCTGCTGTCAGGACAGGAGTGGTTGAGGCCTACAGGGGAGGAAACCCCAGTGCTGCCCAAGTCCGGTACTCTACCTAGGGAACCACACAGGAAGTTCCTAAAGGCCAGAGACTAACTCTGAGGCCAGGAACTCTCACGTAGCTGCAGCCCCTGCAGGCCCCCGTGACCACAGCGCCATTATTGGCTCTGCCGTGGGGCCAGTCACAGGGACTCAGGGTGGACAAAACTTCAGCTGTCCTCTTGCAGAGTGGGTAGGACACGGACCTGGGAGCTCTCTTTCAGGAACCAAGGTCACTTCTGGGCTCGAGTAGGCCCCAGGCAGTCCCAGCTCTGACCCTCTGGACCTGGACCCATCCTGGTCTTGATTTACTGTAATCCCCAATCAGCACATGAGCCTCATCCAGCACTTGCTCCTATTTTGCAAGAATCACTCTGAAAACCATGTAAAAAGTGTGTTGTATCACAAAACTATCCAAGTAACTAGGGTGTTTACTATGACCCATGATGTTATGTGTGTCTAACAACAGGAATTTCTAGAGTGAATCTACTTTGAAACTATGAATATTATATCTTGGGGCCTGGAGTGGTAATACAGTGGATAAGACATTCACTTTGCACTTGGCTGACCCAGGTTCAATATACTAGAATATATATGGGCCCCTGATCCTTGTAGGAAATGATCCCTGACATCAGAGGCAGGAATAAGCCACGGACAATGAATGGTGATTACCAAAAATACTGCAACTTCAAAAGGTAACTATAATGAAACAAGAGAACAACAACAAAAAATACCCAAGTGTCAATTCTGAGGCATACACACCAGGTCGCCAGATGTGAAGAATAGTGAGTTGGTAGGTCACATGGTAACACGTTCAGTGTTCTGTCTCTCCAAAGAAATACAGACACAGGGACCACAACAACTGATGGCCAATGGATAGTGCATAGTCAATCTTTAATTCAGAATCGAATAGCATACTTATAGAACATCTGAGGGGTTCTGAGGTACAGAACGTCACGTATTGTGATTCACCATTTACAGAGGTCAAGCGTTTCAACAGAGATAATTCTTTGCAGGGGAATTAACTCAAGGAGACGTTCTGCGGGAGACTTTGCTGAGAAATTCGCTCATGGGCTATATGCATCTGTGTTGCTTTTCTCCTTCCCTGCTCGTAAATACTAAACAATTAAGTTTACTTCGTATTAATATTTGAAATTATCAATACACACAGTAGAGAAACATCCCAAAACTTACTTCTCTGGGGTCCAGGAGCTAAGATTAAAAGCTGGCTGGGATCCAGCTTTCTGGAGTTAGCGACTACAGCAACTGAAGCCTGAGTAAAGTAATTATGATTGATGGCCAGCAGTATATATATTTAGAGTCAATTAACTCATAAATATTAAGAGCTTATCATGAATGGTTTTTCTGTTTTGAAGCAAAGAACATTGCTCTATAGTGATAGATTATAGATTATACAGGTTACAGCGGAAAGGGAAATGCAAATAAATGACTGCAGATACAAAGTCTAGAGTCACCAGAAGGTTTGACTTTATGATGTAAGGATAGATTAGGAGTGCTCATAAGAGCACTATAACCATCTTTGGGGGGAGCAAAAGTGGAAATTTACTGATCAGACCTAAAACACTTAGGATAAAGACAAACTCTAGAGTGAAACATTTGAAGTGGATTCTTAAGCCACTTTTTCTGTATTTTTCTATTCTGCAAAAATTCATGATTTCTCGTGAATACTCCTCCTCTCTCTCATTGCTCTAATAGCCTCTCTGTGTATATGTGTATGTGCATGCACATGTTTCAATTTTAGACCACAACTGGCAGTGCTCAGGGATTTGCAGCTCTGGGATCAGGGTTCAGTCCTAGTGGGGCTCAGGGACTATAAAATTACTAGACATAGAGAGACCTGGGTTGGCTGCTTCAAGGAAAGTACCCTACTTGCTGTACTATTGCTCTGGCCCTTTCTAAGTGAATTATTTCCACCACATCAAGAGTGACCCTGAACAAAGCTTCCCCAACAACACCCCTCCCCGCCCCGAAAATCAACTATTTCTCTTAAAAAAGGAAAACAAAACTTTACCCCCAGTACTCACAACAGCTGGGGGTCATCTGGTCAGGGAGAGATTACATGCGTGGGGTGCTTTGCAACTGGACCTTAGGATGGAGAAATTCTTTACCTAGAGAAAAATACAAAAGCTGGGACCAGAGACAGTAAGTGGGTACGAACTTGCCTTGCATGCAGCCAACCGAGATCAAGTCCCGGCATCCCTTATGGTCCCCAAGTACCACGAGCAGGAATTCCCGACTGCAGAGCCGAAAGTAAACCCTAACCACCATCAGATGTGGTACAAGAGCCAAACCAAAATGATAATAATGAAAAAGTTTCATTTGCAATCGCCACCCACCTGCAAGGACTGAGACACTGGGTGGCCCCACCGCATTAGGACAGTCAAACAAAGGACAGAGGACGACTGGGTCCCCTGCTGCAGTGGGGCGGGGGCCCCACCCTTCTAAGTGAACCTGAAGGTGCCACACTAAGGATGCCAGGGCCAAAGGCTCCGGACAGGGCCAAGCAAAGTCAGGTGCTGGAGGTTCGGGAGGGCTAAGCCCCGCCCTCTGCAAGTCCCGGAGCCCCAGACCCACCGGACTCTGACCCTTCCAGGAGCTGGAGGAGATCTTGGCCAAGGGAAATCCCAGGATCACTTGTTCACACCTGCGACCCCTGTGCCTGGCACAGCCCCCACTGCACCACCCAAAGCCTCTGGGTCCCCTGAAAGCTTTCGCCTTACCTCACCTCAGGAACCGCCTGGACATACTGAACAGTGGAAAGCAAGCGTAAAAGCACCCCCCCAAGTTGGCGCAGCCCCACCACTCACAGTGCCAAGACGCAGGGTGATCACCTGAGGCCACTTGCGTTCTGCCACAAAATCGGCCTCACAGTTTCCCTGTCAGGCCAGGCGCCAGTTCCTTCTCTACCCACGAGACCAATGGCGGCCAGAGCCAGGCAACCACAACAAGAACAGAAAGGATTTCTGAAGGGCCCGTCTATGACATCATTTCTGCTTCTGCCAGGAGCCTTAAAGGGCCATGGTCCAGATGCAGAGACCCTCTGTGCCCACCCAGGTGAATTCATGCTGCAAGGAGGACGGACTGGATAAAGGAGTGGAGAGGTAGCTGCTAAAGTGTTTGCTCACACAGTGGGGGCCTGAGGATAAGAGGAAGACCCCCGATCCTGCACTGGCCAGTATAACATTGAAACAATGATCTTACACACAGTCCATCAGGAAAAACACATGTGGGTTGATTCAAGGACAAACAGGCAGGTTGGTACAAGGCAACTGACATTGAGTTGCGTGAGGAAGTCATCAAGACGGGGTGAAAGCAGTGGAAATGGCAGCCTTCTATGATCCTCAGATTCCTCCATGGAGCACAAAAAATTCCCTAGAGGCCGAGCCAGGGGACTCAGGAGTTCCGGAGTACCAGCACCCCCTGCAGGCAGGTAGCAGTACTCCCCCTGGGAACTACAGCCTGGAATGAGGCTCTGACATGGGGAAAGACTGGGACTTAGGGTAGACAAACCTTCAGCCACTCTCTTGCAGGGTGGACAAGGGCATGCACCTGTACACTCTGTCCAGGGGAACAAGGTCACTCCTGGGTCCAGATAAGCCTGAGGTAGAGCCGTGCTCTGTCCTGCTGGACCTGGGCCCGTCTGAGTCCTGATTTACTCTAATCCTGCATCAGTACATCTGCATGAGTCTCATCTTATACTCGCTCCTGTTGTGCAGGAATATATTTGAAAACGATGCAATCACCCAGGTTTATAGAAAATAAATCCAAATATCCAAGGCATTTATTTACTAAGGACCATATTATGTACTGTGCCTGTCATTTGGAACTTCTCAAGATTACTTATACTGTAAATATTCTATTTTGGGGGTGGAGTGGTCTTACTCTCAGCTGACCCAAGTACGATACTTGGCCACGCTGAGCCCTGGCTGCAGTGATCCCTGAGCTGAGTCAGAAGTAAGGGCAGAACACTACATGGAGTGTCCAAAACTACAGCAACAACAGGACAACTATAAGAAAGCAAAACAAACAAACAAACAAAAATCATGTGCAAAGTAAAACTAGAGAGGAACATTTCAATAGTAAAAGAGTGGGTTCTTAAAACTCTGGTTTCTGGCATTTCCATAGTTTCACGGAAGGCTTATTATTCTCTTTTCTTGCAAGTACATGTTTTCCTGTGTGTGCAAGTGTGTATGTGTGTGTGTGTTTTTCTTTGAGCCATCACAAGCATTGCTCAGGGGGTATTCCTAACTCTGCACTCAGGGTTTCAAACCTGGAAGCTTTGGGGATCACTAGGATGCAGGGGACTGAACCCAAATTTATTGTGTGCAAGGCAAGTATTTGCTGTACTTTCGCTCTGCCCCTTCCTACATAAATTTCTTCCAAAAGTACCAGGAGTCCTGATCAAAGTTCCCTCCCACACACACAAATAAACAAGTATCTTCCTTCAAAAAAAGGGAAAAATTTAAAAAACGACAACAAAAATCTCTACCCTCAGAATTTATCCCAATAGCCACAGGTCACCCGCTCAGGAAGAGATGAAGAGTGGAGGGTGCTTTGCAACTTAACATGAGATGAAACTTGTGATCTGAAAAAAAAACACCAATAGTGTTGTTGGACATACAATGAAGTCTGTAGGGCACTTGCCTTGACCCGGTAAATTCTCCCCGTACCTATGTCCTGCAGCAACACCAGCAGGAATCATACCTAAGCCCAGAGCCAGAGGTAGCCCTGAAATCTCTGAGGATGCCCCCTCTCCCCAACGCCCCCTAAAACAACCCCCAAACCAAAAACAGCCCCAAGAGAATATGTTCATTGGCAAACCCAGCCACCTGCAGGTCCACTGCCCCCGAATGTCACGAACCAACACAGCGGCAATGAAAATGATGTACAGCAAGGGGACCCTTATCATGGGGGGGGGTGAGGGGGACTGCGGCTCTGCCCTTCAAATCTGGAGGTTCTACAGCTACGAGATTAGGGCCAAAGGCTACAATATGGGACTACCGGGAGGGTTGGGACAGCCAAGACCCCCGCCCTGTGCAGGTCCAGCACCCCCGTGCTAAGCCCCTCCCCCACCCGCCGCTGCCCCATCATGGAGATAGAGGCCATCAAGGCCTCAGTGGCCCCCATGGACCACGCCCACACACCCGCAACACTGCGCCCCAGTACAGCCCCCACCTTGCCCCCCAAAGCTCCCTGTCCCCCTAAAGCCTCCGCCATGCCTCAGGAACACCTGGATGTTGGGGAACAAGTGAGAAACCAGCGTAAAAGCGTCCCCCACGCTAACGCGTTGCTCACAGTGCAGAGACGGAGAGTCGCCCCTCTCCTGCCCCAAAATCCGCCTTCAAGAACCGCTTCCAGGTAGTTCCATGCCATCCTTCACCCAGGTAACAATGTTGGGACTGACTGAACCATCTCTGTCAGCAAGAACACAGGTACCAGGAAGGCCCTGTCTGTGACGTCACTTCCGTTTCCACCAGCAGCCTTAAAGGGCCAGGCTACAAGTGCGGAGAGATCCTTTCGGGACACCCAGGGGATCCTGTGCGGCCTATGAAGATTCGAATCCCAGCATCCCATATGGTCCCACAAGCACCGCTAGGAATAATTCCTCAGTGCATAGCCAGAAGTACCCTGTGTGTATCGCCAGATGTAACCCAAAAGGCCAAAAAAATGAATAAAATAAAATTTGAGATAACAAATTTGCAATATTAATATCAATAGGTGGAGAAAACAAATTCATGTGAACATTGTTATATCTGGTTTTAGGGTTGGTAAGACTGTCTCTTTAATTTTTAAAAGATTTTTTTGGTTCAAGAGGTTTTTCCTTTTATATTTGGTACTTATTTAGTCACTTTCCTCCTGTCTTCCATAACCAAGACTGTTATTTACAAGTTAACACACTGTGAAGTTTAAATGCCGGGACACTGGCATAACTATAGCCCTGGTGATAATCACGGAGTACCTTTCCCTTACAGGATGATGTCATGGGAAGTGTTTCATGCTGGATTCTTAGCTTCTGGGCTGCACTTTTGTAGCCCCCTCCTAACCTTCCTGGTCTAAATAAAACTCGTCTTCTCTAGGGGGATTGTTCTAAACTTGGGGACAGTTCTTCGGGGTCAACTCATCCCATGTGCATTTTACAAAGACTACAAAGGCTAGAGAGGCACACAAAGGCCTTCCTACATTTACAAACATGAGTTTTCCCTCCAGTTTGTATTTTCCTATGGATTGTAAGAAGAGTTGCCGGTTGAGTGAAGGCCTTTGCACATTCCTGATATATGTAAGACTTCTCTCCACATGGGAGTCTCCCGATGGACGGTTCCACAATGAAATAGACCACATCATATTCAATCGGCGGTTTTGCCTAACCGATGTTGCTGTTGTCCCAAAATTCCAAACGGGATCGGACCACCGTCTTCTTCGTGCAAAATTCTACCTCACAGAACGAGGAGAAAAGAATGCAAGGTTTAAGAAGAAGACTCCCAGAACAACCACCAACTGGGAACTCTTTGGCTCTGTTGCAGCAACATGGGAAGATGCCGTCATTGACAACATTGATGAGGAATACGATCGAATGATTCAGCACCTCCATGATTGTGCAAGGAATGCCAAGAGAGAGATAACCACAAAAAACCGTCTTTCTTCGAACACTCTTGAACTTATTCACCAACGTGGCGTGGCACGTGCCTCAGGCAACCACAAGCAAACGTCCGAACTGGCAAAACAGTGCAGAAAAGCCATCAAGGATGACCTCAAAAACAGGAGAGCAGCAGTACTGGTAGATGCAGCAGAAGCTGGGAAAAACATTCGTAATGCCCGCCTGTCCTTCACCAACTACAAAACCAAGATGACTGCCCTCCGACATCATGATGGATCTATCACATCTTCCAGAAGGACAATGGAGAAGATTATTCATGAATTCTACTCAGATCTCTTTAATAGCCACATCCACTTGCCCACATACCACATACCACATGATGGATATGTCGTTCCCAATGTTCTCCCTTCCGAAATCCAACATGCCATCTCGTCGGTAAAGAAACAAAAAGCACCTGGCCCAGACAAGATCAGACCTGAACAACTGAAGAACTTACCATCAGTACTCATCAATACATTAGCTCGACTCTTCACACACTACCTGTCTGAATGCAAGGTTCCATCCCAATGGAAAACCAGCAAGACTGTACTACTATACAAGAAAGGAGACATCCACGACATTGGCAACTATCGCCCAATCTGCCTATTGTCTGTCATCTACAAACTATTCACTCGAGTCATCCTGAATAGGATTAGCAGAACACTAGATGAAGGACAACCATGTGAACAAGCTGGATTCCTAAAAGGATTCAGTACCATCGACCATATCCACACAATAACCAAGCTCATTGAGGTATCTCGGGAGTTCAAGATGCCGCTCTGTCTAACGTTCATTGATTTAAAGAAGGCCTTTGATTCTGTTGAGACGGAAGCGGTCATGGAAGCCCTAGCCAATCAGGGCGTACAAACTCAATACATCAGGATCCTTCGTGAGCTCTATTGCGGATTCACTACCAAGATCTCACCATTCTACAAAGAAGTAATCATCCATATCAAGAGAGGGGTATGGCAGGGTGATACCATTTCACCAAAACTCTTCAGTGCCACCCTCGAGAACATCATGCGACGACTAGAATGGGAAAACATGGGAGTGAAGATAGATGGTCGGCAACTACACCACCTCCGCTTTGCTGATGACATCGTTCTAATAACACCAAACATCAGCCAAGCGGCACAAATGCTTGCGGACTTTGACCGTGAGTGTGGAAAGGTTGGACTACAGCTGAATCTTACGAAGACAATGTTTATGAGAAACAGCCTTGTTCCTGACGCTCCATTCGCTCTCAACGGAACCACCATCTCCGAATGCAACAGTTATATATACTTAGGTCGAGAAATCAACATGATGAATGACCTGGCACCTGAGTTACGCAGGAGGAAGAGAGCGGCTTGGAATGCCTTCAAGAGCATTGAAGAAATAACTAAAAGGACAAAGAACCTCCAACTACGAGCACATCTCTTTGATTCCACTATTCTTCCTGCATTAACATATGCCTCAGAGACCTGGACCCTACGAAAACAGGATGAGAACACTATTCGGGTCTCTCAAAGAGGAATCGAAAGAACTATGCTTGGAATATCACGATTCACTCAAATGAGAGATAGAATCCGGAGTTCTGATCTTCGTCAACGCTCAAGAATCAGAGACGCTGTCTCATTTGCCAAGACATCAAAAATCAGATGGGCTGGACATGTAATGAGGTTTACAGACAACCGCTGGACTAGAGCCATTACTGATTGGATTCCACGAGACATCAAAAGATCACGTGGACGCCCACCTATAAGATGGTCAGACTTCTTTGTCAAGACCCTAAATGATCGGTTTGAGGCTCTACATGTTCCTAAAACGAACAGATACCATTGGGCTACGCTAGCACGCAACCGGGATGAATGGAGACGTTACTGGCACCCGCTCGAATAAATCGATGAATAACGGGGATTAAGTGATTAAGTGATTAAGTGATTCTCTCCACTATGAATTTTCCTATGCATACTAAGGCTTGAATGTAGAGCAAAGGCCTTTTTTAACATGTATGGAGTTTCTCTCTGGTATGAAATTTTCTGTTTAGTAAAATATCAATTTTGAATGAAGGCCTTCCCACAGTCCTTCCATATGTAAGCTCTCTACCATATGAATTTTCTGTGATCACTAAGGCTAGAGGAAATAATATAGGCCTTCCTGCTTGCCTTACATACATAATGTTTCTTTCCAGTATGAATGTTCTTATATGTAATAATGAGTGAGAGGTAAGTGAATGCCTTCCAAATATATATATATAGACTATATATATATAGACTCACACTATATATATATATATATATATATGGATTCTTTTAGTGTGCATTTGCCTGTGCTTAGTAAGTTCTGAGTACAAAGTAAAGGTCTTCCCACAGTCCTTACATGAGTAACGTTTCTCTACTGCATGAATTTTCTATGCACAGAAACCCCTGAGAAGGAAATAAAGGTCTTCAAAATTCCTTATCCTTACATAAATAAGGTCTCTCTAAATGAATTTTCCTATGCATACTAAGTCTTGAGGTCTTCCCATATTCCTTGGATGAATAGCGTTTCTCTCCTGTATGAATTCTCCTATGTATAATCAGGTATGAGGATAGATCTAAGCATTCCCACATTTTTTACATGTTTACAATTTCTCTCCTGTGTGGATATTCAGGTGATGGCACTTGTGTGGTGGCTGACTCAAATTGTGTCCGTGCTGCTAACAGCCCTGGGATTTTTCCCATCTGAAGAATTCCTGCCTGTCTCAGAATCCCCACAGTGATGCAGGCACTACTGCTCACTCGAGACTGTCACGGTGCACAAGATCAGAGACATTCCGCTGAGGCTGGTTGCTTCCCTAGAGAACAGCAGAGGAGGTTTACAATTATTTCTTGATTTCTTGAGGGTCTCCATGTCAAAAAAAAGTCAAACCCTGCAGGTTTGAGGTCTAACATTTCCACCATGGAAATACAATTATTGACACATATATGGCTTTTCCTGGAATGACCAAATAGTTTTGCACGATGTTCATGAAAAATTGACAGAAGTGTTGTTATTACATGTGTCCATTTTTTCTCAACTCAACGAAGAACACATTAAGTGGAAATTATTTCTATACAGAAAAAGGAAGCACCAGTTTCAAGCAAAAAAAATACACCCAAGTCTGGGTTCGGTTGTAGCTCAGTACAGAGCTCGGGATGCATGTACGAAGGCAAGGCCGAGTCCCCACAAAGCTGAGAATGCAGGGGCCATTGAAATCATCTAACCTAATTGAATCAATGTCAGGATCAATGAGGATTTTGGGTTTTTTATGTTTATAAGTTGGGACAGTGTCACACGAAACAATGCTTTGCAACTGGAACTTAGGAAGCAGAAATTCTTGACCTAGAAAATAAGACATAAAAGTTGGGACGAGAGACAGTAAAGTGGGTAAAGGAATTTGCCTTGCACGTTGCCAACCCTGATCAATCCCTGGCATCCCATATGATCCCCGAGTACCATCAACAGGAATTCCCAACTGCAGAGCCAAAAGTAAACCCTGAGCATCTCCAGATATGGTACACAAGCCAAACCAAAAAATAATGAAGGGGCTGGAGGAAAAGCAGAGCCGGCACAGCATTTACCTTGCATGTAGCCGACCCAGATTTAATTCCCAGCATCCCACCTGGTCCCCTGAGTATCGCCATGAGTAATTCTTGAGTGCAGACCCAGGAGTAACCCCTGTGCATCGCCGGGTGTGACCCAAAAATAAATAAATAAATAAATATGTGAAAAGAAAACAAAGAAAAAAGAAAAGAAAAAAATTTCACTTGCAAACGTCACCCACCCACAGGGAATGAGCCACTGGGTCGCCTTTTCCCATCACAACAGCCAATCAAAGCACAGAGGTGAATTGGGTTTTCTGCTGCAAGGGGGCTGGGGCCCTGCCCTTTGAAGTGAATCTGAAGATTCTACACTAGTGATGCCAGGGTCAAAGGCTCTGGAAACAGCCAAGCTAAGACCAGTGCTGGCAGGTTTGAGAGGGCTAAGCCCCACCCTGTGCAGGTCCCTCAGTCCAGGACCCACCCCCCTCTGAGCCTTCCCGGAGCTGGAGGCGATCCTGGCTAAGGGGACCTTCCCACAATCACTTGCTCACACGTGCGAACCCTGCACCCTGGCACAGGCCCCACTCCACAGCCTAAAGCCTCTGGGTCCCCCTAAAGCCTTTGCCATACCTCAGGAACCTCCTGGATATCAGGAATGAGTGAAAAACAAAGGTGAAAGCACCCCCAAGCTGGACCAGCTCTGCCACTCACAGTGCAGGCGACTGGGAGGCCGCTAGTATCCTGCCACAAAATCAGCCTCCACAGTCCCCCTGTATAAAGAGCCGCCAATTCCTCCTCTACCCACGAGACCTGTGGCAGCCTGAGCCAGGCAACCATGACTAGAATAGAAAGGATGCTGAAAGACCAGTTCTGTGACATCACTTCCGCACCCACCAGGATCCTTAAAGAGCCATGGTCCAGATGCAGAGAGACGCTCTGTCCCCATCTAGGTAAATTGGTGCTTTAAGGGGGCTGGACTGGATAAAGTAGTGGAGAGGCAGCTGTTGGAGTGGTGGGTCACACAGTGGGGGGCTGAGGTAAGGACAAGAGCCCTGATCCTGCACTGGTCAGTCAACCACTGAAATAATGCTCTCACAAACAGTCCATCAGGAAAAAAATAAAACATGTGGGTTGATTCAAGGTCAAACAGGCAGGTTGGTACAAGGCACCTGACACTGAGTTTCATGAGGAAGTAATCAAGATGGGGTGAAAGCAGTGACTCTGAAGCCAGCCCTGGAGATGCAGAGAGGAACTGGCCTAGTAGCAGCTCAGAGAGCTAGACAGACACTGGAAAGGGGAAAAGCCTGGTAATACAATAAGAAAGCACTCTCCAGCCAACATGCTACCTCTTGAAAATGCCTGACTAGTAGACTCTTGCATACAAGAAAAACCACAGGAGGTAGTTTCAGAAACACACTTTCAAATCCAGAGTATGGACAAGAGGGATATTACAGTGGGGTGGACGCTTGCCTTGTATGTGGTCAATCTGGGTTCAATCCTCATAATTCCAAATGGTGCTCTGAGCACCATCAAAGTGAAAATCAAGGAGTAAGCTCTACACACTGCCAGGTGTGTACCACCAACAAACATTATTTATATATATAGCGATAGCACAGTGTGTAGGGCTTTTGCCTTGCAAGCGGCCAACATAGTGTACCCGAGTTCGATTCCTCCGCACCTCTCGGAGAGCTAGGCAAGCTACCGAGAGTATCTCGCCTGCACAGCAAAGCCTGGCACGCTA
Source organism: Sorex fumeus (assembly GCF_029834395.1). Taxonomy (NCBI): domain Eukaryota; kingdom Metazoa; phylum Chordata; class Mammalia; order Eulipotyphla; family Soricidae; genus Sorex; species Sorex fumeus. The sequence continues at coordinate 656,322 of NW_026606171.1, read as the reverse complement.
CCCGTGGCGTATTCAATATGCCAAACACAGTAACAAAAAGTCTCAAAATGGAGACGTTACTGGGCCTGCTCGAGCAAAATAGATGAACAACGGGAGGAAAGATTTTTTGACATATATAATATATGGAGTATTTGTACTATACATAATGTATATCATATAAATTACATCACGGATCACGGTCCTCCCGTTGTTCATCGATTTGCTTGAGCAGGCCCAATAATGTCTCTATCATGAGACTTGTTGTTACTGTGTTAATCATATCAAATACATCACGGGTAGCTTGCAGGGCTCTGCCATGAGGGCAAGATACTCTTGGTAGCTTGCCAGCTCTCCGAGAGGGGCTGAGGAATTGAACTTGGGCCGGCCATGTTGGCTGCGTGCCAGGCAAATGCCCTACCCGCTGTGCTATTGCTCCAGCCCATAAATTACATATATATCAAATTTACATCAATGTACATATATGTACACATAAAAACTTAGAGTATATTCCGACCCTAAGAATGGAGGATAATAGGCAGCAAACAATTCTGGTCACTTTGGAGTCTTTTATAACCTTTAAACAGATCTGAATCCTTTTTATCATTGGGGTGACTACGAGATTGATGGAACTTTGCTAATTCCAAATAGAATTCTTATTTTATTTCTCTGATAATATTGAACTGACGGGTGGGATCCAGGAACTTGACCAACCTTGTGAGTAATCACAGGAAAATGGAAGGGCCCGCTGGGATGTGGGGTGCCTGGGGAGTGTTGGGATGTGGGGAACTGACCCATATCCACAACATTTGTCAGACATTTGAATCAAGGAGCCCCTTCCATCCTTTCAAACATCTTTCTACGCACAGTAAAGTTCATTTAAACTGTTTCGAGTAGGGGCCAAAGAGACAGGACAGCAGGGAGGACATTTCTCTTGCATTACCTTTTTTTTTTTTTTGAATGGGAAAATACTTTATTTTCACAACCAAAGCAGAAAAGATTCCTTATGAGTAAAAGACAGGAAAGTTATTCCATATTTTACAACATGAAAACTTTTTTATAATTATAAATAATATAGGGCTGGAGCAATAGCACAGTGGGTAAGACATTTAGCTTGCACACAGCCAACATGGCGGACCCGAGTTCGATTCCTCTGCCTCTGTCAGAGAGCCTGGCAAGCTACCGAGAGTATCTCGCCCGCATGGCAGAGCCTGGCAAGCTACCTGTGACGTACTTGATATGCCAAACACAGTAACAAGTCTCATGAAGGAGACGTTACTGGGCTCACTCGAGCAAATCAATGAACAACGGGAGGACCGTGACCGTGATAAATAATATAGTCTCTGGGTCTTGGCCGTTGATGGGATTACACGGCACCAGGGGGCCAGTTGGTGGGTCTGACACTTGCCTACTGGAATTTGGAGGATCTGGGTGGAGGATGCTCAGCACCGATCGTGAGCAGTCTTGGAGATCTCAGCCCCGGGACCCGCATGCCTTAATAAAACCCAATCAAAGGACAGACAACAACGGGGGGTGGGGGGTGGGGGGTTGGGCCCTGCCGTTTGAAGTGAATCTGAAGTTTCTATACGAGTGAGTGATGCCAGGGCCAAAGTGAATCTGAAGTTTCTACACGAATGAGTGATGCCAGGGCCAAATGCTCTGGAACGGGCCAGAGCAAATTCCCATGCTGGGAGGGTCGGGACAACCAAGCCCTGCCCTCTGCATGTCCCGCAGACCCTGAGCTCAACCCCTGCGCTCAGCCCCACACCCACCTCCTGCTGACCATTCATGCAGCTGGAGGTGATGGTGGCCAAAGGGGACCCCATGATCACCCCCACACACCACAACCCCTGCACCCCCTAAAGCCTCTGGGTTCCCCTAAAGCATCCCTCATGCCTCAGGAAATGGCTGATATCAGAAATGAGAGAAAAACAAGAACAAAAGGGCCCCCCAAACTGGAGGGGCCCTGGTGCTTCCAGGGGGGAGAACAGGAAGCACTGCGCGCTCATGAACCGCCACTCGCTTCCTGACAAAAAAAATAGGTCTTCACAATTCCCCTTACATGAAGGGCCGCCATTTCCTCCTCTACCACTAGACCAATGGCGGCCTGATCAGGCAACCACAATGGGAAGAGAAAAAAAATATCCGAAGGTCCCTGGCCTGGGACGCCACTTCCACTGCTGCGGGAACCTGAGCCTTAAAGGGCCCTTGTCCAGATGCAGAGGCCTTTTTTGCCCACCTAGGTGAATCTGTGCTTCAAAGGGGATGGACTGGATAAAGGTGTAGAGAGGTGGCTGTGGAGAGTGGTGGGTCACACAGTGGGGGGTTGAGGATAAGAACCCCTGATCCTGTACTGGTCAGTCAAACAATGACCCAATGGTCTCACACACAGTCCAACAGGAAAAACGCAGCTAGGGTGATTCATGGTAAAACAGGAAGGTTGGTACAATTCACTGAGTGCTGAGTTTCGTTGGGAAGTAATCAAGATGGGTTGAAAGCAGTGACTGCAACCCAGCCCTGGAGATGCAGGGAGGGACTGCCCTAGCAGCAGCCCAGAGAGCTGGACAGACACTGGAAGAGAGAGGCTGGTAAGAATATCAGAGAGCACTGTATGATCAACGCACTACCCCTTGAAAACCCCGAACAAGGGCACTCTTACCTACAAGGAAAGAATCAGAAGCACAATTTTAAATCCAGACCATGGGGCAAGAGATTAGTACAGTGGCTTCGGCGCTTGCCTTGCATGCGGTCAATTTGGGTTCAACCCTCAGAATTCCAAATGGTCCCCTGAGCACCATCGAAGTGCAAAGCCAGGAGTAGGTCCTGAGCACTGCCAGGCTGCACCAAAATCATATATTCCGACCCTAAAAATGGAGGATAATAGGCAGCAAGCCATTTTGTTTACCTTGGAGCCGTTTTTGTCCTTTAAACAGATCTGAATCCTTTTTATCATTCTGGTGACTACTACTTTGAGCGGACTTTGCTAATTCTAAATAAAACACTTAATTTTTTATGTGATATTATTGAACTTGTGGGGGGAATCCAGGAACATGACCAACCTTGTAAGTAATCATAGGTAAATGGAACAGCCTTCTGGGATGTGGGGAGCTGACCCATATGCCCGGCATTTGTCAGACATTTGACTCAAGGGGCCCATTCCATCCTTTCCTGTCTTTCTAAACACAGAAATGTTCATTTAAACTGGTTCAAATAGGGGCCCAAAAGTAGGTACAACAGACAGGACATTTACCTTGCACCAGGTTTAACAGGGTTCCTGGAGTACCACCAGGAGTAATCTCTGAGTATTTCAGGATATGATCCAAAAAGATGGGGAAAACAAAGTTTAAAATTTAAAAACAAACTGTCTTCACGGCACTCCATTTAAGAACCTTGCCAGGGCCATTTAACTAAGATGACACTTTCTGAAACATTTATCCTTTGTACTTACATAACGCTAAGTAGTACCTGAACACATGGGAGGCAGAGATGGCATGGGGGAAGGAGCTGGTGACACACATCCCACCGGGACTCCAACCACGGTAACCCATAATGATCCTGAGTCCCCCAGGTATGGATCACTCAGCTGAGAGTGAGGTCTAGGACTCAGCTGGGTGTGGCTCCAAAGAATATGAATCAGGAGGCCCTGAAGAACGAAGGTGTGGCTGTTTCTCTTCCATCATCCCCCAAACCAAGGGTCTCAAAACCAAGTCACAGGGGCTGGAGCGATAGTCCAGGGGGAGGACTTTTTCCTTGCATGGGGCCAGCCCAGTTTCAATCCTTCCCATCCCATATGGTCCACAGGCACTGCCAGGAGCAATTACTGATTGTTGAGGCAGGAGTAACACCTGAGCATCACTAGGTGTGAATCAAAAAGCAAAAAAAAAAGTCTAGACAGAGTCACAACAAATAATAAGAAGGGGTGAGCCTTGACAGCCCTGTGCGAAGGAAATTTTTTTTGCCTTTTAATTCACATTCCTCCTGGCTTTCATCAGAAAATCCAAAAAGTACATGTTAACATCCACATCAAGTTTAAATTGTGGAACCCTGGCACAGACTTTCCCTTATAGACTGACATCACAAAAACTTTGTTACACACTAAGGGATAATTTCCTTCCTGGCTGCATTTATGTAGCACAGCATCCCATGGTACAAAGAAAACAGACTTTACCAAAGGGGCCTGTTTTGACATTAAAATAACATTAAAAATTTTTATTATGGAATTGTGTAGTTGCTACCCCTAACTCTGTGGGATGGGAAATAAAGCCTGTGGGACATGGGTGAAGAAAGGGATAAAGAGCAGTGGGAGACTGGTATAGTGCACAGAAGAATGGAATAAAGAACAACTGATCACTGTGAGTCCACAAAGTAAAATGCGGGTCCCTTCCCAACAGAGACAGAGAGACAGGGAGACAGAAAACCACACCCTGATGGTGAAAATGGCCCCCCGTTTAATGCAGAACAGCTACCATACTTATAGAACGTCTGAGGAGGCATGAGCTAAGGGCATAGGAGTGACTGTTCATTTACGCAGATAAACATTTGGCAGAAGAAATTCTCAGGGAGAGATTCACTCAAAGAGACACTCTGTCTCCCAGGGACATCTACATTGCTTTTATCTTTTCACCTAGTTGTATAAGTTATCAATACTTGCAGTCGTTTGGATAAACACAGTAAGAGACAAAGATCCCAACACTTAGTTCTCTTGGCTTTGAGAGCAAATAAGGATTTTAACACTTAATTCTCTGGGCTCTGAGAGCAAGCACGGCTTTTACTGTAAATCCTAGACTAAGTCCTCAGGCCAGTTCAGCTTGTCCTTCCCCATGGGGCTCCTGTCTCTAACGTTGTAACAGTTTGCATCAAGACAATGCATATCTGCTTTCTAGAATGTTCCATTTTGGAACCCGGGTAGTTTTGCCACTTGCACCGAGTCCATCCAAGTCCCACAGCAGAACCTCACTTTTGGGGTGTTGAAACTACAGTAACTGAAGCATGAGTCAAGTAATGATGACCAAGCAATTATGCCCAGGAGTAAATAACTTCAGAGTCAATCAACTCCCAAATATTAGGAGCATAGAATTGATGGTCTTTCTGTGTTTAACCAAACACATTGTTGCATAGTAAAGACATAAAAAATCTAAAGGAGAAATAGAAAAGCAGGTACAAATACACAGCAGTTCAACTACAAAGCAGTACAGATACGAACTTGAGAATTACCAGAAAGTTATGGCTTATAAGTAATCAAGACTGACTTGGGGAACTGAGACAATGAGAGGAAAATACAAAGAAAAGGTTAAAGATAAACTTTAACTAAATTAGGGATGTTAGCAAGGACATGATTCTCTTCTCTGGGAGGAGCAAAAGGGGCAATTCACAGATGAAGCCTAAAACATTGTTAAGTTAATATCCAGCAGATCACCAAGAGCCTGGCCTGTTTCCTTCTTCGATCCTCTGTCACCCTTCACTGGCCAGGGTGGCGAGACTAATCATGGCCACCAAATGCACGCAGCACATACCCAGACATTATTTGAACACAACTCTCAGCACTCAGTGTAACAGCCGCGTTTTGCCCTGATCAGGGAGAGATGAAGAGTCGGGGTGCAATTTTCAACTTGATTTTAGGGTACAGAAATTCTATATGCTAGAAAAAACAACAAAGTGGAGTTAGAGATGGTAAGTTGGGAGGGGCGCTTCCCTCGCAGACACAGATTGATACTCAGCATCTCACGTGACGGCTAAAGATTAAAAAAAAATAATTGCAGAGTGCTGCTTCTGAAATAAACCCCGAGCTTCCATAGATGTGCCCCCCAAAACCAAAAATACCCCTAAAGTAAATTTTCATTTGCAAACCTCAACCACCCCTATATCCACGCACACAGGATGGCTCTGGACATCCAGGCCACTAATGAATAGTGACCCAGGGCTACAGTGTCATTTGCCATTGGGGAGCTACCGTCCCTCCACCCCGACCCCTCAAAAATAAACAGGCCTTTTATAGTTTTGGAGGCACCACTGGCGATATGGACGAGAAACTTCTGACTTTGCGCTGAGGAACCCGATTTGGTCCAACTTGGAGATAGAATTTGGGTGGGCCAGATGCAAAGCAAATGCCCTAACCGCTGTGCTATCTCTCAAGTCCTCTAAGTGAATCTGCAGCTTTTACAGCAGGGAGGTCCGGGCCAAAGCGTCCAGGCCAGGGCCCGGTGCAGTCCCGTGCTGGGAGGGTCAGGAAGGCCCAGCCCCCATGCTCTGCAGACCCCGCGCTCAGCCCCACTCCCACCCGCCACTGCCCCATGGCGGAGCTGCAGGGGAACCCCAGAACCACGCACTCACACCAGCGACCCCGGCGCCCCTGCACAGCCCCCACTGCACTCACCAAAGCTCTGCCTCCCCCACCAAACCCCGCCACGCGCAGGAACCACCTACATATCGGGAAACGGTTGAAAAAGGAGCCTGAGAGCGGCCTCCAAGCTGACCTGACCCCACCTCTCATAGTGCGCTGGACACCGGGATGCAGCTAGTGCCCTGCCACAAACCTGGCCTTCACAGACCCCTTCCATGCGGGACAGCAACCTCACCCCTCACCTAAACGCTAACACCAAAATGCCCTGCTGTGATGTCACTTCCGCTTCTGCAAGCTGTCTTAAAGGGCCAGACACCAGCAGCACAGAAAGCAACTAGGAAAATGCAGGTAAATGTGTAAGGCTTGTTGGCTGGAGCAGTAGCACAGTGGATAGGGCATTTGCCTTGCACGCAGCTGACCCAGGTTCAATCATCTGCATTCTATCTGGTCCCCCAAGCAGGACCAGGAGTGCAGAAGAGCAGGAGAAATCCGTGAGCACCGCTGGGTATGACCCCCCCCAAAAAAATGAAAAGTGTACTGCAAGTGGAATGGGCTCACATTAAGGAGTGGAGAAGTGGTAGCAAGAGTGTTCAGTCACAAACTGGGCATCTGGAGAAAGAAGTTCCCCGATCCTGTATTGCATAGTGACTCTGAAACCAGCCCTGGAGTTGCAGAGAGGAACTTATCTAGTAACAACCCAGACTGCCGGAGAGACACTAGAACAGGAGGAAAGGCTTCTACCCCTTAACAACATGAGAGCAATGGACTCATGTCTACAAGAAAAACCCCAGGAGGCAGTTTCAGATACAATATTTCAGACCAACAGTGGTCTGAGGGGTAGTATAGTGGTTTGGGCACTTGACTTGAATTCGGTCCACCTGACATCAGTCCCTGACATGCCCAATAGTGCCCTGGAACCACCAGGAGAAATCCGTAAGAACTTTTAGATTTCCCCCAAAGCGAAAATAGATAATTAAGTACATAAAACACAGCATACAGAACAACCCCCAGCATGGAGGCATACATGGGGCTAACAGGCAACAAACCACACTGGTCCCTTTGTAGACTGGCTTCGCCTTTTGAACAGATCTACATGCTGTTTACCATTTTGGTATATAATAGATTCTTAGGATTTTACTGCTTCCAAAGTGTAAGTCAAAAAACATTTACCCTCAATGTTTGTGTAAAGGTAAAGGTAAAGTAAAGGTCCTCCCGTTGATCGTCGATTTGCTCGAGCGGGCCCAGTAATGTCTCCATTGGAGACTTTGTTGTTACTGTGTCTGGCATGAGCACAGATATGCTACAGGGAGTGAAGTGCTTCCTTGCATGTGGCTGACCTGGACACAAATTATGGACAGCACAGGGGGATGTGACTCCCAGAACATAACACAGAAGAGCCTGAAGGATGGAGGTTTGGCTGTCTATTCAGTGTCAAAAGGGTTCACCACAGCATCATAGTTGATGAACCCCGCAAACCAGAGCCTCTGAGCCAAGCCAGAGTCACAGCGATGTCAGCAGGTAGATAGGGATAGGCCCTTTGCAATGGAAGAAGAATTCTATGAATGACCCAACTTGTGGATACAGAAAATGGCCTGATAAGACCATCCGCAGACCCTCAGGATATAGGCCTCCCCTTGAAATTCCTCTTTCTGGACCTCCCTGGTAACCTCCTTAGCAACGAACTTTTACCTGGAAAGAGGCTTCATGTGGGGACAGGCTGGAGAAACCCTATAAAGGCCACCTGGAACAAAGGAAGGGTGCACATATGCTGCCTGAGCCCATGTGCTGCTTGTGCCCACGTGGCCGAGCACATGTGGTGCCCGAGCACAAGGGTCGCCCGCATCCCCCCTCTTGAGATGTGTACTTTCATGCTTTCGTGTCTAACTTTCCTGTCTCACTCTCTCTCCCTCCCTCCATACCTAAAAATCCTCCAAATAAAATCTATTTGTTTCACTGCTTGTCTACTCCTGAAATTTCTTTCTGCGAGGCGAGACAAGAACCCAGTAGCCCTGGGTCCCGAGTGGCAGAGGCGGGTGGGGAGAAAGTGACTGTCTTTCTCCTCCCCGCTTCACATATGTCACCCGTGGTGCCCACCAACATCAACAGCAAAGAATAAAACCAAGGTAAGTCTTGACAGCACCCATCAAAATGCAATTTTTGTACCTATTTACGTCTTATTTTTCCACGGGATGTCAAAAGACCGCGTGGCCGCCCACCTACCAGATGGTCAGATTTCTTCGTCAAGATCATGAACGATCGGTTTGAGGCTCTTCATGTTCCCAGAGCGAACAGATGCCATTGGGCTACACTAGCACGCGACAGGGACAAATGGAGACGTTACTGGTGCCCGCTCAAGCAAATCGACGACTAACGGGGAGTTAAGTGATTAAGTGATTTACGTCATATTTAATTCCTTCCACCCTGGTTTATTACTAAGAATCATTATTTACCAGTTAACATTCTCGGAAGTCCACATACCAGGACGTTATCATAACCATGGTCCAGGTGATAATGAGCAAGTACCTTTCACTTATGTTACTAGTAACACAGGAAGCTGTCACACGTACCAGGATTATTTCCTTCCTTACTGTACTTTTGTATCAATACTCCACCCACTTGTTTTAACTAAAATTGTTTTACCCAAGGTTCCTGTTCTGACCCCAGTCACTGTTATTATGGAACTGATTGATCCAGCATAACTTATATTTACTAATGAAAGAATCCTTGCTAGGGCATCAAATTTTTGTGTGCTTCAGCTAACTTGCAACATTGTTTTCTGTAAAACTGCTTGGCTACTCTCGTGACAGGTTTCAGGTGTATTTACTGTTCCTAAAATGTATTGTCTCAGTAAAGCACCCTGCAGACTGGAGTAAAGGACAACTCAGGATGCGGGTGGTTGGGGGAAATTGCCCATTCCTGGAATGTATTGTCTCACTAAAGACTTAATGATTCCGGCTATAACCTCGCTTGTGCCACTGACAATCGATGTATGTAACTGCTGACTTTTGAATCTATGATCTTTGGAATGTGCAGGTTTTGTTGTAACGGTTGATGAAAGCCTATATAACACCCCCTTTGAAGAAGCTCAGGGCTCTAAGCCACTGCCCACTTTGGGGTATGCTGCGGAGCCCCAGCATGCTGGTCTAAATAAACCCCGTTTTTACTCCTGCAGGAATTGTGTCTATCTGGTCTCTCCGCGCCTCCCAGGGCTAGGGAACTCCCGATCCCAACACTAAAGCTTGAGGGAACATGATGGCCTTCCTCTATACCTTCACGACAGGATTTTCTCCAGTTATTCTCTTCAAAGGCCGCAGGTGCGAATAATGGGCTTCCCATGTTCTTACATATATGTAGTTTCTCTCCAGTGTGAATTCTCCTATGCATAATAAGGCCCTAGGATCCAGGAAAGTCCTTCCCTTACTCCGGACATATAAAAGGTTTCACTGCAAAATGACTTTTCACATACACAGGAAGGGCTGAAGACAAACTGAAGACATTTCTATATTCCTTACACTTTTGAGGTTTCTCTGCACTGTGGATTTTCTTGTTCAGAAAGCTATGCTAATTGCATGAAAATCTTCCTGCAGTCCTTACATATAAAAGGCCTCAATCCAGGATAAATTTTTCTACACACAGCAAAGCTTGAGGATTGAGTAAAGTTCTTCTCACACCCATACATATTTTTTTGAGTATGAATTTTCCTATGTTTAATAAGGAGTTAGGTGGGAAGCGAAGGCTTTGCCAAAGTCTTTACAAACATAAGGTTCATCTCCAGTATGAAACTTTCTGTGCCTCAAAAGGTTTGCGAAATAAGCAAAGGCCTTTTCACACTCCTTACAAATATGTGGATTCACTGCAGTGTGTTTTCTTGTGGACAAAAAAGTTTGAATAGAAAGTGAAACCCCTCCTACAGTAGTGACACAAATAATGTGTCATTACTGTAAGAACTTTTCAATGCCGCGAAAGACCTGAAAAGAAATGAAAGGCCTTTTCACCTACCTCACAAATATAAGGGTTTTCTCCAAAATGGAAATTGTGAAAACTAAGACTTTAGGAATAAGCAAAGGCTTTCCTACATTGCTCATATGTATAGGTTAGCTCTTCATTGTGAGTTTTTCTGTGCACTAAGGCTTGTGAAATAAACAAAGATTTCCCACTCCGTACAAGGATATGGTTTCTTTCCAGTGTGAATTTTTCTGTGCATACTAAGATGTAAGAGTCAGATAAAGGCCACGACACATTCATTACATGCATACAAACTCTCCAGTATTAAATTTCCTGTGTATAAGGTATTAGGATCCTATGAAGGCCTTCCCACAAACCTTACATATAACCGGTCTCTCTCCTGTGTGAATGTTCACATAGTCCCACCAGGGTGACACTGGACTCAAGTTTGTCCTTAGTGCTTACATTTCTGGGGATTCTGTCCATGAAGAACTTTTTTTTTAAATTTATTCATTTATTTATTGAATCACTGTGGGAAAGGTTACAAAGCTTTCAGGTTTAGGTCTCAGTCATGCAAATATCAAACACATTTCCCTTTACCAATACTTATTTTTTTACCGTGAAGAACCCCAATAAAACCCCACCCACCACCTCTCCCAGTCCCTGTGAGGCAGATTAATTCTAGTTAACACTCTATCTGCTTTGATTAGATTCATTGTTTCAGTAAAAGATTCACCACTATTATTTAGAGTTTACCCCCCCCCCCAAATCAGACATGCTGAAAAAGCATTGTGAAGTGATTTGCTTTCTACAGCTGGGTTCAAGAATTAAATGTTGGTTTTGGATTTCTGCTATTTTACTTATTGACCCTGAAAGTATTTCTACTGAAAGTCAGATAGTTAAGAAATTGGTTTCTGTGCTCTGGAGTTGTGGCCGTGCTGGAGAGCCGCTAGTGGGGGGCAACTGGTGGCCTCAGTAGGGCGTGAAGGGCGGACTGAAACGCCCTCCTTCCCATGAGGTTTTAGTCGCCCCCACACCCCCGGCTCATACCCGCTGTCCACAAGGCTCCCATGCAGCCGCCATCTTTCTTTCCAGAGAGGAGAGGGCAACTGGGCCAACACCCTTTCCCCTCCAGACAGACATGATGGCCTGAATTAATGTATAGTCCATTCACTTTTCTGCTCCAAGCTGCCGGGTTCTGCATTAAGTCCTTGTGCTTCTGGGGCCATGGCTGTGCTGGAGAGCCGCTCGCGGGGGGCAACTGGTGACCTCGGTAGGGCGTGAAGGACGGACCAGAACGCCCCCCTTCCCATGAGGTTTTAGTCGCCCCCACACCCCCAGCTCATACCTGCTGTCCACAAAGCTCCCATGCGGCTGTCATCCTTCTTTCCAGAGAAGAGAGGGTGAATGGGGCAACACCCTTTCCCCTCTGGCAGACTTGATGGCCTGGATTAATGCATAGTCCGTTCACTTTTCTGCTCCAAGCTGCTGGGTTTTGCATTAAGTCCTTGTGCTTCTGGGGCTGTGGCCGTGCTGGAGAGCCGCTCGTGGGGGGCAACTGGTGACCTCAGTAGGGCATGAAGGACGGACCGGAACGCCCCCCTTCCCATGAGGTCTTAGTTGCCCCCACACCCCCGGCTCATGCCTGCAGTCCACAAGGCTCCCATGTGGCCGCCATCTTTCTTTCCAGAGAAGAGAGGGCGACTGGGGCACAACACCCTTTCCCCTCCGGACAGACATGATGGCCTGGATTAACGCATAGTCCATTTACTTTTCTGCTCCAAGCTGCCGGGTTCTACATTGAGTCCTTGTGCTTCTGGGGCCGTGGCTGTGCTGGAGAGCCACTTGCGGGGGGCAACTGGTGACCTCGGTAGGGCGTGAAGGACAGACTGGAACGCCCCCCTTCCCATGAGGTTTTAGTCGCCCCCACACCCCCAGCTCATACCTGCTGTCCACAAGGCTCTCATGTGGCCGCCATCTTTCTTCCCAGAGAAGAGAGGGCAAATGGGGCAACACCCTTTCCCCTCCGGGCAGACATGATGGCTTGGATTAACGCATAGTCCGTTCACTTTTCTGCTCCAAGCTGCTGGGTTATGCATTAAGTCCTTGTGTTTCTGGGGCTGTGGCTGTGCTCCAAACTTAACTCTGATTTTCAGAGAGAAATGTTGGGTGGTTTACTTCCCATTGATTACTTTGTATATAGAGAGATGTCGCGTGGCCGCATAAGTGGCTGCGTGGTTTGGAGGAAAAGTCCTAGTTCCCGCATACTCGAGCTGTGCTTGTAGAGGCTTCTGGTCACCGGGGTTCCATCTGGGGGAGGCGGGATGCGGTACCTACCCCATCTGGGACTTCCCGATGATCTCGGCTCTTTTTGGAACCTGTTTTTTTTTTTTTCTTCAGGAGCTGTGGATCCCCGCCCTCCATGTGGCCCTTCTCTTTGGCTGTATGCTGTAAAGATGGCGCTGGGGGGTGGGCTGTGGGCATGACTTCCGGAATCAGAGGTTACCTGGGAGTTGTAGTTCCGGCAGATTTGAGGAAAAGTCCTAGTTCCCGCATACTCGAGCTGTGCTTGTAGAGGCTTTTGGTCACCGGGGTTCCATCTGGGGGAGGCGGGATGCGGTACCTATCCCATCTGGGACTTCCCGATGATCTCGGCTCTTTTTGGAACCTGTTTTTTTTTTTTCCTTCGGGAGCTGTGGATCCCCGCCCTCCATGTGGCCCTTCTCTTTGGCTGTATGCTGTAAAACCCATGAAGAACTTTTAAGGGAAGGGGATGGTGCTGAGAACATGGGAAGGGTGTTCATCTGATCACCCTCAGAAAACATGACACCTGTCTCGGCATCCCCATGGGGATAGGGGAAAAATTGCTCACTTGAGCCTTTATCACAGTGTGCAGGAAGAGATATTCCACCAGGGCTGGCTGCTTCCTTGTAGAAGAGCAGAGAAGGATTCCAATTAGTAGTCTATGCCATGAGAGTTTTCATGTCAAAAGAAATCAAACTCTGCCGGTACGTAGCTGGTAGGGTATGGGACAGTGAGTTTCTTGGGGAAGTACTAAATCCAGATGGGGGTGAAAGCAGTGACTCCGAAGCCAGCCCTGTGGATTACGAGAGGAACTGTCCTTGTAGAAACCCAGAGAGTTGGAGACATGGAACAGGAACAAAGACCGGTAAGAAAATCAGAGAGCACGTTCTGGACAACGCTCTACCCCTTGACAAAACACAAGCAGTGGACTCTCAGCTACAAGGAAAACTCCAGGAGGTCGTTTCAGAAACATAATTTCAAACTGAGTAACAAGCTAGTACAGTGGGTTGTATGCAGTCAATCTAGGTACAATGTCCAGAATTCCAAATGGTCCCCTGAGCACCATCCACCCTGAGATGGATGGAATTTTGCTCTGTCCAATCATAAATGTGCTTTTTTCTTCTAATGTTAGTAAAGTGACATGGGTGGAATCCAGGACTGTGACCCACCTTGTGAGTAATCACAGGTAAATGGAATGGCCTGCTGGGATGTAGGGAGCTTGGGAGCTGACCCGAATTCCCACTTATAAAAGATTTTATCACGGGGTCCCTTCCATCCCTTCAAACGACATTCTGTGTACAGTAAAGTTCATCTAAACTGTCTCCAATTGAGACCAGAGAAACTGTAGATCGGGGTAGGGTGTTGCTTTCACATGGCCGACCTAGGTTCAACCCCCAGTATCCTGGAGAGTATACCGGAGCACCAACAGAAATAATACCTGAGTGCAGACCCAGGAGAAACCCCTGAACATCACCAGGTATTTTAGGATAATATTGGTTTGTCCTTCCTTCCTGATCTCTGGAGCTTGTCTTTGTTGATTGCCCCCCCAACCTTTCAATTACCTTTGTCTCTGTATCAGACTTTTCCTTTAAACACTGTCTTTCCCTTTTCCTTAATGTCCTTTGAGTGGTTAGCGATTTCAGAGCAATTGCATTTTGTATGCATATAGGAAGACAGTTACAAAGACAAGCCTGTGGCTTGGGAGTTGATTATCTCCAGATAATATTACCTCCTGGACATCTGCTCTCTTGACTTAAGCCTCAATGTTCTTTACTTCCTTGATCCCCAAAATCAGGATCCCGAAGATGGACTGGATGGACCCAGAGCAAGTGGTGAGCTAGCTACCCTGGCATTGAAATGTGCCTGGCCAAATTACCATAATGCTTATCTATAAGTTAAGGGCATGGTCATGGACAAATACTGTCCTGAATCAGATAGAAATAACTAGACTTGGACCCTGATGGGATTAGGAGTGATTGATCTGGCATGAGCACTGTAGTCTGAGTTTGTGGTGAGAAGTGCCCAGGAGTGTCAACCCACAAGCCTAAAAATGTCTAGTACTGTGTCCATGCAGAAAGGTAAATATTAGGAAGCAAAACTGTCATTGTCACTGTCACTATCCTCCCATTGTTCATCGATTTGCTCGAGCAGGCCCAGTATCGTCTTCATTTTGAGACTTGCTGTTACTGTGTTTGGCATATTGAATATGTCACGGGTAGCTTGCCAGGCCTGGCGCAAGGCAAACGCCCAAGCGCTGTGCTAAATATATTAAGTTATTTGCTGGTCTAACGAGAGGAGAAACACACCTTAAGGTGTGCTTTGCCCTGGTGGGCTGCAGGTGATGGGGAAGTCTGGAAAAACATTTTTCATTACACTTCCCGTGTGGAGGCGTGGTTGGGGGGCATGGTGAGAGAAGTTAAAAAAGCAGCTTCACGAAGACAGAGGGATTGAAGGAGACTGAGAGAAGAAGAGACACAGAGTTAGAGATGGTTGTGACTTAGAGAGAAGGCTGAGAGCGGAGAGTAAGAGTGGCTGGGGAGATTGGAGAGGAGTCACAGAGAGCATTGTAGAGCAAGTTAGAGAGATGGTTCGATAGAGCTGGGAGAGACAAGGGATTGAATAAATTGCAACTACTCAGCAACCAGCTTGGCCCTCATTCTTGTTTCGCCGGTTCAAAGCAACAGCTGTCCGGGATGATAAGTGGATTGAGAACACCAAATGCATACAGGGAGAGAGAGCCGCCCAGAGAGTCCGGGAACGTCTGTTAACATGGCAATCTGGTTCAACCCCCAATTCCCATAGGTACCCCAAGCGCCCCTGAAGTGATTCCTGAGTGCACAGTCAGGACTACTCCCAGAGTACTTCTGGCTGTGAGCCGAAAACAAAAACACACAACAAGTGAATTGTGGGGGGCTGGAGCAATAGCACAGCAGGTAGGGCGTTTACCTTGCACACCACTAGTCTACGTTTGATTCCCAGCATCCCATATGGATACCCAAGCATCGAAAGGAGAAATTCCTTAATGCATGAGCCAGGAGTAACCCCTGTGCATTACCAGTTATGACCCAAAAAGCAAAAAAGTGAATTGTGTAGTTAATCAGAAAAAAGAACACGACCTTCTCAAAATAACATAAAAGCATTTTTATGATCGCCACAGAGATAGCACAGACCATGACTTGCTTGTCTGGCACACTGCTTAAAAGGGTTCAATCCCTATCACCTCACAGGGTCCCCAAACCTAGCATTATCAATGAGAAAAGAGCCGGGGAAAACTCTAATATCCATCGGGTGTGGTAAACCAAAAATAAATAAAAAATTTTAGGTGCCACAACTATAATCTGGTAGGGTACTGGCCTTGTACACGGCTGAATTGTATACTCCAGCACCACACCACACTAGGTACCTTTTGGTACCTTTTGGCAGATACCATAGGGCATGACATTACATATATATATATATATATATATATATGTGTGTGTGTGTGTGTGGTGGGTATTTTATATATATATATATTATATATAATTTGTTCACAAATCAACCTCCTGCACAAGCCAGTTTTGTAGAATGCAGGTTTGGGTTTTGGGGTTACAGGTGGCAGAACTTTTGGCTTACCTGAGTAGTGCTTGGGGAATCCTGCATTGTACAGGAGACTGTAAGGTGGAAGACTGCTTTCAAGTACAGGTCCTGCACTCCTGGACTATCTATAATCACATCAATTCAAATTCTATATAAATAATGTGAACTTTGTGCGAAGGATACAGACAGAGGGCAGGGATGAGACCCATCTGGTAGCGGTCAGGGCAGGGCTGCTGGCACCTGGGGCGTCCCAGTGCAAACCTGAGCCAGAAAATACAGGCTGCAATTTCAAAGGTTTGCAGGGGCCTTAAAGAGCTGACAGTGAGTGGCAGGGCACTTGTCATGAATTCAGAAGACTCAACTTGATATCCTGAATTGCCAAGGAGTGATCCCGGAGCACTGCTGGGTTTGGCAAAAGCCCGCATATCCAATCCTCCCCCTGCCCAAATAAAGGCAATGAGAAGAAATCTGCCAACAGCAGCGGTGTGAAATCTAGTTTCTAGAACATCTAGAAATATGTTTTCAAGGGTCAATCCTCTGGGTTTGTTATTTTGTTTTGGGACCACATCCAGAAGTGCTCAGAGTTCACAGGCCAGGTTTTCCAACTATGATTTCACTCCTACGGGTGAGTGATTTTATAAAAGAAAAAAAATGAAAAATTATACTTGAAGACAGAGTGATAGTACAGAGGGCAGGGCATTTGTTCGGTCACCGGAATCCAATCCGGTCCCCCAAGCACCGCCAGGAGTGATTCCTGAGTGCCAAGCCAGACCTAACACCTGAGCATCACCGCTGTGTCCCAAACAGGATAAAAGAATAAAAGGTAAATAAAAATTACACTTATTCCAAATGAGATTTTGAAGTCCATAATGTTCCTCAGAGCCTCCAACTCCTTCCTTTCCTCCTAACAGCCACTTTTGGAAAGGACTCAAGAATGTTCACATCTAAGAACTTTCAATGAAGTTATGAACACAGGGGCAGGGAGGAGCACACCAGACTGAAGCAGATGACGGCCAACTGGTACCCCAGAGGGCCTTCCCTGGTACCTAGTGTCCACTAGTCCCCTGAGCACAGAGCAGGGCACAGACCTCAATCACTGCCAGGTGTGGCCCCAAATCTCACCTCATCTGCTCCCCAAGTAGTGAGATAGACCCAAGGAGAGGAGCTGCATCTCAGACACACATACACAGAGGGGTAGAGTCTCTGACTATATCCAAGTTTATGGAAAATGGGGCGGGGAAGACAGGAGATATACTCCAACCTCAAAAAGATGTTCAAAGGATGCTCATGTGTCAAGACGATTTCCGGAGTAGGAGGGTTGGAGTAATACCTAGTGATGCTCAAGGTGTGGCGGGGATAACTCTGGTCACGGCAAGAAACACAAATGCGTTCCTGGCTATGCTACTGCACCAACCCCCTAAGAGTAAGACGTTTAGAACCTATTGCAGCTGGTCCCTGTAAAACCCCTTTCTGCAAGTACTCACTCAACAGCAGGGCACTACCCTGGTCTGGGAGTGATGGACAGTGGGGGTTGATTGGAATCTTGACAGGTGAGGCAGAAATTCTTTTTTTCTGAGGAAATATAATCATATAGGGTTAGCAAAGATAATAAGTTGCTAGGGTGCTTTTCTATCAAGCAGCTAAGCTGGGGTCAATATGCAACAGTACATAGGCTCACCCACTCCAGCACTGCTAAAAATGATACATGAACTCAGAACCAAGAGTAATCCCTGAGCACTAAGTGGTGCTGTGACCTCAAAAAGTACAATAAGTTAAATAATAAAGAAATTTCTGTGAAAAGAGATTGGAGAGATAGCAGAGCAAGTGAGGTGCTTGTCTTGCACACGGCCAACCCAGGTTTGAATCCTGGCATCCCATATGGTGCCCTAAGCTCAGCCAGGAGTGATCTCTGAGTACTGAGGCAGGAGTAGTAACTAAGTTTTGCAGTTGTACTCCTACAGACTAGATAATTCATTTAAATCAATAAAGGTGTGGTGGCCAAAAGTGATCCTAAATTGCATTATTAGAGGCTTTAGGGCACACTCTGGAAGTGCTCAAACTACTTCCTGCTAAGATCGCATATTTGGTTGCCAGACCCACTGTGGCATAGCACAGCCCTGATGCACCACTCTGGACCCACCCCCCAACACTGAGTTGTCTTAAAGCTCTATAGCTTGGGGCCCGAGTGATAGCATAGACAAATATGCATTTGTTTTGAAGGCGGCTGACCTGGGTTTAATTCTGGGTATCCCTGGCACCACTAGGAGTGCTTGCTGAATGGAGAGCCAGGAGTAACCCACGTGCATCGCTGGTTCTGACCCAAAAAGAAAAATAAAAAAAAAGAAAGAGTAAAGAGAAGCTTCCCATCCACCTCCCTGTACTCCCAGAACCCACTGAATGCACAAGGGACAAGTGAAAATCAAAGGCTCTGCCAAATGCTTTTGAGCCCGAAGAATATAAAAAATATGCCCCGCCCCTCCTCCCACCTGACCCCCAGGAAGAATGAAAGGACAGAGAGGAAGGTTTTTTTTTTCCTTCATGCTGCTGACCCAGATATGGGGTACTTGAGCAACCCCAGAAATGACCCCTGAACACTGCCAGGTGGGACTCGACACCCCAAGAGGAAAAAGAATGCCCCCCAAGTCCCTTTGATGAGGGAATCCCGTGCTTTAGCCCTACTCCACAATCAGCCTAAGGAATGAAAGGGGGCCAGTAACGGGATGTCCTGCGGACACTACTGGGATAATCACGAACCCCTGTGACTGACCAGGTGCTGGGAGATGCCCCAAAACTAAGTAAATGCTGAGGTCCCCTCACGCACCCCATCCGATCTGGGGGGAGACTGAGGCTCCCTCTAGCTCTGACAGTTTCTGCTTTGTGAGGGGCCCAAGTAATGGCCTCACATCCTGACACCCCAAAGTGTCCTCGGATCCCCAGGGAGGGACTCCTGAGAACCACCAGATAAGGTCTAAAACACACCACTATCACGATCATCCTGTTGTTCATCGATGGCATCGATTGCCCCAGTTTCCACTGGATGCCCACTCATCCACTTCTCACCTTCTGCAGCCCTCTGGCACTTCCACCCAGAATGCCAAGGCTCCTCAGATAAAGGACCTGGATTCTGTGACGTCACCTGCACGGTTGCCCAGAGCCTTAAAGGGCCTGGCTTCAAATATTACTGGTAAGAAAGTTTCATTTTTCCTCGTTTCTGGGATAGAATCAGGTGACCCAGACATCTGGGGGTCGCCAGGTCTGGGATAGTTGGAGAGTGACAGACTGAACAGATAACATGTTGAGTAGAGAGTCTTTGTATTTACGAAGGAAATAACATTCACAAAAATAATTTGCAAATAGCCACCAAGACCATCTCTCTGAGTCCAACGTTCATTTATATATTCATGTACAACCCTCAGCCAAATGCTAGGATCAGGCCCCCAGGACTTCTCCTGGCAGCTGCCAATGAAAAAGACGGGCTTTAACAGGGTCCCTCACCACGGGGGGCTGACGAGATACCCCTCAAAGTGATCTGGCAATTTTACATACACATTTCTACACCGAAAGCTGCAGGACAGGGCCGGCACAATCCCTGGATGAGAAGGTTGGGATGGTCAAGACTTCTCCCATCAGCAGTTCCAGCATCCTCAAGACTCACAGCCCCCAATGCTCAGCTCCGCACCCAGGCCATGCTGCCCATCGCAGACCTGGAGGCGGAGGTGCCCCCAAGATAATGAACACACACCCGAGAGCCCTGTGCCTTTCTAAATCCCCCCAATGCAATCAAAAAGCTCTACATCCTCCTAAACCCTCTGGAGCAAGTCTGACCCAGGAACCCACTGGAAATAGATGGGGGGAGTGAAAAACAACCACAAAAGTGCCCCCAAATCTGGTGCGATCCCGTCAGTCACAGTACTGGCACTGAACGTGAGAGGTCTTCATGTCCTGCCACTGATTGGCCTTCAGTGTCCCCCTTCGACTGAAGTGTCACTTTGTCCTTTAAACGCGTGCCCGTAGGAGGCCTGATACACTTGACATCATTAGGAAGTAAAGGTGCACATGGAAGACTTCCGTCTGTGACATCATCCCTTTCACCAAGGAGCCTTAAAGTGCCAGGTTCCAAGGGCAGAAAGACCATTATGCAAGACCAGGTGAGTCGGTGCTAGGGGGATGAGATCGGAAAAAGGATAGGAGAGGCAAGTGCTGGAGGGTCAGGTCACAGAATTCAGGGCAGCGAGTTAAGGCGGAGTCCCTTGATCCTGCACTTGTCAAACATGGAACCAATGCTCCCACACACACGTCCATCATAAAAACAAAAGCAGGTTGATTCCAAGTAAAACAGGCAAGTAGATTGTGAATGGCTCATGGGACAATGAGTTTCGCTGGGAAGTCATTAATCAAGATGGTACAGTGACTCTGAAGCCAGCCTTGAAGATGCAGAGGAACTGCCCTAGCAGCAACCCAGAGAGCTGGAGAGACACTGGACAGGAGCAAAGGCTGGGAAGAACATCAGAGAGCACTGTACAGTGAACACTGTACCCCTTGAAAACACAAGAGCAGAGAACTCTAACCTACAAGGAAACCCCAGGATGCAGCTGTAGAAACACGTTTTCAACCAAGAGTAAGGGGAAAGAGTATAGTACTGTAACTTAATGCTTGCGTTAAATATGGTTTTCCTGAGTTCCATTCTTGGTATCCAAAATAATACAAACTCCTAAGAACTGCCAAGTATAGCATGAATTAATTACATAAAACATACTTCAATAAATAAATCCCATGTATGAACCAACCCTATGAACGGAGGCACATAGGAGCTAATGGGCACCAAAGTGTACCAGATCATTTTGTAGACTTGGTCTTTTTATGTAGGAGTACTGCTATTTATTCAGCCACTGATTAGCTGATTGAATTGGGCATGAACTCAACCTTACTTTTTTTCATAGTTTTATTTATTAACCCCAATATACCCCCATTCCACCCCACCCAATGCCTGTGAGGCAGACGATTTCTACTTATCTCTTCTCTACATTGGTTACATTCATCATTTCGACATAAGATGCACTATTATTGTTTAGAATTTCCCCCCAACAATCAGAATTTCTGAAAAGGCATTGTGAAATACTTTGTTTTCTATAGCTGGTTATGAGAATCATATAATGTTGCATGGCCGCTATTGAGGCCACACAATTTTGGATTTCTGCAAAGAGTCAGATAATTTAGAGATTGGTTTCTGTGCGTCTTGTGTTATGGCTGTGCCGGAGTGCTGCTCTTGGGGGGCAACTCAGGACCTCAGTAGGGAGTGAAGGACGAGCCGGTACCACCCCTCTTCTCACGAGACTGCAGTTGCCCTGTCACTGCTGGCTCATACCTTCCTTTCCTATAAGCTCTGAGGCCGTGGCCACCTTGCTGCTGGGGAGGTGGGGAGGTGGAAGGGAGAAAAACCGTTTCCCTCCCTGGGAGGCATGGTGCTGGAGTTTAACGCATGGTCCATTTACTTTTCTGCCACAAGCTGTCGGGCTCTGAACTAAGTCCATTTGCCTCTGGAGCCATGTCTGTGCCAGAGAGCCACTCATGGGGTGCAACTTGTGACCTCAGTAGGGCATGAAGGACGAGCCAGTACCGACCCCTTCCCATGAGACTACAGTTGCCCCGTCACTGCTGGCACACACCTGGCTTTCCAATAAGCTCTGAGGCGGCGGCCACCTTGCTGCCAGTGGGGAGAAAGACGGAAAGGAGCAACACCCTGTCCCTCCCGGGGAGGTATGGTACCGTAGTTTAACACAGAGTCCATTCACTTTTCTGCTGCAAGCTGTCAGGCTCTGGATTAAGTCCTTTTGCCTCTGGAGCCATAGCCGTGTATGCGGTCCAGTTGCATTTCTGCCAAAAGCCGCTGGGTTTTGAGATTTGTTTCTGAGTCTCTGGGATCATGGCCATTAATCAGCTTAATCAGGAGCCGGAGAGGCCGTTAGAAGGCAGTGACTCGAGGTCTCGCTGGGGAGGGTTGGTAAGGGCCGGTTCCACCACCATCTGGTGAGGCTCCGTGTGTCTCATAACTGTAGGCCCAAACCTGACTGTCTTGTGGCCTCTGGGGATGACGGTCACCAGGCCGCCAAGGGGAACAGGCCAAGACATGAAACCTATTCCCACCTGGAGTGGCCCAGCCCCAGTAACATACTGCAGGAACAGGACGCATTTTTGCCAAAAGCTTTTAGGTTCCGAGATTCATTTCTGATCCTCTGGGATTATGGCTGTTAAGTAGTTCGATCAGGAACCAGAGAGGCCATGCCTTCAGTTATATAGCTGACCCAGAGGTGGTTTGTGGGTATGTCTCCCACATACCTAACTTTTGGCCCTTTACTTTCTAGGTTAACTTTGCCCCAAGTTTTTGGGGTCTGGCCAAAGGAATAGAAGCAATTTTGGGGTATCTGAAAGTCTGACTGTGCCATTAGGCTGCTGATGCATTCACCTCAGAGGTACAGATTGACCTGCTGGCGACACCATATCCCCAGACTTGGTCCTTTGGACAGACCAAAAATAGTTTTAATCATTCTGGTGGCTAGTAGGGTTGAGATTATACCACTTGCAAACACAAGGTGTTGTCATCTTTTCTCCTAATATAAATGAAATGAGGATAGTGGTATCCATGAATGTGAACACCCTTTATAGTTAGTCATCACAGCTGATGTTATTGCCTACCAACCATGCTGAGATGGGAGTTTGGGCATTCTGCCAGGTTCCCACCATTTGTCAAATATTTTGACCAAGGGGCCCGTTCCATCCTTTCATAGAACCATCAGAAATCTTTCTATGCACAGTCAAGTCCATTTCAACTATCTCTAATCCACTCTATTAAAGAACAATGACAGGGCCATTATCCTAAAGGTAAAGGCCTAAAGGCCCTCCCGTTGATTGTCGATTTGCTCGAGCGGGCCCAGTAACATCTCCATTGGAGACTTTGTTGTTACTGTGTCTGGCATATCGAATACTCTCAGTAGCTTGCCAGGCTCTCCGAGAGGGGCGGAGGAATCGAACTCGGGTCGGCCGCTTGTAAGGCGAACGCCCTACCCGCTGTGCTATCGCTCCAGCACCTAAACTTTTCAGAAATATTTATCCTCAATGCTTAGGGAAATGTAATAAAAATCTGAATACTAGGAGTGCAGAGCTGATACAGCGGGAAGGTGCTTGATTGCACAAGACTGATCTGGATTCAAAGTCCAGATTCCCATAAGGACACCTATGTCCTCCCTCGCAGGTATGGATGAGCTCAGAGCCAAGAGTACGGCCAGAGCAAAGCAGGTGTGGCTCCTCAAAACATAACAGAGGAAGGCCTGAAGTGTGGAGGTTTACATGTTTTTCCATTCCAAAGGAGTCACTGCAACATCCTGCTTGATCTCTACCATAAACCTGAAAACCAGGGCCTCGGTTCAAACCAGAGTCCAAGCAAAAATGAGACACTGGGTTGGAGTGATAGCACAGCAGGTAGGGTGACCACATTGCAGCTTGAGTTTGAGTTTCAGTCATACAATGATCTAACACCCATCCCTCCATTTTCTCCCATCAATGTCTTCCCCCTACCTCTATGGCAAACAATCTCCCCCATACTCTCTACTTCTGGGCATTATGGTTTGCAATACAGATACTGAGGGGCTATCACCTATGGTCCTTTATCTATTTTTGGCACACACCTCCCATCCCGAGCGATCCTTCTAACCCTCATTGACTTAGTGATCTCTTCTCTTTTCCAGCTGCCCATCCCCAGCTCATGAGGCAGGGTAGCAACCATGGAGTAATATTCCTGGGCCTTGTGTGTACTGCCCTTGGGTGTCAGTCTCATGTTTATATTCCACAATGAGTGCAGTCAGTCTATGTCTGTTCCGCTCTTTCTGACTCATTTCACTTAGCATGATAACCATATTTCTTTCTTTCTCTTTTTGTCCTTTTTTCCTTTTTGGGTCACACCCAGCAATGCACAAAGAGGTCACAAATAAACACAGAGGAATGGGAGCACTGTGATAGGAGTATCCTGACAAACCTAAAAACTCTGTCGCATCCCCACCCCAAGGGACTCAGCTCCGCCAGCTGAAAACCTCCAGAACTCAACCACCGCCCTGCTCACTGTCACTCTCCGTACGCTTGGGCCAAGCCTCAACGTATGACTGAATCCCCAGGAAACCCAGTTATGAGGGACTTTTTGAGTGAGAACTCAGGGTTCGATGGAACCAGGAAAGGGGATCCTTCACCCGTATCCCCCTGTTTCCAGAAACAGCAGTCACACCCATAAGCCACCTCTGGCTGGTGTGAGATAATCTAATCATCGGCCACTATCCAGAGTCACATGTTCTTCTCTCCCAGAAGGGAGCATAACATGACACTTGCCATAACCACGCCACTGGATCCCGTGCTAGGCTGTTTCACTTGGGGTGCCCCAGAGGGCGGCCGGTTGAGACCCCTTCCTACCCCAAAGGACCTATCCCTGGCAACCAAAACCCTCCAGAACTCAAGTGCCACCATGATCATGGCCACTCCCCACACACTCTGGCTGAGCCTCACCCACAAGTGAACCTATTCCTGAACCGCACAGCCACATTTGAATCCGTATGACACTTCATACCACACACCACTCAAACTCCAAGAGTAATGCACCACATTTGATGGGGTTCATGTAAGAGGCAACCAATCTTACCAATCTTAGAGGAAATTATTTTACACACACACACACACATATATATTATATATATATATATATATATATATATATATATATATATATAGTACACAAGGCTCAACCTTTAACAACATTTGAATGATCTCTTATAGAAGGGCTTAATGACCTGTGGGTGAAATACAACAATCCTCACATTCTTTCCTCTAAGAAAACTTTTTGTATCATGTTCAGTGGTTTTTCATAACAAGCAATACCAAATATATTATTTCAGTTTGCTTTTGGGGCCCAGGTTGGGGTTTGGGATGGAACCTTCCAAAATATGGTGATGCGAAGGTGTCATGGTGGTGGAATTGGTGTTTGAATATTAATTGTAATCAAATATTGTGAACTACTTTATAAAATCTAAAAAATTTAAAATAACCTAATATCCGAGGCCAGTGAAAACAGGGGCCACGTGGACTAGTGAATGGTTGGGAATTACCATAAAAGGTTTGGAGATAGAGGGTAATTAATATAGAGGAGGGTTCATCATGACAGCATAGTTAGAAATGATCACTCTGGACAAGAACTGAGTGTTGAAAGTAGGTGAAGGGATATACATAACTTTTCAGCATCTGAATAGCAAACCATAATGACTAAAATAAGCGAAAGAGAATGAGAGAGAAGAGAGGTATCTACCATAGAGGCAGGCTGGGGGGTGTGACTTGAGGGGGTGGGAGGAAAAC
The DNA here is from genome assembly GCF_029834395.1 of Sorex fumeus. Lineage (NCBI taxonomy): Eukaryota > Metazoa > Chordata > Mammalia > Eulipotyphla > Soricidae > Sorex > Sorex fumeus. Next base: position 630,794 of record NW_026606171.1, on the reverse strand, counting down.
TGGGAACACTGGTGCTAAGAAATTATACTGGTGAAGGGATGGGTGTTAGAACATTTTATGACTGAAACCCAATCATGAACAGCTTTGTAATGCCCTATCTCCTGGTGATTCAATTTAAAAAAATTAAATAATCATCACGATCATGATCACGACCATCCTGTTGTTTGTCGATTGCCTCGAGCAGGCCCCAGTAACATCTCCTTCGTCCTAGCCCTGAGATTCAAGGCTCTTTCAGGGTTAGGAGAATGAGACCCATCATTGTTACTGGTATTTGGCATATTGGGTTAACCATGGGGAGTTAGCCAGACTCTGCCGTGTGGGCAGGTTACATTCAGTAGCCTGCAAGTTTGTACAGTTTTATTATTTTAAATAATAATAAAAAATAAAAACTTGCATGGTCATGGATTGATATTTTCCACAGATACTACAATGAATCTGCCTTTCCTCCACTCATTCTATCCTCATCGTTCAATGAGAATTTGGATACACTCTGACATGGAAACTGAATTCTGCCATGGCCTAACCCAACCAAAATATCAAAAATTCCTCAATAGATCCTCTGCCTATATCTCCCTATCTCCAGCAACTCAGCAGTCACACCCATAAGCCACCACTGGTTTGCGACAGATAATCTCGTCATTGGCCACCATCCAGAGTCACATGTCCTTCTCTCCTGGAGGAGAGTATAATATGACACTTGACATAACTATGTCACCAGACCCTGAGCCAGGCTATTTCACCCAGGGCGCCCCAGAGGAGTTGGATAAAACCTCTCCCTGCCCCAAGGGACCCAGTCCTGGCAGCCGAAAACATCCAGAACTCAACCACCGTCATGCTCATGGCCGCTCTCCATACATTTGGACTGAGCCTCACCCGTGATTGAATCACCATATGCAGGACTGGAATAGAGATCCTCTGGCCATATGGCCCTGTCTCCAGCAAGTCAATAGTCACGCCCATAAACAACCTCTGGCTGAGTCCAGATAATCTCGTCATTGGTGACCATCCAGATCGCATGTCCTTTCCCGGAAGAGATCATAACATGACACTAGCCAGAAGAATGCTGCCAGACCCTGCACAGGGTTTGACTCCACATGCTCAGGTCAAGCCTCACCCATGAGTGAACCTATTCCTGGACTGCGTGGCCACATTTACAGACATGTAATGCTTCATAGGACACAACCCTACCCATACTCCAAGAATACCACACCACATTTGATGGAGTTCAAAGAAGGAGGCAACTAATCTTAGAGGGAAATATTTCTTTTACAGATATATATATATATATATATATATATATATATATATATGTGCAGGGGGCCCCAGTAACCACTTTCCGGCCCGCGGAGGTGGCCCGAGGATTGATCCGATGCTGCAAGGAGGGACCAACCGAATGAACACGAGACACAAGAGACAGATACAGTTTAGAAACAGAGAGAAAAAGGGACAGGCTTTATTGAGATATACAGGCTGTTTATATAGGGTCTGGGCAGCTCAGTCAGGAGCAGAAGCAATACAACCATATTTGGTAAGGTCAGCAACAAGAGCTTTACCTAACATTCAAGGTAGACATTTGCACATCAAAGGGTCTTGTGGCAGTAGGTGCATCTTGACCTTTACATTTGTATATCAAAGGGCCTTATGGCAGTAGGTGTATCCTGAGCTTTACATTTGTATATCAAAGGGTCTTAGGGAGTAGATGTATCCTGGAGGTTACTATAGATAAGGCCAGATAAGCTGTCAGCCTGATGTGTGGCTATAGATCAGGTATCCGCTGAGATCAGGAAGTCCTGGGAGACTGTCACCAATGTCTGTCCCAACAGTTCCTAACATGGGAACCATGGCCAGGGTCTATGAGAGGGCTCTTGGCTTCTCACATATATGTGTGTGTGTGTCTATATATATGTACATATATATAGACACACACAGAAGGCTAAACTTTTAACAACACATTATCACTTATAGAAGGATTAATGGTCCCTGGGTGAAATACAACAATCTTCACACTCTTTCCTCTAAGGATACATTTCTGTAGAATTTTCAGCAGTTTTTTATAACAAACAATACAAAATATATTATTTCGTTTCTGCTTTGGGGCAGGGATTGGGGTTCAGGATGGATAGAAACATTTGAAATATGTTGTTGGGAAGGTACAATGGTGGGGGAATTATTGTTGGGATATTAAATGTAATCAAATATTGTGAACTACTTTATAAAATAAAAAATAACAAAAAATAACCCTCAATAATGTGAAGTTCTGACGTGCAACTAACATCCTCAAGCATTTCTCCTTTGGTAAAAGTTGGCAGTCAGGCGGATGCTGGACCACATCTGGCAGTGCTCAGGCTATTCCTGACTTGGTGCTCAGAAGGGTTCAAGTATAAAATGTGGGCCAGATAATCTCATAAATGGACACGATCCAGAGACTCATTGTCCTTCTCTCTTGGAAGACAGCATAAAACAACACACGCAATAGCCATGCTGCTGGACCCCAAGCCATGCTTTTTCATACAGGGTACCCGGGAGGGGGGAAAGGGAAGCCCCTCCACACCCCAAGAAACCGAGACCTGGTCACTGAAATCCTGGACTGCGTGGCCACACAATATCACATACCTCACACCACTCATATTCCAAAAGTAGCACACCACATTAAATACGGTTTAATTTAACAACATATTAATAATCTCTTATAGAAGGGTTTAATGGCCCTTGGATGAAATACAATAATCTTCAGACACACTCCCCCAAGGAAAGTTTTTTGAGCATTTTGAGTGATTTATTGCTAACAAAAATTGAAAATAAATTACTTTAGTTCTGCTTTGGGGCAGAAGTTGGGGTTCGAAATGGAAACATCTAAAATGGTGGGAAGGTCCATTGGTGGTGGAATTGGTGTTCAAATATTAAGTGTAATTGTCAAATATAAAGCAGTTGTCAAATATTGTCAACTACTTTATAAAAGTAGTTGTCTTCACTGTCTACGCACCAACATCCAATTATCATGAAGGAGAAATTGAGAAGTTCTACAGAAAGCTGGAGAAGTTCTATAAAGAATACCACACCTTCTACAAGATCATTTTTGGTGATTTTAATGTCAAGATAGGAGCAATAAGATCAGATGAAGAACTCATAGTCGGGACCCATGGCCTAGAATGGAATGAACAGGATGAGAGATTGTCTGAGTTCATCATGTTGACCAAGACCATCCATGGTAACTCACAGTTCCAGAAGGCCAAATCTAAACGTTGGACATGGGAGTCTTCCAGTAGATGGTTAACAACGAAATTGACCACATCATATTCAATCGATGGTTTTGCCTGACCAATGTCGCTGTGGTCCCAAAATTCCATACAGGATCGAACCACCGTCTCCTTCATGCAAAATTCTACTTCACGGTGTGGGGAGAAAGGGCTGCAAAGTTTAAAAAGAGAACTCCCAGAACGACCACCAACTGGGAGCTCTTTGGCACTATTGCAGCAACATGGGAAGATTCCGTCGTAAAAAATATTGACGAGAAATACGAATCACTGGTTCAGCACCTCCATGATTGTGTGAGAAACGCCAAGAGAGAGATAGCCAAAAAAAAATGCCTGTCTTCGAAAACTCTTGAGCTTATTTGCCAACATGGCTTGGCGCTAGCCTCAGGCAACCGCAAGCGAACAACCGAGCTTGCAAATCAGTGAAGAGAAGCGATAAAGGAAGACCTTGAAGAGAGATGGGCAGTAGTCCTGGCAGATGCAGCAGAAGACAGGAAAAGCATTCACAAAGCCCTGCTGTTCATGGCCAACTACAAGATCAAGATGACAGCCCTCCAACGTTCTGGTGGATCTATCATATCTTCCAGAAGGAGATTATCCATGACTTCTATTAGGACCTCTTCGATAGCCACATCTACCTGCCCACATACCAAATTTCGCTGGATGGATATGTCATTCCCAACGTTCTCCCTTCTGATATCCAACACACCATTTCGTCGGAAAAGAAGTGAATAGCACCTGGCCCAGACAAGGTCAGAACCAAACCCTGAAGAATCTGCTGTTAGGACTCATCAATACACTGGCTCTGCTCTCCACACGCTACCTATCTGAATGCAAGTTTCCATCCCACTGGAAAACCAGCAGGACTGTACTACTGTACAAGAAGGGAGACATTCAAGACATTGGCAACTATTGCCCAATCTGCCTATTGTCTGTTATCCAGAAGCTGTTAACTCGAGTCATCCTGAATAGGATTGGCAGAACACTAGATGAAGGACTACCATACCAGCAAGCCGGTTTCCAAAAAGGATTCAGCACGATTGATCATATCCACATGATAACCAAGATTTATGAGGTTTCTCAGGAGTTCAAGATGCTGCTTTGTCTAACGCTCATTGATTTAAAGAAGGCCTTTGTTTCTGTTGAGATGGAAGCTGTGATCGAAGACAGCTAGCCTAGCCTAGCCAAACAGGGCGTTCAAACTCAATACAGCAGGACCCTGCGTGAGCTCTTTTATGAATTCACTACAAGGATCTCACAATTCTACAAAGAAGTGATCATGGATGTCAATAGAGTGGTACAGCAGGGTGATACCGTTTCACCAAAACTCTTCAATGCCACACTCCAGAACATCATGCGACGACTGCAATGGGAAGAAATGGGAGTGAAGATAGACAGGTGGCATCTACACCAACTCCGTTTTGCTGATGACATCGTTCTAATAACAACAAACATTAACCAACTGGCAAAAAGGCTGGCTGACTTCTACCGTGAGTGTGGAAAGGTTGGATTACAGCTGAATCTCACAAAGACAATGTTTATGAGAAACCGTCTCATTCCTGACATTCCATTCACTCTCAATGGAATGATCATCTCCGAATGCAACAGTTATGCGTATAGGTCGAGAAGTCAATATGATGAATGACCTGGCACTTGAGTTGTGCAGGAGGAAGAGGGTGGCTTGGAACACCTTTAAGAGAGTCAAAGAAATAGCTAAGAGGACAAAGAACCTCTGGCTCCAGGCACATCTCTTCGAATACACTGTTTTACCTGCATTAACATATGCCTCAGAGACCTGGGCCCTATGAAAACAAGATGAGAACGCTATTCAGGTCTCCCAAAGAGGAATTGAAGGAACTATGCTTGGAGTATCACGCTTCACTCAAATGAGACAATGAGTCCGAAGTTCAGACCTCCGTCAACGGTCAAGAATCAGGGACGCTGTCTCATTTGCAAAGGTGTCAAAAATCATATGGACTGGACATGTAATGAGATTTGTAGATGACTGCTGGACTAAAGCCATTACTGACTGGATTCCGAGGGCGTCAAAATATCCCATGGTTGCTCACCTAAGAGATGGCCAGATTTCTTCATCAAGACTCTGAACAATCAGTTTGAGGCTCTTCATTCCTGTTCCTAGAACAAACAGACGCCATTTGGCTACACTAGCACGTGTCAAGTATGGATGGAGACGTTATTGGTGCCCGCTCGAGCAAATCGATGAGTAACGGATGTCAAGTGATCAAGTGATTTATAAAAATAAAATTAAAGTTTAAATGAACAAATTTTTTTTTCTTTTTGGGTCACACCCAGCGATGCACAGGGGTTACTCCTGGCTATGCACTCAGGAATTACTCCTGGCGGTGCTCAGGGGACCATATGGGATGCTGGAATCAAACCCGGGTTGGCCACCTGCAAGGCAAATGCCCTACCCACTGTGCTATAGCTCCAGCCCCACAAACAAATTTATTAAAAGACTCAGATGTGCACTAATCAGCCCTTACTGATCTAGTTTCTGATGCTTCTATTTGTCGTTCTCAATGTTTTGTTGGAATAAATAATACAAAGTAATTTTTATGTGCCAAAGGGGGTAGATTGGGATTGGGAAGGAAACTGGGGATATTGGTCGAAGGACAGTCACAGTGGTGGTGTTGGAACCAATAAATTATTGAAACAAGTAAGTATTCTCTACCCAGGGCCTTTCTGTAAGCTTATTTTATTTTGATCTGTTTCTAGGAACGGGAAAGGAGCTCCATGGAGGTGCCTTACAGGGTCCCCCTCTCTTTAAAACTACCCTTGTTCGGGTCCAAAGGTGTGGGGTGCAGTTCAGTGTTCACCTTCAGTGTTGAGAGCCACCAAGGTTGGTGCTGCTGACGTAACACCCAGTGTGGCAGACACGCGGAGGGGGGAACAAAGGGAGCCCACATTCAAACTTGGGGTCTTTTGCCAGCCTGGCATGCGGCCCAGCCCTTTGAGTCATTGCCCTGGCCCATGGCAACGTTTCGAAGCCATTTCAAATTCTAACAAAAACGAAGTTATCAGTGTTCATCTTAGGTGTGAAGAATGTATTTGCTACCGTTGAAATAGCAAGATCCAAGACACACTGTTTCCTTGAAGTCGAGGCATCCCAATTACAATATAGAAAGTTGAGATCAACGCACTAGAGTGGGGAAGCTGGCTGGACTCTGGACTCCAGAATCACGGCCAAATAAAGTCACTTGATCACTTGATACCCTGTTACTCATCGATTTACTCAAGCGGGTGCCAGTAACGTCTCCATTCATCCCTGTTGCGTGATCATGTAGCCCAGTGGCATCTGCTCGTTCTAGGAACATGCAGAGCCTCAAAACAATCATTCAGGATCTTGACGAAGAAGTCTGACCATCTTGTAGGTGGGCATCCACGTGATCTTTTGACGTCGCGTGGAATCCAGTTAGTAATGGCTCTAGTCCACTGGTCATCTGTAAACCTCATTACGTGTCCAGCCCATCTGATTTTTGATGTGCTGGCAAATGAGACAGCGTCCCTGATTCTTGAGCGTTGACGAAGATCGGAACTCCGGATTCTATCTCTCAGTCAAGCGTGATACTCCAAGCAAAGCACTTTCGATTCCTCTTTGAGAGACTTGAATAGAGTTCTCATCCTATTTTCGTAGGGTCCAGGTCTCTGAGGCATATGTTAATGCAGGAAGAACAGTAGAATCGAAGAGATGTGTTCAGAGCTGGAGGTTCTTTGTCCTCTTAGTTACTTCTTCAACACTCTTGAAGACATAGCAAGCTGCTCTCTTCCTCCTGTGTAAATCAGGTGCCAGGTCATTCATCATGTTGATTTTTTGACCTAGGTATATATAACTATTGCATTCGGAGATGTTGGTTCTGTTGAGAGTGAATGGAACATCAGAAACAAGACTATTTCTCATGAACATTTTCTTTGTGAGATTCAGTTGTAATCCGACCATTCCACACTCACGGTCGAAGTCAGTCAGCATTTGTTCCGCTTGGCTGATGTTTGCTGTTATTAGAACGATGTCATCAGCAAAGCAGAGGTGGTGTAGTTGCCGACCATCTATCTTCACTCCCATTCCTTCCCATTCCAGTCGTCGCATGATGTTCTTGAGGGTGGCACTGAAGAGTTTTGGTGAAATGGTATCACCCTGCGAACCTCTCTCTTGACATGGATGATTACTTCTTTGTAGAATGGTGAAATCCTGGTAGTGAATCCATAATAGAGCTCACGGAGGGTCCTGATGTATTGAGTTTGTATGCCCTGATTGGATAGGGCTTCTATGACCACTTTGATTCTCAAAGGCCTTCTATAAATCAATGAAATTTAGACAGAGCGGCATCTTGAACTCCTGAGAAACCTCAATGGGCTTGGTTATCGTGTGGATATGGTTGATGGTGCTGAATCCTTTTCAGAACCTGGCTTGTTCGCATGGTTGTCCTTCATCTAGTGTTCTGTCAATCCTATTCAGGATGACTCGAGTGAACAGTTTGTAGATGACTGACAATAGGCAGATTGGGCGATAGTTGCCAATGTTGTAATGTCTCCCTTCTTGTATAGTAGTACAGTCCTGCTGGTTTTCTATTGGGATGGAACCTTGCATTCAAACAGGTAGCCTGTGAAGAGCCAAGCCAGTGTATTGATGAGTACTGATGGTAAGTTCTTCAGGTGTTCAGGTCTGAACTTGGCTGGGCCAGGTGCTCTTTGTTTCTTTACCGAAGAGATGGCGTGTTGGATTTCGGAAGGGGAACATTGGAACCGACATATCCATCTCGCGGAATTTGATGTGTGGGCAAGTGGACGTGGCTATTAAAGAGATCTGAGTAGAAGTCATGAATAATCTTCTCCATTGCCCTTCTGGAAGATATGATAGATCCATCAGGATGTCGGAGGGCAGTCATCTTGGTCTTGTAGTTGGTGAAGGACAGGCGGGCATTACGAATGCTTTTGCTGACTTCTCCCACATCTACCAGCACTGCTGCTATCATGTCTTTGAAGTCACCCTAGATTACTTCTCTGAACTGTTTTGCTAGCTCGGACATTTGCTTGCCTGAGGCATGTGCCAAGCACGTTGGCGAATAAGTTCAAGAGTGTTCGAAGAAAGGCGGTTTTTTGTGGTTATCTCTCTCTTGGCATTCCTCGCACAATCATGGAGGTGCTTAATCATTCAATCATATTCTTTGTCAATGGTGTCAATGACGGCATCCTCCAATGTTGCCGCAACAGAGCCAAAGAGCTCCCAGTTGGTGGTCATTCTGGGAGTTCTCTCCTTAAACTTTGCATTCTTTTCTCCCCGTTCTGTGAGGTAGAATTTTGCACGAAGGAGACGGTGGTCCGATCCCTTTTGGAATTTTGAGCCAACAGCAACATCGGTTAGGCAAAACCACCGATTGAATATGATGTGGTCTATTTCATTGTGGAACCGTACACCAGGAGACTCCCATGTCCAACATTTAGATTCAGCCTTTTGGAACTGTGAGTTACCATGGATGGTCTTGGTTGACATGATGAACTCAGACAGTCTGTCACCCTGTTTGTTCCATTCTATGCCAGGGGTCCCAATGTGGAGTTCATCGGCTAATCTTCTTGGTCCTATTTTGGCATTAAAATCACCAACAATGATCTTGTAGAAGGTGTGGTCTTCTTTATCGAACTTCTACAGCTCCATATAGAACTTCTCAATTTCTCCTTCACAATAATTGGATGTTCGTGCATAGGCAACAAAGATAGAAATTGCTGGCAGTGATCCACATCTATTCAAGTGAAATCATCCGATTCGGGTTGTTAGGCATTCGAATGAATCAATGCTCAGGGTTAAGTTCATGTTGACAATGATATCAACATCACCGATGCCTCTTTTGTCACATGTTCCAAGGAACAGTTCTTCTCCAGTGTCAAAAACAGCGTGATGTGATTGATGCCTTCTCGTTTCGGTCAGACCAATAATGCCATGCTTGATCTTTCGCACTTGTACCTTCAGGTCCTCGATGAATGCATCAGATGCCAGCGTACATGCATTGAAAGTACAGACAACCATTTTTGTCTTTCTTTGTTTTGACAGCCAAGTTCGGCCTTGAGATTTTATCAGCCTCTCCTTCCACATCCTTCTCGACTCTGCCGTATTCAGGGTTAAGGGAATAAAATCCATTTTTTTACTGGATTTGGCATATCGAATATTCCACGGATAGCTTGCCAGGATCTGCCGTTTGGTTGGGATATTCAAGGTAACCTGAAAAAATAAATAAACATAAATAAAAAGTTGCACAGCCGTGAATGCGGCCGTGCGCTCCCAGGAGCTTGGTGTGATAATCTCTGGATCCTGGCCGTTGTTGGGATTACATGGTAGTTAAATCATAAAGTTAAAAATAACCTAACTTAAATTCTCAGAAAATGATAACATTTTAATATGATGCCACTCAATTCCTCTCACCTACCCCTCATTGAAGTCGTCATAAACAAAAAATTGGCAAACACATCTCTGACCCGTTTATTTCTCTGGTTCTTGCTTTGTCCAAATGAGGCAGGGGCGGGGGGAGGGAACACAGTGCTGGGTAAAGCATGACAAAAAATTACCCCCCACATAATTAATTAAAATAAGTTTTTTTTAAAAAAATATAATTACTGGACAGGTGAGAAACGGGTGTTTCACCCTGGGTTATCAGTTCCTAATCTGGCACCTGATCCCCACAGCAAAAGCATTTCAGACACACACACACCACTGACTCTGACTCAAGGGTGGCTCTCCCAGAACATGGATAGCAGGGCGAGTAGCTGTCCGAAGGAAACTCCCCCGAAAGTTTCTAAAGGAAGATCTGAACCGAATCCCTGATGTCGGCAGTATAGATGCCTCTACGAACAGGGTTTAAACTGCGCTGGTCACCAGCCATCAAATCCGACTCGCCCCCAAGGACTTAATCCACCATCTGCCAGCGGGACCCTCTGAGTCCTGGGTGAAGCTCCTTCGACCCCACGGTCGATTCCTCCCTGGCCCACTCTAGGCAAATACAGCCCCCATCCTGCTGACCTGTCATCTGGGGATTCCTGGGAGACTCGAGATGCTCGGGATCCACAGTGCAATTTTCTAGACCTCATCCCCGCAGATTAGAGTCCACGACTAACCTTGGATGTGGAGACAGGCAATGAGCAAACCCTGCCCCAGGGTCAGGAAATACCTATGAGCACGCCTTCTATTGGTCCATGATTTGCCCCGCTCCTCTCTCATTGGCTGTTGCTAAGGCCTAGAGCCCTGCGGACTGGTTACTGGGGGAGGGCTCCTTAGCCAGGAAACCTTTGTGCTCCAGCCACCAGCTTCTCTTCTGTACCGTCAGATGCTGACCATTAGACTACAGACCCTGTGCTTCATCACCGGACCTAGTCCTCCAATGCCAGTTTATAAGCTTTTCCACATGTTTTGCAAAACCCAGAACAAATACCCAGACCTTGGCTCTAATTCATTAGAAGGTCTCAGTGGACCTGTATATCAGAGTTTTAGAAATTAAGATCAATATTAGGATATTTGAAGTTTTAGTTTAGCCAATAAGAGATCTGTCCAAGTTTCCATAAGATTCACCTGCCACATTTGTATTGGCAGGGCAGGGGGGAACGAGGATTTAGCACTTCCTAACTAAGGAACTTTCTACAAAATTTGCCTTGCATGTGGCCAACCAAGGACTTTGGACTTCGCATTTGGTACAGTGAATTTTGATGTACTAATTATAAATGTGGCTCTGCCAAACCCAGTATTGCGGCTCAAATAATAAAGAATCTCAGACAACCCTGCCTTTCCTTAGCATTTCTGGTTCACGGATGCAGGCTAACAAAATAAAAAGTGACTGACAGTTACCTGAATTTCACATTCAAACGAATACACACAGCACCTCAATCTTTGTTTTCTTTTATCTCGAAATCTATTTTTTATTTTAATGAATCACCATGAGATACAGACTTACAAACTTTCATGATTGCGTTTTGATCTTGAATTCTTTTGAGACAAATAGAAAGTGGTTTGTAGGAAGCTCATAGCTATGGGTATGGTGTATGGTAATACCCTCAATGTAATACTCAGGAAGGTTAAGGTGTTTTACTGGAGTGACAGAGAAGTTATGTATTTCTCAATATATATTGTTATTTTGTTCAGTTTAAATTGTTTGTCTATTGGTTACAGGAATATCTACAAGGTCTTATAAACCTGTTCCCTCTACCCTGGCAATGAGGCAAGGCAGTAGAGAAGTCCAGTCTTCAGTCCCAAAGCAGGCCCCAGAAGCCTGTTAGCTGGATCCCCCTCTGTAAATGCACTATCTGAGTATCTAGAGTAAACTCTCTGCATGCTTTAAAGCATGTGGTAATAATACTTTGGGGTTTTCTTTTGTTTTGAGGCCTCACCTGGCAGTAGTCAAGAAATACTCCTGGTGGGGCTTAGTGGATCATACAGGATGCTCAGGATTATGCTCAGATTAGGTGCATTTAAGGCAATGATAATACCTGCTGTACTATCACTCCAACCACTATTATGGTAGGATTTTAAATGGAAACTTTAGTAACCCTTCATAAGACGATAATTTTTTTTTCTACAGAGAAACCTGTCTCTGAGGGGCAATGTGGTTTCTCTTCCACATTTACAATTACAGTTACAGATTGTATTCAGTAAAGTTGGCAATATGTTCACATTGGTTTGGTAAGAACTGGGGTCAAAATTTATAAATTATTTATTTTTTATTGAATCAGGGTGAATCAGAGCATTGCATAATTGTTCATGATTGTGGTTCAATAGTCCAACACCCATCCCTTCTACCAGTGTATTTTCCCAAAACCAGGGTCCTCAGTTTCCCTCCCACTTCTTCAAGTCACCCCCAACCCCAGCCTCTCTCTATGGCAGGTAATGGTCTCTATGGCAGGTAATTCTCTCTCTCTTTCTCTTTTCATTTTAGGCATTATGGTTTGCAATAAAGAAGCTGACAGGTTATCATGTATATCCCTTTACCTGCTTCCAACACTCAGCTCTTGTCCAGAGTGATCATTTCCAAGTAGTGTTGTCAAATGGATCCTCTTCTATCATAACTATCATCCAATTCTCCCACCACTGATCAACCATTGACCATTCATGTAGCTTGATATTTGTCAATTTAGATTAAATAAATTAGAGAAAGACCACTTTATCAAGTAGGCATCTGGTCCTATTTTCCCAACTGAAGGCTCAAGGGCAGTTTAGCTTTATAAATTTTTTTTGCCTGAATCCAAAGGGTCCTTCTAGATCTCAGAGACAGAAGCACTGTTTTCCTCATGTTAGAGGCTGTCTCTTGAAGACAGTGCCCTACTATTAATATGAGTGTGGCCCCATAGGAAAAAAAAATACATGTAGATGCTAGTGACAAAGGAATACGAAAGAATGAAGAGAATGTACACAGAAGTTTCAGGTCAATGATGTTCCTCTATGACTATAATGATGGATAAATAATATGGTTTTCTCAAAATATCTAGAAAGTATAGCATCGAGAGTGAATCCTGGGGCCAGATTGATACAGGTAGGGTGTTTGTAAATTATGTGGTTGACCTGGATTAGATTCAGAGTATCCAATATGGTCCACCCGTGCACCGCCAGTAGTAATTCCTAAATGCAGAGACAGGAGTAACCCCTGAGCATCGCCAGGTATGACCTAAACAGCTAATAATAATAATAATAATAATAATATCCATCATATCAACTTTAGAAATGTCTTTGATGATTGTTAAATGAAGCAAGTCAGAAGAAGGATAATCACAGGACGATACCACTTCTATGTGGCATTTAGAATAACTGGATGAGGAAATGCAATGTTTTAAAGAGGAGGATGGTCTATTCAATCTTAGCCCCAGGGTAGAGGGAAGAGAAAGGAAAAAAGAGTGGAGAGAAGGGAGAGAAAAGTCAGAGGAGAAGGAATGGGGGTCAGGTCCGGGGATTCAGGTTTTATTAAGGAAAGATAGAGCCAAATATCCAAACCACAGTATCAAGAACAATGAAATCAAGAGACCAAAATTATAACAGTCAAACTGAGAGAGATGCTTGTCCAGAGGGCATGGCTGGAGGTGGGTAGGTGATATGGGCAGGAACCTGAGACCATTGGTGGGGGGAACTTGGCACTAGTGGTGGGATTGATGTTGTAATGTTGTATGTCTAAAGTTCAACCATGAATAACTTTGGAAATCATGGTACTTTAGTTTTTTACATGTCCTGATTGGAAAACAAATTTTAAAAAGAAAAGAAAATTAAATGTCTTTGATAATTATATTTCATGGAAAAGAAAGTCAAAGCAGAGGGAGCACATCAAACTTAAACACTTCTGCACTGCCAACGAACGGCGGCCAAAATCAAAACACTCCCCCAATGAACAGGAGAAAATATCTGCACAGCATTCTTGTGACAAAAACACAAATTTCCAAGATGTGCGAACGATGGCAAAACTTACAAACAAAATAATATACTCAGAACTTACACCTTGCTCTGTGCTCAGAGATCACTCCTGGTGGCCTTTAGGGACCATAAGTGTTGCAGGGGATCAAACCCAGGCCAGCCTCGGTAGTGTTAAAAGCAAGTTCCCTTCCCACTGTCTAAGTAATCAAGCCCCAGTCCACCTAATTTTAATTGATGCTTTCAGGATCTCTGAGCCTCTCTGGTGTGATCCATGAGCAGAGCCAAGTGTGCTACCCCAAAACAAACAAACAAAAAACCACAAAACAACATCAAAAACATATCTTCTCCCTTTTACCGTTAATTTTTCCTGGATCTCCTGTTTCCTTTGATGTTTTCTCACCTATCTCTCAGTCTACCTATTGTCAGGTGTATTCAAACAGCTTTGCTTAGCCTAGGGCAGTCAAACCTCACTTAACTTTGACCCCTCAGCCTGCCAGGAGAGATCTCTGAGCATTGCTAAGTGTGGCCCAGAAAACAAAATGAAACAGAACAAAAGAAAACAAAATATAAAAATAAAAAACATATCATCTACACAATGGAATACTATGCAGCTCTTAGGAAAGATGAAGTCATGAAATTAGCTTCTAAGTGGATAGTCATGGAGAGCATCATGCTAAGTGAAATGAATCAGAAAGAGAGGGACAGACATAGAATGACTGCACTCATTTATGGAATATAAAATAACACAATATGAGACTGACACTGAAGGACAGTAAAGACAAGGGCCAGAAAGATTGTACCATTGTTGGAAATCTGCCTCCTGAACTGGGGGAGAAGGCAGCTGGAATAGAGAAGGGATCACTAAGTGAATGAGGGTTGGAGGAATCATTCGGGATGGAAGATGTGTGTTGAAAGCAGATAAAGGACCAAGTGTGATAGCCTCTCAGTGTCTATATTGCAAAAGTAGAGAGAGAGTATGAAGGAAATTGTCTGCCATAGAGCAGGGGTAGGGGTGGGATGTGGTGAGGGGGTGGATAGTGGTGACAGTGGTATTGGAAAATGTGCACTGTTGGAGGGATGGGTGTTCAATGATTGTATGAGTGAAACTCAAACATGAAAGCTTTGTAACTGGAGCTCATGGTGGTTTCAAATAAGAATAATGACCATAAAATAAATAAATAAAAACCAATACACCTTCCACTTTTCACCTCTCCTCTTTCCCTGCTTAAAGACTGATTCGAGTCAGTCCCTTCCTCCAAGCTTACATGACGTCACTGAGGAGCAGCTTATCAGAGGTTCTGCCCTACTCAGTGTAGCCTTTCGCCACTAATCAAGAACTGTAGGGATGTAAGTACGAGGTCGGGGTGCTGGGATTTTTTCCTCTTGAATCTCATTTTCAAGAGTGAGTCTCCTGCCCCTGCGCCTGGCTGTTCCTCGCTGGGGTCCCTTGGAGGGGAGCGGGTTGAGCTTTCCTCCCCGCCCCGACCAGGGCTCCAGCAGCCGAAGACCTCCAGGACCAGCCACCACAATGCTGAGACCACTCTCCGCACACATGAAGGTACTGGCAGAGGGACAAAGCCACGCGGGTTCCGGGGCCGAGATCTCCAAGCCTACTCGAATTGGAGTCAAGCATCCTCGACCCAGATCCTCCAAATTCCAGTAGGCGGGGGTCACACCCACCACCTGGCACCCTGGCGCCGTGTAATCCCATCAGCGGCCAAGACTCAGAGACTATAAAATCCAGCTCCCGGAACCGCGCGGCCGCATCTTATCAGGACATCTTTTTATGATATTTTATTATCTCATTCCTACTTTGGACAAACTTGCAGGCTATCGAATATAGCCTGCCCAGAGGGCAGAGTCTGGCAAACTCCCCGTGGCGCACCAAATATGCCAAATACCAGTAACAATGATGGGTCTCTTCTCCTAAAGAGCCTTGAATATAATCTCAGGGCTAGGATGAAAGAGACGTTACTGGGGCCTGCTCGAGGCAATCGACGAATAACAGGATGATGAATGAATGAATGAATGAATCTCATTTTCCTTGAGCAAGGTTCAGCCCATTTTATATTAGTTTTGTTTTTAGTTGGGGAGTCACACCCAATGATACTGAGGGCTCACTCCAGGTTCTGCACTCAGAAATTCCTCCTGGCATTTCTTGGGGTGTCAAAGATCAAACCCAGGTCAGTCACATGACAGGCAAGCGCCTTACTCACTGCACTATCTCTCCAGCCCCTGAAATGCTGTTTTTTTTTTTTTGTCTGGAATGAACTGGAATGAAGAAGCCATTAAAATGGACACACCAACTAACATCCCTCTTCTGCTGGAAGGTCACTCTCCGAAAATGCTTAGTTCATGCCCTCATTCCCTCTGAGTATTTGTTCAAACTTAAGCTTTTGTTTATTTATTTACTTATTTATTTTTAGGTTTGCGGGAATCAAAAACCAACAGTTCTCAGGGCTTATTATTGGTTCTGTGCTTAATCCTGGCAGTGCTCAGGGGACCTCATGGGGTGCCAAGGATCAAAACCCAGGTCAGCTGCCAAACGTACCCACAGTACCATTGCTCCCATAGCATCCCCCAAATATCACCTTTGAAACATGACACTAACAATTTCCTATTTAAAATAAACATTCTGTTACTAGATCACAAACCTTTTGACAGTTCATTTAATTTCTAAATGCTACATAACATAGCCTTTTCATTGAAAATGTGAACTTAAAGGTATTATTAATCTCTTTTGTACACATATGCATGGCAAATTTTTTTGGAGTAACCACACTCAATAATGACCAGGGTTCAGTACTGACTTTGCACTCAGAAATTACTACTGGCGATGCGTGTGGGACCATTTGGAATGCCAGGAATGGAATCTGAGTCGACCTCATGCAGAGCAAACGCCCTACCCTCTGTACTATATCTCTCCAGCCCCTACATGGTAAATTAATAACACTGACAGATCATCAATAGTATATAACCTATGGATTATCAATAATTTCTGACAGTTGCACATTAGCAAAGGTTCACAATTATTTTGTCTAATGGTTAAGTATTTCCAGATCCAAATGTTTAATAGTACAGCGAGGAGGGCACTTGCCTTGCGTGTGACCAACCTTGGTTCAAACACCAGCATCCTATATGGTCCTCCAAGCCTTCCAGGAGTGATCCATGAGTTCAGAGTCAGGAGTAAGCCCTGAGCACAACCTGGTGTGGCCCGACATTAAAATAAGACAAGACAAACAAGCCAACAAATAAAAAAAAAACTATTTAAAGAATGGATAAACACTAAAGAGTCTGCTATACCGCTAAGTAGTTATAGTATTAGACATGAAGTTTGCCACAAAATAAAATACATATAGGGCTTATAGAAAATGTTGTGAGAAGTATGAAGCCAGCAACTATTTCAAACTTTATTCTACAAGCATTTCACTGCTTCATTCAGTATAAAATAGAATCATTTGTTCATTGTACTAAGTTCCAAATGACAGAAGGCAGAGATTCAATTGTTTTCATTTTCAAAGCATGTTTCTTTTGATCCTTAGTATGATCTGGCCATGGGAGAATGAGCAACAGTACAGCAAGTAGGGTGTTCACACCTTGCAGGCGGCCAATGCAGGATTGAACCACGTCATCCCGTTTGGTCACCTGGGCACTGCCATTCCTTAGTCCAGGGCCAGAATAAACCCCTGATCATCGTCACCTGTGACCCCAAAATAGCCAAAAATATAAATTAAAAATTAAATTCATATATATATGGTCCAGTGATCCCATTAAAATTCAGGTTGATAGTTTTTATCATTAAGAATTATCATTTCTGCATACTAAAAGTAGACGATAGGCCAAACATGATGGACACTTACTACATGTATTGCAAATGATAACAGCCAAAAAGAGAGAGCAAGTAAAAGGGCCTGTGTTTGTCACAGAGGCAGGGGCCAGGGGGAGAGGGTGGGGATGGCAGGAGGGGTAATGAGAACATTGGTGGTGGAGAATGGGCACTGGTGGAGGGATGGGGACTCGATCATTATATGACTGAAACTCAAACATGAAAACTTTGTAAGTCTGTAACTGTATCTCAAGGTGATTCATTAAAATTTTTTGAATTTTTAAAAAAGAATTATCAGGGGCTGTAGTGATAGCACAATGACTAGGACATTTGCCTTGCACGCGGCTGACCTGGATTCAATTCCCAGCATCCCATATGGTCCCCCGAGAAGCACCAGGAGAAATTCCTGAGTGCATGAGCCAGGAGTAACCCCTATGCATTGCTGGGTGTAACTAAAAAAAAAGCAAAAAATTATCATTTATAATTCTTCTCTTCCTAAGTCAATTCAGACTTGGTTGTTCCACAATAAGCCCCAAATTGAGAGAAGCCTTAGAGAAAAGCAATTACTCTCCAAAAGTTGTCAGGGCTATTTGATCAGCTATGGGATCTTTTGATTTCTCTGAGGCCAATTATCCCCAAGTTTGATTTCTGCTCTGCTCCTACAGAACTCTGCAGACTCAGGCTGATGAAATGGAAAAGCTTCTGAAGTTAACACCTGAGGGACTTTGATTAAAAACTTTTCTAAATTGATCCACTTGCAAATCAGGCAGTAATTTGTAGTCCATGGGCACATCAGAAAGTTCCCTGATCTCTAGGGACCAAGTAACCGGTGTGTTTTGATAGACCTGGATTAATACACAGGCATTCACCCGCAGCCTGGCTGAAGGTCCCATCAACTTCACCAACCTCAGACTCAGTAAATATCTCCTGTCTCTTCTCCTGCTTGAAGAAAGAGACAGGGATTTTTCTTCAGAAAAAATTCCTTTCCCTGGAGCTGGCGAGATAGAGCAGGGGGTAGGGAGTTTGCCTTGCACACAGCTGACCCTGGTTCCAACATCCTGACATTCCATAGGGTGCCCCAAGCACTGCCAGGAGTATTTCCTGAACGCAGAGCCAGAAGTAACCAGAACATCACCAAATGTGTGAGTTCATAAGGTAAGGGCTACTACTGTGATGCATGTGTGTGTTCTATGGCTCAGAGCTGGCTTCCCGCCTCCCCACCTCCCCAGGGCTCCCCAACAGAGAGACAGAGAGATGTGGAGATGAAGGACCACATTCTGATGGTGAAAAAGGCCCGTTTGATGCATCGTGGCTAGCATGTTTATTGAATATCTGAAGGGAGATTGAGGTAAGGACATAGGTGTGATTGGTCATTTACATAGATAAACATTTGGCAAAGGAAATTCTCTTGGGGATATCAAATTAAGAAGACACTGTCTCCCAGGGAATTCTACATTGCTTTTATCTTTCCCTCTGGTTGTATAAGTTATCAATACCTGGGTTGTTTGGATAAACACAGTAAGAGACACAGATCTCAACACTTAGTTCTCTGGGCTCTGAGAGCAAGCAAGGCTTTTACCGTAAATCCCAGACTAAATCCTCAGGATATTTCAGCTTGTCCTTCCCCATGGGGGTCCTGTCTCTTAGGGTGTAACAGTTTGCAACAAGACCATGACGGCTTGCACATGTCGACTGGGATTCGATCCCAGGCACCCCATAATGCCACCCCTCCAGTCGCGCCTGGAGTGATCTCACACCGCTAGGTGTACAAAAACAAAACCAAGTGCAACCAGGAGGAAGAAAAGGGGCTGGCCGGCCTGCCCCTGGCGACCGGCTGTTCCAGAACTCCTGCATGGGCATCCGCAGTTCTCCTAAGTGGACATGGTCAGGGCCAGTGAGGGGCATTCAGTTGATCTTAGGGGGAGCAGCGGAAGTTTAGCTGGATGTTTAGCACCTCTGCACCCCATACAAATGGGCCTATGACTGCAAGCCAAGAGCACTAACCACTCTGCTCCTGTTGCAGCAGCCCGAACTGCTAGCTTGATTCTTAATGACCCTATACCTAACACTGAAGCAAAGAAATGGGCAGGAAGTCTTAAGCGTGGGAAAAGTCGGGCCACGGTAGTTCCGCAGAAATGCCACAAGATGTCGCTGTGAGAGTTTTCGTTTCTCAACAGGCCCGTTTCTCTTAAGAGTTTTCCACCCTTGGGTTTGCTTCAGTGATAAGTAATGGATAATTAAGGATCAATGAAGCTGCTTCCACAGATACTGCTGTATGAGAACCGTGCGAGTGCTTTCTTTCACTAGAGTAACCTGGGTTCGATTCCAGCCTTCAGATCTTGTGGGGGACGTAACTGAATCTTCTCGGGTGTCATGTGGGTTGCTCCCACTTTGTCTCTGGACCACAAGGGGTGCAGAGGATTGAACCTGACGTGGAAAGAACAAGACAAAGTCATTTATTTTTATTTTTGTTCTCTTCTCTCTGAGCTAGAAACCTTCTGAAGCCACTTTGCTATGTCTGTGACCAAGTCATTGAGAAATATTTCCTACTATGGGCAACCCACACCCCATCACCCCACATTCTGAGGGTGCCCAAACCTCTACGATAAGGAAAAGGCAGCATGGATACCGCATGATATAGCTCAGAAACGCCCACGTTGGGAGGAGGGAATCCTCCAATAAGGGACTGAGGCTGTTTTGGTTTTATTTGGTTTGTTCATATTTTGGGAGACACAAATCCAGCCAAACGCAGAGGTTCTCCTGACGCTGCATTCAGGAATCTTGCATGATGGTGGGGCTGTATGGAGAGCCAGAGAAAGAGCCAGGGGCCTGTGACTGCAAGCCAAGAGCATTAAACGTCCTGCTCCCGCTGCAGCAACCCAAGCGGCTTGCTTGATCCTTAATGACTTTATACCTAACATTGAAGCAAAGAAATGGGCTGGAAATCTTAAGCGTGTGAAAAGTCGGTCAGCGGTAGTTCCACCGAAACGGCACGAGATGGCGCTGTGGACATTTCTGTTCCTCTTCACGTTCCTTTCTCTAAGAATTTTCCACCCTTGGGTTTGCTTCAGTGTTAAGTATGGGGTAATTAAGGATCAAGCAAGCAGCTTCCACAGTGCAGCGGTAGGGGAGCCTGCGGTTGCTTGTCTTTCACTTGAGTAATCTGGGTTCAATCCCAGTCTTCAGATATTTGTGGGGTGGTAGCTGAATCTCCTCGGGGGTCGAGTGGGTTTCCTTAGCTTTGTCTCTAAACCTCGAGGGGTGCAGCAAATTGAACTGAGCCTTTAATGAGCAAGGCAAGGTTATTTTCTTACATTTATTGTTCTTTTCTCTCTGTACAAAAAAGTTCTGAACGCACCTTCTGATGCCTGTGACCGTGCCCTTTGAAGGTTTCCTGTCATGGGCAACCCACAGCCCATCATTCCACATTATGAAGGTACTCTAATGGTCTTCTACACCGACATGGGGAATGGAAGAATATACAGTTCTGACACCCTCAAGTCGGGGTGAGGGAATTCACCATCAAGGAACTGAATCTCTGTGTTTTACTTTTTTTCTTGTTTATTCCTTTATGGTTGTGGCCACACCCGGATATGCTCAGGGCCTTCTTCTGGCTCTGCACTCAGTAATCACTATGGACATGAGTGAAGAACCATATGGGAAACCTATGACTATACCCGGGTCCTGTGGATGCAAGGCAAAAGCACTATCTGCACTGCTCCCGTTGCAGCGGCCCAAGCTGTGTGCTGGATCCTTAATGACCCCATTAAAGCAAAGAGAAGGGCCGAAAATCTTAAACGTGGGAAAATTTGGACCGCCTCAGTTATGCTTAAACGCCACAAGATGGAGTTGTGGGTGTTTCCGTCCCTCTCCATGCCCGTTTTTCTAAGAATTTTCCACCCTTAAGTTTGCTTCTGTGTTAAGTATAGGGTAATTAAAGATCAAGCACGGAGCTTCAAAGGGGCGTGGTATGAGATCCTTGAGGTCGCCAGTCTTTCACACAGGTGACCAGCATTTAATTCCCACCTTCAGATCTTGTGGGGTACATAGCTGAATCACCTTGGGGGTCGAGTATGCTGCTCCATCTTTGCCTCTGGACCACGACAGGTGCAGAGTATTGACCCTGACGTGGACAGAGCAAGGCAAAGCTGCAAGGCTGGAGCCATAGCACAGTGAGTAGTGCGTTTGCCTTGCATGCGACCGACATGGCCAACTCGAGTTTGATTCCTCCACCCCTCTCAGCAAGCTACCGAGAGTATCTTGCCCACAAGGCAAAGCCTGCCAAGCTACCCATGACATATTCAATATGCCAAACACAGTAACGAGTCTCACAATGTTACTGGGCCCGCTCGAGCAAATCGATGAAAAATGGGAGGAAAGTGACAGTGACAGTCTGAGCTGAAAAACATCAGAAGCCACTTTGTTATGTCTGTGACCCGACCATTTAGAAGTATTTCCTGCTATGGGCAACTCACACCTCATCACCCCACGTTCTGAGGGTACCCAACCCTCTTCTTAGAGGAAGAGGCAGCATGGATGCAGCAAGATACAGCTTAGAAACACCCACGTTGGGGTGAGCTAATCCTTCAATAAGGGACTGAGGCTGTTTTGGTTTTATTTGGTTTGTTCATGGTTTGGGAGCCACAAATCCAGCAAAGCGCAGAAGTTCTCCTGGCTCTGCACTCAGGAAGCACTCTGGCATGATGGTGGGGCTGTATGGAGAGCCAAAGAGTGTGAGAGCTTTCTTTCAATTGGGTAACCTGGGTTCGATTCCAGTCTTCATATCTTGTGGGATACATAACTGGACTCACTATAAACAGTACTCCTCTCCCACAGTCCAGGGGCTTCTCCCCTGGGGAGGTTTGTTTCCATGGACTGAGCACAACAGTCTCTGAGTAGCTTGTTCCAGGGGAGCTCTTCTTTGCAGCATGGGTGCTCACTTCCTATGGTAACCCACAGAAGACCTCCCACCTGTCTTGGCATCCTCATGGGGCTGAGGGCATAACTGCTCACTCGAGATTTTGTCACAATGTGCATGACAAGAAGAATTTCACCCGGGCTCTTTGCTACCTGAAGAACAGCAGAGAAGGATTCCAATTACTGTGCCTGATAGTCTTCTCGTCAAAAAAATTCTAGACCTGCAGGTTAGTTTCTAACATTTACCCGACTCAGTTGCAATTCTGACACGTGGATGGATTTTCCAGGCAAAGACCTAAAGTTTCAGCAAGATGGACAAGCAAAATAGACCGACACCAGGTCACATAGCTGTGTAAGTTTTTTTTCCAACTCAAATAACAGACACAGTAAGTGGAAATAATTCCCTCTGCAGAAAATTGAAGCACCAGTTTAGGGTGAAAATAAAAGGAGCCTGAGACTGGGTTTGGTACTAGCTCAGTGTGAAGCTTAGTGGGATAGCTTAGTGGGATACACGTGTGAAGGCAATGATGCATCCTCACACATCTCACCTGAAGCAGACTCCTCTCCAGGATCAATAAGTTTTCTGTTATCTCGTTCTATTTACTTAGGTGGGGAGAGGGTCACAACACCATTGCTCAGGGATTCCTGCTGCTGGGAATCTGGGGGCCATGTGGGATGCTGGGATCAAACCAAAGTTTTCTTCCTGGTGCCAAGCAAGTGCCTTTCCTAAAGCAAAACCACTAGTGCTGAACCATCGATTCATCTCAGCAATCACACTTGTCCTTGCTGCCTATCAAATGTAAAGTCACATTATTTACCCTAGAATAAAAAGAATTTTG
The DNA here is from genome assembly GCF_029834395.1 of Sorex fumeus. NCBI lineage: Eukaryota > Metazoa > Chordata > Mammalia > Eulipotyphla > Soricidae > Sorex > Sorex fumeus. The sequence continues at coordinate 607,568 of NW_026606171.1, read as the reverse complement.
GGGGGGGTTGGTGCAGGGGTAGGCATTTGCATTGCACACAGCCAGCCCAGCTTCAATCCCAGGCATCCGATAAGGTCCCCCAAGCACCAATAGAAATAGTTCTTGAGCGGAGACCTAGGATTAACCCCTGAGCATCGCTGGATGTAACCTCAAAAGCAAAAATAAATAAATAAATAAATATTTTTAGGTTTTAGAATTACTGCTTTTATGCAGCAACACGGTTGGAACTGGAAGATACCGTCTTGAGTGAAGTTAGTCAGGAAAAAGAAACAAAAACAGGATGATGTCACTCACCTGTGGAATACCAAACAATGGATGTGGAAATGTACTGTAAAGTGGCTGCTTAAATCATCCCTGATTCCAGTGTTTAGAGAGAAGTCGGACAAAGAAGGAAAGAAATTTGGGGTGCAAGAGAACCAGAAGTTTACAGGGATGAGGGATTCATTTATGCCAGTGATATGAGTGAGAGGTGTAGTCATTTACCCAAAACACAGATGCAACAGAACTGAAAACAAGAGATCTAAGCCGTAACCACTGAAACGTAGTCATGTGCTTGTCCAGATGACAGGCGGGGGTAGAGTGGGGACTGGGGTGGGGAGGAAATACGGGAACACGGGTGGAGGGAAGCTGATTCAGGCATTGGTGTTCAATTATTGTATGCCTAAGTACAACTATCAATAACTTTGAAAATCCTGGCACTTTAATGAAAACTTTAAAAAACAATAAAATGAAATAAATTTCCAGAATTCAGAACCCACTGAGGTTAAAGACCCTGTAGTCCCAGAAATAGGCTCTGATATTTTTCCTGTGGTGCTGAGACCATAGATGTGGTTGTGGGGATGGAGCCGGACCCCACCTTTCAAGTTGCATTCTCGGTGACTGAGCACTCCAATGGCATAATAGTTAGTTTCAACAAGAGATTCCTACAGCATACTTGTATGCAATTCCCTTGTTCCCAAAGGAAACTGCTGTAATGCCACATCCTGAACCTGTGATTTGAGTTCTGAAATCAAACAAAATGCACAATGAGAATTATTCCAGTGTTGAATGGAATGCAGTTGAATGACCAAGCATGTGGAGGACATCTCCATAGTTCTCACAGTCCAAGCAAGCCTACATAAAGGGAAAATCCGCGGGAAGTGTTGCTGGGAGGAGCTCAGCAATCCACAAAAATGCCTTTTGGGTTTTGTTTTTAATCAGACCCAGTGATGCTTGGGATACCATAGGGGATGCTGGACATCGAAGGTAGGCGGCATCTGTAAGGCGAGCACCCTCCGTGATGCACTGCTGTTCTGGTCCTAATTAACTTCACTATGGACTCACAGTCACAATTTAACATACACACAATAAAACAATTTTTGGTGCGTACAACCATACAGCAGATAGGCATTTGCCTTGCATGAGGCTGAAAGGGGTTTATCCTTGTACACTGCCATAAGCAACTTGTGAGAACCACCAGGAATAACTGCTGAGCATCCCCAGGCACCAAAAAAAAGAAAACTAAACTTCTTCCTATATTCAAAAAACATGGCAATGATCTAAAGGCAAAGATAAGCATGGTGTCAGATTAACTGAGTGGGGTCCAGAAAGGGTACCCGACCCTTTAGGAGTACAGTCAGGCTAGTTATACAGCCGGGGAAACAAGGGCCTTGAAACACATGGACTATTAGACATATCTGACAGATGAGGAAGAATGACAAAAAAAGTCAAGAAAGCAAAGCACAGGATCTCTCCGTAATGAACAGCTCCGGGGAGGAGACTCCCCTACCCCATGCAACACCCCCACATCACATGTTCTAGGGATGAGAAGGGGACACTCAATGTCCAATGAGCAACTCAAAGATTTTGTGGACTGGAAGACTCCTGGGTTGGCCACATGCAAGGCAAGCATCCTACTTGCTCTACTATTGCTCTGGCCATTTCTAAATATATGGGAGAAAACGGGAAAAAATGGGAGAGCACTTACAAAGCTTTCAGGTTTAAGTCTCGGTCATACAGTGAAACACCCGTCCCTTCACCGTGCACATTTTCCACCACTAAAAAACCCAAGTATACCGCCATTCCACACCCTCCCCCTACCTGTGGGGCAGATAATTTCCACATTACTCTTCGCTACTTTGATTACAGTCAATATTTTGACAAGAGACCCACCATTATTATTTGGGATTTTACCCCAGCACTCAGATCTGCTGAAAATGCAACAGTAGACAATTCTTTTTCGATTGCTGGTTACAAATAACGTATGAATTTGAAATTCTGAAATTTTAACAATTAAATCTGGAGGGATTTCTGCCAAAACCAGCTGGTTTCCAAGATTTGTTCCTGAGTCTCTGGGATTATGGCCATTAAACAGCTTTATCACGAGCCAGATAGGAGGTTCTCTGGAATGACTTAGGGTATTGTTGGGGAGGGGAGGAAAGGGCCGGCTCCACCCCATCCTGAGAGGTCCCACGTATCTTGTGAGTGTGGGCCCAAACCTGACTTTCCAATGGCGTTTGGAGGAAGGAGGCCACTAAGCCGCCAAGGGAGAGCAGGTGGAGGGACAGCACCGATTCCCAATGGGGTGGCCTGGGGACAGTAACCTACTGCAGGGTCCAGACGCATTTCTGCTAAAAGGCGCTGGATTTCGAGATTTGTCTCTGAATTTCTGGGATCATTGCCATTACGCACCTGGATCACGAGCCACAGAGGCCAATCGTGAGCACCAGACAACTCGGGGTCTTGTTGGGGTGGGGAGAAAAGGGCCGTCTCCACCACCATCCCGCTAGGCCCTTCATGTCTCCTCACTGAGGGCCCAAACCTAACCGTCCAGAAGCCATTAGTGATGGCGGACACTGAGCCGCCAGGCACGAAACCTATTCCCACGTGAAATACCCAGCTTTGGTAACCTACTGTGGGAACCAGACACATTTCTGCTGAAAACCGCTGGGTTCCGATATTTGTTTCTGAGTCTCTGGGATCATAGCCTATAAGCAGTTTGATCAGGAACCAGAGAGCTCTTGCCTCCAATTATATAGCTGAGCCAGAAATGGTTTGTTGGTGTGTCTCGAACATACCTAACTTTTGGCCATTTACTTTCTTGGAAGACTTTGCCCAAAGTTTTTGGAGTCTGGCCAAAGGCATAGCAGCAATTTTGGGGTATCTGGAAGTCTGACGGTGCCATCAAGCTGCTTATGGACTCACCTTACAAACACAGATTGACGTGCTGGTGGTACCATACCCCTGAGAAGTAGAAATTCTATATATGGAAAAAAAACATCAATAGTGGGGTTGGACACACTGTAAAGCAAGTAGGATGCTTGCCTTGCTGATCCAGGTCAAACATCCCCATTGCATAGGAACCCAGCAGCACCACAGAATAATTCCTAAGATGCAGAACCAGAAGTAACCTTGAGCATCAAAGAATCCCATCCAACTCCCCTGAAAAAAGAAGCTATTAAAATTAATCCAAAGAGGGGCTGAAGTGATAGCAGAGCAGGTAGGACATTTGACTTGCATGTGACCAACCGGATTCAAATTCCAGCAACAATATGGTCCCCTGAGCTTTACCAGGAGTAATTCCTGAGTGCATAAGCCAGGAATAATGCCATGTGCAAAGCTGTGTGTGACCCAAAAAGCAAAAAAAAAAAAAATTAAACCAAAGTGTAAATTTTCAGAGACAAATACCTCTCACTTGTCCAAATGCACCCCAAAGTCCCAACCCTAGCACGGAAGCCAATGAAAATGACCGACGGCAAAAGTGTCCCTTTCTTTTGGGGGCTGCCCATGAACATATCTGGAGTTTCGATAAGTGTTATATCCAGTCCAAAGGCTCCAAACAGGGTCCTGCGCAGTCTCTAGTAGGGTGGAATGAGATGGCCAAGACCCCACTCTCTGCAGGCTCCTCACACCAAGGCCTGAAGTCTATGTGCCCACCCTCCAGTGCCATCTTGGACCGGAATGCGATCATGGCTGCAGGGGCCCTCAGGATAACGCACCCTCACCCATGGCACCTGCACCACAGAACAACCCCCAATGCACCACTCAAAAGCAGCACATCCCCTAAAGCCTGGATATCCAGAACAAGTAAAAACAAGCATGAAAGCGACCTAAAAGCTGGCATGACCTGCTGTTCAAGTTCTCAAACCGGGATTTTCAGGGCGCTCAAGCATTCCAAATCCTAACACAGAAAAGACTTAAGAATGAAGGTTCAACTGTTTTTTCATTTTCAAAGTATTCAACGCAGCATCTTGGTTGATTTCTGCAATAATTCTCGCTAACCAGCCCCTCTGGGCCAAGCCAGAAGCATAGTAAACAATAAGAGAGTAGTGAGCTGTGACAGCTCTGAGAAGGGGGGTGTTTCTGTACCTGATTATTCAGTCACCTTCCTCCTTATTTTCATCACCAGGACCCATTATTTACAAGTTAACACACAAGCAATTCCATGCACAAGAATACTGGCATAGGTGCAGCCAGGGTTAAAATCAGCAGGTACCTTTCACTGACATGAGGAGAAGCCTGTCGCAAGCAGGCAGGCTTACTTCCCTCTTAACTGCACTTTTTTAACACCCTTGACCATCGTGTCCAAAGGAAACTTGCTTGAATGACTTGTCCTGTTCTGTCATTAGAGACTGTTATTAAGGGATCAAACCATCCAGTATGAATTTTTGTTTATTAAGGTGTGAGGGGTACAGGGTACATTAATTATTGAGGCCACACAGAGGCCTTCCCACATTCCTTACATATACAGTTTCCTCGTCAGTGTGAATTTTCCTATGTACACTAATATTTGAGGCTGTAGCAAAGGCCTTCCCACATTCCTTACATATATATGGTTTCTCTCCACTGTGAATTCTCCTATGTACAGTCAATTGTGAGGATGAAGTTAAGGCCTTTCCGCACTCTAGACACATCTAATACTTCTCTCCATTATGAATTCTCATGTGTAGAGTAAGGAAAGAGAACCATGTGAATGCCTTCCCACATGTCTGACACTGATGAGGTTTCTCTCTGAGATGAATTTTCATATGTGCAGGATATACATATATGTGGTTTCTCTCCCATGTGAATTTTCCTGTGGTCACTAAGTGTTGAAGCTACAACAAAGGCCTTCCCACATTCCTTACATATAAATGGTTTCTCTCGAGTGTGAATTCTCCTATGTACACTAAGATTTGAGGCTACAGCAAAGGACTTCCCACATTCCTTACATATATACGGTTTCTCTCCAGTGTGAATTCTTCTATGTGCACTAAGACTTGAGGCTGCACCAAAGGCCTTCCCACATTCCTTACATATATATGGTGTCTCCCCAGTGTGAATTTTCCTATGTTCACTAAGAGTAGAGGCTAGAGCAAAGGCCTTCCCACATTCCTTACATATACACGGTTTCACTCCAGTGTGAATTCTCCTATGTACACTAAGGGTTGAGGCTACAGCAAAGGACTTTCCACATTCCTTACATATATACGGTTTTTCTCCAGTGTGAATTCTCATATGTACACGAAATGTTGAGGCTTCAGCAAAGGCCTTCTCACATTCCTTACATATATACGGTTTCTCTCCAGTGTGAATTCTCCTATATATACTGAGGCCTGAGGATTGAGTAAAGGCCTTTCCACATTCCTTACATATATATGGTTTCTCTCCCGTGTGAATTTTCCTGTGGTCACTAAGTGTTGAGGCTACAACAAAGGCCTTCCCACATTCCTTACATATAAATGGTTTCTCTCCAGTGTGAATTCTCCTATGTACAGTAAATTTTGAAGGTCTAGCAAAGGCCTTTCCGCATTCCTTACATATATATGTTTTCTCCCCAGTGTGAATTTTCCTATGTTCACTAAGAGTTGAGGCTACAGCAAAGGCCTTCCCACATTCCTTACATATATACGGTTTCTCTCCAGTATGAATTCTCCTATGTATACTGAGGCCGGAGGATTGAGTAAAGGCCTTTCCACATTCCTTACACATATATGGTTTCTCTCCAGTGTGAATGCTTCTATATATACTGAGGCCTGAGGATAGAGTAAAGGCATTACCACACTCCTGACATATATAAGGCTTCTCTCCACTATAGGTTTTCAGAGGTCTATTAAGACTAGAGCTCTGAATAAAGGCCTTCCCACATGTCTGACATTCATGAGGTTTCTCTCCTGTATGAATTCCCCTATGCATAATAAGATGTGATGATTGATAGAAGGCCTTCACACATGCTTCACATGCAAAAGGTTTCGTTCCTGAATTTATATTCATAAAGTCATGATGGAATAACCCTTGACTCACACTCTGTTCTCGGGGCTGACTTTTCTGGGGATTCTGTCCACTGTGGTTTTCTAAGGGAACACCACAGTGCTGAGAAAATGGGGAGGCTCCCCCACATTCCTTACACCTAGATGGGTTCTGCTCACGGTGACTGTGGTTGAGGGTATGTTGCTGTTAGGGACTCACTATAAACAGTGCTTCTCTCCTTAGCAGGTGCCCCACCTGGGAATTTTGTGTCTGTGAACTGAGAATAACACACTCCAAGGAACTTTTTCCAGGAGAGGGCTTCTTCAGAGTGAGGTAGCTCTCGCCATTCTGATCACCCTCAGAAGACATCCCGCCTGTCTCGTCATCCTCATGGGGCTGAGGGCAGGATTGATCACTCGAGACATTATCATACAGGGCAGGATCAGAGACATTCCACTCGGGGTGGCAGCTTTCCTGTAGAACAACAGAGGATTCTAATTATTGACTTATTCACTGAGTCTTCCTGTCAAAAAAACTGAGCCCTTCAGATGTGGTTTCACACATATGCACCGCACAAATGCAATTACTGACATGAATTGTCTTACTATTGAATAACTTCATGTTTCTGTAAGTTGGACGTACAAAATTGATGGATAGAGAGTCAGTAAATTCTGTGACTTCCTCCACTTTAAATTAATGAAGGAATACAACTGGAAACAATTCCTTCTATAGAAAACAGATACATCCATTTCAAGAGAAAATGAAATACATCCACATGTGGGTTTGGTTAAAGCTCAGTGTGGAACCTGTGATGCAGGGGTGAAGACAACGCTGAATCGTTCCACAGCTGAGATAGACCACGTGGCCATTGCAAAGCTCTCACCACAAGTGATGCCTTTCAGGATCAATGAAGTTTTTTTTTCCTTTGTTTCGTAGTTTCTATTTATAGGGGTTTGGGTGGGTGGAGGGGCACAGTGTCTAGGATCAGTTCTGTCGGTCTATGCTGCCTATAAGGTGTGCTGGGTAAGAATATCCGTCCATGTGCAAACCAATTATATTTCTCACTGCACCATCTCTAGGGCGCAGAAATTAGCTTTCTAAACAACTACCACTGTCAAGCAAATCAAAACTCACAGTATTTTTAAACATGATTGATTTCTGCACCTAGTGAAGCTAAGGGTCCTCTACTCCAAGCATCAGGCTTTGGAATTCCTCCCTGCCATTAGCAGCCTTCCAACTTAACAATCACATACTTGGTCCACTCCTGCTGGCATAATAATATTTATTCTGAATTAGCGAATCTTACCAACTCACTCGTACTTGCTGACCCCATTCCCAAATCAAAGTGCTGTAATGCCAAATCCTGAAGCCGCGGTTTCAGTTCTGAAACTGAACAAAACATGCAATTCAAGCACTTGTCAAAAAATGTAGCAAAATGATGCCATGTAGTTAAGAGTACATCTCTGTGGTTCTCAAATTCCAAAGAGTCCCACACTAAAGAAAAGATTCAGATAGTGGAAAACTGTGAGGATCTTGGCAATTCTACACTAGGTTTTGTTTTTGTTTTGAGCAGACCTGGTAATGTTTGGGGAACGAGGTTATTAAACAAATTATTGAACAGGTCACATTCAGGTGCTGCAAGGCACTCCCTGCTGTAATATCGTTCAGATCCAAACTAGCTCTGTTATGGTCTTACTTATTCGAAAGCCATGGAAGCAAATTACAGGATCATTCTGTGACTGACAGTCCAGGGGAATGAAGAGCAGCGTGAGTGCGGCACAGACCCAAGAATCCAGAAGGCCAAGGCCCCAGTCTCAGCAGTGTGTTTCCTGCATGCTCAGCGCACCCATTCACTGCACAGGGCCTGAGCCAGGAAGGGTCCTCAGACACTCACCCGTACACACTTCTCTCCTCCCCAACCTCAGGGCTCCTCCTTCCAGCCAGGAGATCACCGCAGGCTTCATCCCGGAGTGCCCTGCCTGACAGAGACAGAGGCATGGATAAGTGACAGGGTAAAGGTGAAAGGTAAATCCCCATGTTTTCCTGATATAACTGGGCAAATATCTGAGAGGCATGAATAGAATGTCCATTTCCAACATGCCACATATTTCTACTTATTCGAGAGGTAAGACCCAAGAAAATACCACAAATACTCTAGACCTGGCCTTGTGTATGGTCGACAGATGTTTGATCAGCACAGTATATTGTTAAGTTTTTTTCTTGTTTGGGGTCTCATGTGGCAATGCTCAGGGGTGACTCCTGACTCTGTATTCAGAAATCAACGCTGCTGGTGCTCCGGGATGACATGGGATGCCAGGGATTTAACCCACGTGTGCCGCTTGCAAGAAAATCACTTTCCTCCCTGTACTGTCTCTCTAGGCCCAGCAGCACATGGAGATTCCTGAGCCCCTCATGACCTCATCACGGATTTCAGTAAAACTAAGTGCATAATAAATCTGGAAATGGCCAAGGGTGGCATGAGACCCTTATTTTTTTAAGCTAAAACATGTATCCAGACAGGGGTATAGTGCCGCCAGTAGATCAATTTGTACCTGTGAGGCGAGTGCATCAGCAGCCTGATGGCGCCTTCAGACTTCCAGATACCCCAAAATTGCTGCTGTGCCTTTGGCTAGACCCCAACAACTTGGGGCAAAGTTTACCAAGAAAGTAAACGGCCAAAAGTTAGGTATGTGGGAAACACACCCACAAATCAACTCCGGCTCAGCTATATAATTGGAGGCAAGGCCTCTTTGTTTTCTGATTCAACTGCTTAATGTCCGTAATCCCAGAGACTCAGAAACAAATCTCAGAACCAAGCGGCTTTAGGTAGAAACGCATCTGGTCCATGCTGTAGGCTACCGGTGCTGGGCCAACCCAGGTGGTAATAGGTTTTGTGCCTTGGCCTGTTCCCCCTGTCGGCCCAGTGGCCACCATCCTTCAGAAGCCACTGGGTAGTCAGATTTGGGCCCCCAGTGATGAGACACACAGGGACTCACGGGATGGGGGTAGAGCCAGGCTTGTTCTCCCAACTCCAATGAGACCCCAAGTCATCACCCACAAATGGCCTCTCTGGCTCCTGATCAAGAAGCTTAATGGCCATGATCCAAGAGACTCAGAAACAAATCTCAAAACCCAGTGGCTTTTGGTAGAAATGCGTCCGGACCCCACAGTACGTTACTGTCGCCGGGCCACCTCAGGGAAGAAAGGGTGTTGTCCCTCCGCCTGCTCTCTCTTGGTGGCTTGGTGGCCATCATCCTCCATAGGCCACTGGAGAGTCAGGTGTGGGCCTGCAGTGATGAAACTTGTTGGGCCTCACAGGATGACGGGACAGCCGGGCCTGTCCTCCCCACTCCAATGAGACCAAGTCATCGCCCACGAACGGCCTCTCTGGCTTCTCAACAAGCTGCTCAATGGCCATGATCCCAGAAACTCAGGAGTAGATCTCGAAACTCAGTGGCTTTTGGCAGAACTCCCTCCAGATTTAAGTGTTAAAATTTCATAATTTCAAAACCACATGGCCCTACTGTAGCCACGCGACATCATATGTTATTCATAACCAGCAATAGTACACAAATTGTCTATTGTTGCCCTTTCAGCAGATCTGAGTGTTGGGGTAAAATCTCAAATAATAATAGTGTGTCTGGTGTCGAAATATTGAATGTGATCAAAGTAGAGAGAGAGTAATGTGGAAATCATCTGCCCCACAGGTAGGGGGAGGGTATGGAATGGGGGTATACTGGGGTTTTTGGTAGTGGAGAATGGGCACTGGCGAAGGTACAGGTGTTTCATTTTATGACCAGGACTTAGACCTAAAAGCTTTGTAAATGCTCTCACGGTGATTCAATAAGTAAAATTATAAACAATGAAAAAAAAGTAAGATGGAGTTCGTGCACAATTCAATCAGCTCATCAGTGACTGAATAAATAGCAGTACTCCTACAAAAAAATGTATCCATAAAGAGAGCAGAGCAGGAGTTTCTCACCGCCAATCCAGTTGCGAAACCCGATATCATCTAGGGTCCCTCATGCCAGCCAGGAGTGATCCCTGAGTGCAGAGTCCAGGAGCAAACCCTAAGTCCTGATGAAATCTCACAAGAACCATTAAAAGTAAATCCAAGCACTGAAATAGGGCAGCGTCTAATGAGTTGAGAGATGAGATATCAAATCCGCTGTGGTGGGAGAGAGATAGTACAGCACATAGGACAGAAGCGCTGCATACACATGTGGGTTTGATCCCAGGGAGCCCATATGGTCTTGGAGCAAGGCCAGTTGTGGATACTGAATACACAGGCAGGAAAAATCCCTAATCCCTAAGAAAAAAAGAAAATGCAAAAACTGTGAGTGACTGGTGCAAAAGTTCTGGGGGTGAGCACCAACATTTTAAGTTTCAAGAGGTTTCAGTCCACGGTACCCCATGGCCCCTGACTCTGTGCTAAAGGAATCATCCTTTAGCACAGAGCAAGGAGAACTGTGGACTGTGCCCCCAAACAAAGGAAAGAGCAAAACCAATTAAACACACAAAATTTCGCGTAGTATACAAAGTAAATTGATTCACCAATGGATGGTTCTATTTAAAGGGACCTGAGCGATAATTGGGGAGATAGGGATCTTCCCATGGACATAGTTGAAACAGCTTGATGTGAATCACCCCATAGGGTCCGGCTACCCAACAAGAGTAATTCCTGAGGACAAAGCTGAGAGTAAACCCTGAGTATCCACAGGTGAACCCTAAAAAAACGAGAGAGGAAAGAGCTACTGCATGGCTGTCCAATATCCCTGCCCGTCACAGAGCTACTGTTGAACACACAGCTGCCACCCAACCCCCAGGGAGCCCACGCGGGTCTGTTCAGACACGGTTGGCTCCACACTGCTCTCACCAACAGCATGTAGATGTTGGTAGGTCTCCAGCATCACGTCCCTGTACAGCTTCCGTTGAGAGACTTCCAGGCATGACCATTCCTCCAGGGTGAAGTTCACAGCCATGTCATTGAAGGTCAGTACATCCTGACTCAGCACACGGAGAGGGTGGGAGTCAGAATCTATCTTAGCCTCATTCCCACTACTCTGAGGCCAGGACCCAGGTCCTATATTGTCGCTGGGCCTCCCCTCTCCGAATGAACCAGCCTCCATGCACACGAATGGCTGACGGGCCCCAGAAATTACAATAGGCACCTGGATCTGCTAAAGTGGGAGGACGTTATACAGAAGGTTCTTGAATGTATCTGCTTTTCCTGGTAACCCCCCGGCCAATTCGAGCACCACTGGTCCAGTGGGCACTGTAGAGAGGATCACCTGAACACAGACTTGTACGATCCAAAAGACTATCACTGGGTGTAGCAAAAACCACTGCACGCTCACCGCTGCACCCCCAAAGCACATGACCACTAGGATTGAGAACGTGAAGTCCATATAGACAACTACTCAGAGCAGTGCATGGCATGTGTGCCTATAGGAACTCACTGCTCAGGACCGCCCAAAATCCTGCTCAAAGAAGGTACAAATTTCTGGACCCCAACATCTCTACTGGCCTCAGAGATCCTTGGCTCTTTCTCCTTGGGATCACCGCATGCCCAAAAATCCACATACAAGATTATGTGAACTATATGACCGAGCAGGTAGTCTCTCCAAAGTAGGAAGGACAAAACAGGAGAAAAGCAAGTCTGGGGGCCCAAGTCACTGTAGTTGCCAGGGCGCAAATGGGGCCAGACCACCCCAGGGTGCTCTGAGGCCAGTCAGTTGTGAATCCAGAGCACAGAGTCAAGAGGACAGCTGATGACAAAAACAATGCAAAAGAAACCGAAGCAGCAGGTTGGCGTAACAGAACAACTGTTCCGGGGACAGCACATAGGACTGGCAATCCCCAACATCTCATATGGTCCCACAAGCACTGCCAGGGGAAATGCCAGAGTGCAGCACAAGGAATGATTGCTAGAATCCTTGCTCTGCCACCACTAATAAAACAGAATACCCAAGATGAAACCTTTAGACCTCCAGCATCCCATTGGTCACCTAGACCTGTCAGGAATGAGTATTGAGCACTGAGCTTTGAGTACTCCTCATGCACCACTGGGTCGGCCCCAAAGCCAAATAAAACAAAACAAACAGACACAAAAGCAGCTTCAAACAGCAGAATGGGACGGTCCGATCGGAAGTCTCATCTTGGAATCTGTCCAAAAGAAACTCAAAACAGATGGCCCAGGAAGCCTGGGCACACCTGGTACTACCTCATGTCATTCTATCCGTCTACTCCTATCTGGGGATGGTTTATCAGAAACCGCGACACCATCTTCTCCTGTCACTGTTGTTCTGAGGATCAGCAGGAGGCTCCGTGCAAAGACCTGGAGAAGTCAGAACAGTGAGCACCAGAGAGGAGCACCTCCTCCCACTCCTGAGCTCAGACTAGACACAGCCTCAGGCACAGCCTCAGAATTCCACCTCTGGGAGACAATGGCAGAAGCTCCTGTCTTTGCTGGGGATGCAAATTTTGTTGGCATCTGTGCTGCACTTCAGGAGAGAAGCCTGGGCCCAGGCTACAGGGGAGGAAAAGACAGACTTCTCTGATCCCCCGATTCTTCTCTGGCTCCCACAATAAAGTCCCTGTAGGCCCTGCCAGGGTCCGACTCTCAGCCCAGGAGCTCCCGAATATTAGCGCCCCCCTTCAGGCTGGCTGCAGTGCTGCCCCCAGGGAACCGTAGCCTGGAATGTTATTCAACTTTGTAACTTAGAGTGGACAAACCTTTGACACTCTCTTGCAGGGTGGACCGGGACATGCACTTGGGCACTGTGTCCCGGGGACCTCAGTATTTGCCACAATGGCAGGTGTCGTCTGCTCAGGGAGAGATGAAGAGTCACGGATGATTTGTAGCTTGATATGAGGGAGCTGAAATTCAGAAAAAGATACACCAGTATTGTGGTTAGAAGGCAATAATGTGAACTGGGTGCTTGACTAGATGAACTGATCAATCCTCTGCATCCCATATGGCCCCCAGCAGCGCCAGGGATAATACCTGAGCTTAGAGACTTGAGTAAGTCATGAGCATCTCTGCGTATGTGCCCTCTCTCTCCCCCCAAAATCTAAAGAACCAAAAATAGCCCCCGAAACACAATTTCATTGGCAAACCTCAGACACCTGCAAGCCCCCTTCCCCCATCCACCGCATGACCCGGGCTCTCACGGCAGACAATGAAGATGACCAACAACAGGTCTCCTGCCATTAGGTGGAGGGGCTGAAGCTCTGCCCCTCAAATCTGGAGATTCTACAGAAGCGAGCTTAGGGCCGATGGTTCAAAAATGGGACTGCTGGGAGGGTTGGGACGGCCAAGCCCCTGGCTGAGTCCCACATTCACCCACTGTTGCCCCATCCTGGAGCTGCATACGATCAGGGCCAAAGAGACACCCCAGAATCACGAACTCATAACTGTCACTCCTGAACCCTGAGACAGCCCCCACTGCACCCCCAAAGCTCGGCGTCCCCCTAAAAGCTCCATCACACCTCAGGATCCACCTGGATGTTGGTGAACAAGACAAAAATCAGCGCAAAAGCGCCCCCCAAGTTGGCTCAGCCCCTCAGCTCAGAGTATGGAAACGGGAAGGTGTGGGGTGCTCACAGGAGGTTTCTCTAGTCCTGCAACTAAATCCTTCTTCAGTGCCCCCTTCCAGGATGGGGCGCAAATTTTACTTGTCCTCTGCAAAGTGAGCAACAGCCCCAGTGTCTGTCAGGGATGGAAAATGAACCATGACATTTATGACATCACTTATGACATCACTTCCGTTTCCATTAGGTACCTCAAAGAGCCAGAGTCTAGGCACTGAGAACCTTTTTGTCACCCAGGTGAATCTGTGCTGCAAGGGGGATGGACTCGAATAAAGGAGTGGAGAGGCAAATGCTGAACTGGTCTGTCACACACTGGGGTGTTAGGGGTAAGGAGAAGTCCCCTGATCCTGCATTGTCAACGAACATCGAACCAATGATATCTAAACACAGAGTGTTACCCTGACTCCTGTCAAATGATCCCTGAGCTCAGAGACAAGAGTAAACACTGAGCACTGTAGGCTGTGGTGAAAAATATAACAAGAAAAAAAGCAAATTCTACCGAAGGGAGGAAAAATGATGTACAAAGACAAATTTGAGAGTGAAACACTAAAAGAGTCAAATTTCTGGTTCTTAAAAATCTCCTATTCTTAAAAAAATCTCCTATTCTTGGGGCTGGAGAGACAACACAGCGGGTAGTGTGTCTGCCTTGCACGCAACCAAACCGGGTTTGATTCCCAGCATCTCATATGGTCCCCTGAAAATTTCCAGGATTAACTCCTGAGTGCAAAGCCAGGAGTAATCCCTGTGCATTGCCTGGTGTGACCCAAAAAACAAAAAAATCCCCTATTTTTCATCTATCCCTGCGACAGAATTGCACAGTTTCTCCTGAATCCCTATTGTTCTTTCACCATTGTTTGTGCATATATATGTGTATATATAAGTGTGACTTTGTGTGATTTTTGTTTCGGGGCCACAACCAGCAGATTCAGGGCTTACTCCTAGCTCTACATGCAGGAATCAATCTGGGACAGACCATATGGGATGCAGGGGATAGAACCTGGGTCGACTGCTTGGATGGTTGTCCTTACAAACAAAGGCGATATTATGCTTTTGTAACTTCAGAGTTAATTGACTGCAGACAGTATTTACTCTTGGGCATTGTCATGTTTATGAGACTTAAGCCTTAGCTGCCCTTTGTTCTTAGAACCCCAAAAGAGACTGGATGGACCCAAGAGAGCTGTGAGCTACCCTTGCATTGAAAAGGGACAGGTAAGCACCATAACAAATTCCATTATGACACAAACATAAGATACTGAATAAGGATCCTGCTGTGGTTAGAAAGGACTAACCTGTACTGGGGAGTGTAGTCTGGGAGCTATAGGAAATATCCCCAATAGAGACACCCTATAAACTTCATAGATCTTTTACTGTGTCCATTCAAAATGAACATAAACAGTAAGTGTAAATTTAAGATGACTGTTTCAATGAATATTAATTAAGCAAAGAAAAAATATGTCCTTAGAGAAAATCCTGCCCTTGAGATGATCTCTCCTTGGAGTTAGATTTTTGGCTTAGAAGTTTCCCCTGAGGGAAGGGCTTTACATCCTTTGATTGTACAACCACATCTCTGCATATTTGCTACCCCTGACTATGTGGGATGGGCTGGAGAATAAAGACCGTGGGAGACGGGTGAGGAGAGGGAATGAGGAGGAGTGGGAGACTGGTATATGTACGCAGGAGAACGGAATAAAGAGCAACTCATCACTGTGAGTCCACAACGTAAAATGTGGGGGTGCGGTGAGGTGTTGGTGGCCCAGTGCTGCCTCCACAACTCCGGAACCCTTCCCAACAGAGACAGAGTGAAAGGAAGACAGAAAATCACAGCCTGATGGTAAAAGTTACCTGTTTATTGCAGAACAGCTACCATACTTAGAGAACATCTGAGAGGGCATGAGGTAAGGACATAGGAATGACTGATCATTTACGCAGATAAATATTTGGCAGAGAAAATTCTCATGGGGAGATTCACCCAAGGAGATACTCTGTCTCTTATCTTTTCCTCTAGTTGTAAAAGTTATCAACACTTGTAGTTGTTTGGATAAACACAGTAAGAGACAAAGATCCCAACACTTAGTTCTCTGGGCTTTGACAGCAATTAAGGATTTTTAATTTTTTTTTTGCTTTTTTGGGTCACACCCGGTGATATAAGGGGTTACTCCTGGCTCTGCACCCCTGGTGTTGCTCAGGGGACCATATGGGATGCTGGGAATCGAACCCGCCTGCACGGCAAACACCCTACCTGCTGTGCTATCTCTCCAGCCCCCAGAGCAAATAAGGCTTTTAACACTTACTTCTCTGGGCTCTGAGAGCAAGCATGGCTTTTACTGTAAATCCCAGACTAAGTCTTCAGGCCAGTTCAGCTTGTCCTTCTCCATAGGGGTACTGTCTCTAACACTGTCACAGTTTGCATCAAGAACACGTATACGTGCT
Organism: Sorex fumeus; assembly: GCF_029834395.1. Lineage (NCBI taxonomy): Eukaryota > Metazoa > Chordata > Mammalia > Eulipotyphla > Soricidae > Sorex > Sorex fumeus. Next base: position 591,338 of record NW_026606171.1, on the reverse strand, counting down.
TTCTAGAATGATCCATTTCGAAGCCAGGGTAGTTTTCCCATTTGCCCCGGGTCCATCCAAATCCCACGGCAGAACCTCCCTTTTGAGGTGTTGCAACTGAAGCCCGAGTCAAGTAATGATGACCAAGAAATTATGCCCAGTGGTAGATATACTTGAGTCCATCAACTCCCAAATATAAGCATTGATGGTCTTTCTGTGTTTAACCAAAGAACAGTGCTGTAGAGTAAAAACATAAATAATCTATACGGGAAAGAGGAAAGCAGGTACAAATACACAGCACCTCAACTACAAAGTAGTACAAATACAAAGTTGAGAATTACCAGAAAGTTATGGTTTATAAGTAATCAAGACTGACCTGGGGAACTGACACAACAGGAGGGAAAATACAAAGGAAATGTTAAAGATAAACTTTGACTAAATTAGGGATGTTAGCAAGGACATGATAAGCTTCACTGGGAAGAGGAAAAGGGGCAATTCATAGATGAAGCCTAAAACACCTTGGGTTAATATCCAGCAGATCACCAACACCCTGAACACTGTTTCCTTCTTCAATCCTCTGTCACCCTTCACTGGCCAGTGTGGTGAGACCAATCACAGCCACCAAGGGCACGCAGCACATGTCCAGACATTATTTGAACACAACTCTCAGTACTCAGTGTAATAGCTGTGTTTTCCCTGATCAGGGAGAGAGGAAGATTCGGGGTGCAATTTTCAAGTTTATTTTAGGATACAGATATTCTACGTTAGAAAAAAAAACAATGTGGAGTCAGAGATTGTAAGCTGGGAGGGGCGCTTCCCATGCTGACCCAGATGGATATTCGGCATCTCACATGACCCATAAAAAATTAAAAAAAAAATTCCAGAGTGCTGCTCCTGAAGTAAGCCCTGAGATTCCACATATGTGCCCAAAATACTAGCAAAAATAGACCCAAAGTAAATTTTCATTTGCAAATCGCAAGGACCCCTAGAACCACACACAAGTGACGGTCTGGAAATCAAGGCTACTAATGAATAGGAACCGAGGGCTACAGTGTCATTTGCCATTAGGGAGCTGCCCCGCTGCCCCTCAAAAATGAACAGTCCTTTTATAGTTTTGGATGCACCGCTGACGATATGAATGAGAAACTTGACTCTGCACTGAGGCACCTGTCCGGGTCAAGCTTGGAGGTCGATCTTGGATGGGCCAGATGCAAAGCAAACGCCCTAACCGCTGTGCTATTTCTCCGGTCCTCTAAGTGAATCTGCAGCTTCTACAGTAGTGAGGTCCGGTTCAAAGCATCCAGGACAGGGCCCAGCACATCCCCGAGCTGGGAAGATAGGGACGGCCCAACGCCCCCCCCCCCCACTCGGCCCAGCGCCCACCCGCCACTGCCCCACGGTGGAGCTGCAGGGGATCCCCAGAACCACGCACTCACGCCCATGACCCCTGCGCCCCGGCACAGCCCCCACTGCACTCACCAAAGCTCCGTGTCCCCCACAAAACCCTGGCAGGCTCAGGAACCACCGGGATATCAGTTGAAAAAGGAGCTTAAAAGTGTCCTTAGAGCTTCCTTGGCCCCACCCCTCAGTGCAGACACCGGGAGGCGCAGGGCGGGGAGCTCACGGGAGGTCACTGGTGTACTGCCATGAAAACGGCCTTCACAGACACCTTTCACACGGGACAGCCTCCTCTCCCTTCACCTGCGTAACAAACAGATGCCTGATCCAGAGTCTTGCACACAAATACCTAAATGCCATGCTGTGACGTCACTTCCGCTTCTGCAAGCATCCTTAAAGGGCCAGACACTGCAATGTGCATTTTCTTATGGACAAAAAAGTTTGAATAGTAAGTAAAGACCCTCCCACAGTAGTGACACTAATAGTGTTTCATTCCTGTATGAACTTTTCTATGCTCAGAAAGACCTGAGAAGAAATGAAAGGCCTTTCCACCTACCTCACATATAAGGGTTTTCTATGAAACAGAAATTATGAAAACTAAGACTTCACGAAGAAGCAACGGACTACCTACATTGCTCATTAGTATGTTATCTCTCCAGTGTGACTTTTTCTGTGCACTAAGGCTTGTGGTAGAAGCAAAGACTTCCACTCCATATATGCATATGGTTTCTTTCCAGTGTGACTTTTTCTGTGCATACTAAGATGTATAAGTCAGAGAAAGGCCACAGCACATTCCTTACATGCATACGGACTCTCCAGTATGAAATCTCCTGTGTATAAGGTATGAGGATCCAATGAAGGCCTTCCCACAGTCCTTACACTTAAACGGTTTCTCTCCTGTGTGGATGTTCACATAGTCCGACCGGGGTCACGCTGGACTCAAAAGTTTGTCCTCAGTGCTTAAATTTCTGGGGATTCTATCCATTATGGGTTGATATGGGAAAGTGATGGTACTGAGGACATGTGAAGAGTGATCTTCTGATCAACCTCAGAAGACATCCCACCTGTCTCAGCATCCCTGTGGGGATGAGGGCCAAATTGCTCACTTGAGCCTTTATCACAGTGTGCAGGATGAAACATTCCACCAGGATTGGCTACTGCCATGTAGAAGAACAGAGAAGGATTCCAAATATTAGTCTATGCCATGAGAGTTTTCTTGTCAATAGAAATGAAGCTCTGCAGGAAAGTAGCTGGTAGGGTACAGGACAATAAATTTCTTGGGGAAGTGATAAATCCAGATGGGGATGAAAGCAGTGACTCCGGATCCAACCCTGGGGATTCAGAGAGGAACTGGCATAGTAGAAACCCAGAGAGCTGCAGTCATGAAACAGGAGCAAAAGCTGGTAAGAACATCAGAGAGCAAGGTCCGGCCAATGCTCCACCCCTTGACAACATGCGAGCAGTGGACTCTCAGCTACAAAGAAAAACCCAGGAGGCAGTTTCAGAAACATGATCTCAAACTGAGAGTATCAGGCTAGTACAGTGCATTGCATGCAGTCAATCTAGTACAATGTTCATAATTCCAAATGGTCCCCTGAGCACCATCTGACTAATAGATGGAGGGAATTTTGCTCTATCCAATCATAAATGTTTCCTTTTTAACCTCTAATATTAGTAAAGTGACATGAGTGGGACCCAGGAATGTGACTGACTTTGTGAGTAATCACAGGTAAACGGAATGGTCTGCTGGGATGTGAAGAGCTTGGAACCTGACCCATATTCCCACTTATAAAAGATTTCATCAAGACGCCCCTTCCATCCTTTCAAATGACATTCTGGGCACAGTTACATGCATCTAAATTCTCCAATTGAGACCAGAGCAACTGTAGATCTGGGTAGGGTGTTGCTTGAACATGGCCAACCTAGGTTCAATCCCAAGGATCCTGTAAAGTCTCCCGGAGCACCATCAGAAATAATACCTGAGTGCAGAGCCAGGAGAAACAACTGAGGATCACCAGGTATTGTAGGATAATAGTGGTTTGCCCTTACTCCCTGCCCGGTGAGAGCTTATGTTTGTTGATTGCCCATAACCTTTCAATTACCTTTGTCTCCTGATAATACTTTGAATTGTAAAGATTGTCTTTCTCTTCTCCTTAATGTCTTTTGCATGGTTAGCTATTTCAGAGTAATTGCTTTTTGTATGGATACAGGAAGACAGTTACAAAGACAAGCCTGAGCTTGAGAGTTGATGGTCTCCAGATAATATTACCTCCTGGACATCTGCTCTTTTGACTGAAGCCTCAGTTGCCCTTACTTCCTCAACCCCAAAAGAAGGGTCCTATGAGGGGCTAGATGGACCCAGGGCAAGTGGTGAGCTAGCTACCCTGGCATCGAAATGGGCCTGGCCAAAGTACCATAATGATTATCTATAAGAGCCTGGTCATGGACAAATTCTGTCATGAATCAAAAAGTAATAACTAGACTTGGACACTGCTGGGATAAGTAGTGATTGATCCGGCCTGAGCACTGTAGTCTGAATCTGTGGTGAGAAGTCCCCAGGAGAGTCACCAACAAGCCTAAAAGTGTCTATTACTGTGTCCATACAGAATGGTAATCATTAGGAAGTAAAACGAAATATGTCAATTAAGTTGCTGGTCTAAGGAGAGGAGTAACACACCCTAAGGTCTGCTTTTCCTTCGTGGGCTGCAGGTGATGGGGACGTCTGGAAAACCATTTTTCATTGCGCTTCCCGTGGGGAGGCGTGGATTGTGGTCGTGTTGAGAAAAGAAAAAGAGCAGCTTCAGGGAGACAGGGGGAATGAAGGAGACTGAGAAAAGAAATGGTCCTCCTCCACCCTGATCCCCTATCTTCCAGTTTGTAGGCGTTACACCCACCAACTGCCCCCGGTGCTCTGTAATCCCATCAATGTCCAAGACCCAGAGACTATAAAACCCTGCTCCTGGAAGAGAACAGCACAGTCTCCTGACTCCGCATCTGGCTGTCCTACTGGGGCCTTTTGGAGGAGGGTGTGTTGAGTTTCCCTCCCCACCCTGAGCAGAGCCCCGGCAGCTGAAGATCTCAGGTTCGAGCCACAGCCATGCTTAAGACCACTCTCCACACATTCGGACGAGCCTCACGCATGAAGGAACCGGCAGAGGAACCCAGATGTGCAGGACCTGGGGCTTAGATCTCCAAGCTGCTCGTATTGGGACTGGGCCTCCTCCACCCAGATCTCCCATCTTCCAGTATGTAGGCATTACACCCACCAACCCGGTGCTATGTAATCCCATCAATGGCCAAGACCCAAAGACTATAAAACCGTGCTCTGGGAAGTGCACGGCCACACAAAATCTTATTATCTAGTCTTACTCTGGAAAAACTAGCAGGCTACCGGAAGTATTCTGCCCACACCGCAGAGTCTGGCAAACTCCCCGTGATGTATTAAATATGCCAAAAACCAGTAACCATGATAGTTCTCATTCTCCTGACCCGAAAGAGCCTCAAATGGGGCACTTCTTAAAATCTCAGGGATAGGAAGGAGACATTACTGGGGCCTGCGTGAGTCAATCGATGAACAACAGGATGACAATGATACAGTGAGAGAAGAAGAGACACAGAGTTAGAGGACACAGTTGCGACTTAGAGAGAAGGCTGAGAGCTGAGAGTAAGAGAGGCTGGGGAGATTGGAGAGGAGTCACAGACAGCATTGGAGAGCGAGTTAGAGAGAGGGTTGGATAGAGCTGGGATAGACAAGAGACTGAATAAAGTGCAACTAATCAGCAACCAGCCTGGTTCCCATTCTAATTTCATCAGTCCAAAGCAACAGCTGTCCTGGGTGGAGAAGTGGCTCGAGAGCACCAAATGTGGACAGTGAGAGAGAGCCACCAGGAGAGACCGGAAACATCTGTTAACATGTAAATCCTGTTCAAACCCGCACTTCTCATCAGGTCCCCCAGGCCCCCCTGGATTGACTCCTGAGTGCAGAGTCACGAGAAAGCCCAGAGCACTTCTGGCTGTGATCCGAAAACAAAAACACAAAAAAGTGAGCTGTGGGGGGCTGGAGCGATAGCACAGCGGGTAGGCTGTTTACCTTGGACACGACCAAAACCAGATTTGATTCCCAGCATCCCAAATGGTTCCCCAAGCACCGCCAGTAGTAATTCCTGAATGCATGAGCCAAGAATAACCCCTATGCATCGCTGGGGGGGTGATCCAAAAACCAAAAAAAAAGAAAGTGAATTGTGTTGTGAATCAGAAAAGAACACAACTTTCCAGACTTAGCAAAAGCATTTTGGAGTGATAGCACAGCGGTAGGGCGTTTGCCTTACAAGCGGCCAACATGGCCGACCCGAGTTCGATTCCTCCGCCCCTCTCAGAGAGCCCGGCAAGCTACCGAGAGCATTCGATTTGCCAGACACAGTAACAACAAAGTCTCCAATGGAGACGTTACTGGGCCCGCTCGAGCAAATCGACGATCAACGGGATGGCCTTTACCTTTACCTTTTACAGAGATAGCACAAACCCTGAATGGCTTGTCTGGCACATAGCTGACCAGGGTTCAATATCTATTACCTCACAGAGTGCCCAAACGTAGCATTATCAATGAGAACAGAGCCGGGGTAAACTCTAATCTCCGTTGGGTATCACTTCACTTATCACTTAACTTCCCGTTAGTCGTCGATTTGCTGGAGCGGGTGCCAGTAACGTCTCCATTTGTCCCTGTCGCGTGCTATTGTAGCCCAATGGCATCTGTTCGCTCCGGGAACATGAAGGGCCTCAAACCGATCATTCATGATCTTGACGAAGAAGTCTGACCATCTGGTAGGTGGGCGGCCACGCGGTCTCTTGACATCCCGTGGAATCCAATCAGTAACAGCTCTAGTCCAATGGTCGTCTTTAAATCTCATTACGTGACCAGCCCATCTGATTTTCGACACCTTGGCAAATGAGACAGCATCCCTGATCCTTGATCGTCGACGGATGTCAGAACTCCGGATTCCTTCTTTCATTTGAGTGAAACGTGATATTCCAAGCATAGCTCTTTCTATTCTTCTTTGGGAGACCTGAATGGCGTTCTCATCTTGTTTGCGTAGGGCCCAGGTCTCTGAGGCATATGTTAATGCAGGAAGAACAGTGGAAACAAAGAGATGTGCCCGGAGCCGGAGGTTCTTAGTCCTCTTAGCTATTTCTTCGACGTACTTGAAGGCGTTCCAAGCCGCTCTCTTCCTCCTGCGCAGCTCGGGTGCCAGGTCATTTGTCATGTTGATCTCTCGACCTAGGTAGACATAGCTGTTGCATTCGGAGATGGTCGTTCCATTGAGAGCGAATGGGGCGTCAGGAACAAGGCTGTTTCTCATAAACATTGTCTTCGTAAGATTCAGCTGTAGTCCTACCTTTCCACACTCACGGTCAAAATCGGCCAGCATTTGTGCCGCTTGGCTGATGTTTGGTGTTATTAAAACAATGTCATCAGCAAAGCGGAGGTGGTGTAATTGCCAACCATCTATCTTCACTCCCATTCCTTCCCATTCCAGTCGTCGCATGATGTTCTCGAGGGTGGCACTGAAGAGTTTCGGTGAAATGGTATCACCCTGCCGCACCCCTCTCTTGACATCAACGATCACTTCTTTGTAGAATGGTGAGATCCTGGTAGTGAATCCGCAATACAGCTCACGGAGGATCCTGATGTATTGGGCTTGAATGCCCTGATTGGCTAGGGCGTCAATGACCACTTCCGTCTCAACAGAATCAAAGGCCTTCTTTAAATCAATGAACGTTAAGCAGAGCGGCATCTTGAACTCCCGAGAAACCTCAATGAGCTTGGTTATCATGTGGATATGGTCGATGGTGCTGAATCCTTTGCAGAACCCTGCTTGCTCGCATGGTTTTCCTTCATCTAATGTTCTGCCAATCCTATTCAGGATGACTTGAGTGAACAACTTGTAGATGACAGACAATAGGCAGATCGGGCGATAGTTGCCAATGTCATGGATGTCTCCCTTCTTGAACAGTAGTACGGTCCTGCTGGTTTTCCATTGGGACGGAACCTTGCATTCAGACAGGTAGCGAGTGAAGAGCCAAGCCAGTGTATTGATGAGTACTGACGGCAGGTTCTTCAGGTGTTCAGGTGTGACCTTGTCTGGGCCGGGTGCTGTTTGTTTCTTTACCGACGAAATGGCGTGTCGGATTTCGGAGGGGAGAACGTTGGGAACAACATACCCATCCTGTGGAATTTGGTATGTTGGCAAGTGGACATGGCTATCGAAGAGATTTGAGTAGAAGTCATGGATGATCTTCTCCATTGCCGTTCTGGAGGATGTGATGGATCCATCAGGATGTCGGAGGGCAGTCATCTTGGTCTTATAGTTGGCGAAGGACAGGCGGGCCTTACAAATACTTTTCCCGGCTTCTGCCGCATCTACCAGTACTTCTGCTCTTCTCTCTTTGAGGTCTTCCTTGATCGCATCTCTGCACTGCTTTGCAAGCTCGGACATTAGCTTGCGGTTGCCTGAGGCATGCGCCAAACCACGCTGGCGAATTAGCTCAAGAGTTTTCGAAGATAGGCGACTTTTTGTGGCTATCTCTCTCTTGGCGTTCCTCGCACATTCATGGAGGTGCTGAACCAGTCGATCGTATTCCTCGTCAATGTTGTCAACAATGGCATCTTCCCATGTTGCCGCAATAGTACCAAAGAGTTCCCAGTTGGTGGTCATTCTGGGAGTTCTCTTTTTGAACTTTGCAGCCCTTTCTCCCCGCTCTGTGAAGTAGAATTTTGCACGAAGGAGACTGTGGTCCGATCCCGTTCGAAATTTTGGGACAACAGTGACATCAGTCAGGCAAAACCGTCGATTGAATATGATGTGGTCTATTTCGTTGTGGAATAGACCAAAAATAAAAAGGTAAAAAGGTAAAGGCCCTCCCGTTGATCGTCGATTTGCTCGACCGGGCCCAGTAACGTCTCCATTGGAGACTTTGTTGTTACTGTGTTTGGCATATCGAATACTCTCGGTAGCTTGCCAGGCTCTCCGAGAGGGGCGGAGGAATCGAACTCGGGTTGGCCATGTTGGCTGCTTGTAAGGCGAACGCCCTACCGCTGTGCTATCACTCCAGCCAAAATAAAATCAACGAAAAAAAAATCAATAAATTTAGGTGCCAGAACTATAGTTTGGTAGGGTACTGGCCTTGTACACGGCTGACCTCTATACTCCGGCACCACACTGAGTACCGTTTGGTACCTTTTGGCAGCAACCACAGGGTATGGCCATATATATATATATATATATATATATATATATATATATATATGTGTGTGTGTGTATGTGTGTGTATATCTATATCTATATACCTATATATATATATGTAATTTGTTACTCCTATGGATACGTGATGTTATAAAAGAAAAAGAGGATGAAAAATTATACTTGGAGTCAGAGTGATAGTACAGTTGGCAGGGCATATGTTTGGTCCCCGGCATCACATACAGTCCCCCAAGCACTGCCAGGAGTGATTCCTGCATGCCAAGCCAGAAATAACACCTGAGCATTACTGCTGTGTCCCAAAAATAAAAAAGAGAAAAAAAAAAGAAAAGAAAAATTAAATTTAGCCCAAACGAGATTTTAAAGTCCATAATTTTGCTCAGAGCCTCCAACTCCTTCATTTTCCCCTAACAGCCATCTGTTGAAAGGGCTCAAGAAATTTCACGTGTATGAAACTTCAATGAAGGTATAAACAGGAGAGAGCACACCAGACTGAAGCAGATGCCAGCCACCTGGAAGCCCAGGGGGCCTTCCCTGGTATCCCGTGTCCACTAGTCCCCTGAGCTCAGAGCAGGGCACAGACCTCAAGTACTACCACGTGGCCCCAAATCTCACCTCATCTGCTCCCCAAGTAGTGAGATACACCCAGGAGAGGAGCTCAGAGGGCTGAGCACCTGATTTACCTTTGGGGGACATGGCATGGCTCCCCCTGCATCTCAGACACACAGACACAAGAGGGGGAGAGTCTCTGACTATCTCCAAGTTTGCAGCAAATGGAGCGGGGGGGGGAGAGGGAAAGACAGGAGAAACACTCCAACCCCCGAAAGATGCTCAAAGAATGCTCATGTGTCAAGAAATATTCTGGAGTGGGAGGGTTGGAGTCACACCTACTGATGCTCAGGGGACAATATTACCTAGTGATGTTGTGGCAGGGATAACTCTGGTCACCGCTAGAAAGACAAACGCCCTCCTGGCTGTACTACTGCACCAGCCCCTAAGAGTGAGACATTTACATCCTATTGCAGCTGGTCTGTGGAAAACCCCTTTCTGCAAGTACGCACTTAAACAGCAGGGTACACACCTGGTATTGAGAGATGGACAGTGGAGATGCTTGAATCTGGACAGGTTAGGCAGAAATTCTTTTTTCTGAGGAAATGTAATCACATAGGGTTAGCACAGCTAATAAGTTGATAGGGTGCTTTTCTTTCAAGCAGCTAAGCCAGGGTCAATATGCAACAGGACATAGGCTCACCCACTCCAGCACTGCTAAAAATGATACATGAACTCAGAAACAAGAGTAACCCCTGAGCATTGAGTGCTGCTTTGTTCAAAAAAGTACACTAAATTAAATAATGAAGACATTTCTGGGGCCGGAACGATGGTACAGCAGGTAGGCAGTTTGCCTTCCCTGCGGCCAAACCGGGTACGATTCCGAAATTCCATATGCTCCCCCAGCACTGCCAGGAGTGATTCTTGAATGCAAAGCCTGAGTAAACCCTGAGCATCGCTGGGTGTGACCCTAAAAATCCAAAAAAAAGAGAAATTTCTGTGCAAAGAGACTGGAGACACAGTATAGCAGGTGAGGTGCTTGGCTTGCACTCGGCCAATCCAAGTTTGAATCCTGGCCTTGCATAGGGTGCCCTGAGTCCAGCCAGGAGTGATACCTAAGTGCAAAGGCAGGAGAAGTAACTGGGTCTTGCCGTTGTACTTCCTACAGACTGAATAATTAATTCATTTAAATGAATAAAGGTGTGTTGGCCAATAGTGATCCTAAATTGCATTATTAGAGGGTTTAGGGCACACTCTGGAAGTGCCCAAGCTACTTTCTGCTAAGATTGCATATTTGGTTGCAAGACCCATTTTAGAACCACTCTGATGCACCCCTCCAGACCACAACCTGAGTTGGCTTAAAGCTCCACACCTTGGGGCCTGAGTGACAGCATAGACAAATGAGCATTTCTTTTGAAGGTGGCCAACCTGGGTTTAATTCTGGGCATCCCTTATGGTTCCGAGCACCACTAGGAGTGCTTGCTGGATTTAGAGCCAGGAGTAACCATAATGCCTCGCTGGGTGTGACCGCAAATGCAAAATAAATCAAAAGGAAAGAGAAGCTCCCCACGTCCCTGAACTCCCAAAACCCACTGAATGTACAAGAACCAGTGAAAATCAAAGGCTTTGCCAAATGCTTTTGAGCCCCAAGCACATAAAGAATATGCTGCGCCCCTCCCCCCATCCAGCCTTGCCACCCGCCAAGAACGACAGGAAAGAGGGGAGGGTGTTTTTTCCTTCAGGCTGCTGACCCAGATATGGGGTACCCTGAGCAACCCCAGGCGTGACCCCTGAACACTTCCAGGTGGGGCTCAACACCCCCCCCCACCAGGAAAAAGAATGCGCCCCCAGGTCCCTTTGATGAGAGAATCCCATTCTTTTGCCCTAATGCACAATCAGCCTAAGGAAGGACAGGGGGTCAGTAACGGGATGTCCTGGGGACACTGCTGGGATGAGCCACCCACCCCTGTACCTGACCAGGTGCTGGAGTCACCCCGAAACTAAGATAATGCTTAGCTGCCCTCACCCGCCCCATCAGATGTGGGGGAGACTGAGGCTCCCTCTAGCTCTGACACTTCCTGCTTTGTGCGGGTCCTGAGCAATGGGTCAGCAGGGAGGACGCTGGCCCCGCATCCCGACACCCCAAAGGGTCCTCGGATCCCCACGGAGGGAGTCCTGAGCTCCACTGGGTAAGGGTCTAAAACACATTAAAAAAAATTTAAAAAAAATTTTTTTTCTCTTGTTCATTCGGTTATTGTCCTTGTTTCTGGAACTTTCAGAACGACCTTCGTGCTTCAAATTCGTTTTTCTCCTTGACCACCTGCTTCCTCTACCCACCCACCTTTTTTGGGGTGATTGGGGGGGCTTTGCTCAGGGGTTACTCCGGGCTCTGGGCTCACTCCAGGCTGGTGCCGGGACGCTGTGGGTTGCCGGGATCGAACCAGGCCGACCGCGTTCCCCCCTTACGCATCTTTCTAAGTAAGTAATCCTCAGTAACAACAACCCTGTTTCCCCCAAAATAAATTTTTAAACAAGATAAAGCTCTCGGCAGGAGAGCTCGGTGCCTTCCGGGTGAGGGGCCGCCACCCGGGGCCACCACCACGGAGCGACCCCACCACCCACAAGGCGGAGACCCGGAGGTTTAGGCGCTCAGAGCGACCACTTGGCGGCTGGCGAGGAAACTGACCTTCCGGGACCCCCCACAGGCCTCCCCTGGGTGCCCCCTCACCCACTCCTCACCTTCCGCAACCACACCACGAGACCCAGCGGGCCGTGAACACCAAGGCCGCGGATGAAAGACCCGGATTTGTGACGTCACCTGCACGTTTGCCCAGAGCCTTAAAGGGCCAGGCTTCAAATATTCCTGACCAGGTAATTCCCTGCTCAGAAAGGTTCATTTTTCCTCGTTTCCGGGATAGGATCAGGTGATCCAGACATCAGGGGTTCGCCAGGTTTGGGATAGATGGGAGAGAGATGAGCTGAACAGATAACATGTCCAGCAGAGAGTCTTTGTATTAACAAAGGAAATAAAATTCACAAACATACTTTGCAAACAGCCACCAAGACAATCTCTCTGAGTCCCGACGTTCATTTATTTATTCATTTACAACCCTCAGCCACATGCTAGAAATAGGTCCCCAAGATTCTTTCTGGCAGGTGCCAATGGCTTCAACAAGGTCTCTCACCATTGGGGGCTGAGGAGCTGCCCCTCAAAGTGATCTGGCAGTTTTAGACACACATGTCTACACCGAAAGTTGCGGGACAGGGCTGGCACAACCCCTGGTTGAGAAGGTTGGGATGGTCAAGACTTCTGCCATCAGCAGGTCCGGCATCCTCAAGAACCACAGCCCCCATAATCAGCTCTGCATCCTGGCCATGCTGCCCCATCACAGAGCTGGAAGTGAAGATGCCCCCAAGGATAATGCACTCACACCCGAGACCCCTGTGCCATGCTAAAATCCCTCAGAGAACCTAGCAAAGCTCTATATCCTCCTAAAGCCTCTGGAGCAAGGCAGACACCAGGAACCCACTGGATATGGATGGGGGGGTGAAAAACAACCACAAAAGTGCCCCAAAAGCTGGCACAATCCCGTTGGTCACATTACAGGCACTGGAGGTGAGAGATCCTCATGTCCTGCCACTAATTGGCCTTCAGTGTCCCCTTTGAACTGAAGTATCACTTTGTCCTTTAAATGCGTGCCTGGAGGAGGCCTGATCCACTTGACATCATTAGGAAGCAAAGGCGCACATGGAAGACTCCCGTCTGTGACATCATCCATTTCACCAAGGAGCCTTAACATGCCAGGTTCCAAGTGCAGACAGACCATTATGGCAGCCCAGGTGAACCAGTGCAAGGGGTATGAGCTCAAATAAAAGAGGAGAGGCAAGTGCTGGAGGGGCTGGTCACAGAGTTCAGGTCAGTGAGTTAAGGTGGAGTTCCTTAACTGGTCAAACATAGAACCAATGCTCCCCAATACATCCATCATAAAAACAAAAGCAGGTTGATTCAAAGTGAGACAGGCAAGTAGGTTGTGAATGGGTCCTGGGACAATGAGTTTCTCTGGGAAGTCATTAATCAAGTTGGGTGCAGTGTCTCTGAAGCCAGCCATGAAGGTGCAGAGAAACTGGCCTGGCAGCAACCCAGACAGCTGGAGAGACACTGGACAGAAGCAAAGGCTGGGAAGAAAATCAGAGAGCACTGTACAGTGAACACTCTATCCCTTGAAAACACGCTATATAAGAACCTACAAGGAAACCCGAGGACACAGCTCTAGAAACACATTTCCAACCAAGAGTATGGGGAAAGAGGTTAGTACTGTGGCTTAATGCTTGTGTTAAACATGGTTTTCCTGAGTTCTATTCCTGGCATCCAAAACAACACAGACTCCTAAGAACTGCCAAGTATGGCATGAATTTCATAAAACATACTTCCATAAATAAATCCATGCATGGACCTACCCTAAGAATGTAGGAATGTAGGAGCTAATGGGCACCAAAGCGTACTAAATTATTTTGTAGACTTGTTCTTTGGGGCAGACCAAAAACGGTTCTAATGATACTGGTGGCTAGTAGGGTTGACATTTTACCACTTGCAAATGCAACGTTTTGTCGTCATTTCTCCTAATATAATTGAAATGAGCAGACTAAAATCCAGTAATGTGACCACCCTTTAAAGTTAGTCATCAGTTTGGGCATTCTGCCAGGTTCCCATCATTTATAAAATATTTTGATAAAGGGGCCTGTTCCATCCTTTCATAGAACGATCAGAAATATTTCTGTGCACAGTCAAGTCCATTTTAACTATCTCTAATCCACCCTATTACAGAATAATGACAGGGCCATTATCCTAATCTTTTCAGAAATATTTATCCTCAATGTTAAGGGAAATCTAATAAAAATCTGAATACAACAGTACAGTGCAGAGCTGATACAGCGGGAAGGTGCTTGATGGCTGACTGATCCGGATCCTAAGTCCAGATCCCCATAAGGATATCTGTGTCCTCCCTCGCAGGTATGGATGATCTCAGACCCAAGAGTACGGCCTGAGCAAAAATGTGACTCCTCAAAACATAACAGAGGAAGGGCTGAAGTGTGGAGGTTTACATCTTTTTCCATTCCAACGGATTCACTGCAACATCCTGGTTGATCTCTATCATAAACCCCCCAACCGTGGTCTCTGCCTCAAACCAGAGTCCAAGCAAAAATGAGACACTGGGGCTTGAGTGATAGCACAGAGGGTAGGGCGTTCACATTGCATGCAGCCAAACCGGGTTCAATTTCCAGCATTCCATAGTGTCCCCCAAGAACAGCCAGGAGTAATCCCTGAGTGCAGAGCCAGGAGTAACCCCTGTGCATCTCTGGGTTTGACCAAAAAACAAAAGAAAACAAAAAGAGTGACACTGATAATTGTGATCAAGGGGTGGATTTGTACCCATTTACTTAGTTCCTATTTAATGTTTTCACCTGGATTCCATCATCATGACCCATTAATTAGAGGGAAGAGAGCAATAGCATAGCGGGTAGGGAGTGTTCCTTGCATGCGGCCGACCCAGGTTCGATTCCCAGTATCCCATATGGTCCACCGAGCACAGCCAGGAGTGATTCCTGAGTGCAAAGCCAGAGTAACCCCTAAGCATCTCTGGGTGTGACTCCTCCCCCCAAAAAAGAAAAAAGGACCCATTTTTTACAGGTTAACATACACATCAAATCCAAGTGCTGGGACACTGGCATAGGAAATAGCAATCATTACTATTATTATTATGGTTTGCTATATAAGGTAACTCAGGAGGTTAATTCAGGTTCACCAGGAACTCAGGTCTTAGTAGGCATATGAAAATACACAGTGGCAAGAACTCTTAAGAGTGTACAGAATGGGAAGGTATTTGTGTTTCCCTGAATTGCAATCATCACCAATTCCCTTTCCCTCAAAGTACTGAAACCACCAGTTTAATTTGAACTTGAGAACTGTAACATAAAGAATTAACTAGGAGTGTATATTTAAGACACCAAAAGGTTGAAGCAGAGTGTTTGCCACAAGATCCCCCAAGCACCACACTTCCAGAGTAATTCCTGAGTGCATATTCAGGAGAAACCCCTGAGCATCACCCAGGTGGGACACAAAAATGAAAAAAAAAAAGGTCAAAGGGCAAGCCGTGTAGAACCCAGAGATAATGGAGGCCTTGTTTATCCCACCCAAGGCCTGGAGAAGATTGAATGATGCATTCAAGGTAAACTGAAATTCAGATTTTAGGGACTGGTGGGTGTTTGTCTTGCAGGGGATGACCTGGATATGATCCCTTCCCCTCCTGGGACCACCTGGAGTGATTCTGCCTGTGGAGCCAGAAGTAACTCCTGGGCATTTCCGGTTGTGCCTTACCCCCCACCCCTACAAAAAAGTACTTGTTTTGTGTATTGAACAGAAAGCGCTATGTCAGGGGGATCAGGATTATAAATGCCAGATGTGAGCGATTTTACTGATCCCAGTGATCAAGGCTTTCTCTGCCTGTAGATGTTTTTTTCTGGGTTCACCTCCAGTATCACATGGCCCCCGGTACCACAGGGAGTAATCAGCTACCTGGGCAGCACTGGGAGCCTTAGGATTTGCATCTTTGGGGAGGGAAACACAGTCGGCAGTGCTCAGGGCTTATTTATTCTAGCCTTTGCACTCAGGAGTCACTCCTTTGGGGCAAGGGTTGAGGTTTTCTAAAGTCCTAACGTCCAGCACCTCCTAATGGTTTGGAGGGAATTGATGTAGGCATGCAGGCAGATAGGTAAGGTTCCCCCTCCCAAGGAAAAGGCAGTAAATTTCCTGGGAATAGCTCTGAAGTTGTGAAAGCCAACCTTGTAGAAAACAGGAACTAAGGCCTGATCACGCCCTCACCTATGGCCAGCAACAGACCCAGAGAAGTTCCTGTGAAACAAAAGGCCAGGAAAGGAATTTCAAAGATCATCATCACTCCCAACCTGCCTAGGCAACCTCCTTAGCAACGGGACTTTGACCTAAGTAAAAGCCTAGATTGGATTTCCTTCTGTTCGAGGGAGACCACTCATTGGCTTTCCCACACATTTGCAGGAACAGGGCAAGTGGAGGGTCCCCGAGTGTGGGAACCAAAGTCGGACTCCAGAAGGATGTGGAGCGCCCCACTACTGTTTCTGACCCCATCCCCCAAATTATATAGTCAGATCAGTAGGTGTAGACCAGGTGGGGTGGGATGGGGGTTGGGGGATGACCCCAGACCTCAATGGGGGAGCACCCCAATGGTGCTGTTTCATTCTCAAGGGGTCCGTGTGTCAAGAGGAGGCCACCTCTGGTGGATTCAACTCTCTTACACCTGAAAAGGGCTGGAGGGGATGAGAGAGTCCAGCATCTTCCGGCCCTGCCTGCGTCTGACTGGGCCTTGGGTCAGAGAATAAACTGGGGATCTGTGTCCGGGTGTCCCTGCTGCCTGGGGCTTGCCCCACTCACTCTATGTGTGGAGGCACACCCAGTGGGCAGTGCTTCAGAGCCAGCTACCCGAGCGTGAACAGGGTGACACAGGAGAGGCTTGCCTTCCCGCAGTATGATGTGTCCAACCAACTCAGTTCTAAAGGTCTCCAGACCCCATGTCCACGTATCACAGCACCCCGCATTGCTGAGGGTGCCATCTTCCGTCCTGAGTTTTGAGGTTCCTATACACATGAGAATTCCCATGTCTTCTGTTCTCCATGGAGAAGGGTGGCAGAGGCCAGATTCAACTCCAACATCTCCAGATGTCTGGGGTGAAGGTAACAGCCATCTGAGGAACTAGGGTGTGTTAAGAAGAATTTTAATTAACACAGAAATATTGAGCCTAAGACTGGGCAATCTCCTTCCCTAGAAAATCTAAATACATCACTTCTTCCAGGGAATTTTTTTTTTGCTTTTTGGGTAATACCCAGCAATGCTCATGCGTTACTCCTGGCTCTGCACTCAGAAATTACTCCTGGTGGTACTTGGGGGACCATACGGGATGCCGGAGATTGGACACAAGTTGGCTGTATGCAAGGCAAACATCCCACCAGCTATACTGTAGCTCTGGCTCTGAGGGTTTTTTTTGGGGGGGAACTGTTTTGGTGTATGCCCACAGGGTTCTGGGAAACATTGAGTACCTGGGATTGAATCTGGTTGGTTACAAGCAGGGTGAGATTATTTTGTCGTTCACTTTGAACAAGAAAAGTTATGAGCCCTCTTTGCTCTGTCTGTGGCCCAGCTCTTTGGAAAGGTCTCTAGTAATAGTCAACCCCACATGCCATCACCCACTTTCTGAGGATGCCCCAACACTCTTCTACAAAGAAAAGGGGTCAAGGATACAGCATGATACAGCTCAAAACCCACCAAGTTAGAGTGGGGGAATCTGCCATCACGGGACTGAGGCTGATTTGGTTTATTCATGGTTTGGAGGCCCAATACCAGCAATGCTCAGGGTTACTCCTGGCTCTGCACTCAGGAATCACTCCGACATGATGGTGGGGTTGTATGGAGAGCCAAAGAAAGAATCTTCTTGGGGGTCGAGTGGGTTGCTCCCGCTTTGTCTCTGGACCACGAGGGGTGCAGAGGATTGAACTGACGTGGAAAGTGTAAGGCAAAGTCATTTATTTTCATTTTTGTTCTCTTCACTGAGCTAGAAACCTTCTGAAGCCACTTTGCTATGTCTGTGACCAAGCCATTGAGAAATATTTTGTTATGGGCAACCCACACCCCAGCACCCCACATTCTGAGGGAGTCCAAACCTCTACTACAAGGAAGAGGCAGCATGGATACAGCAAGATACAGCCCAGAAACCCCACGATGGAGTGAGGGAATCCCCCAATAAGGGGCTGGGGCTGTTTTGGTTGTATTTGGTTTGTTCATAGTTTGGGGGACACAAATCCAGCAACAACAGAGGTTCTCCTGATGTTGCATTCAGGAATCCGGCATGATGGTGGGGCTGTATGGAGAGGGAGAGAACGGAACGGGGCCTGTGACTGCAAGCCAAGAGCACTAACCGCTCTGCTCCTGCTGCAGCGACCCAAGTGGCTTGCTTGATCCTTAATGACCCTATTCCTAACATTGAAGCAAAGAAATGGGCTGGAAATCTAAAGCGTGGGAAAGCTGGGCCGCGGCAGTTCTGGTGATACACCACGAGATGGCGCTGTGAGTGTTTCTGTCCCTCTCTGGGATCGTTTCTTTGTTATTTATTTATTTATTTATTTTTTATTAGTGAAACATCATGAGGTACAGTTGTAGACTTACAAATTTTTGTGCTTGGGTTTCAGTTATACAATTATCGAGTACCCTTCCCTCCACCACCACTGATCCCAGTTAGTCCCTCCCATTTCCATCCCCCCATCCCACACTGCCTCCGTGGCCAGGCATTCCCTTTTGTTCTCTCTCTCCTTTTGAGGGCTGTAGTTTGCAAATGAGGCATTGAGTGGCAATCATGTTCGGTCTATAGTTAACTTTCAGCATGCATCTCCCATCCTGAGAGGATCCTCCTAGCACCCTTTATTTGGTGCTCCCTTCTCTATCTGAGCTGCCTTTTCCCTAGCATGTGCGGCTGGCCTCCATGCGATGGAGTAAACCTCCTGGCACTT
Organism: Sorex fumeus; assembly: GCF_029834395.1. Lineage (NCBI taxonomy): Eukaryota > Metazoa > Chordata > Mammalia > Eulipotyphla > Soricidae > Sorex > Sorex fumeus. Next base: position 572,565 of record NW_026606171.1, on the reverse strand, counting down.
GTCTCGGCTATTCTTGGGTGTTAATCTTTCTTGTTTGTTCCTTTTTGGTTGTGGCCACACCCGGATATGATCAGGGCCTTCTCCTGACTCTGCACTCAGGAATCACTATGGACATGACTGAAGAACTGTAGGGGAATTCTATGACTATACCCTGGTGCTTTAGATGCAAAGCAAAAGCCCTATCCACTCTGCTCCTGTTGCAGCGGCCCAAGCTGTGTGCTGGATCCTTAATGACCCCATACTTAACATTTAAGCAAAGAGAAGGGCTGAAAATCTTAAATATGGGAAAATTTGGACCGCGGAAGTTATGCTGAAACGCCATGAGATGGAGCTGTGAGCGATTCCGTCCCTCTCCAGGCCCATTTCTCTAAGAATTTTCCACCCTAAGGTGCTTCTGAGTTAAGTACGGGGTACTTAAATATCAAACACAGAGCTTCAAAGGGGCAGTGGTAGGAGAGCCTTGAGGGTACGATTCTCTCACATGGGTGACCACCATTCGATTCCAGCCTTCAGATCTTGTGGGATACATGGCTGAATCAACTCGGGGGTTGAGTGGGATGCTCCATCTTTGCCTCTAGACCAAGTGGGGTGCAGAGGATTGAACCTGATGTGGACAGAGCAAGGCAAAGTTGCAAGGCTGGAGCGATAGCACAGCGGGTAGGGCATTTGCCTTGCATGTGGCCGACATGGCCACCTGGGTTCGATTCCTCCACCCTCTCGGCAAGCTAACAAGAGTATTTTTGCCCACACGGCAAAGCCTGTCAAGCTACCCGTGATGTATTTGATATGCCAAACACAGTAACAAGTCTCAAAATGTTACCCGGCCCCCCTTGAGCAAATCAATGAACAATGGGAGGACAGTGACTGTGACACTCTGAGCTAAAAAACATCTGAAGCCACTTTGTTATGTCTGTGACCAAACCATTTAGAAATATTTCCTATTATGGGCAACCCACACCTCATCACCCTACGTTCTGAGTGTACCCAACCCTCTTCTACAAGGAAGAGGCAGCATGGATACAGCAAGATACAGCTCAGAAACACCCACGTTGGGGTGAGATAATCCTTCAATAAGGGACTGAGGCTGTTTTGGTTTTATTTGGTTTGTTCATGGTTTGGGGGCCACAAATCCAGCAACGCGCAGAGGTTCTCCTGGCTCTGCCCTCAAGAAGCACTCAGGCATGATCATGGGACTGTATGGAGAGCCAAACAGTGTGAGAGCTTTCTTTTACTTGGGTAACCTGGGTTCTATTCCAGTCTTCATATCTTGTGGAGTACATAACTGGAACATAACTGGACTCACTATAAACAGTGCTCCTCTCCCACAGTCCAGGGGCTTCTCCCCTGGGCAGTTTGTGTCCATGGACTGAGCAGAACTGTCTCTGAGTAGCTTGTCTCAGGGGAGCGCTTGTTTGCAGCGTGGGTGCTCACTTCCTACTGGTAACACACAGAAGACATCCCACCTGTCTTGGCATCCTCATGGGGCTGAGGGCATAACTGCTCACTCGAGATTTTGTCACATTGTGCATGACCAGAAGAATTCCACCTGGGCTGCTGTTACCTGAAGAACAGCAGATAAGACTTCCAAATACTGTGCTGTGCCTGATAGTCTTCTCGTCAACAAAATTCTAGACCTGCAGGTAGGTTTCTAACATTTACCAAACTTGGTTGCAATTCTAACACGTGGATGGATTTTCCAGGCAATGACCTAATGTTTCAGCAAGATGGACAAGCAAAATAGACCTACGGAAGGTCACATAGCTGTGTATTTTTTCCAACTCAAAGAACAGACACAGTAAGTGGAAATAACTCCCTCTGCAGAAAATTGAAGCACCAGTTTAAAGTGAAAATAAAAGGGGCCCGAGACTGGGTTTGGTACTAGCTTAGTGTGGAGCTTAGTGGGATAGCTTAGTGGGATACACGTGCGAAGGCAATGATGCATCCCCACATAGCCAAGACAGACCTTTGAAAATATCTCACCTGCAGAAGATTCCTCTCGAGGATCAATGAGTTTTCTGTTATCTTGTTTTATTTACTTAGATGGGGAGAGGCTCACACCATCATTGCTCCAGGATTCCTGCTGCTGGGACTCTTGGGGCCGAGAGCGATAATCACGAAAAAACCGCCTTTATTCGAACAATCTTGAACTTATTCGACAACGTGGGTGGGCACATGCCTCAGGAAACAGCAAGCAGACTTCCAAGCGCGCAAAACAATGCAGAGAAGCCATCAAGGATGACCTCAAAGACAGGAGAACAGCGATGCTGGTAGATGCGGCAGAAGCCATGAAAAGCCTTCGTAATGCCCACCTGTCCATCACCAACTACAAGACGGATGGATCTATCACATTTTCCAGAAGGGCAATGGAAAGAAGATTCCACTCTTCTTCCTGCATTGACATATGTCTTAGAGACCTGGGCCCTACAAAAACAGGATGAGAACGCTACTCAGGTCTTTCAAAGAGGAATTGAAAGAGCTATGCTTGGAATATCACGCATCACTACTGATGGATCTATCACATCTTCCAGAAGGGCAATGGAGAAGATTATTCATGACTTCTACTCAGATCTCTTTAATAGCCATGTCCACTTTCCCACATACCACATTCTGCACGATTGACATATTATTCCCAATATTATTCCCAATGTTCTCCCCTCAGGGCTGGAGCGATAGCACAGCGGGTAGGGCATTCGCCTTACACGCGGCCAACATGGCCGACCCGAGTTCGATTCCTCCGCCCCTCTCGGAGAGCCCGGCAAGCTACCGAGAGTATTTGATATGCCAGACACAGTAACAGCAAATTCTCCAATGGAGACGTTACTGGGCCCGCTCGAGCAAATCGATGATCAACGGGAGGGCCTTTACCTTTACCTTTTCCTGTTCTCCCCTCCAAAATTCAACATGCCATCTCTTCGGTAAAGAAACAAAGAGCAGCTGGTCCAGACAAGATCAGACCTGAGCACCTGAAGAACTTACCATCAGTACTCATCAATACACTGCCTCGGATCTTCACACGCTACCTGTCTGAATGCAAGGTTCCATCCCAATGGAAAACCAGCAAGACTGTACTACTATACAAGAAGGGAGACATTTATGACATTGGCAACTATTGCCCAAAGTGCCTATTGTCTGTCATCTGCAAACTGTTCACTCGAGTCATCTTGAATAGGATTAGCAGAACACTAGATGAAGAACAACCATGTGAACAAGCCGGGTTCCCAAAAAGGATTCAGTGCCATCTACAATATCCACACGATTACTAAGCTCATTGAGGTTTCTCAGGGGTTCAAGATGCCACTCTGTCTAAAGTTCATTGATTTAAAGAAGGCCTTTTTTTCTGTTGAGATGGAAGCGGTCATAGAAGCCCTAGCCAATCAGGGTGTACAAACTCAATACATCAGGATACTCCATGAGCTGTATTGCGGATTCACTACCAGGATCTCACCATTCTACAAAGAAGTAATTATACATGTCAAGAGAGGGGTTTGGCAGGGTAATACCATTTCACCAAAACTCTTCAGTGCCACCATCGAGAACATCATGAGATGACGGGAACGGGAAGGAATGGGAGTGAAGATAGATGGTTGGCAACTAAACCACCTCTGCTTTCCTGATGACATCGTTCTAATAACACCAAAAATCAGCCAAGCGGCACAAATGCTGACCTACTTCGACCGTGAGTGTGGAAAGGTAGGACTACAGCTGAATCTTATGAAGACAATGGTTATGAGAAACAGCCTCGTTCCTGATGCTCCATTCGCTCTCAATGCACCACCATCTCCAAATGCAACAGTTATATATACCTACTTCGAGAAAAACCATGATGAGTGACCTGGCACCTGAGTTATGCAGGAAGAAGAGAGCGGCTTGGAATGCCTTCAAGAGCATTGAAGAAATAAGTAAGAGGACAAAGAACCTCCAGCTACGAGCACATCACTTCGATTCCACTCTTCTTCCTGCATTAACATATGTCTTAGAGACCTGGACCCTACAAAAACCGGAGGAGAACGCTACTCAGGTCTTTCAAAGAGGAATCAAAAGAGCTATGCTTGGAATATCACGCATCACTCAAATGAGAGATAGAATCCGGAGTTCTGATCTCCGTCAATGGTCAAGAATCAGGGACGCTGTCTCATCTGCCAAAGCATCAAAAATCAGATGGGCTGGACACGTAATGAGGTTTACAGACAACACTGGCCTAGACCCATTACTGACTGGATTCCACGGGACGTCAAAAGATTGCAAGGACGCCCACCTATAAGATGCTCAGACTTCTTTGTCAAGACCCTGAATGATTGGTTTGAGGCTCTGCGTGTTCCTAGAATGAACAGATGCCATTGGGCTACACTAGCACGCAACAGGCATGCATGGAGATGTTACTGGCACCCACTCGAATAAATCGATGAATAAAAGGAGATCAAGTGATCATGTGATATATTTTTTAGGTTTTAGAATTACTGGTTTTATGCAGCAACACTGTTGGAACTGGAAGATACCGTCTTGAGTGAATTTAGCCAGAAAAAGAAACAAAAAGAGGATGATGTTCAGTCATCTGTGGAATACCGAACACTGGATATGGAAATGTACTGTAAAGGGGCTGCTTAAATCATCCCTGATTCCAGTGTTTAGAGAGAAGCCAGACAAAGAAGGAAAGAAATTTGGGGTGAAAGAGAACAAGAAGTTTACAGGGATCAGGGATTCATTCATGCCTGTGACATGAGTGAGGGGTGTAGCCATTTACCCAAAACACAGATGCAACAGAACTGAAGACAAGAGATCTAAGCTGTAAACACTGAAACCTAGTCATGTGCTTGTCCAGATTACAGGGGGGGTAGAGTGGGGACTGGGGTGGGGAGGGAATATGGGAACACGAGTGGAGGAAAGCTGATGCAGGAATTGGTGTTCAATTATTGTACGCCTAAATACAACTATCAATAACTTTGAAAATACTGGCACTTTAATGAAAATTTTAAAAAAACAATACAATAAAATAAATTTCCATATTTCAGCACCCACTGAGATTAAGGACCCTCTAGTCCCAGCATTAGGCTCCGATATTTTTCCTGTAATGCTGAGACCATAGATGTGGTTGTGGAGATGGAGCCGTATCCCACCTTTCATGTCACATGCTCGGTCCACTGAGCACTCCAATGGCATAATAGTTAGTTTCAACAAGAGAATCTTACAGCACACTTGTATGCAATACCCCTGTTCCTAAAGAAATTGCAGTAATGCCACATTCTAAAACTGTGATTTGAGATCTGAAATCAAACAAAATGCACAATGAGAATTAGTCCAATGTTGAATGGAATGCAGTCGAATGACCAAGCAGGTGGAGGACATCTCCATATTTCTCACAGTCCAAGCAAGCCTACAGAAAGGGAAATTCTGCGGGAAGTGTTGCTAGGAGGAGCTCGGCAATCCCCAAAAAGCCTTTTGGGTATTGTTTTTAATCAGACCCAGTGATGCTTGGGATACCATAGGGGATGCTGGACATCGAAGGTAGGCGGCATCTGTAAGGCGAGCACCCACCGTGATGCACTGCTGTTCTCGTCCTAATTAACTTCACTATGGGCTCACAGTCACAATTTAACATACACACAATAAAACAATTTTTGTTGCGTACAAGCGTACAGCAGGTAGGCATTTGCCTTGCATGAGGCTGACAGGGTTTGATCCTTGAATACTGTCAAAACCAACTTACGAGAACCACCAGGAATAACTGCTGAGCATTCCCAGGCCCCCAAACAAAAGAAAACTAAATTTCTTCCCATATACAAAAAACCATGGCAATGACCCAAAGGCAAAGATATGCATGGTGTCAGATTGACTGAGCGGAGTCCAGAAAGGGCACTCGACCCTTTAGGTGTACAGCCAGGCTAGTTATACAGCCGGGGACACAAGGGCCTTGAAACACATGGACTACTCGACATACCTGACAGATAAGGAAGTATGACAACAAAGTCAAGAAAGCAAAGCATAGGATCTATCCGTAATGAACAGCTCCGGGGAGAAGACACCCCTACCCCATGCCACACCTCCACATAACATGGTCTAGCGTTGAGAAGGGGATACTCAATGTCCAATGAGCAACTCAAAAATGTTGTGGACTGGAGGAGTCCTGGGTTAGCCACATGTAAGGAAAGCATCCTACTTGTCCTACTATTGCTCTGGCCATTTCTAAATAAATGGGAGAAAACGGGAAAAAATGGGAGAGCACTTACAAAGCTTTCAGGTTTAATTCTCGGTCATACAATGAAACACCCGTCCCTTCACCGTGCCCATTTCCCACCACTAAAACCCAAGTATACCGCCATTCTACAGCCTCCCACTAACTGTGGGGCAGATAATTTCCACATTCTTCTCTCTACTTTGATTACATTCAATATTTTGACATGAGACCACCATTATTATTTGGGATTTTACCCCAGCACTCAGATCTGGCGAAAATGCAACAATCGACAATTCTTTTTTGATTGCTGGTTGAAAATAACATATGATTTTGGAATTCTGAAATTTTAACAACTAAATCTGGAGGGATTTCTACCAAAACCTGCTGGGTTCCGAGATTTGTTCCAGAGTCTCTGGGATTATGGCCATTAAACAGCTTTACCATGAGCCAGAGAGGCGGTTCGTGGGAATGACATAGGCTCTTTTTGGGGAGGGGAGGAACTGGCTGGCTCCACCCCATCCTGAGAGGCCCCACGTATCTTCCTGAGTGAGGGCCCAAACCTGACTTTCCAAAGGCCTTTGGAGGATGGAAGCCACCGAGCCGCCAAGTGGGAGCAGTTGGGGGGAGAGCACCAATTTCCCCTGGGGTGGACCGGGAACAGTAACCTATTGCAGGGTCCAGACGCATTTCTGCTAAAAGGCGCTGGGTTTCGAGATTTGTCTCTGAATATCTGGGATCATGGCCATTATGCACCTTGATCACGAGCCACAGAGGTCAATCATAGGTGCCAAACAACTCGGAGTTTCGTTGGGGTGGGGAGAAAAGGGCCGGCTCCACCACCATCCAGTTAGGCCCTGCATGTCTTCTCACAGCAGTCCCAATCCGAACTGTCCAGATGCCATTAGAGATGGTGTCCACTGAGCCGCCAGGCGCGAAACCTATTGCCACCTGAAATACCCAGCTTTGGTAACCTACTGTGGGGACCAGACACATTTCTGCTGAAAGCCCCTGGGTTCTGAAGATTTGTTACTTAGAGTTTGGGATCATGGCCGAGTGATCAAGAGCCAGAGAGTCCGTACATGGGCAGCGACTCGGGGTCTCATTGAGGTGGGGAAGAAAGGGCAGAGTCCACCCCAATCCCATGAGGCCCCGCATGTCTTGTCACTGCAGGCCCAAACCTGTCCAATGGCCTCTGGAAGATGGTGGCCACCGAGCCACCAAGTGGGATCAGGCGGAGAGACACACCCTTTCCCCCTTGTGGTGGTCTGCCACTGGTAGCTCATTGCAGGAACCGGGTGCATCTCTGCAAAAAGCCGCTGGGTTCCGAGATTTGTCTCTGAGTTCCTGGGATCATAGCCTTTAAGCAGTTTGATCAGGAACCAGAGAGATCTTGCCTCCAATTATATAGCTGTGCCGGAAATGGTTCGTTGGTGTGTCTTGCACATAGCTAAGTTTTGGCCATTTACTTTCTTGGAAGACTTTGCCCAAAGTTTTGTTGTCTGGCCAAAGGCACAGCATCTATTTTGGAGTATCTGGAAGTCTGATGGTGCCATCATTCTGCTGATGCACTCGCCTTACAGGCACAGATTGACCTGCTGGTGGTACTATACACCCGGGAAGTAGAAATTCTATATATGGGGAAAAAAAACACCAATAGTGGGGTTGGACTCACTGTAAAGCGAGTAGGATGCTTACTGTGCTGATCCAGGTCAAAACTCCCCATTCCATAGGAACCCAGCAGCAGTGAAGAATAATTCCTGAGCTGCAGAACCAGAAGTAAACCTTGAGCATCAAAGAATCCCTTCCAACTCCCCTGAATTAAAAAAAGCTAGTAAAATTAATCCAAAGTGGGGCTGAAGTGATAGCAGAGCGGGTAGGATGTTTGACTTGCCCATGACCAACCCGGTTTCAAATCCCACAACAATATGGTCCCCTGAGCTTTATCAAGAGTAATTCCTGAGTGCATAAGCCAGGAGAAACCCATGTGAAACGCTGGGTGTGACCCAAAAAGCAAAAAAAAAAATAATAATAATAATCCAAAGAGTAAATTTTCAGAGGCAAATATCTCTCACTTGTCCAAACACGACCCAAAGTCCCAAACCCAGGACGGAAGCCAATGAAAATGACCGATAGCAAGTGTCCCTTTCCTTTGGCGGCTGCCCATAAACACATCTGGAGGTTCGATAAGCGGTATGTCCAGTCCAAAGGCTCCAAACATGGTCCTGCGCAGTCTCGAGTAGGGAGGAATGAGATGGCCAAGACCCTGACTCTCTGCAGGCTCCTCACACTAAGGCCTGAAATCCATGTGCCCACCCTCCAGTGCCATCTTGGACAAGATTGCGATCGTGGCTGCAGGGGGCCTCAGAATAACCCATGATACTTGAGCCACAGAACAGCCCCCAATGCACCCCTCAAAAGCTGCACATCCCCTAAAGCCTGGATATCCAGAACAAGTAAAAAAAAGCATGAAAGTACCCTACAAGCTGGCGTGACCTGCCGCTCAAGTTCCCAAACTGGGATTTTCAGGGTGCTCAAGCATTCCAATTTCTAACACAGGAAAGACTGAAGAATGAAGGTTTACCTGTTTTCCCATTTTCAAAAAATTTAGTGCTGCATCTTGGTTGATTTCTGTCATAATTACCACCAAACAGCCCCTCTGGGCCAAGCCAGAAGCATAGCAAACAATAACAGAGTAGTGAGTTGTGTCAGCTCTGAGCAGGGGGGTGTTTCTGTACCTGTTCATTCAGTCACCTTCCTCCTTACTTTCATCACCAGGACCCATTATTTACAAGTTAACACACAAGCAATTCCAAGCACTAGAATACTGGCATAGGTGCAGCCCGGGTGAAAATCAGCAGGTACCTTTCACTGACATGAGAAGCCTGTCCCAAGCATGCAGGCTTACTTCCCTCTTAACTGCACTTTTTTTTAATACCCTTGACCATTGTGTCCAACGGAAACTTGCTTGACTGACTTGTCCTGTTCTGTCCTTAGAGATTGTTATTAAGGGATCAAATCATCCGGTATGAATTTATATATATTTATTATGGTGTGAGGGGCACATGAAGCCCTTCCCACATTACTGACATATATGCAGTTTGTCTCCAGTATGAATTCTCACATAATGAGTAAGAGAATAGCACCAAATGAAGGTCTCCCCACAAGTCGGACACTGATAAGGTTTACCTCCACTGTGAATTTTCCCGTGCTTAGCAAGGATTCTGAATGGCAGAAGGCCTTCCCACATTTCTCGCATATATGTTTTTTCTCTGGGGTGAATGCTACTTTGTACACTAAATCTGAGACTTCTCCAAAGGCCTTTCCACATTTCTTACATGTATATGGTTTCTCTCCTGTGCGTATTCTCCTATGTACATTAAGTATTGAGGACATACAGAGGCCTTTCCGCATTCCTTACATATAAAGTTTCTCTCCATTGTGAATTTTCCTATGTACAGTAAGTTTTGAGGCTCTAACAAAGGCCTTTCCACATTCCTTACATATATACGGTTTCTCTCCAGTGTGAATTTTCCTATGATCTCTAAATGTTGAGGCCCAAGCAAAGACCTTTCCACATTCCTTACATATATATGGTTTCTCCCCAGTGTGAATTTTCCTATGTTCACCAAGAGTTGACGCTACAGCAAAGGCCTTCCCACATTCCTTACATATATACGGTTTCTCTCCAGTGTGAATTTTCCTATGTAAACTAAGTCCTGAGGATATAGCAAATGCCTTTCCACATTCCTTACATATATATGGTTTCACTCCAGTGTGAATTTTCCTATGTACACTAAGTCCTGAGGCTCTAGCAAAGGCCTTTCCACATTCCTTACATATAAACGGTTTCTCTCCAGTGTGAATTCTGCTATGTATTCTAAGTGTTGAGGATTCAGCAAAGGCCTTCCCACATTCCTTACATATATATGGTTTCACTCCAGTGTGAATTTTCCTATGTACACTAAGTCCTGAGGCTCTAGCAAATGCCTTTCCACATTCCTTACATATATATGGTTTCACTCCAGTGTGAATTTTCCTATGTACACTAAGTCCTGAGGCGCTAGCAAAGGCCTTTCCACATTCCTTACATATACACGGTTTCTCTCCAGTGTGAATTCTGCTATGTATACTAAGTGTTGAGGATTCAGCAAAGGCCTTTCCACATTCCTTACATATATGCGGTTTCTCTTCAGTGTGAATTCTCCTATGTACACTAAGACTTGAGGCTACAGCAAAGGTCTTCCCACATTCCTTACATATATACGGTTTCTCTCCAGTGTGACTTCTCCTATGTAAACTAAGTCTTGCGGCCCAAAAAAAGGCCATTCCACATTCTTTACATCTATAAGATTTCTCTCCAGTGTGAATAATTGCATGTCTACTGAGGCTTGATGACTGAGTGAAGGCCTTGCCACACTCCTGACATATATAAGGCTTCTCTCCACTATGAGTTTTCATGTGTCTATTAAGATCTGAGGTCTGAATAAAGGCCTTCCCACAAGTCTGACATTTATATGGTTTCTCTCCTGTATGAATTCTCCTATGCAAAATAAGATACGCTGATCTATTGAAGGTCTTTCCACATTCTTCACATGTATAAGGTTTCACTCTTGCATTTATATTCATATGGTCATGATGGGGTAACCCTTGACTCACACTTTGTTCTCGGGGCTGACTTTTCTGGGGATTCTGTCCACTGTGGTTTTCTAAGGGAACACCACAGTACTGAGAACATGGGGAGGCTCCGCCACATTCCTTACATGTAGAGGGGTTCTGCTCACGGTGACTGTGGTTGAGGGTATGTTGCTGTGAGGGACTCACTATAAACAGTGCTCCTCTCCCTAGCAGGTGCCCCATTGAGGAATTTTTTGCCTGTGAACTGAGAATAACGCACTCCAAGGAACATTTTACAGGAGAGGGCTTCTTCAGAGTGAGGTAGCTCTCGCCTTTCTGACCACCCTCAGAAGACATCCCGCCTGTCTCGGCGTCCTCATGGGGCTGAGGGTAGGATTTCTCACTAGAGACATTGTCACACAGTGTAGGATCAGAGACATTCCACTCGGGGTTGCACGTTTCCTGTAGAACAACAGAGGATTCTAATTATTGACTTATTCACTGAGTCTTCCTGACAAAAAACTGAGCCCTTCAGCTGTGGTTTCACACATATTCACCACACACATGCAATTACCGACATATAAATTGTCATACAATAGAATAATTTCATGTTACTATAAGTTGGACACACAAAATTGATGGATGCAGAGTCAATAAATTCTGTGCCTTTCTCCCCTTTAAATTAATGAAGAAATACAACTGGAAATAATTCCTTCTATAGAAAACGGAAGCGTCTATTTCAAGAGAAAATGAAATAGATCCACATGTGGGTTTGGTTAAAGTTCCGTGTGGAACCTGTGATGCAGGGGTGAAGTCAACGCTGCATCGCCACACAGCTGAGACAGACCACGTGGCCATTGCAAAGCTCTCACCACAAGTGATGGCTTTCAGAATCAATGAAGTTTTTTGTTCTTTCTGTTTTGTAGTTTCTATTTATTGGGGGTTGGGTGGGTGGAGCGGCACACCATGCAGTGTCTAGGATCAGTTCTGTGGGTCTATGCTGTCTATAAGTTGTGCTGGGTAAGGACCATCCATGCATGTGCAAAGAAAGTATATTTCTCACTGCACCCTCTCTAGTGCGCACCAGTTAGCTTTCAAAACGACTACCACTGTCAAGCAAATCAAAACTCACAGTATTTTTATACATGGTTTATTTCAGTACGTAGTGAAGCTAAGGGTCCTCTACTCCAAGCATCAGGCTTTGGAATTCCTCCCTGCCATTCCCAGCCTTCCACCTTAACAATCACATACTTGGTCCACTCCTGCTGGCATAATAATATTTATTCTGATTTAGCGAATCTTACCAACTCACTCGTACTTGCTGACCCCATTCCCAAATCAAAGTGCTGTAATGCCAAATCCTGAAGTTGCGGTTTCCGTTCTGAAACTGAACAAAACATGCAATTCAAGCACTTGTCAAAAAATGTAGCAAAATGATGCCATGTAGTTAAGAGTACATCTCTGTGGTTCTAAAAGTCCAAAGAGTCCCACACTAAAGAAAAGATTTGGGTAGTGGAAAACTGAGGATCTTGGCAATTATACACTAGGTTTTGTTTTTGTTTTTTGAGTAGACCTGGTAATGTTTGGGGAACCAGGTTATTGAACAAACTATTGAACAGGTCACCTTCAGGTACTGCAAGGCACTCCCTGCTGTAATATCGTTCAGATCCAAACTAGCTCTGTTATGGTCTAACTTATTCGAAAGCCATGGAAGCAAATTACAGGATCATTCTGTGACTGACAGTCCAGGGGAATGAAGAGCAGCGTGAGTGCGGCACAGACCCAAGGATCCAGGACACCAAGGCCCCGGTCTCAGCAGCGTGTTTCCTACATGCTCAGCGCACCCATACACTGCACAGGGCCTGAGCCAGGAAGGGTCATCAGACACTCACCCGCACACACGCCTCTCCTCCCCGACCTCAGGGCTCCTCCTTCCAGCCAGGAGATCACCGCAGGCTTCATCCCAGAGTGCCCTGTCCCAACAGACACAGAGGCATGGATAAGTCACAGGGAAAAGGTGACAGGAAAATTCCCATGTTTTCCTGATACAAGTGGGCATATATCTGAAAAGCATGAACAGAATGTCCATTTCCAAAATGCCACATATTTCTAGTTATTCGAGAGGTAAGACCCAAGAAAATACCACAAATACTCTAGACCTGACCTTGTGTATGGCCGACAGGGGGATCAGCACAGTATGTTGTTGATTTTTGCCTTGCTTGGGGTCTCACCTGGCAATGCTCAGGGTTGACTCCTGACTCTGTATTCAGAAATCACTGCGGCTGGTGCTCGGGGATGACATGGGATGCTGGGGATTTAACACACATCGCTGCTTGCATGAAAATCACTTTCCTCCCTGTACTGTCTTTCTAGGCCCAGCAGCACATGGAGTTTCCTGAGCCCCTCATGACCTCATCACAGATTTCAGTAAAACTAAGTGCATAATAAATCTGGATATGGCCAAGGGTGGCAAGAGACCCTTATTTTTTTAAGCTGAAAAATGTATCCAGAAAGATAGCAGAGCAGGAGTTTCTCACGGACAATCCAGTTGCGAAACCCGATATCACCTAGGGTCCCTCATGACAGCCAGGAGTGATCCCTGAGTGCAGAGTCCAGGAGCAAACCCTAAGTCCTGCTGAAGTCTCACAAGAACCATTAGAAGTAAATCCAAACACTGAAATATGGCAGTTTCTAATGAGTTGAGAGACGAGATATCAAATTCCCTGTGATGGAAAAGAGATAGTACAGCACATAGGACAGAAGCGCTGGACACACATGTGGGTTTGAACCCAGGCAGCCCATATGGTTTTGGAGCAAGGCCTGGTATGTATCCTGAATACACAGGCAGAAATAATCCCTAATCCCTAAGGAAAAAGAAAATGCAAAAAACATCTGACTTGAGTGACTGGTGCAAATGTACTGGGGGTGAGGTACCAACATTTTAAGTTGCCAAGAGGTTTCAGCCCACGGTACCCCATGGCCCCTGAGCACTCTAAGGAGTCATCCTTTAGCACAGCGCCAGGAGAACTGTGGACTGTGCCCTTCTCCCCAAACAAAGGCAACAGCAAAACCAATTAAACACACAAAAGTTCGTGTAGTACACAAAGTAAATTGATGCACCAATGGATAGAACTATTTAAAGGGAACTGAGCAATAACTGGGCAGATAGGGATCTTCCCATGGACACAGTCGAAACGGGTTGATATGAATCACACTATAGGATCCGGCTACCCCACACGAGAAATTACTGAGGATAAAGCTGAGATCCTAAGTATCCACAGGTGAAGACTAAAAAAAAGAGGGAGGGAAGAGCTACTGCACGGCTGTCCAACATCCCAGCCCGTCACAGAGCTACTATTGGACACACAGCTGCCGCCCAACCTCAGGGAGCCCATGCGGGTCTGTTCAGACACGGTTGGCTGCGCACTGCTCTCACCGACAGCCTGCAGATTCTGGTAGGTCTCCAGCATCACGTCCCTGTACAGCTTCCGCTGAGAGGCCTCCAGGCATGACCATTCCTCTGGGGTGAAGTTCACAGCCACATCATGGAAGGTCACTGCGTCCTGAGTCAGCACACAGAGAGAGTGGGATTCAGAGTCTATCTTAGCCTCATTCCCACTACTCTGATGCCAGGTCCCAGGGTCCTATATTGTTGCTGGGCCTCTCCACTCCGAATGAACCAGCCTCCATGCACACGCATGACTGACGGGCCCCAAAAATCACATAAGGCAACTGGATCTGCTAAAGTGGGAGGAAGTTATACAGAAGGTTCTTGGATGTATCTGCCTTTCCTGGTAACCCCCCGGCCAATTCGAGCACCACTGTTCCAGTGAGCACTGTAGAGAGGATCACCTGAACAGAGACTTTTATGATCCAAAAGGCTATCCTGGGTGTAGCAAAACCCACTGCACGCTCAGCGATATACCCCCACAGCACATGACCACTAGGATTGAGAACTCGACAGTCCATATAGACAACTACTCAGAGCTGTGCATGGCATGTGTGCCTGTAGGAACTCACTGCTCAGGACTGATCAAAATCCTGCTCAAAGAAGGTAGAAGTTTCTGGACCCCAACATCTCTACTGGCCTCAGAGATCCTTGGCTCTTTCTCTTTGGGATCACCGCATGCCCAGAAATCCACACACAAGATTATGTGAACATAAGACTGTATGATCGAGCGGGTAGTCACTCCAGAGTAGGAAGGACAAAACAGGAGAAAAGCAAGTCTGGGGGCCCAAGTCACTGTAGTTGCTAGGGAGCAAACGGGGCCAGCACATCCCAGGGTGCTCTGAGGCCAGTCAGTTGTGAATCCAGAGCACAGAGTCAAGAGGACAGCTGATGACAAAAACAATGCAAAATAAGCCGAAGTAGCAGGTTGGTGTAACAGGACAGCTGTTCTGGGGACAACATGTAGGACTGGTGATCCCCAACATCCCATATGGTCCCACAAGCACTGCCAGGGGCAATGCCAGAGTGCAGCACAAGGAATGATTGCGAGAATCCTTGCTCTGCCACCCCTAATAAAACAGAAAACCCAAGATGAAACCTTAGGACCTCCAGCATCCCTTTGGTCACCTAGACCTGTCAGGAATGAGCATTGAGCACTGAGCTTTGAGTACTCCTCATGCACCACTGGGTCGGCCCCAAAGTCAAATAAAACAAAATGAACATACACAAAAAGCAGCTTCAAACAGCAGAATGGGACCGTCCAATCGGAAGTCTCATCTTGGAATCTATCCAAAATAAACCCAAATAGATGACCCAGGAAGCCTGAGCACTCCTGGTTCTACCTCATGTCTTTCTATCCATCTACTAGTACCTGGGAACGATTTATCAGAAGCCGCATCACCATCTTCTACTGTCACTATTGTTCTGAGGATCAGCAGGAGGCTCCGTGCAAAGACCTGGAGAAGTCAGAACAGTGAGCGCCAGAGAGGAGCACCTTCTCCCACTTCTGAGATCAGACCAGACACACCCTCAGGCACAGCCTCACAATTCCGACTCTGGGAGACAATGGCAGAAGCTCCGGTCTCCGCTAGGGATGCAAATTTTGTTGGCATCAGTGCTGCACTTCAGGAGAGGAGCCTAGGCCCATGCTACAGGCGAGGAAAAGAAAGCCTTCTCTGATCCCCGGATACTTCTCTGGCTCCCACAGGAAAGTCTCTATAGACCGTGCCAGGGGCCGACTCTCAGGCCAAGAGCTCCCAAATACTAGCGCTCCCTGCAGGCTGGCAGCAGTGCTGCTCCCTGGGAACCGTAGCCTGGAATGTGGCTCCACGATGTGACTTAGAGTGGACAAACCTTCAACACTCGCTTACAGGGTGGACAAGGACATGCACCTGGGCACTCTGTCCCGGGGACCTCAGTATTTACCACAATGGCAGGTGTCGTCTACTATGGGAGAGATAGTCAGGGGTGCTTTGCAGCTTGATGTGAGGGAGCTGAAATTCATGAACCTAAAAAAGATACACAAGTATTTTGGTTAGATGGCAATAATGTGAACTGGGTGCTTGACTAGATGAACCGATCAATCCTCTGCATCCCATATGGCCCCTAGCAGCGCCAGGGACAATACCTGAGCTTAGAGACTCGAGTAAGTCATGAGCATCTCCAGGTATGTGCCCCCTCTCCCCCCTAAAATATAAAGAACCAAAAATAGACCCCCCAAATACATTTTCTTTGGCAAACCTCAGCCACCTGCAGGCCTCCTTCCCCCTCACATACCCCGCATGATCGCAGCTCTCACGGCAGACAATGAAAATGACCAGCAACAGGTCTCCTGCCATTAGGTGGAGGGGCTGAAGCTCTGCCCCTCAAATCTGGAGATTCTACAGAAGCAAGCTTAGGACTGATGGTTCAAGCATGGGACTGCTGGGATGGTTGGAATAGCCAAGCCCTCGGATGATTCTCGCATTCACCACTGTTGCCCCATCGCGAGGCTGGAGACGATCGTGGCGAAAGAGGCACGCCAGAATCACGAACTCACAACTGTCACCCCTGAACCTTGAGACAGCCCCCACTTCACCCCCAAAGCTCTGTGTCCCCCTAAAACGTCCATCACACCTCACGATCCACCTGGATGTTGGCGAACATGTGAAAAACCAGCGCAAAATTGCCCCCAAGTTGGCTCGGCCCCTCGGCTCAGAGTGAGGAAACGGGAAGGCGCAGGGTGCTCACAGGAGGTTGCTTGAGTCCTGCAACTATATCCTTCTTCAGAGTCCCCCTTCCAGGATGGGGTGCAAATTTACTTGCCCTTTGCCAAGTGAGCAATATCCCCAGTGTCTGAGTCAGGGATGGAAAATGAACCATGACATTTATGACGTCACTTATGACCTCACTTCCGTTTCCATTAGGTACCTTAAAGAGCCAGAGTCTAGGCACTGAGAACCTTTTTGCCACCCAGGTGAATCTGTGGACTCGAATTAAGGAGTGGAGAGGCAAATGCTGGACTGGTCCCTCACACACTGGGGGCTTGGGGGTAAGGAGAAGTCCCCTGATTCTGCATTGTCACCTAACATCGAAACAATGATATCTAAACACATAATGTTACCCTGACTCTTGTCAAATGATCCCTGAACTCAGAGACAAGAGTAAACACTGAGCACTGTAGGCTGTGTTGAAAATTATAACAAGAAAAAAGGCAAATTCTACCGAAGGGGGGGAAAATGATGTACAAAGACAAATTTGAGAGTGAAACATTAAAAGAGTCAAATTTCTGGTCATTAAAAATCCCCTATTCTTGGGGCTGGAGAGATAGTACAGCGGGTAGGGCATTTGCCTTGCACGCGGCCAACCCGGGTTCGATTCCCAGCACCCCATATTGTCCCCTGTGCATTGCCAGGAGTAACTCCTGAGTGCAAAGCCAGGAGTAATCCCTGTGCATCGCCAGGTGTGACCCAAAAAAGAAAAAAATCCCCTATTTTTGATCTATCCCTGCTACAGAAACTCACAGTTTCTCCTGAATCCCTATTGTTCTTTCACCATTGTTTGTGCATATATATATGTAAATATAAGTGTGACTTTGTGTGATTTTTGTTTCAGGGCCACAACCGGCAGATTCAGGGCTTACTCGTAGCTCTACAAGCAGGAATCACTCTGGTACAGACCATATGGGATGCACAGCATAGAACCTGGGTCGATTGCTTGAATGCTTAAGTCCTTATTCACTGTACTATGGCTCTGGCCCTAAGTAAACGTGCTCCTAGCACACCCAGTTGGATTCCTGAGCAAATGTCCTTACTCCTGGAAAACCAAAACTTTCTTGCTTAAAAAAACAAAACCCTTTACCCTGGTTGGATTCTAGTTCTAAACAATTTAGGTTTAACATTGGTTCATCATTTCTCCTCTGCTACAAGGAGTTTAGGCTTACTGAGTAACACTCATACCAATCACTCCCATTTCCTTAGTATGTATCTTTAACTTCCCTGTGCTCTGCTTCCCCTAAACGTTAATCACCCATTTCCCATAACCACAACCTTTGAATTGTAAAGTCAGATTCTTCAGATATCTCTGGATTTTGTATTTGGAAGTGAAATGTTGACTTTCTCTTTCCTTTATATCCTCTGCAGTTTACTTTAGACAAATATCCTTTTTTTGCTCCTGGACAAGGACCAGTGCAGTCCCAGGTTTTGAAGATTGTGCTGGGAGGATTGGGATGGGTGTTACTCAGTAAGCCTAAGCTACTTGTAGCAGAGCCATGCCCCCAGCCCTCAGGTTTGTATAGACAAAGGAAGGCAATATTATGCTTTTGTAACTTCAGAGTTAATTGACTGCAGATACTATATACTCTTGGGCATTGTCATGTTTATGAGACTTAAGCCTCAGCTGCCCTTTGTTCTTAGCATCCCAAAAGCAAGAGACTGAATGGACCCAGGAGAGCTGTGAGCTACCCTGGCATCGAAAAGGGACAGTTAAGCACCATAACAAATTCCATTATGACCCAAACATAAGCAACTGGATAAGAATCCTGCTGTGGTTAGAAAAGACTAACCTGTCCTGGGGAGTTCAGTCTGGGATCTATAGGAAATATCCCCAATAGAGACACCCTATAAACTTTATAGATCTCTTACTGTGTCCATTCAAAATGAACAGAAAGAGTAAGTGTAAATTTAAGATGACTGTTTCAATGAATATTAACTAAGCAAAGAAAAAAATGTCCTTAGAGAAAATCCTGCCCTTGAGCTGATCTCTCCTTTGAGTTAGATTTTTGGCCTAGAAGTTTCCCCTGAGGGAAGGGCTTTACATCCTTTGAATGTACAACCACATCTCTGTGTATTTGCTACCCCTGACTCTGTGGGATGGGCTGGAGAATAAAGGCTGTGGAAGACAGGTGAGGAGAGGAAATGAGGAGCAGTGGGTGACTGGTATATATACGCAGGAGAACGGAATAAAGAGCAACTCATCACTGTGAGTCCACAACGTAAAATGTGGGGGTGCGGTGAGGTGTTGGTGGCCCAGTGCTGCCTCCACAACTCCCGAACCCTTCCCAACAGAGACAGAGTGAAAGGAAGACAGAAAATCACAGCCTGATGGTAAAAGTTACCTGTTTATTGCAGAACAGCTACCATACTTAGAGAACATCTGAGAGGGCATGAGGTAAGGACATAGGAATGACTGATCATTTACACAGACAAATATTTGGCAGAGGAAATTCTCATGGGGAGATTTACCCAAGGAGACACTCTGTCTCTTATCTTTTCCTCTAGTTGTATAAGTTATCAACACTTGCAGTTGTTTGGATAAACACAGTAAGAGACAAAGATCCCAACACTTAGTTCTCTGGGCTTTGACAGCAAATAAGGCTTTTTTTTTGCTTTTTTGGGTTACACACGGTGATACAAGGGGGTAATCCTGGCTCTGCACTCAGGAGTTACTCCTGATGTTGCTCAGGGGACCATATGGGATGCTGGGAATCGAACCCAGGTCAGCCGCGTGCAAGGCAAATACCGTACCCGCTGTGCTATCTCTCTAGCCCCAGAGCAAATAAGGCTTTTAACACTTACTTCTCTGGGCTCTGAGAGCAAGCAAGGCTTTTACTGTAAATCCCAGACTAATTCTTCAGGCCAGTTCAGCTTGTCCTTCCCCATGGGGGTCCTGTCTCTAATGTTGTAACAGTTTGCATCAAGACCATGCATACGTGCTTTCTAGAATATTCATTTCGAAGCCAGGGTAGTTTTGCCACTTGCCCCGGGTCCATCCAAGTCCCACGGCAGAACCTCCTTATTGGGGTGTTAGGAACTACAGCAACTGAAGCCCGAGTCAAGTAATGATTACCAAGCAATTATGCCCTGGAGAAGATTATTTCATAGTCAATCAACTGCCAAATATTAGGAGCATAGCATTGATGGTCTTACTCTGTTTAACCAAAGAACATTCTGTATAGTTAAAACATAAATAATCTATAGGGGAAATATAAAAGCAGGTACAAATACACAGCACTTCAACTACAAAGCAGTACAAATACAAAGTTGAGAATTACCAGAAAGTTATGATTTATAAGTTATCAAGACTGACCTGGGAAACTGAGACAACAGGAGGGAAAATACAAAGGAAATGTTAAAAATAAACTTTAAATTAGGGATGTTAGCAAGGACATGATAAGCTTCTCTGGGAGGAGGAAAAGGGACACTTCAGAGATGAAGACTAAAACACTTTGGGTTAATATCCAGCAGATCACCAACAGCCTGGCCCCTGTTTCCTTCTTCGATCCTCTGTCACCCTTCACCGGCCAGGGTGGGGAGACCAATTATAGCCACCAAAGGCACGCAGTACATGCCCAGACATTATTTGAATGCAACTCTCAGTACTCAGTGTAATAGCCGAGTTTTGCCTGATCAGGGAGAGAGGAAGAGTCCGGGTGCAATATTCAGGTTGATTTTAGGATACAGAAATTCTACATTAGAAAAAAACGACAATGTGGAATCACAGATAGTAAGCTCGGAGGGGCGCTTTCCATGCTGACCCAGATCGATATTCGGCATCTCACATGACCCATAAAGAACTTAAAAAAAAAAAAAAGAATTCCAGAGTGCTGCTGCTGAAGCAAGCCCTGAGATTCCACATATGTACCCAAAATACAACCAAAAATAGCCCCAAGGTAAATTTTTATTTGCAAACCGCAACCACCCCAAGAACCATGCCCAAGGGATGGTCTGGAAATCAAGGCTACTAATGAATAGGGACCGAGGGCTACAGTGTCATTTGCCAAATGGGAGCTGCCCCCCTGCCCCTCAAAAATGAACAGTCCTTTTATAGTTTTGGAGGCACCACCGGCGATATGGACGAGAAACTTCTGACTCTGCGCTCAGGCACCCGTCCTGGTGGAGGTTGCAGATCGATCTTGGGTGGGCCAGATGCAAAGCAAACGCCCTAACCGCTGTGCTATCTCTCAGGTCCTGTAAGTGAATCTGCAGGTCCTACAGCAGAGAGGTTGTGGCCAGTGTCTTGGACAGGGCCCAGCACACTCCCGTGCTGGGAGGGTCAGGACGGCCCAGCCCCAATGCTCTGCAGGCCCCACGCTCGGCCCTGCACCCACCCGCCACAGCCCCACGGCAGAGCTGCAGAGGATCCCCAGAACGACGCACTCATACCCGTGACCCCTGCAACCTGGCACAGCCCCCACTGCACTCACCAAAGCTCGCATCCCCCACCAAACCCTGCCGTGCCTCAGGAACCACCGGGATATCCACTGAAAAAGGAGCTTGAAAGTGTCCTTAGAGCTTTCTTGGCCCCGCCCCTCAGTGCAGAGACCAGGAGGCGCAGGGCGGGGTGCTCATGGGAGGCCACTAGTGTCCTGCCATGAAAGAGGCCTTCACAGACCCCTTCCACTCGAGACAGCCACTTCACCCCTCACCTGAGCAACAAATGGACGCCTGATCCAGAGTCTTGCACACAAACATGTAAATGCCCTGCTGTGACATCACTTCCGCTTCTGCAAGCAGCCTTAAAGGGCCAGACACCAGCTGCAGCTGTGCAGAGAACAACTAGGAAAATGCAGGTAAATGTGTAAGGCTGGTTGGCTGGAGCGAAAGCAGTGGATAGGGTATTTGCCTTGTACGCTGCTGACCCAGGTTCAATCATCTGGATTCTATATGGTCCCATTTTGGTGTATATAAGAGATAGTTAGGATTTTACTGCTTGCAAAGTGTAAGTCTCAAAACATTTACCCTCAATGTTTGTGTAAATCTAATGGAAAACTGAATACAATTAGTGCAGATATGCTACAGCGAGTGAAATGCTTCCGTGCATGTGGCTGACCTGGACACAAATTATGGACAGCACAGCGGGATGTGACTCCCAGAACATAACACAGAAGGGCCTGAAGAATGGAGCTTTGGCTGTCTATCCAACGTAAAAAGGGCTCACCATAGCATCCTGGTTGATCTCTGCCATGATCCTCTGCAAACCAGGGCCTCTGAGCCAAGTCAGAGTCACAGCAAAGAATGAAACCATGGTGAGTCTTGACAGTACCCAGCAAAATGCAATGTCTGTACCTATTTACTTCTTATTTAATTCCTTCCACCTTGCTTTATCACTAAGAACCATTATTTACCAGTTAACATACTGGGAAGTCCACATGCCAGGACATTGTCATAACCATGGTGCAGAGGATAATCAGCAAGTACCTTTCACTTAATGTACTAGTATCAGAGGAAGCTTTCACATATAACAGGATTATTTCCTTCCTTATTGTACTTTTGTATCAATCCCCACCCACTTGTTGAAACTAAAATTGTATTACCTCAGGGTCCTCTTCTGACGCCGGCCATTGTTATTATGGAAGTGATTGATCCAGCATAACTTTTATATTTACTAAAGCCTGAGGGAGCATGAAGGCCTTCCTATATTCCTTACCTACAGGATTTTCTCCAGGATTCGCGTTAAAATCACAGGTGCGAATAATGCACTTTCCACGTTCTTACATAAATATATATGTATATTCTTACATATATATAAGTATGTATATTTATATATAGATTCTCTCCAGTGTGAATTCTCCTATGCATAAGGCCTGAGGATCCAGGATAGTCCTTCCCACACTCCTGACAGATATAAGGTTTCACTGAAAAATGACTTTTCACATGCGCAGTAAGGGCTGAAGACAAACGAAAGACCTTTCCACATCCCTTACACTTATGAGGTTTCTCTGCACTGTGAATTTTCCTGTTCAGAAAGCTATGCCAATTGCATCAAAATCTTCCTGCAGTCATTTGCAGTCATTTCATATATAAGGCCTCAATCCAGGATAAATTTTTCTCACACAGCAAAGCTTGAGGGTTGAGTAAAAATCTTCCCACACCCCTACATATGTTTTCTTTGAGTATGAATTTTCCTGTGTTTAATAAGGAGTTAGGGGAAAGTGAAGTCTTTGCCAAAGTCTTTACAAACATAAGGTTTGTCTCCGGTATGAAAAATTTACTGTCACAAAAGGATTGTGAAATAAGCAAAGGCCTTGGCACACTCCTTACATAAATATATATATATATATTCACTGCAATGTGCATTTTCTTATGGACAAAAAAGTTTTAATAGTAAGTGAAGACTCTCCCACAGTAGTGACACAAATAGTGTTTCATTCCTGTATGAACTTTCCTATGCTCAGAAAGACCTGAGAAGAAATGAAAGGCCTTTCCACCTACCTCACATATATAAGGGTTTTCTACGAAACAGAAATTATGAAAACTAAGACTTCAGTAATAACAAAGGCCTTCCTACATTGCGCACAAGTATAAGTTATCTCTCCAGTGTGAGTTTTTCTTTGTACTAAAGCTTGTGGATTAAGCAAAGACTTTCCACTCTGTATATGGATATGGTTTCTTTCCAGTGTGACTTTTTCTGTGCATACTAAGATGTATGAGTCAGAAAATGGCCACAGCACATTCTTTACATGCATACGGACTCTCCAGTAGGAAATCTCCTGTTCATAAGGTATAAGGATCCATCAAAGGCCTTCTCACAGTCCTTACACTTAAACGGTTTCTCTCCTGCGTCGATGTTCACATAGTCCCACCGGGGTGATGCTGGACTACAAAGTTTGTCCTCAGTGTTTACATTTCTGGGGATTCTGTCCAATATGGGCTTCTATGGGAAAGTTATAGTGCTGAGGACATGGGAAGAGTGATCTTCTGATCACCCTCAAAAGACATCCCACCTGTCTCGGCATCCCTGTGGGGATGAGGGTCAAATTGCTCACTTGAGCCTTTATCAGTTTGCAGAAAGAAACATTCCACCAGGGCTGGCTGCTTCCATGTAGAAGAACAGAGAAGGATTCCAATTATTAGTCTAGGCCATGAGAGTTTTCATGTCAGAAGAATTCAAGCTCTGCAGGTAGGTAGCTGGTAAGGTACGGGACAATGAGTTTCTTGGGAAAGTAATAAATCCAGATGGGGATGAAAGCAGTGACTCCGAAGCCAACCCTGGGGATTCAGAGAGGAACTGGCCTAGTAGAAACCCAGAGACCTGGAGACATGGAACAGGAGCAAAGACTGGTAAGAACATCAGAGACCAATGTCCGGCCAATGCTCTACCCCTTGACAACACGTGAGCAGTGGACTCTCAGCTACAAAGAAAACCCCAGGAGGCAGTTTCAGAAACATGATTTCAAACTGAGAGTATCAGGTTAGTACAGTGCGCTGCATGCAGTCAATCTAGGTACAATGTCCAGAATTCCAAATGGTCCCCTGAGCACCATCTGACTAACAAATGGATCGAATTTTGCTGTATCCAATCATAAATATTTCCTTTTTTACCTCTAAAATTAGTAAAGTGACATGGGTGGGATCCAGGAATGTGACCAACCTTGTGAGTAAACCGCACAGGTAAACAGAATGGTCTACTGGGATGTGGGGAGCTACCCATATTTCCACTTATAAAAAATTTCATCGGGGCGCCACTTCCATCCTTTCAAACAACATTCTGGGCATAGTTATGTTAATCTAAACTGTCGAATTGAGACCAGAGCAACTGTAGATATGGGTAGGGTTTTGCTTGCACATGTCTAACCTAGGTTCAATCCCCAGGATCCTGTAGAGTATCCCGGAACACCATCAGAAATAATACTTGAGTGCAGAGTCAGGAGAAACCACTGAGGATCACCAGGTATTGTAGGATAATAGTGGTCTGCCCTTGCTCCCTGGCTGGTGAGAGCTTATGTTTACTGATTGCCCATAACCTTTCAATTACCTTTGTCTCCTGATCAGATTTGACTTGGAAATATTGTCTTTCTCTTCTGCTTAATCTCTTTTGCATGGTTAGCTATTTCAGAACAATTGCTTTTTGTATGGACACAGGAAGACAGTTAGAAAGACAAGCCTGAGCTTGAGAATTGATGGTCTCCAGATAATATTACCTTCTGGACATCTGCTCTTTTGACTGAAGCCTCAGTTGCTCTTACTTCCTCGATCCCCAAAAGAAGGGTACAATGAGGATGGATCCAGGGCAAGTGGTGAGCTAGCTACCCTGGCATCAAAATGGGTTTGGACAAAGTACCATAATGCTTATCTATAAGAGCCTGGTCATGGACAAATTCTGTCATGAATAAAAAAGTAATAAATAGACTGGACGCTGCTGGGATTAGGAGTGATTGATCTGGCCTGAGCACTGTAGTCTGAATCTGTGGTGAGAAGTCCCCAGGAGAGTCACCAAGAAGCGTAAAAGTGTCTATTACTGTGTACATACAGAATGTTAATCATTAGGAAGTAAAACTAAATATTTCAATTAAGTTGCTGATCTAAGGAGAGGAGTAACACACCTTTAGGGCTGCTTTTCCTTCGTGGGCTGCAGGTGATGGGTAAGTCTGGAAAACCATTTTTCATTGCGTTTTCGGTGGGGAGGCGTGGATTGGGGTTGTGGTGAGAGAAGAAAAAGAGCCGCTTTAGGGAGACAGGGGGAATGAAGGGGACTGAGAAAAGGGATGGTCCTCCTCCACCCAGATCCCCTATCTTCCAGTATGTAGGCATTACACCCACCAACTGCCCCCGGTGCTCTGTAATCCCATCAATGGCCAAGACCCAGAGACTATAATATCATGCTCCTGGAAGAGAACAGCGTAGTCTCCTGCCTCCGCTTCTGGGTGTCTTACTGGGGCGCTTTGGAGGAGGGTGTGTTGAGTTTCCCTCCCCACCCCGAGCAGAGCCCCGACAGCTAAAGACCTCTGGTTCGAGCCATAGCCCCACAAGTTTGGACGAGCCTCATGCATTAAGGAAACAGCAGAGGAACCCAGGTGTGCAGGACCTGGGGCTTAGATCTCCAAGCTGCTCGTATTGGGACTGGGCCTCCTCCACCCAGATCTCCCATCTTCAAGTATGTATGCGTTAAATCCACCAACTGTCCCCGGTGCCGTGTAATCCCATCAATGGCCAAGACCCAAAGACTATAAAACCGTGCTCTGGGAAGTGCGTGGCCACACGAAATCTTATTATCTAGTCTTACTCTGGAAAAACTGGCAGGCTACCAGAAGTATCCTGCCCACATCACAGAGTCTGGCAAACTCCCCATGGTGTATTCAATATGCCAAAACCCAGTAACAATCATGGTTCTCATTCTCCTGACCCTGAAAGAACCTCATATGTGGCACTTCTTAAAATCTCAGCGATATGAAGAAGACATTACTGGGGCCTGCGTGAGTCAATCGATGAACAACAGGATGACAACGAAACAGTGAGAGAAGAAGAGTCACAGAGGTAGTGGACATGGTCGCGACTTAGAGAGAAGGCTGAGAGCTGAGAGTAAGAGTGGCTGGGTAGACTGGAGTGGAGTCACAGAGAGCACTGGAGAGCGAGTTAGAGAGAGGGTTGGATAGAGCTGGGAGAGACAAGAGACTGAATAAAGTACAACTAATCAGCAACCAGCCTGGTCCTCGTTCTACTTTCATCGTTCCAAAGTAACTGCTGTCCAGGGTGGAGAAGTGGCTCAAGAGCACCAAATGTGGACAGTTGAGAGAGAGCCACCAGGAGAGACCAGTAACATCTGTTAACGTGTAAATCCTGTTCAAACCCCCACTTCTCATAGGGTCCCCCAGGCCCTCTGGAGTGACTCCTGAGTGGAGAGTCAGGAGTAAGCCCAGAGCACTTCTGGCTGTGATCCGAAAACAAAAACACAAAAAAGTGAACTGTGGGGCGGCTGGAGTGATAGCATAGCGGGTACGGTGTTTACCTTGGAAACGACCAACCAAGGTTTGATTCCCAGCATCCCAAATGGTCCCCCAAGCACTTCCAGGAGTAATTCCTTAATACATGAGCCAAGAAGAACCCCTGTGCATCACCAGGGGTGACCCAGAAAGCAAAAAAAAAAAAAGGGGGGGGGAATTGTGTAGTTAATCAGAAAAAAAACACAACTTTCTCGACTTAGCAAAAGCATTTTTATGATAGCTACAGAGATAGTACAGACCCTGAATTGCTTGTCTGGCACATAGCTGGCCAGGGTTCAATCCCTATCACTGCACAGGGGCCCAAAACATAGCATTATCAATGAGAACCGAGCTGGGGTAAACTCTGATCTCCATTGGGTGTATTCAACCAAAAATAAATCAATAAATTTAGATGCCAGAAGTATAGTTTGGTAGGGTACTGGCCTTGTACAAGGCTGACCTGTATACCCTGGCACCACACTGAGTACCATTTAGTACCTTTTGGCAGCAACCACAGGGTATAACCATACACACAACACATATGTGTACACACACACATATGTGTGTTTGTGCATGTGTGTATATCTATATATGTGTGTGTGTGTAATTTGTTCACAAGTCAACCTCCACCAACCAGTTTTGTAGAATGCAGGTTTGGATTTTGGCGCTACAGGTGGCAGAACTTTGAGCTAACATGAGTGGTGCTGGGGGTATCCTGCGTTTTACAGGAGACTGTACCATGGCAGATTGTTTGCATGGACATGTCCTGCATTCCTGGCCTATATCTGACCCAGCAATTCAAATTCTATATAAATAATGTGAACCTTGTGAGAAAGATAGAGGCAGTAGGCAGGGATGAGGCCCAGTTGGTAGATAGCGGGCAGGACATGGTTGCTGGCACCTGGGGCCTCCTGGTGCAAACCTGAGCCAGAAGTACAGGCTGCAATTTCAAAGGTTTCCAGCGGCCCGAAAGAGCTGACAGTGAGTGGGAGGACACTTGTCATGAACACAAAAGACTTAATTTCACAACCTGAATTGCCAAGGAGTGATCCCGGAGCACTGCTGGGTTTGGCAAAACCCCGCATAGCCAATCCTCCTCCTGCCCAAATAAAGGCAATGAGGAGTTAACTGCCAACAGAAGAGGTGTGAAATCTAGTAATATATTCTGAATGGTCAGTCCTCTGGGTTTGTTGTTTTGTTTTGGGACCACATGCAGAAATGCTCAGAGCTTACAGGCCAGGTTTTCAGACTATGATTTTACTCCTGTGGGTACGTGATGTTATAAAAGAAAAAGAGGATGAAAAATTATACTTGTAGTCAGAGTGATAGAACAGTTGGCAGGGCATATGTTTGGTCCCCAGCATCACATACAGTCCCCCAAGTACTGCCAGGAGTGATTCCTGTGTGCCAAGCCAGAAATAACACCTGAGCATTACTGCTGTGTCCCAAAAAGAAAAAAGAGAAAAAAAAGAAAAGAAAAATTAAATTTAGCCCAAACGAGATTTTAAAGTCCATAATTTTACCCAGAGCCTCCAACTCCTTCATTTTCCCCTAACAGCCATCTGTTGAAAGGGCTCAAGAAATTTCACATGCAAGAGCTTTCAATGAAGGTATAAACAGGAGAGAGAACGCCAGACTGAAGAAGATGCCAGCCACCTGGAAGCCCAGAGGGCCTTCCCTGGTATCTAGTGTCCACTAGTCCCCTGAGCACAGGGCAGGGCACAGACCTCAAGTATCACCAGGTGTGGCCCCAAATCTCACCTCATCTGCTCCCCAAGTAGTGAGATACAACCAAGGAGAGGAGTTCAGAGGGCTGAGCACCAGATTTATTTTTGGGGGACATGGCATGGCTCCCCCTGCATCTCAGACACACAGACACAAGAGGGGGAGAGTCTCTGACTATCTCCAAGTTTGTAGCCAATGGAGTGGGGGCGGGGAGAGGGAAAGACAGGAGAAACATTCCAACTCCAAAAAGATGCTCAAAGAATGCTCATGTGTCAATACAAATTCTGAAGTGAGGGGGTTGGGGTCATACCTAGTGATGCTCAGGGGACAATATCACCTAGTGATGTTGTGGCAGGGATAACTCTGGTCACTGTAAGAAAGACAAACGCCCTCCTGGCTATACTACTGCACCAGCCCCTAAGAGTGAGACATTTAGAACCTATTGCAGCTGGTCCCTGGAAAACCCCTTTTTTGCAAGTACTCACTTCAACAGCAGGGCACACCCCTGTTCTTGGAGAGATGGACAGTGGATATGCTTGGAATCTGGACAGGTGAGGCAGAAATTCTTTTTTTCTGAGGAAATATAATCACATAGGGTTAGCAAAGCTAATAAGATGATAGGATGCTTTTCTTTCAAGCAGCTAAGCCAGGGTCAATATGCAACAGGACATAGGCTCACCCACTCCAGCACTGCTAAAAATGATGCATGAACTCAGAACCAATAGTAACCCCTGAGCACTGAGTGCTTCTTTGGCCAAAAGAAGTACAATAAATTAAGTAATGAAGACATTTCTGGGTCTGGAACGATGGTACAGCAGGTAGGGAGTACGCCTTCCCTGCGGCCAAGCGGGGTTCAATTCCCGAAATCCCATATGGTCCCCCAGCATTGCCAGGAGTGATTCTTGAATGCAAAGCCTGAGTAAACCCTGAGCATTTCTGGGTGTGACCTTAAAAATAAAAAAAAGAAATTTCTGTGTAAAGAGATTGGAGACACAGTATAGCAGGTGAGGTGCTTGTCTTAAACTCGGCCAAACCAAGTTTGAATCCTGGCATCCCATATGGTGCCCTGAGCCCAGCCAGGAGTGATCCCTGAGTGCAAAGGTAGGAGAAGTAACTGAGTCTTGCCGTTGTACTTCCTACAGACTGAATAATTAATTCATTTAAATGATTAAAGGTGTTGCGGCCAATAGTGATCCTAAATTGCATTATTAGAGGGTTTAGGGCACACTCTGGAAATGCCCAAGCTCTTTCCTGCTAAGATTGCATATTTGGTTGCCGGACCCACTGTAGCACCACCCTGATGCATCCCTCCAGACCGCAACCTGAGTTGGCTTAAAGCTCCACACCTTGGGGCCTGAGTGACAGCATAGACAAATGAGCATGTCTTTTGAAGGTAGCCAATTCTGACATCCCTTATGGTTCCGAGCACCACTAGGAGTGCTTGCTGAATTTAGAGCCAGGAGTAACCATAATGCCTCGCTGGGTGTGACCGCAAATGCAAAATAAATAAATAAAAAGGAAAGAGAAGCTCCCCACCTCCCTGAACTCCCAGAACCCACTGAATGCACAAGAATCAGTGAAAATCAAAGGCTCTGCCAAATGCGTTAGAGCCCCAAGCACATAAAGAATATGCCGCGATCCTCCCCCCATCCAGCCTGGCCACCCCCCAAGAATGACAGGACAGAGGGGAGGGTGTTTTTTCCTTCATGCTACTGACCCATATATGGGGTACCCTGTGCAACACCAGGATTGACCCCTGAACACTGCCAGGTGGGGCTCAACACCCCTCCACGAGGAAAAAGAATGCGCCCCCAGGTCCCTTTGATGAGGGAATCCCATGCTTTACCTACTCCACAATCGGCCTAAGGAACGACAGGGGGCCAGTAACGGGATGTCCTGGGGACACTGCTGGGAAGATCCACCCACCCCTGTCACTGACCAGGTGCTGGTCGTCGCCCCGAAACTAAATTAACGCTGAGGTGCCCTCACCCGCCCCATCAGATCTGGGGGAGACTGAGGCTCCCTCTAGCTCTGACACTTTCTACTTTGTGAGGGGCCCAAGCGATGGGTCAGCAGGGAGGGTGCTGGCCTCGCCATCCCGACACCCCAAAGGGTCCTCGGATCCCCAGGGAGGGAGTCCTGAGAACCACAGGTAAAGGCGTAAAACACATAAAAAATTAAAAAAAATTTTTTTCATTTTTGTTTGTTCCGTCATTGTCCTTGTTTCTGGAGCTTTCAGAACGACCTTAGCGCTTCAAATTCGTTTTTCTCCTTGACCACGTGCTTCCTCTACCCACCCACATTTTCTTTGGGGGCTGGGGGGCTTTGCTCAGGGGTTACTCTGGGCTCTGGGCTCACTCCAGTTCGTGATTGGAGGCTGTGGGTGGCCGGGATCAAATTCGGGCGGCTGCGTTCCCCCCTTACGCATCTTTCTAAATAAGTTCTACTCAGTGAAAACGAGTGTGTTTACCGCAAAATCAATTTATAAACAAGATAAACCTCTCAGCAGGAGTTCTTGGTGCGACAGGGTGAGGGGCCGCCACCCTAGGCCACCGCCACGGAGCGACCCGACCGCCCACAAGGCGGAGAACGCGGAAGTTCAGGCACTCAGAGCGATCACTGGGCGGCTGCCGCGGAAACCAACCTTCCGGGACACCCCCTGCCCCTCTGGGTGCCCTCTCACCCGCTCCTCACTTTCTGCAACCACGCGACCCGAGACCCGCCGGCACTTCCGCACAGACCGCCCAGGCCTGGCGGATAAAGGACCCGAATTTTGTGCGTCACGTGCACGGTCGCCCAGAGCCTTTAAGGGCCAGGCTTCAAATATTCCTGACCAGGTAATTCCCTGGTCAGAGAGGTTCATTTTTCCTCATTTCTGGGATAGGATCAGGTGATCCAGACATCAGGCGGTCGCCAGGTCTGGGATAGATAGAGAGGGAGGAGCTGAACAGATAACATGTCGAGCAGAGAGTCTTTGTATTTACGAAGGAAATAAAATTCACACAAATACTTTGCAAACATCTGCCAAGACCATCTTTCTGAGTCCCAACGTTCATTTATTTATTCATTTACAACCCTCAGCCACATGCTAGGACCAGGCCCCCAGGATTCTTCCTGGCAGGTGCCAATGAAAGACTGGCTTCAACAGGGTCCCTCACCATTGGGGGCTGAGGAGCGGCCGCTCAAAGTGATCTGGCAATTCTACATACACATGTCTACACAGAAAGCTGCAGGACAGGGCCAGGCACAACCCCTAGTTGAGAAGGTTGGAATGGTCAAGACTTCTGCCATCAGCAGGTCCGGCATCCTCAAGAACCACAGCCCCCATAATCAGCTCTGCATCCTGGCCATGCTGCCCCATCACAGAGCTGGAAGTGAAGATGCCCCCAAGGATAATGCACTCAACACCCGAGACCCCTGTGCCGTGCTAAAATCCCTCAGAGCACCTAGCAAAGCTCTATATCCTCCTATAGCCTCTGGAGCAAGGCAGACCCCAGGAGCCGAATGGATATGGATGAGGGGGGGTGAAAAACAACCACAAAGGTGCCCCCAAAGCTCACATGATACCGTCGGTCACATTACAGGCACTGGAGGTGAGAGATCCTCATGTCCTACCACTAACTGGCCTTCAGTGCCCCACTTTGACCGAGGTATCACTTTGTCCTTTAAACGCGTTCCCGGAGGAGGCCTGATCCACTTGACATCATTAGGAAGTAAAGGTTTACATGGAAGACTCCCGTCTGTGACATCATCCATTTTACCAAGGAGCCTTAAAGTGCCAGATTCAAAGTGTAGATAGACCATTATGGCAGCCCAGGTGAATCAGTGCAAGGGGGATGAGCTCGAATCATAAAGTGGAGAGGCAAGTACTGGAGGGGCTGGTCACAGAATTTAGGGCAGCAAGTTAAGGTGGAGTCCCTTAACTGGTCGAACATAGAACCAATGCTCCCCAATACAGCCATCATAAAAAAAAGCAGGTTGATTCAAAGTAAGACAGGCAAGTAGGTTGTGAAAGGGTCCTGGAACAATGAGTTTCTCTGGGAAGTCATTAATCAAGATGGGTGCAGTGTCTCTGAAACCAGCCCTGAAGATGCAGAGGAACCGGCCTAGCAGCAACCCAGAGAGCTGGAGAGACACTGGACAGGAGCAAAGGCTAAGAAGAACATCAGAGAGCACTGTACCTGAACACTCTGAAAATTAATTAAAAAGGCCCTCCCATTGATCGTCGATTTGCTCGAGCAGGCCCAGTAACGTCTCCATTGGAGACTTTGTTGTTACTGTGTCTGGCATATCGAATACTCTCGGTAGCTTGCCGGGCTCTCCGAGAGGGGCGGGGGAATTGAACTCGGGTCGGCCATGTTGGCCGCTTGTAAGGTGAACGCCCTACCCGCTGTGCTAATTAAGCCTTAATTAAAGTTAATTAATTAAGCCTCATCTACCCCTTGAAAACACGCTATATAAGAACCTACAATGAAACCCCAGGACGCAGCTCTAGAAACACGTTTTCAACCAAGATTATGGGGAAAGAGGTTAGTACTATGGTTTAATGCTTGTATTAAACATGGTTTTCCTGAGTTCCATTTCTGGCATCCAAAACAACACAAATGCCTAAGAACTGCCAAGTACGGGATGAATTACATAAAACATACTTCAATAAATAAATCCATGTATGGACCAACCCTAAGAACGGAGGCACATAGGAGCTAATGGGCACCAAAGTGTACTAGATAATTTTGTAGATCATTTTCATCTGTTGAACTAACCAATAACGGTTTGAGTCATTCAGGTGGCTAGTAGGGTTGAGATTTTACCACTTGCAAACACAACATTTTGTCATCTTTTCTCCAAATATAACTGAAATGAGAAGAGTAAAATCCAGAACTGTGAACACCCTTTAGAGTTAGTCATCATGTTGGGATCGGGAGTTCCCTAGCCCTGGGAGGCGCAGAGAGACCAGATAGACACAATTCCTGCAGGAGTAAAAACGGGGTTTATTTAGACCAGCATGCTGGGGCTCCGCAGCATACCCCAAAAACGGGCAGTGGCTGAGAGCCCCGAACTTCTTCAAAGGGGATCTTATATAGGCCTTCACTGGCCGTTACAGCGAAGCCCGCGCATTTCATAGCCAATAGATTTGTAACAACATATACTTTCTTAACCAATCCATTTAAAAGTACCTCACTCCTTAGCCTATAGATTCAAAGATCAGCATTTACGTACATTGATTGTCAGCACAAGCAAGGTTATAGCTGGAATCATTAAGCCTTAGGTAATCTTCCTTGACCGTCCTGGTTTTGAGTTACCCAAGTCTGCAGGGTGCTTTAGTGAGACAATACATTCCAGGAAAGGGCAATTTCCCCCAACCACCCGCATCCTGAGTTATCTTTTACCCAAATCTGCAGGGTGCTTTACTGAGACAATACATTTCAGGGACAGTAAATCACTTTCCAAGTCCCCTCTCCCCCAGGTGCAAAGCAGCCAAGCAGTTTTACAGAAAGCAATGTTGCAAGTTAGCTAAAGTACACAAAAATTTGATGCCCTAATATGGATTCTTTCAATCACAGCTGATGTTATTGCCTGCTGAGACAGGAGTTTGGGCATTCTTCCAGGTTCCCACCATTTGTAAAATATTTTGACCAAGGGGCCTGTTCCATCCTTTCATAGAACGATCAGAAATCTTTCTGTGCACAGTCAAGTCCATTTCAACTATCTCTAATCCATCCTATTACAGAATAATGACAGGGACATTATCCTAAACTTTTCAGAAACATTTATCCTCAATGTTAAGGGAAATCTAATAAAAATCTGAATATAACAGTGCAGTGAAGAGCTGATGCAGCGGGAAGGTGCTTGATGGCACAAGACTGATCAGGATTCTAAGTCCAGATCCCCATAAGGATATCTATGTCCTCCCTCGCAGGTATGGATAAGTTCAGACCCAAGAGTATGGCCTGAGCAAAACAGGTGTGACTCCTCAAAACATAAGCGAGGAAGGCCTGAAGTGTGGAGGTTTGCCTCTTTTTCTATTCCAAAGGATTCACTGCAACATCCTGGTTGATCTCTATCATAAACCCCGCCAACAGGGGTCTCTGCCTCAAACCAGAGTCCAAGCAAAAATGAGACACTGGGCTGGAGTGATAGCACAGCAGGTAGGGCATTCGTATTGCATGCAGCCAAACCGGGTTCAATTTCCAGCATTCCATAGGGTCCCCCAAGAACAGCCAGGAGTAACCCCTGTGCATCTCTGGGTTTGACCAAAAATCAAAAGAAAACAAAAAGAGTGACACTGATAATTGTGATCAAGGGGTAGTTTTTGTACCCATTTACTTAGTTCTGATTTAATGTTTTAACCTGGATTCCATCATCATGACCCATTGTTTACAGGGAAGAGAGCAATAGCACAGAGGGTAGGGCGTTTTCCTTGCATGCGGCCGACCCAGGTTCGATTCCCTGCATCCCATATGGTCCACCGAGCACAGCCAGGAGTGATTCCTGAGTGCAAAGCCAGGAGTAACCCATGAGCATCTCCGGGTATGACCCAAAACGAAAAAAAAAATGGACCCATTCTTTACAGTTTAACATACACATCAAGTCCATGTGCTGGGACACTGGCATAGGAAATAGTAATCATTACTATTATTATTATGGTTTGCTATAATTGGTAACTCAGGAGGTTAATTCAGGTTCATAAGGAACTCAGGCCTCAGTAGGTGTATGAAAATACACAGGGGCAAGAACTCTTAAGAGTGCACAGGATGGGAAGGTCTTTGTGTTTCCCTGAATTGCAATCATCAGCAATTCCCTTTCCCTCATAGTACTGAAGTCATCATTTTAATTTGAACTTGAGAACTGTAACATAAATAGTGAACTAGGAGTGTATATTGAAGACATCAAAAGGTTGAAGCAGAGTGTTTGCCATAGGATACCCCAAGCACCACACTCCCAGAGTAATTCCTGAGTGCATATTCAGGAGAAACCCCTGAGCATCACCCAGGTGGGACACAAAAATGAAAAACAAAATGGTCAAAGGGCAAGCCCTGAGGAACCCAGAGATAATGGAGGAATTGTGTATCCCACCCAAGGCCTGGGGGAGATTGAATGATGCATTCAAGGTAAATTGAAATTCAGATTTTAGGGACTGCTGGGCGTTTGTCTTGCAGGGGATGATGGGATATGATTCCTTTCCCTCCCAGGCCCACCTGGAGTGATCCTGTCTGTGGAGCCAGAAGTAACACTTAATAATTTCTGGTTGTGCCTTACCCCCACCCCTACAAAAAAGTACGTGTTTTGTGTATTGAACAGAAAGCGCTATATCAGGGGGATCAGGATTATAAATGCCAGATGTGAGCAACTTCAGTGATCCCTGCGATCAAGGCTTTCTCTGCCTGTAGATGATTTTTCTGGGCTCACCTCCAGTATCACATGGTGCCCTGTTACCACAGGGTGTAATCAGCTACCCGGGAAGCACTGGGAGCCTTACGATTTGCATCTTTGGGGAGGGAAACACAGTCAGCAGTGCTCAGGGCTTATTTATTCCTGCCTTTGCACTCAGTAGTCACTCCTCTTTTGGGCCAGGGTTGAGGTATCTTAAAGTCCTAACGTCCAGCACCTCCTAATGGTTTGGAGGAAATTGATGTAGGCATGCAGGCAGATAGGGAAGGTCCCCCCTCCCATGGCAAAGGCAGTAAATTTCCCGGGAATAGCTCTGAAGTTGTGAAGGCCAACCTTGCAGAAAACAGGAACTAAGACCTTATCACCTATTATCACACCCTCACCTATGGCCAGCAACATACCCAGAGAAGCTCTTGCTGAAACAAAAAGCCAGAAAAGGAATTTCAAAGAACATCATCACCACTCCCAACCTGCCTAGGCAACCTCTTTAGCAACGGAACTTTGACCTAGGTAAAAGCCTAGATTGGATTCCCTTCTGCTCCAGGGAGACCACTCATTGGCTTTCCCAGACATTTGCGGGAGCAGGGCAAGTGGGTGGTCCCCGAGTGTGGGAACCAAAGTCGAACTCCTGAAGGATGTGGGGCCCCCCAACACTGCTTCCGACCCCATCCTCCAAATTATATAGTCAGATCAGGAGGTGTGGACAAGGTGGGGTGGGTTGGGGGTTGGGGGACGACCCCAGACTTCAATGGTGCTGCTTCATTCTCGAGGAGTCCGTGTGCCAAGAGGAGCCACCTCTGGTGGATTCAACTCTCTTACACCCGCAAAGGGCTGGAGGGGATGAGAGAGTCCAGCATCTTCCGGCCCTGCCCGCGTCTGACTGGGCCTTGGGTCAGAGAATAAACTGGGGATCTCTGTCTGGGTGTCCCTGCTGCCTGGTGCTCGCCCCACTCACTCTATGTGTGGAAGGATACTCAGTGAGCAGTGCTCCAGAGTCATCTACTCGAGAGCGAACAGGGTGACACAGGAGAGGCTTGCCTTCCTGCAGTACGATATGTCCAACCAACTCAGTTCTAAAGGTCTCCAGACCCCACATCCACATATCACAGCACCCCGCATTGCTGAGGGTGCCATCTTCCGTCCTGAGTTTTGAGGTTCCTATACACATGAGAAGTCCCATGTCTTCTGTTCTCCGTGTAGGAGGGTGGTAGAAGCCAGATTCAACTCCAGCATCTCCAGATGTCTGGGGTGAAGGTAACAGCAATCAGACAAACTAGGGTGTGTTAAGAAGAATTTTAATTAACACATGTGGGGAGAGGGTCAGACCAGCATTGCTCAGGGATTCCTGCTGCTGGGACTCTCGGGGCCAAGAGAGATAACCACAAAAATACCACCTTTCTTTGAACACTCTTGAACTTATTCGCCAATGTGGCTTGGCACATGCCTCAGGCAACCGCAAGCGAACATCCAAGCTGGCAAAACAATGCAGAGAAGCCATCAAGGATGACCTCAAAGACAGGAGAACAGCGATGCTGGTAGATGGCGGCAGAAGCCGGGAAAAGCTTTCGTAATGCTCGCCTGTCCTTCGCCAACTACAAGACCAAGATCACTGCCCTCCGACATCCTGATGGATCTATCACATCAACCAGAAGGGAAATGGAGAAGATTATTCGTGAATTCTACTCAGATCTCTTTAATAGCCACATCCACTTGCCCACATACCACATTCTGCACCATGGATATATCATTATAAATGTTCTCCCTTCGAAATTTAACATGCCATCTCATCGGTAAAGAAACAAAGAACACCTGGCCCAGAAAAGATCAGACCTGAACACCTGAAGAACTTACCATAAGTACTCATCAATACACTGGCTCGGCTCTTCACACACTACCTGACTGAATGCAAGGTTCCATCCCAATGGAAAACCAGCAACACTGTACTACTACACAAGAAGGGAGACATCCACGAAATTGGCAACTATCGCCTAATCTTCCTAATGTCTGTCATCTACAAACTGTTCACTTGACTCATCCTGAATAGGATTAGCAGAACACTAGAAGAAGAACAATTATGTGAAAAAGCAGGGTTCCAAAAAGGATTCAGTAACATCTACCACATACACACGATTACTAAGCTCATTGAGGTTTCTCAGGAGTTCAAGATGCCGCTCTGTCTAACGTTCATTGATTTAAAGAAGACCTTTGATTCTTTTGAGATGGAAGCAGTCATAAAAGCCCTAGCCAATCAGGGTGCACAAACTCAATACATCAGGATCCTCTGTGAGCTCTATTACGGATTCACTACCAGGATCTCACCATTCTACAAAGAAATTATCATCCATGTCAAGAGAGGGGTTCGTCAGGGTGATACCATTTTACCAAAACTCTTCAGTGCCACCCTCAAGAACATCATGCAATGACTGGAATGGGAAGGAATGGGAGTGAACATAGATGGTCAGCAACTACACCCCCTCCTCTTTGCTGATTACATCGTTCTAATAATACCAAACATCAGCCAAGCGGCACAAATGCAGACCTACATTGACCGCGAGTGTGGAAAGGACGGACTACAGCTGAATCTTATGAAGACAATGTTTATGAGAAACAGCCTCCTTCCTGATCGTCCATTTGCTTTAATGGAACCAACATCTCCGAATGCAACAGTTATATATACCTAGTTCGAGAAATCAACATGGTGAATGACCTGGCACCTGAGTTGCGCAGGATGAAGAGAGCAGCTTGGGATGCCTTCAAGAGCGTTGAAGAAATAACTAAGAGGACAAAGAACCTCCAGCTACGAGCACATCTCTTCGATTCCACTCTTCTTCCTGCATTAACATATGACTCAGAGACCTGGGCCCTATGAAAACAGGATGAGAACGCTACTTGGGGCTCTCAAAGAAGAATCGAAAGAGCTATGCTTGGAATATCACGCATCACTCAAATGAGAGATAGAATCCGGAGTTCTGATCTCCGTCAATGGTCAGGTATCAGGGACGCTGTCTCATCTGCCAAGGCATCAAAAATCAGATGGGCTGGACACGTAATGAGGTTTACAGACAAGCACTGGCCTAGAGCCATTACTGAGTGAATTCCACGGGACGTCAAAAGATTGCATGGACGCCCACCTACAAGATGTTCAGACTTCTTCCTCAAGACCCTGAAAAATCGGTTTGAGGCTCTGCATGTTCCTAGAACAAACAGATGCCATTGGGCTACAATAGCACGCAACAGGCATGCATGGAGACCTTACTGGCACCCACTCGAATAAATTGATGAATAAAGGGAAATCAATTGATATATTTTTAAGGTTTTAGAATTACTGCTTTTATGCAGCAACATGGTTGGAACTGGAAGATACCGTCTTGAGTAAAGTTAGCCAGAAAAAGAAACAATAACAGGATGCTGTTCACTCATCTGTGGAATACCGAACACTGGCTGTGGAAATGTAATGTAAAGGGGCTCCTTATATCATCCCTGATTCCAGTGTTTAGAGAGAAGCCGAACAAAGAAGGAAAGAAATTTGGGGCAGAAGAGACATAGAAGTTTACAGAGATCAGGGATTCATTTATGCCAGTTGACATGAGTGAGGGGTGTAGCCATTTACCCAAAACACAGATGCAACAGAACTGAAAACAAGAGATCTAAGCTGCAACCACTGAAACCTAGTCATGTGCTTGTCCAGATGACAGGCGGGGGTAGAGTGGGCACCTGGGTAAGGAGGGAAAACGGGAACATGGGTGCAGGGAAGCTGATGCAGGAATTGGTGTTCAATTAGTGTATGCCTAAATACAACTACCAATAATTTTGAAAATACTGGAACTTTAATGAAAACTTTAAATGCAATACAATAAAATAAATTTCCATATTTCAGCACCCACTGAGGTTAAAGACCCTCTAGTCTCAGCATTAGGCTCCGATATTTTTCCTGTGATGCTGAGACCATAGATGTGGTTGTGGAGATGGAGCCGGATGCCACATTTCAAGTCGCATGCTCGGTCCACTGAGCACTCCAATGGGATAATAGTTAGGTTTAACAAGAGAATCTTACAGCACACTTGTATGCAATACCCCTGTTCCCAAAAGAAATTGCTATAATGCCACATCCTGAACCTGTGATTTGAGTTCTGACATAAAACAAAATGCACAATGAGAATTAGTCCAATGTTGAATGGAATGCAGTTGAATGACCAAACAGGTGGAGGACCTCTCCATAGTTCTCACAGTCCAAGCAAGCCTACAGAAAGGGAAAATCTGCGGGAAGTGTTGCTGGGAGGAACTCGGCAATCCCCAAAAAAAGCCTTTTGGGCTTTGTTTTTAATCAGACCCAGTGATGCTTGGGATAACATAGGGGATGCTGGACATCGAAGGTAGGCGGCATCTGTAAGGCGAGCACCCTCCGTGATGCACTGCTGTTCTGGTCCTAATTAACTTCACTATGGGCTCACAGTTACAATTTAACATATACACAATAAAACAATTTTTGGTGCGTACAAGCGTACAGCAGGTAAGCATTTGCCTAGCATGAGGCTGACAGGGTTTGATCCTTGAATACTGCTAAAAGCAACTTACGAGAACCACCAGAAATAACTGTTAAGCATCCCCAGGCCCCATAACAAAAGAAAACTCAATTTCTTCCCATATTCAAAAAACCATGATAATGATCCAAAGGCAAAGATATACATGGTGTCAGATTGACTGAGCTGGATCCAGAAAGGGTACCCTACCCTTTAGTTGTACAGTCTGGCCAGTTATACAGCTGGGAAAACAAGGGCCTTGAAACACATGAACTACTCGACATATCTGACAGATAAGAATCGCAACAAAGTAGAGAAAGCAAAGCACTGG
This sequence comes from Sorex fumeus, assembly GCF_029834395.1. Taxonomy (NCBI): domain Eukaryota; kingdom Metazoa; phylum Chordata; class Mammalia; order Eulipotyphla; family Soricidae; genus Sorex; species Sorex fumeus. The sequence continues at coordinate 531,684 of NW_026606171.1, read as the reverse complement.
ATCTCTCCGTAATGAACAGCTCCGGGGAGAAGACACCCCTACCCCATGCCACACCCCCACATCACATGTTCTAGGGATGAGAAGGGGACGTTCAATGTCCAATGAGCAACTCAAAGATGTTGTGGACTGGAGGACTCCTGGGTTGGCCACATGTAAGGTAAGCATCCTACTTGCTCCACTATTGCTCTGGCCATTTCTAAATAAATGGGAGAAAACGGGAAAAAATGGGAGAGCACTTAGAAAGCTTTCAGGTTTAAGTCTCGGTCATACAATGAAACACCCATCCCTTCACCATGCCCATTATCCACCACTAAAAACCCAAGTATAACGGCATTCCACAGACTTCCTCTACCTGTGGGTCAGATAATTTCCACATTCTTCTCTCTACTTTGATTACATTCAATATTTTGACACAAGACCCACCATTATTATTTGGGATTTTACTCCGGCACTCAGATCTGGTGAAAATGCAACAGTAGACAATTCTTTTTCGATTGCTGGTTATAAATAACATATGATTTTGGAATTCTGAAATTTTAACAACTAAATATGGAGGGATTTCTACCAAAACCTGCTGGGTTCCGAGATTTGTTCCTGAGTCTCTGGGATTATGGCCATTAAACAGCTTTATCATGAGTGAGAGGCGGTTCGTGGGAATGACTTAGGCTCTTGTTGGGGTGGAGAGGAATTGGCCAGCTCCACACCCATCCTGCGAGGCCCCACGTATCTTCATGAGTGTGGGCCAAATCTGACTTTCCAAAGGCCTTTGGAGGATGGAGGCCACCGAGCCGCCAAGTGGGAGCAGTTGGGGAGACAGCACCAAGTCCCCCTGGGGTGGACTGGGAACAGTAACCTACTGCAGGGTCCAGACGCATTTCTGCTAAAAGGCACTGGGTTTTGAGATTTGTCTCTGAATCTCTGGAATCCTGGCCATTACTCACCTTGATCACGAGCCATAGAGGTCATTCGTAGGCGCCAGACAACTCAGTGTTTCGTTGGGGTGGGGGGAAAAAAAGTAAAAAAAAAAGTAAACCTTGAGCATCAAGGCTCCACCACCATCCCATTAGGCCCTGCATGTCTTCTCACTGCAGTCCCAAACCTAACCATCCAGAAGCCCTTAGAGATGGCGGCCACTGAGCCGCCAGGCACGAAACCTATTCCCACGTGAAATACCCATCTTTGGTAACCTACTGTGGGGACCAGATACATTTCTGCTGAAAGCCGCTGGGTTCCGGGATTTGTTTCTGAGACTCTGGCATCATGGCCGTTAAACAGAGTGATCAAGAGCCAAAGAGTCTGTACATGGGCAGCGACTCGGGGTCTCATTGAGGTGGGGAGGAAAGGGCAGAGTCGACCCCAATCCCATGAGGCCCCGAATGTCTTGTCACTGCAGGCCCAATCCTGTCTGTTCAATGTCATCTGGAAGATGCTGGCCACCGAGCCACCAAGTGGGATCAGGCGGAGAGACACACACTTTCCCCCTTGTGGTGGTCTGTCGCCGATAGCTCATTGGGGGAACAGGGCACATCTCTGCAAAAAGCCGCTGAGTTCTGAGATTTGTCTCTGAGTATCTGGGATCATAGCCTTTAAGCAGTTTCATCAGGAACCAGAGAGACCTTGCCTCCAATTATATAGCTGAGCCGGAAATGGTTTGTTGGTGTGTCTCGCACATACCTAACTTTTGGCCGTTTACTTTCTATGAAGACTTTGCCCAAAGTTTTTGGAGTCTGGCCAAAGGCACAGCAGCAATTTTGGAGTATCTGGAAGTCTGACGGTGCCATCAGGCTGCTGATGCACTCACCTTACAGGCAGATTGACCTGCTGGCGGTACCATAGTCCCAGGAAGTAGAAATTCTATATATGGGAAAAAAACACCAATAGTGGGGTTGGATTCACTGTGAAGCGACTAGGATGCTTGCCTTGCTGATCCAGGTCAAACCTCCCCATCCCATAGGAACCCAGCAGCACCACAGAATAATTCCCGAGATGCAGAACCAGAAGTAAACCTTGAGCATCAAAGAATACCTTCGAACTCCCCTGAATAAAAAAAAAGCTATTAAAATTAATCCAAAGAGGGGCTGAAGTGATAGCAGAGCGGGTAGGATGTTTTACTTGCACGTGACCAACCCAGGTTTGAATCCCAGCAACAGTATGGTCCCCTGAGCTTTACCAGGAGTAATTCCTGAGTGCATAAGTCAGGAGAAACCCATGTGAAACGCTGAGTATGACTCAAAAAGCAAAAAAAAAACCCAAAGAGTAAATTTTCAGAGGCAACTACCTCTCACTTGTCCAAACATGCCCCAAGGTCCCAAACCCAGCATGGAAGCCAATGAAAATGACCGACCACAAAAGTGTCCCTTTCCTTTGTGGGCTTCCCGTGAACATATCTGGAGTTTCAATAAGTGTTATGTCCAGTCCAAAGGCTCCAAACAGGGTGCTTTGCAGTCTCGAGTAGGGAGGAATGAGAAGGCCAAGACCCCCACTCTCTGCTGGCTCCTCACACCAAGGTCTGAAGTCCATGTGCCCACCTACCAGTACCATCTTGGATCTGGATGTGATCGTGGTTACAAGGGCCCTTAGGATAATGCACCCTGACCCATGACATCTGCACCACAGCCCCCAATGCACCCCTCAAAAGCCCCATATCCCCTAAAGCCGGGATATCCAGAACAAGTAAGAAACAAGCGTGAAAGCGCCCTACAAGCTGGCGTGAACTGGCGCTCAAGTTCCCAAACCGGGATTTTCAGGGTGCTCAAGCATTCCAAATTCTAACACAGGAAAGACTGAAGAATGAAGGTTTACCTGTTTTTCCATTTTCAAAGAATTCAGTGCTTCATCTTGGTTAATTTCTGCCATAATTCCCACCAAAGAGCCCCTCTGGGCCAAGCCAGAAGCATAGCAAACAATAACAGAGTAGTGAGCCGTGACAGCTCTTACCAGGGGGAGTGTTTCTGTACCTGTTCATTCAGTCACCTTCCTCCTTATTTTCATCACCAGGACCCATTATTTACAAGTTAACACACAAGCAATTCCAAGCACTAGAATACTGGCATAGGTGCAGCCTGGGTGAAAATCAGCAGGTAACTTTCAAGGACATGAGAAGCCTGTCCCAAGCAGGCAGGCTTACTTCCCTCTTAACTGCACTTTTTTAACACCCTTGACCAACGTGTCCAAAGGAAACTTGCTTGACTGACTTGTCCTGCTCTGTCCTTAGAGACTGTTATTAAGGGATCAAGTCATCCAGTTTGAACTTTTATATGTTTATTAAGGTGTGAGGGGTACATGAAGCCCTTCCCACATTCCTGACATATATGCAGTTTGTCTCCGGTATGAATTCTCACATATGGTGTAAGAGAATAGCACCAAATGAAGGCTTTCTCAAAAGACTGACACTGATAAAGTTTCCCTCCACTGTGAATATTCCTGTACTTAGCAAGGATTCAGAATGGCAGAAGGTCTTCCCACATTCCTCGCATATAAAAGGTTTTCCTCTGGCGTGAATGCTTCTATGTACACTAAATCTGAGGCTTTTCAAAAGGCCTTTCCACACTTCTTCTAGGTATAGGATTTCTCTCCAGTGTGTATTCTCCTATGTGCATTAAGTATTGAGGACATACAGAGGCCTTCCCACATTCCTTATATATACAGTTTCTCTCCAGTGAATTCTCCTATGTACACTAAGGCTTGAGGCTTCAGCAAAGGACTTCCCGCATTCCTTACATAATATGGTTTCTCTCCACTGTAAATTCTCCTATGTACAGTCAATTGTGAGGATGAAGCGAAGGCCTTTCCGCACTCCAGACAGATCTAAGACTTCTATCCGGCATGAATTCTCATGTGTAGAGTAAGGGAAGAGAACCGTGTGAATGCCTTCCCGCATGTCTGACACTGATGAGGTTTCTCTCTGAGATGAATTTTCATATGTGCAGTAAGTCTTGAGTCTCCAGGAAAGGTCTTTCCACATTCCTTACAAATATATGGTTTCTCTGCAGTGTGAATTTTCCTATGTTCATGAAGTGTTGAGGCTACAGCAAAGGCCTTCCCACATTCCTTACATACACACGGTTTCTCTCCAGTGTGAATTCTCCTATGTACACGGAAGCTTGAGGCTTCAAGAAATGACTTCCCACATTCCTTACATATATATGGTTTCTTTCAGTGTTAATTCTATGTACAGTAAGTTTTGAGGGTCTAACAAAGGCCTTTCCACATTCCTTGCATATATATATATATATATATATATATATATATATGGTTTCTCCCCAGTGTGAATTTTCCTATGTTCACTAAGAGTTGAGGCTTTCGCAAAGACCTTCCCACATTCCTTACATATACACGGTTTCACTGCAGTGTGAATTCTCCTATGTACACTAAGGGTTGAGGCTACAGCAAAGGCCTTTCCACATTCCTTATATATACGTTTTTTTCTCCAGTGTGAATTCTCATATGTAGACGAAATGTTGAGGCTTCAGCAAAGGCCTTCTCACATTCCTTACATATATACGGTTTCTCTCCAGTGTGAATTCTCCTATGTATACTGAGGCCTGAGGATCGAGTAAAGGCATTACCACACTCCTGACATATATAAGGCTTCTCTCCACTATGAGTTTTCATAGGTCTATTAAGATTAGAGGTGTGAATAAAGGCCTTCCCACATGTCTGACATTCACGAGGTTTCTCTCCTGTATGAATTATCCTACGCATAATAAGATGTGATGATTGATCGAAGGTCTTCCCACATGCTTCACATGCAAAAGGTTTCGATCCTGAACTTATATTCATATGGTCATTCCTTGACTCAAACTTTGTTCTCGAGGCTGACTTTTCTGGGGATTCTGTCCACTGTGGTTTTCTAAGGGAACACCACAGTGCTGAGAACATGGGGAGGCTACCCCACATTCCTTATATCTAGATGGGTTCTGCTCACAGTGACTGTGGTTGAGGGTATGTTGCTGTGAGGCACTCACTATAAACAGTGCTCCTCTCCCTAGCAGGTGCCCCATTGGGGAACTTTGTGCCTGTGATCTGAGAATAACACACTTCAAGGAACTTTTTCCAGAGAGGGCTTCTTCAGAGTGAGGTACCTCTCGCCATTCTTATCACCCTCAGAAGACATCCAGCCTGTCTCGGCATCCTCAGGGGCTGAGGGCAGGATTGCTCACTCGAGACATTATCACACAGTGTAGGATCAGAGACATTCCACTCGAGGTGGCAGCTTTCCTGTGGAACAACAGAGGTTTCTAATTATTGACTTATTCACTGAGTCTTCCTGTCACAAAACTCAACCCTTCAGATGTGGTTTCACACATATGCACCACATAAATGCAATTACCGACATACGAATTGTCTTACTATAGAACAATTTCATGTTACTGTAAGTTGTACACATAAAATTGATGGATGCAGAGTCAGTAAATTCTGTGAATTTCCCCCCTTTAAATTAATGAAGGAATACAACTGGATATAATTCCTTCTATAGAAAATTGATGCATCCATTTCAAGAGAAAATGAAACAGATCCACATGTGGGTTTGGTTAAATTTCAGTGTGGAACCTGTGATGCAGGGGTGAAGACAACGCTGCATCGTCACGCAGCTGAGACAGACCACGTGGCCATTGCAAAGCTCTCACCACAAGTGATGCCTTTCATGATCAATGAAGTTTTTTGTTCTTTCTGGTTTGTAGTTTCTATTTATTGGGGGTTGGTGGGTGGAGGGGCACACCATGCAGTATCTAGGATCAGTTCTCTGGGTCTATGGTGTCTATAAGTCGTGCTGGGTAAGGACCATCCATCTCTGTGCAAAGAAAGTATATTTCTCACTGCATCATCTCTAGGGCGCACAAATTAGCGTTCTAAACAACTACCACTGTCAAGTCAATCAAAACTCACAGTATTTTTTATACATCGTTGATTTCAGCACCTAGTGAAGCTAAGGTTCCTCTACTCCAAGCATCAGGCTTTGGAATTCCTCCCTGCAAATCCCAGTCTTCCACATTTACAATCACATACTTGGTCCACTCCTGCTGGCATAATAATATTTATTCTGTATTCATTAATCTTACCAACTCACTCATACTTGCTGACCCCTTTCCCAAATCAAAGTGCTGTACTGCCAAATCCTGAAGTCACGGTTTCAGTTCTGAAACTGAAGAGAACATGCAATTCATACATCACACATGTCACAAAATGTCGCAAAATGATGCCATGTAGTTAAGAGTACATATCTGTGGTTCTCAAAGTCCAAAGGGTCCCACGCTAAACAAAAGATTCGGATAGTGGAAAACTGTGAGGATCTTGGCAATTCTACACTAGGTTATGTTTTTGTTTTTGAGCAGACCTGGTGATGTTCGGGGAACCAGGTTATTGAACAGATTATTTAACAGGTCATATTCAGGCACTGCAAGGTGCTCCCTGATGTACTATCGGTCAGATCCAAACTAGCTCTGTTATGGTCTTACTTATTCTAAAGCCATGGAAGTAAATTACAGGATCATTCTGTGATTGCCAGTTCAGGGAAATGAAGAGCAGCTTGAGTGCGCCACAGACCCAAAGATCCATGAGAAAAAGTCCCTGTTCTCAGCAGCATGTTTCCTACATTCTCAGGGCACCCATACAGTGCACAGGGCCTGAGCCAGGAAGGGTCCTCAGACACGCACCTGCACACACACCTCTCCTCCCAGACCTCAGTGCTCCTTCTTCCAGCCAGGAGATCACCGCAGGCTTCATCCCAGAGTGCCCTGCCCCAACAGAGACAGAGGCATGGATAAGTCACAGGGAAAAGGTGACAGGTAAATGCCCATGTTTTCCTGATATAACTGGGCAAATATCTGAAAGGCATGAAGAGAATGTCCATTTCCAAAATTCCACATATTTCTAGTTATTCGAGAGGTAAGACCCAAGAAAATATCACAAATACTCTAGACCTGGCCATGTGTATGGCCGACAGGGGGTTGATCAGAACAGTATGTTGTTGGTTTTTGTCTTGCTTGGGGTCTCACCTGGCAATGATCAGGAGTGACTCCTGATTCTGTATTCAGAAATCAATGCTGCTGGTGCTCGGGGATGACATGTGATGCAGGGGATTTAACCCACGTGCGCCGCTTGCAAGAAAATCACTTTCCTCCCTGTACTGTCTGTCTAGGCCCAGCAGCACATGGAGTTTCCTGAGCCCCTCATGAACTCATCACAGATTTCAGTAAAACTAAGTGCATAATAAATCTGGAAATGGCAAGAGATGCTTATTTTTTAAGCTGAAAAATGTATCCAGAAAGAGAGCACAGCAGGTGTTTCTCACGGCTAATCCCGTTGCAATACCCGATATCACCTAGGGTCCGTCATGCCAGCCAGGAGTGATACCTGAGTGCAGAGTCCAGGAGCAAACCCTAAGTCCTGCTGCAGTCTCACAAGAACCATTAGAAGTAAATCCAAGCACTGAAATAGGGCAGCATCTAATGAGTTGAGAGACGAGATATAAAATCCCCTGTGGTGGAAGAGAGATAGTACAGCACATAGGACAGAAGCGCTGCACACACATGTGGGTTTGATCCCAGGCAGCCCATATGGTCTTGGAGCAAGGCCAGGTGTGGATCCTGAATACAAAGGCAGGAATAATCCCTAATTCCTGAGGAAAAAAGAAAATGCAAAAACCGTCTGACTTGAGTGACTGGTGCAAAAGTACTGGGGGTCAGGCACCAACATTTTAATTTGCCAAGAGGTTTCAATATACGGTTCCCCATGGCCCCGAACATTGTTAGGAGTCATCCTTTAGCACAGAGCCAAGAGAACTGTGGACTGTGCCCCCCAAACAAAGGCAACAGCAAAACCAATTAAACACACAAAAGTTCGTGTAGTACACAAAGTAAATTCATGCACCAATGGATGGAACTATTTAAAGGGACCTGAGCGATAACTGGGCAGACAGGGATCTTCTCATGGACACAGTCGAAACGGGTTTATATGAATCACCCCATAGGGTCCGGCTACCCCACAAGAGTAATTTCTGAAGACAAAGCTGAGAGTAAGCCCTGAGTATCCAAAGGTGAACCCTAAAAAAAGAGGGAGGGAAGAGCTACTGCATGGCTGTCCAACATCCCAGCCCATCACAGAGCTACTGTTGGACACACGGCTGACGCCCAACTCCAGGGAGCCCATGTGCGTCTGTTCAGACACGTTGGCTCCACACTACTCTCACCGACAGCTTGCAGATGCTGGTATGTCTCCAGCATTACGTCCCTGTAGAGCTTCTGCTGAGAGGCCACCAGGCATGACCATTCCTCTGGGGTGAAGTTCACAGCCACGTCATGGAAGGTCACAGCGTCCTGAGTCAGCACACGTAGAGGGTGGGAGTCAGAGTCTATCTTAGCCTCATTACCACTACTGTGAGGCCAGGACCCAGGGTCCTATATTGTCGCTGGGCCTCTCTCCTCCGAATGAACTAGCCTCCATGCAGACGCATTGGTGACGGGTCCCAGAAATCACATAAGGTAGCTGGATCTGCTAAAGTGGGAGGATGTTACACAGAAGGTTTTTGGATATATCTGCCTTTCCTGGCAACCCCAGGGCCAATTCGAGCACGACTGGTCCAGTGAGCACTGTAGAGAGGATCACCTGAACACAGACTTTTACAATCCAAAAGGCTATCCCTGGGTGTAGCAAAAACCACTGCAGGCTCACCGCTGCACCCTCACAGCTTATGACCACTAGGATTGAGAACTCGACAGTCCATATAGACAACTACTCAGAGCTGTGCATGGCATGTGTGCCTGTAGGAACTCACTGCTCAGGACCGATCAAAATCTTGCTCAAAGAAGGTAGAAGTTTCTGGACCCCAACATCTCTACTGGCCTCAGAAATCCTTGGCTCTTTCTCCTTGGGATCACCACATGCCCAGAAATCCACACACAAGATTATGTGAACATAAGACTGTATGATCGAGCAGGTAGTCACTCCAGAGTAGGAAGGACAAAACAGGAGAAAAGCAAGTCTGGGGGCCCAAGTCACTGTAATTTCCAGGGAGCAAACGGGGCCAGCACACCCCAGGGTGCTCTGAGGCCAGTCAGTTGTGAATCCAGAGCACAGAGTCAAGAGGACAGCTGATGACAAAAACAATGCAAAAGAAGTCGAAGTAGCAGGTTGGTGTAACAGGACAGCTGTTCTGAGGACAGCATGTAGGACTGGTGATCCCCAACATCCCATATGGTCCCACAAGCACTGCCAGGGGCAATGCCAGAGTGCAGCACAAGGAATGATTGCGAGAATCCTTGCTCTGCCACCCCTGATAAAACAGAAAACCCAAGATGAAACCTTTGGACCTCCAGCATCCCTTTGGTCACCTAGACCTGTCAGGAATGAGCATTGAGCACTGAGCTTTGAGTACTCCTCATGCACCACTGGGTCGACCCCAAAGCTAAATAAAACAAAACAAACATACACAAAAGCAGCTTCAAACAGCAGAATGGGACGGTCCGATCGGAAGTCTCATCTTGTAATCCGTCCAAAAGAAACTCAAATAGATGACCCAGGAAGCCTGGGCACTCCTGGTACTACCTCATGTCATTCTATCCGTCTACTCCTACCTGGGAACGGTTTATCAGAAACCGCGTCACCATCTTCTACTGTCACTATTGTTCTGAGGATCAGCAGGAGGCTCCGTGCAAAGACCTGGAGAAGTCAGAACAGTGAGCACCAGAGAGGAGCACCTCCTCCCACTTCTGAGCTCACACCAGCCACACCCTCGGGCACAGCCTCACAATTCCACCTCTGGGAGACAATGGAAGAAGCTCCTGTCTCCACTGGGGATGCAAATTTTGTTCGCATCTGTGCTGCACTTCAGGAGAGGAGCCTGGGCCCAGGCTACAGGGGAGGAAAAGACAGTCTTCTCTGATCCCTGAATTCTTCTCTGGCTCCCACAGGAAAGTCCCTATAGGCCCTGCCCAGGAGCTCCCAAATACTAGCGCCCCCTGCAGGCTGGCAGCAGTGCTGCTCCCTGGGAATCATAGCCTGGAATGTGGCTCCACGATGTGACTTAGAGTGGACAAACCTTCGACACTCCCTTACAGGGTGGACAAGGACATGCACCTGGACACTCTGTCCCGGGGACCTCAGTATTTACCAAAATGGCAGGTGTCGTCTGCTAAGGGAGAGATAAAGAGTAAGGGGTGCTTTTCAGCTTGATGTGAGGGAGCTGAAATTCATGAACCTAAAAAAGATATACAAGTATTGTGGTTAGATGGCAATAATGTGAATTGGGCGCTTGACTAGATGAACCGATAAATCCTCTGCATCCCATATGGCCCCTAGCAGCGCCAGGGACAATACCTGAGCTTAGAGACTCAAGTAACTCATGAGCATCTCCGGGTATGTGCCCTCTCTCCCCCCTAAAATATAAAGAACCAAAAATAGCCCCCTCAAATACATTTTTATTGGCAAACCTCAGCCACCTGCAGGCTCCCTTCCCCCTCACATACCCCGCATGATCACAACACTCATGGCAGACATTGAAAATGACCAGCAACAGGTCTCCTGCCATTAGATGGAGGGGCTGAAGCTCTGCCCCTCAAATCTGGAGATTCTACAGAAGCGAGCTTAGGGCCAATGGTTCAAACATGGGACTACTGGGACGGTTGGAACAGCCAAGCCCTCGGATGATTCCCGCATTCAGCCACTGTTGCCCCATCCCGGAGCTGGAGACGATCGTGGCCAAAGAGGCACCCTAGAATCCCGAACTCAAAACTGCCATTCCTGAACCCTGAGACAGCCCCCCTGCATCCCCAAAGCTCTGTGTCCCCGTAAAACCTCCACCACACCTCACGATCCACCTGGATGTTGGAGAACAAGTAAAAAACCAGCACAAAAGTGCCCCCCAAGTTGGCTCGGCCCCTCGGCTCAGAGTGTGGAAATGGGAAGGCGCAGGGTGCTCACAGGGGGTTGCTTGAGTCCTGCAACTAAATCCTTCTTCAGAGTTCTCCTTCCAGGATGGGGCGCAAATTTACTTGTCCCTTGCCAAGTGATCAACAGTCCCAGTGTCTGATTCAGGGATGGAAAATGAACCATGACATTTATAACATCACTTATGACATCACTTCTGTTTCCATTAGGTACATTAAAGAGCAAGAGTCTAGGCACTAAGAACCTTTTTGCCACCCAGGTGAATCTGTGCTGCAAGGGGGATGGACTTGAGAAAAGGAGTGGAGAGGCAAATGGTGGACTGGTCGGTCACACAATGGGGGCCTGGGGCTAAGGAGAAGTCCCCTGATCCTGCAGCTGTCAACTAACATCGAATCAATTATATCTAAACACAGAATGCTACCCTGACTCTTGTCAAATGATCCTTGAGCTCAGAGACAAGAGTAAACACTGAACACTGTAAGCTGTGGTGAAAAATATAACAAGAAAAAAGGCAAATTCTACTGAAGGGGGAAAAATGATGTACAAAGAGAAATTTGAGAGTGAAACATTAAAAGAGTCAAATTTCTAGTCCTTAAAAATCCCCTATTCTTGGGGCTGGAGAGATAGCACAGTGGGTAGGGTGTTTGCCTTGCACGCAGTCAACCCGGGTTTGATTAGCAGCATCCCATATGGTCCCCTGAGCATTGCCAGGAGTAACTCCTGAGTGCAAAGCCAGGACTAATCCCTGTGCATCTCCAGATGTGACACAAAAAAGAAAAAAAATCCTCTATTTTTGATCTATCCCTGCTACAGAAACTCACAGTTTCTCCTGAATCCCTATTGTTCTTTCACCATTGTTTGTGCATATATATGTGTAAATATAAGTGTGGCTTTGTGTGATTTTTGTTTTGGGGCCACAACCGGCAGTTTCAGAGCTTACTCCTAGCTCTACAAGCAGGAATTACTCTGGTACAGACCATATGGGATGCACAGCATAGAACCTGGGTCGATTGCTTGGATAGTTAAGTCCTTACCCACTGTACTATGGCTCCGGCCTTAAGAAAATGTGCTCCTAGCACACCCAGTGGGATTCCTGAGCAAATGTCCTTACTCCTGGAAAACCAAAACTTTCTTGCTTAAAAAAACAAAACCCTCTACCCTAGTTGGATTCTAATTCTAAACAATTTAGGTTTAACATTGGTCCATCATTTCTCCTCTGCTACAAAGAGCTTAGGCTTACTGAGTAACACCCTTCCCAATCACTCCCATTTCCTTAGTATGCATCTTTAATTTTCCTGTGCTCTGCTTCTGCTATACATTAATCACCCATTTCCCATAACCACAACCTTTGGATTGTAAAGTCAGATTCTTCAGAGATCTCTGGATTTTGTATTTGGAAGTGAAATGTTGACTTTCTCTTTCCTTTATATCCTCTGCAGTTTACTTTAGACAAATATCCTTTTTTGCTCCTGGACAAGGACCAGTGCAGTCCCAAGTCAGGAAGATTGTGCTGGGAGGATTGGGATGTCCATGCCCCCAGCCCTCAGCTTTGGAGAGACAAAGGAAGGCGATATTATGCTTTTTTAACTTCAGAGTTGATTGACTGCAGATACTATGTACTCTTGGGCACTGTCATGTTTATGAGACTTAAGCCTCAGCTGCCCTTTGTTCTTAGCAGCCCCAAAACAAGAGACTGTATGGACCCAGGATAGCTGTGAGTTAGAGGTCCGGCCAACGCTCTACCCCTTGAAAACACGCGAGCAGTGGACTCTCAGCTACAATGAAAACCCCAGGAGGCATTTTCAGAAACATGATTTCAAACTGAGAGTATCAGGCTAGTACAGTGCATTGCATGCAGTCAATCTAGGTACAATGTCCAGAGTTCCAAATGGTCCCCTGAGCACCATCTGACTAATGGATGGAATTTTGCCCTATCCAATTATAAATGTTTCTTTTTTTAACTCTAATATTAGTAAAGTGACATGGGTGGGAATGTTACCAACCTTGTGAGTAATCACAGGTAAACGGAATGGTCTGCTGGGATGTGGGGAGCTTGGGCCCTGACCCATATTCCCACTTATAAAAGATTTCATGCATCTAAACTCTCCAATTGAGACAATAGCAACTGTAGATTTGGGTAGGCTGTTGCTTGCACATGGCCAACCTAGGTTAAATCCCCAGGATCCTGTAAAGTCTTCCGGAGCACCATCAGAAATAATACCTGAGTGCAGAGTCAGGAGAAACCACTGAGGATCACCAGGTATTGTAGGATAATTGTCGTCTGCCCTTGCTCTCTGGGCAGTGCAAGCTTATGTTTGTTGATTGCCCATAACCTTTCAATTACCTTTGTCAACTGATCATATTTTGACTTGTATATATTGCCTTTTTCTTCTCCTTAATGTCTTTTGCATGGTTAGCCATTTCAGAGCAATTGCTTTTTGTATGGATACAGGAAGACAGTTACAAAGAAAAGCCTGAGCTTGAAAGTTGGTCTCCAGATAATATTACCTACTGGACATCTGCTCTCTTGACTGAAGCCTCAGTTTCCCTTACTTCCTCAACTCATAAAGAAGGGTCCAATGAAGGACTAGATGGATCTAGGGCAAGTGGTGAGCTAGCTACCCTGGAATCGAAATGAGACTGGCCAAAGTACCATAATGCTTATCTATAAGAGCCCGGTCATGGACAAATTTTGTCATAAATCAAAAAGTAATAACTAGACTTGGACGCTGCTGGGATAAGTAGTGATTGATCCGGCCTGAGCACTGTAGTCTGAATCTGTGGTGAGAAGTCCCCAGGAGAGTTACCAACAAGCCTAAAAGTGTCTATTACTGTGTCCATACAGAATGGTAATCATTAGGAAGTAGAACTAAATGTGTCAATTAAGTTGCTGGTCTAAGGAGAGGAGTAACACACCTTAAGGGCTGCTTTTCCTTCGTGGGCTGCAGGTGATGGGGACGTCTGGAAAACCATTTTTCATTGCGCTTCCTGTGGGGAGGCGTGGATTGGGGTCATGGTGAGAGAAGAAAAAGAGCAGCTTCAGGGAGACAGGGGGAATGAAGGAGACTGAGAAAAGGGATGGTCCTCCTCCACCCAGATCCCTTATCTTCCAGTATGTAGGTGTTACACCCACCAACTGCCCCTGGCACTGTGTAATCCCATCAATGGCCAAGACCCAGAGACTATAAAACCCTGCTCCTGGAAGAGAACAGCACAGTCTCCTGCCTCCGCGTTTGGCTTCTTACTGGGGACTTTTGGATGAGGGTGTGTTGAGCTACCCTCCCCACCCCAAGCAGAGCCCCGGTGAAGAACTCTGATTCAAGCCACAGCCATGCTTAAGACCACTCTCCACACATTCGGACGAGCCTCACGCATGCAAGAACCGGCAGAGGAACCCAGGTGTTCAGGACCTGGGGCTTAGATCTCCAAGCTGCTCATATTGGGACTGGGCCTCCTCCACCCAGATCTCCAATCTTCCAGTATGTATGCGTTACACCGACCAACTGTCCCCGGTGCCATGTAATCCCATCAATGGCCAAGACCCAAAGACTATAAAACCTTGTTCTGGGAAGTGCACGCCACACGAAATCTTATTATCTAGTCTTATTCTGGAAAAACTGGCAGGCTACCAGAAGTATCCTTCCTACACCGCAGAGTCTGGCAAACTCTCGATGGTGTATTCAATATGCCAAAAACCAGTAACAATAATGGTTCTCATTCTCCTGACCCTGAAAGAGCCTCAAATGTGGCACTTCTTAAAATCTCAGGGATAGGACAAAGGAGGCATTACTGGGGCCTGCGTGAGTCAATCGATGAACAACAGGATGACAATAATACAGTCAGAGGAGACACAGAGTTAGAGGACACGGTAGCGACTTAGAGAGAAAGCTGACAGCTGAGAGTAAGAGTGGCTGGGGAGATTGGAGAGGAGTCACAGAGAGCATTGGAGAGCGAGTTAGAGAGAGGGTTGGATAGAGCTGGGAGAGAAAAGAGACTGAATAAACTGCAACTAATCAGCAACCAGCCTGGTCCCCATTCTACTTTCATCGGTCCAAAGCAAAAGCTGTCCAGGGTGGAGAAGTGGCTCGAGAGCACCAAATGTGGACAGTGAGAGAGAGCTGCCAAGAGAGACCAGGAACATCTGTTACCGTGTAAATCCTATCCAAACCCCCAATTCTCATAGGGTCCCCCAGGTCACGCTGGAGTGACTCCTGAGTGCAGAGTCAGGAGTAAGCCCAGAGCACTTCTGGCTGTGATCCGAAAACAAAAACACAAAACAGTGAACTCTGAAGGGGCTGGAGTGATAGCACAGCGGGTAGTGTGTTTACCTAGGACACGACCAACCCAGGTTTGATTCCCAGCATCCCAAATGGTCCCCGAAGAACGACGAGGAGTAATTCCTGAATACATGAGCCAAGAATAACCCCTGTGCATCACCAGGGGTGACCCAAAAAGAAAAAAAAACAGGGAATTGTGTAGTTAATCGGAAAAAAGAACACAACTTTCTCGACTTAGCAAAAGCATTTTTATGACGGGAACAGAGATAACACAGACCCTAAATTGCATGTCTGGCAAATAGCTGACCAGGGTTTAATCCCTATCTCCTCACATGGGCCCCAAACCTAGCATTATCAATGAGAACCGAGCTGGGGTAAAGTCTAATCTCCATTGGGTGTAGCCAATCAAAAATAAATCAATATATTTAGGTGCCAGAACTGTAGTTTGGTATGGTACTGGCCTTGTACACAGCTGACCTGTATACCCTGGCACCACACTGAGTACCGTATGGTACCTTTTGGCAGCAACCACAGGGTATGACCATATATATATATATGTATATATGTATATATGTATATATGTATATATGTATATATATACACACATATATGTGTGTGTATATATGTATATATACATATATATGTAATTTGTTCACAGTGCTGCCATGTCGGTGAAGCCTTCAGGGTCAGGTGAATGAGACCAGTTGTAGTTACTGGTTTTGGCATATCGAATACACAGCGGATAGCTTGCCAGGCTCTTCCGTGCGGGCGGAATACTCTCGGTAGCTTGCCAGTCTTTCCGAGAGGGATAGAGGCTTTTGGGGTGACCTCTAATCACCCTTGTAGGTGTTACCATATTTGAACCCTATCAAATATGGTACGACAATTCCAGAAGATGGGTATTTAGTGGCGGCCGCGCGGGTCCGGAAAGCGTCCTGGAGTGTGGCAACAGCCGGGTAGTGGAAGTAGTGTCGAGAGTGGAAGTCTGCCAGTGGGGTATTTATCTGGGTAGGGTGGGTCTCCTGTGCACAATTCGATCCCTGGGTGGTTGATGGAAGCAGACAGGGCAGGGTAGGGTGGGGCTCCTGATTAGAATCCCTTTGTCACCTGTGGTGGTGGGAGCAAGCAGAGAAGCTCTGTCCCTGGGTCCGCCGAGCCTGGAGTCCAAGGTCTCAGAGAGTTCCGCTTATCTTGTTCTGTGGGTCTTCAGTTGTGCGTGGGTCTCGGCCAGAGCTGCCGCGCGGGTCCGGAAAGCGTCCTGGAGTGTGGCGACGGCTGGGTAGTGGAAGTAGTGTCTACCTGTCTGAATGCAAGGTTCCGTCCCAATGGAAAACCAGCAGGACCGTACTACTGTTCAAGAAGGGAGACATCCATGACATTGGCAACTATCGCCCGATCTGCCTATTGTCTGTCATCTACATGTTGTTCACTCGCGTCATCCTGAATAGGATTGGCAGAACATTAGATGAAGGACAACCATGCGAGCAAGCAGGGTTCCGCAAAGGATTCAGCACCATCGACCATATCCACACGATAACCAAGCTCATTGAGGTTTCTCGGGAGTTCAAGATGCCGCTCTGCTTAACGTTCATTGATTTAAAGAAGGCCTTTGATTCTGTTGAGACGGAAGCGGTCATTGAAGCCCTAGCCAATCAGGGCATTCAAGCCCAATACATCAGGATCCTCCGTGAGCTCTATTGCGGATTCACTACCAGGATCTCACCATTCTACAAAGAAGTGATCGTTGATGTCAAGAGAGGGGTGCGGCAGGGTGATACCATTTCACCGAAACTCTTCAGTGCCACCCTCGAGAACATCATGTGACGACTGGAATGGGAAGGAATGGGAGTGAAGATAGATGGTCGGCAATTACACCACCTCCGCTTTGCTGATGACATTGTTTTAATAACACCAAACATCAGCCAAGCGGCACAAATGCTGGCCGACTTTGACCGTGAGTGTGGAAAGGTAGGACTACAGCTGAATCTTACGAAGACAATGTTTATGAGAAACAGCCTTGTTCCTGACGCCCCATTCGCTCTCAATGGAACAACCATCTCCGAATGCAACAGCTATGTCTACCTAGGTCGAGAGGTCAACATGACAAATGACCTGGCACCCGAGCTGCGCAGGAGGAAGAGAGCGGCTTGGAACGCCTTCAAGAACGTCGAAGAAATAGCTAAGAAGACGAAGAACCTCCGGCTCTGGGCACATCTCTTTGATTCCACTGTTCTTCCTGCATTAACATATGCCTCAGAGACCTGGGCCCTACGCAAACAAGATGAGAATGCTATTCAGGTCTCCCAAAGAAGAATAGAAAGAGCTATGCTTGGAATATCACGTTTCACTCAAATGAGAGAACGAATCCGGAGTTCTGACATCCGTCGACGATTAAGGATCAGGGACGCTGTCTCATTTGCCAAGGTGTCGAAAATCAGATGGGCTGGTCACGTAATGAGATTTAAAGACGACCGTTGGACTAGAGCTGTTACTGATTGGATTCCACGGGATGTCAAAAGACCGCGTGACCGCCCACCTACCAGATGGTCAGACTTCTTCGTCAAGATCATGAACGATTGGTTTGAGGCCCTTCATGTTCCCGGAGCGAACAGATGCCATTGGGCTACACTAGCACGCGACAGGGACAAATGGAGACGTTACTGGCGCCTGCTCGAGCAAATCGACGACTAACGGGAAGTTAAGTGATTTTAAGTGAATTTGTTCACAAGTCAATCTCCACCAACTAGTTTTGTAGAATGCAGGTTTGGATTTTGGCGCTGAAGGTAGCAGAACTTTGAGCTTACCTGAGTGGTGCTTGGGGAATCCTGCGTTGTACAGGAGACTGTACTATGGCAGATTGCTTGCAAGGACCCTTCCTGCATTCCTGGCCTATCTCTGACCCAGGAATTCAAATTCTTTATAAATACTGTAAACCTTGTGAGAAAGATACAGGCAGGAGGCAGGGATGAGGCCCATCTGGTAGATAGCGGTCAGGGCAGGGTTGCTGGCAACTGGAGCCTCCTGGTGCAAACCTGAGCCAAAAGTACACGCTGCAATTTCAAATGTTTGCAGTGGCCTGAAATAGCTGACAGTGAGTGGCTGGGCACTTGTCATGAACACAAAAGACTTAACTTCACAACCTGAATTGCCAAGGAGTGATCCCAGAACACTGCTTGGTTTGGCAAAATCCCACATAGTGAATCCTCCTCCTGCCCAAATAAAGGTAATGAGGAGTTAACTGCCAACAGAAGAGGTGTAAAAGCTAGTAATATATTCTGAAGGGTCAGTCCTCTGGGTTTGTTGTTTTGTTTTGGGACCATATCCAGAAATGCTCAGAGCTTACAGGCCAGGTTTTCAGACTATGATTTTACACCTATGGGTACGTGATTTTATAAAAGAAAAAGAGGATGAAAAATTATACTTGGAGTCAGAGTGATAGTACGGTTGGCAGGACATATGTTTGGTCCCCGGCATCACATACAGTCCCCCAAGTACTGCCAGGAGTGATTCCTGCCTGCCAAGCCCGAAATAACACCTGAGCATTACTGCTGTGCCCCAAAAAGAAAAAAGAGAAAAAAAAAGAAAAAAATTAAATTTAGCCCAAACGAGATTTTAAAGTCCATAATTTTGTCCAGAGACTCCAATGTCTGCATTTTCCCCTAAACATCCATCTGTTGAAAGGGCTCAAGAAATTTCACATGCAAGAGCTTTCAATGAAGGTATAAACAGGAGAGAGAATGCCAGACTGAAGCAGATGCCAGCCACCTGGAAGCCCAGAAGGCCTTCCCTGCTATCCAGTGTCCACTAGTCCCCTGAGCATAGAGCAGGGCACAGACCTCAAGTACCACCAGGTGTGGCCCCAAATCTCACCTCATTTGCTCCCCAAGTAGTGAGATACACCCAAGGAGAGGAGCTCAGAGAGCTGAGCACCTGATTTACTTTTGGGGGACATGGCATGGCTCCCCCTGCATCTCAGACACACAGACACAAGAGGGGGAGAGTCTCTGACTATCTCCAAGTTAGTAGCAAATGGAGCGGGGGGGGGAGGGAAAGACAGAAGAAACATTCCAAATCCAAAAAGATGCTCAAAGAATGCTCATGTGTCAAGACAAATTCTTGAGTGGGAGGGTTGGGGTCATACCTAGTGATGCGCAGGAGACAATATCACCTAGTGATGTTGTGGCAGGGATAACTCTGGTCACTGCAAGAAAGACAAACGCCCTCCTGGCTATACTACTGCTCCAGCCCCTAAGAGTGAGACATTTAGAACCTATTGCAGCTGGTCCCCGGAACACCCCTTTCTGTAAGTACTCACTTCAACAGCAGGGCACACCCCTGGTCTTGGAGAGATGGATAGTTGAGATGCTTGGAATCTGGACAGGTGAGGCAGAAATTCTTTTTTTTTCTGAGGAAATATAATCACATACGGTTAGCAAAGCAAATAAGTTCATAGGGTGTTTTTCTTTCAAGCAGCTAAGCCGGGGTCAATATGCAACAGTACATAGGCTCATACACTCCAGCAATGCTAAAAATGATACATGAACTCAGAACCAAGAGTAAACCCTGAGCACTGAGTGCTTCTGTGGCCAAAAAAGTACAATAAATTAAGTAATAAAGACATTTCTGGGGCCGGAACAATGGTACAGCAGATAGGGAGTTTGCCTTCCATGTGGCCAACCCGGGTTCGATTCCCAAAATCCATATGGTGCCCCAGCACTGCCAGGAGTGACTCCTGAAAGCAAGGCCTGAGTAAATCCTGGGCATTGCTGGCTGTGACCCTAAAAATAAAAAAAAAAGAAATTCCTGTGTAAAGAGATTGGAGACACAGTATAGCAGGTGAGGTGCTTGTCTTGCACTCGGCCAAACCAAGTTTGAATCCTGGCATCCCATACGGTGCCCTGAGCCCTGCCAGGAGTGATTCCTGAGTGCAAAGGCAGGAGAAGTAACTGAGTTTTGCCGTTGTACTTCCTACAGACTGAATAATTAATTCATTTAAATGAATAAAGGTGTGGTGGCCAATAGTGATTCTAAATTGCATTATTAGAGGGTTTAGTGCATACCCTGGAAGTGCCCAAGCTCTTTCCTGCTAAGATTGCATATTTGGTTGCAAGACCCACTGTAGCACTACCCTGTTGCACACCTCCAGTCCGCAACCTGAGTTGCCTTAAAGCTCCACACCTTGGAGCCTGAGTGACAGCATAGACAAATGAGCATTTCTTTTGAAGGTGGCCAACCCGGGTTGAACTCTGGTCATCACCTCATGGTTCCTAGCACCACTAGGAGTGCTTGATGGATTTAGAGGCAGGAGTAACCATAATGCCTTGCTGGGTGTGACCCAAAATGCAAAATAAATAAATAAAAAGGAAAGAGAAGCTCCCCACTTCCTTGAACTCCCAGAACCCACTGAATGGACAAGAACCTGTGAAAATCAAGGCTCTGTAAAATGCTTTTGAGCCCCAAGCACATAGAGAATATGCCCAGCCCCTCCCCACATCCAGGCCCAACACCCCCCAAAAATGACAGGTGTTTTTTCCTTCATGCTGCTGACCCAGATATGGGGTACCTTGAGCAACCCCAGAATTGACCCCTGAACACTGCCAAGTGGGGCTCAACACCTCCCCACGAGGAAAAAGAATGTGCCCCCAGGTCCCTTCGATGAGGGAATCCCATGCTTTACCTACTCCACAATCAGCCTAAGGAATGAAAGGGGGCCAGTAACGGGATGTCCTGGGGACACTGCTGGGATGATCCACCCACGCTGTGACTGACCAGGTGCTGGGAGACGCCCCAAAACTAAATTAACGCTGAAGTGCCCTCACATGCTCCATCAGATCTGGGAGGAGACTGACGCTCCCTCTAGCTCTGACACTTTCTGCTTTGTGAGGGACTCCAGCGATGGGTCAGCAGGGAGGGTGCTGGCCTCGCATCCCGACAACACAAAGGGTTTTCAGATCCCCAGGGAGGGAGTCCTGAGCGCCATCGGGTAAGGGTCTGCAACACATGAAATAATTAAAACAACTTTTTTTTCACTTTTGTTTGTTTGGTTATTGTCCTTGTTTCTGGAGCTTTCAGAACGACCTTAGCACTTCAAATTCTTTTTCCTCCTCAACCACGTGCTTCATCTACCCACCCACCTTGGGGGGGGGGGCAAGCCCAGGGTTACTCCGGGCTCTGGGCTCACTCCAGGCCATGATCTGACGCTCTGGGGTGCCGGGATCGAACCTGGCCGGCTGCGTTCCCCCCTTACGCATCTTTCTAAGTAAGTTCTCCTCAGTAAAAATGACCATTTCCCCCTCAAAATCAATTTATAAACAAGATAACGTTTTCGGCAGGAGAGCTCGGTGCATCCCGGGTGAGGGGCCGCCACCCCAGGCCACTGCCACGGAGCGACCCCGTCGCCCACAAGGCGGAGACCCGGAGGTTCAGGAGCTCAGAGCGACCACTGGGGCGGGCGGCGGGGGAACCGACCTTCCTGGACCCCCCTGCTCCCCTGGGTGCCTCTTCACCCACTCCTCACCTTCCTCAACCACGCAACCCAACCCGCTGGTACTTCCTAAAAGAACGCCAAGTCCAGGCGAATAAAGGACCTGGATTCTGTGACGTCATCGGCACATTCTACCAGAGCATTAAAGGGCCAGGCTTCAAATATTCCTGACCTGACCAGGTGCTTGCCTGGTCAGAAAGGTTCATTTTTCCCATTTCTGGGATAAGATCAGGTGATCCAGAGAGCTGGGGGTCGCCAGGTCTGGGATAGATAGAGAGGGATGAGCTGAAGAGATAACATGTCGAGCAGAGAGTCTTTGTATTTACGAAGGAAATAAAATTCACAAAATACTTGGCAAACAGCCGCCAAGACCATCACTCTGAGTCCCAACGTTCAATTATTTATTCATTTACAACCCACAGCCACATGCTAGGACCAGGCCCCCAGGATTCCTCCTGGCAGGTGCCAATGAAAAAGACGTGCTTCAACAGGGTCCCTCACCATTGGGGGCTGAGGAGCCGCCCCTCAAAGTGATCTGGCAGTTTTACCTACGCATGTCTACACAGAAAGCTGCAGGATAGGGCCTCGTAGAACCCCTGGTTGAGAAGGTTTGGATGGTCAAGACTTCTTCCATCAGGAGGTCCGGAATCCTCAAGACCCACAGTCCCCCATGTTCAGCTCTGCACCCAGGCCATGCTGCCTCATCACAGAGCTGGAGACGAAGAAGCCCCCAAGCTCATACCTGAGACCCATGTGCCGTGATAAATCCTCCCAATGCAACCAGCAAAGCTCTACATTCTCCTAAAGCCTCTGGAGCACGGCAGACCCCAGGAACTCACTGGATATGGATGGGGGAGAGAGTGAAAAACAACCACAAAAGTGTCCCAAAAGCTGGCACGATCCCGTTGGTCACATTACAGGCACTGCAGGTGAGAGGTCCTCATGTCCTGCCACTAATTGGCCTTCAGTGCCCCCCTTCAACTGAAGTATCATTTTGTCCTTTAAACGCATGCCCAGAGGAGGCCGGATCCACTTGACATCATTAGGAAGTAAAGGTGGACATGGAAGACTCCCGTCTGTGTCATCATCCATTTCACCAAGGAGCCTTAAAGTGCCAGGTTCCAAATGCAGACAGACCATTATGGCAGCCCAGGTGAATCAGTGCAGGGGGCATTAGTTCGGATAAAGGAGAGAAGCAAGTGCTGGAGGGGCTGGTCACAGAGTTCAGGGAAGCGAGTTAAGGCAGAGTCCCTTGGTCCTGTACTGGTCAAACATGGAACCAATGCTTCCACACACACGTCCGTCATAAAAACAAAAGCAGGTTGAATCAAAGTAAAACAGGAACAGGCAAGTAGGTTGTAAATGGCTCCTGGGACAATGAGTTTCTCTGGGAAGTCATTAATCAAGATGGGTGCAGTGAATCTGAAGCCAGCCTTGAAGATGTAGAGGAACTGGCCTAGTAGCAACCCAGGGAGCTGGAGAGACACTGGACAGGAACAAAGGATGTGAAGAATATCAGAGAGCACTGTACAGTGAACACTCTACCCCTTGAAAACATTCGAGGAGAGAACTCTCACCTATAAGGAAACTCCAGGATGCAGCTTTAGAAACATGTTTTCAACCAAGAGGAAAGGGGTTAGTATTGTGGGAAAGAGTTAGTTCTATGGGGAAAGAGGTTAGTACTGTGGTTTAATGCTTGTATTAAACATGGTTTTCCTGAGTTCCATTCCTGGCATCCAAGAACAACACAAACTCCTAAGAACTGCCAAGTATGGCATGAATTACATAAAACATACTTCAATAAATAAATCCCATGTATGGACCAACCCTAAAAACGGAGACGCATAGTAACTAATGGGCACCACAGCATACCAGAATATTTTGTAAACTTTGTCTTTTGGACAGACCAAAAACGGTTTTAATCATTTCGGTGGCTAGTAGGGTTGAGATTATACCACTTTCAAATGTAAGGTTTTGTCATCTTTCCTGCAAATATAACTGAAATGAGGAGAGTGGAATCCAGGAATGTGACCACCCTTTATAGTTAATCATCACAGCTGATGTTTTTGCCTGCTGAGATGAGAGTTTGGGAACTCTGCCAAGTTCCCACCATTTGTAAAATATTTTTATCAAGGGGCCCGTTCCATCCTTTCAAGGAACCATCAGAAATCTTTCTGTACACAGTCAAGTCCATTTCAACTATCTCTAATCCACCCTATTAAAGAACAATGACAGTGCCATTATCCTAATCTTTTCAGAAATATTTATCCTCAATGCTTAGGGAAATCTAATAAAAATCTGAATACTAGGATCACAGAGTTATACAGCGGGAAGGTGCTTGATTGCACAAGACTGATCAGGATTCAAAGTCCAGATCCCCATAAGGATACCTATGTCCTCCCTCGCAGGTATGGATGAGCTCAGAGCCAAGAGAACGGCCTGAGCAAAGCGCTCCTCAAAACATAACAGAGGAAGGCCTGAAGTGTGGAGGTTTGCCTCTTTTTCCATTCCAAATGATTCACTGCAACATCCTAGTTGGTCTCTATCATACACCCCCCAACCAGTGTCTCTGCCTCAAACCAGAGTCCAAGAAAAAATGAAACACTGGGCTGGAGTGATAGTACAGCGTGTAGGACGTTCACGTTGCTCACAGCCAGCCCGAGTTAGATTTCCAGCATTCCATAGGGTCCCCAAGAACCACCAGGAGTAATCCCTGAGTGCAGAGCCAGGAGTAACCCCTGTGCATCTCTGGGTTTGACCAAAAAAACAAACAACAAACCAAAAAACCCAAAAAGAGTGACACTGATAGCCGTGATTGAGGGGTGGTTTTGTACCCATTTACTTAGTTCCTATTTAATCAGTTTTCACCTGGATTCCGTCAGCAAGACCCATTATTTACAGGGGCTAGAGCAATAGCACAGAGGGTAGGGCATTGGCCTTGCATACGGACGACCCAGGTTCGATTACTAGCATCCCATATGGTCCCCCGAGCACAACAAGGAATCATTCCTGAGTGCAAAGCCAGGAGTAATCCCTGAGCATCTCCGGGTGTTATATAAAAAGAAAAAAAAGAAAAGAAAAAAAGGACCCATTATTTACAGGTTAACATACACATTAAGTCCAAGTGCTGGGACACTGGCATAGGAAATAGTAATCATTACTATTATTATTATGGTTTGCTATATAAGGTAACTCAGGAGGTTAATTCAGGTTCACCAGGAACTCAGGACTTCATAGGCATATGAAAATACACAGTGGCAAGAAGTCTTAAGAGTGTACAAAATGGGAAGATCTTTGTGTTTCCCTGAATTGCAATCATCAGCAATTCCCTTTCCCTCATAGTACTGAAGTCACCAGTTTGATTTGAATTTGAGAACTGTAATATAAAGAATGAACTAGGAGTGTATATATAAGAGATCAAAAGGTTGAAGCTGAGTGTTTGCCATAGGGTCCCCCAAGCACCACACTCCCAGAGTAATTCCTGAGTGCATATTCAGGAGAAAACCCTGTGTATCTCCCAGGTGGGACACAAAAATGGAAAAAAAAAGGTCAAAGGGCAAGCCATGAAGAACCCAGGGATAATGGATGCATTGTGTATCCCACCCAAGGCCTAGGGGAGATTAAATGATGTATTCAAGGTAAACTGAAATTCAGATTTTAGGAATTTCTGGGCGTTTGTCTTGCAGTGGATGACCTGGATTTGATCCCTTCCCCTCCCAGACCCACCTGCAGTGATCCTGCCTGTGGAGCCAGAAGTAACTCCTGGGCATTTCCGGTTGTGCATTACCCCCCCACCCTACAAAAAAGTACTTGTTTTGTGTATTGAACAGAAAGTGCTATGTCAGGAGGATCAGGTTTATGAATGACAGATGTGAGCGATTTCAATGATCCCTGTGACAAAGGATTTCTCTGCCTGTAGATTTTTTTGGGGGGCTCACCTCCAGTACCACATGGTCCCCTGGTACCACTGAGAGTAGTTACTGTAAGGTCCCTAGGGACCCAGAGGGAGATTCCAGAGTTAAAACTCTACAAATTAGTAACTCTCCCTTTCCTGCCCCCTCCCTAGCAGAGCTTTAGAGTGAAACCATTCCTTATTGGAATGCAAATTCTGAAACCATTTGTTGACTGTTCCCTGTTGGGATGTAAATTCAGGAACCATTTGTTGGGCCTTCCTTATCTATTACCTCTGTTAGGAACTTTATCCACCTCCATAAGAATGCAGGGCTGAGAATCAAAGGAAGCCAGGTGATAACCAAATGTCCTAGTTACCAGATGCCCACTAGCCACAATGCCTATGTATGTAAATGCAGATCTTTGAATCTATAGGCTAAGGAGTGATGTACTTTTAAATGAATTGGTTAAGAAAGTATATGTTGTTACAAATCTATTGGCTATGAAATGCGTGGGCTTTGCTGTAAGGCCAGTGAAGGCCTATATAAGATCCCCTTTGAAGAAGTTCGGGGTCTTGCCTCACCTAACTGACCTGCTTGTCTATTTAGGTGGCTCGACCCTGGCTAGCCAGTCTTACAATAAACCTTGCTTGATGTTTGCAGTCTCTAGAGTCTCTTTGTCATTAAAGGGAGATTACGATCCGCGCCCTAACACTCCCAACTGTCCCACCTGGAGACTAGCTGGTAGCCTGGGGAGGGTGCCTCCGCTCCCCCCATCTCTTCTCTGGTCCATTACCTGGACCAGGTTGGTCTTCCTCACATGGTCCCAGGTTTTGATGCTCACGACCTTCACCTCCATGTCCACCTGACCGGTCTCCAGGGGGATGAGCATATAGGGCACCGTATGGATAAGGTAGGGAGCACAACCACCCTCTGACACCAGGGGGATCCTGGCTAGGACGCCCTGCACAGAGATTCCTTGTGGGGTAATTCCACTCGGACCTGGGGACAGGGGAGGGGTGGTGGTTGGGATGCGTGTCCATGCTCCCTGTTTCTTGCTGCCCTGAGGATCCCCAGAGAAAGGATACTTCTTCGTGCTGTGTCACCTCAGGGAAGGTGCTGCACTTGGCTGGGCCTGCATTTTCTCTTCTCTACATGTGTCATTGCAGGGAGTGGGAGTGAGGTTGCAAGCTTGGTGGGTTCAATCCGCAGCACCACAAAGAGACTCGATCCCCCAGGAATGGCTGGGTCCTCTAAAGGCCCTTCCGGGTGTCGGCCCAGGGTAGCCCAGGTGACCCCCAGTACCTCATCCTCGAGACCTTGCAATGAAATGCCACCCAATTGGCCAGGAATTGTCAGTGGGGACCCCGGTCGATTTCTTGAGCACTGCTGTTGCCCTCCCAACAGAAAGCATCATTGTTGCCCCCTCTCCTCCACTTGGGTGCTTGGAAGGGAAGCAAAGGAGAAAACATCATCGAAAAAACAGCTTTGCCAAGGAGTTCGGTGGTTTCCAGACTCTTGGCGCTCTCTCCCACATTATTATTTTTAATTTTTTTTTCTTTTTGGGTCACATCCAGCAATGCACAGGAGTTACTCCTGGCTCCGAGCTCAGGAATTACTCCTGACAGTGCTCGAGGGATCATAATGGGATGCTGGGAATTGAATCTGGGTTGGCTGCATGCAAGGCAAACACCCTACCTGCTGTGCTATCACTCCATCCCCAAAAGTTCTGCCTTGAGCATCAGAGAGATAGGTTAGAGCGTAGGGCACCATCCCTAGCACGCCAAAGGATCCTTGAGCCTCACCAGTAGTGATTTTCAAGCACAGAACCAGAGGAATTCTCTGAGCACCGCTGCATGTGGCTCCAAACCAAGTAATAATAAGATAAAACTGGGGTCTGAGTAGATGCTTAAAAGGCTTTAGCACATTTTGCATGCCAGAGCCCCAGGTACAGCCCCTGGTACCACATGCCTCCCTGAGTCCTACCAAGGGCAACCCTTGGGGCTGGAGCGATAGCACAGCGGGTAGGGTGTTTGCCTGGCATGCGGCTCACTCCGCTTCAATTTTCAGTATCCCATATAGTCCCCTGACCACCGCCAGGAGTGATTCCTGAGTGCAGAGCCAGGTGTAACCCATGAGCATCGCCAGGTGTGACCCAAAAAGAAAAAAAAATCCAGACCCTACAAAGGTCAACCCTTTAGCACCAAGTCAGGAGGAATCACCTGTATCCAGGAATAACTCTAAAACCAAATAGGAATTTGAATAATAATCATAGTAAAAAAAAAGGAGTAGATATGCCAAGGTCAAAAATAAAAAAGAGAAGGTCAGGGGGCTTGCTTGCTCTTCCGAGCCTGCTCTCTCTACATTTTCCCATGAACCCACATCTCTCCCTCTTTCTCTCCCGGTCATGTTCTGTCCTGGGGCCACACTGGGTGTGTGTGTGCTTAGGGCTTATTTCTGGCTCTGCAACCATGGATTATTACTCTTAGTAGTGCTGGGAAATCGTGCGGGATGCTGGGGATCAAACCCAGGTTGCCAGAGGCAAAGCAAATGCCCTCCCTGCTACAGCATCCTTGAACTGAGACTGAATCCCAGATGATGAGGGAGTTGAAAGTGGGGACCCTCCCGCCAGCACCGTGGGGACTCAGCTGGGCAGGGCGACAGGAGTGCCAGAATGGGACCTCTCTTAGCATCTCCCCACTGATTTGTGTCCCTTTTCCTGGGGCTCAATTCTCCCTGGGAGCCCCCAACAGGGACGATAAAGAGAGGATTCAGCCCTTGTTCTTGGGGGGCCTTTGCTTCTGGGAACGCTCATGAGTGAGGGCTCCCCTGAGCTTGGGTGATCATGAACCCATTTATGTTTTAGGGCTCTAGGGGGCTACCTGGTGATCTCAGAGCCCCAGGAGATCCCAGTGTGCCAGTGAGCATGGCCTCAACTCCACATTCAGTGTTGTCCTGAATTCTGAATGAGGGGCAGTGGGAGACTGGTATAGGTACGCAGGAGAATGGAATAAAGAGCAACTGATCACTGAGAGTTCACGAAGTAAAATGCGGGGGTGCTGTGAACCGTTGGCAGTCCAGAGCCGCCTCCTCACTTCCCCAGGCTTTTCCAACAGAGAAAGACAGACTGATGGTGAAAATGGTCTATGTAATGCAGAGCAGCTACCATACTTATAGAACATCTGAAGGTGGAGGTTAAGGTAAGGACATAGGTGTGATTGATCATTTACATATATAAACATTTGGCAGAGGAAATTCTCTTGGGGAGACTCATGCAAGGAGACACTCTGTCTCCCAGGAACACGTACATTGCTTTTATCTTTCCCTCTATAGGAAACCACTAGAACAATGCTAGTAAATATGTACTGTTGGCTGGGCCAGAGCGACAGCACAGTGGACAGGACATTTTTCTTGCATGCAGCTGATCCACGTTCAATCCCCAGCATCCTTTATGGTCCACCAAGAATTGCCAGGAGTATTTTCTGAGTGCAGAGCCAGGAGTAACCCCTGAGCATCGCTGGGTACGATCCAAAAAGAAAAAAAAAAGAGTGTACTGCTAGTGGAATAGGCTCACATAAAGGAGTGAAAAGGTGGTGGCTAGAGTGATCGGTCACAAAGTAGGGGTCTGGAGGAAGGAGAAGTTCCCCAATCCAGTATTTTCAGTGACTCTGTAGCCAGCCCTGGAGATGCAGAGAGGAACTGATCTAGTAACAACTTTGAGACCCGAAGAGAGAATGGAACAGAAGCAAAGGCTTCTACCCCTTAATAACACAAGAGCAGTGGACACTTGTCTACAAGGAAAACCCTAGGAGGCAGTTTCAGAAACAAGGTTTCAAACCAAGAGTATGCGGCCAGGGGCTGGAGTGAGATAGCATAGCAGGTAGGGCGTTTGTCTTGCACGCAGCTGACTTGGGTTTGATTCCCAGCATCCCATAAGGTCCCCTGAGCACCACCAGGAGTAATTCCTGATTGCATAGCCAGAAGTAACCCCTATGCATCACCGGGTATAACCCAAAAAGAAAAAAGAAAGAGTACCTGGCCTGAAGGGTAGTGCAGTGCGTTGGGCACCTACCTTGAACTCGGTCAACCTGAATTCAGTCCCTGATATTCCCCAATGGCGGCATGGGAACCATGAGAAGTAACTCTTAAGAACTGTCAGGTTTCCCCCAAAACAAAAGTATATAAAACAGCATATAGACCAACCCCCAGAAAGGAGGGGATAACAGGCAGCAAACCACACTGGTCACTCTGCATCCTGGCTTGGCCTTCTGCACATATCTACATGGTGTTTACCATTCTGGTGAATATTACATTGTTAGGATTTTAATGCTTCCAAAGTAAAAATCTCAAAACATTTATCCTCAATGTTTGTATAAATTGAATGGAAACCTGAATACAAGGAATGGAGATATGCTACAGCAAGTAAAGTGATTCCTTGCACGTGGCTAACCTGGACACCAAATATAGACAGCACAGCGGGATGTGGCTCCCCAAAATATAACACAAAAGGGCCTGAAGATTGGAGGTTTGACTGTATAACCGAAGTCAAAAAGTTCTCTGCAGTATCATGGTTAATCTCTGCCATGATCCCCGCAAACCAGGGCCTCTGAGCCAAGCCAGAATCACAGCAACGAATGTAACCATAGTAAGCCTTGACAGTACCCAGCAAAATGCAATTTTTGTAACTATTTATTTATTTATTTATTTTGCTTTTGGGGTCACACCTGGCGACGCACAGGGGTTACTCTTGGCTCTGCACTCAGGAATTACCCTTGGTGCTGCTCAGGGTACCATATTGGATACTGGGAATTGAACCCGGGTCGGCCACGTGCAAGGTTAACTCCCTACCCACTGTGCTATTACTCCAGCCCACAACCATTTTTCCCTAAGTTTCATTAGTGAAACAACATGAGGTACATTTGTAGACTTACAAATTTTTGTGCCTGGGTTTCAGTTATACAATGATCGAGTAAACATTGCCCATTCTCCACCACCACTAATCCCAGTATCCCTCCCACCCCGCCACCCCCCATCCCACCCTGCCTCTGTGCTAGGGCATACCCTTTTTTTCTCTCTCCTTTTGGGTGTTGACGTTTGCAAAAGAGGCATTGAGTGGCAGTCATGTTCAGTCTAGAGTCTACTCCCAGCATGCATCTCTCATCCTCTAGCCCCCAAGTATTTACGTTTTATTTTATTCCTTCCACCTCGATTTATCACTAAGATTTATTATTTACCAGTTCACATATTGTGAAGGCAAAATGCCAGGGCATTGTCATAGCCTCGGTCCAGGTGATAATCAGCAAGTACCTTTCCCATATAGTACTAATGTCACAGGAAGCTTTTACATGCACCAGGATGATTTCCTTCCGGACTATACTTTTGTAGCAATTCCCCACCCACTTGTCGAAACTAAAATTGTTTTACCTAAGGGCCATGTTGTGACCCAGGCCATTGTTATTAGGGAATTGATAATTTACTAAGGCTTGAGGGGAACATGAAAGTCTTCCTATATTCCTTACTCACACAATTTTTTGCAATATTAATTCTCTTATACCTTTAAAGGCTGCAGGTGCGAATGATAGACTTCCCATGTTCTTACATGTATATGTGTGTATATATATTTATATACATATATATATATATATATATATATATGTATATAGTTTCTCCCCATTGTGAATTCTCCTATGCATAGTAAGGCCTGCAGATCCAGGCCTTTCCTTTCCGCACTCCTGGCATATATAAGGTTTCACTCTGAAATGACTTTTCATATGTGTGGTAAGTGCTAAAGGACAAACTGATGACTTTCCTACATTCCTAAAACTTATGAGGTTTCTCTCCAGTGTGAATTTTCCTGTTCAGAAAGTTTTGCTAATTGCATGAAAATCTTCCTGCAGTCCTTACATATGTAAGGCCTCACTTAATCACTTAAATATCACTTAACTTCCCGTTAGTCGTCGATTTGCTCGAGCGGGCGCCAGTAACGTCTCCATCTGTCCCTGTCGCGTGCTAGTGTAGCCCAATGGCATCTCTTCGCTCCGGGAACATGGAGGGCCTCAAACCGATCGTTCATGACCTTGACAAAGAAGTCTGACCATCTGGTAGGTGGGCGGCCACGCGGTCTCTTGACATCCCGTGGAATCCAATCAGTAACAGCTCTAGTCCAACGGTCATCTTTAAATCTCATTACGTGACCAGCCCATCTGATTTTCGACACCTTGGCAAATGAGACAGCGTCCCTGATCCTTGATCGTCGACGGATGTCAGAACTCCGGATTCGTTCTCTCATTTGAGTGAAACGTGATATTCCAAGCATAGCTCTTTCTATTCTTCTTTGGGAGACCTGAATGGCGTTCTCATCTTGTTTGCGTAGGGCCCAGGTCTCTGAGGCATATGTTAATGCAGGAAGAACAGTGGAATCAAAGAGATGTGCCCGGAGCCGGAGGTTCTTCGTCCTCTTAGCTATTTCTTCGACGTTCTTGAAGGCGTTCCAAGCCGCTCTCTTCCTCCTGCGCAGCTCGGGTGCCAGGTCATTTGTCATGTTGACCTCTCGACCTAGGTACACATAGCTGTTGCATTCGGAGATGGTCGTTCCATTGAGAGCGAATGGGGCGTCAGGAACAAGGCTGTTTCTCATAAACATTGTCTTCGTAAGATTCAGCTGTAGTCCTACCTTTCCACACTCACGGTCAAAGTCGGCCAGCATTTGTGCCGCTTGGCTGATGTTTGGTGTTATTAAAACAATGTCATCAGCAAAGCGGAGGTGGTGTAGTTGCCGACCATCTATCTTCACTCGCATTCCTTCCCATTCCAGTCGTCGCATGATGTTCTCGAGGGTGGCACTGAAGAGTTTTGGTGAAATGGTATCACCCTGTCGCACCCCTCTCTTGACATCAACGATCACTTCTTTGTAGAATGGTGAGATCCTGGTAGTGAATCCGCAATACAGCTCACGGAGGATCCTGATGTATTGGGCTTGAATGCCCTGATTGGCTAGGGCTTCAATGACCGCTTCCGTCTCAACAGAATCAAAGGATGTAAGGCCTCAATCCTGGAAAAATGTTTTTTACGCAAAGCAAAGTGTGTGGATTGAGTTAAGATCTTCCCACACCCTAATATATGTTTTTTTTCGAGTATGAGTTTTCCTATGTTTAATAAGGAGTTAAGGGGAAGTGAAGACATTGCCAAACTCTTTACAAACATAAGGTTTATCTCCAGTATGAAATTTTCTGTGCCTCAAAAGGCTTGCAGAATAAGCAAAGGCCTTGCCACACTCCTTACACAAAAATGGATTCACTGCAGTGTGGGTTTTCTTGTGGACGAAAAAGTTTGAGTATAAAGTGAAGACCCGAGCTGGAGTGATAGAAAAGCAGGTAGGACGTTTGCCTTACATGCAGCCGACCCCTGTTCGATTCCCAGCATCCCATATGGTCCTCTGAGCACTGCTAGGAGTAACTCCTGAGTGCAGATCCAGGAATGACCCAAAAAGAAAAAAAATAGAAAGTGAAGACCCTCCCACAGTCGTGACATGAATAATGTTTCATTCCTGTATAAACATTCCTATGCTCAGAAAGAACCTGAGAATAAATGAAAAGTCTTCCCACCTACCTCACATATATGAGTAGAGCCAGTGCTCCCTCCTGAAACAACTCTAGAGACAGTCAGCCCTGAAGGCCTATGCGCTCCTATCATTGCATCATATCATCTTGTCACTTTCCTCCTCCCTGTGGATGGTGGGTAGGACAGGGCAATATCATCTTCTCCCACCTATAATTCCCGACAATCATCAGGAAGCTCCGGTGCAAAGATCTAGAGGCGTCAGCGCTGTGAGCATGACAGAGGTGCACAAACTCCAGGGTCCTGACCAGAAGTTTCTGCTTTGGAGTCTGAAATTGCTCTCAGGGAGGGCAGGGCAAGCAGCTGACTTGCTCTCCTAACTCACGGGTCGTAGATCCACTTGAAATGAAAATGTTATGATATCTAAACAGAAATATAGTGTAACAGAGAAGAATTAGGACCCGGGCCAGAGCAACAGCATATTGGGGAGGGCAATTGCCTTGAATGCAACTTACTCTGGTGTGGGAAGCCAAGAGCCCTCTCATAGACCCTGGCCGTGGTTCCCATGTTAGGAACTGCTTGGGACAGACATTGGTGACAGTCTCCCAGGACTTCCTGATCTCAGCGGATACCTGATCTATAGCCACACATCAGGCTGACAGCTTATCTGGTCTTATCTATAGTAACCTCCAGGATGCATCTACTCCCTAAGCCCCTTTGATATACAAATGTAAAGCTCAGGATGCAGCTACTGCCACAAGACCCTTTGATGTACAAATGTCTACCTTGAATGTTAGGTAAAGCTCTTGTTGCTGACCTTACCATATATGGTTGTATTGCTTCTGCTCCTGACTGAGCTGCCCTGACCCTATATAAACAGCCTGTATCCCTCAATAAAGCCTGCCCCTTTTTCTCTTTGTTTCTAAACTGTACTCTGTCTCTTGTGTCTCGTGTTCATTCGGTTGGTCCCTCCTTGCACCATCGGATCAATCCTCAGGCCACCTCCGCAGGCCGGAGAGTGGTTGCCGGGGGCCCCCTGCAACTGGCGCCCAAGCGGGGCGGTGTCTAGGAGACGACCTCCGGACTCCCCTCCAGGAAGCAGGAAGCGGCGGCCGCCGGGATGCACAGAAAGGTGAGTGCGTGCCTAATCAAAATCCCCACCTCGTGATCGAGGCCGAGGGGGCAGCATCAGGGGAGAATTGAGTGTTCAGTCTCATATGAGGTATATGAGACGGTCACTGGGTTGGATAAGGCCTCCCCCGCGCTCCTTTTTTGTGTCCTTTGTGGAATGTGTGTGTGAGTGAATGAGCGGTCAGAGGCTTCCTCACCTCTGATTCGAGTCTGTGGTTCCAAGGCTGGGCGCCCTTAAGGTCCCCAAAAAGGCTATGGAATCTGGTTGGGCTGTCTGGTTCCAAGGGGAACATTCGCCTTTCTCTTATGGCTAAGTTTCCCACTGGCCAGACAAGCACCTGAGTGGGCCCCTTTGTTGGGCCTCCCCCGTGTCTTGCATCTGTTTTTCCCAGGTATTCACGCGGGGCTTCAGCCTTCCAGTGACCCATCTCCTGTCTCGTCTCTATTCATGTTTTTTCTTTTCTGCCTTCTAGTCCTTCTATCTGTGTCACAATTGAGTGTTCAGTCTCATATGAGGTATATGAGACGGTCACTGGGTTGGATAAGGCCCCCCTGTGCCCCTTTGTCGTGTCCTTTGTGGAATGTGTGTGTGAGTGAATGAGCGGTCAGAGGCGTCCTCACCTCTGATTCGAGTCTGTGGTTCCAAGGCTGGGCGCCCTTAAGGTCCCCAAAAAGGCTATGGAATCTGGTTGGGCTGTCTGGTTCCAAGGGGAACATTCACCTTTCTCTTATGGCTAAGTTTCCCACTGACCAGACAAGCACCTGAGTGGGCCCCTTTGTTGGGCCTCCCCCGTGTCTTGCATCTGTTTTTCCCAGGTATTCACGCGGGGCTTCAGCCTTCCAGTGACCCATCTCCTGTCTCGTCTCTATTCATGTTTTTTCTTTTCTGCCTTCTAGTCCTTCTATCTGTGTCACAATTGAGTGTTCAGTCTCATATGAGGCATATGAGACGGTCACTGGGTTGGATAAGGCCCCCCTGTGCCCCTTTGTCGTGTCCTTTGTGGAATGTGTGTGTGAGTGAATGAGCGGTCAGAGGCGTCCTCGCCTCTGATTCGAGTCTGTGGTTCCACGGCTGGGCGCCCTTAAGGACCCCAAAAAGGCTATGGAATCTGGTTGGGCTGTCTGTGGTTCCACGGGAAATCCACTACGGCTAAGTTTACCACTGTCCAGACAAGCACCTGAGTGGGCCCCTTTGTCGGGCCTCCCCCGCCCGTGTCTTGCGTCTGTTTCTCCCAGGTATTCACGCAGGGGACAGCCTTCCAGTGACCCATCTCCTGTCTCGTCTCTCTTTATGCCTTGTCTGCCTTCTATTTCTTTCATCTGTCTTACTCCTTCTCTCCTTCCTATATTTCTCATTTTCTATATTCATGTGTATCTGTATATCTGAACTAAGCAAGAAGGAATTGTTTGTTCGTGGTTTAAAGACCTCCCTTAAGCACCGAGGAATCTAGGTAAAGAAAAAGGACCTTGTCAATTTCTTTCTTCTTCTTGAAAATGTGTATATAAGAAACGTAGGGGCTGTGACTGTCTTAAATCCCCATCTCGGCCTTTTCCTACTGGCAATGAAACTTAGAGACCTTCTTAAAGGGCTACGGCTCTTCTGCTCCACAGTCCCCGGCCCTTCTCGGCCTCCCTCTATCCCCTCCCCCTCTATCAGCCCAAATGTGTTTCAGGTGACCCAGTTAGTGGGCCGATCTCTCTCCCTCTCACTCTCTCATTTCCCAGCGTTTCCTCCCTGCGGGCACGGGTTGAGCACTTAAAAGCCGCTAGGGCGCTCGCCACTAGAAGACTCCCGTGACAGGATGAGGGGGTCACAGCCGCGATTCCCAGAATAAAATCATGTCCCCCGTGGAAGAAAAACCTGTGCAACTTTAGGTACTCGTCAGTTAAGCACATCCACGTCCCCAGATTTGAAAACACCGCCTTTCTCTTTCCCTCTCCTTCCACCCTCCTTTCTTAGGACCTTGGGAAATTCGCTTAGCAAAAGGGAACTCTTTGTTGTGGGTCTTAGGGACTCTCTCCCGGTTCCAGTTACTAGCACTACAGAGTAGCTTTGTCATGTTAAATGAGATTGAAAAAAAAAACAACAACAACTTGGGAGTGCCTGAATGATTTCAATCTGACCCTTGGCCCAGGAGAGGTCCCTGGAGCCTTGTGGATTGTAGGGCATTTTGAATCGGATGTAGAAGATGCTGTGAAAGATTCAGAGGCCTTCTTACGAGAGAAAAATCTCTCGGGCCTCCTCTCCCGTGAAGAAGTCCATGTCCCAGTGCCCCTCGGTTACTATCCTCATGTCTGTTTCTGAGGCTAATGTTCCTCGTTTATACCCAGTTCTTAAGGACAATCCCACAGATCCACCCTTTGCTCCCCACCATGACTCCCCTTCTGTCCTATCCCCAGAGGATGAGGCAGACCTCCAGCAGGAGGCTGCCAGATATCAAGAGCCCAAATGGCCCCCACACCTCCCTACCTTTTCTTCCTGACTTCCCCCTTACAACCCTAAAATGTATGCAAGAGAAAACTGACCTCTTTTTGGCTCCAGAATTCCAGAGTTATGCACTGCTAATTAGTAACTTGATCTGGAAAACCTGGCACCAGGAGAAGACTTGGAAGAACTGAAACCCCAAAGGTGAAAATCACGTACATGCCCTTTGGGCAAATTCGGATATCTCTGTGTGACTGGTGAGTGTGGTGCGCACCCGTGTAAGTGGAGGACCGGTCCGAGCGAGTGTAGGAGTGTGACCTGTGCGTGTGTTCCTAGTGTGTGTATTGTCTTAATATCTTTCTCCTAGTTCTGCTTGTTAAGATTGTTTGACATGGGTCAGAATCGATCGACCCCCAAGGCTTTAATTCTTAATCACTTCTCTGAGATCCACAGGAAAGCTCAGGATCTGGGCTTGAGGGTCAAGAAGGGTAAGTTTGGCTTTTATTGTTCATCAGAATGACCTTCCTTTGGAGTGAATTGGCCCCCACAAGATTCCTTCTCAACAAAACATGTGGCTCCAGTGAAAGAGGTAATCTGTAGAAAATCTGCTGTGAAGGTATACTCCCCTGGAAATCTCTAGGGGGCACGGGGAAGGAATGTGATAACCTCTGTGTGAATGGTCTCTGCAAAGAGGCACCCCTCCTTTGTCTGTTTTGCATCACCCTCCATTAGGAGGAAGCCCACTAATGAGAAAGACTCTGGGAAACTAAGGCAGGCCAATTTCCAGGCATAAGATCCTTTTCTCCACCCAGGTCTAACTAGAAGATAGAGGTCAATTGAAATGCTAATGAGACCAATTTACAGGGGGTTAGAATCCCCTTGGAGAGGCCAAAGTGACAGACCTGGAAAAAGTTTTGCCAAGGAACCATTCTTTTTTTATATAGATTATTGCTTGCAATTAGAAAAACATCCTAGGAGCCTTCAGCTAGGTAGTTTAGATAAAGAGTATCTTGTTGACCCCCATAACACCGTGTGGCCTGAGTATAGTGGGGAAAAATAGCCAGTGAATGGCAGTTTGCATTACCAGATCATTTTGCATTCAGATCTTTGCAGGTAACAAAAGAAATAGGAGAGTATCAAAGCAGAGGAGGCAGGAAAATGCAAGATCTTATGATTAACAAAAAAGCCTATCCCCATGTCTGATAAGAAGATACTAGCTCCCTGCCTCAGAATTAGTCTTGGCCAAAAAATGGTAACATCTTTGTGATAATTTATTTTGCCAGCTTATACCAACAAGCTCTTTCCTGACCCATTTTAACAGCAGGAGACTGGCTGTTTAGGCTGGGAAATGGGGAGCAGTGGTCCCAATCGGCTGAGAAGGTTTCTTCGCCATGGGGACTGTTCCTTCCTTTCTCAGACCATCAGTTTCTCCCTGTCATCTTTTGAAGGGTCAGATTGATCGACCAACTGCAGATGTGTGCATATGTATGTTTGGTGTTTTAGTCAGTTCATTGTCTGTCTGTCTGTATGTCTGTCTGTCTATGTGGAACACTCGAGTGTTGGAACCAGGCTGAAATAAGTAGTAGAAATTTTAGAGAAGTTAGTGATATGCTACCCAGTGATTTAAGAAATGCAGTTGTTTTTGGAACCTGTCAGACAAGGGTGAATCCTTATCAGAAGGTTGAGCCTATAGAGAAAGCAGAATTCTCAATCTAAATTTCTTGATAGAATAACATTAATAATTATGTGATTAACAGTTGAAATCCTTTTGAACTTAAGAATCTTGTTCTATCTAGAAGAGCTATGGAACTAGAGCCTGAAACTAAAGTGAAATAAGAGTTCAGAGAAAGCAAGACTTTATCTTACAAGCCTCAGCTAACTTTAATGAAAAAGTAGGCCGCTTTTACAAATTACAGAGGTACTGAAGCCATTAAAACGAAGTTTCCTTATTTTTCTAAACAGTGGCAATTTATAGGATAACAATTGGATTTGTCCATTCTCCCTTGACACAAGGAGCTAAGGTTTATCAGGTTACACCCATCACAGTGCTCCTGAGTCACTTCCATTCCTTTGTTTTTCAGTAAGCACTTCTATATGCTCTCCTCCCCAACCAGTTAATCAGCTTTTCTCCTAGTCAGAATCTGTTAATTTGTAAGATCAGATCCTTCTTGGACACTGAACTTGTATTGTAAATTGTGAGTCGATCTGCTAAGTGAGAATCTGTCCTAGAAGAATGTCCTGACTAGTTTGGATGAAGCTAAACTTTTTTTCCCTTTCAAACTGCCTTCAGTAAATAATTTCAGTATACTGCAAGAGGCAGCTTCCCTTATCTCACAGAAACCTTGCTGTTAGAGGCAGCTTCTCTTATCTCACAGAGCAGATCTCACTCAGGTGATAGCCAGGCCGGATCATTGGGATGTAGATGCCAGGCTCCAGGAAGGCTGATCTTTGAGAGGTAGATTGATCTTTGATGTGCTAATCCAAGTGCTTGTAACTTGTAAAGGTAAGGACAAAATTACTGGCCTGCAGATGTAAAGAAGCAATGTATGTTTTGCTGCCTCAATGTTCTTTCTTCTTTTGATGACATCACTATATTGCCCTTTTAGAGGTACCATGATCTATATCTGGGTGGAGGATGCTCGACTCCAATCCGAGTAGGCTTGGAGGTCTCGGGCCCAGAACCCGCGTGAATTTGTTCCTCTGCCAGTACCTTCATGTGTGCGGAGAGTGGTCTCAGCATGGTGATGGCTGGTCCTGGAGGTCTTCGGCTGCAGGAGCCCTGGTCGGGGCGGGGAGGAAAGCGCTCAACCCGCTCTGGATTGGAATCGAGCATCCTCCACCCAGATCATCCAAATTCCAGTAGGCGGGGATCACACCCACCACCTGGCCCCCTGGCGCCGTGTAATCCCATCAACAGTCAAGACTCAGAGACTATAAAATCCAGATCCCAGACGAGAACAATGCAGTCTTCTGCCCCCGCGCCTGGCTGTTCCTCGGCGGGGCCCCTTGGAGGGGAGCGGGTTGAGCTTTCCTCCCCGTCCCGACCAGGGTTCCGGCAGCCGAAGACCTCCAGGAGCAGCCACAACCATGCTGAGACACTCTCCGCACACATGAAGGTACTGGAAGAGGGACAAAGCCACACGGGTTCTGGGACCGAGACCTCCAAGCCTACTCGGATTGGAGTCGAGTATCCTCCACCCAGATCCTCCAAATTCCAGTAGGCGGGGGTCACACCCACCACCTGGCCCTCTGGCCGCGCGACATCTTATCAAGACATCTTTTTATGACATCTTATTATCTCATTCCTACTTTGGACAAACTTGCAGGCTATTGAATGCAGCCTGCCCACAGGGCAGAGTCTGGCAAACTCCCCGTGGCGTACCAAATATGCCAAATACCAGTAACAATGATGGGTCTCATTCTCCTAAAGAGCCTTGAATATAATCTCAGGGCTAGAATGAAAGAGACATTACTGGGGCCTGCTCGAAGCAATCGACGAATAACAGGATGATGAAAATGATCTATATGAGGAGATTTCAGGGCTCTCTACTAGGAGGTCTGAGAGAACAGGGGAAAACATGTTTGAGAGAACCTGAGTTTCTTTTATGGGATATAATGAGACTGTAAGAATGGGCTGGGAGAGGCAGAAGAGATACGAGAGTGAATGGAGAGAGGATTGGAATAAACTGCAACTAAGGTCAAGCAGCCTGGCCATAAGGTTTCCTTCCTTTTCCTGCCCATTGCCATCCACCTCCCTGGAGTTGGGGAAACTACTGAACGCGGGTGGTGGGAAAGATAGATTGCTGCCATCCTTTTTGTGTTCACACAGAAATTCAAATATTTTCTTATGCTAATATCAAAGTTTGGTTAAAAAATGCAAAGGGTTTTTCTGTGTCTGAAAGCATGTTTGCATTTTTGTAGAATTGTTAAAAATATCTGGTATAGAAAGCTCATGATTTTAAATAATTAAGGTACAAGAACTATTGTAATTAAGCCAAAGAAGTTTTTATCATGTTTTGTAAAAATTGATCATAGGTCTTATGTTAATGTACATATTTGTATCTGCATTGGATTAGAATATTTGATCTAGAAGGAGTTAAAATAACTATGACACATGTAAACAGGTTCCAAAAAGTAATGGTTTAGTTTAAACATGAGTTTCTAGAGTTATAAAATTTGTTGCAAAATTTGTCCTTACCAGTGCTCTATCTGATCTCTGAGACTGGGCCATTTGGATCATCAGTCTGTGGTTCCCCATCTCTTTCTTCCTCTGCTAGGGACCACCATGCATAAACTCACAGGGACCCCATGGGATGCCAGGTATAGAGCCCATGTCCATTGCTTGCAAGATAATCACATTCCCCCACTTTACTATAACTTTAGGCCCAGCACCACATGTACTTTCCTGAACCCCTCTCGAAGTGATCATTAAGGGATGTAAATCCAAGAGCTTAATAAATCCAAAAATGGCCAAAGATGGCAAGACATCCCAATTGAAAAAAATAAAGTATCCATACAGACAGCACAGAAATGCTGCACTTGCCTTGCTCATGGATCATCCAGGTTCATTTCCTAATATTCCCTAGAGTCCCTCAAGCCATCCAGGAATGATCCCTGAGTGCAAAGCCCAGGAGCAAACCCTGAGTCCTGAGGAAGTCTCCCAAGATCCATTCAAGTGACCCTGAGCATTGAAACATGGCAGCATCTGATGGGGTAAAACGAAAAAAAGAATGAACTGTGGTGGGAGAGATATTACAGCAGGGAAGACAAATGTGCTGCCCACATGTACAGGTTGATCCCAGGCAGCCCTTATGGTTCAAGGGCATGGCCAGGCCATTTCCTAAATATATAGTCTTTGGAATTCATAACAAATTCTAGGAAATAAGAGATTTCTGCGTACTAAAGTATACAAATCACAGAAAAAAAGTTGCTATTCTCCCACCTTACAGTTAATGATTAGAGAGCATGTAAGGAAAAAATTATTTTCCAGAAAAAACTTTCTTTCAAAAGATTATTGATGACTTAGGTCAGAACCACTCTCGGGAATTTTCCAACAGGTGAGTCCTCAGCTCATGTCCTCAAGGCATCCTCTTGGGATCTCGTGCACCCGCTTCCCCTGAAGGCTTCTCACACTGGATTGTCTATGTGTTACTGTTTTTTATGTGTTACTGTTTTAAACTTTTTTATTTACATTTATTTAATTTTTCAGGGTATCTTAAATATCCCACCCACACAGCAGAGCCTGGAAAGCTATTCCTGGTCTATTCAATATGCCAAATCCAATAAAAAAAAAGTGGATCTCATTCCCCTGACTCTGAATACAGCAGAGTCGAAAAGGATGTGGAAGGAGAGGCTGATAAAATCCCAAGGCAGAAATAGGCTGCCAAAACGAAGAAAGACAAAAATGATTGTCTGTACTTTCAATGCACGTATGCTGGCATCTGATGC
Organism: Sorex fumeus; assembly: GCF_029834395.1. Lineage (NCBI taxonomy): Eukaryota > Metazoa > Chordata > Mammalia > Eulipotyphla > Soricidae > Sorex > Sorex fumeus. The sequence continues at coordinate 489,585 of NW_026606171.1, read as the reverse complement.
ATCCATCGAGGACCTGATGGTACAAGCGCGGAAGATCAGGTACAACATCATTGGTCTGACCGAAACGAGAAGAAATCGATCACATCATGCCGTTTTCAACAATGGAGAAGAACTGTTCATTGGAACATGTGACAAAAGAGGCGTTGGTGGTGTCGGTATCCTTGTCAACACGAACTTAGCCATGAGCATTGATTCATTCGAATGCCTAACTACCTGAATAGGATGATTACACTTGAATAGATGTGGCTCACTGCCAGCAGTTTCTATCTTTGTTGTTTATGCACCAACATCCAATTATGGTGAAAGAGAAATTGAGAAGTTCTACATGGAGCTGGAGAAGTTCTATAAAGAAGATCACACCTTCTACAAGATCATTGTTGGTGATTTTAATGCCAAGATAGGACCAAGAAGATCAGCCAATGAACTCCACATTGGGACCCAGGGCCTAGAATGGAACGAACAGGGTTACATACTGACTGAGTTCATCATGTCAACCAAGACCTTCCATGGTAACTCACAGTTCCAAAATGCTGAATCTAAACGTTGGACATGGGAGTCTGCCGGTGGACGGTTCCACAATGAAATAGACCACATCATATTCAATCGGCAGTTTTGCCTAACCGATGTTGCTGTTGTCCCAAAATTCCAAACGGGATCGGACCACCGTCTCCTTCGTGCAAAATTTTCCCTCACAGAACAGGGAGAAAAGAATGCAAAGTTTAAGAAGAGAACTCCCAGAAAAACCACCAACTGGGAGCTCTTTGGCTCTGTTGCCGCAACAAGGGAAGATGCAATCACTGACAACATTGATGAGGAATACGATCGAATGATTCAGCACCTCCATGATTGTGCGAGGAATGCCAAGAGAGAGATAACCACAGAAAATGCCTTTCTTCGAACACTCTTGAAATTGTTCGCCAACGTGTCTTGGCACATGGCTCAGGCAACTGCAAGCGAACATCTGAGCTGGCAAAACAATGCAGAGAAGCCATCAAGAATGACCTCAAAGACAGGAGAACAGCGGTGCTTATAGATGCGGCAGAAGCCAGGAAAAGAATCCATAATGCCCGCCTGTCCTTCACCAATTACAAGACCAAGATGACTGGCCTCCGACATCCTGATGGATCCATCACATCTCCCAGAAGGGCAATGGAGAAGATTATTCATGACTTCTACTCAGATCACTTTAATGGCCATGTCCACTTGCCCACATACCACATTCCGCACGATGGATATATCGTTCCCAATGTTCTCCCCTCCGAAATTCAACATGCCATCTCTTCAGTAAAGAAACAAAGAGTACCTGGCCCAGACAAGATCAGACCTGAACACCTGAAGAACTTACCATCAGTACTCATCAATACACTGGCTCGGCTCTTCACACGCTACCTGTCTGAATGCAAGGTTCCATCCCAATGGAAAACCAGCAAGACTGTACTACTATATAAGAAGGGAGACATCCACGACATTCGAAACTATCGCCCAATCTGCCTATTGTCTGTCATCTACAAACTGTTCACTCGAGTCATCCTGAATAGGATTAGCAGAACACTAGATGAAGGACAACCATGTGAACAAGCTGGGTTCCGAAAAGGATTCAGTACCATCAACCATATCCACATGATAACAAAGCTCATTGAGGTTTCTCAGGAGTTCAAGATGCCGCTCTGTCTAACGTTCATTGATTTAAAGAAGACCTTTGATTCTGTTGAGATGGAAGCGGTCATTGAAGCCCTAGCCAATCAGGGCGTACAAACTCAATACATCAGGATCCTCCATGAGCTCTATTACGTATTCACTACCAGGATCTCACCATTCTACAAAGAAGTAATCATCCATATTGAGAGGGGTTCGGCAGGGTGATACCATTTCACCAAAACTCTTCAGTGCCACCCTCGAGAACATCATGCGATGACTGGAATGGGAAGAAATGCGAGTGAAGATAGATGGTCGACAACTACACCACCTCCGCTTTGCTGATGACATCGTTCTAATAATACCAAACATCAGCCAAGCAGCACAAATGCTGACCAACTTCGACCATGAGTATGGAAAGGTCGGACTACAGCTGAATCTTGTGAAGACAATGTTTATGAGAAACAGCCTCGTTCCTGATGCTGCAGTCGATCTCAATGGAACCACCATCTCCAAATGCAACAGTTATATATACCTACGTGGAGAAATCAACATGATGAATGACCTGCCACCTGAGTTACGCAGGAGGAAGAGAGCGGCTTGGAATGCCTTTAAGAGCGTTGAAGAAATAACTAAGTGGACAAAGAAACTCCAGCTACGAGCATGTCTTCGATTCCACTGTTCTTCCTGCATTAACATATGCCTCAGAGGCCTCAGCCCTAAGAAAACAGGATGAGAACGCTATTTGGGTCTCTAAAAGAGGAATTGAAAGAGCTATGCTTGGAATATCACACCACTCAAATGAGAGATAGAATCCGGAGTTCTGATCTCCGTCAACGGTCAAGAATCAGGAACGCTGTCTTATTTGCCAAGGCATCAAAAATCAGATGGGCTGGACACGTAATGAGGTTTACAGACAACTGCTGCACTAGAGCCATTACTGACTGGATTCCACGGGAAATCAAAAGATCGCGTGGACGCCCACCTACAAGATGGTCAGACTTCTTCATCAAGACCCTGAATGATCAGTTTGAGGCTCTGCATGTTCCTAGAACGAACAGATGCCATTGGGCTATGCTAGCATGCAACAGGGATGAATGGAGACGTTACTGGCACCCACTCGAGTAAATAGATGAATAACGGGGGATCAAGTGATCAAGTGACTGTTTTAAACCAATGAGGCCCTTTTACTTTTAGAAAAGACAGTTTTTTTTTTTGGTTGGGGGGCAGATAGGTTGATTGCCTTGCACGCGGCCAACCCTGGATGGATTCCTCCACACCTCTTGGAGAGCTCGACAAGCTACCAAGAGTATCCTGCACACACAGCAGAGCCTGGCAAGTTCCCCCTGGCATATTCGATATGCCGAAAACAGTAACAACAAGTCTCACAATGTAGACGTTACTGGAGCCCACTTCAGCAAATTGATGAACAACGGGAGGATAGTGCTACAGTGCATAGTCAGGAATAAAACCTGAGCATTGCCACGTGCAATCCTGAAACCAAATCAAAAGAAAACAAAACAAAATTATTGAAACTTGACCGCATGGTGCAGTTGTACTGGGGGTAAGACAGCAACCACTAAAGCTGAACTGGAACAGTTGTGTGTGGAGGATGGAAAAATGCCAACTGATCACCAACCATCCTGGTGGCCCTGTTCCCTCCTTAATGCATCTGTTGGAGGTGGCTGCCGGTCGGGGTGGGAGTAGCAGCTCATGGCCACCGAAAGCATGTGGTGGACGAGAAACAACATGCCACTGCAAGTCTAGCTGACTTACTTATTCTGTGAACTTACAGAACTCACCTGCACATACACCTCTCTTCCCTAGGCCTCAGGGCTACTCCTTCCAGCCAGATGACCACAGGTTTCACCCAGAAATGCCCTAAACCTCACAGACACATCTGTATGAACCTGCATCTAGCACTCACTCTTGTACAGAAATATACTTGAAAATTGTGCAACAATTTTGCTGTATCGGAAAATTATTCTAATATCCAGGGTGTTTACTATACACCAGGATGTGAACTGTGTTTTCCAGTCCAAGAATCTGGAGTGACACTACATTTTTGTGGGAGGTCATACCCGGTGATGCCCAGGGGTTACTCCTGGCTCTGCACTCAGGAATTACGCTTGGCAGTGCTCAGGGGACCATACGGGAAGCTGGGAATCGAACCCGGGTCGGCCGCATGCAAGGGAAACGCCCTACCCACTGTGCTATCACTCCAGCCCCATGATTTTACTTTTAAAAGATGAATATTATACTTCGGAGCCAAGGTGGTGATTCAGTAGAGAAGGTGCTTGCTTTGCATTTCGCTGACCCAGATTCAATACCGGAGCACCCCAAATGGGTTCCTGACCCTTGAGAGAAATGATCCCTGAGCTCAGAGCCAGGAGTTAGCTATGAACACTGCATGGTGTGGCTCCCAAATACTGCAACAACAAGCAGTAACTAATGAAGAAAACAAAAGCAAAAATAAATTCATGTGCAAAGAAAAACTCTACAGTGAAATACTTAAAGGATTGAACAGTGGGTCCTTAGGTAACTTTTTTTTGGGGGGGTCACACCTGGCTTTGCCCAGGAGTTACTCCTGGCTCATGCACTCAGGAATTACTCCTGGCAGTGCTCAGGGGACGACATGGGAAGCTGGGAATCGAACCCGGGTTGGCTGCATGCTAGGAAATTGCCCTACCCACTGTGGTATTGCTCCAGCCCCGTTAGATCACTTTTTTACTTATTTAGTGCTGAAGAAGCCCATGATTTATCCTGAATACTTATTCTTTTTTCTCTTCTCTAACATCCTGTGTGTGTGTTTGCGTGTATGTGTGTGTGTGTTTGCATGTGTTTAGTTTGAGGGCAATAACCAACAATGCTCAGGGATTATTCCTAGTCTGGGATGAGGGATAAGTCACGGTGCGCTTCAGGGAACATATGCAATGCCACACATACACAGAACCTGGGTTAGATGCTTGCAAGGCGAGCATACCTAGTATATGCTGTACACTGGCGCTTTCTAGATAATTCCAGCACACCAGCAGTAAGCCCTAGTCGAAGCTCCTATTTACCAAAAAATCAAATATATTACTTTAAATATCTTATTTTACCAGCACTACACAAAACAACACTGAGGGTAGCCTGCTAAGGGAGAGATGAAATGAGTAAGGTGCTTTGCTCCTTAATATATTCCTACATACTCTTTTTTTTTTCTCTTGGGTTCACATCTGGAGATGCTCAGGGTTTCCTCCTGGTTCCTTTTTTTTCTTTTTCGGTCACACCCAGTGATGCATAGAGGTTAATCCTGGCTCATGCACTCAGAAATTAATCCTGGAGGTGCTCGGGAGACCATATGGGAAACTGGGAATCGAATCCGGGTGGGCCGAGTGCAAGGCAAATGCCGTACCTTCTGTGCCCAATTAAAATAAATCAAAATAATCAATCAAAATAATCAATCAAAATAATCAAAATAAATCTCTCCAGCCCAATCAAAATAAATCTTCTATTTTATATTTTGGAGGCCACACAGCTGATGCTAAGTGGTTATTCCTGGCTCTGCACTCAGAAATCAATCCAGGTTATGCTAGCAGGATGGAACATGGGTTTTCAATGTGGAAAACAAAGACTTTCAGTGCTCTGATATAGGTCTCTCAACCCAAGACCTGCAGTCCCTGTGCTCAGCCCCACTCCCTCCCGCCTCTAACTATTGCTGACATGGAGGCAGTCGTGGCTTCAGGGTCCCCCCAACATCATGGACTCACACCAGGTACCCTACACCCTGGTACAGCCCCCATCATACCCCGCAAAACTGTGCCCCCCGAGAGCCTCCACCGCTCCTTAGGAACCACCTGGATATCAGGGAACAAGTGAAAAAAAAGTGTGAAAGCGCCCCACAAGCTGGTGCAGCTACCCCACTTATAATGCAGAGACAGGGAAGTGTGGGGTGCTCACAGGAAGCCTCGTCTTCTGCCACAAAATTGGCCTTCACAGTCAGCTTTCCAAGAAGAGACCCTACTTTGTACTTTATCCACGAGAACGACTGCTGGGCCTTGTGTCCAGGACACCAGCAACTGGAGGGCCCTGAGTTCACTCTCACGGAGTGCAGAGTCAGGAGTAAACCCAAGCATCCAAGCAAGGACAAGGATGGAAAGTCCCCGAAATTTATATTAAGCTAAAAACAAAGGGGAAGATAGAGGGTAGCAAGTATTACAGCAGGTGGGGCAATGGTCTTGCCAATGGTCAGTCCAGGTTTGATCCCCGACAACCCCATACTGTCCACCACCTGCCAGGCATGATCCCTGAGTGCAGAGACCAGGAACAAACCCTGAGTCCTGTTGGTTTGGCCCAAATCAAATTTTAAAAACCTAAAAGAGTCCAATGAAGGCAGGGCGACAATGCACAGGATTCAGAAACATGCTTTGCATGAAGAACTTCTGATTTGATGCTGGGCGCCACCTGATCACCCAAGGTCACTTGAAGTGACCCCAAGCACTGAGAATAACAGCATATGAGGGGGTGAGACTCTAAGAAATAAATGATCTTAGGGGCTGTAATGACAGCATAGCAGGCAGGCTTGCATGCAAACCACCGGAGTTGGAATCTCAGCATCCCATATGGTCCCTGAGCACTGCCAGGAGTAAATACTGAGGAAAGTTCCAGGAGTAACCCCTGAACACCACTGAGTGTGGCCCAACAGCCAAAAAATAAATGAATGGAATGTAAACGTTACAAATGAAAGAAAATAAAAATTCTAAGTGTGTCCCCGAAACAATACCAAGATCAAAAGCAAAACACAAGTTAAATGTGGAAAGAGAAGTACATTTATTTGGTTTGTTTTGAGTCACACACACAGCAATTTATAGGGTTTATTCATGGCTCTGGACTGAGGAAATACTCCTGGCCATGCCTGGGTTCCATATTGGATGTCAAGTATCAAACTAGTAGTGATTCCTGAGTGCAGAACTTGAAGTCACCATGTGCATTTCCAGCTGGACCCCAAAATGAAACAAAGTAAAAAAAATTAAGTTAGACTCATAATAAATAAGGCCCACAACTGGGGAGATACTCCAGCAAATTGGGGCTGACCTGTACCCTGCACACACTTAGCATTCTGGCCCCCGTCCATTCCTCCGGGGTGAAGCTCATGGCCACATCGGGGAAGGTCACCACGTCCTGAACCGACATACACAGGGGACAGGAGTGAGGCCATCCCACCCCGTACTATGGTGTAGGGCCTGACCACAGCTCCCTCAGGCATAAGACAGCTAGGTGGGAAGAATGAAGAATTGCCTGATTTTTGATTCACAATGATTCTCAGCAAATTATGGTTGATTTTTGCCATAAACCCCTTCAAAACAGGGCCTCTGGGCCAAGTCAGAATCAGAGCAAAGACTGAGACAATGGTGAACCTTGGCAGTCCAGAGTGAGGGGTGGTGATATATGTATGTATTTAATTTACTAAAGAGAAAAATCCCCAACTGCTAATAAAATTTTAGGATTAAAATTGATGAGAAAACAAACTTGCAATATCAATAGATGTAAAGTAAAGTAAAGTAAAGGCCCTTCCGTTGTTCATCGATTTTGCTCGAGCGGGCCCAGTAACGTCTCCATTGGAAACTTTGTTGTTACTGTGTCTGGCATATCGAATACGTCACGGGGAGCTTGCCAAGCTCTGCCGTGTGGGCGAGATACTCTCGGTAGCTTGCCAGGCTCTCTGAGAGGGGTGGAGCAATCGAACTCGGGTCAGCCATGTTGGCTGCATGCAATGCAAACACCCTACCGCTGTGCTATCGCTCAATAGATGTAGTAATAAATTTATGTGAACATTGTTATATTTGATTGCAGGATTTTAAGACTCTAAGAATATTTGAAGCTTTTTGTTGCTTCAAGAGGTTTTCACGTATTGATTTTTAATTTTTATTTAGTCACCTTCCTCTTAACTTTCATCACCAAAACCCATTATTTACAAGTTAACATACACGTGAAGTCCAAATGCGAGTACACTACTAATGCCGAAGCCCGGGTGATAATCAGCAAGTACCTTTCCCTTATAGTACTGATGTCACTGGAAGCTTGCCACACGCTACCTGGATTACTTCCTTCTTGGCTGCACTCCTGCAGCCCCCTAACACTCCTGGTCCAAACAAAACTTGTCTTCTCCAGGGGCACTCCTCTGAATGTGGGGATAGTTATTAGGGATCGACTCATCCAGTGTGCAGTTTATGATGTCTAAAAGGCTTGAGGCATATGCAAAGGCCTTCCCACATTAACAAATATAAGATTTCTCTCCGGTATATGTTTTCATATGGCTAGTAAGGGTTATGGGTTCAGTGAAAGTCTTGCATTTTTCTTACATATTTAAGACTTCTCTCTACTATGACTTTTTTTAAACTTTTCTTTCATAATCTTTTTTTCTTCTTATATTTCTTTATTGAATCACTGTGGAAAAAGTTACTAAGCTTTAAGGTTTGTCTCGGTCATACAATGAACAAACACCTTTCCCTTCACCGGTACTCATTTTTCACCACTAAGAACCCCAATATAACCCCCTCCCACTCCTCCCAATGCCTGTGAGGCAGATGATTTCTACTTAACTCTTCTTCACATTGATCACATTCATTATTTCTACAAAAGATGCACCATTATTGTTTAGAATTCCCCCCCAACAATCAGAATTGCTGAAAAGGCATTGTGAAATACTTTATTTTCTATAGCTGGTTATGAGAATCATATAATGTCACATGGCCACGACTTCGGATTTCTATTTACGAGATTGGTTTCTGTGCGTCTGATGTTATGGTTCGTGGGGGGCAACTCATGACCTCGGTAGGGTGTGAAGGACGAGCCGGTACCGCCCCCCCCTTCCCATGAGACAGCAGTTGTCCTGTCACCACCAGCTCATACTTGGTTTTCCAATAAGCCCTGAGGCAGCAGCCACCTTGTATGTGGTCCAGATGCATTTCTGCCCAAAGCTACTGGGTTTGGAGATTTGTTTCTGAGTCTCTGGGATCATGGCCATTAATCAGCTTGATCAGGTGCCAGAGAGGCCATTTGTAGGTGGTGACTCAGGATCTCGCTGGGATGGGGAAGAAAGGGCCGGTTCCAAGCCCATCTGGTGAGGCCTCGTGTGTCTCATCACTGCACGCCCAAACCTGACTGTCCAGTGCCCTCTGGAGGATGTCAGTCACTGGGCTGCCATGGGGAACAGGCCAAGGCACGAAACCTATTCCCACCTAGAGTGGCCCAGCGCCAGTAACCTACTGCAGGAATAGGATGCATTTCTGCCAAAAGTCTTTGGGTTCCGAGATTAGTTTCTGAGGCTCTGGGATCATGGGCGTTAAGCAGTTCAATCAGGAACCAGAGGGGCCATGCTGCCAATTATATAGCTGAGCCGGAGGTGGTTTCTGGGTGTGTCTCTCACATACCAAACTTTTGGCCATTTACTTTATTGGTAAACTTTGGCCAACTTTTTGGGGTCTGGCCAAAGGCACAGCAGCAATTTTGGGGTATCTAAAAGTCTGACGGTGCCATCAGGCTTCTGATGCACTTGCCTCACAGGTACAGATTGACCTGCTGGTGGCACAAACCCCCTTTTACTATGACTTTTAAAATGCACAGAAAAGCTACAGGGTAGAGTGAAGACGTTCCCACATGTCAGACATTTATATGGTTTCTTTCCACTGTGATTTTTTTCTCTGCTTAGTAAAACACCAAGCTTGAATGAAAGCCTTCCCACAGTCCTTCTATATGTAGAGTCTGTCTCCAAGAGCAATTTTCCTGTGATTTGAAGGCTTGAGGGCATAATGTAGGCCTTTCCGCATTGTTGACACATGTAACTTTTCTTTCCATTATGAATACTACCATGTGTAATAAGGAGGAGTAAGTGAATGCATTCCCACAGTCCTTACATATATAAAGGATGACCCGAATTCATCTCAAAGATGGTAAAAGTGATTCTATCCTAAGGTTCTCTGCTCCAAATCCCTGGGACAGGCACATGCCGAGAACTTCATACACAGCATCATCTGAACATAAGACTGTGTGACTGAGCAAGTGAGGCTCTCAGAGCAGGAAGGACAAAATAGGAGAAACACATGTCCTGGGGCCTTAGACATTTGTAGCCATCAGGGTACATATATAAGTAGCACACCTGGGTTCCCCTGATGCCTGTCAAGGGTTAATCTGGAGCACAGAGCCAAGAGGAAGCCCTGAGTATCTCCAATGTAGCACAAAAATAAATAAACATGAAAGAAAATAAAGCAGTAGGATGGAGTAACAGGAAAGGTGGTCTGGGGACAGTGGGAAGGGCTGGTAATACCGCCATCCCTTATAGTTCCTCAAGAACTGGCAGATGGAAATCCTTCGTACAGAACCAGAAATAACCGGAAAATCACTGGGTATGGCCCGTCCCCTTCAACATCTTTCAAAAACAAACAAACAAGTCTAATCAGCGTTGGACCCCTGGCATCCTATACAGTCGGTCTCCCAGTCCTGAAAGGAATGATCCTTGAGCACCACTAAAATGGCCCATTCAAATCAACAAAAAAATAAAACAGTGACCACAGAGAGCTGATCAATCAGGCCAGGAGCCGGATCCCCAGTCTCCTTCCTGAAACAATCAGAGACTATCGACCTGGGAAGCTTGTGCTACATGTCATTGCACTGTGTCATCTTGTCACTCTCCTGCCTGAAGATGGTATGGCAGAGGCCATCTCACCTTCTCCTGCCTGTTTTTCCTGTGGACCAACAGGAGGCTCCTTGCAAGGACCTGAGTCGTGGGTACCAGAGAGGAGCACAACCAGCCCCAGCCCCCACCTGCCCAGAAGTCCCTGCATTGAAACCAGAAAGGTAGTGACCAGCCGGATATTTGGACACTGGCTCACAGAACCATCCATGGTGAGACACTGACAGATGTTCCTTTCTCTCGGGTGAGAGAGAAATGGTTTGTGACCCAGCTGCTGTCAGGACAGGAGTGGTTGAGACCTACAGGGGAGGAAACCGCAGCACTGCCTGAGCCCCGGGACTCTACCCTGGGAACCACACAGGAAGGTCACTAAGGCCAGAGACTTACTCTGAGGCCAGGAGCTCCCGTGCAGCCGCAGCCCCTGCAACCCCAGTGACCACAGCGCCATTATTGGCTCTGCCGTGGGGCCAGCCACAGGAACTCAGGGTGGACAAACCTTCAGTTTCCCTCTTGCAGAGTGGATGGGACATGGGCCTGGGCGCTCTCTTCCGGGCACCACGGTCACTTCTGGGCTCGGGTAGGCCCCAGGCAGTCCCAGCTCTGACGCTCTGGACCTGGACCCATCCTGGTCATGATTTACTCTAATCCCCCAATCAGCACATGAGCCTCATCAAGCACTTTCTCCTATTTTGCAGGAACAACTCTGAAAATCATTTAAACAGTGTGTTGTATCACAAAAGTATCCAAATAACCAGGGTGTTTACTATGAACCATAATGTTATGTGTGTCTAACAAATGGAATTTCTAGAGTGAGTCTACTTTTTTTTTTTGCTTTTTGGGTCACACCCGGCGATGCAGAGGGGTTACTCCTGGCTCTGCGCTCAGAAACCATCTCTGGCGGTGCTTAGGGGACCATATAGGATGCTGGCAATCGAACCCGGATCGGCCGCGCGCAAGGCAAACACCTTACCCGCTGTGTTATCACTCAAGCCCGTGAGTCTACTTTGAAACCATGAATATTATATCTTGGGGCCTGGAGTGGTGATACAGTGGATAAGACATTCACCTTGCACTTGGCTGACCCAGGTTCAATATACTAGAATATATATGGGCCCTTGATCCTTGTAGAAAATGATCCCTGAATTCAGAGGCAGGAATAAGCCACGGACAATGAAGGGTGATTACCAAAAATACTGCAACTTCAAAAGGTAACTCTAATGAAACAAGAAAACAACAAAAAATACCCAAGTGTGAATTCTGAGGCACACACACCAGGTCGCCAGATGTAAAGAATAGTGAGTTGGTAGGTCACATGGTAACACATTCAGTGTTCTGTCTCTCCAAAGAAATACAGACATAGGGACCTCAACAACTGTTGGCCAATGGATAGTGATTGGTCATCCTTTAATTCATAACCGAATAGCATACTTATATAACATCTGAGGGCGTCTGAGGTACAGAACTGCATGTATTGTGATTTTCCATTTACAGAAGTCAAGCATTTCAACAGAGACAATTCTTTGCGGGTGAATTAACTCAAGAAGACGTTCTGCCTGAGACTTTCCTGAGAAATTCGCTCACGGGCTATATGCATCTGTGTTGCTTTTTTCTTTCCCTGCTCGTACATATTAAACAAATAAATTTACTTCTTATTAATAACACTCAGCTCCTGGGAGAGAACAAGACAGAGTCTCCTACCCTATGCCTGACTGTCTCCACCAGGGCCCAACAGCTGAAGACCACCGAGGCCCAGCCAAGGCCTTGCTGAGAGCACTCTCCACACACTTGGATGAGCCTCACGCATAAAAGAACTGACAGAGGAACCCAGGTGTGTGGGACCCGGGGCTGAGATCTCCAAGCCTGTACAGTTTGGGACTGGACCTGCCAGTAACTAGACAGTTACACCCACCAACTGCCGTGTAACTCCAACAACGGCCAGGATCCAGAGATCATCACACTCAGCTCCTGGAAACGCGCGGCCGCATTCGCGGCCGCGCGACATCTTATCATCTCATTCCTAATTCGGTCAAACTGGCAGGCTACCAAATGTAACATGCCCACACGGCAGAGTCTGGCAAACTCCCCGTGGTATACCCAATATGCCAAATACCAGTAACAATGATGGGTCTCATTCTCCTAACCCTGAAAAAGCCTTGAATATGGCACTTTAAAAAAAAAATCTCAGGGCTAGGACGAAGAAGACGTTACTGGCACCTGCTCGAGGCAATCGACGAACAACAGGGTGGTCGTGATCGTGATCATGATTAATATTTGAAATTATCGATACACACAGTAGAGAAACATTCCAAAACTTACTTCTCTGGGGCCAAGGATCTAAGGTTAAAAGCTGGCTGGGATCCAGCTTTCTGCGGTTAAAGACTATGGCAACTGAAGCCTGAGTCAATAATTATGACGGATGCCCAGAAGTAAATATATTTTAGAATCAATTAACTCACAAATATTAAGAGCTTAGCATTAACGATTTTTCTGTTTTGAAGCAAAGAACATTGCTCTATAGTGATAGATTATAGATTATATAGGTTATAGCAGAAAGAGAAATGCAAATAAATGACTACAGATACAAAGTCCAGAGTCACCAGAAGGTTTAACTTTATGATTTAAGGATAGATTAGGAGTGCTCATTAGAGCACTATAACCTTCTCTGAGGGGAGGAAAAGTGGAAATTTACTGACCAAGCCTAAAACACGTAGGGTAAAGACAAACTCTAGAGTGAAACATTAAAAGTAGATCCTTAAGCCACCTTTTCTCAGTCCTAGTGGGGCTCAGGGACTATATGGATTACTAGACATAGAAAGACCTGGGTTGGCTCCTTGCAAGGAAAGTACCCTACTTGCTGTACTATTGTTCTGGCCCTTTCTAAATGAATTATTTCCACCACATAAGGAGTGACCCTGAGCAAAGCTTCCCCAACACCACCACCCTCCCTGGAAATCAACTATTTCTCTTAAAAAAGAAAAACAAAATGTTATCCCCAGTATTCACAACAGCTAGGGGTCATCTGGTCAGGGAGAGATTACATATGTGGGGTGCTTTGTAACTGGACCTTAGGATGGAGAAATTTTTAACCTAGGGAAAAAATACAAAAACTGGGAACAGAGACAGTAGGTGGGTAAGGAACTTGCCTTGCCCGCAGCCAACCAAGATCAATTCCCGGCATCCCTTATGGTCCCCGAGTACCACAAGCAGGAATTCCCGACTGCAGAGCCGAAAGTAAACCCTGAACATCACCAGATGTGGTACAAGAGCCAAACCAAAATGATAATAATGAAAAAGTTTCATTTGCAAACCCCACCCACCTGCAAGTACAGAGACACTGGGTGGTCCTACCCCATCAGGGCACTCAATCAAAGGACAGAGAACAACAGGGTCTCCTGCTGCAGTGGGGCTGGGGCCCTGCCCTTCTAAGTGAATCTGAAGGTTCTACACTAGTGATGCCAGGGCCAAAGGCTCCGGACAGTGTCAAGCACGGTCTGGTGCTGGCAAGTTTGGGAGGGCTAAGCCCCGCCCTCTGCAGGTCCTGCAGCCCAGGCCCACCGGCCTCTGACCCTTCCAGGAGCTGGAGGAGATCCTGGCCAAGGGGGCCCCCTAGGATCACTTGTTTACACCTGCGACCCCTGCACCTGGCACAGCCCCCGCTGCACTTCCCAAAGCCTCTGGGCCCCCTGAAAGCTTTTGCCTTACCTCACCTCAGGAACTGCCTGGAAATACTTAACAGTGGAAAACAATTGCGAAAGCGCCCCCAAATCTGGTGCAGCCTCACCACTCACAGTGCCAAGACGCAGGGCGCTCACCTGAGGCCACTTGCGTTCTGCCACAAAATCGGCCTCACAGTTTCCCTGTCATGCCAGGCACCAGTTCCTCCTCTACCCAGGAGACCAATGGTGGCCAGAGCCAGGCAACCACAACTAGAATAGAAAGGATTTCTGAATGGTTCGTCTATGACATCACTTCTGCCAGGAGCCTTAAAGGGCCATGGTCCAGATGCAGAGACCCTCTGTGCCCACCAGGTGAATCCATTGCTGCAAGGGGGTTGGACTGGATAAAGGAGTGGAGAGGCAGTTGCTAGAGTGTTTTCTCACTCAATGGGAGCCTGGGGATAAGGGGAGGACTCCTGATCCTGTAATGGTCAGTCTAACATTGAAAGAATGCTCTCACACACAGTCCATCAGGAAAAACACATGTGCGTTGATCCAAGGTCAAACAGGCAGGTTGGTACAAGGCACCTGACATTGAGTTGCGTGAGGAAGTAATCAAGATGGGGTGAAAGCAGTGGAAATAGCAGCCTTCTATGACCCTCAGATTCTTCCAGGGAGCACAAAAAATTCCCTAGAGGCCCAGCCAGAGGCCTCAGGAGTTCCTGAGTACCAGCACCCCCTGCAGGCAGGCAGCTGTGCTGCCCCTGGGAACTACAGCCTGGAATGTGGCTCTGCCATGGGGAAAGCCACTGGGACTTAGGGTGGACAAACCTTCAGCCACTCTCTTGCAGGGTGGACAAGGTCATGCGCCTGTGCACTCTGTCCATGGGAACAAGGTCACTTCTGGGTCCAGATGATCCTGAGGCACAGCCGTGCTCTGTTCCGCTGGACCTGGGCCCATCTGAGTCCTGATTTACTCTAATCCCACATCAGCACATCTGCGTGAGTTTCATCCTGTGCTCGCTGCTGTTGTGCAGGAATGTATTTGAAAACGGTGCAATCACCCAGGTTTATAGAAAATAAATCCAAATAACCAAGGTATTTATTTACTAAGGACCATAATATGAACTGTGCCTGACATTTGGAACTTCTCACGACTACTTGTACTTTAAATATTCTATTTTGCGGTGGAGTGGTCTTACACTCAGCTGACCCAAGTACGATACTTGGCCACCCTGGGCCCTGGCTGCAGTGATCCCTGAGCTGAGTCAGAAGTAAGGGCAGAGCACTACAAGGAGTGGCCAAAACTACAGCACCAACAAGACAACTGTAAGGAAGCAAAGCAAACAAACAAACGAAAAGCATGTGCAAAGACAAACTAGCGAGGAACATTTAAATAGTAAGAGTGGGTTCTGAAAAGTCTGTTTTCTGGCATTTCCATAGTTTCCCAGAATCCTTATTATTCTCTTTTCTTGCAATCACACGTATTCTGTGTGTACAAGTGTGTGTGTATGTGTTTTTCTTTGAGCCAAAATAAGCATTGCTCAGGGGGTATTCCTAACTCTGTACTCAGGGTTTCACTCCTGGAAGCTTTGGGGATCACTAGGATGCAGGAGACTGAACCCAAGTTGACTGTGTGCAAGGCAAGTATTTGCTGTACTTTTCTCCGTCCCTTCCTACATAAATTTCTTCCAAAAATACCAGGAGTCCTGTACAAAGTCACACACACACACACACACACAAATAAACAAGTATCTTCCTTTGAATAAAAAGGGAAAACATATTAAAAACAACAACAAAAATCTTTACCCAGTATTTATCCCAATAGCCATGGGTAATCCGCTCAGGAAGAGATGAAGAGTGGAAGGTGCTTTGCAACTTGACATGAGGGAGATGAAACTTGTGATCTGAAAAGAAAAAGGAAAAGCACCGATAGTGTGGTTAGACAGACAATGAAGTCTGTAGGGTTGGGACTGGAGAGATAGCACAGCGGGTAGGGTGTTTGCCTTGCATGCAGCCGACCCAGGTTCGATTCCCAACATCCCATATGGTCTTCTGAGCACCGCCAGGAGTAACTCCTGAGTGCAAAGACAGGAGTAACACCTGTGCATCTCCAGGTGTTACCCAAAAGGCAAAAAAAAGAAAAAATGAAGTCTGTAGGGCACTTGCTTTGACCCGGTAAATTCTCCACGTACCTATGTCCTGCAGCAACAGCAGCAGGAATCATACCTGAGCCCAGAGCCAGAGGAAGCCCTGAGCATCTCCGGGGATGCCACTCCCCCCAACGCCCCACAAAACAACCCCCAAACCAAAAAGAGCCCCAAGAGAACATGTTCACTGGCAAACCCCAGTCACCTGCAGGTCCACTGCCCTGAATGTTAGGGATCAACATGGCGGGAATGAAAAGGATGAACAGGAAGGGGACCAATGGGTGGGCTGAGGGGGGACTGCGGCTCTGCCCTTCAAATCTGGAGATTCTACAGCTACGAATTTAGGGCCAAAACTTTAACATGAGACTGTCCGGAGGGTCGGGACAGCCAAGCCCCTCGCTCTGTGCAGGTCCTGCACCCCCGTGCTCAGCTCCTCCCCCCACCTGCCCACCCGACGCTGCCCCATCACGGAGCTAGAGGCCATCGTGGCCTCAGCGGCCCCCCAAGACCATGCACTCACACCCGCAACATTACACCCCAGTACAGCCCCCACAGCGCCCCCCAAAGCTCTGCATCCCCCTAAAGCCTCCGCCACACCTCAGGAACACCTGGATGACAGGGAACAAGTGAGAAACCAGCGCGAAAGCATCCCCATGCTAGCGCGTTACTCACAGTGCAGAGACGGCGAGTCGCCCCCATCCTGCCCCAAAATCCGCATTCAAGAACCGCTTCCAGCCAGTTTCAGCCATCCTTCACCCACGGTAACAATCGTGGGACTGACTGAATCATCTGTCAGCAAAAACACAGGAACCCGGAAGACCCTCTCTGTGACGTCACTTCCGTTTCCACCCGCAGACCGAAAGGGCCAGGCTCCAGGTGCAGAGAGATCCTTTCTGGACACCCAGGTGATTGTGTGCTGCAAGGGGTAGGGCTCACAAAAAGGAGGGGGAGGCAACTGCTGAGGAGGCCAGTCACAACATGGGACTCTGGGGAGTAAGAAGTTCCCTGAGCCTGCACTGGTCAGTCAAACATTGAACCAATGCACTCACACACGTGTCCATCAAGACAAATGAAGTCCCACACCATGGGACTCTGGGGAGTAAGAAGTTCCCTGAGCCTGCACTGGTCAGTCAAACATTGAACCAATGCACTCACACACGTGTCCATCAAGACAAATGAAGCAGGTTGTTTCACTAACTGGCACATAGGTAGCAGCTGGGGACAGTGAGTTTCTCAGGGAAGTAATAATCCAGATGGGAGTAAAAACAGTGACTCCAAAGCCAGCCCTGGAGAGGAACAGAACAACCCTGAGAGCAACAACCAGAGAGTTGAAGAAAAACTGGAATAAGAGAAAAGAGCTGCTAAGAGTATCTAGAGCACAATAGGTTCAACACTCTACCCTCTGACAACACGCAAGCAATGGACACCTACCTACAAGGAATATTCCACGGGGAGGCTTCAGAAACACACATTTTCAAATGCAAAGCATGGATCAGGTGGGAACAGTATATTGCACTGGACTTGATCAACTTGATCTCCATCCCTTAGTCAGCATCCCAAATGTTGACTAAGAGTGACACCTAAGAAGTGCCAGGTGTGACCCCCAAATAAAAATATTATCTAAAAAAATAAAACCTAGCATAAGGACCAATCGAGAATGGAGGTATACGCAGAGTTCAGAGTTAGCAAATCTTACTGATCATTTTATTGCCTTGCTATCTAAGTGGATCTTAGCATTCGAGTGGCCACTAGATTCTTGCAATTTTAGTGCTTCCAAAAGTAAATGTTTCTGGTTTCCTTATCTCTAATAGTACTGAAATGAGAAAGGAGTGTGATCCACGAATGTGACCATCTGTATTGTCAGTAAGCACAGCTGAATGGAATTGCCTGCTGAGATGGGGGAAAACTTGAGGTCTCTCCCATGGCCCCACCATTTGTAAAATATTTCACTCCAGGGACCCTTTCCACCCTTTCCATTCTTTCAAAAAACTGGCACAAGTTCTTCTATGCACAATAAAATGCATTTAAACTGTCTCCCATCCACCCTATGAAAGAAGATTTCTAGGAACATTTTCTTAAGATGATAGTTTTTGGAAATAAACATTATCAATACTGATTTGAGTTTTCAAAAAACAAAAATCCCAGAATACGAGATATACAAAGATGCGACAGTGGATAAGGTGCTTGTCAGATATGCCAACCTGTATTCCAACCTCAGTGCTCCACAATGAGAATTCCCCTATGAGAATTCCCCCAGGTATGTAGCTCTGAGCTGAGAGCCAGGTGTAGGGCCTGAGTACAGCGCCCTACAATATAACACAGAAAGGCCTAAAGAATGAAGTTTTGGCTGATTTTTGATTGAAGATGATTCCCTGCAGCATTGTGATTGGTCTCTGTGAAAACCCCCCAGAAAACAGGGTTTTTGGGCCATGCCAGGATCAGAGCAAAGAATGGTCCAGCGGTGAACTTTGATGGTCCAGAGTGAGGGGTGGTTATTTATTTAATTTACTAAAGAAAATTAGTAAATTATTTATTTAATTTACTAAATTAGAAAATTAGTAAATTAGTAAATTAGTAAATTATTTATTTAATTTACTAAAGAAAATTAGTAAATTAGTAAATTATTTATTTAATTTACTAAATTAGAAAATTAGTAAATTAGTAAATTAGTAAATTATTTATTTAATTTACTAAAGAAAATTAGTAAATTATCGCTGGAGCGATAGCACAGCGGGTAGGGCGTCTGCCTTACACGCAGCCAACATGGCCGACCCGAGTTCGATTCCTCCGCCCCTCTTGGAGAGCCCAGCAAGCTACCGAGAGTATTCGATATGCCAGACACAGTAACAACAAAGTCTCCAATGGAGACGTTACTGGGCCCGCTCGAGCAAATTGACGATCAACGGGAGGGCCTTTACCTTTACCTTTACCTTTACTAAAGAAAAAGAAAACAACAATTGTTGATAAAATTCTATATTAAAATTGATGAGACAGGGCTGGAGCGATAGTGCAGCAGGTAGGACAATTGCCTGCATGCGGCCAATGAAGGTTCGATTCCCAACATTCCATATGGTCCCCCAAGCACCGCTAGGAATAATTCCTCAGTGCATAGCCAGGAGTAACCTCTGTGCATCGCCGGATGTGACCCAAAAGGCCAAAAAATGAATAAAATAAAATTTGAGATAACAAATTTACAATATTAATATCAATAGGTGGAGAAAATAAATTCATGTGAACGTTGTTATATCTGGTTGTAGGGTTGGTAAGATTGTCTCATTAATTTTTAAAAGCTTTTGTTGCTCCAAGAGGTTTTTCCTATTTATATTTGGTACTTATTTAGTCACTTTCCTCCTGGCTTCCATCACCAAGACTGTTATTTACAAGTTAACATACATGTGAAGTTCAAATGCCAGGACACTGGCATAACTATGGCCCTGGTGATAATCACCGAGTACCTTTCCCTTATATGATGATGTCATGGGAAGCTTGTCATGCGGGATTCTTAGCTTCTTGGCTGCAATTTTGTAGCCCCCTCCTAACCTTCCTGGTCTAAATAAAACTTGTCTTCCCTAGGGGGATTGTTCTGAACTTGGGGATAGTTCTTTGGGGTCAACTCATCCCATGTGTATTTTACAATGACTACAAAGGCTTGAGAAGTACGCAGAGGCCTTTCTACATTTACAAACATAATCTTTCTCTCCAATATGTATTTTCCTATGGATCATAAGAGTTGAGTGTTGAGTGACGGCCTTTGCACATTCCTGAAATATGTAAGACTTCTCTTCATTATGAATTTTTCCTATGGCTAATAAGGCTTGAATGTAGAGCAAAGGCCTTTTTTTTACCATGTATGGGGTTTCTCTCTGGTATGAAATTTTCTGTTTAGTAAGACATCAATTTTGAATGAAGACCTTCACACAGTCCTTCCATATGTAAACTGTCTGCCATATGAATTTTTCTGTGATCACTAAGGCTTGAGGACATAATGTAGGCCTTCCTACTTGCCTTACGCACATAAGGTTTCATTCCAGTATGAATGTTCTTCTATGTAACAAGGAGTGAGGGGTAAGTGAATGCCTTCCAACAGTAGTCCATATATATATATATGTATATATATATATTCTCTATATATAGATATTCTATATATATATATTCTCTATATCTATATAGATATATATATAGATATTCTATATATCTATATATAGTCTATATATATATATATATATATTCTCTTCAGTGTGTGTTTTCCTGTGCTTAGTAAGTTCTGAGTACAAAGTTCTTAGTAAGTTCTCTTCAGTGTGCGTTTTCCTGTGCTTAGTAAGTTCCACAGTCCTTACATGAGTAAGGTTTCTCTCCTGCATGAATTTTCCTGTGCACAGAAACCCCTGAGAAGGAAATAAAGGTCTTTATACATTCATTATCCTTACATGAATAAGGTTTCTCTAAATGAATTTTCCTATGCTTACTAAATCTTGAGGACTTCCAATATTTTTTGGATGAATAGCATTTCTCTCCTTGTAAATCTGGTATTAAGATCGACCTAAGACTTCCCACATTCTTTACATGTCTACAGTTTCTCTCCTGTGTGGATATTCAGATGATCACACTTGTGTGGCGTCTGACTCAAATTGTGTCTGTGCTGCTAACAGCCCTGGGACTTTTCCCATCTGAAGACTTCCTGCCTATCTCAGAATCCCCACGGTGATGCAGGCACCACTGCTCACTCAAGATTGTCACAGTGTTCAGGATCAGAGACATTCCACTAAGGCTGGTTGCTTCCCTGGAGAACAGCAGAAGAGGATTCTGATTACGTCTTGATTTTATGAGAGTCTCCATGTCAAAAAACAAGTCGAACCCTGCAGGTTTGATGTCTAACATTTGCACCATGAAACACAATTATTGACACATATATGGCTTTTCCTGGAATGACCAAATATTTTTGCAAGAAGTTAATGCAAAATTTACAGAAGTGTTGTCATTAACATGTGTCCATTTTTTTCTCCACTCAATGAAGAACACATTAAGTGGAAATAATTTCTATACAGAAAAAGGAAGCACCAGTTTCAAGCAAATAAAAATACACCCAGTCTGGGTTTGGTTATATCTCAGTATGGAGTTTGAGATGCATGTACGAAGGCAAGGCTGCGTCCCACAGAGCTGAGAACGCAGGGCCATTGAAAACATCGAACCTAATTGAATTAATGTCAGGATCAATGAGGTTTTGGGGTTTTTTGTTTGTATTTATTTGTCGTGGCAGTGTCACACGAAACAGTGCTCATAGATCACTCCTAGTGGGGCTGTGAGGACCATACTGGGTGCTGGGTATAGAACCTGGTTTCCATTCCTGCACAAAGCAGTGCACTTTCCACTACACTATTGCTAGGGCCAACGAACCAGTTCTTTTCAACAAAGACCACAAGAGTTTATACTCTATAAAAGAAAAACTCAGTATTATTTTGGTATTTAAAAAAAAGAATGTCTTTAAACCTTGCAACTACTGATTTTAGCACCCAACGAGGCTAAGAGTCTATTACTCTTGGCATAAGGATGTGGATTTCCTCCCTGCGGTGTCCAGAGTCTGGAGATCTGCTGACAGCAAAGGATGCCAGGTGCCCCCATTCAAGCCACATGCTTGGTCCACTGAAAATCCCACCGACATAATAATATTTATTCTGAACATGCAAATCTTTCCAGCTCACTTGTAATCGATGATCCTGTTGTACTGGATCAAAATGTGGTAATACTGAATCCCAAAGTTGGGGTTTTAGTTGTGAACTCAAACAAAACAGAATGTAAGATTTACTCAGTGGATAGTAGAATGAGGCCCAGCAGATAGCGGATATCTTGATAGTTCTCACAGTCCAAACAGGCACACAGAAAAGGGTAGATCTTTTGTGTGATCACTGTGAGGAGCTTGACATTACCCAAGTAGCTTTTGGGTTTTATATTTTGATCAAACTGGATAATGGGACCATATGGAATGCAGGGGATCAAAAATCGGTCAGCCACCTAAAATGCAAGTGTGCTCCCGGCTGTACCTGTCCTGACCCAAATAATTTTGTTATGGACTCATTCATTATTTAAAAACAAAGGCAAAAATATGACTAAGAGGAATACGAGAGAACAGCACAGAGACCATGTGCTTAGCTTGAGGCAGACAGGCTCAGGTCTCAGATCCCTGAACACCTCATGTACAATTCCTGAGCGGCTGGCCAGGAATGAGACACCTGAGACCCATGAAGAGTCACGTGTGACTATGGGTGGGCGCAAAACCTAAACAATGATAAATTTCTTACTCGAAATCATATAATGATCCTAGGGCAAAGATAAGCATGGTGTTAGAGAGGGTAGAGGGGGTTCGGCTGCTCCAGAAAAGGGCACCCGGAGTTCAGGCTGGACAGCCACCCTGCTGAGGCACATACAGGAAGACCAAAGGCTGAGAGTCCCATGGACTATTCTACACACCTGACAGATGTGGAAGATTAACAACAAAGCCAGGAAATTAAAGCGCAGATCATTCCATGATGGACAGACTAGGGGAATGAAGGGCAGCATAAACTTGGCACAGAAGCCTGGATCCAGGAGCTTGAGGCCCCGTAGCCTCAACAGCAGAGAACTGGGCACTCAGGCTCGGAGCCACATCTCATGTTCCGTCCTGAAAGAACCCAATATCTGAGAATCCTATGCGCTCCTGTCACTGCACTGGGTCATCTTGTGGCTCTCATGCCTGACGATGGTGTGGCAGATGGAATGACACCATCTCCTGCCTTTGTTTTTCTTGCAGATCAGCAGCAGGCTCCATGGAAAGACCTGAGCCATGAGCACCAGAGTAGCACAGCCAGCCCCGTCCCCCACCTGAACAGAAGTCCCTGCATTGGAGCAAGAAATGTAGTGACTTGCCAGACACTTGTACACTGGCTCACAGACCCATGCGCAGGGATACACTGCCAGATGCTCCTGCCTCTCCAGGGGACAGAGAAGTGGGTTGTGACCAGGCTGCCTGTTGAGAGAGGAGGGATAGTCTCAGCCTACAGGGGAGGAAACTACAGCCCTGCCTGAGGCCCGGGAATCCACTTGGGGCCCTACAGGAAGGTCCCTAAGGCCAGGGACTAATTCTGAGGCCAGGCGCTCCCGTGCAGTGACCGCCCCTGCAGGTCACAGTGACAACAGGCCCATTAGTGGCTCTGCTGTGGGGCCAACCACAGGAACTCAGGGTGGACACACCTTCAGCTGCCTTCTTGCAGAGTGGACGGGGACATGGGCCTGGGAGCTTTATTCCAGGGAAGAAGGTCACTTCTGGGCTCCGGTGAGCCCCAGGCAGTCCCATGTCTTACCTGCGGGACCTAGGCCCATCCTGGTGACGATTCACTGTAATCCCAAATCCGCACATGAGCCTCCTCCAGAACTTGCTCCTATTTTGTAGGAACAGCTCTGAAAACCATGTAAACAGTGTCTTGTATCACAAAATTATCCAAATATCCAGGGTGTTTACTATGAACCATGATTTTATGTGTGTCTGACAACTAGAATTTCTGGAGTGGGTCTACTTTTAAACCATGAGTATTATATCTTGTGGATTGGGGTGGTAATACAGCAAGTAAAACATTCACCTTGCACTTGACTGACCCGAGTTCAATACACTAGCACATATATGGGCCCCTGACCCCTGCAAGAAGTGATCCCTGAGCTCAGAGGTAGGAATAAGCCACAGACAAAGCAGGGTGTTTACCAAAAATACTGCAACTTCAAAAGGTAACTCTAATGAAATGAAACAACAACAAATACTCAAGTGTGAATTCTGAGGCTCTCTTCCCAGGTTGCCAGATGTGAAGAATAGTGAGTTGGTAGGTCCCATGGTACGAGGTATTTGGTGTTCCGTCTCTCCAGATAAACAAAGACACAGGGACCATAACAATTGATGGCCAATGGACCATTGCACAGTGGACCTTTAATTCAGAGTCAGATAGCATACTTAGAGAACATCTGAGGGAGATCGAGGTACAGGACTGCATGTATTGTGATTTACCATTTACAGAGGTCAAGCATTTCAACAGAGGCAATTTTTGGAGGGGAATTAACTCAAGGAGAAATTCTGTCTGAGAAATTCACTCGGAGGTTACAAGATCTGTGTTGCTTTGCTCTTTCCCTGTTTGTACATATTAAAGAATTACGTTTGCTTCTTATTAATATTTGCAGTTATCTGGCTACACACAACAAGAAACATTTCAAAAATTACTTCTCTGGGTCCAGGAACTAATGTTAAAAGATGACTCTGCTTTTTCCATAAATTACCCACGAAGACCTTGGCCCAGTTACCCCATGGGTTCCAGTCTTTTAGGTCATGACGGTTTGAAAACAAGACTGTGCTTTATGATTTCTAGACTGTCCCATATTGAAGCCAATGTAGCTTTGATGCTTGCCCCAGGCCAAACCAGAGATTCTCGGTGGGATCCAGTTTTCTGGGGTTAGAAAATACGGGAACTGAGCCTGAGTCAAGTAATTATGACGGATGCCTAGGAGTAAATATATTTTAAAGTCAAATAACCCTCAAATATTAATCACTTCATATTAACTTTTTTCCTTTTTGAAGCAAAGAACGTTGCTCTATAGTAATAGATTATTGATTATATAGGTGAGAGGGGAAAGAGAAATGCAAATAAATGACTACAGATACAAAGACCAGAGTCACCAGAATGTTTGACTGTATAAGTTAAAGATAAACTCGGGGGACTGGGAGTGCTCATAAGAGTACTGTAACCTTCTCTGAGGGGAAGAAAAGTTGGCAATTCACTGATCAAGCCTAAAACAATTAGCGTTAATGTCCAAAACTCATGTGTAAAGACAAATTCTCGAGTAAAACATTAAAGCAGGTCCTTAAGCCCCCTTTTCTTTTTTTTCTATGCTGCAGAAATCCATATTTCCTCTTAAATACTAGTACTCTTTTTCATTGTTCTCATATCCTATGTGTGTATATCTGTGTGTGTGCATGTGTTTCAATTTTGGACCACAACTGGCAGTGCTCAGGGGTTATTGCAGCTCTGGGATCAGGGCTCAGTCCTACTGGGGCTAAAGGACTATGTGAAATACCATACGTAGATCGAACCTGGGTTGGCCGCTTACAAGGCAAGAACCCAACTGGCTGTACTATTACTCTGGCCTTTACCAAGTTAATTATTTCCACCACATCAGGAGTGATCCTGAGCAAGACTTCCCCAACAACAACACACACCCCAGAAATAAACTATTTCTCTTTTAAAAAGACACAAAATTTACCCTCAGTACTCACCACAACAGCTGGGGGTTATCAGGTCAAGAAGGGATTACATGTGTGGGGTGCTTTGCAACTGGCCCTTAGGAAGCAGAAATTCTTGGCCTAGAAAAAAAGACACAAAAGTTGGGACGAGAGACAGTAAAGTGAGTAGGAATTTGCCTTGCACGTTGCCAACCCAGATCAATCCCTGGCATTCCATATGATCCCCGAGTACCATCAGCAGGAATTCCCAACTGCAGAGCTGAAAGTAAACCCTGAGCATCTGTAGATATGGTACACAAGCCCAACCAAAAAATAATGAAGGGGCTGGAGAGATAGCAGAGCCAGCACGGCATTGGCCTTGCATGTGGCCGACCCAGGTTTAATTCCCAGCATCCTATGTGGTCCCCTGAGCATCGCCAGGAGTAATTCCTGAGTGCGGAGCCAGGAGGAACCCCTGAACATCGCTGAATGTGACCCACAAAGAAAAAAAAAGAAAAGAAAAAGTTTCACTTGCAAGCCTCAACTATCCACCGAGAATGAGCCACTGGGTGGCCTTTTCCCATCACAACAGTCACTCAAAGCACAGAGAACTGGGTCTCCTACTGCAGGGGGGTTGGGGCCCTGCCCTATGAAGTGAACCTGAAGGTTCTACACTAGTGATGCCAGGGCCAAAGACTCTGGAAACAGCCAAGCACCACCCAGTGCTAACAGGATTGAGAAGGCTAAGCCCCGCCCTGTGCAGGTCCCTCACCCCTGCACCCACCCACCTCTGAGCCTTCCCAGAGCTGAAGGTGATCCTGGCTAAGGGGACCCTGTCATGATCACTTGTTCAAATGTGCGAACCCCGCACCCCGGCACAGCCCCCGCTCCACTACCCAAAGCCTCTGGGTTCCCGTAAAGCCTTTACCATACCTCAGAAACCACCTGGATATAAGGAATGAGTGAATAACAAGCGCAAAAGCACCCCTCAAGCTAGCCCATTTCTGCACTCACAGTCCAGGAGACTGGGAGGCCGTTAGTATCCTGCACAAAATTGGCCTCCACAGTCCCCCTGTCAAATGAGCCGCCAATTCCTCCTCTACTCACTAGACTAATGCCGGCCTGAGCCAGGCAACCACAACTATAATAGAAAGGATGATGAAAGTACCATTTCTGTGACATCACTTCCGCACACGCCAGGATCCTTAAAGGGCCATGATCCAGATGCAGAGAGACCCTCTGTCCCCATCCAGGTGAATAGGTGCTTTAAGGGGGCGGGACTGGATAAAGTAGTGGAGAGGCAGCTGCTGGAGTGGTGGATCACACAGTGGAGGACTGGGGGTAAGGACAAGAGCCCTGATCCTGTACTGGTTAGTCAATTATTGAAACAATCCTCTCACACACAGTCCATCAGGAAAAACACATGTGGTTTGATTCAAGGTCAAACAGGCAAGTTTGTACAAGGCACCTGACATTTTGTTTACTGAGGAAGTAATCAAGATGGGGTGAAAGCAGTGACTCTGAAGCCAGCCTTGGAGAAGCAGAGAATAACTGGCCTAGCACCAGCCCAGAGAGCTGGACAGACACTGGAAAGGGGAAAAGCCTGGTAATATCATCAGAGAGCACTGTCCAGCCAACACACTACCTCTTGAAAATGCCTGACCAGTGGACTTTTGCCTACAAGAAAAACCACAGGAGACAATTTCAGAAACACAATTTGAAATCCAGAGTATGGACAAGAGAGGTAGTATGGTGGGACGGGCGCTTGCCTTATTTGTGGTCAATCTGAGTTCAATCCTCACAGTTCCAAATGGTCCCCTGAGCACCATCAAAGTGAAAATCCAGGAGTAAGCCCTGTGAACTGCCAGGTGTGTACCACAAACAAACATACATACATCATCAATTTCTCCAGAGGGCCCAGTAACGTCTCCATTTGTTTTGAGACTTGTTGTTACTGTGTTTGGCATATTGAATAGGTCACGGGTATCCTGCCAGGCTCTCCGAGAGGGGCGAAGGAATCGAACCCAAATTGACCAGGCTGGCTGTGCGCAAGGCAAACGCCCTACTGCTGTGATATCGCTCCAGCCCTCATCACTTAATCACTTAATCACTTAATTCCCGTTATTCATCGATTTATTCGAGCGGGTGCCAGTAACGTCTCCATTCATCCCGGTTGCGTGCTAGCGTAGCCCAATGGTATCTGTTCGTTCTAGGAACATGCAGAGCCTCAAACCGATCATTTAGGGTCTTAACGAAGAAGTCTGACTATCTTATAGGTGGGCGTCCACGTGATCTTTTGATGTCCCGTGGAATCCAATCAGCAATGGCTCTAGTCCAGCGGTTGTCTGTAAACCTCATTACGTGTCCAGCCCATCTGATTTTTGATGTCTTGGCAAATGAGACAGCGTCCCTGATTCTTGAGTATTGAAGATCAGAACTCCGGATTCTATCTCTCATTTGAGTGAATCGTGATATTCCAAGCATAGTTCTTTCGATTCCTCTTTGAGAGACCCGAATAGCGTTCTCATCCTGTTTTCGTAGGGTCCAGATCTCTGAGGCATATGTTAATGCAGGAAGAATAGTGGAATCAAAGAGATGTGCTCGTAGCTGGAGGTTCTTTGTCCTTTTAGTTATTTCTTCAATGCTCTTGAAGGCATTCCAAGCCGCTCTCTTCCTCCTGTGTATCTCAGGTGCCAGGTCATTCATCATGTTGATTTCTCGACATACATACATATATATACATATATATACATATGTATATATATGAAGTATTTGTGTTAAACATAAGCGATAGCACAGCGGGTAGGGCGTTTGCCTTACAAGTGGCCAACATGGCCGACCCGAGTTCGATTCCTCCGCCCCTCTCGGAGAGCCCGGCAAGCTACCGAGAGTATTCGATATGCCAGACACAGTAACAACAAAGTCTCCAATGGAGACGTTACTGGGCCCGCTCGAGCAAATCGACGATCAACGGGAGGGCCTTTACCTTTACCTTTTACCTTTACCTATATCAAATTTATATTTATGTACATATATTTACACATAAAAAGTAAAGTATATTCTGTCCCTCCACCCAGATCCTCCAAATTCCAGTAGGCGGGGGTCACACCCACCAACTGGCCCCCTGGCGCTGTGTAATCCCATCAGCGGCCAAGACTCAGAGACTATAAAAACCAGCCCCCGGAAGAGAAGAGTGCAGTCTTCTGCCCCCGCGCCTGACTGTCCTCGCTCGCCGGGACCCCTTGGAGGGGAGCGGGTTGAGCTTTCCTCCCCACCCCGACCAGGGCTCCGGCAGCCAAAGACCTCCAGGGCCAGCCACCACCATCCTGAGACCACTCTCCGCACACATGAAGGTACTGGCAGAGGGATAAAGTCACGCGGGTTCCGGGGCCGAGATCTCCAAGCCTACTCGGATTTGGGCCGAGCATCCTCCACCCAGATCCTCCAAATTCCAGTAGGCGGGTGTCACGCCCACCAACTGGCCCCCTGGTGCCGTGTAATACCATCAGCAGCCAAGACTCAGAGACTATAAAAAACCAGCCCACGGAACCGCGCGACATCTTATTATGACATTTTATTATCTCATTCCTACTTTGGACAAACTGGCAGGTTACCGAATGTAGCCTGCCCACAGGGCAGAGTCTGGGAAACTCCCCTTGGCGTACCAATATGCCAAATACCAGTAACAATGATGGGTCTCATTCTCCTAAAGAGCCTTGAATATAATCTCAGGGCTAGGATGAAGAAGACGTTACTGGGGCCTGCTCGAGGCAATCGACGAATAATAGGACGATTTGTGATTTTTGTAATTGTGATATTCTGACCCAAAGAATAATAGGATAATAGGCAGAAAACCATTCTGGTCACTTTGGAGCCTTTTATGGCCTTTAAACGTATCTGAATCATTTTTATCATGCTGGTGACTACGAGATTGGTGGGACTTTGCTCATTCCAAATACAATACTTATTTTTTTCTCTATTATTGAACTGACGGGTGGAATCCAGGAACTTGACGAACCTTGAGAGTAATCACAGGGAAATGGAATGGCCTGCTGGGATGTGGGGAGCATGGGGAGTGCTGGGATGTGGGGAACTGACCCATATTCCCAACTTTTGTCAGACATTTGAATCAAGGGGCCTCTTCCATCCTTTCAAACGTCTTTCTACGCACAGTAAAGTTCATTTAAACTGTTTCCAGTAAGGGCCAAAGAGATAGGACAGCAGGAAGGACATTTCTCTTGCATTACTTTTAATAGGGTTCCAGAGCACCACCAGGAGTAATCACTGAGTATTTCTGGGTGTGACCCAAAAAGATGGTGCAGGCCCAGAACTGCAAACAGAGAAGCGAGTGAATGCGGGACTGTGTGACCAAGCAGGCAAGGCTCTCCAGTGCAGAAAGGACAAAATAGGGGAAACACATGTCTGAGATCCGAGTCACCGTAGCTGACAGGGTGAAAACGCGGCCAGCACAATCCGGGGGAACCGTGATGCGCATCAGGTGGAAATCCAGAACACAGAGAAAACAAGGCCTGAGCACCTCCACTGTGACACAAAAATTAACAGGAAAGAAAATAAAGCAGCAGGATAGAGTAACAGAACAGAAGGTCAGGCTGTGAACCCAATCTTCCCATATGGTCCCTCAAGCACTGCCAGGTGCAATGCCAGAGTGCAGGGCCAAGAATAATTCCCAGAATCACTGGGTTTAGCACTCCAAACAAAATACCAGACGCCAGCCTTCGACCCCCAGCACCTCATATGGTCCCTGAGACATCTCAGGAGTCAACCTTGAGCACTAAGGTATTAGTACTCTTTAAGCTGGGTGTGGTTCAAAATCCAAATACAACAAAACTGAAACAAACATGATTTGTTTTTCTGATTTTCCAGAGGATTTTCCTGAGGATCAGAGACCTGGGGGAGGAGTCAGAGCAGTGAGCACTGGAGAGGAGCACAACCCGCAGCCCTGACCAGCCACACCCTTGGGCACTGGCTCACAGACCCAACTGGCGAACAATGTCTAATGCTTCTGTCTCCCCAGGAGAAGGAAAATGGGGTGGAATCTGTGTTCCCTTTAGCAACACAAGCTCTCTGCTTGGTAAGAAGGGAGAAAACTCAGTCCTGCCTTGGCCTGAGGACTCCTCCCTGGGTCCCACAGAAGGCTCTCACAGGCACAGCCAGGCTCTGACTCGGAGGCCAGATCACGTGCATCAGCGGCGCCTGCAGGCTGGCTTCAGGACTACCCCGTACATCCATAGCTCAGAATAGTGGCTCTATCACGGAGACAGCCATTCTCCTCTTTAAAAACCCCACTTTCTACACACACACACACACACACACACACACACACACCTTTTACCCCCAGTACTCACCTCAATGAACAGGGGTCTAGAAAGGGCTTTACAACTTGACGTGAAGAAGCAGAAATTCCTGTTCCAACAGACAGTAAAACTAGTAAGATGCTTGCCTTGTTGACACCAATCAATCCTCTGCATCCCTATGCATCCCTATGGCCCTCAGAGAACTCCAGGAAAAATACTTGATCCAGGAGCCAGACTAAGCCATCAGGGTATCTTTGGGCATGCAGAGCCGCCGATTCTCCACACCAAAAATAGCCCCAAAAGGAAACTAAAACCCCAGTCATCTATGATCCACTGCTCCGTATGGCCCCGTCATACAAGGGAAGCCATTGAAAAAGCCGGACGATAACAGGGTCTCTTGGCATTGCGGGAGCTGCGACTCTGCCCAAAGAGAATCTGGAGATTTTACAGCAGCGAGACTGGGGCCAAGGTCCCAACGTAGGTCAGCTGGAGGTCAGGATGGCCAAGCCCATGCCCTCGGCAGGTCCCTCACCCCCAAGGCCCGCAGCCCCCGCAATCAGCCCCGTATCCACCCACCGCTGCTCCATTTCAGAGCTGAAGGCAATTGTGGCCGCAGGAGTCCCCCAGGATCACTCACTCACATCCTCCTCCCTTAACCCTGTCAAAGATCCACCACGCCTCAGGAATCGCCTGATATCAGGGAACAAGTGAAAACCAAGTGCAAAAGTGCCCCCCCCAAGCTGCCGAGGACCCGCAGCTCAGTGTGGACACCAGGGGAACCACCAGGCATTCACGGGAGATCACCCCCATTCTGCCACAAAGTCGGCCTTCAGAGTCCCACTTCCTCACAGGGGCCCTACACTGTCCGTTACCCACGTGAACAATAACACTGACACAAATTCCAGGAATAGAAGCACCAGGAAGGGCTTCCTGTGATGTCACTTCTGTTGCCGCAAGCAGCCTTAAAGAGCCAGACTCCAGATGTGGAGAGAACCATTATGCCTACCCAGGTGAATCTGTAGCACCAGGGGGATGGGCTCACATAAAGGGGTGGAGAGGCAGGTGCTGTACTGGCCGGTCACACAGTGGAGGACTAGCAAGGGGTAAGAAGTCCCCTGGTCTCGTACTGGGCAAACAATGAGTCAATGCTCTCACACACAGTCCATCAGGAAAATCGCAAAGGGGGTTCATTCAAAGTAAAAGAGGCAGATAGGGAGCAGGTGGGGCACAGGACAATGAATTTCTCCAGGAAATCATCAATCAAGGTAGAGTGAAAGTAGTGACTCTAAGCCAGCAGAAGAGCAGAGAGGAACTGGCCTAGAGCAGCCCAGAGTGCTGGAGAGACGCTGGAACAGTAGCAAAGGCTCATAGAACACTGTCCACTCAACACTCTATAAATGACAACATGGAAGCAGTGAACACTCATCTACAAGGAAAACCCAGGAGGTAGTTTCCGAACCCTGAGTGGGGCTGGAGAGATAACACAGCGGTTAGGGCATTTGCTTTGCATGCGGCCTACCAGGGTTTGATTCCCAGCATCCCATATGGTCCCGTGAGCTCCGCCAGGAGTAATTTCTGAGTGCAGAGCCAGAAGTGACCCCTGTGCATCGCTGGGTGTGACCCAAAAGGAAAAAAAAAGTAGATTCTGAGCATCTCTGGATGTGGTACACAAGCCAAAACAAAACGACGATACTGAAAAAGTTTCATTTGCAAACCCAAACTCCGGCAGGGACCAAATAACCATGTGACCCTGTCATATCACGACAGTCAAAGCACAACTGGGTCTGCTAATACAGGGGTCTGGAGCCCTGCCCTTTGAAGTGAATCTGAAGGTTCTACACGAGTGATGTCAGGGCCAAATGCTCTGGAATAGGGGAGAGCAAAGTCCCATGCTGGATGGGTCGGGACAGCCAAGCCCTGCCCTCTGCATGCCCCGCAGGTCCCGAGCTGAGCCCCTGCGCTCAGCCCCACGCCCACCTGCTGTGACCATTCATGGAGCTGAGGTGATGGTGGCCAAAGGGGATCCCCACTATCACCCACACACACCGCACCCCCTGCACCCCCTAAAGCCCCTGAGTTCCCCTAAAGCATCTCTCATGCCTCAGGAAATGGCTGATATCAGAAATGAGAGAAAAACAAGCACAAAAGGGTCCCCCCAAGCTGGAGCGGCCCTGGCACTTACAGGGTGGAGAACGGGAGGCACTGGGTGCTCACGAACCGCCACTCGCGTCCTGACAAAAAATAGGTCTTCACAGCCCCCCTTCCACGAATGGCAACCATTTCTTCCTCTACCAACAGACCAATGGCGTCCTGATCAGGCAACAGTGGGAAGAGAAAAAATATCTGAAGCTCTCTGGCCTGGAACGCCACTTCCACTGCTGCTAGAACCTGAGCCTTAAAGAGCCCTGGTCCAGATGCAGAGACCCTTTTTGCCCACCCAGGTGAATCTGTGCTTCAAGGGGTATGGACCTGATAAAGGTGTGCAGAGGTGGCTGTGGAGAGTGGTGGGTCACACAGTGGGAGGGTGGGGATTAGAAGACCCCTGATCCTGTACTGCTCAGTCAAACAATTACCCAATGCTCTCACACACAGTCCATCAGGAAAAACGCAGCTGGGGTGATTCAAGGTAAAACAGGAAGGTTGGTACAATTCAATGGATGCTGAGTTTCTTGGGGAAGTAATCAAGATGGGGTGAAAGCAGTGATGGCAAAGCCACCGCTGGAGATGCAGAGAGGAACTGGCCTAGCAGCAGCCCTGAGAGTTGAACAGACACTGGAAGAGGAGCAGAGGCTGGTTAAAACATCAGAGAGCTCTGTCTGGTCAATGCACTAACCCTTGAAAACACCAAACCAGTTGACTCTTGCCTACAAGGAAAACCGTTTCAGAAGCACAATTTTAAATCCAGTCTATGGGGCAAGGCCTGGCTGTCCTCGCCAGGGCCCCTTGGAGGGGAGCGGGTTGAGTTTCCCTCCCCGCCCCAACCAGGGCTCCTGCAGCCGAAGACCTCCAGAACCAGCCACCACCATGCTGAGACCACTCTCTACACGCATGAAGGTACTGGCAGAGGAACAAAAAACTATAAAACCCAGCTCCCGGAAGCCTTATTATCTCATTCTTACTTTGGACAAAATGGCAGGCTACCGAATATAACTTGCCCACACAGCAGAGTCTGGCAAACTCCCCGTGGTGTACCCAATATGCCAAATACCAGTAACAATGATCTCAGGGCTAGGACGAAGGAGAAGTTACTGGGGCCTGCTCGAGGAAATCAACAAACAACAGCCCAACGTGATCGTGATCGTGATGGGGTAAGGTTAGTACAGTGGCTTGGGCATTTACCTTACATGTGGCCAATTTGGGTTCAACCCTCAGAATTCCAAATGGTGCCCTGTGCACCATCAAAATGCAAAGCCAGGAGTAGGCTCTGAGCACTGCCAGGCTGCACCAACAACAGCATCAGATATTCCGACCCTAAAAATGGAGGCTAATGGGCAGCAAGCCGTTTTAGTCACCTTGGAGCCTTTTTTGTCCTTTAAGCAGATCTGAATCTTTTTTATCATTCTGGTGACTACTACATTGAGGGGAAGTTGATAATTCTAAATACAACACTTAAATTTTTCTGTAATATTATTGAACTTGGAGGGGGGGGATCCAGGAACGTGACCAACCTTGTGAGTAATCATAGGTAAATGGAACGGCCTGCTGGGATGTGGGGAGCTGACTCATATTCCCAGCATTTGTCAGACATTTGACTCAAGGGGTCCATTCCATCCTTCCATGTCTTTCATTTAAACTGTTTCCAATAGGGCCAAAGAGTAGGTACAACAGACAGACATTTGCCTTGCACCAGGTTTAACAGGGTTCCCGGAGTACCACCAGGAGTAATCTCTGAGTATTTCAGTATATGAACCTGGCCACACGACATCTTATTATCTCATTTCTACTTTGGACAAACTGACAGGCTACCAAATGTAACCTGCCCACACGGCAAAGTCTGGCAAACTCCCCGTGGCGTACCCAATATGCCAAATACCAGTGACAATGATGGGTCTCATTCTCCTAACCCTGAAAGAGCCTTGAATATGGCACTTTTTAAAAAGTCTCAGGGCTACGATGAAGGAGACGTTACTGGGGCCTACTCGAGGCAATCAATGAACAAAAAGATGGTCGTGATCATGGTGAGACCAACCCCTGAGCTCTGTGTGTCTCCCCCAGCCAGATGCTTGCCGCCCTCCACAGCCCCCCACATTAACTTGCCCCACAAGTTTCTCTGGCTTCTTATTTGGGTGTTCAGAATTTGCAATTTCTGGTGGGGTTTTGGGGAACATAAAGAAACGTGATCCTCATCCCCTCCCCACCCACCATACTGACTCACTGGGCAAATGACACTGGGTTCTTTATTGCGGAGGGGGGGGGTCATCCAAACAGCAGAACTTCTGCAGGCACTTAGGGACCTTACATAATGCCGGGAATTGATCTGTGATGAACACAAAGCATTGCCTCCCCGTATTCCATCTCAAATAACCCCCTCTGAAAGGTTTTCTGTCTTGGTCACCCCATACCTCATCACCCCATATTTCAATAAATGCCCTTTCTTTATTCTATGTGTAGGTGATGAGGTCGAAGCAAGATTTAGTTCGGTACCCCAGGTCTAAGGTGAAGGAATCAGCCGACAAGGAAACTGAGGTTATGGTTTTTGTTTGCTAGTTTGTAATTAGGGGCCACACCCGGCAATGTTTTGGGGTGATCCCTGGCTTTTCTTTCCTTAAATACTCCTGTAGGTGCTCAGGGAACTATATGGGGTGCCTGAGATAGAACCCGGTTTAAGTGCTGCAAGGGGAGCCGCTGTTCTACCCAGTTTTCTCCTGCTCTATTGCCTGAAGCTTGATCCTTAATCGCTGAAGCAAAAGCCAGCACTGGAAATCTTCCCTGTAGACCCAGGATGTGCCTCAACCCCTCCGTCACCACAAGACAGTGCTATGGAGCATGTTCGTCCCTGCCCAGGGTCCTTTCTCTCAGTCCCTGGTCCTATCTCCTTCCAGAACCTGTTAAAGCTCCTCGGACACTCTGAGTTTTCTGCAGAGAGATCCCCAATTCTCGCTCACCTCTGCAGCCCCCCACACTGCCACACCAGTGCTCTGCTTTGTTTAGGAGTGGCCACAGCACAGGAGTGGGGATGCAAAGCTTTCGCTAGTGTGGGGGATCAACCCCGGTTGGCCAAGTCAAGGCAAGAGCCTTCCAACAGTTCTGTCTTCTTTTCTCTACCGTTTTATTTTAAAGATTTCTCATCACGGTATTGAAAGTATTTCTTTTGCAGAAGGGCTGGAGCGATAGCACAGCGGGTAGGGCGTTCGCCTTACAAGCGGCCAACATGGCCGACCCGAGTTCGATTCCTCCGCCCCTCTCGGAGAGCCCGGCAAGCTACCGAGAGTATTCGATATGCCAGACACAGTAACAACAAAGTCTCCAATGGAGACGTTATTGGGCCCGCTCGAGCAAATCGACGATCAACGGGAGGGCCTTTTATAAGAAACTTTTTATAAGAAACTCATCACGGTCATCCTCACACCCCTTTCCCATACGTACATTATTTTTTTGCTTTATTCATGATACTTAATTACAGCACATTATAATTTGGTATTATTTACTACAATTGGATTACAACATGAAAAGAACATTTCAAAAAACATAAACCTGAGGGCTGGAGCAATCCCCAACAATCTCCAACCTGTGGTGTCCGTGTGCCCTGGTGCACTTGGGACTGACAGGCATTCCCAGGTGATGGACAGAAGAACAGGTTGCAGACTGTTCACCAGAAAACAAACTTTATTGAAAAATAAACAGGGCTAATCTGGAGAAAGAGGAACTGCTAAAGAGTGGGGGATGGGGATAGAATGGGAAAAATGCAGGGGACGAGCAAAGGAGGAGTTGAACATAAGCTGGAATTTAATACACATGGAAAATTGTGAGTGTCCTTGGGGAGTGTGAGACACGGATGCACTACAATGGGAGGCAAGTAACTCAAATAACATAATCGTCAGCAAGGCAGAAAAGTAGACTCATCATAAAGCCCAACTGCTTGTAATAGAGGGGCAATAATTACACACAGCAATTACAAAATATGACGGGAGAGTGCCCCTTCTAGGAATGCCCTATGCTATCTCTGCAGCAGTACATCTGAAGCCCTCCCACCTCCAGGGGAAGCCCCAGATATTTCTTCAACAGGGTGGTACCCTCAGATGACTCGGAAACAGTGCCTACGTGAACCCAACACATGACGATACACTTGCCTTGCACCAGCTGACCAGAGTTTAATCCCCAGCACCACATATTGTTCACGAGAAACTGCCAGGAGTAATTCCTCAGTGTAGAGCCAGAAGACAGCCCTGACAATCACTGGCTGTGACTCAAATAGCAACAAAATCTATAAACCTGATCAAAATAGAGTCATTAAAAGGCTCTTATAGATGTAGAGTGGACATGGCTATCGAAGAGATTTGAGTAGAAGTCATGGATAATCTTCTCCATTGCCGTTCTGAAGGATGTGATAGATAATTCAGGACGTCAGAGGGCAGTCATCTTGGTCTTGTAGTTGGCGAAGGACAGGGGGTGTTACGAATGCTTTTCCCGGTTTCTGCCGCATCTACCAGCACTTCTGCTCTTCTCTCTTTGAGGTCTTCCTTGATCGCATCTCTGCACTGCTTTGCGAGCTCGGACGTTCGCTTGCGGTTTCCTGAGGCATGCGCCAAACCATGTTGGCGAATAAGCTCAAGAGTTTTCAAAGACAGGCGGTTTTTTTGTGGCTATCTCTCTCTTGGCGTTCCTCGCACAATCATGGAGGTGCTGAACCAGTCGATCATATTCCTCGTCAATGTTGTCAACAATGGCATCTTCCCATGTTGCCGCAATAGTGCCAAAGAGCTCCCAGTTGTTGGTCATTCTGGGAGTTCTCTTTTTAAACTTTGCAGCCCTTTCTCCCCGCTCTGTGAAGTAGAATTTTTCACGAAGGAGACGGTGGTCCGATCCTGTTCGGAATTTTGGGACAAAAGCGACATCGGTCAGGCAAAACCGTCGATATGTCATTCCCAATGTTCTCCCTTCTGAAATACGGCATGCCATTTCGTCAGTAAAGAAACGAACAGCACCCGGCCCAGACAAGGTGAGACCTGAACACCTGAAGAACCTGCCGTCAGTACTCATCAATACGCTGGCTTGGCTCTTCACACGCTACCTGTCTGAATGCAAGGTTCAATCCCAATGGAAAACCAGCAGGACTGTACTACTGTTCAAGAAGGGAGATATCCATGACATTTGCAACTATCGCCCGATCTGCCTATTGTCTGTCATCTACAAGTTGTTCACTTGAGACATCCTAAATAGGATTAGCAGAACACTAGATGAAGGAAAACCATGCAAGCAAGCTGGGTTCTGCAAAGGATTCAGCACCATCGACCATATCCACACGATAACCAAGCTCATTGAGGTTTCTCGGGAGTTCAAGATGCCGCTCTGGCTAATGTTCATTGATTTAAAGAAAGCCTTTGATTCTGCTGAGATGAAAGCAGTCATTGAAGCCCTAGCCAATCAGGGCATTCAAGCCTAATACATCAAGATCCTCCGTGAACTGTATTACAGATTCACTACCAGTATCTCACCATTCTACAAAGAAGTAATCATTGATGTCAAGAGAGCGGTTCAGCAGGGTGATACCATTTCACCGAAACTCTTCAGTGCCACCCTCAAGAACATCATGCGACGACTGGAATGGGAAGGAATGGGAGTGAAGATAGATGGTCGGCAACTACACCACCTCTGCTTTGCTGATGACATTGTTTTAATAATACCAAACATCAACCAAGCGGCACAAATGCTGTCCGACTTCGACCGTGAGTGTGGAAATGTCGGACTACAGCTGAATCTTATGAAGACAATGTTTATGAGAAACAGCCTTGTTCCTGATGCCCCATTCACTCTCATCGGAACGACCATCTACGAATGCAACAGCTATGTGTACCTAGGTCGAGAAGTCAACACGACAAATGACCTGGCACCCGAGCTGTGCAGGAGGAAGAGAGCAGCTTAGAATGCCTTAAAGAGCGTCGACGAAATAGCTAAGAGGACAAAGAACCTCCAGCTTCTGGCACATCTCTTTGATTCCACTGTTCTTCCTGCATTAACATATGCCTCAGAGACCTGGGCCCTATGTAAACAGGATGAGAACGCTATTCGGGTCTCTCAAAGAGGAATTGAAAGAGCTATGCTTGGAATATCACATTTCACTCAAATGAGAGAAAGAATCCTGAGTTCCAATATCCGTCGACGATCAAGAATCAGGAATGCTGTCTCGTTTGCCAAGGTGTCAAAAATCAGATGGGCTGGTCATATAATGAGATTTAAAGACGACTGCTGGACTAGAGCTGTTATCGACTGGATTCCACAGGATGCAAAAGTCCGCATGACCGCCCACCTACCAGATGGTCAGACTTCTTCATCAAGATTATGAATGATCGGTTTGAGGCTCTTTATGTTCCTAGAGCGAACAGACGCCACTGGGCTACACTAGCACGTGACGGGGACAAATGGCGACGTTACTGGCGCCCTCTCGAGCATATCGACGACTAACGGGAAGTCAAGTGATCAAGTGATAGATGTAGAATTTGAGAGATTCACTTTTAATGCTCATCAAATACTTATAAATATACACAATAATTTATAACATATAGAAATAAGTAAGCAGGACTGAAAAGATACTATAGCTGGTTCAATATCCAGCATTCCATCTTGTATCCCAGCCAAAAGGTAGTAATTCCTGAATGCAGAGTTAGGCGGAAACATTAATCATCACTAATTTTGACTGAAAAAGTAAATGTACATATACATGTATATATTTATATATGGTTTAGAGATACCATGAATATTCAGGCTGACATTTTTTTCATTTTTTATCATTTTATTTATTGGATCACCATGAGAGCAGTTACAAAGCTTTCGGGTCTAAGTCTTGGTCGTACAATGATACATCCATACCTTCACCAGTGCCCATTCTCCACCCCCAACAACCCAAGTATACCACCATCCTATGGCCTCCCCCTACCTGTGGGGCAGATGATTTCCACATTACTCTCTCTCTCTATTTTGATCACATTCAATATTTTGACACCAGACCCACCATTATTATTTGAGATTTTACCCCAACACTCAGATCGGCTGAAAAGGCAACAGTAGACAATTTGTTTTCTATTGCTGGTTATGAAAAACATATGATGTCTCATGGCTACAGTAGTGGCTGTGCGATTTTGAAATTCCCAAATTTTAACACTTAAATCTGGAGGGGTTTCTGTAAAAAACCTGCTGGGTTCCGAGATTTGCTCCTGAGTCTCTGGGATCATGGCCGTTAAGCAGCTTGATCAGGAGCCAGAAAGGCCGTTCGTGGGTGATGACTTGTGGTCTCGTTGGGTTGGGGAGGACAGGACTGGCTCCACCCCCATCCCGTGAGGCCCAAAATGTCTCATCACTGAAGGCCCAAACCTGACTGTCCAATGGCCTCTGGAGGATGACGGCTATCGAGCCACGAGGGGGAAGCAGGTGGAGGGAACGACACCCTTTCCTCCCTGGGGTGACCCAGCGACAGTAACCTACTGCGGGGTCCTGACACATTTCTGCCAAAAGCCGCTGGGTTTCAAGACTTGTTTCTGAGTCTCTGGGATCGTGGCCATTAAGCAGCTTGATCAGGAACCAGAGAGGCTGTTTGTGGGCGATGACTTAGGATCTTGTTGGGACGGGGAGGACAGGACAAGCTCCACCCCTATCCCGTGAGGCCCAACAAGTTTCGCTACTGTGAGCCCAAGCCTGACTGTCCAATGGCTTCTGGAGGATGACAGCCACCAAGCCGCCAAGGGGGAGCAGGTGGAGTGACAACATCTTTTTCCTCCTTGGGTGGCCCGGCGACAGTAACCTATTGTGGGGTCTGGATGCATTTCTGCCAAAATCAGGGAAGCAATTCGTGGGCGATGACTTGGGGTCTCGTTGGGATGGGGAGGACAGGACCGGCTCCACCCCCATCCCGTGAGGCCCTGCGTCTCGTCACTGCGGGCCCAAACCTGACTGTCCAGTAGCCTCTGGAGGATGGTGGCCACTGGGCCGCCAGGGGGAACAGGCCAAGGCACGAAACCTATTCCCACCTGGGTTGGCCCAGCATCGGTAACCTACTGCAAGGACCAGATGGATTTCTGCCAAAAGCCGCTGGGTTTCGAGATTTGTTTCTGAGTCTCTGGGATCATGGCCATTAAGCAGTTCAATCAGGAACCAGAGAGGCCATGCCTTCAATTATATAGCTGAGCCGAAAGTGGTTTGTTGGTGTGTTTCCCACATACCTAACTTTTGGCCGTTTACTTTCTTGGTAAACTTTTCCCCAAGTTTTTTGGGGGTCCAAAGGCACAGCAACAATTTTGGGGTATCTGGAAGTCTGAAGGCGCCATCAGGCTGCTGATGCACTCGCCTCACAGGTACAGGTGGACCTGCTGGAGGGACCATACTGCCTAGGCTGATTTTTTTAATCCTTAAGAATTATCATAGGAATATGATGCCATTAAAGCCCCAAGAAATGCCGGATAAAGAGCTCAGGGCACAGAACCCAAAAGGATCCACAGAGATGTTCATGTACAAAGCAAATTCGACTTTGTCTTCAGTAGCAAGTAATGATACTAAAATGCCTTTTTCAGCAATGTGATGGAACCAAAAGATTTTGTGTCAAGTGAAGACAAAGCATTTCAATGGTTGCTATTAATTTAGTCATGGTGAGAAAACACTTGGCCTCAGTTGATCAAGAATGTAGAACAGCACCATGCTGACATTCTTGCACTCAGCTTCTCCACTGCATGTCTGCTGACCATGCGCACTGCTCCAGCAGAGAAACAGACATGAAACCTTAGTGTGCAGAGAGAGCTTGTGACACATTGGGAGGTAGTGTGATAACGAAATCATTCGTATGGGCTGGAGAAAATATGGACTTCAGGAAAAAAGTAAGCTTTCATTGAGAAGTGGAATGCATGACCAGAAACTGATCTGTACACTGTTCACAATAGCCAGAAGCTGGAAACAACGCCAAAACAAACAACTGGTTACAGAAACTTTGGTACATCTACACAATGGAATACTATGCAGCTGCTAGGAAAGATAAAATCATGACATTTCCTTATAAGTGGATGGTCATGGACAGTATCATGCTAAGTGGAATGAATCAGAAAGAGAGGTACAGATGTAGAATGACTGCATTTCTTTGTGGAATACAAAATAACATATTATGAGACTGACACCCAAGGAAAGTAGAGATAAGGGTCAGGAATATTGCTCCAAAGTTGGAAGCCTTCCATATGAGCTGGAGGAGAATTTGCTGGGATAGAGTGCAGATCCCTGAGTTGATGATGGTTGGAGGGAGCACTCAGGATGAGATATGTGTGCTGAAAGGTGATAAAGGACCAAACGTGATAGTCCCTCAGTATCTATATTGCAAAATCATAATGTCCAAAAGTAGAGAAAGAGTATGGTGAAAATTGCCACAGAAGCAGTGGGAGGAGTGGGTGGGTGCAGATACTGGGGACATTGGTGGTGGAAATTGTTCACTGTTGGAAGGACGGGAGTTCTATCATTGTGGGACTGAAATTCAAACATGAAAGTTTTGTGAGTGTATCTCATGGTGATTCAATAAAAATAATTTTCATTTATAATCTTTATTTTATTAACTAGGAGGAGATTTGGTTATTCCCACAAAAAATCGTGAGAGAAAAGTGATTCCTCTCCAAAAGGCTGTCAGAGCTATTTGATCAGAGCAATGAGAACTTTTGATTTACCTGTGAGTACCCAAATATCCCCAAGTTTGTTTCGTGTTCTGCTCCTGCAGAACTCTGAGGACTCAGTCTGATGAAATGGGAAAGTTTCTGAAGTGAACACCTGAGGGAGACTCTCATTAAAAACTTTTGTAAATTGATCCTTTTGAAACTCAGACAGTAATTTGTGAGTCCATGGGCACATCAAAAAGTTTCCTGAGCATAAAGTGACAAGGTCTCTGGGGGCCAAGTCACTGGTGTGTTTTTATAGCCCTGGACTAACACACAGGCATTCACCCGCAGCCTGGCAGAAAATCCCGTCAACTTCGCCAGCTTCAGACTCAGTAAGTACCTCCTGTCTCTGCTCCTGCTTGACGGAAGAGACAGGGATTTTTCTTTAGGAAATTTCCTTTCCCTGGGACTGAGAGTTAGAGCAGGGGATATAGTTTGCCTTACACATGGCTGACCCGGGTTCTAAAATTCCCAACTTTCCATAGGCTCCCTCTACCACTGACAGGACTATTTCCTGAATGCAGAGCCAGGAGTAACCAGTGCATCACTAGGTATCACCCAAAATGACAAAAAAGGGAAAGAATGAATTTATTTTTCTGATTCTGTTTTTGTGCAACACACTTTATAATGCTAAACTCACCTGAGTTCCTACACTCATGATATTCAGGGGTTGATTTCATCTTTGTTTTGTTTTATGCTTTGAACATCACAAAGTGACGCTGAGGGGTTACTCATGCCACTGCAAGCAGGAATCACTCCTGGTGGTGCATGGGGGACCATCTGGGATGGTAACTTCTCAGCTGTGTGCAAGACAAGCAGGAATTACTGTGGTCGTGCTCAGGGGATACTGGGAATGGAATCCTGGTTGGCTGTGTGAAAGGCAATGCCCTACCCACTGTACTATCACTCTAGCCCCATCAATTTATGATTTTTTTCTCTGAAGTTTCAACTATATACTTTGTTATAATTTTTATTCTACTATACTTTCTCTTTTATTTCACTTTGGTTGTTTGGGGGCCACACTAACGGTGCTCAAGACTTACTCCTGGTTCTGTGTTCAGGGATCACTCATGGTGGGTTCCAGAGACCCTACACAATGCCAGGGATCAATCCCAAAACCACCACAAGCAAGGCAAGCATCCTCTGCACTAGACTATCACTCTGGCCCCTTTTATTGTTCTTAATCTGCATTTAAACTTTAAACTTTGTTTTCTGAGTTCACTTTTCTTTTGTTTTCCTCCCCCAACCTATGCATTTCTCATTGATTTTTTTTTTCTTTTGGGTCACA
Organism: Sorex fumeus; assembly: GCF_029834395.1. Lineage (NCBI taxonomy): Eukaryota > Metazoa > Chordata > Mammalia > Eulipotyphla > Soricidae > Sorex > Sorex fumeus. The sequence continues at coordinate 445,798 of NW_026606171.1, read as the reverse complement.
ACGATGATGCACAGATGTTACTCTGGTTCATGCAATCAGGAATCACTTCTGGTGTTGCTCAGGGACCATATGGGATGGTGGGAATCAAACCCGGGTCAGTCTCGTGCAAGGCAAACGCCCTACCCTCTGTGCTATAGCTCCAGCTCCTCTCTTTGATTTTTAACTTTTCTCCCAAATGCCCTTTTTACATGTATTTTTCTTAGAGCCTATGATCTAATAACCAAAGTATTAGAACTATTGGGGGCAACAGTGCAGCAGGGAGGGCTCTTGCCGTGAATGCAGCTGATTCAGGTTTGATCCCCGATAGCTCACAGGATCCCTGAGGCAACCAGGAGTGATCCCTGATTGCAGAGACAGGAGTAAGCCCTTAGTACTGCTGAGTTTGGTCCCAAAAATGAAAAAAAAAAGAAAATTAGAACTATCTTATCTAGTTCAGCTTAATTATATGATTTTAGGGTTGTTTGGGGATTTGTTTTATAATTTTTAGCATTTTTTATGTAGGAGTACTGCTATTTATTTAGCCACTGATTAGGCTGATTGAATTGTGCATGAACTCCACTGTTTTATAAATTGTAGAGTTTTTAATTTTGGTAAGAATTTTCTACCGCAATACCAGATGTTCTGATTCATAAGTATTTTATGTCTTCAAATGTCTTTTTCTGTCATCCAAAAATATCTTTCTACCATTTAAAATGCTTTGACCCAGAATTTCTTGGACCATTTAGAATTATTTTATATGAGTAAGGCTGTTGAAAATCCTTTAACTTTGCAACTGCTTTATGACTTCTGTCATCAGAATGATAGTTTTCTTCGGAGGTTTAAATTATTAACCAATGTAATTTTTTTTTTTTTGCTTTTTGGGTCACACCCAGCTATGCTCAGGGATTATTCCTGGCTCTGCACTCAGGAATTACTCCTGGAGGTGCTTGGGGGACCATATGGGATGCCAGAGATCGAACTTATGTCGGCCGCATACAAGGCAAACGCCTTACCCACTGTGCTATCGCTCCGGCCCCTCAATTATTAACCAATGTAGATCATTCATTAACATTGAATTAAGACATCTAACAATTTATAATTTCCAACATTTATCTTCTTTATTGCTTTATCATACTATTGAAGATAAAATGGAATAAAGTGGGCTTATGATAGTTGATATGTTCACACGTATGACCTAAAATTGTGAGTTTGGCACCTTCTATATTTTGTTATAATATCTTGAATCAATTATTTCTCCCTTATTTATAATATTTTTGTAATACAAGATTTTTTTTTGTTTCTCTGTGGGCCCATACTGGGTGATGCTCACAGTTTATCTCCAGCTTTGAGTTCAGGAATTACTCAGGGTGGGGTCCGGGACCGTAAGGGATGCCAAGAATCAAACCCTATCAGCTGTGTGCCAGGCAAGTGCCATCCCTCTGTGTTATCACTCTAGCCTTTTATGAGGTGTTTGGTCTGTTGGCTGGATTTTCTTTCTGGATCACACCCGGCAATGTTCAGAGGCTACTCTTGCTCTGCACTCAGAAATTATTCTTGGGAGTGCTGTGGGGACTATATGAAATTCCTGGATCAAACGGGTTGACCACTTGCAAGGTAAATGCCCTCCCCACTGTACTCTCACTCCAGCCCCATGTATGAGATGTTTCAAGGATAGAGCTGCCTGTCTCATTTGTCATTTGGTAATCTGACCTATTTTGCCAAATCTTAAGTTAATATGTTCCTATGATTCCTAATGTGATGATATTTTAGCATGTTTGTGAATTCCCTGAAGGCTTACACTATTTGCCTTATGTTCTTTTTGCTTTTAGGCCACCCTGCTGTGCTCACTTACTCCTGGATCTGTGCTCAGGGATCACTCCTCTGGGGCTCAGGGGATATGCAGTACCAGAGATCGAACCCAAGACAGCTGTGTACAAGGCAAGTGTCCTCCCTGCTGTGCTATTGCTCAGGAAGGAGAAAGACTCACACATACAACAGGTTTGTGTGTGTGCATGTGTGTTTTTAATTGAATCACTGTTAGATAAAGTTACAAGCTTTCTTGATGGAATTACAGTCATTCAATACACCCATTCCTCAACCAGTGTGCGAATCCCACTGCTAATATCCCGAGTCTTTTGCCTCTGTCTCTGTCTCTGCCTCTGTCTCACTCTGTCTCTCTCGCCTTTTGAGCATTATGATTTGCAACACACATACTGATAGTTCATCATGTTTGGCCCTTTACCCACATTCAGCACACATCTCCCATCCAGTGCAATCTGTTCCAACCATCATTGTCATAATTGTTCCTTCTCTATCCCAATTGCCTTCTCCAGCCCTGAGACAGGCTTCTAACCATGGACCAATCCTTCTGGCCCTTGTTTCTACTGTCGATGGTTGTTAGCCCTACACTCTGTGGTGTTTTTTTTTTAATCTCACAAATGACTGCAAGCATTCTATGTGTGTCCCTTTCCCTCTGACTCTTCACTCTGCATGATACTCTCCATGTCCATACTTTTATAAGCAAATTTCATAGCATCCTTTTTTCTAATGCTGTATGGTATGCGGGCCATTTCAGGCTCATGACCCTGCTCCAGCCCAAATGCTGGCCTCACACAAAGGGAAAATGGGACCCACAGAAATGGCCTTGGATTTCCTCCCCTGGGTTATTTCTTTTTTTTAGGCACCACACCAGGCAAAGCTCAGAAATCACTCCCAGCAGAGCTTGGGCACAATATGGGTTTCTGGGAACGAACCCACGTTGCCCACTTGCAAGGCAAATGCTCTACCCCAAGAAAGAGTTCTTGAGAACCTGTGACTCATGGTAGAGAAGTAGATGAAGATAATATCCAGGAAAAATACTGAGACCTTCACTGAAACAAATCTACCTATGAATTCATGGAAACTCCAAGAGACCCGGGTAGGAATAGTGAGATGTGGGAAATTCACTGCCTAAAGGAACTCCATGATCGGGATAGCTCCCTAAGAAAAACAAGTTTAGACCAAAGGGAAGCAGACAGACATGTCCAGACCATAATAGATTAGCAAACTGTCACTGAATCAATCTATCCTTTAAAGATGCTGCTGATTGTCAGTTAGCAATATCTGGGTCTCTTTCTTCATGCACCCCTTAATTGTGCTGTGTTTACTCACAGTCATGAACATGTCTGTCAAATTCAATGGTGGCTCACATAAGGGGAACCAGGATGCTGGAGCGATGTGGGTGAAAAAATGGCCTGTCTGCGTGATCCATGTTTGGGTGACCCTAAAACTTGGATAGTCATGACTTTTTTGTCACATTATCTGTGACCAGATTTTCAGAAGAGATTTTCAGAAGAGAAATCTAAAGAATCAGATAGTCCTGTGATACTCTACGACAGGATCGGGAGAGAGAACAGAATGATGTGATGTAAAATGGTGATCCAATAATATGATAGAAACGATTGAATGAGGGTCGGAGTGATAATATATATGGGAGGGCATTTGCCTTGCTCATGGCACACCTGGATTCGATCCCCAGAACCCCATATAGTCCCCATATAGAACCTCCTGGAGCAATTCCTGAGTGCAGAGCCAGAAGTCACCCCTGAACATCACCATGACTGAAAAACTCAAAGGCAAAAAAAATGACTTAAATGATTTTAAGTTTCTGGAACATATTCCAAATTACAGAAATGCATTAAAGTTGTCAAGTTAAAAATAATCAATTTAAGTCTCATATTACTAAAATATAACCTCTCTGTTATAAAATATATAATCGGTTCAAAATGTTCAACAAGATACTCAATTTACCTCTTTGAAAATAGTCAACTGAAATAATCCAAGAAAAATGAAAAACATAGTTGGGTAGAGACAGTAGAGCAGGGAGGGCGCTTGTTTTACACTAGCTGATCCCCGCCATCCCATTAGATCTCTCAAGGACCACCAAGAATAATTCCTGAGTTGGGGCTGGAGCAAGAGCATAGCAGGTAGGGCGTTTGCCTTGCACGCGGCCAATCCGGGTTCGAGTCCCAGCATCCCATATGGTCCCCTAAGCACCGCCGGGGATAATTTCTGAGTGCAGAGCCAGGAGTAACCTCTGTGCATTGCTGAGTGTGACCCAAAAGGCAAAAAAAGAGAATCATTCCTAAGTTCAGAGCCAGGAGTAAACCCTGAGCATCGCTGCGTGTGACACAAAAATCAAAACCGAAAAATATGGTATCAATAAATCCTGCTAGGTCATATTGATAATCCTCTAAAAATTTTTTGGACTAATTCTTCATTTTCTGAAAAATGACAGTGCTTTTTCAGAGTCTATTTATGTAATGTGTAAGTCACATTCACACCAGCATGTCATGACATTTCTCTCAGGTTCACCAACAAATCTGTTATTTATACTTGGTGCAGGTCTTTATCCAATGAACCAGGAAGCGATGGACACAATAGTTCTGCAAGATGTGATTTGGGGAATATTATTTTTCTTCCAATTCATATTTGGTTTTACTGGAAATTCGCTGCTGCTCATGATACACATGAACACCTTTCTGCAAAGAGCAAAGCCAATAGATTGGATATTTACCCACTTAACTTTAGCCAACATGATGACAGTTTTATTTGCCGGAATTCCAGAATTAATATTTTTCTTTGGAATAAGAAATTTTCTGCACGACACTGGTTGTAAGGCAGTTTTGTTCTTGAACAGAGTGGGCCGGGGTCTTTCCCTCTGTACCACATCTTTCCTCATTGTGTTCCAAGCCATCGTGATCACCAACAACCATGCTCAGTGGGTGTGGTTCAAATCAAACATCTCCTCATGCATTTCTTCTGCTTTCCTCTTCTTCTGGATACTCAACATGCTCATCTATAGCCAGGTCATCATGCAATGAAAGCAACACTCAACACTACTGGAATTAGACTAGTTTATAACCAAAAATACTGTATGGCACATGACTCAGAGACTCTGCTGGTGTCTGGATTTCTGGGAGTAATGGTTTTAAGAGATTTCCTGTGTGTGTCCCTCATGATCTGGACCAGCGTGCATATGGTAAAGTTCCTCTTCAACCATCGCAAGAATGTTCAGCTCATCCTTAGGCACAGTCTCTGCCCACAATCTTCTCTTGAGATCAAGGCCACCCACACCATCTTGGTCCAAGTGAGCTGTTTTGTCTTTTTTTACTGGTTAAGCTGCTGCCTTAACATTTATATAACATACAATCGTGAGGTTCAAGGGTTAGGAAACATCACTGTTTTTGTTTCTTCCTGCTATCCAGGGATCTGTCCTTTCTTGCTGATAAGAAGCCACAGAGGCCCCTTTCTGAACTGCACCTTCTTAAAGATGAGGAAAGCTCCACAAACTACTGCCTTCAGAGACTTGAATACTCTCACACCATCTCTGACACAAAGTGTTCAGACACAAAGTACTCAGGACAGGACATGTTAAGTGCTGTGGGGCTAGAGAGATAGTCTAGGGCACTTGTGTAGGGCACTTGCCTTGCACATGATCTGCAACTTGCTAGGAGTGGTTTCTGAGTACAGAGCCAGGAGTGAGCCATGAGCGTCACCAGATGTGACCAGGATGGAAAAGGAAAGTGGAAAGCTGAGACTAAGTGATGTAAAATGAAAGAAAATAACAACTTAAATGTACTTGTCTCCACCTCCACAGCTTACTGTACATACTTGATAAATGAACAGCCAGATGGAATAAAAAACATCATGGAAAGACTCACCTACAGGGGATGGACATCTGGCTGTGCCTTCCAACCAGGTTGGCTGCGTGCCAGACAAGCACATTACCTTCTATACTATCACTCTATGCTCCCCTTTATTTCATTTACATAATAATTTTAAATATTCATCCCTGAGAATATTGAAGTGGCTCTGTGGAACTGATTTATGTAATGTGACACATTCCTCAGATAATAAAGAGACCAAACCTAGATCTCCCATGTGCAGGGCAAGTGTTGTAACCCACTGTGTTTCTCTCCAAATACATAGACCCATAGCCAAACCGAACTGCTCATAGCAGAGGGGCAATGATTACTCAAAGCATTGACAAATTATGGGGGGACAGCGCCCCTTCTGGAACTACCAAAAAGCCTTTTTCCTTTGTTTTTGATAGAGCCTATGATCTAATGACCAAAGTCTTAGAACTATTGGGGGCGGCAGCCACAGTGCAGTGGGGAGGGCTCTTGCCAGGCATGAAGCTGATGCAGGTTCCATCCCGAAAACCCATAGGGTCCCTGAGATGGCCAGGAGTGATCCCTGAGTGCAGTGCCAGGAGTAAGCCCTGAGAATTGCTGAGTATGGTCCAAAAATAAACAAAAGAAAACTAGAACTATCTTATATAGTTCAGCTTAATTAAAATATTTTAGTGTTGTTTGGGAATATGTTTTATAAATTTTGGAGTTTTTAATGTTGGTAAGAATTTTTATCACAATACCAGATGTTCTGATTCATAGATATTTTATGTCTTCAAATGTCTTTTTCTGTCATCCAAAAATGGGTCTGGAGCGATAGCACAGCGGGTAGGGCATTTGCATTGCATGCAGCCGACCCTGGTTCCATTCTCAGTATCCCATATGGTGCCCTGAGCACACAGGAGTAATTCATGAGTGCAGAGCCAGGAGTAACCCCTGTGCATTGCCGGGTGTAACCCAAAAAGCAAAAAACCAAACAAACAAAAAAACAAAACAAAATATCTTTCTACCATTTTAAATGTTTTTACCAAGAATGTCTTGGAGCAATTAGAATTATTTTATATGAGTAAGACTGTTGAAAAACCCTTTTTTATTAGTACCCATTGAACTTTATTTATTTTTTACTAATAGTATTTTTAAAATTTTTATTAGTGAAACACCATGAGGTACAGTTGTAGACTTACAAATTTTTGTGCTTGGGTTTCAGTTATACAATGATCAAGTACCCATCGCTCAACCAGTGCCCCTTCTCCACCACCACTTATCCCAGTATCCCTCCCACCTCCCATCCCCCCTGTTGAAAATCCTTTAACACTGCAACTCTTTTATGACTTGTGTTATCATAGTTTTTTTTGAGGTTTCATTATTAACCAATGTAGATCGAGACATCTAACTGTTTATAATTTTCAACGTTTATCTTCTTTCTTGCTTTATCATACTATTGAAGATACAATGGAATAAAGTGGGCTTATGATAGTTGATATGTTCATACTTATGTTCATACTCAGAGATTACTCCTTCTGGGGCTCAGGGGATATGTGGTACCAGGGATTGGACCCAGGACAGCTGTGTGCAAGGCAAGTATCCTCCCGCTGTGCTATTGCTCCAGGCCTTTTCCTGTACTATTTTGAAAACATTGTTCATTACTTACATGCATATTTTGTACTTCATTTAATAGTTGACTGAAATAAATTCTTCTTTAAATAATCCTGTGTTCGTTTCTCTCAGGACTATCCCTACTTTGGAAATGTTGTGCAACCTTTGCTTCTATCTAGCTGAAAAATTACATCAACCCAAAGGGAATAAATGAGTTTATTCCTATTCCTAATGACAATTTTTTTCTTTGCCACACATGGTGATGCTCAGGGGCTTCTCCTGGTGCTGCACTCAGGGTTTACTCCTTGCAGTGCCCAGGGTTCCATATGGGATGCAGAGCTTGTACCCAAGCTGGCCTCGTGCAAAGCAAATGTCTCACTGCTGTACTATGGCTTCAATCCAGATAACAAATATCTATATTGTGAGCAGAATAAGAATGTGTGAGGAAGGCCAAAACCAGAGTGAGAAGTGACGAAAAATGAATGTCAGAGGGTTTAGGGGGATGGGTACCGAAAATGAGTTTCCTTAGCATTGCACTACCAAAAGGGAGCAGGGGCTGGGTTAGGCAGTGCCACCGCGAGCCAGAATCTATGGAGGAAAGACATTGTTTGAGGTTCAATGAACTTGTCTGCAGGGAAAGGGACAGAGGTTGTGAGTGGATGAGTAGTATTTCAAAATGAGTGACTGAGAATCAACTGGAAGTAGGCTTGGGATCAAAGGGAACATTCCTATCCTCGGGGGTGTATTTAAGGGGCAGGACGGAGAGAAACTCAAACATTCAAGAAGTGTGTGTGTGTATGTGTGTGTTTTAATTGAATCACTGTGAGATATAGTTACAAGTACCTTAGCACTGCGTCAAGGCTCACTCCTGGCAGTGCTTGGGGGACCCTATAAGATGCTGGGGATCAAACCCAGGTTAATGGTGTGTAGGTCAGTGCCCTCCCCTCTGTGCCATCACACTGGCCCCTGGATTCTGAGACAAGCCGTTCTACCCGAATAGCCGAGTTTGGGTCCCGGGCCTGGTCTACTTGGGAAAAACAGGTTCTCTCTCTGTCTCTGTCTCTGTGTCTCTGTCTGTTTCTCTCTCTCTCTCTCTCTCTCTCTCTCTCTCTCTCTCTCTCTCTCTCTCTCTCTCCTTCCTCAGAGCGTTCAGTTTTCACTCTAAAGAAGTCGGGCCGCGGCAGTTCCGCAAAACGCTACGAGATGGCGCTGTGGGCGTTTCCTTCCCTTCCCAGGTCCGTTCTCTAAGAATTTTCCACCCTTGGATTGGCTTCAGCTTTAAGAATGGGATAATTAAGGACCAAGCAAGCCACTTTCTTTCACTTGGGGAACTTGGGTTCAATTCCAGCCTTCATATCTTGGGAGGTACATAACTGAATCTCCTCCTGGGTCGAGTGGGTTGTTCCAGCGTTGTTTCTGTACCACGAGGGGATCAGAGGATTGAACCTGACGTGTAACGAGCAAGGCAAAGTTAATTTTATTTTATTTTCTGGTCTTTTCACTCTGAGCTAGAAGCCTTCTGAAGCCACTTTAGTATGTCTAAATAGCTTTAGAAATATTTCCTATTATGGGCAACCAACACCCCATCACCCAATGTTCTGAGAGTGCCCAAACCCCTTCTACAAGGAAGAGGCAGCGTGGATAAAGCAAGATACAGCTCAGAAAGCCCCATGTTGGGATGAGGGAATCCTGCAATAAGGGACTGTGGCTGTTTTGGTTTCATTTGGTTCGTTCATGGTTTAGGGGCCATGAACCAGGCAACGCTCATAGATTCTCCTGGCTCTGAACTCAGGAATCACTCTGGCATGATGGTGAGCCTGTATGGACAGCCAAAGAAAGAACCAGGGCCTGTGACTGCAAGCCAAGAGCACTAACTGCTCTACTCCCGCTTCAGCAACCCAAGTGGTTTGCTTGTTCCTTAATGACCCTATACCTAACATTGAAGCAAAGAAATGACTGGAAATCTTAAGTGTTGGAAAGTCGGGCTGCGGCAGTTTTGCTGAAACTCCTCGAGATGGCGCTGTGGGCGTTTCCTTGCCTCCCCAGGCCCTTTCTCAAAGAATTTTCCACGCTTGGATTTGCTTCAGTGTTAGCACTGTAGCACTGTAGCACTGTCCTCCTGTTGTTCATCAATTTGCTCGTGCAGGCAGCAGTAACGTCTCCACGGTGATACTTGTTGTTACTGTTTTTTGCATATCATTACGCCAAGGGTAGCCTGCAAGGGTCTACCCTGTGGGTGGGATACTCTGGGCTCTCTGAGAGGGATGGTGGAATTGAACCCAGGTCAGCTGCGTGCAAGGCAAATGTCCTACCCGCTGTGCTATCGCTCCAGCCCTTTGTTGATATAAGCCAGCAAAATAAGCTTTTACAAACTTGTTGAAACCTAAGGTGGTCAGATGTTACCGTATTTTGGTCAAGGCTAGTTCTGAGGCAGGGAGCTAGTATCTTCTTATCAGACATGGGGATAGGCTGCCTTAGTGACACACTTCTTTCTGATATCAAACAGTTAATCATCTAATCTTGCATTTTCCTGCCTTCTGTTTTGATAATCCTATTTCTTTTGTGACCTGCAAAAAGATCTGACTGCAAAATGGTCTGGCAATGCAAACTGCCATTGACTGGCTATCTTTCCCCACATTCTAGCTTATACTCAGGCCACATGATGTTACATAGGTCAACAAGGCACTCCTTATTTAAACTATCTAGCTGGAGGTTCTTCCAGTGTTTCAATAAGCAAATCAAAGTAGAATATTTGGGAATCGATGTAGAATTTCCCGTGTCTCCTAAGTGCCAGCAATAACCTATGAGAAGGAAGGAAAAATCCTAAAATAGAATGATTCCTTGGCAAACTTTTCTCCTGGTAATTTCTCCCAAGGGGCTTTGTCCCCTTCTGCCTGAATTGCCATGGTTCTAATGAGTTCCAGCGCAGACATGACCACAACTGCATGCTGGCCTATCCTGGGTCAGAAAATCACAAGCGAGGACATCTCCATCAGTGATCTGCCCAATACCCCAGGTGTCCCTGGTGCCTGCCCAAGCGTCCACACGACCACAGCTTGCGTGTGGAGCCGTATTTAGAGTGCTGTGGGTTTCTGAGAAACCTTGCTACTTTGAGGGGAGAAGAGAAAAAGCTCCGCTAGTTCTTAGCTTGCTAAATGTTCCATTGCTTCCAGCTTTCTTCCTCAAACTTCTTACCTGCCTTTTACACTTTTTTTTTCTTTTTGCCTTGAATTGCCTAGAGTGAAAACTGAAACGCTCTGAGGAAGTGTGAAGCCGCGGCCCGACTTTCCCACACTTAAGAAAGACTGAAAATTATAAAAAAAAAATGAGTGACTGAGAATGAACTGGAAGTAGGCTTGGGATCAAAGGGAACATTCCAGTCCTCGGGGGTGTATTTAAGGGGCAGGACGGAGAGAAACTCACACATTCAAGAAGTGCGTGTGTGTATGTGTGTGTTTTAATTGAATCACTGTGAGATATAGTTACAAGTACCTTGGCACTGCGTCAAGGCTCACTCCTGGCAGTGCTTGGGGGACCCTATAAGATGCTGGGGATCAAACCCAGGTTAATGGTGTGTAGGTCAGCGCCCTCCCCTCTGTGCCATCACACTGGCCCCTGGATTCTGAGACAAGCCGTTCTACCCGAATAGCCGAGTTTGGGTCCCGGGCCTGGTCTACTTGGGAAAAACAGGTTATCTCTCTGTCTCTGTCTCTGTGTCTCTGTCTGTTTCTCTCTCTCTGTCTCTGTCTCTGTGTCTCTGTCTGTTTCTCTCTCTCTCTATCTCTTTCTCTCTCTCTTTCTCCTTCCTCAGAGCGTTCAAATAAACCCTGTTCTTATTTTAAAAGAACAAGGGTATGTGAGGCCGGAGGGCCAGAGAGATAGTTCAGTGGGGAGGTGCTTGCCTTGCATGCAGCTGGTCCAGGTTTGATCCCCGGTAGCAGGTAGGGTCCCGCAGATCCACCCGGAGTCACTCCTGAGTACTGCCAGCTATGGCTTGCAAACAAAATTAATAATAATAATTGTTTGTCTTCGGGTCACACATAGCAATGCTCAGGGATCACTCCTGGCAGGGCTCTGGGAACTCTCTGAGATACCAGGGATGGAACTCGGGTTGGCTGTGTGTGAGGCAGGAGTCTCCAGTATTATCTAGTCACCCCGAGGGCAAGAGGGGAATGGTGGGTGGTGACAAGCTGGGAGAAGTGGCCCCAAGGGAGCTTGGTTACATTGTCATCGTTGGGAGTACTCGGCTTCACTGGGGACATCTGGGAGACACTGTGAGGCAGGCAGTACTTGAAAATTGCCCCACAGAGGCTGAGGGGGAGCCAAGAACCAGGGGCATTTGTCCACCAGCTCCATCTGTCCATCATTGCTCGACTGAACAGTGGGTGCTTGATTAAGCCTTCCCTGAATCCCACAAACACTCTGGGAGACCCTGATGCCTCAAGTTTCCAGCCTGGGACGACAAGGCCACAAGGGTCAGGGCAGGGACAGGGGAGGTAGCTTAGAAGATGGGGTGCATGCCTTGCACATGCAAAGACCAAGTTTTGATCCAATGTCACCACATGTTCCCCACACACAGGTATAGCCTTGGTGGCCCTCAGCATCTCAAGGCCCGAGCAACCAGCTCCCACCAGGAGGGGCCCCCAACCCCCTGAGCACTGCTTAGGAAGTTGAGCCCCCCAAAAATTATGCCGGTGGCAAGCACCCAGATGCTGTGTTCCACCGACCCCCTTTGTCCCCCAGGTGAATTGGCGGCTGCCGGCTTCGGACAGCCTTGTCAGAAGTTTGGCTCCCAGTTGGGGTCCATCTACTTTAGCAGCTGAGAGTCTCGGGGGTTGTGAAGGGGGGACAGACAGCACGCACCCACGGGGGCACTAATGGTACTGAGGCCTCAAGCTGCCCTATTTATCGTCTCCTGCAACTGCTCACGGTCAGACAAGAGGAATCTCCTTCCTTCTTCAGGATCCGGGGGGAACCCCAAACTTCTCCCCTCTGCTCTTGGGGGACACAGTGAAAGTTTAGCTGGAGTTTAGCACCCCTGCACTCCATTCGAAGGACTTCCAGCTTGGAGCTAATACAGTCCCCCAAAACCTGCCTCCCGCCCTGTTCCCCAAAACTCTGGTGATTCCGGAACTCCTTGTTGACCAATGGATTCCATCCTATCCGAGAGAGACTGCTCATTGGCTTCCCCTGACATTTGGGGGAGCAGGGCAGGCGTGGGGTCCCGAGTGTAGAAACCAAAGTTTGAATTCAGAAGGAATTGGCGGAGCTCTGAGCTCCCCCCCAGGCCCACCTCCATCGCTGCCCCACCCCTGCCTCCGACCCCCTCCTCGAATCATCGGGCCAGATCAGGAGGTGTGGACAGGGTCAGGGGGAGTGGGGGTGAGGGGGTGACCCGAACCCCAATGGTGCTGCCTTCATTCTCGAGGGATCCGTGTGCCAAGAAAAGGCTGCCTCTGGTGGATTTGACTCACTTGTACCCGCCGAGTGCTGGAAGGAATGAGAGAGTCCAGCATCTTTCGGCCCTGCCCATGCCCTGCTGGGCCTCAGGTCAGAGAATAAAGTGGTGAACTGTGTCTAGTTGTCTATGCTGCCTGGGTCTCACCCCACTGACCCTCTGCGTGGATAGACAACCAGTGGGCAGTGCTCCAGAGCCAGCTGCCCAAGAGCGAATAGGGTGACACAGGAGAGGCTGCGCCTTCCCACAGTACGATGTCTCCAACCAACTTAGTTTAAAGGTCTCCAGAACCCACTCCCCACATCAAAGCACCCTACATTACTGAGGGTGCCATCTTCTGTCCTGAGTTTTGGGGTTCCTATACAAATTAAAAGTCCCATGTCTTCTGTTCTCCGTGGAGAAGGGTGACAAAGGCCAGATTCAACTCCAGCATTTTCAGATGCCTGAGGTGAAGGTAACAGCCATGAGAGGAACTGGGGGTGGGCTAAGTAGAATTTTAATTAACACAGGAATAATGAACCTAAGACTGGGAAATCTCCTTCCTGGAAATTATAAATAAAACATTTCTGCCAACTATTTTTTTCTTTGCTTTTGGGGTCACACTCAGCGATGCTCAGGGGTTTACTCCAGGCTCTGCACTCAGAAATTACTCCTGCGGTACTTGGGGGACCATAAGGGATGCTGTGGATTGGACCCGGTCGGCTCCATGCAAGGCAAACACCCTACCCGCTGTACTATAGCGCTGGCTCCAAGGATTCTTTTAGGGGGGTCTGCTTTGGTGTGGGCACACAGGGTTCTGGGGATCATTAAGTACCTGGTCGGCTGCAGGCAGGGTGAGATTATTTTGTTGTTGTTCTGTTCACTTTGACAAGAAAAGTTCTGAGCCCACTTTGCTCTGTCTGTGGCCCAGCTCTTCGGAAAGGTTTCCAGTTTTACTCAATCCCACGTGCCATCACCCCACATTCTGAGGGTGGCCCAACCCTCTTCTACAAAGAAGAGGGGTCAGGGATACAACAAGATACAGCTCAGAATCCACCACGTTGGGGTGGGGGAATCCACCATCAAAAGACTGAGGCTGTTTTTGTTTTATTTGGTTTGTTCATGGTTTGGGGGCCACAAACCCAGCAATGTTCAGGGATTCTCCTAGCTCTGAACTCAGGAATCACTCTGGCATGATGGTGGGGCTGTATGGAGAGCAAAGAAAGAACCAGGGCCCTGTGACTGCAAGCCAAGAGCACTAACCACTCTGCCTCCGCTACAGCGAACAAGCAACTTGCTTGATCCTTAATCACCCTATACCTAACATCTAAGCTAAGAAAATGTCTGGAAATCTTAAGTGTGGGAAAGTCGGGCCGCGGCAGTTCCGCGAAACGCCAGGAGATGGCGCTGTGGGCGTTTCCTTCCCTCCCCAGGCCCGTTCTATAAGAATTTTCCACCCTTGGATTGGCTTCAGTTTTAAGAATGGGGTAATTAAGGACCAAGCAAGCCGCTTTCTTTCACTTGGGGAACTTGGGTTCGATTCCAGCCTTCATATCTTGGGAGGTACATAACTGAATCTCCTCCGGGGTCGAGTGGGTTGCTCCAGCGTTGTACCACGAGGTACAACCACGTGGTACACCAGGTTGTACCACGAGGGAATCAGAGGATTGGACCTGACGTGGAACAAGCAAGGCAAAGTTAATTTTCTTTTATTTTAGGGTCTTTTCACTCTGAGCTAGAAGCCTTCTGAAGCCACTTTAGTATGTCTAAATAGCTTTAGAAATATTTCCTATTATGGGCAACCAACACCCCATCACCCAATGTTCTGAGAGTGCCGAAACCCCTTCTACAAGGAAGAGGCAGCGTGGATACAGCAAGATACAGCTCAGAAAGCCCCATGTTGGGATGAGGGAATCCTGCAATAAGGGACTGAGGCTGTTTTGGTTTCATTTGGTTCGTTCATGGTTTGGGGGCCACAAACCAAGCAACACTCAGAGATTCTCCTGGCTCTGAACTCAGGAATCACTCTGGCATGATGGTGAGCCTGTATGGACAGCCAAAGAAAGAATCAGGGCCTGTGACTGCAAGCCAAGAGCACTAACCGCTCTGCTCCCGCTGCAGCAACCCAAGTGGCTTGCTTGATCCTTAATGACCCTATACCTAACATTGAAGCAAAGAAATGACTGGAAATCTTAAGTGTGGGAAAGTCGGGCTGCAGCATTTTTGCTGAAACTCCTCGAGATGGCGCTGTGGGCGTTTCCGTGCCTCCCCAGGCCCTTTCTCAAAGAATTTTCCACGCTTGGATTTGCTTCAGTGTTAGCACTGTAGCACTGTAGCACTGTCCTCCTGTTGTTCATCAATTTTCTCGTGCAGGCAGCAGTAATGTCTCCATTGTGATACTTGTTGTTACTGTTTTTGGCATATCGTTACGCCATGCGTAGCCTGCAAGGCTCTACCCTGTGGGTGGGATACTCTGGGCTCTCTGAGAGGGATGGTGGAATTGAACCCAGGTCGGCTGCGTGCAAGGCAAATGTCCTACCCACTGTGCTATCGCTCCAGCCCTTTGTTGATATAAGCCAGCAAAATAAGCTTTTACAAACTTGTTGAAACCTAAGGTGGTCAGATGTTACCATATTTTGGTCAAGGCTAGTTCTGAGGCAGGGAGCTAGTATCTTCTTATCAGACATGGGGATAGGCTGCCTTAGTGACACACTTCTTTCTGATATCAAACAGTTAATCATATAATCTTGCATTTTCCTGCCTCCTCTGTTTTGATAATCCTATTTCTTTTGTGACCTGCAAAAAGATCTGACTGCAAAATGGTCTGGCAATGCAAACTGCCATTTACTGGCTATCTTTCCCCACATTCTAGTTTATACTCATGCCACGTGATGTTACATAGGTCAACAAGACAATCCTTATTTAAACTATCTAGCTGGACGTTCTTCCAGTGTTTCAATAAGCAAATCAAAGTAGAATATTTGGGAATCGATGTAGAATTTCCTGGGTCTCCTAAGTGCCAGCAATAACCTATGAGAAGGAAGGAAAAATCCTAAAATAGAATGATTTCTTGGCAAACTTTTCTCCTGGTAACGTCTCCCAAGGGGCTTTGTCCCCTTCTGCCTGAATTGCCATGGTTCTAACGAGTTCCATGACCACAACTGCATGCTGCCTATCCTGGGTCAGAAAATCACAAGCGAGGACATCTCCATTAGTGATCTGCCCAATACCCCAGGTGTCCCTGGTGCCTGCCCAAGCGTCCACACGACCACAGCTTGCGTGTGGAGCCGTATTTAGAGTGCTGTGGGTTTCTGAGAAACCTTCCTACTTTGAGGGGAGAAGATAAAAAGTTCTGCTAGTTCTTAGCTTGCTACATGTTCCATTGCTTCCAGCTTTCTTCCTCAAACTTCTTACCTGCCTTTTACACTTTTTTTTCTTTTTGCCTTGAATTGCCTAGAACTGGGTGGGAGTGATAGCACAGCGGGTAGGGCGTCTGCCTTACACGCAGCCAACATGGCCGACCCGAGTTCGATTCCTCCGCCCCTCTCGGAGAGCCCGGCAAGCTACCGAGAGTATTCGATATGCCAGACACAGTAACAACAAAGTCTCCAATGGAGACGTTACTGGGCCCGCTCGAGCAAATCGACGATCAACGGGAGGGCCTTTACCTTTACCTTTACCTGCCTAGAACTAAGCCTGCTGGCTGCCTCCATTAGTATTTGAATTGACCTCCAGCTGATCTTCAGTTTAGACTGGGTGGGGAAAGGATTTTTTGCCTAGGATTTGATCTCTGGCCCTACGTTTCCCAGAACCTTCTTACTAGTGAGTTTTTCTCCCATTCCTCTCATAGTGAAGGGTGCCTATGTTAAGTGTAAGTATGGGGCTATTAAGGATCAAGCAAGTGGTTTCCAGAGTTGCAGCGGTAGGAGAGCCTATGTCTATTGTCTTTCACTTGAGTAACCTGGGTTCGATTCCAGCCTTCAGATCTTTGTGGGGTACATAGCTGAATCTCCTCGGGGAGTCAGTCAGTGGGTTGACCTAGCTTTGTGTATGAACCTCGAGGGGAGCGGAGGATTGAACCTGGCCTGGAGCAAGCAAGGCAGCGTTATTTTCTTACATTGGTTTTTCTCTTCGCTCTGAGCAAGAAAACTTTTGAACCCCCATTGCAATGTCTGTGTTGATCAAGCCCTTTGAATGTTACGTGTAATAGGCTACCCAAACAACTCAACCCCAAATTTGGGTTGTCATGGGCAACCCAAATTTTCTAAGAATAAAAAATTCTTAGAGAAACGGGCCTGGGAAGGGTCGGAAACTCCCCACAGCGCCATCTCGTGGCATTTCAGCAGAAATGCCATAGCCCGACTTTCCCAGGAGTAAGATTTCCATCCCTTTGTTTGCTTCAATGTTAAGTATAGGGTCATTAAGGATCAAGCAGGCAGCCTAGGGCCATGGATCAAATATTGAGTCAGGAAGGCGCTTGTCCTGTATGAGGTAATCCAGGTTCCATCCCTGCACCCCATATGTCCCCCCCCCCCCCTCCCAGCACCATCAGGAGTGATTCCTGAATGCAGAGGCAGGGATGATCCCGAATATCGCTGGGTGTGGTCCAGAAACACAAACAAACAAAAGCCTTTCATGGAGGATTCCTTCACGCCAAAGTTGGGGATGCCGAGCTGAGTCTTGCTTCCACCACCTTCCTCCACGGAAGACCGTGAAGTTGTGTGGATAACCTGGACAGGAACCGTTAGCAAAAGGGGGCTTAGAGGGAGAGATTCTACTGCGGGCAAAGCAGTTGCCATGCTGCTGGGTTCAATCCCGATGCCCGGGTCGCCCCATATGAAGCAAGCGCCCTGGATGCTCGTCTACCGCTGCACGGCCTGAGGTGGCCTGCTGGATCCTAGTGACACACAGGGTAACATGAAAGCGAACCAAAGGGCTGGAAATCTTTAGGCAGGAAAGTCGGGCCAAGACTCTTCCGCCAATGCACCACGACAGGGCGCTGTGTGGCGGCTCCGTCCCTCCCCCTGGAATGTATCTGTAAGAAAGATTCATTCCTGATCCTGATCAGCCTCTATCACCCGCTATAGCTCCCCAGGACCCTCAAAATTTCTGCAGGGAAAAATTATTTCTGTACAGAGGAGCTGTATCCACAGCCCCCAGAGCTGACTGGCCAAGCTAGTGTCTCTGGCTTATTTTAGGGTGTGTGCTGTGCACAGCCGCAAACTTTTACAGGGCAGCCCAACATGACCCTATATGGTGCCTGAGATGGAACCCAGGGGGAGAACAGAAGACAACTGTGCTTTCCCACAGTACCATGTCTTCAATCCGACCCGTTCTTAAAGGTCTCCAGCCCCTGCATCCCACACGTCAGCTCCCCACATTTTTGACCGTGTATCTTCCTCCCTCCCTAAGAGATCTTTGGGGTTCACATACAAATCCCAAGTGCTCTGATCTCCATAAGGAGAATGGCAGAGGCCAGATTCAACTCCAACATCTCCAAAGTTTGGGGTGATGGTACCTACTGTCAGAGGAACTTGGGGTCAGTTAGGAAGAACTTTTATTTAAAATTGTAATAATGAGCCTCGGCAGCCAATCTCCTTCCCTGGAAATTCTAAATACAACAAATCTGCTGAGGATTTGTTTTCTTTTTGGGTCACATCCAGCTATGTACAGGGGTTACTCCTGGCACTGCATTCAGTAGTTACTTCTGGTGATGCACAGGGGAACATATGGGCTGCCGGGAATTGAACCCGGGTCAACCAGGTGCAAGGCAAACGTCCTAACCGCTGTGCCATCGCTCCAGCCCCACTGCTGAGGATTTTTAATTTTTATGAGGGTTTGGTGTGGGCCCACAAGGTTCTGGGGACCAGTAGAAATGCCTAGGATTGAACCTCATCTGTCACAAGGAAGGCAAATTTTCACTTTTTAAAAATTTAAATTAAAATGTTATGTTCTCTCTCTGAGCAAGGCAAGTTCTAACCCCTCTCTGTTTATTCTCTGGCTGAACTACGTAATGAAAGTTTCCTGTAATTGTGCACCCACAACCTGACACCCCAAATTTCTGACGGTGTCCTCCTCCCATTCTGTGAGAATGAGGGATGTGGAAGCAAGATTCATCTTGGTACCCCACTAAGGTTTAATCCAAAGGAATCTGACGGCATTAGATTGCAGATGCTCTGATTTCTTTCCTCTTTTTATTTTTTGTATTTTTTCATTATTGGGCTGGAGCGATAACACAGGGGTAGGGCATTTGCCTTGCACGCAGCCAACATGGCCCACCTGAGTTCGATTCCTCCACCCCTCTTGGAGAGCCCGGCAAGCTACTGAGAGTATATCGCCCGCACGACAGAGCCTGGCAAGCTACCCGTGATGTATTCGATATGCCAAACACAGTAACAACAAAGTCTCCAATGGAGACATTACTGGGCCCACTCGAGCAAATCGATGAACAACGGAAGGACAGTGACAGTGACATTTTTTCATCATTATTATTATTATTATTTTGCTTTTTAGGTCACACCCGGCTATACTCAGGGGTTACTCCTGGCTTTGCACTCAGGGATCACTCCTGGCGGTGTTTGGGGGACCATATGGGATGCTGGCAATCTAACTCAGGTCGGCCATGTGCAAAGCAAACGCCCTACCCGCTGTGGTATTGCTTCAGCCCCTCCTTTTTTATTTTTTGGGGGTCACAGCTGACGATGCTCAGGGATGACTACTGGCTATGGACTCAGGAATCACGACTTGCATAATTGGGGGACCATATGGGATACCAGAGAAGGTACCCAAGTCTGCAGAATGCAATACAAGTGCCCTAAGGGTTTTGCAACTGCTGCACGCCCCAGGCTGCATGCTTAATCCTTAATTACCCCACACCTGAAGCAAATGCAAGGGTGGAAATTTCTTACAGAATTGGGCCTAGGGAGGGACGGAAACGCCCCCACAGCGCCATCTCGTGGCGTTTAAGCGGAACTCCCGTTGCCTGAGTTCCCCACCCTTAAGATTTCCAGCTCTCGGATTGGCTTCAATGCTGGGGGTCATTAAGAACCAAGCACGTAGCCTGGGACCATAGTGGGGTAACAGTGGGTAAGGTCTTGCATCAGTTTGGAACTCTGGACCCCATATAGACCCCAGCAACCGACAGGGATATTTAACAATGGGCAGGACCAATCCCTGAGCATTACTGTGTGGAACCCCCCCAAACAGATGCTTGCCGCCCTCCAGAGCCTCCCCCCCACACACAAACACACTGACTCCGCAAGAGTCTCTGGCTTCTTAATTAGGTGTTCAGAATTTGCTGTTCCTAGTGGGGTTTGAAGCAACATAAAGAAACATGATCTTTGTCCCTTCCCCACCCACCATACTGACTCTCTGGGCAAGTGACACTGGGTTCTTTATTGGGGAGGGTGGTCGGTGGCCACAGCAGACCTTCTGCGGGCACTCGGGGACCCTACATAATGCCGGGAATTGACCTGTGTTGGGCACAAAGCATTGCCTCCCCCCCCATCTTCTATCTCGAAGAACCCCATCTGAAAGGTTTCTTCTCTTGGTCACCCACATACCTCATCACCCTACATTTCAATAAAAGTCATTTCTCTGTTCTATGTGTAGCTGGTGAGGTCGAAGCAAGATTCAGCTCGTTGTTACTCCGGGCCTGAGGTGAAGGAATCCGCTGACAAAGAAACTGAGGTTATGGTTTTCGTTTGCTAGCTTCTGGTTGGGGGCCACACACAGCAATGTTCTGGGGTGACTCCTGGCTATTCTTTCCTTAGTTACTCCTGTAGGTGTTCAGGGAACTATAGGGGGTGCCTGGGTTCAGATGCGGTTTAACTGCTGCAAATGAAGCGCTTTACTACCCACTTTCCTCCTGCGCTATTGCCTGAGGCTTGATCCTTAATCACTGAAGCAAAGCCCAACTCTGGAAATCTTCGTGTAAACCCGGGACGAGACACTTCCTCTCCGTCGCCACAAGATGGCGCTATGGAGCATGTTCGTCCCTGCCCAGGGTCCTTAATCTCAGGAATGTTCACCCCGGCCTCACCCAGTTCCAGAACCTACTGAAACTTCCCAGGACTCTCCAAGCTCTCTTCAGAGAGACCCCTGATCCTTGTCCCACTCTGTAGCCCCCAACACTGCCACACCAGTGCCCTGGATTTATTTGGGGGTGGTCACAGCAGGACTAAATGTGTGGGGAGTGCAAGGCTTTCTATGGTGTGGAAGATGGAACCCAGGTTGGCCAAGGCAAGCCAAAAGATTTCTCAGAGTTCTGTCTCCTTTTCCTGACCCTTTTTCCATCATGGGCATCCTCACACATCTTCCCCCTATAAAGTTTTTTGCTTTTTGTCGTCACACGGGATGTTGCACAGGGGTTACTCCTCGCTCGGTACTCAGGGATTACTTGTGGCAGTGCTCAGGGGACCATAGGGGATGCTGGGTATCAACCCCGTGTCGACCACGTGCAAGGCACACACCCAATTTGCTGTGCATTTGGGAGGACCCCAAAACTTGTCTTACTCCCTGCCAGAGTTCTGGGGATTCCGTAGATTTGAGATGTTCAAAACATTGTGCTTGTGGCACTTTTGTAGCAGCCACGAAGTACACTTTCTGCACTCCCCACTCCCTTGGGCAAACAAAATAGGTTCCACTGAGCGATCCTGTTCTGATATTGTGAATTTTTATTAGTTATTCTATATGGAGCTGGAGCGATAGCACAGTGGTAGGGCGTTTGCCTTGCACGCAGCCAACATGGCCGACCCAAGTTCGATTCCTCTGCCTCTCTCGGAGAGCCCGGCAAGCTACCGAGAGTATCTCGCCCGCACGCCAGAGCCTGGCAAGCTACCCGTGATGCATTCGATATGCCAAACACAGTAACAATAAAGTATCCAATGGAGACGTTACTGGGCCCGCTCGAGCAAATCGATGAACAATGGGAGGACCATGACTGTGACCGTGATCGTGACCATTCAATATGAATTTTACCATGTTTCCAAAGATCAGAGGGAAACAAGGTTTTCCCAAATTCTTTACTTACATAAAGTTTTGTTGTGTAAGCCTTTTGATACAAGCAGTATATGAGGATGTAGTAAAGTGGCTGGAGATGTAAATAAAGGTCTACCCGCATTCTGTACAGGTATGTGGTTTCTCCCCAGTGTGGATTCTCCTATGTACTATAAGCTTTGAGGATCAAGTAAAGGATTTCCCACACTCCTGACATATATTAGGCTTCTCTCCAGAATGAGTTTTCATATGCATAGTCAGGGCTGAGCATTGAGTGAAGGCGTTACCAAACACCAACATTTATGAGGTTTCTCTCCACTCTGAATTTCCCTATGTGTAATGAGGAGTCATCTGGTATGGAAGAGCTTTCCCACTGACCTCAAATATAACAGGCTTTTCTCCAGTTTGTATTTTCTTGTGCTTAAAAAAGGCTTGAGGGATTGGAGCGATAGCACAGCGATAGGGCGTTTGCCTTGCACACGGTCGACCCGGGTTCGATTCCCAGCATCCCATATGGTCCCCTGAGCACCGCCAGGAGTAATTCCTCAGTGCAGAGCCAGGAGTAACCCCTGTGCATCGCCGAGTGTGACCCCCAAAAAAAAGCAAAAAAAAAAAAAAGCTTGAGTAAGAAGCAAAGGGCTTCCCACTGTCCTTACATCTTACATGCATATGGTTTCTCTCCGGTATTAACTCTGCTATGTATAATAAGGTAGGAGGATTGATGTAAGACCTTCCCACATTGTTGACACGTATATGGTTTCTGTCCTGTGTGGATGTTCACATGGTCACACCGGGGTGATGCTGGACTCAAAGTTTGTCCTTGCTGCTGACATTCCTGGGGATTCTGTCCACCTGTGTGGTTTACTAAGGAAACACAAAGGTGTCGAGGACATGGGAAGGCTCCCCCACATTCCTTACACTTGAACGGGTTTGGGCCACGGTGTTTTTGCTTATGAGAATGTCGGTGTGAAGGACTCTCTATAAACTGTGACCTCTCCCACCGTCCAGGGGCTTCTCTCCTGGGGCGGTTTGTGTCCATGGACTGAGCAGAACAGTCTCTGAGTAGCTTTTCCCAGGGGAGAGCTTGGCATGCTCATGGGGCTGAAAAGACAACTGGTCACTCGACATTCTGTCACAGTGCACATGATCAGACAACCCACCTAGGCTGGCTGCTTCCCTGAAGAACAGCAGAGAAGGCTTCCAATTAGTGTGCTGTACCTGAGAGTCTCCTTGTCCAGAAGGTTCTACATCTGCAGGTTGGTTTCTAACATTTAACCCCCTCAATAGAAATTCTGGCATGTGACCAGATTTTCCAATCAACAACTAATGTTTCAATAAAACGGACAAGCAAACGTGACCGATGCGGGGTCACATAGCTATATAATTTTTTTTCAACTCAATGAACCGACATAGTAAGTGGAAATAACTCCCTCTGCAGAAAAATGAAGTACCAGTTTAGACTGAAAATAAAAGGGACCTGAGACTGGGTTTGGTTCCAGCTCAGTGTGGAGCCCAGGATACATTTGCAAAGGCAAAGATGCATCTCCACACACCCGAGAGGGACACTGTGAAAACATCTCACCTGAAGCAGATTCCTCTCCAGGATCAATGAGTTTTTTCTTTCTTGTTCTGTTTACTTAGGTGGGGAGAGGGTCACACCAAACATTGCTCAAGGATTCCTGCTGCTGGGGCTCTGGGGGACATGTGGGGTGCTGGGATGGAGTCCAGGTTCCCTTCCTGGTGCAAAAAAGTGCCCTTCCTAATGCAAAATCAATAGTGTTGCACCATCCTGTTCTTTTCAACACTCGCCACTTGTCTTTGCTGTCTATTCAATGTAAAATCACAGTATTTCCTCTGTATTAAGAAGAGATTTTGGAGGCTCAGAGCCATAGTACAGGGGTAGGGCTTTTGTCTTGCATGCGGCCGATCTGGGTTCAATCCTGGATATCCCATATGGTCCCTCAAGCATCGCTAGGAGTAATTACTGAGTGGAGGGCCCAGAGTAAACACTGAGCATCGCTGGGTGTGACCCAAAAAGGAAAAAGATAAATAAATACAAAGAAGTTTTTTTAGGTTTTAGAATTACTGATTTTATGCAGCAACAGGGTTGGAACGAAAAGATACTGTGTTGCATAAAGTTAGGCAGAAAAAGAAACACAAACAAAATGATGTCACTCATCTGTGTAACAATGGATGCAGAAATTTACTGTAAAGGGTGGGCTTAAATCATCCCTGATTCCAGTATTTAGAGACTGTCATAGTGCACAGGATCAGAGACATACCATCGAGGCTGGCTGCTTCCCTGGAGAACAGCAGAGGAGGATTCCAATGATTTCTTGATTTCTTGAGTCTCCCTGTCAAAAAATGTCAAGCGCTGCAGGTTTGGTGTCTAACATTTCCACCAGGCAAATGCAATTACCGACACATGTATGGCTTTTCCTGGAATGACAAAATGTTTTTGCAAGAAGGACATGCAAAATTGACAGAAGTGTTGGCCATTAACGTGTGTTCATTTCTTTCTAAACTCAATGAAGAACACAATAAGTGAAAATAATTCCTATACAGAAAATGGAAGCACCAGTTTCAAGCAAATAAATATACACCAGAGTCTGGGTTCGGTTGTAGCTCAGTATGGAGCTCGGGATGCATGTACGAAGGCAAGGCTGAATCCGCACAAATCTGAGAACACAGGGGCCACTGAAGACATCGAAACTAATTGAGTTAATGTCAGGATCAATGAGGTTTTGGGGGCTTTTTGTTTGTGTTTATTTGTTGGGGCAGTGTCACACGAAACAGTGCTCACAGATTACTCCTAGTGGGGCTGTGGGGACCATATTGGGTGCTGGGTATAGAACCTGGTTTCCATCCCTGGACAAAGCAGTGCACTTCCCACTACACTATTACTAGTTCTTTTCAACAATGTCCACCTGTGCTTACTTTCTGTAAGAGAAAAACTCAGTATCATTTTGGTATTTAAAAAAAACAGAATGTCTTTAAACCTTGAAACTACTGATTTTAGCACCCAATGAGGCTAAGAGCCTATTACTCTTGGCATAAGGCTGTGGATTTCCTCCCTGCGGTGTCCAGAGTCTGGAGATCTGCTGACAGCAAAGGATGCCAGGTGCCTCCATTCAAGTCACATGCTTGGTCCACTGAAAATCCCACCGTCATAATAATATTTATTCTGAACATGCAAATCTTTCCAGCTCACTTGTAATCGATGATCCTTTGTAGTGGATCAAAATGTGGTAATACTGAATCCCAAAGTTGGAGTTTGAGTTCTGAACTCGAACAAAACAGAATGTAAGAGTTACCCAGTGGATAGTAGAATGAGGCCCAGCAGATAGCGGACATCTTGATAGTTCTCACAGTAAAAACAGGCCCAAAGAAAAGGGTAGACCTTTTAGGTGATCACTGTGAGTAGCTTGGTTAACAAACTAGCTTTTGGGTTTTGTATTTTGACCAGACCAGATAACGAGACCATATGGAATTCAGGGGATCAAAACTCGGTCAGTGTCCTAAAATGCAAGTGCGCTCCCTGCTGTACACGCCCTGACCCAAACTAATTTTGTTACGGACTCATTCATTTTTTAAAAACAAAGGCAAAAATATGACTAAGAGGAATATGAGAGAACAGCATAGAGACCGTGTGCTTAGCTTGAGGCTCAGGTCTCAGATCCCTGAACACATTGGGTACATTTCTGAGCGCATGGCCATTAATTATACCTGAGACCCACAAGGAGTCACGTGTGACTATGGCTGGGCGCAAAACCTAAACAATGATAAACTTCTTACTCAAAATTATATAATTATCCAAGGGCAAAGATACGCATGGTGTTAGAGAGGACAGTGAGGGTCTGGCTGCTCCAGAAAAGGGGACCTGGAGTTGCAGGCTGCACAGCCACCCTGCTGAGGCACATACAGGACGATCAAAGGCTGAGATTCCCATGGACTTTTCTACGTACCTGACAGATAAGGAAGACTAACGACAAAGCCAGGAAATTAAAGCGCAGATCATTCCATGATGGAGAGTCCAGGGGGATGAAGGGCAGCATGCACTCAGCACAGATGTCTGGATCCAGGAGCTTGAGGCCACCCTGCGTGCTCCTGTCACTGCACTGGGTCATCTTGTCGCTCTCATTCCTGAGAATGGTGTGGCAGAGGGCACATCACCATCTCCTGCCTTTGTTTTTCCTGCGGATCAGCAGGAGGCTCCAAGGAAAGACCTGAGCCGTGAGCACCAGAGGAGCACAGCCAGCCCCACCCCCCCACCTGACCAGAAGTCCGTGCATTGGAACAAGAAATGTAGTGAATTGCCAGATGCTTGTACACTGGCTCACAGACCCATCCGCAGGGATACACTTCCAGATGCTCCTGCCTCTCCAGGGGACAGAAGTGGGTTGTGATCAGGCTACCTGTTGGGACAGAAGGGCTAGTCTCAGCCTACAGCGGAGGAAACTGAAGCCCTGCCTGAGCCCTGGGAATCCACTATAGACCCTACAGGAAGGTCCCTAAGGCCAGGGACTAACTCTGAGGCCAGAAGGTCCCATGCAGAGACGAACCCTGCAGGTGACAGTGACAATTGGTCCATTAGTGGCTCTGCTGTGGGGCCAGCCACAGGGACTCAGAGTGGACAAACCTCCAGCTGCCCTCTTGCAGAATGGTCAGGGACACAGGCCTGCGAGCTCTAGTCCAGGGAACAAGGTCACTTCTGGGGTCAGGTGAGCCCCAGGCAGTCCCATGTCTGACCTGTGGAACCTAGGCCATCCAGGTCATTATTTACTGTAATCCCAAATCAGCACATGAGCCTCATCCAACACTTGCTCCTACTTTGCAGGAATAGCTCTGAGAACCATGTGAACAGTGCCTTGTATCACAAAATTACCCAGATATCCAGGGTGTTTACTATGAACCATGATTTTACGTGTGTCTGACAACTGGAATTTCTCGAGTGAGTCTACTTTTAAACCATGAGTATTATATCTTGTGGATTGGTGTGGTAATACAGCGGGTAAAACATTCACCTTGCACTTGACTGAACCAGGTTCAATACACTAGCACATATATGGGCCCCTGACCCCTGTCATAAGTGATCCCTGAATGCAGAGGCAGGAATAAGGCACAGACTAAGCAGGGTGTTTACCAAAAATACTGCAACTTCAAAAGGTAACTCTAATGAAACGAAACAACAACAAATACTCAAGTGTGAATTCTGAGGCAACTTCTCAGGTTGCCTGATGTTAAGAATACTGAGTCGGTAGGTCGCATGGTATGAGGCGTTTGGTGGTCCATCTCTCCAGAGAAACAAAGCACAGGGACCACAACAATTGATGGCCAGTGCACAGTAGACCTTTAATTTAGAACCGAATAGCATGCTTATAGAACATCTGAACATGCTTATATAAAGGTACAGGACTGCATATATTGTGATTTACCATTTACAGAGGTCAAGCTTTTCAACAGAGGCGATTCTATGGGGGAGGGGGGATTAAATAAAGAAGACGTTCTGTCTGAGAAATTCACTCAGGGGATATAAGATCTATATTGCTTCACTCTTTCCCTGTTTGTACATATTAAATAATTAAGTTAACTTCTTATTAATATGTGCAGTTATCTGGATACACACAGTAAGAAACATTTCAAAACTTACTTATCTAGGTTCAGGAACTATTGTTAAAAGATGACTGTGCTTTTTCCATAAATTCCATACGGAGTCCTTGGCCCTGTTACTCCATGGGATCTGGTCTTTTAGGTCATGATGGCTTGGAAACAAGAACATGCTTGCTTTTTGGTTTCTAGACTGTCCCATATTGAAGCCAAATTATCTTTGATAATTACCACTGGTCAAACCAGAGATTCTCGGTGGGATCCAGTTTTCTGGGGTTAGAAAATACGGCAACTGAAGCCTGAGTCAAGTAATTATGATGGATGCCCAGGAGTAAATATATTTTAAAGTCAATTAACCCTTAAATATTCAGCACTTCATATTAACTTTTTCCTTTCTGAAGCAAAGAACGTTGCTCTATAGTAATAGATCCTAGATTCTAGACTATATAGGTTAGAGGGGATAAAGAAATGCAAATAAATGACAACAGATACAAAGTCCAGAGTCACCAGAATGTTTGACTTTATGAGATAAAGATAAACTTGGGGGATTGGGAGTGCTCAAAAGAGTACTGTGACCTTCTCTGAGGGGAAGAAAAGTTGGCAATTTACTCATCAAGCCTAAAACACTTACGGTTAATATCCAACACTCATGTGTAAAGACAAATTCTAGAGTGAAACATTTAAAGCAGGTCCTTAAGTCCCCTTTTCTGTCTTTTTCTATGCTGCAGAAATCCATATTTTCTCTTAAATACTAGTACTCTCTTCCATTGTTCCACACATCCTATGTGTGAGTATGTCTGAATGTGTGCATGTGTTTTAATTTTGGACCACAATTGGCAGTGCTCAGGGGTTACTGCAGCTCTGGGATCAGGGCTCAGTTCTAGTGGGGCTCAGGGAGTATGTGAAATACCAGACATAGATCTAACCTGGACTGGCTGCTTAAAGGTAAGCTCCCTGCTGGTTGTACTATTGCTCTGGCCCTTTCTAAGTTAATTATTTCCACCGCATAAGGAGTGACCCTGAGCAAGGCTTCCCCAACAACACCTTACACCCAAGAAATCAACTATTTCTCTTTAAAAATGACACATAATTTACCCCCATACTCACCACAACAGCTGGGGGTCATCTGGTCAGGAAGGGATTACATGTGTGGGGTGCTTTGCAACTGGACCTTAGGAAGCAGAAATTCTTGACCTAGAAAAAAAGACGCAAAAGTTGGGATGAGAGACCGTAAAGCGGGCAGGGAATGTGCCTTGCATGTTGCCCCCCCAGATCAATCCCTGGCATTCCATATGATCCCCGAGTACCATAAGCAGGAATTTCCAACTGCAGAACCAAAAGTAAACCCTGCACATCTCCAGATACGGTACACAAGCCCAACCAAAAAAATAATGAAGAGGCTGGAGCGATAGCAGAGTCAGCAAGGCCTCTGCCTTGCATGCGGCCAACCCTGGTTTAATTCCCAGGATCCCATGTGGTCCCATGAGCATCGCCAGGAGTAATTCCTGAGAGCAGACCCAGGAGTAACCCCTGTGCATCGCCGGTTGTGACCCAAAAGGCAAAAAAAAAAAGAAAAAGTTTCACTTGCAAACCTCACCCACCCACAGGGAATGATCCACTGGGTGGTCTTTTCCCATCACAACAGTCAATCAAAGCACAGAGTAGAACTGGGTCACCCGCTTCGGGGGGCTGGGGCCCTGCCATTTGAAGTGAATCTGAAGGTTCTACACTAGTGATGCCAGGGCCAAAGGCACTGGAAAGAGTCAAGCACAGTCCAGTGCTGGCAGGTTTGAGAGGGCTAAGCCCCGCCTTGTGCAGGTCCCTCGGCCCCGCACCCACCCACCTCTGACCTTTCCTGAACCTGGAGGCGATCCTGGCTAAGGGGACCCTCCCACAATCACTTGGTCACACATGTGAACCACAAAATCGGCCTCCACAATCGCCCTGTCAAACGCGCCACCAATTTCTCCTCTACCTACTAGACCAATGGCGACCTAAGCCAGGCAACCACGACTAGAATAGAAAGGATGCTGAAAGTACCAGTTCAGTGACATCACTTCCGCACCCACCAGGATCCTTAAAGGGCTATGGTCCAGATGAAGAGAGACCCTCTGTGACCACCCAGGTGAATTGGTGCTTTAAGGGGTCTGGACTGGAAATAGTACTGGAGAGGCAGCTGCTGGAGTTGTGGGTCACACAGTGGGGGGGCTTGGGGTAAGGACAAGAGCCCTGACCCTGTACTGGTTAGTGAACCATTGAAACACTGCTCTCACACACAGTGTATCAGGAAAAACACATGTGGGTTGATTCAAGGTCAAACAGGCAGGTGGTACAAGGTACCTGACATTGAGTTTCGTGAGGAAGTAATCAAGATGGGGTGAAAGCAGTGACTCTGAAGCCAGCCCTAGAGATGCAGAGAGAAACTGGCCGAGCACCAGCCAAGAGAGCTGGACAGACACTGGGAAGGGGAAAAGTGTGCTAAGACCATCAGAGAGCACTATCCAGCCAACATGCTACCTCTTGAAAATGCCTGACCAGTGGACTCTTGCCTACAAGGAAAACCACAGGAGGCAGTTTCAGAAACACAATTTCAAATCCAGAGTATGGACAAGAGGGGTAGTACAGTGGGGTGGACATTTGCCTTGTATGTGGTCTGGGTTCAATCTGGGTTCAATCCTCAGAATTCCAAAGGGTCCCCTGAGCACCATCAAAGTGAAAATCCAGGAGTAAGCCCTGTGAACTGCCAGGTGTGTACCAAAGACAAACATACATACATACATACATACATACATATATACATACATATAATATATGGAGTATTTGTGTTATACATAATATATACCATATAAATTATATATATCAAATTTATATTTATGTATATACATGTACACATAAAACCTAGAGTATATTCCAAGCCTAAGAATGGAGGATAATAGGCAGCAAACCATTCCAGTCACTTTTGAGTCTTTTAAGGCCTTTTAACTGATCTGAATCCTTTTCACGATGCTGGTGACTACGAGATTGATAGGACTCTGCTCATTCCAAATACAATGATTATTCTTTTTCTCTGATATTATTGAATTGACATGTGGAATACAGGAACTTGACGACCCTTGTGAGTAATCACAGGTAAATGGAAGGCCCTGCTGGGATGTGGAGAGCCTGGGGAGTGCTGGGATGTGGGGAACTGACCCATATACCCAACATTTGTCAGACATTTGAATCAAATGTTTCCGTCCTTTTTAACGTCTTTCTACATACAGTGAAGTTCATTTAAACTGTTTCCAGTAGGGGCCAAAGAGATAGGAGAGCAGGGAGGACATTTCTCTTGCATTACCTTTAAGAGGGTCCCAGAGCAGCACCAGGAGTAATCCCTGAGTATTTCTGGGTGTGACCCAAGAAGATGTCGCAGGCCCAGAACTGCAAACAGAGAAGCGAGTGAATGCAGGACTGTGTGACCGAGCAGGCACAGCTCTCCAGAGCAGAAAGGACAAATAGGGGAAACACATGTTTTGGGATCTGAGTCACCGTAGTTGACAGGGCGAAAACGGGGCCAGCACACCCGGGGGACCTGTGATATGCATCGGGTAGGAATCCAGAGCACAGAGAAAAGAAGGCCTGGGCACCTCCACTGTGGCACAAAAATAAACAGGAAAGAAAATAAAGCAGCAGGATGGAGTAATAGAACAGAAGGTCGGGCTGTGAACCCAATCTTCCCATATGGTCCCCCAAGCACTGCCAGGTGCAATGCCAGAGTGCAGGGCCAAGAATAATCCCCAGAACCACTAGGTATAGCCGTCTAAACAAAATACCCAGACCATAGTCCCTGAGACATGTCAGGAGTCATCCTTGAGCACTACTTTATGAGTACTCTTTAACCTGGGTGTGGTTCAAAAGCCAAAAAAAAAACAAAACTGAAACAAACATGGTCTCATACAGAAAGATTCGGGCCCTCCAACAAGAAGGCACAATGCAGGATCCTTCCTGGAACAACTCAGAGACATTAGGCACAAGAAGACTGAGCGCTCCTGTCACTGCATCACCTTATCTTGTCACTCTCCTCCTACCTACGGATGGTGTGTCCAATGGCACGTCACTATCTTATCCTGCATCTGATTTTCCTGAGGATCAGAGACCTGGAGGAAGAGTCAGAGCAGTCAGCACTGGAGAGAAGGACAACCCCCAGCCAGGACCAGCCACACCTCCGGGCACTGGCTCACAGACCCGCCAGGGGGAAACTGTTTAATGCTCCTGTCTCCCCAGGGGAGGCAAAATGGGTTGGCATCTGTGCTGCCTTTCGCAACACAAGCTCTGGGCTTGGTAAGAAGAGAGAAAACTCAGCCCTGCCTTGGCCTGAGGACTCCTCCCTGGGTCCCACAAAAGGCTCTCACAGGCACAGCCAGGCACTGACTCGGAGGCCAGATCACGTGCATCAGCGCCCCCTGCAGGCTGGCAGGAGGGCTGCCCCCCACAACCATGGCCCAGAATGTGACTGTATCACACCACAGCCCTTCTCCTCTTAATAAAACCCACTTTCTCCCCATGCTCCCCCACCCTGCGTCTGGGATCATTGGTGGTGGATAATGGGCACTGGTGGAGAGATGGGTACTCAATCATTGTATGACTGAAGTGCATTCACGAAAGTTTGTAAGTCTTTAATTGTACCTCAAATAAAAAATTAAAAAATAAATAAATAAAAAAACAATTTCTGCACACACACCCTTTACCCCAGTACTCACCTCAATGGATAGTGTCTAGACAGGGCTTTACAACTTGATGTGAAGAAGCAGAAATTCCTGTTCCAAAACACAGTAAAACTAGTAAGATGCTTGCCTTGTTGACACCAGTCAATCCTTTGCATCCCTATGCATCCGTATTGGCCCTCAGAGCACTCCAGGAAAATACTTGAGTCAGGGACCAGAGTAAACCCTCAGGGTATCTTCAGGCATACAGAGCCCCCCACTCCCCACACCAAAAATAGCCCCAAAAGGAAATTAAAACCCCAGTCACCTATGATCCACTGCTCTGGATGGCCCGTCATACAAGGGAAGCCATTGAAAAAACCGGACGATGACAGGGTCTCTTGGCATTGCAGGAGCTGCAACTATGCCCAAAGTAAATCTGGAGATTTTACAGCAGTGAGACACGGGCCAAAGTCCTAATGTAGGTCAGCTGGAGGTCAGGATTGCCAAGCCCATGCCCTCGGCAGGTCCCTCACCCCCAAGGCCCACAGCCCCCGCACTCAGCCCCGTATCCACCCGCTGATGCTCTATTGCAGAGCTGGAGGCAAATGTGGCCGCAGGAGCCCCCCGGGATCACTCACTCACATCCTCCTCCCTTGACCCTGTCAAAGATCCACTGCACCTCAGGAATCGCCTGATATCAGGGAACAAGTGAAAAACAAGTGCAAAAGTGCTCCCCAAGCTGCCGAGGACCCGCAGCTCAGTGTGGACACCAGAGGAACCACCAGGAGCTCACGGGAGATCACCCCCGTTCTTCCACAAAGTTGGCCTTCAGAGTCCCACTTCATCACAGGTGCCCTACACTGTCCTTTACCCACATGAACAATAACACTGACACAAATTCCAGGAATAGAAGCACCAGGAAGGGCCTCCTGTGATGTCACTTCTGTTGCCACAAGCAGCCTTAAAGAGCCAGACTCCAGAGTAGGAGAGAACCATTATGCCTATCCAGGTGAATTTGTAGCACCAGGGGGATGGGCTCACATAAAGGGGTGGAGAGGCAGCTGCTGTACTGGCCGGTCAAACAGTGGAGGGCTAGCGAGGGGTAAGAAGTCCCCTGGTCTCATACTGGGCAAACAATGAGCCAATGCTCTCACACACAGTCCATCAGGAAAATCGCAAAGGGGGTTCATTCAAAGTAAAAGAGGAGATAGGGAGCAGGTAGGGCACGGGACAGTGAGTTTCTCCAGGCAATCATCAATCAAGGTAGGGTAAAAGCAGTGACTCTAAGCCAGCACAAGAGCAGAGAGGAACTGGCCTAGCAGCAGCCCAGAGAGCTGGAAAGACGCTGGAACATGAGCAAAGGCTCGTAGAGAACATCAGAGAACACTGTCCAGTCAACGCTCGATGATTGCCAACACGCGAGCAGTGAACACGCATCAAAAAGGAAAACCCAGGAGGCAGTTTCTGAACCCTAAGTGGGTCTGCAGAGATAACACAGTGGGTAGGGCATTTGCTTGCGTGCAGCCTACCTGGGTTCGATTCCCAGCATCCCATATGGTCCCTGAGCACCACCATGAGTAATTTCTGAGTGCAGAGTCAGGAGTTACCTCTATGCATCGCTGAATGTGACCCAAAAAGACAAAAAAAATGTAGACCCTGAGCATCTCTGGATATGGTACACAAGCAAAATCAAACAAATGATACTGAAAAGGTTTCATTTGCAAATCCTAGCCTCCTGGAGGGACTGAACCAACATGTGGCCCTGCCATATCATGAAAGTCAAAGGACAGAGGACAACTGTGTCTGCTACTACAGGGGGGCTGGGACCCTACCCTTTGAAGTGAATCTGAAGGTTCTACATGAGTGATGCCAGGGCCAAATGCTCCGGAACAGAGCAGAGCAAAGTCCCATGCTGGGAGGGTTGAGACAGTGAAGCCCTGCCCTATGCAGGTCCCACAGGAACCGAACTCAGCCCCTGCGCTCTGCCCCATGCCCACCTGCTGCTGACCATTCATGGAGCTGGAAGTGATGGTGTGGAGAAGCAGCTGCGGAGAGTAGTGGGTCACACAATGTGGGGCTGTGGATACGGAGACCCCTGATCCTGTCCTGGTCAGTCAAACAATGACCCAATGCTCCCACACACAGTCCATCAAAAAAAACGCAGCTGGATTGATTCAAGATAAAACAGGAAGGTTGGTACTATTCACCGAGTGCTGAGTTTCTTGGGGAAGTAATCAAGATGATGTGAAAACAGTGACTGCAAAGTCAGTCCTGGAGATGCAGAGAGGAACTGGCCTAGCAGCAGCCCAGAGAGCTGGACAGACACTGGAACAGGAGCAGAGGCTGGTAAGAACATCAGAGAGCATGGTCTAGTCAACACACTACCCCTTGAAAACACCAAACCAGTGCACTCTTCCCAAAAAAGAAAACAGTTTCAGAAGCACAATTTTAAATCCAGAGTATGGGGCAAGAGTGTAGTACAGTTGCTTTGTCACTTGTGGTGCTTGCCTTTCATGGGGTCGATCTGGGTTCAACTCTCAGAATTCCAAATTGTCCCGAGAACCATCAAAGTGCAAAGCCAGGAGCAGGCCCTGAACACTGCCCGGTTGCACCAACATCATATATTCTGACCCAAAAAATGGACGTTAATTGGCAGCAAGTCATATTGGTCACCTTGGAGCCTTTTTTGTCCTGTAAGAAGATCTGAATCCTTTTTATCATTCTGGGACTTTGCTAATTCTAAATACAACACTTGGAGGTCACGAGTTGCTCCCCACGAGTGGGTCTCTGGCACGACCATGGCTCCAGAAGCACAAGGACTTAATGCAGAGCCCGGCAGCTTGCAGCAGAAAAGTAAATGGACTATGCTTTAATCCATGCCACCATGCCTGCCCGGAGGGGAAAGGGTGTTGCTCCCTTCCTCCTTTTCCCTCTGGAAAGAAAGATGGCAGCTGCTCCGGAGCTTTATGGAAAGCCAGGTATGAGCTGGGCGTGATGGGGCAACTGAAACCTCATGGGCATTCCCAGCTTGTTCTTCACGCCCTACCGAGGTCAGGAGTTGCCCCCCACGAGCGGCTCTCTGGCACAGCCACAGCTACAGAGCACAGAAACCAATCTCATAATTATCTGACTCTCAGCAGAAATACTTCCAGGCTTAATAAGCAAAATACCAGAAATCCAAAATCGCATGGCCACAAAACATCATTTAATTCTTGTGACCAGCTGTAGAAAACAAATTATCTCACAATGCCTTTTTAGCATGTCTGATTTGGGGATGTAAACTATAAATAATAATGGTGAATCTTTTGTCAAAACAATGAATCTAATCAAATAGAGTGTTAACTAGAATTCATCTGCCTCACGGGCATTGGGAGGGTTGGGGGGGTTACTGGGGTTCTTCGTGGTGAAAAATAATTATTGGTAAAGGGAAATGTGTTTGATATTTGCATGACTGAGACTTAAACCTGAAAGCTTTGCAACTTTCCCCACAGTGATTCAATAAATAAAAATAAATAAATAAATAAATACAACACTTACCTTTTTTCTGTATTATTATTGAACTGATGGGGAACGTGACCAACTTTGTGAAAAATCAGAGGTAAACATAACGGCCTGCTGGGCTGTGGAGATCTGACCCATATTCCCGGCACTTGTCAAACATTTGATTCAAGAGGCCCCTTCCATCCTTTTATATGTCTTTCTACACACTGTGAAGTTCATTTAAACTGTTTCCAATAGTAGGTACAACAGACAGGAAATTTGCCTTGCACCAGGTTTAACAGGGTTCCCGGAGCACCACCAGGAGTAATCCCTGAGTATTTCAGGGTATGACCCAAAAAGATGGAAAAAACAAAGTTTAAAATTTAAAAAACAAACTGTCTTCACGGCACTCCACTAAGGAACCTTGCCTGAGTCATTTAACTAAGATAAAACTTTCAGAATTATTTATCCTTTAAACTGACACAAAACTAACCAGTACCTGAACACATGGGTGGCAGAGATGGCATGGGGGAAGGAGCTGGTCACACACAGCCCACCTGGATTCCAACCACAGTACCCCATAATGATCTTGAGTCCCCCAGGTATGGGTGACTGAGCTGAGAGCGAGGAGTAGGACTCAACTGGTTGTGGCTCCGAAGAACAGGAATCAGGAGGCCCTGAAGAACGAAGATGTGGTTGTTTCTCTGCCATAATCCCCCAAACCCAGGGCCTCAAAACCAAGTCACTGGGACTTGAGCAATAGTCCAGAGGGGAGGGCTTTTTCCTCGCATGGGGCAGCCAGTTTCAATCCCTGCCATTCCATATGGTCCGCAGGCCCTGCCAGGAGTAATTACTGATTGTGGAGGCAGGAGTAACCCCTGAGGATCACTGAGCGGGAACCAAAAAGCAATAAAAAAAGTCAAACCAGAGTCACAACAAAGAATAAGACAATGGTGAGCCTTGACAGCCCTGAGAGAAGAGATTTTTTTTTGCCTTTTTATTCACATTTTTTAAAGATTTTTATTAGTGAGACACCATGAAGTACAGCTATAGACTTATAAATTTTCATGCTTCGGTTTCAGTTATACAATGAACAAATACCCATCCCTCAACCAGTACCCTTTTCCCACCACCAGGGACCCCAGTATCCCTCCCACCACCCATCCCCTCATCCCACGCTTTCTCTGTGGTAGGGCATTCCCCTTTGTTCTCTCTCTCCTTTTGGGTGTTGGGGTTTGCAAAAGAGGCACTGAGTGGTAACCATGTTTGGTCTATATTCTACTTTCAGCATGCTTCTCCCATCCTGGGAGGATCCTCCTAACACCCTTTATTTGGTGCTCCCTTCTCTAACTGAGCTGCCTTTTCCCCTAGCAAGTGTGGCTGGCCTCCAAGCTATGCAGCAAAATCCTGGTATTAATCTCGGCCACTCTTGACCTTGACAGCCCTGAGCAAAGGGAATTTTTTTGCATTTTTATTCACATTCCTCTTAGCTTTCACCAGAAAATCTAAAAAATACATATTAACATACACATCAAGTTCAAATTCAGGGACACTGGCATAGACTTTCTCTTATAGACTGACATCACAGACAGTTTGTTACACATTACCAGGATTATTTCCTTCCTGGCTGCACTTTTGTAGCACAGCATCCCATGGTCCAAACACAATAGACTTTACCAAAATGTTCTATTTATGAATTTTATATTTCCTAAGAAGAGAAAGAAACAGAAAGGCTTTTCAACATTCTTGACATATAAAAGATTTCGCTCCAGCGTGAACTGACCTATGTACAGTAAGGCCTGAGGGCCGACGAAAGGCCTTCCCACATTCCTTACAAACAAAAGGTTTCTCTCCAGTGTGAATTCTCACATGAACAGTAAGGTTTGAGGAACAAACAAAGGCCTTCCCACATTCCTTACAAACAAAAGGTTTCTCTCCAGTGTGAATTCTCACATGATCATTAAGGTGTGAGGAAGAAACAAAGGCCTTCCCACACTCCTTACAGACATGAGGTCTCTCTCCAGTGTGAATTCGCATATGGGTGATCAGTCTTGAGGATACAACAAAGGCCTTTCCACATACCTTACATCCATAAGGCTTCTCTCCATTGTGAATACTCATATGCAAATTAAGGCTTGAGGAACTAACAAAGGCCTTTCCACAAACCTTACATACATAAGGCTTCTCTCCATTGTGAATTCTCATATGCCGAGTAAGGCCTGAGGATTCAACAAAGGCCTTCCCACATTCCTTACAAACATAAGGTCTCTCTCCAGTGTGAATTCTCATATGGCTAATAAGGTTTGAGGATGCAACAAAGGCCTTTCCACATACCTTACATCTATAAGGCTTCTCTCCATTGTGAATCCTCATATGCACATCAAGGCTTGAGGACACAGAGAAGGCCTTTCCACATAGCTTACATCCATAAGGCTTCTCTCCACTGTGAATTCTCATATGCCGTGTAAGGCCTGAGGAATAATTAAACGCCTTCCCGCATTCCTTACATATATAAGGCCTCTCTTCAGTATGAGTTTTCATATGCCCAGTAAGGGTTGATGATTGAGTGAAGGCCTTTGCACGTGCCTTATATTTATGAGGTTTCTCTCCAGGATGAATTTTCCTGTGTCTAAAAAGGTGTGAGAAGTTAGCAAAGACCTTCCCACATTGCTCACACACATATGCTTTCTCTCCAGTATGAATTCTACAATGTTTTAAGATTTCTGAAGGTCGAGTGAAGGCCTTCGCACAGTCCTTACATGTATGTGATTTCCCTACATTGTGGATGTTCATGTAATCACAAAGGGGTAACAGTGGATTCAAACCATGTCCTTGCTGCTGACACTCCTGGGGATTTTCTGCACTGTGGGTTTCTAAGGGAACATCATGGTTCTGGGAACAAGGGAAAGCTCCCCCACATTCCTTACTCTTTGACAGGGTCAATCCATGTTGACTTTGCTTGTGGCCCTTTTGGTGTGAAGGACTCACTATAAACAGTGCTCCTCTACCACATTCTAGGTTCTGCCCCAATGTTGGGGTTTGTGTCCGTGGACTGAGAAGAACAGACCGTGTGAACATTTTCCCAGGAGAGGAATTCTTCAGAGTGAGGTTGCTCTCTTCATTCTGATCACCCTCAAGAGGCCATCCTGCCTGCCTTGGCATCCCCATGTGGCTGAGGGCACAAATGCACACTCGAGACTTTTTCACAGTCTGAAGGGTCAGAGTCATTCCACTCGGGCTGGCTGCTTCCCTGTAGAACAGCAGACAATTCCAATTATCATTCTATGCCTTAAGAGTCTCCATGTTACATGAAATTGGTACATGCAGATTGGTTTCTAACATTTGCACCACACCAATGCAATTCCCGACAGGCGGATGGCATTACCATGAACTAACCACACATGGGAAATTGATGAATGAGGGGCCATTAATTTGTTAAATATTTTTTTCAACTTAATGAACGAGCAGAAATAACTCCCTCCACAGAAAACTGATGCACCATATTCAAGAGAAAATAAAACACTAAACTCTGGGTTCAGTTCTACTTCAATGTGGAGTACAGCCCGGAAAGCATTTATGAAGAAATGCTGCATCCAACACTGCTGAGACTGATCACAGGGGCCAATGAAAACATCTAACCTGCTGGCAGATTCTTTTCAGGATCAATGACTTTTTCTGTTCTGTATTTTGTTTTCACTTCGGGGTGGGGGTACACCATACAGTGCTCGGAGATTATTCCTGGTAGGCCTCTGGGAAACACATGGAGCAATGTTGATGGACCTGTTTAAAAGACCAGGTCTTTTCACAATTACCATTTGTAGATACTTTCAATCAAATGAAAAAGCACGGCATTTACGTGAAACATATTACAATTTTCTTTAGGTTTTGAGCAGAGATGTCAGCACCCAGTGAATATAAGGGTCCTCGACCTCAAGCATCATACTCTGAATTTCCTTCCGGCCATTCCTGGCCCTGCACTTTAAAAATAACATGCTGGTCCACTGACATTTTCCATTAGTATTATAATATTGATTCCAAAGTTGCAAATCTTACCGGCTCACTCATACTCGGTGACTGAGTTCCCAAATCCTGAAGCCGTCCTTTGATATCTGAAACCAAACCCAATATACAATGTAAGAATTCTTCGAATGGAACACCCTTAACCAGGTAGTACAGCTTGAGGACATCTCTATGGTCCTCACAGTCCAAAGTATCCCACAGAAAAGGGAAGGTTCCGCAGAGGATTGCTGCGAAAAGCTTGGCAATCCTACAAGACATTTTTCCTTTTTTTTGTTAAAAATTCGCAGTGATGCTCAGGGAACTATATGGGATGCTGGTTATTGAACCAGGTGGACAGTGTGCAGGACAAGCGCATTTCCTGCATTACTATCACTCAGAGGCAAAATAGTTTCATTGTGGCCTTACTTATTAACTAAACGAAAATGACAAAAAATATTTTGAAGGTACAGCAACATTATAGGCTGTACAGACAGGTCAGTAAGGGAAAGACAGGGGGACCAGGAGTGAGAATTTTATCGACTGGAAGAAGAGGAAAAATAATGTCAAAGCCAAGAAGGTAAAGCACAAGATTATTCCACGACAGACAATCCATGGCAGCGTGAATGTAGCACAGATGCCTGGATCCAGGAACCCAAGGTATCAGGGTCAATAGCGAGTTTCACGTGTGCTCAGGGCACCCACACACTGCCCAGGGCCTGAGCCAGGGAAGGTTCTCAGACACTCACCTGCATACATGCTTCTCCTCCCCAGCCTCAGGGTTCCTCCTTCCAGCCAGGAGATCACCGCAGGCTTCACCCCAGAATGCCCTGAACCTCACAGAGATGGAGCATGGATGAGAGACAAGGAGAACATGACAAATAAATCCCATGTGTACCAATAAAATAGAGTAAATTACTGGAAAGCCATGGACAGAATCTGCACGAATAAATGCTCCAGATTTGGAGTTATCCAAGAGCTAACATTCAGGTCTTAATTTAAGAGTGAAATATGGGGCCCCAGAAAATACCACAAACAGTATAGCCTAGGTCTTAAAGGGCCATCAGGGGTTTGATCACAGCACAGTATGTAGTATTTTTTTTTCTCTAGTTCAGGATCCGCACCTGGGGATGCTCAAGTCTTCTCGCTGACCATGTACTCAGAAATCTTACCACTGGTGGTGCTTGAGGATCACATGGGATGTTGAGTATAGAAAGCATGTCCAGATCTTGCAAGACAAGCACGGTGCCCGCTGTACTGTCACTCTAGGCTCGGCATCACATGCAATGTCCTGAGCCTGCGTGAACTGATGCCTTAGTGCAGTAAACCCCAAAGCTTAACAAATCCAAAGATGGCCAAAGATGACCATAGCCCCCAGTTGGTTTGAAAAATAAACAAAAGGATCCAGACAGACAGCACAGCAGGTCAGGCACTTGCTCAAGGTCAATAAAGGTTCGATCCAGACATTCAGGAGGGTCTCTCAAGCCATCATCTGTGATCCCTAACTGCATAGTTCAGACGCAAACCCTGAGTCATGATGAACTGAGAACCACTAGGATAGACCACGAGCACTGAAATAAAAGTAGCATCTGATGGGGTGAGGCCCTAAGAAATAAAGGAGCTATGCTGGGAGCGATATTACAGCAGGCAGGACATAGACACTGCTCACACATACAGAATTGATCCCCAGCAGCACACAATGTCCTGGACCACAACCAGGATGAATAACTGAATACACAGCCAGAAATAATCCCTAAGTATTTGTAAGTATAACCCCAAAACCAAATCAAAACAAAACAAAATAACTGAAGCTGTGGGCCTGGTGCAATAGTATCAGGATTAAGGTAGCAACCTTTTAAGCTGCCAAGCATGTTCAATCCTCAGCACCCCATGACCCCTGAGCACCCCCAGGAGTGATCCCTCAGCACAGAGACAAAAGGATTCAGATTTTGCCCCAAATAAAAACAAAACCAAAACAAATAAATAAAAATTATGTGTAGCACTAGAAGTGATCAGAGAAGAGAACTCAGCAATGGCAGGAACCAGGAACTATTTAGAGAGACCTGAGCGATGGTTCAGCGTGCGGGGAGACTGCATTCAGAGGCCAGCCTGGGTCAATCCCCAACACTGCAGATTCATCCAAACCCACAAAGAGTGATTCATATGGACAGAGCTTAGAGTAAGCCCTGAGCATCGCCAGGTGAGCACCAACAAGAGAAAGAGGAAAGGAACTAGAGAAACAGCTACTGCACGGATGTTAGTCCTGGACCATCAGACTGTTGGACACACAATCAGGACCCAGCACAAGAAGCCCACACGGGTCTGTCCAGACAAGGTTGGCCCCGCACTGCTCTCACCAATAGCCTGCAGGTGCTGGTAGGTCTCCAGCATCACGTCCTTGTAGAGCTTTCTTTGAGAGGCATCCAAGCATGTCCACTCCTCGGGGGTGAAGCTCACGGCCACATCAGGGAAGGTCATCGTGTCCTGAGCCGGCATACAAAGGGGGCTGGAGTCAGGGTCTGTCCCCACCATGTTCCCTGGTCTGTGAGGCCTGGTCCACAAGGTCCTAGAGGGGCTCAGGGTCTGTCCCCTTGGGAGGAACCAGGCTTCACCCGAATTCCTGACAGACAGGTCCCAACTTCTCTCTAAGACAGCTGCATCTATGAAAATGTGAGAATGCTGTACTAGAATGTTCCTGAAGGTGGCAGACTTGCTCCTGACCCCAGGGAATTCCACCACTGCTCCTATGAGCACTGCCGAGAGTAAAAACTGAGCACACAATCAGTGGGACCCAAATGAGTAACCCTGCTTTCAGCTCAAAACACGAAACACACACCCCCTGCATCCCACAGCCCATGCTCTAGGGAGAAGGGGACACTCAATATCCAGTCACCGACTGAAAACTGTACATTCACGTATGTGCCTGTTAAACTCTGATCATGATTCAGGACCACCGCAAATGCCTCTCAAAGTGTCTTAATCCTAACAGCTTTGATGGCCCCAGAGATCCTTTGCTCCGTCTCCCTGGGACAAGCACATGCCCAGAACTGCAAACAGAGCAGCCAATGAATGCTGGACTCTGTGATAGAGCAGAAGACGCCCTCCAGAGCGAGGACAAAATAGTGGAAACACATATCCTGGGGCCCGAGTTACTGTAGCTGGCAGGGCATAAACAGGACCAGAGCACCCGGGGAACCATGATGCATATCAGGTGGAAATCCGGAGCACAGAGGCAAGAGGAAGCCCTGGGCATCTCCCCTGTGGCACAAAAGTGACTACGAAAAGAAACAAAGCAGCGTGATTGTGTAACAGGACCGTAAGTTGGGGACAGTGGGTAGGGCTGGTGATACCCGCCATCCCATAGGGTCCTCTAAGGACTGCCAGGTGCAATGCCAGAGTGCAGGGCCAAGAGTATAATCCCCAGAATCACTGCATGTGGCTCTGAAAACAAAATACCCAGACACCAGCCTTTGACGCCCAGCACCCCATATGGTCCCTGAGACATGTCAGGAGTCATCCCTGAGCACCAGTAATCTTTGAGATGCTGTGGTTCTAAAGCCATATATTTGTTATATTATGAAACTGACACAAACGTGGCTGCATACTGCAGAGAGTCAGGTGCTCTCACAAGGCGGCAGGATCCTTCCTGAAGCAAGTCAGAGACAGACATCCCAGGAAGCCTGACGCTCCTGGCACTGCATAACCTCATTTTGTCACTCCTACCTGGCTTCGGTGTGTCCGATGGCAGCTCACCATCTTCTCCTGCCTCTGTTTTTCCCGAGGATCAGAAACCTGGAGGACAAGTCAGAATTGTGAGCACTGGACAGGAGCAAAACCCCCAAGTTCTGACCAGCCACACCGTTGGGCACTGGCTCAAAGACCCACCTGGGGGACACTGACTAATGCTTCTTTCTCCCCAGGAGAAGCAAAATGGGTTGGCATCTGTGCTGCCTTTCGCGACACAAGTTCTGGGTTTGGCCACAAGAGAGAAAAGTCAGCCCAGCCTTGGTCTGGAGACACCTCCCGGATCCCACAGAAGGTCCTCACAGGCCCAGCCAGGAAGGACTCTGAGGCCATGAAATCCCGTGCATCAGTGCCCCCTTCTGGCCCCATGAAAGAGCCACAGTTTGGGTTATGATTGCATGGGGGAGCCCCTCTCTTCTTTAAAGAAAAAAAAAAAGAAAACAGGGGCTGGAGTGGTCAAACAGTGGGTAGGGCAGTTTCCTCTGCAAGTGGCCAACCTGGGTTCAATTCGCAGCATTCCATATGGTCCCCTAAGCACCACAGGAGTAATTCTTGAGATAGAATCAGGAGTAACCCCTTGAATCGCTGGGTGTGAACCAAAAAGCAAATAAGTAAAAAGTTTTAAAAAATTTCTACAGGGGCTGGAGCAATAGCACAGTGGGTAGGGTGTTTGCCTTGCACGCGGCCAACCCGAATTCAATTTCCAGCATCCCACATGGTCCCCCAAGCACCGCCAGGAGTGCTTCCTGAGTACAGAGCCTGTAGTAACGCCTGAGCATCGGCTGGGTGAGACCCAAAAAGCAAAAAAATAAATAAAAACTTTCTACAGACATACACTTTTACCAGCAGTACACGAATACACAAGCACACACAGATACACCCTTTACCCCCGAATACTCACCTTGATAGCCAGCAGTCTAGGCAGGACTTTGCAACTTGATATGAGGAAGCAGATGTCCCTATTCCAACATACAGTAAACCTGTTAGGATGCTTGAGTTGCTGACACTATCAATCCTCTGCATCCCCACGGCCCCCAGAGCACTGCCAGGAATAATATCTGAGGGCAGAGCCAGAGTAAGCCCTCAGGGTATCTCCGGGATTGCAGAGTCCCCCATTCCCTACTCCAGAAATAGCTCCAAAAGGAAAGTATCACTGGCAAACCCCGGCCACCTGCAGACACACCTTCCCGGCCCGACCCACGAGGGCAGCCAATGAAAAAGCTGGACTGCAACAGGGTCTAAAGCCTTTTTGAGGGGGGGGTGTCGGCTCTGGCCCTCAAAGTGAATCTGGAGATTCTACAGCAGCGAAACTGGGGCAAGGACCCAACATGGATCAGCCGGGAGGGTCGGGAAGGCTAAGGCCCCGCCCTCGGCAGCTCCTGCACCCCAAGGCCCACAGCTCCCGTGGCCACAGCGGACCCCCAGGATCACGCACTCACACCCACGACTCCCGCATCCCACTAGAGCCCCCGATGAACCTCCCAAAGCTCCGCGCC
Source organism: Sorex fumeus (assembly GCF_029834395.1). NCBI lineage: Eukaryota > Metazoa > Chordata > Mammalia > Eulipotyphla > Soricidae > Sorex > Sorex fumeus. The sequence continues at coordinate 401,109 of NW_026606171.1, read as the reverse complement.
CAACAAAAGACTCCATCATACCTCAGGAACTGCCTGGATATCGGGGAACACAAGAAAAACAAGCGCGAGAGGCTGGCTTTGTCTGCGGCTCACAGTGTGGAGCCGGGGAGGTGCGGGGCGCTCACGGGAGGCCACCCCCGACCTGCAGCAAGACAAAATCAGCCTTCAGATTCCCGCTTCCTCGCTGGGGCCCACTTGGTCCTTCACCCACCTGAATAAGAACTCTCTGGCGCCGTTTCCAGGAAGAGAAGCACCAGGAAGGCCCCACTGTGATGTCACTTCCGGTCCTCCAAGCAGCCTTAAAGGGCCAGACTCCAGATGTGCAGAGAACCGTTATCCCCACCCAGGAGAATCAGTGGCTGGAGGGGAATGGATTTAATAAGGGAGTTGAGAGGCAGCTGCTGCAGTAGCTGGTGAGCATGGGAGCTCGTGTAAGAAGAAGTCCCCTGATGCATTACTGGCCAGTCAAGTGTGGAGTCAATGCTCCCACACACAAGGCCATCAGGAAAACTAAAACAGGGTTGATCCGGGTAAAACAGGCAGATAGGGAACGGGTGGGGCACAGAACAGTGAGCTTCTCTGGGAAGTAACAAATCAAGATGGTGGTGAAAGCAGTGACAGGGCAGCCAGCCCTGGAGAAGAACTGGAACAATCCAGACAGAGAGCAGCCACCTGAGAGCTGGACAGAAACTGGAAAGGAAAGAAAGGCTGCTAAGGACATCTGAAAGCACTTTATGTGTTAATGGTCTACCCCTGACAACACTCAAGCAATGGAAAGTCACCGGCAAGGAAAGTTCCATGGGGAGGCTTCAGAAATACATTTTCAAACCCAGAGTATGGACCAGGAGTGATGAGTACAGTGGGTTAGCACTTGCAGTGAACTTGGTCAACTTGAGTTCCATCCCTGGCATCCCAAGTGGTTACCTGAGCACCACCTGACACTAGGAAGTGTCAGGTGTGCTTCCAAATAAGAAACATTATTGAAAGAAAACAACCCAGCATGAGGACCCATCCTAGAATGGAGGTGTATACTGAGCTCACAGTTAGCAAACTTTCCTGATCAAAAGGCCTTATTTAGCCTTTTCGAAAACCTAAATGATTTATAGCATCCTAGTTACCACTAGATTATTGGGGTTTTTACTGCTTCCAAAAGCAAAGAGTTTCAGGCTTTTTTCCCCTCTAATATTTGTAAAGTGAAAAGTGCTCTTCATTTTTATTTATTTTTTTGCTTTTTGGGTCACACGTGGAGATGCATAGGGGTTACTCCTGGCTCTGCACTCAGGAATTACCACTGGCAGTGCTCAGGGGACCTTATGGGATGCTGGAAATTGAACCTGGGTCAGCCACGTGCAACACAAGCACCCTACCCGCTGTGCTATTGCTCCAGCCCCTCTTCTTTTCCTTTTAAAAAAAAATTGTTAATGGCTAATACCTGGCTCTGAACTCAGGGGATCCTATAGGATGCTGGCTTCAATCCTGGTCAGCATCATACAAGGCAAAAGTCCTCTTGGTGTACTAGCCTCCTGCCCCGTGGGGGCTTCAGGGGATGATTCTTTACTTGCTTGGGGCGCAATAGTATTTGGTGGAGCTATTTGACTTTCACATGCTCCTCACTCAGAAATAGGTTCTGGACGTCCCACAGGAAACTGTAAGAGAATGCAGAGCCTGGTGCTGCATGAGGGCTGTGCTGGGCTTTGTGTCCTGGTGCGCCCCCTCACTCCCATCCAGGGGCCTGTTATTTGACCCAAGGCCCAGCTCCCAACTGTCCCACCTGGAGACTAGCTGGTAGCCTGGGGAGGGTCACTCCACTTCCCCCATCTCTGCTCTGGTCCATTACCTGGACCAGGTTGGTCTTCCTCACGTGGTCCCAGGTTTCGATGCTCACGACCTTCACCTCCAAGTCCACCTGACCGGGCTCCAGAGGAATGAACATGTAGGGCACCCTCTTGGATGAGCTTGGGGGCACGACCACCCTCTGACGCAAGGGGGATCCTGACTTGGACATGCTGCACAGAGCCTCCTTGTGGGTCAATTCCACTCAGACCTGGGAACAGGGGTGGGGTGGTGGTTGGGGTGATTGGCCATCCTCCCTACTTCTTGCTGCCCTGAATATCACCAGAGCAAAGATCCTCCTTCATGCTGTGTGACCTCAGGGAAGCTGCTGCACCTCTCTGGGCCTCCTTTTTCTCCTCTCTACACGTGTCGTTGCAGGGACTGGGAGATGATACAGGAGTGAGGTTGCAAGCATGGTATGTGTGGGTTCAATCTCCAGCACCACACAGACACTTGGTCTCCTAGGAATGGCTGGGTTCTCTAAAGGCCCTTTCGGGTGTCAGCCCAGGGTTGCCCAGGTGACCTCCAGTACCTCATCCTCGAGACTCTGCAATGAACTGCCACCCTATTGTCCAGGAATTGCCAGTGGAAAACCCCATTGATTTCTTGAGCACTGCTGTTGCCCTCCCAACAGAAAGCATCATGGTTGCCCCCTCTCCTCCACTTGGGTGCTTGGGAGGGAAGCAAAGGAGAAAACATCATCAAAAAAACAGCTTTGCCAAGGAGTTCGGTGGTTTCCAGCCCCTTAGCCCCTTTAGAAAAGCGGGTAGGGCGTTTGCATTGCATGCAGCCGACCCATGTTCCATTCCCAGCATCCCATGCAGCCGACCCATGTTCAATTCCCAGCATCCCATATGGTACCCTGAGCACTTCCAGGAGTAACTCCTTAGTGCAGATCCAGGAATGACCCAAAAAGAAAAAAAAAAAAGAAAGTGAAGACCCTCCCACAGTCGTGACATGAATAATGTTTCATTCCTGTATAAACTTTCCTATGCTCAGAAGGAACCTGAGAATAAATGAAAGGTCTTCCCTCCTACCTCACATATATGAGTAGAGCCAGTGGTCCCTCCTGAAACAACTCTAGAGACACTCAGCCCTGAAGGCCTATGCGCTCCTGTCACTGCACCATATCATCTAGTCACTTTCCTCCTCCCTGTGGACGGTGGGTCAGACAGCGCAACATCATCTTCTCCCACCTATAATTCCTGAGAATCAGCAGGAAGCTCCGTGCAAAGATCTAGAGACGTCAGCACTGTGAGCATGACAGAGGTGCACAAACCCCAGGGTCCTGACCAGAAGTTTCTGCTTTGGAGTCTGAAATTGCTCTCAAGGAGGGCAGGGCAAGCAGCTGACCTGCTCTCATATCTCACGGGTCAAAGATCCACTTGAACTGAAAATGCTATGATATCTAAACAGAAATATAGTGGAACAGAGAAGAAGTAGGCCCTGGGCCAGAGCAACAGCATATTGGGGAGGGCACTTGCCTGGAACACACCTGACTCTGGTTTAATCCCCCACATCCTATAGGATCCCCCAAGCCCACCTGGAGTGACTCCTGAGTGCAGAGTCAGGTTACTCCAGTACCCAGAGTACTGCTGGCTGTGGCCCCAAAACAAAAACACACAAGTAAAAAAGTGAATTGTGTAGTTAATCGGAAAAAAAAAAAAACACAAGGTTCTGGACTTTACTCAGCATAAAAGCATTTTTATGATGGCTACAGAGATAGCACAGATCACAAGGTGCTTGTCTGGCACACAGCTCACAAGGGTTCTGTCCCCATCACCCCACAGGATCCCCAAACCTAGAGCAATCAATGAAAACAGAGCCAGAGGTAAACTCCGCGGGGTGTGGCCAACCAAAAAAAAATTAGGTGTCAGAACTATAGTATGGTAGGGTATGGGCCTTGAACATAGCTGACCTGTGTTCAGTCCCTGGCACCACACTGGGTAACAAAAGCAGCAACCACAGGGTATGACCAGAAAAAAAAAGTTTTTGTTCATGTGTCAACATCCACCAGTTTTGGAGAATGCAGGTCAGACTTGGGTTTTGGAGCCACAGGTGGCAGATCTTTGGGCTCACCCAGATGGTGCTTGAGGAATCCTGCGTTGTGCAGGAGATTGTACCGTGTGACAGGCTGCTTGCAAGGCCAGGGCCTGCACTCCTGGCCTATCACTGACCCCAGGAAATCAAAGTCTATATAAGTACTGTGACCCTTATGAGAAGGATACAGGCAGGAAACAGGGATGAGGCCCAGCTGGTAGAGGTCCAGGCAGTGCCGCTGCCACCTGGGGCCTCCCGGTGCAAACCTGAGCCAGAAGTACAAACTGCAATTTCAAAGGTTTGCAGGGGCCAGAAAGAGCACACAGTGAATGGCAGGGCACTTGTCATGCATGCGGCAGACTCAACTTCACGTCCTGAATCCCAGGAGTGATCCCAGAGCACTGCTGGGTTTGGCAAAAGCCCACACAGACAATCCCCCTCCTGCCCAAATAAAGGCAATGAGGAATTTATCTGCCAACAACAGAGGTCTGAAATCTAGTAATATATTCACAAGGGTCAATCCTTTGGGTTTTTTTTTTTTTTCTGTTTTGGGACCACACTCAGAAGTGCTCAGGGCTTATAGGCCAGGTTTTCAAACTATATGATTTTACTCCTATGGGTACATGATTTTATAAAAGAAAAAGGGGATGAAAAATTACACTTGGGGCCAGAGTGACAGTACAACGGGCAGGGCATTTGACTTGCACCCAGCTGACCTGGGTTTGGTTCCTGGCATCCCATATGCTTCCCCGAGCACTACCAGGAGTGCATCCTGAGTACAGAGGGTGAGTGCAGAGCCAGGAATAAGCCCTGAGCATCGCCAGTGTGACCCAAAAAGTGGAGAAAAAAATTGCAATTATCCCAAATGAAAGTTTAAAGTCCATAATTTCACTCAGAGCCTACAAGTCCTTCCTTTCCTCCTAACAGCCTCTTGGTCAAAGGACTCAAGAATGTTCATATTTAAGAACTTCCAATTAAGGTATGAATAGAGGAGTAGGAGAGAATACACCAGACTGAAGCAGATATTGGCCAACTGAAAGCCTGAGGGCATTCCCTGGTACCCCTAGTCCCCTGAGCAGGACACAGACCTCAAGCACTGCCAGGTATGGTCCCAAATCTCACCTCATCTGCTCCCCAAGTAGTGAGTTAGACCCAGGGAGAGGAGCTCAGAGGGCTAAGCACCTGCTTTACCTTTGGGGGACATGACATGGCTCCCCCTGCATCCCAGACACACAGACACTGAGTGGGGAGAGTCTCTGACTATCTCCAAGTTTGTGGCAAACAGGGAGGAAAAGACAGGTGAAATACCCCAACACCAAAAAGAAGTTCAAAGAATACTCGTGTGTCAAAACAAATTCTGGTGTGGGAGGGTTGCGGCCATACCTACTGATGCTCAGGGAACCCTATGGCGTGTCAGGGCATAACTCTGGTCATTATAAGAAAGACAAATGCCCTCCTGACTATACTAATGACCAGCCCCTAAGAGTGAGACATTTAAAACCTATTGCAGCTGGTCCCCGGAAAACCCCTTTCTGCAAGTACTCACTTCAACAGCAGGGCACACCCCTGGTCTGGGAGAGACGGACAGTGAGGGATGCTTGAAATCTTGACAGGTGAGGCAGAAATTCTTTTTTTCTGAGGAAATATAATCATATAGGGTTAACAAAGACAGTAAGTAGATAGGGTGCTTTTCTTTCAAGCAGCTAAGCCGGGGTCAATATGCAACAGTACATATGATCACCCACCCCAGCACTGCTAAAAATGAAGCCTGAGCTCAGAAAAAAGAGTAATCCCTGAGCACTGAGTGGTGCTGTGGCCCAAAAAAGTATAATAAAATAAATTATAAAGGGATTGGAGAGATCGTATAGCAGGTTAGGTGCTTGCCTTGCACTCAGGTTTAATTCTGGGCATCCCCTATGGTTCCTAGCACCACTACGAGTGCTTGCTGAACGGAGAGCCAGGAGGAACCTACGTGCATCACTGGGTGTGACCCAAAAAGCAAAATTAAAAAAAGAAAGAAAAAGTAAAGAGAAGCTCCCCACCTCCCTGTACTCCCAGAACCCACTGAATGCACAAGGAACAAGTGAAGATCAAAGGCTCTGCCAAGGGGGGCTAGAGCAACAGCACAGACGGTAGGATGTTTCCCTTGCACGCGACCAACCTGGATTCCCAGCAACCAATATGGTATCCTGAGCACCGCCAGGGAAAATTCCTGAGCGCAGACCAGGAGTAACCCCTGTGCATTGCTGGGTGTGAACCAAAAAGGAAAAAACACTCTGCCAAATGCTTTTGAGCCACAAGCACATAAATGTGCTTCCCCTCCCCCACCCACCCCATTACAGGCCCCTGGCTCTGGGCTGGCTGGTACTGGGACGCTGTCGGGTGCCAGGATCGAACCAGGCCAGCCCCGTCCCCCCCCTTAAGCATCTTTCTAAGTAAGTTCTCCTTAGTAACAACGACCTTCTTTCCATCAAACTCAATTTATAAACAAGAAAAAGCTTTCGGCAGGGGCGCTCAGTGCATCCCGGGTGAGGGGCCACCAACCCGGGCCACCGCCACGAGCGACCCCGCTGACCACAAGGTGGAGACCGCTGAGGTTCAGGCACTCAGAGCGACCACTCGGGCGGGCTGCGGGGAAACCGATCTTCCCGGACCCCTGGACCCCCCTGCCTGCCCTGGGGGGGCGTCACCCGCTCCTCACCTTCTGTGGCAACGTGGCCCGCCTGCACTTCCGCCCAGAACGCCAAGGCAGTGCGGATAAAGGACCCGGATTCTGTGACGTCACCTGTACCTTCGCCCAGAGTCTTAAAGGGCCAGGCTTCAAGTATTCCTGACCAGGTACTTTCCTGCTCAGAAAGGTCCATTTTTCCCCGTTTCTGGGATAGGATAGGACACTGAGGGTTGCCAGGTCTGGGTCAGATAGAGACTGACAGACTGGACAGATAGCAAGTCGATCAGAAGCCTTTTTTTTGACGAAGGAAATAAAATTCACAAAGATTCTTTGCAAATAGCCACCCAGACCATCTCTCTGAGTCCCCACGTACATTTATATAGCACTGAAAGTCCAGGTCTTGAGTAGCTTCAACTGTTTATTTTCACAATTATAGGAGAGAGCTATTTCTAGCTCTAAGAGAATCACGTAGCTCAAAAAGGGGTCAGGGGTAGCCCAGAAGGGGACTCAGGGATTGGTGATGACTGGGAAGATATTTGTGTACGCCAAAATTCCTGTGTCTGTATTTGTGAGTGTTCAGAGTAAATGGTGCTCTCCAGTTATTCCTTGAGAGCTGTGTGCAGCAACTCTTCAAACAGTGCTCAAGCTCTACATAGCCATGAATTCTATATGGATCAGACAAATGAACGGAAAGTCCCTTAACTGCTGTGCAGCTAAATAGTCTTTTAATATTTTTGTACTAGATGATTTATTAACCTATAATTCTTCAAAATTTGAACCAGTTGCCAAGAACAACGGTATAGCAGGTGTGCAGGAGAAAGTCTCTTTTTCAGACACGTTGATCTATTGTTCGGCTACGATGATTTGGTGTTTGTTACAGTAAGAATATGAAATTTAGTTCACAAGCTTACTTCTTAGCGGAATTATTCCATAAACATACTCAATTTCTTGTAACCACTCCACTAGGGTGCCAGATCGTCACAGAGTGCAAATAGGAACAATAGGTTAGGGTCACTCCAAAGTGAGGTAGTAAGTGTCAATAGCTGATTTCTTTGTGTATTTGCTTTTTCTTGCTTCAATAACTATGATTACATAAATTTACGGGGTAACAGGATGTAGGCCTGGTGAATCTAATTTTGTAGGTGCTTATGAAAAGGACAGGTGCATCAGGATGTGCTTTTTTCTAACCAACAGACTGTGCTTCTCTTGCAGGGAGCCTGCTGCTTTGCCTAGCAGGACAGCCTGCAAGCTGGTGTGAACAAACACTCCAAATTTTGGAGTTCATCCAGATTTGATGGTGTGGGGGCCCAACATCCCAAGTCCCAGGGATGTCCACAGAAAGCCTTCAAAGGACCTGTTAGTGCTGGCAATCTTCTCTCTGGTCCGTGAGTCAACTCTGGAATGGTGTAGAAGGCTGGACGCAGCACAACCTCCCCTATCTTCAATTTCCATATCTTCCCACTACACTGTCCTCCCGTTCATTGTTCATCGATTTGCTTGAGCAGGTCCGGTAACGGCTCCATCGTGAGAATTGTTACTGTGTTTGGCATATCGAATATGTCACGGGGACCTTGCCAGGTTTTGCCATGTGGGTGCGATACTCTCGGTAGCTTGCCGGGCTCTCCGAGAGGGGCAGAGGAATTGAACTCGAGTCAGCCTCAAGGGCCTTGCGCAAGGCAAACGCTCTACCCGCTGTGCTATTGCTCCAGCCCAAGTACTACACTATTCTGTTGGAAATATAGCTCTAAACATTCTAGGTTTAACACTGGTATGTCCACTCTCCCTTGTCACAGTGAGTTTAATTTTATTGGATTACACCCATAACAATGCTCCTGAGTTACTCCCATTGCTGTTTCTTGGAATATAGCTCTAAACACTTTAGGTTTAACATTGGTATGTCCTTCCTCCCTCACAACAGGGAGCTTAGGTTTACCACAGTGCTCCTGAGACACACACATTCTTCTGTGTTTCTCTGTAACTTCCTTCTCTGTAATTTGCTTTCCCAACTGGCCTGTCATACTTTTCTCCTAATCAGACTCTGTTAACTCGTAAGGTCGGATTCCTCAGAAATCTGAGTGAAATACTGCTTTTCTCTTCTCCTTATGTTCTTTGCATAGTTATTTTAGAGCAACGTCCTTTTCATATAGACATAGGAAAACAGTTAATACTATGACTATGTAACTTGGGAGTTAATTGACTCCAAATAATAATTCATACCTGGGCATCTGCTTTCTCAATCTAAGCCTCAGTTGCCCTTAGTTTTTAGCACCCCAAAGGCAGGGTCTTGATGAGGGACTGAATGGACCCAGAGCTAGCTGTTAGGTACACTGGTATCAAAATGGGCTAAACCACAATGCCATATAAGTTAAGAGCATGGCCATGGACAAATTCTGTCATGTTCCAAAGAGTAACAACTAGATTAGGACCATGCTAGGGTTAAGAAAGACTGATCTGACCTGAGCACTGTAGTCTGAGATCTATATTAAGATGTCCCCAGCGTAATGTATCTATTACTGTGTTCATACAAAATGATTAATTTTATTAAGGAGTAGAATTAAGATGAATGTTTATATGGTTGCTGGACTAAGGGAGGAAAAACACACCCATAGATGGCATTTCACATTTAGGTGGGTCTTCTTGCTGAAAGAGTTTGTCCTAGAAGAAGCTTCCTCTGAGAGAGGGACCATGCATCCATTGATTGTATGACCTCACTTATGTGTAATTGCTACCCCAACTCCCTCATGATTTGGGAGATAACTAAGGCTGTAAGACTCGCCAAGGGAAAAAAAAATCAAGATAGAATCCAAGAGGGAGAATCCAAGTGGAATGAAGGAGATTCATGAAAGGAGAATCAGAGGAGAATTGAGATGAGATTGGAGGAAACTGCAATCGATACCAACCAGCCTGGCCCTCATTCCCTCCGTCATCCACCCATGGCCATCGGCTGTCCAAGGGTCGGGGAAGCAGCCTGATACCATCAAATTCATCTGGGTGCAGAGGAAAGAGAAGCGAGAGAGGAGAGAGGGCTTCATATTTATTTTTTGAATACACAACATGAACTGACAAACCAGTTCTTTGAAACAATTACCACTTGTGTTTGCTTTCAATAAAAGAAAAAATTAAAGTACTTTATTGATATGAAAAATAATAGAATTTTTTTTCAGTTTTAGTACCCAGTAAGGCTAAGTGCCTTTTACTCCCAGGGTAAGACTCTGGATTTCCTCCTTCCAGTGTCCAGAGATCACAGATATAATGGCAGGGAGAGAGCTCGGACCCCCACCTTTCAAGTCACATGCTTGCTCCACTGATCTATCCTGCAGGGTATAATGATATTCATTTTTAAATGTGTGAATCTAAACAGCTCACGCATATTCAGTGACCCTATTCCCAAGTCAGATCGCAGCTATGCCAAATCCTGACACTGTGGTTTGAGTTCTGAAATAAATCACAGCAAGTAAGGTAAGAATTAGTCGAATGACACCTGGGTGAACAAGCCGAGCAGGTAGATGACATCTCTGTGGCTCTCACTGTCCAAAGAGGCCCAGAGAAAAGGGAAGATTCTTTGGGAGTATCGCTGGGAGGAGCTTGACAATCACACACTAGCCTTTTGGGTTTTCTATTTGACTAGACCCAGGGATATTTGAGGATCATATGGCATACTGTGAATCAAACCCAGTGTAAGGCAAGCACCCTTCCCAATATACTATGACTTCAGCACATACTAGCTTTATTAAGGGCTCACTCATTGACTTTTTAACATAAAAGCAAAGAATATTTCATAGTGGGTCAGAGAGAGAACAGTTATCTCTCTTGCATATGGGCATCTGCCTTGCACAAGGCTGACTAGGGCAGGATTCTGAGCACTGCCCAAAGGAACACCTGAGGACCGCCAGGAATAAACCCCTCGGCAACATCAGAACCCAAACCAAAACAAAACAAATTGTCTTCGTATACTCAAAAAACGGGGCTGAAGCGATAGCACAGCAGTAGAACATTTGCCTTGCAAGCGGCCAACATGGCTGACCCAAGTTCGATCCCTCCACCCCTCTCGGACAGTCCAGCAAGCTACCGAGAGTATCTCGTCCACACGGCAAAGCCTGGCAAGCTCCCCGTGACAGATTTGATATGCCAAACACAGTAACAACAAATCTCACAATGGAGAAGTTACTGGGCCCGTTCAAATAAATTGATGAACAACAGGAGGACGGTGACAGTGACTTAAAAAACATGCTAATGATTTGAGGGCAAAGACAAGCATAGTGACAGAGAGGGCAGGGTGCAAGGTGGTTCTGCTGCGACTGAAAAGGGCACCCCAACATTACAGGCTGTGCAGCCAGGCTGGTAAGGGAAAGGGGTACAAAGGACCCTATATCTCATGAACACATGACTAATGAAGAAGAATGAAGCACAGGATCACCCCAAGGGAGCGAAGAGCCCTATGAGTACAGCACAGATGCCTGCATCCAGGAGCCCGAGGCCCCCGGGGTCAGCAGTATGTTTCACAGACACGATGCCCAGGGCCCAAGCCTTGGAGGGTCCTCAGATACTCAGCTGCACACACACACCTCTCCTCCCTGGCGTCAGGGCTCCTCCTACCAGCCAGGGGATTACAGCTGGCTTCACCCTAGAATACCCTGCCCCCACAGAATCAATGTAGAGATTAGTGACAAATGAAAAGGCGAGAGGCCTAACCCATATGTCCCTGATATAACCAGCCAAGTTACTGAAAGTATGCAAACAACACAATCTTCACTTTTGCTGCCTTGCACGCAACTGGTCCAATTCAATCCCCGGATCCCATAGGATCTCCCAAGCAAACCCCAAGACTGATAAGTGAGTGCAGAATCCAGAGTCACACCTGAATATCACGGTGTGGCAGAAAAATGAAACTAAACAAAAAAAAATGGACGCATACAAAATATAAAGTTGGTGCTGAAAGATAGTACAGCAGGTGGGGCAGATTCTTCAACTACACGTACCCAGGCTTGGCAATTCCCAAATTACCTTTCTGAGTTTTCATTTTTGACCAGACCCAGTGATGACTGGGAGAACATATCTGATGTCCAGATTCAACCTGGGTTGGCTCTGTGCAAGGGAAGCACACTTGTGTGTACTATCTCTCCGGCTACATTTAACTTTGTTATGTGCTCCCTCATTCAATATTTAAATATAAAGTCAAAAAATATTCCTTAGTGGGTGGAAGAAAACAGCAGGTAGGGCATTTGCCTTCCAAGAGGCTGACAGGGGTGGATCCCTGAGCACCACCAAAAACAACCTCTGTGAACAGCCAGGAATAAAGGCTGAGTCTTTCAGGCCCAAAACAAAAACAAAATCATTTTGTTGATATTATGAAAAGCCATGCTAATTATCCAAGGGCAAAGATAAGCACAACAGGGCTGGAGTGATAGCACAGTGGGTAAGATGTCTGTCTTGTATGTGGGAGACCTGGGTTTGATTCTCAGCATCCCATATTGCCCCCTGAACACTGATAGGAGTAATTCCACAGTGCAGAGCTGGGAGTAACCCCTAAGCATCGCCGGGTGTGACCCAAAAAGAAAAAAAGAGATAAGTATGACAGTGAGGGCAGAACATCCAGCTGCACTTGGAAAGAGATCTGACATTGCAGGCTGTACATCTGTGTGCAACCGTCCCCCCCCCCACTTTTTGACCTCTTAGGCAGCCCCTTGCCTTAGTCTATATCAGATGCCCCCTCCCGTGAGTGGGCCTCTGTCCTCTTGACATTTTCCCTCCTAGATGTATCAGGTCGTGGGTTTTGTGTTGGTGCCGCACCTCCTTCCTTTGACCCTTCCAATCTATGTGCCACCCATATCCCTGATCCTTCTCTCCAGTTAGACCAGTGGACTCTCCCTTCATCTGGATCCTGGTGGCTGTGCGTTTGAGCAGGACTTAACCCACATCTGGCCGGATCCGTCTTTCGCCCCACCCAGGACTTCTGTGTCTCCGTTGTTGTTCTGCCCCGAGCTCTCTACCATCCGGTCAATTCCTTTTAGGAAGCTTGGGACAATAGGACTGATCTCCATCGTAATCATCGCAACCTGTTCACACTGTTGCTACCCTCCTGACCCTGACCCTTGCGGGCGCAGGGACAGGCATCGCATCCCTGGTGACTCAACACTCTGCACTAGCCTCCCATCATGCCACTGTCGACGCAGACATCAGCCACTTGGAAGGCTCGATCGCCCATTTGGAAGAATCCCTCAATTCCTTGTCTGAAGTTGCCCTGCAGAATCAGAGAGGACTGACCTTCTTTTTGAAAGAGGGTGGACTCTATGCTGCACTGAGGGAGGAATGCTGTTTCTATGTCAATCATAGTGGAGTCATTCGGGATACCATGCGGGAAATCCACGAGGGTTTAGAGCTCAGACAACGCCAACGAGAGTCCTCTACCTCTACCTGGGGCTTTCACACTCTTCTCCCATACCTACTCCCCTTCTTCGGCCCCCTTACTGCACTCTTGTTAATTGGTACTATTGGCCCTTGCGTGTTTAACCGTCTAATCAGCTTTATCAAACAGCAAGTTGCCTCACTGGTCGCAGCACCTATACAGGTGCATTACCACCGCCTGGCAATGGAAGATGCTCCCCTAGACCATGCGGCCGCAAATTCTGCTGCTACAGAGGACAGCTAGCAGGTCGTGGTTAGTTGGACCCAAACTTTAGTTGTTCATGGCCAGCTCCCCTGCCCCTCTCTGATCTGACAATCTCGGTATGAAAGAGTCGGACTTTACCCTATTCCATTTTGTTCAGCCACTAGGTGTCTGGCAAAGCACTGCAAGGGAGGCCTCATGGCTGATTCCGACTACCTGTGGAGGACACTGGGCCTGCATGGAGGTTTCCTCTGCCTAACACTGGCCTTTTTCCACGGTTCCCCTCCGCTAGTAGGGTGGGCAGGGGAAAATGGGCTCTGTCTACTTTCCTCCCCTCTGCAAAACAGAGGTTTTCTTGATATCCTGGAGGGGCCCAGTCAATGCTCCCCCTAGCTGGCGTCTTTTATAATAAAGGAAGGGGGAGATGTGGGAAGCTGGCCCTTTAACTGACCAAGAGCCTACGTGCCTGTGCTAGGTATGGCTATCTTAACCTATGTGACCCTCGGCAGGTAAAGCCTGTGGTATGGTAATCGTGACCTATGTGACCCTTCTCAGGTAAAGCCTGTGGTATGGTAATCCTCAACTACATGACCTTTGGCAGGTAAAGCCTGTGCTATGTATGATTATTCCGAGAAAACAATTGTCATGGCTGTAAGTGACAATGATTAACTTAGTATAAGCTTTGTAATGCATGGTATGTCAAACTTATAGACTCTGTAACTTTCCTAACCACATTTGGGCACGACACTTTGTGTAGATACCTCACTAATATATAACCCCATCGCCCTCAATAAAGTCTGTCCCTTTTTCTCTTTGTTTCTAAGCTGTATTCTATCTCTTGTGCCTTGTGTTCATTCGGTCAGTCCTTCCCTGCACCTACGGATCCTAGGGTCATATCCGCGGGCCGGAGAGTGGTCTGGCGGGGCCCGCCATATCCCCAGAGCTGACCAGCCACACCCTCGGGCACTGGATCACAGACCCGCCTGGGGGATACTGCCTAATGCTGCTGTCTCCCCAGGAGAAGCATAATAGGTTGGCATCTGTGTTGCCTTTCACAACACAAGCTCTGGGCTTGGTTACACAGGAGAAAACTCAGCCCTGTCTTGGTCTGAGGACTCCTACCTGGGTCCCACAAAAGGCTCTCACAGGCACAGCCAGACGCTGACTCAGAGGCCAGATCTCATGCATCAGCGCCCTACAGGCTGGCAGCAGGGCTGCCCCCCACAACCATACCCCAGAATGTGGCTCTATCACGGGGACAGCCCTTCATCTCTTAAAATAACTCACTTTCTACACACACACACACACACACACATACACACTAACACACACCCTTTTCCCCCAGTACTCACATCGATAAACGGGTATCTAAACAGGGTTTTGGAACCTGATATGAAGAAGCAGAAGTTCCTGATCCAGCAGACAGTAAAACTAGCAAGATGCTTGCCTTGTTGACACCAGTCAATCCTCTGCATCCCTACGCATCCCCATGGCCCCCAGTACACTCCAGGAAGAATATCTGAGCCAGGAGTCAGAGTAAACCCTCAGGGTATATTCGGGCATGCAGAGCCCCCATTCCCCACACCAAAAATAGCCGCAAAAGGAAACTAAAACCCGTTACCTGCGGATCCACTGCTTCGGATGGCCCCATCATACCAGGGAAGCCATTGAAAAAGCCGGACAGTAACAGAGTCTCTTGGCATTATGGGAGCTGCAACTCTGCTGAAAGTGAATCTCGAGATTTTACAGCAGCGAGTCTGGGGCCAAGGTCCCAACGTAGGTCAGCTGGAGGTCAGGATGGCCAAGACCCTGCCCGTGGAAGGTCTCTCACCTCCAAGGCCCACAGCCCCCTTGCTCAGCCCTGTACCCACCCGCTGCTCCTCCATCGCAGAGTTGGAGGCGATTGTGGCAGCAGGTGCCCCCCAGGATCACTCACTCACATCCTCCACCCTTGATCCCGTCAAAGATCCACCGCATCTCAGGAACCACCTGGTATCAGGGAATAAGTAAAAAAGAAGTCCAAAAGTGCCCCCCTACAATACTACTGAAATACAATACAAAGGCCCTCCCGTTGATCGTCGATTTGCTCGAGCGGGCCCAGTAATGTCTCCATTGGAGACTTTGTTATTACTGTGTCTGGCATATCGAATACTCTCGGTAGCTTGCCAGGCTCTCCGAGAGGGGCGGAGGAATCGAACTCGGGTCGGCCATGTTGGCCGCTTGTAAGGCGAACGCCCTACCTGCTGTGCTATCGCTCCAGCCCAATACTACTGAAAGCATTGTATAAATTCAATGCAATGCCTATCAGGATACCCATGACATTCTTCAAAGAAATGGAGCAAACACTCCTGAAATTTATATGGAACAATAAGCCCCCATGAATAGCTAAAGCAATTCTTGGGAAAAAGAAAATGGGAGGAATCAACCTCCCTAACTTCAAACTGTACTACAAAGCAGTAATAATCAAAACAGCATGGTAATGGAACAAAGGCAGAACTGCAGACTAGTGGAATAGGATTGAATACACTGACATCACCCCTCAATCATGTGATCATCTAATCTTTGATAAAGGTGCAAGTAATGTGAATTGGAGTAAGGAAAGCCTCTTTAACAAAGTGTGCTGGCAGAACTGGATGGCTACATGCAAAAAAGTGGGCTCAGAACTCTGCCTAACACCATGTACAAAAGTAAGATCAAAATGGATTAAAGACCTCAACATCAGACCAGAAACAATAAGGTACATTGAAGAAAAAGTTGGCAAAACCCTCCATGACACTGAAGCTAATGGTATCTTCAAAGATGTCACGCCACTGGCCGAGCAAGTGAAAACAGAGATAGATAAATGGGACTATCTTAAACTAAGAAGTTTCTGCACCTCAAAAGAAACAGTGACCAAAATACAAAGGCAGTCTACAGAATGGGAAAGGATATTTGCCGAATACACATCTGACAAGGGGTTGATATCAAGGATATACAAAATACTGGTTGAACTCCACAAGAAGAAATCATCCAACCCCATCCAAAAATGGGGCAATGGAATAAACAGAAACTTTCTCAAAGAAGAAATTCAAATGGCAAAAAAGCACATGAGAAAATGCTCTACATCATTAATCATCAGGGAGATGCAGATCAAAACTACAATGAGATACCATCTCACAACTCAGAGACTGGCCCACATCCAAAAGAACAAAAGCAACCGATGCTGGCGCGGATGTGGCAAGAAAGGGACACTCCTTCAATGTTGGTGGGAATGTCGACTGGTTCAGCCCTTCTGGAAAACAGTATGGATGATGCTCAAAAAATTAGAAATTGAGCTCCCAATTGACCCAGCAATACCACTCCTGGAAATATATCCCAGAGAGGCAAAAATGTGTAGTCGAAGTGACATCTGCACTTGTTTGTTCATTGCAGCACTCTTTACAATAGCCAGAAACTGGAAGAAACCTGAATGCCCAAGAACAGATGACTGGTTAAAGAAACTTTGGTACATCTACACAATGGAGTACTATATAGCTCTTAGAAAAGATGAAGTCATGAAATTTATATACAAGTGCTACAACATGGAACATATCATGCTAAGCGAAATGAGTCAGAAAGAGAGGGATAAGCATAGAAAGATTGCATTCATCTGGGGGATATAAAGTAACAAAATATGAGATTAATACCCAAGAATAGATGAGATCAGCACCAGGAGGATTACTCCATAACTTAGAGGCTAGCCAGGCATTCTAGGGGAAAGGGCAGCTCAGATAGAGAAGGGAGCACCAAATAAAGAATGTTTGGAGGATCCTCCCAGGAGGCAAGATGCATGTTGAAAGTAGACTATGGACTGAACATGTTTGCCACTCAAAGCCTCTTTTGCAGACCACAACACCCAAAAGGAGAGAGAGAACACAAGTGATCACCCTGCCATAGAGACAGGGTGGGATGGGAGGGATGGAGGTGGGAGGGATATTATCTATGGTGGTGGAAAATGGGCACTGGTGGAGGGATGGGTATATGATCATTGTATAATCTAAACCCAAGCACAAAAAATTGTAAACCTACAACTGTACCTCATGGTGTTTCACTAATAATAATAAAAAAAATGAAAAAAAGTGCCCCCCTAAGCTGGCGAGGACCCGCAGCTCAGTGTGGAGAAGGGGAACTGCCAGGCGCTCGCGGGAGATTGTCCCCTTTCTGCCACAAAGTTGGCCTTCAGAGTACCACTTTCCCACAGGGGCCCTACTCTGTCATTTACCCACGTGAGCAATGACACTGACCCAGTTTCCAGGAATAGAAGCACCAGGAAGGGCCCCCTGTGATGTCACTTCTGCTTCCACAAGCAGCCTTAAAGAGCCAGACTCCAGATGTGGAGAGAACCATGATGCCCACCCAGGTGGATCTGTGGCATAAGGGGGGTGGGCTCACCTAAAGGGATGGAGGCAGCTGCTGTACTTGCCGGTCACACAGTAGAGGGCTAGTGACAAGTAAGAAGTCCTACTGGGCAAACATGAGCCAATGCTCTCACACACAGTCCATCAGGAAAAAAAAAACAACAAAGGGGGTTCATTCAAAGTAAAAGAGGCAGATAGGGAGCAGGTGGGGCACAGGACAATGAATTTCTCCGGGTAATCATCCATCAATGTGAGGAAAAAGCAGTGCCTCGAAGCCAGCACAAGAGCAGAGAGGAACTGGCCTAGAAGCAGCCCAGAGTTCTAGAGAACTGGTGGAACAGGAGCAAAGGCTCGTAAGAACATCAGAGAAAACTGTCCAGTCAACGGTCTATGATTGCCAACACGCGAGCAGTGAACACTCATCTACAAGGAAAACCCAGGAGGCAGTTTCCGAATCCTGAGTGAGGCTGGAGAGATAACATAGCAGGTAGGACGTTTGCCTTGCATGCGGCCTACCTAGGTTTGATTCCTAGCAACCCATAGGGTCCTGTGAGCACTGCCAGGAGGAACTCCTGACTGCAGAGACAGGAGTATCCCCTATTCATTGTCAGGTATGACCCAAAAAGCAAAAACAAAAAGTAGACCCTTATCATCTCTGGATGTGGTACACAAGCAAAATCAAAACAATGATACTGAAAAAGTGTCATTTGCAAAGCCCAGCCTCTGGCAGGGATCAAACCACCATGTGGCCCTGTCATATCCCGACAATCAAAGAACAGACAACAACAGGGGGGCTGGGGCCCTGCCCTTTGAAGTGAATCTGAAGGTTCTACACGAGTGAGTGATGCCAGGGTCAAATGCTCTGGAAAAGGGCACAGCAAAGTCCCATGCTGGGAGGGTCGGGACAGCCAAACCCTGCCCTCTGCAGGTCCCACAGGCCCCGAGCTCAGCCCCTGCGCTCAGTCCCACGCCCACCTGTTGCTGACCATTCATGAAGCTGGAGGTGATGGTGGCCAAAGGGGACCCCACGATCACCCACACACACAGCAACACCAACACCCCCTAAAACCTCTGGTTCTCCTAAAGCATCCCTCGTGCCTCAGGAAAAGGCTGATATCAGAAATGAGAGGAAAAACAAGCACAATAGGGCCCCCCAAGCTGGTGCAGCCCCAGCGCTTTCAGGGCGGAGAACAGGAGGCACTGGGCGCTCATAGACCACCACTAGTGTCCTGACAAAAAATAGGTATTCACAGTCCCCCTTCTACAAAGGGCCGCCATTTCCTCCTCTACCACCAGACCAATGGCAGCCTGATAAGGCAACCACAATGGGAAGAGAAAAAAACATCTGAAAGTCCCTGGCCTGGGACGCCACTTCCACTGCTGCCAGAACCTAAGCTTTAAAGGGCCATGGTCCAGATGCAGAGACCCTTTTTGCCCACCCATATGAATCTGTGCTTCAAAGGGTATGGACTGGATAAAGGTGTGTAGAGATGGCTATGGAGAGTGGTGCGTCACACAGTGGGAGGATGGGGATAAAAAAAACCCTGATTCTGTACTGGTCAGTCAAACAATGACCCAATGCTCTCACGCAGAGTCCATCAGGAAAAATGCAGCTGGGATGATTCAAGATAAAACAGGAAGGTTGGTACAATTCATCAAATGCTGAGTTTCTAGGGGAAGTAGTCAAGATGGGGTGAAAGCAGTGACTGCAAAGCCAGTCCTGGAGATGCAGAGAGGAACTGGCCTAGCAGCAGCCCAGAGAGCTGGACAGACACTGGAAGAGGAACAGAGGCTGGTAAGAACATCAGAGAACACTGTCTGGTCAACACACTACCCCCTGAAAACACCAAACCAGTGGACTCTTGCCTATAAGGAAAATAATTTCAGAAGCCAAATTTTAAATCCACAGTATGGGGCAAGAGGGTAGTACAGTGGCTTGGGCGCTTGCGGGACTTGCCTTGCATGTGGTCAATCTGTGTTCAACCCTCAGAATTCCGAAAGGTCTCCTGAGCACCATCTACGTGTAAAGCCTGGAGTAGGCCCTGAACACTGCCCGTTTGCACCAACAACATCATATATTCTGACCCAAAAAATGGAGGCTAATGGGCAGCAAGGGATTTCGGTCACCTCGGAGCCTTTTTTGTCCTTTAAGCAGATCTGAATCCTTTTTATCATTCTAGTGAAAACTACATTGAGGGGACTTTGCTAATTCTAAATGTGTGTGTATGTGTGTTTATCTATATCTATATCTATATACCTATATATAAATATAATATGTATGTAATTTGTTCACAGTCAACCTCCACCAACCAGTTTTGTAGAATGCAGGTTTGGATTTTGGCGCTACAGATGGCAGAACTTTGAGCTTACCTGAGGGCTGAGCACCTGATTTACCTTTGGGGGACATGGCATGGCTCCCCCTGCATCTCATACACACAGACACAAGAAGGGGAGAGTCTCTGACTATCTCCATGTTTGCAGCAAATGGAGCGGGGTGGGGGGGAGAGGGAAAGACAGGAGAAACACTCCAAACCCAAAAAGATGCTCAAAGAATGCTCATGTGTCAAGACAAATTCTGAAGTGGGAGGGTTGGAGTCATACCTAGTGATGCTCAGGGGACAGTATCACCTAGTGATGTGGCTGGGATAACTCTGGTCACCCCAAGAAACACAAACACCCTCCTGACTGTACTACTGCACCAGCCCCTGAAAGTGAGACATTTAGAACCTATTGCAGCTGGTCCCTGGAAAACCCCTTTCTGCAAGTACTCACTTCAACAGCAGGGCACACCCCTGGTCTTAGAGAGATGGACAGTGGAGATGCTTGGAATCTGGACAGGTGAGGCAGAAATTCTTTTTTCTGAGGAAATAAAATCACATAGGGTTAGCAAAGCTAATAATGTGATAGGGGGCTTTTCTTTCAAGCAGCTAAGCTGGGGTCAATATGCAACAGCACACAGGCTTCCCCACTCCAGCACTGCTAAAAATGATACATGAACTCAGAACCAAGAGTAACCCCTGAGCACTGAGTGCTGCTCTGGCCAAAAAAAAAAGTACAATAAATTAAGTAATGAAGACATTTCTGGGGCTGGAACGATGGTACAGCAGGTAGGGAGTTTGCCTTCCATGCGGCCAGCCCAGGTTCGATTCCCAAAATCACATATGGTCCTCGAGTACTTCCAGAGGTGATTCTTGAATGCAAAGCCTGAGGAACCCCTGAGCATCGCTGGGTGTGACCCAAAAAATCAAAAAAAGAAAGAAATTTCTGTGTAAAGAGATTGGAGACACAGTATAGCAGGTGAGGTGCTTGTCTTGCACTCGGCCTAACCAAGTTTGAATCCTGGCATCCCATACGGTTCCCTGAGCCCAGCAGGAGTGATCCCTGAGTGCAAAGCCAGGAGAAATAACTGAGTCTTGCAGTTGTACTTCCTACAGACTAAATAATTAATTCATTTAAATGAATAAATGTGTGGTGGCCAATAGTGATCCTAAATTGCATGATTAGAGGGTCTAGGGCCACTCTGGAAGTGCCCAAGCTACTTCCTGCTAAGATGGCATATTTGGTTGCAAGACCCACTGTAGCACCACCCTGATGCACCCCTCTAGACCACAACCTGAGTTGGCTTAGAGCTCCACACCTTGGGGCCTGAGTGACAACACAGACAAATGAGCATTTCTTTTGAAGGTGGCCAACCTGGGTTTAATTCTGGGCATCCCGTATGGTTCCTAGCACCACTAGGAGTGCTTGCTGGATTTAGAACCAGGAGTAACCATAATGCCTCGCTGGGTGTGAGTCAAAATGCAAAATAAATAAAAAAAGAAAAGAGAAGCTCCCCACCTCCCTGAACTCCCAGAACCCACTGAATGCACAAGAACCAGTGAAAATCACAGGCTCTGCCAAATGCTTTTGAGCCCCAAGCACATAAAGAATATGCCGCGCCCCTCGCCCCATCCAGCCCGGCCACCCCCAAAGAATGACAGGCCAGAGGGGAGGGGTTGTTTTCTTTCATGCTGCTGACCCAGATATGGGGTACCCTGAACAACCCCATGAGTCACCCCTGAACACTGCCAGGTGGGGCTCAACAACCCCCAGGAGGAAAAAAAATGTGCACCCAGGTCCCTTTGATGAGGGAATCCCATGTTTTAGCCCTACTCCACAATCTGCCTAAGGAACGACAGGGGGCCAGTAACGGGATGTCCTGGGGACACAGCTGGGATGATCCACCCGCCCCTGTGACTGACCAGGTGCTGGAGTCGCCCCGAAACTAAGATAACGCTGAGCTGCCCTCACACACCCCATCAGATCTGGGGGAGACTGAGGCTCCCTCTAGCTCTGACACTTTCTGCTTTGTGAGGGCCCCGAGCGATGGGTCAGCAGGGAGGGCGCTGGCCTCACATCCCGACACCCTAAAGGGTCCTCGGATCCCCAGGGAGGGAGTCCTGGGCGCCACCGGATAAGGGTCTAAAACACATAAAATAAAATTAAAACTTTTTTTGCCACTTTTGTTTGTTTCGTTATTGTCCTTGTTTCTGGAATTTTCAGAACGACCTTAGCGCTTCAAATTCGTTTTTCTCCTCGACCCCGTGCTTCCTCTGCCCACCCACCCTTTTTGGAGGGGCTGGGGGGCTTTGCTCAGGGGTTACTCCTGGCTCTGGGCTCACTCCAGGCCGTGATCCGACACTGTGACGTGGCGGGATCGAACACAGCCGGCCGCGATCCCCCCTTACGCATCTTCCTAAATAAGTTCTACTTAGTAAAAACGATGGTTTTTCCCTCAAAATCAATTTATAAACAAGATAAAACTTTCAGGAGGGGCTCTCAGTGCGACCCGGGTGAGGGGCCGCCACCCCGGGCCACCGCCACGGAGCGACCCCCACCGCCCACAAGGCGGAGACCGCGGAGGTTCAGGCACTCAGAGCGACCACCGGCACCGGCAACGGTGAAACCGACCTTCCGGGACCCCCCTACCCCCCCTGGGTGCCCCCTCACCCACTCCTCACCTTCCACAAACACGCGACCCGCTGGCACTTCCGCACAGAATGCCTAGGCCGGAGGATAAAGGTCGCGGATTTTGTGACGTCACCTGCACAGTTGCCAAGAGCCTTAAAGGACCAGGCTTCAAATATTCCTGACCAGGTAATTCCCTGGTCAGAGAGGTTCATTTTTTCTCGTTTCCAGCATCCCATACGGTCCCCCAAGAACAGCCAGGATTAATCCCTGAGTGCAGAGCCAGGAGTAACTCCTGTGCATCTCTGGGTTTGACAAAAAAAAAAAAAGGGCAAGAGAAAACAAAAAGAGTGACAGTTGTGATCGAGGGGTGGTTTTTGTACCCATACACTTAGTTCCTATTTAATCAGTTTTCACCTGAATTCCATCATCAATACGCATTATTTACAGGGGCAAGAGCAATAGCACAGCGGGTAGGGCGTTTTCTTTGCATGCAGTCGACCCAGGTTCGATTCCTAGCATCCCATATGGTTCCCCGAGTACAGCCAGGAGTGATTCCTGAGTGAAAAGCCAGGAGTAACCCCTGAGCATCTCCGGGTGTGACCCAAAAAAGAAAAAAAAAGGACATATTATTTACAGGTTAACATACATATCAAGTTCAAGTGCTGGGACACTGGCATAGGAAATAGTAATCATTTCTATAATTATTATGGTTTGCTATATAAGGTAACTCAGGAGGTTAATTCAGGTTCATAAGGAACTCAGGCCTTAGTAGGCATATGAAAATACACAGTGGCAAGAACTCTTAAGAGTGTACAGAATGGGAAGAAATTTGTGTTTCCCTGAACTGCAATCATCAGCAATTCCCTTTCCCTCATAGTACTGAAGTCACCAGTTTAATTTGAACTTAAGAACTGTAACATAAAGAATGAACTAGGAGTGTGTATTTAAGATATCAAAAGGTTGAAGCAGAGTGTTTGCCGTAGGATCCCCCAAGCACCACACTCCCAGAGTAATTCCTGAGTGCAAATTCAGGAGAAACCCCTGAGCATCACCCAGGTGGGAAACAAAAATGAAAAAAAATGGTCAAAGGGAAAGCCCTGAGGAACCCAGAGATAATGGAGGCATTGTGTATCCCACCCAAGGCCTGGGGGAGATTAAATGATGCATTCAAGGTAAATTGAAATTCAGATTTTAGGGACTGCTGGGCGTTTGTCTTGCATGGTATGATTGGATATGATCTCTTTCCCTCCCAGACCCACCAGGAGTGATCCTGCCTGTGGAGCCAGAAGTAACTCCTGGGAATTTCTGGTTGTGCCTTACCCCCACCTCTACAAAAAAGTACTTGTTTTGTGTATTGAACAGAAAGCGCTATGTCAGGGGGATCAGTTTTATAAATGACAGATGTGAGCAATTTCAGTGATCCCTGTGATCAAGGCTTTCTCTGCCTGTAGATGGTTTTTCTGGGCTCACCCCCAGTATCACATGGTCTCCTGGTACCACAGGGAGTAATCAGCTACCTGGGCAGCACTGGGAGCCTTAGGATTTGCATCTTTGGGGAGGGAGACACAGTTAGCAGTGCTCAGGGCTTATTTATTCCTGCCTTTGCACTCAGGTGTCGCTCCTCTGGGGCCAGGGTTGAGGTCTCCTAATGTCCTAACATCCAACACCTCCTAATGGTTTGGAGGGAATTGATGTAGGCATGCAGGCAGATAGAGAAGGTCCACCCTCCCAAGGAAAAGGCAATAAATTTCCTGGGAATAGCTCTGAAGTTGTGAAGGCCAACCTTGCAAAAAACAGGAATTAAGGCCTGATCAGGCCCTCACCTATGGCCAGCAACAGACCCAGAGAAACTCCTGCTGAAACAAAAGGCCAGAAAAGGAATTTCAAAGAAGATCATCACCACTCCCAACCTGCCTAGGCAACCTCCTTAGCAACGGGACTTTGACCTAGGTAAAAGCCTAGATTGGATTCCCTCCTGTTCCAGGGAGACCACTCATTGGCTTTCCCAGACATTTGTGGGAGCAGGGCAAGTGGGGGGGTCCCCGAATGTGGGAACCAAAGTCGGACTCCAGAAGGATGTGGAGCCCCCCACCACTGCTTCCGACCCCCTCCCCCAAATTATATAATCAGATCAGGAGGTGTAGACCAGGTGGGGTGGGGTGGGGGTTGGGGGATGACCCCAGACCTCAATGGGGGAGCACCCCAATGGTTCTGCTTCATTCTTGAGGAGTCCGTTTGCCAAGAGAAGGCGGCCTCTGGTGGATTCAACTCTCTTACACCCGCAAAGGGCTGGAGGGGATGAGAGAGTCCAGCATCTTCCGGCCCTGCCTGCGTACGACTGGGCCTTGGGTCAGAGAATAAACTGGGGATCTGTGTCCGGATGTCCCTGCTGCCTGGGGCTCGCCCCACTCACTCTATGTGTGGAGGCACACCCAGTGGGCAGTGCTCCAGAGCCAGCTACCCAGGAGCGATGAGGGTGACACAGGAGAGAGGCTTGCCTTCCCGCAGTAAGATGTTTCCAACCAACTCAGTTCTACAGGTCTCCAGACCCCACGTCCACATATCACAGCACCCCGCATTGCTGAGGGTGCCATCTTTCATCCTGAGTTTTGAGGTACTTATATACATGAGAAGTCCCATGTCTTCTGTTCTCCGTGGAGGAGGGTGGCAGAGGCCAGATTCAACGCCAACATCTCCAGATGTCTGGGGTGAAGGTAACAGCCATCTGAGGAACTAGGGTTTGTTAAGAATTATTTTAATTAACACAGCAATATTGAGCCTTAAGACTGGGCAATATCCTTCCCTGGAAAATCTAAATATATCACTTCTTCCAAGGATTTTTTTTTTGCTTTTTGAGTAATAACCAGCAATGCTCATGCGTCACTCCAGGCTCTGCACTCAGAAATTACTCCTGGTGGTACTTGGGGGACCATATGGGATGCCGGAGATTGGACACAAGTTGGCTGTATGCAAGGCAAACATCCTACCAGCTATACTGTAGCTCTGGCTCCGAGGGGGTTTTTTGAGGGGGAACTGTTTTGGTGTGTTCCAACAGGGTTCTGGGAAACACTGAGTACCTGGGATTGAACCTGGTTGGTTACAAGCAGGGTAAGATTATTTTGTCGTTGTTTTGTTCACTTTGAACAAGAAAAGTTATGAGCCCTCTTTGCTCTGTCTGTGGCCCAGCTCTTTGGAAAGGTCTCCAGTTATAGTCAACCCCACATGCCATCACCCCACTTTCTGCGGATGCCCCAACCCTCTTCTACAAAGAAAAGTGGTCACGGATACAACAAGATACAGCTCAAAACCCACCAAGTTAGGGTGGGGGAATCTGCCATCACGGGACTGAGGCTGTTTTGGTTTTATTTGGTTTGTTCATGGTTTGGAGGCCCAACACGAGCAATGCTCAGGGTTACTCCTGGCACTCAGGAATCACTACAACATGATGGTGGGGCTGTATGGAGAGCCAAAGAAAGAATCTTCTTGGGGGTCGAGTGGGTTGCTCCCGCTTTGTCTCTGGTTCACGAGGGGTACAGAGGATTGAACTGACGTGGAAAGTGCGAGGCAAAGTCATTTATTTTCATTTTTGTTCTCTTCACTGAGCTAGAAACCTTCTGAAGCCACTTTGCTATGTCTGTGACCAAGCCATTGAGAAACATTTCCTGTTATGGGCAACCCACACCCCACACCCCACATTCTGAGGGAGCCCAAACCTCTACTACATGGAAGAGGCAGCATGGATACAGCAAGATACAGCTCAGAAACCCCACAATGGAGTGAGGGAATCCCCCAATAAGGGACTGGGACTGTTTTGGTTGTACTTGGTTTCTTCATAGTTTGGGGGACACAAATCCAGCAACAACAGAGGTTCTCCTGATGTTGCATTGAGGAATCCGGCATGATGGTGGGGCTGTATGGAGAGCCAGAGAAAGAACCGGGGCCTGTGACTGCAAGCCATGAGCACTAACCGCTCTGCTCCCACTGCAGCGACCCAAGTGGCTTGCTTGATCCTTAATGACCCTATTCCTAACATTAAAGCAAAGAAATGGGCTGGAAATCTAAAGCGTGGGAAAAGTGGGCCGCGGCAGTTCCGGCGATACGCCAAGAGATGGCGCTGTGGGCGTTTCTGTCCCTCTCTGGGATCGTTTCTTTGTTATTTATTTATTTATTTATTTATTTTATTAGTCAATCACCATGAGGTACAGTTGTAGACTTACAAATTTTTGTGCTTGGGTTTCAGTTATACAATTATCGAGTACCCATCCCTCCACCACCACTGATCCCAGTTAGTCCCTCCCATTCCCATCCTCCCATCCCACCTTGCCTCTGTGGCAGGTCATTCCCTTTTCTTCTCTCTCTCCTTCTGGGGGCTGTGGTTTGCAAATGAGGCATTGAGTGGCAATCATGTTCGGTCTATAGTTATCTTTCAGCATGCATCTCCCATCCTGGGTGGATCCTCCCAGCACCCTTTATTTGGTGCTCCCTTCTCTATCTGAGCTGCCTTTTTCCCTAGCATGTGTGGCTGGCCTCCATGCGATGGAGTAAACCTCCTGGCACTTGCCTCGGTTATTCTTGGGTGCTAGTCTGAAATAAAGGGACAGACATAGAAAGAATGCTTTCATCTGGGAAACATAAAGTAACAAAACGTGCTCGTTTCTCTAAGAATTTTCCACCCTTGGGTTTGCTGCAGTGTTCAGTATGGGGTAATTAAGGATCAAGCAAGCTGCTTCCACAGGTGCAGCAGTAGGAAGGAAAGCCTGCAGTTGCTTGTCTTTCACTTGAGTAATCTGGGCTCGATTCCAGCCTTCAGATCTTTGTGGGGTGGATATCTGAATCGCCTTGGGGGTCGAGTGGGCTGCCCTAGCTTTGTCTCTAAACCTGGAGGGATACAAAGGATTGAACTGAACCTTTAATGAGCAAGGCAAGGTTATTTTTTCACATTAATTGTTCTTTTCTCTCTGTACAAGAAAGGTTCTGAATGCACCTTGTGATGCCTGTGACCGAGCCCTTTGAATGTTTCCTGTTATGGGCAACCTACATCCCATCACCCCACATTATGAGGGTACTCTGTCTTCTCCACCGTTGTGGGGAAAGGAAGAATATACAGTTCTGACACCCTCAAGTCAGGGTGATAGAATTCGACATCAAAGAGTGAAGTTCTGTGTTTTACTTTTCTTTCTTGTTTGTTCCTTTATGGCCATACCCGGATATGCTCAGGGCCTTCTCCTGCCTCTGCACTCAGTAATCACTATGACTGAAGAACTGTAGGGGAAGTCTATGACTATACCCGGGTCCTATAGATGCAAGGCAAAAACCTTATCCTCTCTGATCCCATTGCAGCGGCCCAAGCTGCATGCTGGATCCTTAATGACCCCATACTTAACATTTAAGCAAAGAGAAGGGCTGAAAACCCTAAATGTGGGAAAATTTGGACCGCGGAAGTTATGATGAAACGCCATGAGATGGAGCTGTGAGCGATTCCGTCCCTCTCCAGGCCCATTTCTCTAAGAATTTTGCACCCTTAGGTTTGCTTCTGTGTTAAGTATGAGGTAATTACATATCCAGCACGGAGCTTCAAAGGGGCAGTGGTAGGAGAGCCTTGAATTTACGAGTCTCTCACATGGGTGACCAGCATTCGATTCCCGCCTTCAGATCTTGTGGGATACATGGCTGAATCACCTCAGGGGTTGAGTGGGCTGCTCCATCTTTGCCTCTAGACCAAGAGGGGTGCAGAGGATTGAACCTGACGTGGACAGAGCAAGGCAAAGCTGCAAGGCTGGAGTGATAGCACAGTGGGTAGGGCGTTTGCCTTGCATGTGGCCGACATGGCCACCTGGCTTCGATTCCTCCACCCTCTCAGCAAGATAACAAGAGTATCTTGCCCACACGGCAAAGCCTGACAAACTACCCGTGATGTATTTGATATGCCAAACACAGTAACAAGTCTCAAAATGTTACTCGGCCCCCCTTGAGCAAATCAATGAACAATGGGAGGACAGTAAATGTGACACTCTGAGCTAAAAAACATCTGAAGCCACTTTGTTATGTCTGTGGCCAAACCATTTAGAAATATTTCCTGCTATGGGCAACCAACACCTCATCACCCTACGTTCTGAGGGTACCCAACCCTTTTCTACGAGGAAGAGGCTGCATGGATACAGCAAGATACAGCTCAGAAACACCCACGTTGTTGTGAGCTAATCCTTCAATAATGGACTGAGGCTGTTTTGGTTTTATTTGGTTTGTTCATGGTTTGGGGGCCACAAATCCAGCAACGTGCAGAGGTTCTCCTGGCTCTGTACTCAGGAAGCACTCAGGCATGATCGTGGGGCTGTATGGAGAGCCAAAGAGTGTGAGAGCTTTCTTCCACTTGGGTAACCTTGGTTCAGTTCCAGTCTTCATATCTTGTGGGATACATAACTAGTACATAACTGGACTCACTATAAACAGTGCTCCTCTCCCACAGTCCAGGGACTTCTCTCCTGGGGTGGTTTGTGTCCATGGGCTGAGCAGAACTGTCTCTGAGTAGCTTGTTCCAGGGGAGAGCTTGTTTGCAGCATGGGCGCTCACTTCCTACTGGTAACCCACAGAAGACCTCCCACCTGTCTTGGCATCCTCATGGCGCTGAAGGCATAACTGCTCACTCGAGATTTTGTCACAGTGTGCATGACCAGAAGAATTCCACCTGGGCTGCTGCTACCCGAAGAACAGCAGAGAAGGATTCCAATTACTGTGCTGTTCCTGATAGTCTTCTCGTCAAAAAAATTCTAGACCTGCAGGTTGGTTTCTAACATTTACCCAACTCGGTTGCAATTCTGACATGTGGATGGCTTTTCCAGGCAATGACCTAACGTTTCAGCAAGATCGACAAGCAAAATAGACCAACGGCAGGTCACATAGCTGTGTAATTTTTTCCAACTCAAAGAACAGACACAGTAAGTGGAAATAACTCCCTCTGCAGAAAATTGAAGCACCAGTTTAGAGTGAACATACAAGGCGCCAGAGACTGGGTTTGGTACTAGCTTAGTGTGGAGCTTAGTGGGATAGCTTAGTGGGATATACGTGCGAAGGCAATGATGCTTCCCAACACAGCCGAGACAGACCTTTGAAAATATCTCACCTGCAGCAGATTCCTCTCGAGGATCAATGAGTTTTCTGTTATCTTGTTCTATTTACTTATGTGGGGAGAGGCTCACACCAGCATTGCTCAGGGATTCCTGCTGCTGGGACTCTCGGGGCTGAGAGAGATAACCACGAAAAAACCGCCTTTCTTTGAACACTCTTGAACTTATTCGCCAACGTGGCTTGGCACATGCCGCAGGCAACTGCAAGCGAATGTCCGAGCTGGCAAAACAATGCAGAGAAGCCATCAAGGATAACCTCAAAGACAGGAGAACCGTGATGCTGTTAGATGCAGCAGAAGCCGTGAAAGGCCTTCGTAATGCCCGCCTGTCCTTCACCAACTACAAGACCAAGATGACTACCCTCCAACATCCTGATGGATCTATCACATCTTGCAGAAGGGCAATGGAGAAGATTATTCATGACTTCTTCTCAGATCTCATTAATAGCCACGTCCACTTGCCCACATACCACATTCTGCACGATTGACATATTGTTCCCAATGTTCTCCCTTCCAGAATTCAACACGCCATCTCGTCGGTAAAGAAACAAAGAGCAGCTGGCCCAGACAAGATCAGACCCGAACACCTGAAGAACTTACCATCAATAGTCATCAATACACTGGCTCGGCTCTTCACATGCTACCTGTCTGAATGCAAGATTCCATCCCAATGGAAAACCAGCAAGACTGTACTACTATACAAGAAGGGAGACATCTATGACATTGGCAACTATCGCCCAAACTGCCTATTGTCTGTCATCTGCAAACTGTTCACTCGAGTCATCTTGAATTGGATTAGCAGAACACTAGATGAAGAACAACCATGTGAACAAGCCGGGTTCCGAAAAGGATTCAGTGCCATCTACAATATCCACACGATTACTAAGCTCATTGAGCTTTCTCAGGAGTTCAAGATGCCCCTCTGTCTAATGTTCATTGATTTAAAAAAGGCCTTTTTTCCTGTTGAGATGGAAGGGGTCATAGAAGCCCTAGCCAATCAGGGTGTACAAACTCAAATCATCAGGATCCTCCGTGAGCTGTATTGCGGATTCACTACCAGAATCTCACCATTCTAAAAAGAAGTAATTATCCATGCCAAGAGAGGGGTTGGGCAGGGTGAAACCATTTCACCAAAACTCTTCAGTGCCACCATCAAGAACATCATGAGATGACGGGAATGGGAAGGAATGGGAGTGAAGATAGATAGTCGGCAACTAAACCACCTCCACTTTGCTGATGACATCGTTCTAATAACACCATACATCAGCCAAGCGGCACAAATGCTGACCTACTTCGACCGTGAGTGTGGAAAGGTCGGACTACAGCTGAATCTTACGAAGACAATGGTTATGAGAAACAGCCTCGTTCCTGATGCTCCATTCGCTCTCAATGCACCACCATCTCCAAATGCAACAATTATATATACCTAGTTCGAGAAAGAAACATGATGAATGACCTGGCACCTGCGTTATGCATGAAGAAGAGAGCGGCTTGGAATGCCTTCAAGAGTGTTGAAGAAATAACTAAGAGTACAAAGAACCTCCACCTACGAGCACATTTCTTCGATTTCACTGTTCTTCCTGCATTAACATATGCCTTAGAGACCTGGGCCCTACGAAAACAGGATGAGAACGCTACTCAGGTCTCTCAAAGAGAAATCAAAAGAGCTATGCTTGGAATATCACGCATCACTCAAATGAGAGATAGAATCTGGAGTTCTGATCTCCATCAACGGTCAAGAATCAGGGATGCTGTCTCATCTGCCAAGGCATCAAAAATCAGATGGGCTGACACGTAATGAGGTTTACAGACAACCACTGGCCTAGACCCATTACTGGCTAGATTCCACGGGACGTCAAAAGATCGCAAGGATGCCCACCTTCAAGATTGTCAGACTTCTTTGTCAAGACCCTGAATGATTGGTTTGAGGCTCTGCATGTTCCTAGAATGAACAGATGCCATTGGGCTACACTAGCACGCAACAGGCATGCATGGCGACGTTACTGGCAAACACTCGAATAAATCGATGAATAAAGGGAGATCAAGTGATCAAGTGATATATTTTTTAGGTTTTAGAATTACTGGTTTTATGCAGCAACACCGTTGGAACTGGAAGATACTGTCTTGAGTGAAGTTAGCCATAAAGAGAAACAAAAACAGTATGCTGTTCACTCATCTGTGGAATACCGAACACTGGATGTGGAAATGTACTGTAAAGGGGCTGCTTCAATCATCCCTGATTCTAGTGTTTAGAGAGAAGCCGGACAAAGAAGGAAAGAAATTTGGGGTGGAAGAGACACAGAAGTTTCCAGGGATCAGGGATTCATTTATGCCTGTGACATGAGGGAGAGGTGTAGCCATTTACCCAAAACACAGATGCAACAGAACTGAAAACAGGAGATCTAAGCTGTAACCACTGAAACCTAGTCATGTGCTTGTCCAGATGACAGGCGGGGGTAGAGTGGGGCCTGGGGTGGGGAGGGAATATGGGAACACAGGTGGAGCGTAGCTGATGCAGGAATTTGTGTTCAATTATTGTATGCCTAAATACAACTATCAATAACTTTAAAAATACTGGCACTTTAATGAAAACTTTAAAAAACAATACAATAAAATAAATTTCCAGATTTCAGCACCCACTGAGGTTAAAGACCCGCTAGTCCCAGCATTAGGCTCTGATATTTTTCCTGTGATGATGAGAGCATAGATGTGGTTGTGGGGATGGATCCGGACACCACCTTTGAAGTCGCATGCTTGGTCCACTGAGCACTCCAATGGCATAATAGTTAGTTTCAACAAGAGAATCTTACAGCACACTTGTATGCAATACCTCTGTTCCCTAAAGAAATTGCTGTAATGCCACATCCTAAAACTGTGATTTGAGTTCTGAAATCCAACAAAATGCACAATGAGAATTAGTCCAGTGTTGAATGGAAAGCAGTTGAACGACCAAGCAGGTGGAGGACAAGTCCATATTTCTCACAGTCCAAGCAAGTCTACAGAAAGGGAAAATCTGCGGGATGTGTTGCTAGGAGGAGCTCGGCAATCCCCAAAAAGGCCTTTTGGGTTTTGTTTTTAATCAGACCCAGTGATGCTTGGGATACCATAGGGGATGCTGGACATCGAAGGTAGGCACCATCTGTAAGATGAGCACCCTCCGTATTGCACTGCTGTTCTGGTCCTAATTAACTTCACTATGGGCTCACAGTCACAATTTAACATACACACAATAAAACAATTTTTGGTGTGTACAAGCGTACAGCAGGTAGGCATTTGCCTTGCATGAGGCTACAGGGGTTGATCCTTGAACACTGTGAAAAGAAACTTACGAGAACCACCAGGAATAACTGCTGAGCATCCCCAGGCCCCAAAACAAAAGAAAACTAAATTTCTTTCCATATTCAAAAAACACTACGCAGTCTCCAGCCCCTGCGTCTGGCTGTTCCTCACCGGGGTCCCTTGGAGGGGAGCGGGTTGAGCTTTCCTCCCCGCCCCGACCAGGGCTCCGGCAGCGGAAGACCTCCAGGACCAGCCACCACCTTGCCGAGACCACTCTCCGCACACACGAAGGTACTGGCAGAGGGACAAAGCCACGCGGGTTCCGGGTCCAAGATCTCCAAGCCTACTTGGATTGGAGTTGAGCATCCTCCACCCAGATCCTCCAAATTCCAGTAGGCTGGGGTCACACCCACCACCTGGCCCCCTGGCGCCGTGTAATCCCATCAGCGGCCAAGACTCAGAGACGATAAAATCCAGCTCCCGGAACTGAGCGGCCACGCGACATCTTATCAGGTCATCTTTTCATGACATCTTATTATCTCATTCCTACTTTGGACAAACTTGCAGGCTATCGAATGTAGCCTGCCCACAGGGCAGAGTCGGGCAAACTCCTTATGGCGTACCAAATATGCCAAATACCAGTAACAATTATGGGTCTCATTCTCCAAAAGAGCCTTGAATATAATCTCAGAGCTAGTATGAAAGAGACGTTACTGGGGCCTGCTCGAGGCAATCGACGAATAACAGGATGATGAAATGAAAAAAATGAAAAAATTGAAAAAACAAAGGCAATGATCCAAAGGCAAAGATATGCATGGTGTCAGATTGACTGAGCGGAGTCCAGAAAGGGCACCCGATCCTTTAGGTGTACAGTCTGGCTAATTATACAGCCGGGAACAAAAGGGCCTTGAAACACATGGACTACTCGACATACCTGACAGATAAGGAAGAATCACAACAAAGTCAAGAAAGCAAAGCACTGGATCTATCCGTAATGAACAGATCCGGGGAAAAGACACCCCTTCCCCGTGCCACACCTCCACATTACATGTTCTATGAATGAGAAGGGGATACTCAATATCCAAAGAGCAATTCAAAGATGTTGTGGAATGGAGGACTCCTGGGTTGGCCACATGCAAGGAAATCATCCTACTTGCCCTATTATTGCTCTGGCCATTTCTAAATAAATGGGAGAAAACGGGAAAAAATAGGAGAGCAATTACAGAGCTTTCAGGTTTAATTCTCGGTCATACAATGAAACACCCTTCCCATTTCCCACCACTAAAAACCCAAGTATACCATCATTCCACAGCCTCCCCTTACCTGTGGGGCAGATAATTTCCACACTCTCCTCTCTACTTTGATTACATTTAATATTTTGATACGAGACCACTATTATTATTTGGGATTTTACCCTAACACTCAGATCTGCTGAAAACGCAACAGTAGACAATTCTTTTTCGATTGCTGGTTAAAAATAACATATGATTTTGGAATTCTAAAATTTTAACAACTAAATCTGGAGGGATTTCTGCCAAAACCTGCTGGGTTCCGAGATTTGTTCCTGAGTCTCTGGGATTATGGCCATTAAACAGCTTTACCACAAGCCAGAGAGGTGGTTCGTGGGAATGACATAGGCTCTTGTTGGGGTGGAAAGGAATTAGTCGGCTCCACCCCGTCCTGAGAGGCCCCACATATCTTCCTGAGTGTGGGCCCAAACCTGACTTTCCAAAGGCCTTTGGATGATGGAGGCCACTGAGCCACCAAGTGGGAGCAGTTGGGGGGACAGCACCAATTCCCCCTGGGGTGGACCGTGGACAGTAACCTACTGCAGGGTCGAGACACATTTCTGCTAAAAGGCGCTGGGTTTTGAGATTTGTCTCTGAATCACTGGGATCATGGTCATTATGCACCTTGATAACGAGCCACATAGGTCAATCGTAGGCGCCAGAGAACTTGGGGTTTCGTTGGGGTAGGGAGAAACAGGCCAGCTCCACCACCATCCAGTTAGGCCCTGCATGTCTCCTCACAGCAGTCCCAAACCGAACCGTCCAGAAGCCATTAGAGATGGCGGCCACTGAGTCGCCAGGCACGAAACCTATTGCCACCTGAAATACCCAGCTTTGATAACCTACTATGGGGACCAGACACATTTCTGCTGAAAGCCGCTGGGTTCCGAGATTTGTTACTGAGACTCTGGGATCATGGCCGAGTGATCAAGAGCCAGAGAGTCCGTATATGGGTAGCGAATCGGGGTCTCATTGAGGTGGGGAGGAAAGGGCAGAGTTCACCCCAATCCCATGAGGCCCCGCATGTCTTGTCACTGCAGGCCCAAACCTGTCTGTCCAATGGCCTCTGGAATATGGTGGCCACTGAGCCACCAAGTGGGATCAGGCGGAGATACACACTCTTTCCCCCTTGTGATGGTCTGTTACTGGTAGCTCATTGCGGGAACCGGGCGCATCTCTGCAAAAAGCCGCTGGGTTCTGAGATTTGTCTCTGAGTGTCTGGGATCATAGCCTTTAAGCAGTTTGATCAGGAACCAGAGAGACCTTGCCTCCAATTATATAGCTGAGCCAGAAATGGTTTGTTGGTGTGTCTTGCACATACCTAACTTTTGGCCGTTTACTTTCTTGGAAGACTTTGCCCAAAGTTTTTGTTGTCTGGCCAAAGGCACAGCATCTATTTCGGAGTATCTGGAAGTCTGATGGTTCCATCATTCTGCTGATGCACTTGCCTTACAGGCACAGATTGACCTGCTGGTGGTACCATACACCCGGGAGGTAGAAATTATAAATATGGAAAAAAAACACCAATAGTGGGGTTGGACTTACTGTAAAGTGAGTAGGATGCTTGCCGTGCTGATCCAGATCAAATCTCCCCATCCCATAGGAGCCCAGCAGCACCGGAGAATAACTTCTGAGCTGCAGAACCAGAGGTAAACCATGAGCATCAAAGAATCCCTTCCAACTCCCCTGAATAAAAAAGCTATTAAAATTAATCCAAAGTAGGGCTGAAGAGATAGCAGAGCGGGTAGGACGTTTGACTTGCACATGACAAACCCGGGTTCAAATCCCAGCAACAGTATGGTCCCCTGAGCTTTACCAGGAGTAATTCCTGAGTGCATAAGCCAGGAGAAACCCGTGTGAAACGCTGGGTGTGACCCAAAAAGCAAAAATAATTAAATAAATAATAATAATCCAAAGAGTAAATTTTCAGAGGCAAATACCTCTCACTTGTCCAAACACGGCCCAAAGTCCCAAACCCAGCACAGAAACCAATGAAAATGACTGATCGCAAAAGTGGCCCTTTCCTTTAGGGGCTGGCTGTGAACATATCTGGAGTTTCGATAAGTGTTATGTCCAGTTCAAAGGCTCCAAACATGGTCCTGCGCAGTCTCGAGTAGGGAGGAATGAGATGACCAAGACCCCCACTCTCTGTAGGATCCTCACACCAAGGCCTGAAGTCCATGTGCCCACCCTCCAGTGCCATATTGGACCTGGTTGTGATCGTGGCTGCAGGGGTCCTCAGGATAACGCACCCTCACCCATGAAACCTGATCCACAGAACAGCCCCCAATGCACCACTCAAAAGCTCCATGTCCCGGGCTGGAGAGATAGCACAGTGGGTAGGGCGTTTGCCTTGCATGCGGTCAACCCAGGTTTGATTCCCAGCATCCCATATGGTCCCCTGAGAACCACCAGGAGTAACTCCTCAGTGCAGAGCCACGAGTGACCCCTGTACATCGCCGGGTGTGACCCAAAAAAGCAAAAAAAAAAAAAAAAAAAAAAAAAGCTCCACATCCCCTAAAGCCTGGATATCCAGAAAAAGTAAAAAAAAAAAAAAAAACGCGTGAAAGCGCCCTACAAGCTGGCGTGACCTGCCGCTCAAGTTCCCAAACCGGGATTTTCAGGGTGCTCAAGCATTCGAAATCCTAACACAAGAAAGACTGAAGAATGAAGGTTTACCAGTTTTTCCATTTTCAAAGAATTTAATGCAGCATCTTGGTTGATTTCTGCCATAATTCCCACCAAACAGCCCCTCTGGGCCAAGCCAGAAACATAGAAAACAATAACAAAGTAGTGAGCCCTGACAGCTCTGAGCAGGAGGGTGTTTCTGTACCTGTTTATTCAGTCACCTTCCTTCTTATTTTCATAACTAGGACCCATTATTTACAAGTTAACACACAAGTAATTCCAAGCACTAGAATATTGGCATAGGTGCAGCCCGGGTGAAAATCAGCAGGTACATTTCAATGACATGAGAAGCCTGTCCCAAGCAGGCAGACTTACTTCCTTCTTAACTGCACTTTTTTTTTAACACCCTTGACCATTGTGTCCAAAGGAAACTTGCTTGACTGACTTGTCCTGTTCTGTCCTTAGAGACTGTTATTAAGGGATTAAATCATCCAGTATGAATTTTTATGTGTTTATTATGGTGTGAGGGGTACATGAAGCCCTTCCCACGTTCCTGTCATACATGCAGTTTGTCTCCAGTTTGAATTCTCATACACAGAGTAAGAGAATAGCACCAAATGAAGGTTTCCCATAAGTCGGACACTGATAAGGTTTCCCTCCACTGTGAATTTTCCTGTGCTTAGCAAGGATTCAGAATGGCAGAAGGCCTTCCCACATTCATTGCATATATAAGGTTTTTCTCTGGCGTGAATGCTCCTTTGTACACTAAATCTGAGGCTTCTCAAAAGGCCTTTCCACAATTCTTACATGTATATGGTTTCTCTCCTGTACATATTCTCCTGTGTACATTAAGTATTGAGGACATACAGAGGTCTGCCCACATTAATTACATATAGAGTTTCTCTCCAGTTTGAATTTTTCTATGTACACTAATATTTGAGGCTGTAGCAAATGCCTTCCCACATTCCTTACATATATATGGTTTCTCTCCACTGTGAATTCTCCTACGTACAGTCAATTGTGAGGAAGAAGTAAAGGCCTTTCCACACTCCAGACATATCTAAGACTTCTCTCCAGTATGAATTCTCATGTGTAGAGTAAGGGAAGAGAACCGTTTGAATGCCTTCCCAAATATCTGACACTAAGATGAATTTTCATATGTGTAGTAATTCTTGAAGACCCATCAAAGGCCTTTCCACATTCCTTTCATATATACGGATTCTTTCCAGTGTGAATTTTCCTATGGTGACGAAGTGTTGAGGCTACAGCAAAGGCCTTTCCACATTCCTTACATATATGTGGTTTCTCTCCAGTGTGAATTCTCCTATGTACACGAAGGCTTGAGGCTTCAGCAAAGGACTTCCCACATTCCTTATATATATACGGTTTCTCTCCAGTGTGAATTTTCCTAAGTTCTCTAAGTGTTGAGGCCCAAGTAAAGGTCTTTCCACATTCCTTACATATATATGGTTTTTCCCCAGTTTGAATTTTCCTATGTACACTAAGTACTGAGGCTCTAGCAAAGGCCTTTCCACATTGCTTACATATATATGGTTTCACTCCAGTGCGAATTTTCCTATGTACACTAAGTGTTGAGGATTCAGCAAAGGCCTTCCCATATTCCTTACATATATACGGTTTCTCTCCAGTGTGAATTCTCCTATGTACAATAAGTTTTGAGGCTCTAGCAAAGACCTTTCCACATTCCTTACATATATGATGTTTCTCTCCAGTGTGAATTCTCCTATGTACACTAAGACTGCAGGCTACAGCAAAGGTTTTCCGACATTCCTTACATATATACGGTTTCTCTCCAGTGTGAATTCTCCTATGTACAATAAGTTTTGAGGCTCTAGCAAAGACCTTT
Source organism: Sorex fumeus (assembly GCF_029834395.1). Classification (NCBI taxonomy): domain Eukaryota; kingdom Metazoa; phylum Chordata; class Mammalia; order Eulipotyphla; family Soricidae; genus Sorex; species Sorex fumeus. Next base: position 362,446 of record NW_026606171.1, on the reverse strand, counting down.
CCACATTCCTTACATATATGATGTTTCTCTCCAGTGTGAATTCTCCTATGTACACTAAGACTGCAGGCTACAGCAAAGGTCTTCCGACATTCCTTACATATATACGGTTTCTCTCCAGTGTGAATTTTCCTATGTACACTAAGTACTGAGGCTCTAGCAAAGGCCTTTCCACATTCCTTACATATATACGGTTTCTCTCCAGTGTGACTTCTCCTATGTAAACTTAGTGTTGCAGCTCAAACAAAGGCCTTTCCACATTCTTTACATCTATACAGTTTCTCTCCAGTGTGAAAAATTGCATGTCTCCTGAGGCTTGACGACTGAGTAAAGACCTTGCCACACTCCTGACATATATAAGGCTTCTCTCCACTATGAGTTTTCATGTGTCTATTAAGATGTGAGGTCTGACATCGATTTCAGAGTGAGGAAGGTCATAAGAGATAGTGAAGGCCATTTCTTATTGATCAAAGGATCTGTACAACAGGAAGAACTTACAATAATAAATGTATATGCACCTAATGAGAGACCAGCAAAGTACTTAAAACAACTACTCATAGATTTGGAAAAAGACATCAATAGCAACACAATACTAGTGGGAGACTTCAACACTGCTTTGTCACCTCTTGATAGATCAACCAGACTCAAGATTAGCAAGGACATACTTCATTTGAGGGAAACAATGGAAGAAAGGGACTTAGTAGATATATACAGGACACTTCATCCACAAAAAGCTGAATACACATTCTTCTCAAGTGTACATGGAACATTCTCCAAGATAGACCACATGCTGAGCCACAAAACATGCCTCCATAAAATTAAGAAGGTAGAGATTGTATCAACAATCTTCTCAGACCATAATGCGCTGAAATTAGAAGTAAATCACACACAAAAACAGAAAACTAAATCAAACACCTGGAAATTAAACAGTGCACTATTGAACAACGAGTGGATTAGACAGGAAATCAAAGAGGAAATCAAAAGATTCCTAGAAACGAATGAAAATGAGAACACGAGTTACCAAAACTTATGGGACACAGCAAAGGCTGTGTTAAGAGGAAAGTTTATAGCTCTACAAGCATTCCTCAGGAAGGAGGAGCGAGCACACATAAGTAACCTAACCTCACAGCTTAAGAGCTTGGAGAAGGACCAAAAAAAGGATCACAACCCGAACAGGAGAAAGGAAATAATAAAACTCAGAGCAGAGATTAATGAGATGGAAACCCAAAAAACAATCCGAAAGATCAATGAAACCAAAAGCTGGTTCTTCGAGAAAATTAACAAGATCGATAAGCCTCTAGCAAAACTCACAAAGAAAGGGAGAGAGAAAACCCTAATAAACCGAATCAGAAATGAAAAGGGGGTCATTACAACAGAAACCACAGAAATTCAGAGGATCCTCAGGGAGTACTTTGAGAAGCTTTATGCCACAGAACATCAAAACCTCGAGGAAATGGATAAATTCCTAGACTCCTACAGACTCCCAAGGCTGAACCAAGAAGACCTGGAATACCTGAACATCACCTGGAATACCTGAATATCACCATCAAGGAAATTGAAATGGTAATAAAAAGTCTCCCCAAGCACAAAAGTCCTGGCCCGGATGGATTCTACGAAGCAAATATCACACTGATACCAAAAGCAGACAGAGATACCACAAAGAAAGAGAATTACAGGCCGATATCCCTGATGAGCACAGATGCAAAGATCCTCAACAAACTACTAGCAAATAGAATCCAACTACTCATCAAAAAGATCATACACCATGACCAAGTAGGATTCATCTCAGGGATGCAAGGATGGTTTAACATTCGGAAATCAATCAACATAATCCACCATATCAACAAAAGAAAAGATAAAAAGCATATGATCGTATCAATAGATGCAGAGAGAGCATTTGATAAGATCCAGCACCCCTTTATGATGAAAACCCTAGCCAAAATGGGTATAGAGGGGACCTTCCTCAACATAATTAAAGCCATCTACCACAAGCCTACAGCAAGCATCATCATCAATGGGGAAAAACAGAGAGCCTTCCCTCTAAGATCAGGGACGAGACAGGGATGCCCACTCTCTCCACTGGTGTTCAATATAGTACTGGAAATACTTGCAATAGCGATTAGGCAGGAAAAAGATATTAAGGGCATTCAGGTAGGAAAGGAAGAAATCAAGCTCTCACTATTCGCAGATGATATGAAACTCTACTTAGAGAACCCAATAACCTCCACCAAAAAACTCCTAGAAACAATAGACTCGTCTAGTAAAGTTGCAGGTTATAAAATCAATACCCAAAAGTCCATGGCTTTCCTATATGCAAACAGTGAGAGAGAAGAAAGCAACATGAAAAAAACAATCCCCTTCACAATTGTGCTCCAGAAAATCAAGTACCTAGGAATCAGCTTAACTAAGGAAGTAAAGGACCTGTACAAAGAAAACTACAAAACGCTACTTCAGGAAATAAAAGAGGACATGAGGAAATGGAAAGATATCCCCTGCTCATGGGGCGGGAGACTTAACATTGTCAAAATGGCAATACTACCGAAAGCATTGTATAAATTCAATGCAATCCCTATAAGGATACCCATGATTTTCTTCAAAGAAATGGAGCAAACACTCCTGAAATTTATATGGAACAATAAGCCCCCACGAATAGCTAAAGCAATTCTTGGGAAAAAGAAAATGGGAGGAATCAACCTCCCGAACTTCAAACTGTACTACAAAGCAGTACTAATTAAAACAGCATGATACTGGAAAAAAGGCAGAACTGCAGACCAATGGAACAGGGTTGAATACAGTGACATCTCCCCTCAATCATATGCTCATCTAATCTTTGATAAAGGTGCAAGTAATGTGAAGTGGTGTAAGGAAATCCTCTTTAATAAATTGTGTTGGCATCACTGGACGGCTACATGCAAAAAATAGGCTCAGAACTCTGCCTAACACCATGTACAAAAGTAAGATCAAAATGGATTAAAGACCTCAACATCAGACCAGAAACCATAAGGTACATTGAAGATAAAGTTGGCAAAACCCTCCATGACATTGAAGTTAATGGTATCTTCAAAGATGCCACGCCACTGGCCGAGGAAGTGAAAACAGAGATAGATAAATGGGACTATCTTAAACTAAGAAGCTTCTGCACCTCCAAAGAAATAGTGACCAAAATACAAAGACAGTCTACAGAATGGGAAAGGATATTCGCCGAATACACATCTGACAAGGGGTTGATATCCAGGATATACAAAATACTGGTTAAACTCCACAAGAAGAAAACATCCAACCCCATCCAAAAATGGGGCAATGAAATGAACAGAAATTTTCTCAAAGAAGAAATCCGAATGGCAAAAAAGCACATGAGAAAATGCTCTACATCATTAATCTTCAGGGAGATGCAGATCAAAACCACAATGAGATACCATCTCACACCTCAGAGACTGGCCCACATTCAAAAGAACAAAAGCAACCGATGCTGGCGTGGATGTGGCGAGAAAGGGACACTCCTTCACTGTTGGTGGAAATGTCCACTGGTTCAGCCCTTCTGGAAAACAGTATGGACGATTCTCAAAAAATTAGAAATTGAGCTCCCATTTGACCCAGCTATACCACTCCTGGGAATATATCCCAGAGAGGCAAAAATGTATAGTCGAAGTGACATCTGCACTTGTTTGTTCATTGCAGCACTCTTTACAATAGCCAGAAACTGGAAGAAACCTGAATGCCCAAGAACAGATGACTGGTTAAAGAAACTTTGGTACATCTACACAATGGAGTACTATGTAGCTCTTAGAAAAGATGAAGTCATGAAATTTACATACAAGTGGTACAATATGGAAAGTATCATGCTAAGCGAAATGAGTCAGAAAGAGAGGGATAGACATAGAAATATTGCATTCATCTGGGGGATATAAAGTAACAAAGTATGAGATTAATACCCAAGAATAGCTGAGATCAGCACCAGGAGGATTACTCCATAACTTAGAGGCCCGCCGGGTATCCTAGAGGAAAGGGCAGTTCAGATAGAGAAGGGAGCACCAAATAAAGGATGTTTGGAGGATCCTCCCAGGAGGGGAGATGCATGTCGAAAGTAGACTATGGACTGAACATGTTTGCCACTCAATGCCTCTTTTGCAGACCACAACACCCAAAAGGAGAGAGAGAACACAGGGGATTGCCCTGCCACAGAGACAGGGGGGATGGTGGGATGGGGGTGGGAGGGATATTATCCATGGTGGTGGAAAATGGGCACTGGTGGAGGGATGGGTATCTGATCATTGTATAATTGAATGCAAAGCACAAAAAATTGTAAATCTACAACTGTAAAAAAAATAAAATAAAATAAAATAAAGTGAAACAAATTTATAACAAAAAAAAAGATGTGAGGTCTGAATAAAGGCCTTCCCACAAGTCTGACATTTATATGGTTTCTCTCTTGTATGAATTCTCCTATGCAAAATAAGATGTGCTGATCTATTGAAAGTCTTCCCACATTATTCACATGTATAAGTTTTCACTCTTGCATTTCTATTCATATGGACATGATGGGGTAACCCTTGACTCACACATTTTTCTCGGGACTGACTTTTCTGGGGATTCTGTCCACTGTGGTTTTCTAAGGGAACACCACAGTGCTGAGAACATGGGGAGGCTCCCCCGCATTCCTTACCTGTAGATGGTTTCCGATCATGGTGACTTTGGTTGAGGGTATGTTGCTCTGAAGGACTCACTATAAACAGTGCTCCTCTCCCTAGCAGGTGCCCCATTGGGGAATTTTTTGCCTGTGAACTGAGAATAACGCACTCCAAGGAACTTTTTCCAGGAGAGGGCTTCTGCAGAGTGAGGTAGCTCTCGCCACTCTGATCACCCTCAGAAGACATCCCGCCTGTCTCGGCATCCTCATGGGGCTGAGAGTAGGATTGCTCAGTAGAGACATTGTCACACAGTGTAGGATCAGAGACATTCCACTTGGGGTGGCAGCTTTCCTGTAGAACAAAGAGGATTCTAATTATTGACTTATTCACTGAGTCTTCCTGACAAAAAACTGAGCCCTTCAGCTGTGGTTTCACACATATGCACCACACAAATGCAGTTACCAACACATGAATTGTCTTATGATAGAATAATTTCATGTTACTGTAAGTTGGACACACAAAATTGATGGATGCAGAGTCAGTAAATTCTGTGACTTTCTCCCCTTTAAATTAATGAAGGAATATAACTGGAAATAATCCCTTCTATAGAAAACGGAACCATCTATTTCAAGAGAAAATGAAATAGATCCACATGTGGGTTTGGTTAAAGTTCCGTGTGGAACCTGAGATGCGGGGGTGAAGACAACGCTGCATCGTCACGCAGCTGAGACAGACCACGTGGCCATTGCAAAGCTCTCACCACAAGTGATGGCTTTCAGGATCAATGAAGTTTTTTGTTCTTTCTGTTTTGTAGTTTCTATTTATTAGGGGTTGGGTGGGTGGAGGGGCACACCATGCAGTGTCAAGGATCATTTCTGTGGGTCTATGCTGTCTATAAGGTGTGCTGGGTAAGGCGCATCCATTCCTGTTCAAAGAAAGTATATTTCTAACTGCACCCTCTCTAGGGCGCACCAATTAGCTTTCAAAACGACTGGCACTGTCAAGCGAATCAAAACTCAGTATTTTTATACATGGTTGATTTCAGCACCTAGTGAAGTTAAGGGTCCTATACTCTAAGCATCAGGCTTTGGAATTCCTCCCTGCCATTCCCAGTCTTCCACCTTAACAATCACATACTTGGTCCACTCCTGCTGGCATAATAATATTTATTCTGAATTAGCGAATCTTACCAACTCACTTGTACTTGCGGACCCCATTCCCAAATCAAAATGCTGTAATGCCAAATCCTGAAGTCGCGGTTTCAGTTCTGAAACTGAACAAAACATGCAATTCAAGCACTTGTCCAAAAATGTAGCATAATGATGCCATGTAGTTAAGAGCACATCTCTGTGGTTCTCAAATTCCAAAGAGCCGCACACTCAAGAAAAGATTCGTATAGTGGAAAACAGTGAGGATCTTGGCAATTCTACACTAGGTTTCGTTTTTGTTTTTGAGTAGACCTGGTAATGTTCGGGGAACCAGGTTATTGAACAAATTATTGAACAGGTCACCTTCAGGCACTGCAAAGCACTTCCTGCTGAACTATCGTACAGATCCAAACTAGATCTGTTATGGTCTTACTTATTCGAAAGCCATGGAAGCAAATTACAGGATCATTCTGTGACTGACAGTCCAGGGAAATGAAGAGCAGCGTGAGTGCGGCACAGACCCAAGGATCGAGGAGACCAAGGCCCCGGTCTCAGCAGCGTGTTTCCTACATGCTCAGGGCACCCATACACTACACAGGGCCTGAGCCAGGGTCCTCAGACACCCGCACTCACGCCTCTCCTACCCTACCTCAGAGCTCCTCCTTCCAGCCAGGAGATCACCGCAGGCTTCATCCCAGAGTGCCCTGCCCCAACAGAGACAGAGGCATGGATAAGTGACATCCCCATGTTCTTCTGATATAAGTGGGCATATATATGAAAAGCATGAACAGAATGTCCATTTCCAAATGCCACATATTTTTAGTTATTTGAGAGGAAAGACCTAAGAAAATACCACAAATACTCTAGACCTGGCCTTGTGTATGGCCGACAGGGGGTTGATCAGCATAGTATGTTGTTGGTTTTTGTCTTGCTTGGGGTCTCACCTGGCAATGATCAGGGGTGACTCCGGACTCTGTATTCAGAAATCACTGCTGCTGGTGCCCGGGCATAACATGGGATGCCGGGGATTTAACCCACGTGCGCTGCTTGCAAGAAAATCTCTTTCCTCCCTGTACTGTCTCTCTAGGCCCAGCAGCACATGGAGTTTCCTGAGCCCCTCATGTACTCGTCACGGATTTCAGTAAAACTAAGTGCATAATAAATCTGGAAATGGCCAAGGGTGGCAAGAGACCCTTATTTTTTTAGGCTAAAAATGTATCCAGAAAGAGAGCACAGCACAAGTTTCTCATGGACAATCCAGCTGCGAAACCCGATATCACCTAGGGTCTGTCATGCCAGCCAGGAGTGATCCCTGAGTGCAGAGTCCAGGAGCAAACGCTGAGTCCTACTGAAGTCTCACAAGAACCATTAGAAGTAAATCCAAGCACTAAAATAGGGCAGCATCTTATGAGTTGAGAGACGAGATATCAAAGCTCGGTAGTGGGAGAGATATTACAGCACATAGGACACAAGCGCTACACAAACATGTGGGTTTGATCCCAGGCAGCCCATATGGTCTTGGAGCAAGGCCAGGTGTTGATCCTGAATGCAAAGGCAGCAATAATACCTAATCCCTAAGGAAAAAAGAAAAAGCAAAAACATTCTCACTTGAGTGACTGGTGCAAAAGTACTGGGGGTGAGTCACCAACATTTTAAGTTGCCAAGAGGTTTCAGTCCACGGTACCCCATCCCTGAGCACTCTTAGGAGTCATTCTTTAGCACAGAGCCAGGAGAACTGTGGACTGTGCCCCCAAACAAAGGCAACAAACAAAAACCAATTAAACACACAAAAGTTCGTGTAGTACACAAAGTAAATTGATGCACCAATGGATAGAACTATTTAAAGGGACCTGGGTGATAACTGGGCAGAGAGGGATCTTCCCATGGACACAGTTGAAACGCGTTGATCTGAATCACCCCATAGAGTACTGCTACCCCACAAGAGTGATTCCTGAGGACAAAGCTGAGAGTAAGCCCTGAGTATCCACAGGTGAACCCTAAAGAAAAACCGTGGAGGGAACAGCTACTGCATGGCTATCCAACATCCCAGCCCATCACAGAGCTTCTGTTGGACACATAGCTGCCGCCCAACCCCAGGGAACCCATGCGGGTCTGTTCAGACACGGTTGGCTCCACACTGCTCTCAACGACAGCCTGCAGATTCTGGTAGGTCTCCAGCATCACGTCCCTGGAGAGCATCCGCTGAGAGGCCTCCAGGCATGACCATTGCTCCGGGGTGAAGTTCACAGCCACGTCATGGAAGGTCACTGCGTCCTGAGTCAGCACACGAAGAGGGTGGGAGTCTGAGTCTATCTTAGCCTCATTCCCACTACTCTGAGGCCAGGTCCCACGGTCCTATATTGTAGCTGGGCCTCTCCACTCCGAATGAACTAGCCTCCATGCACACACATGACTGACGGGCCTCAAAAATCACATAAGGCAACTGGATCTGCTAAAGTGGGAGGACGTTATACAGAAGGTTCTTGGATGTATCTGCCTTACCTGGTAACCCACGGCCAATTTGAGCACCACTGTTACAGTGAGCACTGTAGAGAGGATCACCTGAACACAGACTTGTACGATCCAAAAGACTATCCCTGGGAGTAGCAAAACCCACTGCACGCCCACTGCTGCACCCCCAACAGCTCATGACCACTAGGATTGAGAACTGGATAGTCCATATAGACAACTACTCAGAGCAGTGAATGGCATGTGTGCCAGTAGGAACTCACTGCTCAGGACCGCCCCAAATCCCGCTCAAAGAAGGTATAAGTTTCTTGACCCCAACATCTCTACTGGCCTCAGAGATCCTTGGCTCTTTCTCCTTGGGATCGGCGCATGCCCAGAAATCCACACACAAGATTATGTGAACGTAAGACTATATGACCGAGTAGGTAGTCTCTCCAAAGTAGGAAGGACAAAACAGGAGAAAAGCAAGTCTGGGGGCCCAAGTCACTGTAGTTGCCAGGGCGCAAACAGGGCCATCACATCCCAGGGTACTCTGAGGCCAGTCAGTTGTGAATCCAGAGCACAGAGTCAAGAGGACAGCTGATGACAAAAACAATGCAAAAGAAACTGAAGCAGCGGGTTGGCGTAACAGGACAGCTGTTCCGGGGACAGCATGTGGGACTGGTAATCCCCAACATCCCATATGGTCCCACAAGTTCTGCCAGGGGCAATGCCAGAGTGCAGCACAAGGAATGATTGCGAGAATCCTTGCTCTGCCACCCCTAATAAAACAGAAGACCCAAGATGAAACCTTTGGACCTCCAGCATCCCATTGGTCAACTAGACCTGTCAGGAATGAGCATTGAGCACTGAGTTTTGAGTACTCCTCATGCACCACTGAGTCGGCCCCAAAGCCAAATAAAACAAAACAAACATACACAAAAGCAGCATCAAACAGCAGAATTGGACGGTCCGATTGGAATTCTCATCTTGGAATTCGTCCAAAAGAAACTCAAAACTGAAGGGCCAGGAAGCCTGGGCACTCCTGGTACTACCTCATGTCATTCTATCTCTCTACTCCTACCTGCGGACGGTTTATCAGAAGCCGTGTAACCATCTTCTCCTGTCACTGTTGTTCTGAGGATCAGCAGGAAGCTCCAGGTGTTGTCTGCTCAGGGACAGATGAAGAGTCACAGGTGCTTTGCAGCTTGATGTGAGGGAGCTGAAATTTATGATCCGGAGAAAGAACACCAGTATTGTCGTTAGAAGGCAATAATGTGAATTGGGTGCTTGACTAGATGAAGCAATCAATCGTCTGCATCCCATATGGCCCCCAGCAGCGCCAGGGACAATACCTGAGCTTAGAGACTCGATTAAATCATGAGCATCTCCGGGTATGTGCCCTCTCTCCCCCCAAAAATCTAAAGAACCAAAAATAGCTCCCCAAATACAGTTTCATTGGGAAACCTCAGCCACCTGCAAGTCTCCTTCCCCCCATCCCCCGCATGAAAGGGGCTCTCACGGCAGACAATGAAGATGACCAGCAACAGGTCTCCTTTCATTAGGTGGAGGGGCTGAAGCTCTGCCTCTCAAATCTGGAGATTCTACAGAAGCGAGCTTATGGCCAATGGTTCAAACATGACACTGCTGGGAGGGTTGGGATGGCCAAGCCCTCGGATGATTCCCGCATTCAGCCACTGTTGCCCCATCCCGGAGCTGGAGACGATTGTGGCCAAAGAGGCACCCTAGAATCACGAACTCAAAACTGTCACTCCTGAACCCTGAGACAGCCCCCCCGCACCCCCAAAGCTCTGTGTCCCCCTAAAACCTCCACCACACCTCACGATCCACCTGGATGTTGGTGAACAAGTGAAAACCAGTGCAAAAGTATCCCCCAAGTTGGCTCGGCCCCTCGGCTCAGAGTATGGAAACGGGAAGGCGCGGGGTGCTCACAGGAGGTTGCTTGAGTCCTGCAACTAAATTCTTCTTCAGAGACCCCCTTCCAGGATGGGGCGCAAATTTACTTGTCCCTTGCTAAGTGAGCAACAGTCCCAGTGTCTGATACAGGGATGGAAAATGAACCATGACATTTATGACATCACTTATGACATCACTTCTGTTTCCATTAGGTACCTTAAAGAGCAAGAGTCTAAGCACTGAGAACCTTTTTGCCACCCAGGTGAATCTGTGCTGCAAGGGGGATGGACTCGAATAAAGGAGTGGAGATGCAAATGCTAGAGTGGTCGGCCACACATTAAGGGGCCTGGGGGTACGGAGAAGTCCCCTGATCCTGCAATTGTCAACTAACATCGAATCAATGTTATCTAAACACAGAATGTTACCCTGACTCTTGTCAAATGATCCCTGAGCTCAGAGACTAGAGTAAACACTGAGCACTGTAGGCTGTGGTGAAAAATATAACAATAAAAAAGGCAAATTCTACTGAAGGGGGAAAAATGATGTACAAAGATAAATTTGATAGTGAAATATTAAAAGAGTCAAATTTCTGATCCTTAAAAATCCCCTATTCTTACAGCTGTAGAGATAGTACAGTGGGTAGGGCGTTTGCCTTGCACGCAGCCAATCCAGGTTCGATTCCCAGCATCCCATATGGTCCCCTGAGCATTGCCAGGAATAACTCCTGAGTGCAAAGCCAGGAGTAATCCCTGTGCATCGCCAGGTGTGACCCAAAAAAGAAAAAAATCCTCTATTTTTGATCTATCTCTGCTACAGAAACTCACAGTTTCTCCTGAATCCCTATTGTTCTTTCACCATTGTTTGTGCATACATATGTGTATATATAACTGTGACTTTGTGTGATTTTTTTTTCGGGGCCACAACCGGCAGATTCAGGGCTTACTCCTTGCTCTACACACAGGAATCACTGTGGTACAGACCATATGGGATGTAGGGGATAGAACCTGGGTCAACTGCTTGGATGGTTAAGTCCTTACTCACTGTACTATGGCTCCGACCCTAAGTAAATGTGCTCCTAGCACACCCAGTGGGATTCCTGAGCAAATGGCCTTACTCCTGGAAAAACAAAACTTTCTTGCTTAAAAAAACAAAACCCTCTACCCTGGTTGGATTCTAATTCTAAACAATTTAGGTTTAACATTAGTTCATCATTTCTCCTCTGCTACAAGGAGCTGAGGCTTACTGAGTAACACCCATCCCAATCACTCCCATTTCCTTAGTATTCATCTTTAACTTCCCCGTGCTCTGCTTCCCCTATATGTTAATCACCCATTTCCCATAACCACAACCTGTTAATTGTAAAGTCAGATTCTTCAGAGATCTCTGGATTTTGTATTTGGAAGTGAAATGTTGACTCTCTCTTTCCTTTATATCCTCTGCAGTTTACTTTAGACAAATATCCTTTTTTGATCCTCGACAAGGACCAGTGCAGTCCCAGGTTGGGAAGATTGTGCTGGCAGCATTGGGATGGCCATGCCCCCAGCCCTCGTCTTTGTATAGACCAACGAAGGCAATATTATGCTTTTTTAACTTCAGAGTTAATTGACTACAGATACTATATACTCCTGGGCATTGTCATGTTTATAAGACTTCAGTCTCAGCTGCCCTTTGTTCTTAGCACCCCAAAAGCAAGAGACTGGATGGACCCAGGATAGCTGTGAGCTACCCTGGCATTGAAAAGGGACAGGTAAGCACCATAACAAATTCCATTATGACCCAAACATAAGCAACTGGATAAGGATCCTGCTGTGGTTAGGAAGGACTATCCTGTCCTGGGGAGTGTAATCTGGGAGCTGTAGGAAATATCCCCAATAGAGACACCCTATAAACTCAATAGATCTCTTACCATGTCCATTCAAATTGAACAGAAAGAGTAACTGTAAATTTAAGATGACTGTTTCAATGAATATTAACTAAGCAAAGAAAAAATATGTCCTTAGAGAAAATCCTGCCCTCGAGCTCATCTCTCCTTCGAGTTAGATTTTTGGCCTAGAAGTTTCCCCTGAGGGAGGGCTATACATCCTACAATTTTACAGCCACATCTCTGCGTATTTGCTGCCCCTACCTCTGTGGGATGGGCTGGAGAATAAAGGCTGTGGAAGACAGGTGAGGAGAGGGAATGAGGAGCAGTGGGAGACTGGTATAGGTACGCAGGAGAACGGAATAAAGAGCAACTCATCACTGTGAGTCCACAACGTAAAATGTGCGAGTGCAGTGAGTCCAGAAAGTAAAATGGGGGTCCCTTCCCAACAGAGACAGTGAGACAGGGAGACAGAAAACCACACCCTGATGGTGAAAACGGCCCGTTTAATGCAGAACAGCTACCATACTTATAGAACGTCTGAGGAGGCATGAGCTAAGGACATAGGAGTGACTGTTCATTTATGCAGATAAACATTTGGCAGAGGAAATTCTCAGGGAGAGATTCACTCAAAGAGACAATCTGTCTCCCAGGGACATCTACATTGCTTTTATCTTTTCATCTAGTCGTATAACTTATCAATACTTGCAGTTGTTTGGATAAACACAGTAAGAGACAAAGATCCCAACACTTAGTTCTCTGGGCTTTGAGAGCAAATAAGGATTTTAACACTTAATTCTCTGGGCTCTGAGAGCAAGCAAGGTTTTACTGTAAATCCCAGACTAAGTCCTCAGGCCAGTTCAGCTTGTCCTTCCCCATGAGACTCCTATATCTAATGTTGTAACACTTTGCATCAAGACGATGCATATCTGCTTTCTATAATGTTCCATTTCGAAACCCAGGTAGTTTTGCCACTTGCCCCGGGCCCATCCAAGTCCCACGGCAGAACCTCCCTTTTGGGGTGTTAGGAACTACAGTAACTGAAGCCTGAGTCAAGTAATGATGACCAAGAAATTATGCCCTGAAGTAGATAACTTAAGAGTCAATCAACTCCTAAATCTTAGGAGTATAGCATTGATGGTCTTTCTGTGTTTAACCAAACACATTGTTGTATAGTAAAAACATAAAAAATCTAAAGGAGAAATAGAAAAGCAGGTACAAATACACAGCACTTCAACTACAAAGCAATACAAATACGAAGTTGAGAATTACCAGAAAGTTATGGCTTACAAGTAATCAAGACTGACTTGGGGAACTGAGACAATGAGAGATAAAATACAAAGAAAAGGTTAAAGATAAACTTGAACTAAATTAGGGATGCTAGCAAGGGCATGATAATCTTCTCTGGGAGGAGCAAAAGGGGCAATTCACAGATGAAGCCTAAAACACTGTTAAGTTAATATCCAGCAGATCACCCAGAGCCTGGCCCCTGTTTCCTTCTTCGATCCTCTGTCCCCCTTTACCGGCCAGGGTGGGGAGACCAATCATGGCCACCAAATGCACACAGTACATGCCCAGACTTTATTTGAACACAACTCTCAGTACTCAGTGTAATAGCCGAGTTTTGCCTGATCAGGGAGAGAGGAAGAATCAGGGTGCTATTTTCAAGTTGATTTTAGGATACAGAAATTCTCCCTTAGAAAAAAAAACAACAATGTGGAGTCAGAAACAGTAAGCTGGGAGGGGCGCTTCCCATGCTGACCCAGATTGATATTCAGCATCTCACATGACCCCTAAAGAACTTTAAAAAAAAAAAAAGAATTGCAGAGTGCTGCTCCTGAAATCCCGAGCTTCCACAGAAGCACCCACAATACAACCAAAATAACCCCAAAGTAAATTTTCATTTGCAAACCGCAACCACCCCTAGAACCACACCCACCGAATGGTCTGGAAATCAAGGCTACTAATGAATAGTTACCGAGGGCTACAGTGTCATTAGCCATTGGGGAGCTGCCCCCTGCCCATGTAAAATGAACATTCCTTTTATAGTTTTGGAGGCACCACCGGCGATATGGACAAGAAACTTCTGACTCTGTGCTCAGGTACCCGTCCTCGTGGAGCTCGGAGATCGAACTTGGTAGGTCAGATGCAAAGCAAATGCCCTAACCGCTGTGCTATCTCTCCCGTCCTCTAAGAGAATCTGAAGGTTCTACAGCAGTGAGGTCAGGGCCAAAGCGTCCAGGACAAGGCGCAGCACAGTCCCATGCTGGGAGGGTCAGGCCAGCCCAGCCCCTATTCTCTGCAGCCCTGGGGCTCACAGTGCCCCACGGTGGAGCTGAAGGGGACTGTAGCTGCAGGGGATCCCCAGAACCAAAGCTCCGCGTCCCCCACAAAACCCTGGTGCACCTCAGGAACCACCTGGATATCGGTTGAAAAAGGAGCTTAAAATTGTCCCTTGAGCTGGGTTGGCCCCACCGCTCACAGTGCGGAGACTGGAGGCATGGGGTGGGGCTCTCACGGGAGGCCGATAGTGTCCTGCCATGAAAACGGCCTTCACAGACCCCTTTCACCCGGGACAGCCTCTTCTTCCTTCACCTGCGTAACAAATGGAGGACTGATCCAGCTTCTTGTACGCAAACACCTAAATGCCCTGCTGTGACTTCACTTCCACTTCTGCAAGCAGCCTTAAAGGGCCAGACACCAGCTGTGTAGAGAACAACTAGGAAAATGCAGGTAAATGTGTAAGGCTGGTTGGCTGGAGCGAAAGCACAGTGGATAGGGCATTTGCCTTCTACGCAGCTTACCCAGGTTTAATCATCTGGAATCTATATGGTCCTCCAAGCAGGGCCAGGAGTGCAGAAGAGCCAGGAGAAACCCCTGAGCACTGCTGGGTATGACCCAAAAATAAAAAAGAAAAAAAAGTGTACTGCAAGTGGAATGGGCTCACAAAAAGGAGAAGTGGTGGCTAGTGTGTTCAGTCACAATGTGAGGATCTAGAGAAAGAAGTCCCCTGATCCTGTATTGCACAGTGACTCTGAAGCCAGCCCTGGAGATGCAGAGAGGAACTGATCTAGTAACACTCAGAGAACCTGAGAGACACTGGAACTGGAGGAAAGGCTTCTACCCCTTAACAACATGAGAGAAGTGGACTCATGCCAACAAGAAAAAACCCAGGAGGCAGTTTCAGAAACATTTCAAACAAACAGTGGTCTGAAGGGTAGTATAGTGGGTTGGGCACTTGCCTTGAACTCAGTCAGTTCAGTCCCTGACATCCCCAACAGTGGCCTAGGAACCACCAGGAGTAACCCTTAAGAACTGTCAGGTTTCCCCCAACACACATGCTAGGGGAATAGGGAGTGAAGTAGTGAAGGGAGCACCAAAAAAAGGGAGTTGGGAGGATCCTCCCAGGATGGGAGAAGCATGCTGAAAGTAGACTATAGACCAAACATGATTGCCACTCAATGTCTCTTTTGTAGACCACAACACCCAAAAGGAGAGAGAGTACAAAAGGGAATGCCATGCCACAGAGGGTGGGATGGGGGCAATGGGGGTGGGAGGGATACTGGGACCCATGGTGGTGGAAAATGGGCAATTGTGGAGAGATGGGTATTTGATCATTATATAATTGAAATCCAAGCACAAAAATTTATAAGTCTACAAATGTACCTCATGGTGTTTCACTAATAGAACTTTTTAAAAAAAGAAAATACATAATTAAGTACATCAAACACTGCGTACAGACCAACCCCCAGCATGGAGGCATGCCTGGGGCTAACAGGCTGCAAAGCACATTGGTCACTTTGCATCCTGGCTTGGGGAGACCAATCATAGTCACCAATTTTTTAAAAAAGAAAATACATAATTAAGTACATAAAGCACCATGTACAGACCAACCCCTAGCATGGAGACATGAATGGCGCTATCAGGCATATTGGTCACTTTGCATCCTGGCTTGGCCTTTTGCACAGATCTAAATGGTGTTTACCATTTGGGTGAATAGTAGACTGTTAGGATTTTACTGCTTCTAAAGTGTAAGTCTCAAAACATTTACCCTCAGTGTTTGTGTAAATCAAATGGAAAGCTGAATACAATGAGTGCATATATGCCACAGCGAGTGAAGTGCTTCCTTGCATGTGGCTGACCTGGACACAAATTATGGACAACACAGCGGGATGTGGCTCCCAGAACATAACACAGAAGGGCCTGAAGAATGGAGGATTGGCTGTCTATCCAACGTCAAAAGGGCTCACCGCAGCATCCTGGTTGATCGCTGCCATGATCCTCTGCAAACCAGGGCCTCTGAGCCAAGTCAGAGGCACAGCAAAGAATGAAACCATGGTGAGTCTTGACAGTACCCAGCAAAATGCAATCTTTGTACCTATTTACTTCTTATTTAATTACTTCCACCTTGCTTTATCACTAAGAACCATTATTTACCAGTTAACATACTGGGAAGTCCACATACCAGGACATTGTCATAACCATGGTACAGGGGATAATCAGCAAGTACCTTTCACTTACGGTACTAGTATCACAGGAAGCTTTCACACAAAACAGGATTATTTCCTTCCTTACTGTCCTTTTGAATCAATCCCCCACCCACTTGTTGAAACTAAAATTGTTTTACCTCAGAGCCCTGTTCTGATGCCGGCCATTGTTATTATGGAAGTGATTGATCCAGCATAACTTTTGTATTTACTAAAGTCTGAGGGAACATGAAGGCCTTCCTATATTCCTTACCTACAGGATTTTCTCCAGGATTCTCTTTAAAGTCGCAGGTGCGAATAATGCACTTTCCACGTTCTTACATAAATATATATATATTCTTACATATATATATGTATATTTATATATAGCTTCTCTCCATTGTGAATTCTCCTATGTAGAAGGCCCGAGGATCCAGGAAAGTCCTTCCCACACTCCTGACAGATATAAAGTTTCACTGCAAAATGACTTTTCACATGTGCAGTAAGGGCTGAAGACAAACTGAAGACCTTTCCACATTCCTTACACTTATGAGGTTTCTCTCCACTGTGAATTTTCCTGTTCAGAAAGCTATGCCAATTGCATCAAAATCTTCTTGCAGTCCTTTTATATAAGGCCTCAATCCAAGATAAATTTTTCTCAAACAGCAAAGCTTGAGGATTGAGTAAAAATCTTCCCACACCCCTACATATGTTTTCTTCGAGTATGAATCTTCCTATGTTTAATAAGGAGTTAGGGGGAAGTGAAGGCTTTGCAAAAGTCTTTACAAACATAAGGTTTGTCTCCAGTATGAAAATTTCAGTGCCTCAAAAGGATTGTGAAATACACAAAGGCCTTGCCACACTCCTTACATATATATATATATATATATATATATATATATACACATATATATATGGATTCATTGCAATGTGTGTTTTATTATGGACGGAAAAGTTTCAATAGTAAGTGAAAACCCTCCAAGAGTAGTGACATGAATAGTGTTTCATTCCCCTGTATGAACTTTCCTATGCTCAGAAAGACCTGAGAAGTAATGAAAGGCCTTTCCACCTACCTCAAATATATAAGGGTTTTCTACGAAACAGAAGTTATGAAAACTAAGACTTCAGAAATAAGCAAAGGCCTTCCTACATTGCTCACAGGTGTAATTTATCTTTCCAGTGTGAGTTTTTCTGTGTACTAAGGCTTGTGGAATAAGCAAAGACTTTCCACACCGTATATGCATATGGTTTCTTCCCAGTGTAATTTTTCTGTGCATTCTAAGATGTATGAGTCAGAGAAAGGCCACAGCACATTCCTTACATGCATACCGACTCTCCAGTATGAAATCTCCTGTGTTTAACGTATGAAGATCCATCGAAGGCCTTCCCACAGTCCTTACACTTAAAGAATTTCTCTCCTGTGTGGATGTTCACATAGTCCCACCGGGGTCATGATGGACTCAAAAGTTCGTCATCAATGCTCAAATTTCTGGGGATTCTGTCCATTATGGGCTGATATGGGAAAGTGATGGTGCTGAGGACATGGGAAGAGTGATCTTCTGATCACGCTCAGAAGACATCCCACCTGTCTCGGCATCCCTGTGGGGATGAGGGCCAAATTGCTCACTTGACCCTTTCTCACAGTGTGCAGGAAAAGACTTTCCACCAGGGATGGCTGCTTCCATGTAGAAGAAGAGAGAAGGATTCCAATGAGAGTCTTCATGTCAAAAGAAATCAAGCTCTGCAGGTAGGTAGCTGGTAGGGTATGGGACAATGAGTTTCTTGGGGAAGTGTTAAATCCAGATGGGGATGAAAGCAGTGACTCCGAAGCCAACGCCGGGGATTCAGAGAGGAGCTGACCTAGTAGAAACTCAGAGAGCTGGAGACATGGAACAGGAGCAAAGGCTGGTAAGAACATCAGAGAGCAAGTTCCGGCCAACACTCTACCCCTTGACAACACGCAAGAAGTGGACTGTCAGCTACAAAGAAAACCCCAGGAGGCAGTTTTAGAAACATGATTTCAAACTGAGAGTGTCAAGCTAGTACAGTGCGTTGCATGCAGTCAATCTAGGTACAATGCCCATAATTCCAAATGGTCCCCTGAGCACCATCTGACTAATAGATCGATGGAAGTTTGCTCTATCCAATCATAAATGTTTTCTTTTTTACTTCTAATATTTTTAAAGTGACATGGGTGGGATCCAGGAATTTGACCAACCTTGTGAGTAATCACTGGTAAACGGAATGGTCTGCTGGGAGGTGGGGAGCTTGGGACCTGACCCATATTCCCACTTATAAAGATTTCATCAAGGTGCCCCTTTCATCCTTTCAAACGACATTCTGTGTACAGTTACGTGCATGTAAACACTCCAATTGAGACCAGAGCAACTGTAGATCTGGGTAGGGTGTTGCTTGCACATGGCCAACCTAGGTTCAATCCTCAGGATCCTGTAGAGTCTCCCGGAGCACCATCAGAAATAATACCTGAGTGCAGAGCCAGGAGAAACCACTGAGGATCACCAGGTACTGTAGGATAATAGTGGTCTGCCCTTGCTCCCTGGCAGGTTAGAGCTTATGTTTGTTGATTGCCCATAACCTTTCAATTATCTTTGTCTCCTGATCAGACTTTGAATTGTAAGTATTGTCTTTCTCTTCTCCTTAATTTCTTTTGCATGGTTAGCTGTTTCAGAGTAATTGCTTTTTGTATGGATACAGGAAGACAGTTACAGAGGCAAGCTTGAGCTTGAGAGTTGATGGTCTCCAGATAATATTGCCTCCTGGACATCTGCTCTCTTGACTGAAGATTTAGTTGCCCTTACTTTCTCGATCCCCAAAAGAAGGGTCCTATGAGGGACTAGATGGACCCAGGGCAAATGGTGAGCTAGCTACCCTGGCATCGAAATGGGTCTGTCCAATGTACCATAATGCTTATATATAAGAGCCTAGTCATGGACAAAATCGTGTCATGAATCAAAAAGTAATAACTAGACTTGGAAGCCCCTCGGATTAGAAATGATTGATCTGCCCTGAGCACTGGAATCTGAATCTGTGGTGAGAAGTCCCGAGGATAGTCACCAACAAGCCTAAAAGTGTCTATTACTGTGTCTATACACAATGGTAATCATTAGGAAGTAAAACTAAATATGTCAATTAAGTTGCTGGTCTAAGGAGAGGAGTAACACACCTTAAGGGCTGCTTTTCGTTCGTGGGCTGCAGGTGATGGGGAAGTCTGGAAAACAATTTTTCATTGCGCTTCCCATGGGGAGGCGTGGATTGGGGTCGTGGTGAGAGAAGAAAAAGAGCAGCTTCAGGGAGACAGGGGTAATGAAGGAGACTGAGAAAAGGGATGGTCCTCCTCCACCCAGATCCCCTGTCTTCCAGTATATAGGTGTTAGACCCGCCAACTGCCCCTGGCGCTGTGTAATCCCATCAATGTCCAAGACCCAGAGACTATCAAACCCTGCCCCTGGAAGAGAACAGCGCTGTCTCCTGCCTCCGCGTCTGGCTGTCTTACTGGGCCCCATTGGAGGAGGGTGTGTTGAGTTTTCCTCCCCACCCTGAGCAGAGCCCCAGCAGCTGAGGACCTCTGGTTTGAGCCAGAGCCATGCTTAACAGCACTCTCCACACATTTGGATGAGACTCACGCATGAAGGAAGCGGCAGAGGAACCCAGGTGTGCAGGACCTGGGGCTTAGATCTCCAAGCTGCTCGTATTGGGACTGGGCCTCCTCCACCCAGATCTCCCATCTTCCAGTATGTTGGCGTTACACCCACCAACTCTCCCCAGTGCTGTGTAATCCCATCAATGGCCAAGACCCAAAGACTATAAAACCATGCTTTGGGAAGTGCGCGGCCACACGAAATCTTATTATCTAGTCTTACTCTGGAAAAACTGGCAGGCTACCAGAAGTATCCTGCCCACAACGCAGAGTCTGGCAAACTCCCCATGGTGTATCCAATATGCCAAAAACCAGTAACAATCATGGTTCTCTTTCTCCTGACCCTGAAAGAGCCTCAAATGTGGCACTTCTTAAAATCTTAGGGATAGGAAGAAGGAGACATTACTGGGGACTGCTTGAGTCAATTAATGAACAGCAGGATGACAATGATACAGTGAGAGAAGAAGAGACACAGAGTTAGAGGACACGGTTGTGACTTAGAGAGAAGGCTGAGAGCTGAGAGTAAGAGTGGCTGGGGAGATTGGAGAGGAGTCACAGAGAGCATTGGAGAGCGAGTTAGAGGGTTGGATACAGCTGGGGGACAAGAGACTGAATAAACTGCAAGTAATCAGCAACCAGTCTGGTCCTCATTCTACTTTCATCGGTCCAAAGAAACAACTGTCCAGGGTGGAGAAATGGCTCGAGAGCACCAAATGCAGACAGTGAGAGAGAGCCGCCAGGAGAGACCAGGAACATCCGTGAACGTGTAAATTCTGTTCAAACCCCCACTTCTCATAGGGTTCCCCATGCCCGCCTGGAGTGACTCCTGAGTGCAGAGTCAGGAGTAAGCTCAGAGCACTTCTGGCTGTGATCCGAAAACAAAAACACAAAAAAGTGAAGTGTGGGGGTGCTGGAGCGATAGCACAGCGGGAAGGGTGTTTACCATGGACACGACCAACCCACGTTTGATTACCAGCATCCCAAATGGTTCCCCAAGAACCGCCAGGAGTAATTCCTGAATGCATGAGCCAAGAATAACCCCTGTGCATCACTGGGGGTGATCCAAAAACCAAGAAAAGGAAAAAAAGTGTAATTGTGTAGTTAATCAGAAAAAAGAACACAACTTTCTAGACTTAGCCAAGAAGCATTTTTATGATGGCTACAGAGAAAGCACAGACCTTGAGTTGCTTGTCTGGCACATAGCTGACCAAGGTTCAATCTCTACCACCTCATTGCGTCCCCAAACCTAGCGTTATCAATGAGAACAGAGCCGAGGTAAACTCTAATCTCCATTGGGTGTAGTCAACCAAAAATAAATCAATAAATTTAGGTGCCAGAACTATAGTCTGGTAGAGTACTGGTCTTGTACATGGCTGATCTGTATACCCCGGCACCACACTGAGTACAGTTTAGTACCTTTTGGCAGCAACCACAGGGTATGATCATATATATATATATATATATATATATATATATACACACACATATTTGTATATATACACATATATATGTGTGTGTTTGTGTATGTGTGTGCATATATATATATATATATATCTACCTATATATATATATATATATATATGTAATTTGTTCACTAGTCAACCTCCACCAACCAGTTTTGTAGAATGCAGGTTTGGATTTTGGCACTACAGGTGGCAGAACTTTGAGCTTACCTGAGAGGTGCTTGGGGAATCCTGCTTTGTACAGGAGACTATATCATGGTAGACTGCTTGCAAGGATAGGTCTTGCATTCCTGGCCTACCTCTGACTGCAGGAATTCAAATTCTATATAAATAATGTTAACCTTGTGAGAAAGTTACAGCAGGGGGGTCTGAGGCCCAGCTGGTAGATAAAGGTCAGGGCAGGGTTGCTGGCACCTGGGGCCTCCTGGTGCAAACCTGAGCCAGAAGTACAGGCTGAAATTTCAAAGGCTATCAGCGGCACGAAAGAGCTGACAGTGAGTGGCAGGGCACTTGTCATGAACGCAAAAGACTTAACTTCACAACCTGAATTGGCAAGGAGTGATCCTGGAACGCTGCTGGGTTTGGAAAAATCCCGCATAGTCAATCCTCCTCCTGCCCATATAAAGGCAATGAGGAGTTAACTGCCAACAGAAGAGGTGTGAAATCTAGTAATATGTTCTGAACGGTCAGTCCTCTGGGTTTGTTTCGGTTTTGGGACCACATCCAGAAATGCTCAGAGCTTACAGGCCAGGTTTTCAGGCTATGATTTACCTATGGGTACGTGATTTTATAAAAGAAAAAGAGGATGAAAAATTAGAGGATGAAAAATTATACTTGGAGCCAGAGTGATAGTACAGTTGGCAGGGCATATGTTCGGTCCTCGGCATCACATACAGTCCCCCAAGCACTCCCAGGAGTGATTACTGAGTCCTAAGCCAGAAATAACGCCTGAGCATTAATGCTGTGTCCCAAAAAGAGAAAAGAAAAAAAAGGAAAGAAAAATTAAATTTAGCCCAAACGAGATTTTAAAGTCCATAATTTTGCTCAGAGCCTCCAACTCCTTCATTTTCCTCCAACAGCCATCTATTGAAAGGGCTCAGGAAATTTCACATGTAAGAATTTTCCATGAAGGTATAAATAGGAGAGAGCACACCAGACTGAAGCAGGTGCCTGTCACCTGGAACCCCAGAGGGCCTTCCCTGGTGGGGTTCAGACGGCACAGATCTCAAGTACTACCAGGTGTGGCCCCAAATCTCACTTCATCTGTTCCTCAAGTAGTGAGATACACCCAAGGAGAGGAGCTCAGAGGGCTGAGCACCTGATTTACCTTTGGGGGACATGCCATGTCTCCCCCTGCATCTCAGACACACAGACACAAGAGGGGGAGAGTCTCTGAGTATCTCCAAGTTTGTAGCAAATGGAGCGGGGGGGGAGAGGGAAAGACAGGAGAAACACTCCAACCCCAAAAAGATGCTCAAAGAATGCTCATGTGTCAAGACAAATTCTGGAGTGGGAGGGTTGGGGTCATACCTAGTGATGCTCAGGAGACAATATCACCTAGTGATGTTGTGGCAGGGATAACTCTGGTCAGCACAAGAAAGACAAACACCCCCCCTGGCCGTACTACTGCACCAGCCCCTAAGAGTGAGACATTTAGAACCTATTGCAGCTGGTCCCTGGAACACCCCTTTCTGCAAGTACTCACTTCAACAGCAGGGCACACCCCTGGTCTTAGAGAGATGGACAGTGGAGATGCTTGGAATCTGGACAGGTCAGGCAGAAATTCTTTTTTCTGAGGAAATATAATCACATAGGGTTAACAAAGCTAATAAGTTGATAGGGTGCTTTTCTTTCAAGCAGCTAAGCCGGGGTCAATATGCAACAGGACATAGTCTCACTCACTCCAACACTGCTTAAAATGATATACATGAACTCAGAAACAAGAGTAACCCCTGAGCACTGAGTGCTGCTGTGGCCAAAAAAAGTAAAATAAATTAAGTAATGAAGACATTTTTGTGGCCGGAACGATGGTACAGCTGGTAGGGTGTTTGCCTTTCAATTCCCGAAATCCCATGTGGTCCCCCACCACTGCCAGGAATGATTCTTGAATGCAAAAAGCCTGAGTAAACCCTGAGCATTGCTGGGTGTGACCTTAAAAATAAAAAAGAGAAATTTCTGTGGAAAGAGAATGGAGATATAATATAGCAGGTGAGGTGCTTGTCTTGCACTCGGCCAAGCCAAGTTTGAATCCTGGCGTCCCATACGGTGGCATGAGCCCAGCCAGGAGTGATCCCTGAGTGCAAAGGCAGGAGAAGTAACTGATTCTTGCTGTTGTACTTACTACAGACTGAATAATTAATTCATTTAAATGAATAAAGTTGTGGTGGCCAATAGTGATCCTAAATTGCATGATTAGAGGGTTTAGGACACACCCTGGAAGTAACTAAGCTACTTCCTGCTAAGATTGCATATTTGGTTGCAAGACCCACTGTAGTACCACCCTGTTGCACGCCTCCAGTCCGCAACCTGAATTGGCTTAAAGCTCCACACCTTGGGGCCTGAGTGACAGCAAAGACAAATGAGCATTTCTTTTGAAGGAGGCCAACCTGGGGTTAATTCTGGGCATCCCTCATTGTTCCTAGCACCACTAGGAGTGCTTGCTGGATTTAGAGCCAGGAGTAACCATAATGCCTCGCTGGGTGTGACCCAAAATGCAAAATAAATAAATAAAAAGGAAAGAGAAGCTCCCCACCTCCCTGGACTCCCAGAACCCACTGAATGCACAAGAACCAGTGAAAATCAAAGGCTCTGTCAAATGCTTTTGAGCCCCAAGCACATAAAGAATATGCCCCGCCCCTCCCCCCATCCAGCCCCGACACCCCCCAAGAACAACAGGACAGAGAGGAGTGTGTTTTTTCCTTCATGCTGCTGACCCAGTAATGGAGTACACTGAGCAACCCCAGGAGAGACCCCTGAGCACTGCCAGGTGGGGTTCAACACCCCCCTATGAGGAAAAAGAATGCCTCCCAGGTCCCTTTGATGAGGGAATCCCATGCTTTAGCCCTACTCCACAATCAGCCTAAGGAATGAAAGGGGGCCAGTAACGGGATGTCCTGGGGACACTGCTGGGATGATCCACCCACCCCTGTCACTGACCAGGTGCTGGTCGTCGCCCCGAAACTAAATTAATGCTGAGGTGCCCTTATACGCCCCATCAGATCTGGGAGAGACTGAGGCTCCCTCTAGCTCTGGCACTTTCTGTTTTATGAGTGGCCCGAGCGATGGGTCAGCAGGGAGGGCGCTGGCCTCGTATCCCAACACCCCAAAGGGTCCTCAGATCCCCAGGGAGGGAGTCCTAAGTGCCACTGGGTAATGGTCTAAAACATATTAAACAATTAAAAAATTTTTTCTCTTTTTTTATTTGTTCCGTCATTGTCTTTGTTTCTGGAACTTTCAGAACGACCTTAGCGCTTCAAATTCGTTTTTCTCCTTGTCCACGTGCTTCCTCTACCCATCCACATTTTCTTTGGGGGCTGTGGGGCTTTGCTCAGGGGTTACTCCGGGCTCTGGGCTCACTCCAGGCCGTGATCGGATGCTGTGAGGTGTGGGAATCGAACCAGGCCGGCCGTGTTCCCCCTTCCACATCTTCCTAAGTAAGTTCTTCTCAGTAAAAACAACCTTGTTTCCTCAAAATCAATTTATAAACAAGATAAACCTCTCGGCAGGAGCTCTCGGTGCGACCCGAGTAGGGGCCGCCACCCCGGGCCACCACCATGGAGCCACCCCGCCGCTAACATGGCGGAGATCACGGACGTTCAGGGCACTCAGAGCAACCACTCGGCTGCTGGCGAGGAAACCGACCTTCCGGGGACCCCCCTGCCCCCCTGGGTGCTCCCTCACCACCTCCTCACCTTCTGCAACCACGCGACCCGCCGGCACTTCCGCACAGAACCCAAGGCCTGGCGGATAAAGGACCTGGATTTTGTGATGTCACCTGCAAGTTCGCTCAGAGCCTTAAAGGGCCAGACTTGAAATATTCCTGACCAGGTAATTCCCTGGTCAGGAAGGTTCATTTTTCCTCGTTTTTGGGATAGGATCAGGTGATCCAGACATGTAGGGGTCGCCAGGTCTGGGATAGATGGGAGAGTAATGGACTGAACAGATAGCATGTGGAGCAGTGAGACTTTGTATTTATGAAGGGAAAAACATTCACAAACATATTTTGCAAACAGCCACCAACACCATCTCTCTGAGTCCCAACGTTCATTTATTTATTCGTTTACAACCCTCAGCCACATGCTAGGACCAGGTCCGCAGGATTTCTCCTGCCAGTTGCCAATGAAAAGGATGGGCTTCAACATGGTCCCTCACCATTGGGGGCTGAGGAGCAGCCGCTCAAAGTGATCTGGCAGTTTTACATACACATGTCTACACAGAAAGCTGCAGGACAGGGCCCGGCACAACCCCTGGTTGAGAAGGTTGGGATGGTCAAGACATCTGCCATCAGCAGGTCCGGCATCCTCAAGAACCACAGCCCCCATAATCAGCTCTGCATCCTGGCCATGCTGCCCCATAACAGAGCTGGAAGTGAAGATGCCCCCAAGGATAATGCACTCACACCTGAGACCCCTGTGCCGTGCTAAAATCCCTCAGAGCACCTAGCAAAGTTCTATATCCTCCTAAAGCCTCTGGAGCAAGGCAGACCCCAGGAACCCACTGCATATGGATGGGGGGGGGTGAAAAACAATCACAAAAGTGCCCCAAAAGTTGGCATGATCCCGTCGGTCAAATAACAGGCACTGAAGGTGAGAGATCTTCATGTCCTGCCACTAATTGGCCTTTGACTGAAGTATCGCTTTGTCCTTTAAATGCGTGCCTGGGGGAGGCCTGATCCTCTTGACATCATTAGGAAGTACAGGTCCACATGGAAGACTCCCATCTGTGACATCATCCATTTTACCAAGTAGCCTTAAAGTGCCAGGTTCCAAGTGCAGACAGACCATTATGGCAGCCCAGGTGAATCAGTTCAAGGGGGATGAGCTCAAATTTAAAAAAAAGGAGAGGCAAGTGCTGGAGGGACTGGTCACAGAATTCAGGGCAGCGAGTTAAGGTGGAGTCCCTTGGTCCTGTACTGGTCAAACATATAACCAATGTTCCCAAACACATCCATCATAAAAACAAAAGCAGGTTGATTCAGAGTAAAACAGACAAGTAGGTTGTGAATGTGTCCTGGGACAGTGAGTTTCTCTGGGAAGTCATTAATCAAGACGGGTGCAGTGTCTCTTGAGCCAGTCCTGAAGATGCAGAGGAACTGGCCTAGCAGCAACCCATAGAGCTGGAGAGACACTGGACAGGAGCAAAGGCTGGGAAGAACATCAGAAAGCACTGTACAGTGAACACTCTACCCCGTGAAAACACGCTATATAAGAACCTACAAGGAAACCCCAGGACACAGCTCTAGAAACAAGTTTTCAACCAAGAGTATGGGGAAAGAGGTTCATACTGTGGCTTAATGCTTGTGTTAAACATGGTTTTCCTGAGTTCCATTCCTAGCATCCAAAACAACACAGACTCCTAAGAACTGCCAAGTATGGCATGAATTACATAAAACAATTTCAATAAATAAATCCATGTATGGACCTACCCTAAGAACGGAGGAACATAGAAGCTAATAGGCACCGAAGTATACTAGATCATTTTGTAGACTTTGTCTTTTGGACAGACCAAAAATAGTTTTAATCATTCTGGTGGCTAGCAGGGTTGAGATTTTACCACTTGCAAACACAACGTTTTGTCATCTTTTCTCCAAATATAACTGAAATGAGCAGAGTAAAATCCAGGAATGTGACCACCATTTATAGTTTGTCATCACAGCTGATGTTATTGCTTGCTGAGATGGGAGTTTGGGCATTCTGCCACATTCCCACCATTTGTAAAATATTTTGATCAAGGGGCCTGTTCCATGCTTTCATAGAACCATCAGAAATCTTTCTGTGCACAGTCAAGTCCATTTCAACTATCTCTAATCCACCCTATTTCAGAATAATGACAGGGCCATTAACCTAAACTTTTCAGAAATATTTATCCTCAATGCTAAAAGAAATCTAATAAAATATGAATACTAGGAGTGCAGAGCTGATACAGCGGGAAGGTGCTTGATTGCATAAGACTGATCGGGATTCAAAGTCCAGATCCCCATAAGGATACCTATGTTCTCTCTCGAAGGTATGGATGAGCTCAGACCCAAGATTATGGCCTGATTAAAGCAGGTGTGACACCTCAAAACATAACAGAGGAAGGCCTGAAGTGTGGAGGTTTGACTCTTATACCATTCCAAAGGATTCACTGCAACATCCTGGTTGATCTCTATCATAAACCCTGTCAACCGGGGTCTCTGCCTCAAGTCCAATCAAAAATGAGACACTGGGCTGGAGTGATAGCACAGCGGGTAGGGCGTTCACATTGCATGCAGCCAACATGGGTTCAATTTCTAGCATTCCATAGGGTCCCCCAAGAACAGCCAGGATAATCCCTGAGTGAAGAGCCAGGAGTAACAACTGTGCAGCTCTGGGTTTGACAAAAAAAAAAAAGAAAACAAAAAGAGTGACACTGATATTTGTCATTGAGGGGTGGTTTTTGTACCCTTTTACTTAGTTCCTATTTAATCAGTTTTCACCTGGATTCCATCATCAAGACTCATTATTTACAGGGGCTAGAGCAATAGCACAGAGGGTAGGGCGTTTTCCTTGCATGCGGCTGACACAGGTTCGATTCCCAGCATCCCATTTGGTCCCCCGAGCACAGCCAGGAGTGATTCCTGAGTGGAAAGCCAGGAGTATCCCCTGAGGATCTCTGGGTGTGAACAAAAAAGAAAAAAAAAGGACCAATTTTTTACAGGTGAACATACACATCAAGTCCAAGTGCTGGGACACTGGCATAGGAAATATTATTCATTACTATTATTATTATGGTTTGCTATTTAAGGAAACTCAGGAGGTTAATTCAGGTTCACCAGGAGCTCAGACCTTAGTAGGCATATGAAAATACACAGTGCAAGAACTCTTAAGAGTTTACAGAATGGGAAGATCTTTGTGTTTCCCTGAATTGTAATCATCAGCAATTCCCTTTCCCTCATAGTACTGAAGACACCAGTTTAATTTGAACTTGAGAAGTGTAACGTAAAGAATGAACTAGGAGTGTATATTTAAGACATCAAAAGGTTGAAGCAGAGTGTTCGCCACAAGATCCCCCAAGCACCACACATCCAGAGCAATTCCTGAGTGCATATTCAGGAGAAACCCCTGATCATCACCCAGGTGGGAAACAAAAATGAAAAAAAAATGGTCAAAGGGCAAGCCGTGAGGAACCCAGAGATAATGGAGGCATTGTGTATCCCACCCAAGGGCTGGGGGAGATTGAATGATGCATTCAAGGTAAATTGAAATTCAGATTTTAGGGACTGCTGGGAGTTTGTCTTGCAGGGGGTGACAGGTGGGGTTTGGGGGATGACCCCAGACCTCAATGGGGGAGCACCCCAGTGGTGCTGCTTCATTCTCAAGGGGTCCGTGTGCCAAGAGGAGCCACCTCTGGTGGATTCAACTCTCTTACACCCGTAAAGGGCTGGAGGGGATGAGAGAGTCCAGCATCTTCCGGCCCTGCCCGCGTCTGACTGGGCCTTGGGTAAGAGAATAAACTGGGGATCTGTGTCCGGGTACCCTTGCTGCCTGGTGCTCGCTCAATCACTCTATGTGTGGAAGGATACCCAGTGAGCAGTGCTCCAGAGCCAGCTACCCGAGAGAGAGCAGGGTGACACAGGAGAGGCTTGCCTTCCTGCAGTACGATGTGTCCAACCAACTCAGTTCTAAAGGTCTCCAGACCCCACGTCCACATATCACAGTACCCCGCATTGCTGAGTGTGCCATCTTCCGTCCTGAGTTTTGAGGTTCTTATATACATGAGAAGACCCATGTCTTCTGTTCTCCGTGGAGGAGAGTAGCAGAAGCCAGATTCAACTCCAGCATCTCCAGATGTCTGGGTTGAAGGTAACAGCAATCAGAGAAACTACAGTGTGTTAAGAAGAATTTTAATTAACGTAGGTGGGGAGAAGGTCACACCAGCATTGCTCAGGGATTCCTGCTGCTGGGACTCTCGGGGCCGAGAGAGATAACCACGAAAAAACTGCCTTTCTTCGAACACTCTTGAACTTATTCACCAATGTGGCTTGTCACATGCCTCAGGCAACCGCAAGCGAACGTCCAAACTGGCAAAACAATGCAGAGAAGCCATCAAGGATGACCTCAAAGACAGGAGAACAGCGATGCTGGTAGATGCGGCAGAAGCCGGGAAAAGCTTTTGTAATGCCCGCCTATCCTTCATCAACTACAAGACCAAGATGACTACCCTTCAACATCCTGATGGATCTATCACATCATTCAGAAGGGAAATGGAGATTATTCATGACTTCTACTCAGATTTCTTTAATAGCCACGTCCACTTGCCCACATACCACATTCTGCACCATGGTTATATCGTTCCAAATGTTCTCCCTTCGAAATTCAGCATGCCATCTAGTCAGTAAAGAAACAAAGAACACCTGGCCCAGACAAGATCAGAACTGAACACCTGAAGAACTCACCATCAGTACTCATCAATACACTGTCTCAGCTCTTCACACGCTACCTGTCTGAATACAAGGTTCCATCCCAGTGGAAAACCAGCAGGACTGTACTACGATACAAGAAGGGAGACATCCACGACATTGGCAACTATCGCCTAATCTGCCTATTGTCTGTCATCTACAAACTGTTCACTTGAGTCATCCTGAATAGGATTAGCAGAACACTAGATGAAGAACATCCATGTGAAAAAAACGGCTTCTGAAAAGGATTCAGTACCATCTACAATATCCACACGATTACTAAGCTCACTGAGGTTTCTCAGGAGTTCAAGATGCTGCTATGTCTAATGTTCATTGATTTAAAGAAGGCCTTTGATTCTTTTGAGACGGAAGCAGTCATAGAAGCCCTAGCCAATCAGGGTGTACAAACTCAATACTTCAGGATCCTCCGTGAGCTCTATTACAGATTCACTACCAGGATCTCACCATTCTACAAAGAAATTTTCATCCATGTCACGAGAGGGGTTAGGCAGGGTGATACCATTTCACCAAAACTCTTCAGTGCCACCCTTGAGAACATCATGTGATGACTGGAATGGGAAGGAATGGTAGTGAACATAGATGGTCGGCAACTACACCATATCCGCTTTGCTGATGACATCGTTCTAATAACACCAAACATCAGCCAAGAGGCACAAATGCTGCCCTACTTCGACTGTGAGTATGGAAAGGTCGGACTACAGCTGAATCTTATGAAGACAATGTTTATGATAAACAGCCTCATTCCTGATCCTCTATTCTCTTTCAATGGAACCAACATCTCCGAATGCAACAGTTATATATAGCTAGTTTGAGAAATCAACATGATGAATGACCTGGCACCTGAGTTGCGCAGGAGGAAGAGAGCAGCTTGGAATGCCTTCAAGAGCGTTGAAGAAATAACTAAGAGGAAAAAGAACCTCCAGCTTCGAGCACATGTCTTCAATTCCACTGTTCTTCCTGCATTAACATATGACTCAGATACCTGGGCCCTACGAAAACAGGATGAGAACGCTACTTGTGTCTCTCAAGGAGGAATCGAAAGAGCTATGCTTGGAATATCACGCATCACTCAAATGAGAGATAGAATCCGGAGTTCTGATCTCCATCAACGGCCAGGAATCAGGGACGCTGTCTCATCTGCCAAGGCATCAAAAATCAGATAGGCAGGACACGTAATGAGGTTTACAGACAACCCCTGGCCTAGACCCATTACTGACTGAATTCCACGGGACGTCAAAAGATCGTGTGGACGCCCACCTACAAAATGTTCAGACTTCTTCCTCAAGACCCTGAAAAATCGGTTTGAGGCTCTGCATGTTCCTAGAACAAACAGATGTCATTGGGCTACACTAGCACGCAACAGGCATGCATGGAGACGTTACTGGCATCCACTCGAATAAATCGATGAATAAAGGGGGATAAATTGATATATTTTTTAGGTTTTAGAATTACTGTGTTTATGCAGCAACATGGTTGGAACTGGAAGATACCGTCTTGAGTGAAGTTAGCCAGAAAAAGAAACAAAAACAGGATGCTGTTCACTAATCTGTGGAATACCAAACACTGGATATGGAAATATAATGTAAAGGGGCTGCTTAAATCATCCCTGATTCCAGTGTTTAGAGAGAAGCCGGACAAAGAAGGAAAGAAATTTGGGGCGGAAGAGACACAGAAGTTTCCAGGGATCAGGGATTCATTTATGCCAGTGACATGAGTGAGGGGTGTAGCCATTTACCCAAAACACAGATGCAACAGAACTGAAAACAAGAGATCTAAGAGGCAACCACTGAAACCTAGTCATGTGCTTGTGCAGATGACAGGCGGGGGTAGAGTGGGCACCTGGGTAAGGAGGGAAAACGGGAACATGGGTTCAGGGAAGCTGATGCAGGAATTGGTGTTCAATTATTGCACGCCTAAATACAACTATCAATAACTTTGAAAATACTGGCATTTTAATGAAAACTTTAAAAAACAATACAATAAAATAAATTTCCAGATTTCAGTACCCATTGAGGTTAAAGACCCTCTAGACCCAGCATTAGGCTTTGATATTTTTTCTGTGATGATGAGACCATAGATGTGGTTGTGGGGATGGAGCCGGACCCCACCTTTCAAGCCGCATGCTTGGTCCACTGAGCACTCCAATGGCATAATAGTTAGTTTCAACAAGAGAATCTTACAGCACACTTGTATGCAATACCTCTGTTCCCTAAAGAAATTGCTGTAATGCCACATCCTGAACCTGTGATTTGAGTTCTGAAATCAAACAAAATGCACAATGAGAATTAGTCCAATGTTGAATGGAATGCAGTTGAATGACCAAGCAGGTGGAGGACATCTCCATAGTTCTGACAGTCCAAGCAAGCCTACATAAAGGAAAAATCTGCGGGAAGTGTTGCTGGGAGGAGCTCGGCAATCCCCAAAAAAGCCTTTTGGGTTTTGTTTTTAATCAGACACAGTGATGCTTGGGATACCATATGGGATGCTGGACATCGAAAGTAGGGGGCATCTGTAAGGCGAGCACCCTCCGTGATGCACTGCTGTTCTGGTCCTAATTAATTTCACTATGGGCTCACAGTCACAATTTAACATACATACAATAAAACAATTTTTGGTGCGTACAAGCGTGCAGCAGGTAGGCATTTGCCTTCCATGAGTCTGACAGGGTTTGATCCTTGAACACTGCTAAAAGCAACTTATGAGAACCACCAGAAATAACTGCTGAGCATCCCCAGGCCACAAAACAAAAGAAAACTCAATTTCTTCCCATATTCAAAAAAACCATGAAAAGATCCAAAGGCAAAGATATGCATGGTGTCAAGATTGACTGTGTGGGGTCCAGAAAGGTTACCTGACTCTTTAGTTGTACAGTCTGGCCAGTTATACAGCTGGTAACACAAGGGCCTTGAAACACATGGACTACTCGACATACATGACAGATAAGGAAGAATCACAACAAAGTCAAGAAAGCAAAGCACTGGATCTCTCCGCAATGAAGAGCTCCGGGGACAAGACACCCCTAACCCATGCCACACCCCCACATCACATGTTCTAGGGATGAGAAGGGGACGTTCAATATCCAATGAGCAACTCAAAGATGTTGTGGACTGGAGGACTACTGGGTTGGCCACATGTAATGTAAGCATCCTACTTGCTCTACTATTGCTCTGGCCATTTCTAAATAAATGGGAAAAAATGGGAAGAAATGGGAGAGCACTTAGAAAGCTTTCAGGTTTAAGTCTCAGTCATACAATGAAACACCTGTCCCCTCACCATGCCCATTTTCCACCACTAAAAACCCAAGTATAACGCCATCCCACAGCCTTCCTCTACCCATGGGGCAGATAATTTCCAAATTCTTCTCTCTACTTTGATTACATTCAATATTTTGACACAAGACCTACCATTATTATTTGGGATTTTACTCCAGCACTCAGATCTGGCAAAAACGCAACAGTAGACTATTCTTTTTCGATTGCTGGTTATAAATAACATATGATTTTGGAATTCTGAAATTTTAACAACTAAATCTGGAGGGATTTCTGCAAAAACCTGCTGGGTTTCGAGATTTGTTCCAGAGTCTCTGGGATTATGGCCATTAAACATCTTTATCACAAGCCAGAGAGGCGGTTCGTGGGAATGACTTAGGCTCTTGTTGGGGTGGGGAGAAATTGGCCGGCTCCACTCCCATCCTGCGAGGCCCCATGTATCTTTGTGAGTGTGGGCCCAAACCTGACTTTCCAAAGGCCTTTGGAGGATGGAAGCCACCGAGCTGCCAAGGGGGAACATTTGGGGGGACAGCACCAATTCCCCCTGGGGTGGACCTGGGACAGTAACCTACTGCAGGGTCCAGACGCATTTCTGCTAAAAGGCACTGGGTTTCGAGATTTGTCTCTGAATCTCTGGGATCATGGCCATTACTCACCTTGATCACGAGCCATAGAGGTCAATCGTAGGCACCAGACAACCCGGGGTTTCGTTGGGGCGGGGGGAAAAGGGCCGGCTCCACCACCATCCCATTAGGCCCTGCATATCTCCTCACTGCAGTCCCAAACCTAACCGTCTAGAAGCCCTTAGAGATGCGGCCACTGAGCCGCCAGGCATGAAACCTATTCCCACCTGAAATACCCAGCTTTGGTAACCTACTCTGGGAACCAGACACATTTCTGCTGAAAGCCGCTGTGTTCCGAGATTTGTTTCTGAGACTCTGGCATCATGGCCGTTAAACAGAGTGATCAAGAGCCAAAGAGTCTGTACATGGGCAGCGACCTGGGGTCTCATTGAGGTGAGGAGGAAAGGGCAGAGTCCACCCCAATCCCATAAGGCCCCGAATGTCTTGTCACTGCAGGCCCAAACCTCTCTGTCCAATGGCCTCTGGAAGATGGTGGTCACCAAGCCACCAAGTGGGATCAGGCGGAGAGACACACCCTTTCCCCCTTGTGGTGGTCTGTCGCCGATAGCTCATTGCAGGAACAGGGCACATCTCTGCAAAAAGCCGCTGGTTTCAGAGATTTTTCTCTGAGTCTCTGGGATCATAGCCTTTAAGCAGTTTGATCAGGAACCAGAGAGACCTTGCCTCCAATTATATAGCTGAGCCGGAAATGGTTTGTTGGTGTGTCTCGCACATACCTAACTTTTGGCCGTTTACTTTCTTGGGAGACTTTGCCCAAAGTTTTTGGAGTCTGGCTAAAGGCACAGCATCTATTTTGGAGTATCTGGAAGTCTGACGGTGCCATCGGCTGCTGATGCACTCGACTTACAGGCACAGAGTGACCTGCTGGCGGTACCATACTCCCAGGAAGTAGAAATTCTATATATGGGGAAAAAACACCAATAGTGGGGTTGGACTCACTGTGAAGCGACTAGGATGCTTGCCTTGCTGATCCAGGACAAACCTCCCCATCCCAAAGCAGCCCAGTAGCACCACAGAATAATTCCTGAGATGCACAACCAGAAGTAAACCTTAAGCATCAAAAATCCCTTCCAACTCCCCTGAATAAAAGCAGCTATTAAAATTAATCCAAAGTGGGGCTGAAGTGATAGCAGAGCGGGTAGGATGTTTGACTTGCATGTGACCAACTCGGGTTCGAATCCCAGCAACAATATGGTTCCCTGAGCTTTACCAGGAGTAATTCCTGAGTGCATAAGTCAGGGGAACCCATGTGAAACACTGAGTGTGACCCAAAAAGCAAAAAAAATATATATATATAATCCAAAGAGTAAATTTTCAGAGGCAAATACCTCTCACTTGTCCAAATGTGCCCCAAAGTGCTGCCACGAAACCTGCCTTCACAGACCCCTTCCATGAGGGACAGCCTCTTCTCCATTCACCTGCTAACAAATAGAGGCCTGAATCAGCATCTTGCACGCAAACACCTAAATGCCCTGCTGTGACGTCACTTCCGCGTCTGCAAGCAGCATTAAAGGGCCAGAGACCAGATGAGCAGAGAACAACTAGAAAAATGCAGGTAAATGTGTAAGGCTGGTTGTCTGAGGCCCAGCTGGTAGATAGAGGTCAGGGCAGGGTTGCTGGCACCTGGGGCCTCCTGGTGCAAACCTGAGCCAGAAGTACAGGCTGCAATTTCAAAGGTTTCCAGCGGCTCAGAAGAGCTGACAGTGAGTGGCAGGGCACTTGTCATGAACGCAAAAGACTTAACTTCACAACCTGAATTTCCAAGCAGTGATACTGGAACACTGCTGGGTTTGGCAAAATCCCGCATAGCCAATCCTCCTCCTGCCCAAATAAAGGCAATGAGGAGTTAACTGCCAACAGAAAAGGTGTGAAATCTAGTAATATATTCTGAACGGTCAGTCCTCTGGGTTTGTTGTTTTGTTTTGGGACCACATCCAGAAATGCTCAGAGCTTACAGGTCAGGTTTTCAGACTATGATTTTACTCCTGTGGGTATGTGATTTTATAAAAGAAAAAGAGGATGAAAAATTATACTTTAAGTCAGAGTTATAGTACAGTTGGCAGGGCATATATTTGGTCCCCAGCATCACATAAAGTCCCTAAAGCACTGCCAGGAGTGATTCCTGCGTGCCAAGCCAGAAATAACACCTGAGCATTACTGCTGTTTCCCAAAAAGAAAAAAGAGAAAAAAAAAGAAAAGAAAAATTAATTTTAGCCCAAACGAGATTTTAAAGTCCATAATTTTGCCCAGAGCCACCAACTCCTTCATTTTCCCCTACCGGCCATCTGTTGAAAGGGCTCAAGAAATTTCTCATGCAAGAGCTTTCAATGAAGGTATAAACAGGAGAGAGCACACCAGACTGAAGCAGATGCCAGCCCCTGAAAGTCCAGAGGGCCTTCCCTGGTAGCCAGTGTCCACTAGTCCCCTGAGCACAGAGCAGGGCACAGACCTCAAGTACTACCAGGTGTGGCCCCAAATCTCACCTCATCTGCTCCCCAAGTAGTGAGATACACCCAAGGAGAGGAGCTCAGAGGGCTGAGCACCTGATTTAACTTTGAGGGACATAGCATGGCTCCCCCTGCATCTCACACACACAGACACAAAAGGGGGAGAGTCTCTTACTATCTCCAAGTTTGTAGCAAATGGAGTGGGGATGGGGGGAGAGGGAAAGACAGGAGAAACACTCCAACCCCAAAAAGATGCTCAAAGAATGCTCATGTGTCAAGACAAATTCTGGAGTGGGAGGGTTGGGGTCATACCTAGTGATGCTCAGGGGACAATATCACCTAGGGATGTTGTGGCAGGGATAACTCTGGTCACGGCAAGAAAGACAAACACCCCCCTGGCTGTACTACTGCACCAGCCCCTAAGAGTGAGACATTTAGAACCTATTGCAGCTGGTCCCCGGAACACCCCTTTCTGCAAGTACTCACTTCAACAGCAGGGCACACCCCTGGTCTTAGAGAGATGGACAGTGGAGATGCTTGGAATCTCGACAGGTCAGGCAGAAATTCTTTTTTCTTAGGAAATATAATCACATACGGTTAGCAAAGCTAATAAGTTGATACGGTGCTTTTCTTTCAAGCAGCTAAGCCGGGGTCAATATGCAACAGGACATAGGCTCACCCACTCCAACACTGCTAAAAATGATACATGAACTCAGAAACAAGAGTAACCCCTGAGCACTGCGTGCTGCTGTGGCCAAAAAAGTAAAATAAATTAAGTAATGAAGACATTTTTGTGGCCGGAACGATGGTACAGCAGGTAGGGTGTTTGCCTTTCAATTCCCGAAATCCCATGTGGTCCCCCAGCACTGCCAGGAGTGATTCTTGAATGCAAAGCCTGAGTAAACCCTGAGCAATGCTGGGTGTGACCTTAAAAATAAAAAAAAAATTTCTCTGTAAAGAGTTTGGAGACACACTATAGCAGGTGAGGTGCTTGTCTTACACTCCGGCCAAACCAAGTTTGAATCCTGGCATCCCATATGATGCCCTGAGTCCAGCCAGGAGTGATCCCTGAATGCAAATGCAGGAGAAGTATCTGAGTCTTGCCGTTGTACTTCCTACATACTGAATAATTAATTCATTTAAATGAATAAATGTGTGGTGGCCAATAGTGATCCTAAATTACATTATTAGAGGGTTTAGGGCACACTCTGGAAGTGCCCAAGCTACTTCCTGCTAAGATGGCATATTTGGTTGCAAGACCCACTGTAGCACTACCCTGATGTACCCCTCCAGACCGCAACCTGAGCTGGCTTAAAGCTCCACACCTTGGGGCTTGAGTGATAGCATAGACAAATGAGCATTTCTTTTGAAGGTGGCCAACCTGGGTTTAATTCTGGGCATCTCTTATGGTTCCTAGCACCACTAGGAGTGCTTTCTGAATATAGAGCCAGGAGTAACCATAATACCTCGCTGGGTGTGACCCAAAATGCAAAATAAATAAATAAAAACAAAAGAGAAGCTCCCCACCTCCCTGAACTCCCAAAACCCACTGAATGCACAAGAACCAGTGAATTCAAAGGCTCTGCCAAGTGCTTTTGAGCCCCAAGCACATAAAGAATATGCCCAGTCCCTCCCCCCATCCAGCCCCAACACCCCCCAAGAAAGACAGGACAGAGGGGAGGGTGTTTTTTCCTTCATGCTGCTGACCCAGATATGGGGTACCCTGAGCAACGCCAGGATTGACCCCTGAACACTGCCAGGTGGGGCTCAACACACCCCCCCACGAGGAAAAAGAATGCGCCCCCAGGTCCATTTGATGAGGGAATCCCGTGCTTTACCTACTCCACAATCTGACTAAGGAATGACAGGGGGCCTGTAACGGGATGTCCTGGGGACACTGCTGGGATGACCCACCCAACCCCATGACTGACCAGGTGCTGGAGTTGCCCCAAAACTAAGATAACGCTGAGGTGCCCTCACCCAACCCTTCAGATCTGGGGGGAGACTGAGACTCCCTCTAGCTCTGACACTTTCTGCTTTCTGAGGGACCAGAGCGATGGGTCAGCAGGGAGAGCGCTGGCCTCGCATCCCGACACCCCAAAGGATCCTCGGATCCCCAGGGAGGGAGTCCTGAGAACCACAGGTAAAGGGACGCTGTGGGGTGCCGGGATCGAACCCCGGCCGCGTTCCCTCCTTACGCATCTTTCTAAGTAAGTTCTCCTCAGTAACAAGGACTATTTTTACCTCAAAATCAATTTATAAACAAGATAAACCTCTTGGCAGGAGCCCTCGGTGCGTCCCGGGTGAGGGGCAGTCACCCTGGGCCACCACCACGGAGAGACCCCGCCTCCCACAAGGCAGAGACCGTGGAAGTTCAGGCGCTCAGAGCTACCACTTGGGCGGCCGGCGGGAAACCGACCTTCCCGGACCCCCTGCCCCCCTGGGTGCCCTCTCACCCGCTCCTCACCTTCCGTAGCCACGCGACCCGCAGGCACTTCTGCAAAGAAAGCCAAGGCTGGGCGGATAAAGGACCCGGATTTTGTGACATCACCTGCACCGTCACCCAGAGCCTTAAAGGGCCAGGCTTCAAACATTCCTGACCAGGTAATTCCCTGGTCAGGAAGGTTCATGTTTCCTCATTTCTGGGATAGGATCAGTTGATCCAGAGAGCTGGGGGTCGCCAGGTCTGGGATAGGTAGAGAAGGATGAGCTGAACAGATAACATGTCAAGAAGAGAGTCTTTGTATTTATGAAGGAAATAAAATTCACACAAATACTTTGCAAACATCTGCCAAGACATCTCTCTGAGTCCCAACGTTCATTTATTTATTCATTTATTTACAACTCTCAGCCACATGCTAGGAGCAGGCCCCCAGGATTCCTCCTGGCAGGTTCCAATGAAAAAAGACTGGCTTCAACAGGGTCCCTCACCACTGGGGACTGAGGAGCTGCCGCTCAAAGTGATCTGGCTGTTTTACATACACATGATTACACAGAAAGCTGCAGGACAGGGCCCAGAAATCCCCTGGTTGAGAAGGTTGGGATGGTCAAGACTTCTGCAATCACAGGTCCAGCATCCTCAAGAACCACAGCCCCCATGCTCAGCTCTGCATCCTGGCCATGCTGCCCCATCGCAGAGCTGGAAGTGAAGATGCCTCCAAGGATAATGCACTCACACCCGAGACCCCTGTGCCGTTCTAAATCCCCCCAGAGAACGCAGCAAAGCTCTATATCCTCCTAAAGCCTCTGGAGCAAGGCAAACCCCAGGAACCCACTGGCTATGGATGGGGGGGCGGAGTGAAAAACAATCACAAAAGTGCCCCGAAAGCTGGCACGATCCTGTAGGTCACATTACAGGCACTGGAGGTGAGAGTTCCTCATGTCCTGCCACTAATTGGCCTTCGGTGTCCCCTTTCGACTGAAGTATCACTTTGTCCTTTAAACGTGTGCCCAGAGGAGGCCTGATCCACTTTAAATCATTAGGAAGTAAAGGTGCACATGGAAGACTCCCATCTGTGACATCATCCATTTCACCAAGGAGCCTTAAAGTGCCAGGTTCCAAGAGCAGACAGACCATTATGGTAGCCCAGTTGAATCAGTGCAGGGGGGATGAGCTCGATTCAAAAAGAGGAGAGGCAAGTGCTGAAGGGGCTGGTCACAGACTTCAGGGCAGGAGTTAAGGTGGAGTCCTTTGATCCT
Organism: Sorex fumeus; assembly: GCF_029834395.1. Taxonomy (NCBI): domain Eukaryota; kingdom Metazoa; phylum Chordata; class Mammalia; order Eulipotyphla; family Soricidae; genus Sorex; species Sorex fumeus. Next base: position 322,142 of record NW_026606171.1, on the reverse strand, counting down.
GTACTGGTTAAACATAGAACCAATGCTTCCCAACATGTCCATCATGAAAACAAAAGCAGGTTGATTCAAAGTAAAACAGACAAGTAGGTTGTGAATGGCTCCTGGGACAATGAGTTTCTCTGGGAAGTCATTAATCAAGATGGGTGCAGTCTTTCTGAAGCCAGCCCTGAAGATGCAGAGGAACTGGCCTAGCAGCAACCCATAGAGCTGGAGAGACACTGGACAGGAGCAAAGGCCGGGAAGAACATCAGAGAGCACTGTACAGTGAACACTCTACCCCTTGAAAACATGCTATCAAAGAACCTACAAGGAAACCCCAGGACGCAGCTTTAGAAACACGTTTTCAACCAAGAGTATGGGGAAAGAGGTTAGTACTTTGGTTTAATGCTTGTGTTAAACATGGTTTTCCTGAGTTCTATTCCTGGCATCCAAAATAACACAAACGCCTATGAACTGCCAGGTATGGCATGAATTACATAAAACATACTTCAATAAATAAAATCATGTATGAACCAACCCTAAGAACGAAGACACATAGGCGCTAATGGGCACCAAAGTGTACTAGTTCATTTTGTAGACTTCGTCTTTTGGACAGAACAAAAACGGTTTTAATCATTCTAGTGGCTAGTAAGATTGATATTTTACCACTTGCAAATGCAACATTTTGTCATCTTTTCTCCTAATATAACTGAAATGAGAAGAGTAAAATTCAGGTATGTGACCACCCTTTATAGTTCGTCATCACAGCTGATGTTATTGCCTGCTGAGATTGGATTTTGGGCATCTGCAAGGTACCCACCATTTGTAAAATAGTTTGATCAAGGGGCCTGTTCCATCCTTTCATGGAACCATCAGAAATCTTTCTGTGCACAGTCAAGTCCATTTCAACTATGTCTAATCCACCCTATTACAGAATAATGACTGGGCCATTATCCTAAACTTTTCTGAAATATTTATCCTCAATGCTTAGGGAAATCTAATAAAAATCTGAAAACATGGAGTGCAGAGCTGATACAGTGGGAAGGTGCTCGACTGCACAAGACTGATCTGGATTCAAAGTCCAGATCCCCATAAGGATACCTATGTCCTCCCTCACAGGTATAGATGGGCACAGAGCCAAGAGTATGGCCTAAGCAAAGCAGGTGTGACTCCTCAAAACATAACAGAGGAAGGTCTGAAGTGTGGAGATTTGCCTCTTTTTTTTATTCCAAAAGATTCACTGCAACATCCTGGTCGATCTCTCTCATAAACCTTACCAACTGGGGTCTCTGCCTCAAACCAGAGTCCAAACAAAAATGAGACACTGGGCTGGAGTGATAGCACAGCGGGTAGGACGTTCGCATTGCATAGTCAACCCAGGTTCAATTCCCAGCATTCCATAGGGTCCCCCAAGAACCAACAGGAGTAATCCCTGAGTGTAGAGCCAGGAGTAACCCCTGTGCATCTCTGGGTTTGACCAAAAAAACAAAAGAAAACAAAAAGAGTGACACTGACAGCTGTGATCGAGAGGTGGTTTTTGTACCCTTTTACTTAGTTGCTATTTAATCAGTTTTCACCTGGATTCAATCATCAAGACCCATTATTTACAGGGGCTGGAGCGATAGTACAGTGGTAGGGCGTTTGCCTTGCACGCAGCCAACATGTCCAACCCGAGTTTGATTCCTCGTCCCCTCTCGGAGAGCCCAGCAAGCTACCAAGAGTATCTTGCCCGCAAGGCAGAGCCTGGCAAGCTACCCGTGATGTATTCGATATGCCAAACACAGTAACAATAATGTCTCCAATGGAGACGTTACTGGGCCTGCTCGAGCAAATCGATGAACAATGGGAGGACAGTGACAGTGACAGTTTTACTTCCTAATATTTACCGTTCTGTATGGACACAGTACTAGACATTTTTAGGCTTGTGGGGTGACACTCCTGGGGAATTCTCACCACAAACTCAGACTACAGTGCTCAGGCCAGATCAATCACTCCTAATCCCATTAGGGTCCAAGTCTAGTTATTACTATCTGATTCATGACAGAATTTGTCCATGACCATGCTCTTAACTTATAGATAAGCATTATGGTACTTTGGCCAGGCCCATTTTGATGCCAGGGTAGCTAGCTCACCACTTGCCCTGAGTCCATCCAGTCCGTCTTAGGGACCCTGATTTTGGGGATCAAGGAAGTAAGGGCAACTGAGGCTTAAGTCAAGAGAGCAGATGTCCAGGAGGTAATATTATCTGGAGACAATCAACTCCCAAGCCACAGGCTTGTCTTTGTAACTGTCTTCCTATCACTTGATCACTTGATGCCCCGTTATTCATCGAATTACTCGAGCGGGTGCCAGTAATATCTCCATTCATCCCTGTTGCGTGCTAGTGTAGCCCAATGGCAACTGTTCGTTCTAGGAACATGCAGACCCTCAAACCGATCACTCAGGGTCTTGATGAAGAAGTCTGACCATCTTGTAGGTGGGCATCCACACGATCTTTTGACGTCCCTTGGAATCCAGTCAGTAATGGCTCTAGGCCTGTGGTTGTCTGTAAACCTCATTACATGTTCAGCCCATCTGATTTTTGATGCCTTGGCAAATGAGACAGCGTCCCTGATTCTTGAGCGTTGACGGAGATCAGAACTCCGAATTCTATCTCTCATTTGAGTGAAGTGTGATATTTCAAGCATAGCTTTTTCGATTCCTCTTTGAGAGACCCAAATAGCATTCTCATCCGGTTTTCGTAGGGCCCAGGTCTCTGAGGCATATGTTAAAGCAGGAAGAACAGTGGAATCGAAGAGATGTGCTCAAGCTGGAGGTTCTTTGTCCTCTTAGTTATTTCTTCAACGCTCTTGAAGGCTTTCGAAGCCGCTCTCTTCCTCCTGCGTAAATCAGGTGCCAGGTCATTCATCATGTTGATTTCTTGACGTAGGTATATATAACTGTTGCATTCAGAGATGGTTCCCTTGAGAGCGAATGGAGTGTCCAGAACGAGGCTGTTTCTCATAAACATTGTCTTCGTAAGATTCAGCTGTAGTCCAACCTTTCCACAGTCATGGTCGAAGTCTTTCAGCATTTGTGCCGATTGGCTGATATTTGGTGTTATTAGAATGATGCCATCAGCAAAGTGGAGGTGGTGTAGTTGCCGACCATCTATCTTCACTCCCATTCTTTCCCATTCCAGTCATCGCATGATGTTCTCGAGGGTGGCACTGAAGAGTTTTGGTGAAATGGTATCACCCTGTCGAACCCTCTCTTGACGTGGATGATTACTTCTTTGTAGAGTGGTGAGATCCTGGTCGTGAATCCATAATAGAGCTCACGAAGGATCCTGATATATTGGGTTTGTATGCCCTGATTGGCTAGGGCTTTTATGACTGCTTCTGTCTCAACAGAATCAAAGGCCTTCTTTAAATCAATGAATGTTAGACAAAGCGACATCTTGAACTCCTGAGAAACCTCAATGAGCTTAGAAATGTTTGGATATGGTCGATGGTACTGAATCCTTTTCGGAATCCAGCTTGTTCACATGGTTGTCCTTCATCTAGTGTTCTGCTAATCCTATTCAGGATGACTCGAGTGAACAGTTTGTAGATGACAGACAATAGGCAGATTGGGCGATAGTTGCCAATGTCGTGGATGTCTCCCTTCTTGTATCGTAGTACAGTCCTGCTGGTTTTCCACTGGGATGGAACCTTGTATTCAGAGAGGTAGCGTGTGAAGAGCTGAGCCAGTGTATTGATGAGTACTGATGGTGAGTTCTTCAGGTTTTCAGGTCTGATCTTGTCTGGGCCAGGAGCTCTTTGTTTCTTTACCGACGAGATTGCACGTTGGATTTCGGAAGGGAGGACATTGGGAACGACATATCCATCACGCGGAATGTGGTATGTGGGCAAGTGGACATGGCTATTAAAGAGATCTGAGTAGAAGTCATGAATAATCTTCTCCATTGCCCTTCTGGAAGATGTGATAGATCCATCAGGATGTCAGAGGGCAGTCATCTTGGTCTTGTAGTTGGTCAAGGATAGGCAAGCATTACCAATGCTTTTCCCGACTTCTGCCGCATCTACCAGCACCGCTGCTCTCCTTTCTTTGAGGTCATCCTTGATGGCTTCTCTGCATTGTTTGGCCAGCTCGAATGTTCGCTTGTGGTTGCCTGATGCATGTGCCAAGCCACGTTGGTGAATAAGTTCAAGAGTGTTCGAAGAAAGGCGGTTTTTTGTGGTTATCTCTCTCTTGGCATTCCTCGCACAATCATGGAGGTGCTGAATCCTTCGATCGTATTCCTCATCAGTGTTGTCAATGATGGCATCTTCAAATGTTGCTGCAACAGAGCCAAAGAACTCCCAGTTAGTGGTCGTTCTGGTACTTCTCTTCTTAAACTGTGCATTCTTTTTTCCTCGTTCTGTGAGGTAGAATTTTGCACGAAGGAGACGGTTGTCTGATCCCGTTTGAAATTTTGGGACAACAGCAACATCAGTTAGGCAAAACCGCCGATTGAATATGATGTGGTCTATTCCATTGTGGAAGCATCCACTGGGAGACTTCCATCTCCAATGTTTAGATTCAGCCTTTTGGAACTGTGAGTTACCATAGAAGGTCTTGGTTGACATGATGAACTCAGACAGTCTGTCACCCTGTTCGTTCCATTCTAGGCAATGGGTCCTCATGTGGAGTTCCCTCCCCAGGCCTGTTTCTCTTAAGAATTTTCCACCCTTGGGTTTGCTTCAGTGATAAGTATGGAATAATTACGGATCAAGCAAGTCGCTTCCACAGGTGCTGTTGTAAGATAACTGTGTGAGTGCTTTCTTTCACTACAATAATCTGGGTTTGATTTCAGCCTTCAGATCTTTTGGGGTACATATCTGAATCTTCTTGGGGGTCGAGTGGGTTGTTCCCGCTTTGTCTCTGGACCAGGAGGGGTGCAGAGGATTGAACCTGACGTGGAAAGAGTAAGGCAAGGCCATTTATTTTTATTTTTTGTTCTCATCACTGAGCTAGAAACCTTCTGAAGCCACTTTGCTATGTCTGTGACCAAGCCATTGAGAAATATTTTCTGTTATGGGCAACCCACACCCCAGCACCCCACATTCTGAGGGAGCCCAAACCTCTACTACAAGGAAGAGGCAGCATGGATACAGCAAGATACAGCTCAGAAACCCCCACGTTGGGGTGAGGAAATCCCCTAATAAGGGACTGGGGCTGTTTTGCTTGTATTTGGTTTCTTCATAGTTTGGGGGACACAAATCCAGCAACAGCAGAGGTTCTCCTAATGCTGCATTCAGGAATCACTCCAGCATGATTGTGGGGCTGTATGGAGACCCAGAGAAAGAACTGGGGCCTGTGACTGCAAGCCAAGAGCATTAACCTCTTTGCTCCCACTGCAGAGACCCAAGTGGCTTGCTTGAGACTTAATGACCCTATACCTAACATTGAAGCAAAGAAATAGGTTGGAAATCTAAAGCGTGGAAAAGGTGGGCCACGGCAGTTCAGGTGATAGACCACGAGATGATGCTGTGGGCGTTACTGTCCCTCTCCAGGATCTTTTCTCTGTTATTTAATTTTTATTAGTGAATCACCATGAGGTACAGTTGAGGACTTACAAATTTTTGTGCTTGGGTTTCAGTTAGACAATTATCGAGTACCCATCGCTCCACCACCACTGATCCCTGTTAGTCCCTCCCATTCCCATCCCCCCATCCCACCCTGCCTCTGTGGCAGGGCATTCCATTTTGCTCTCTCTCTCCTTTGGGGGGCTGTGGTTTGCAAATGAGGCATTGAGTGGCAATCATGTTCGGTCTATAGTTAACTTTCAGCATGCATCTCCCATCCTGTGAGGATCCTCCCAGCACCCTTTATTTGGTGCTCCCTTTCCTATCTGAGCTGCCTTTTCCCCTAGCGTGTGCGGCTGGCCTCCATGCGATGGAGTAAACCTCCTGGCACTTGTCTCGGGTATTCTCGGGTGTTAGTCTGAAAGAAAAGGACAGACATAGAAAGATTGCTTTCATCTTGGGAACATAAAGTAACAGAATGTGTTCGTTTCTCTAAGAATTTTCCACCCTTAGGTTTGCTTCAGTGTTGAGTATGGGGTAATAAAGGATCAAGCATCCTCTTCCACAGGTGCAGCATTAGGAAGGAAAGCCTGCGGTTGCTTGTCTTTCACTTGAGTAATCTGGGTTCGATTCCAGCCTTCAGATCTTTGTGAGGTGGATAGCTGAATCTCCTCGGGGTTCAAGTGGGTTTCGCTAGCTTTGTCTCTAAACCTTGAGAGGTGAAGAGGATTGATCTGAACCTTTAGTGAGCAAGGCAAGGTTATTTTCTTACATTTATTGTTCTTTGCTCTCTGTACAAATAAAGTTCTGAACGCACGGTGTGATGCCTGTGACCGAGCCCTTTGAATGTTTCCTGTCATGGGCAACCTACACCACATCACCCCACATTATGAGGGGACACGAACCCTCCTCTACACCAATGCGGGGAATGGAAGAATATACAGTTCTGACACCGTCAAGTCAGGGTGAGAGAATTCACCATCAAGGAACTGAAGCTCTATGTTTTACTTTTCTTTCTTGTTTGTTCCTTTATGGTTGTGGCCACACCCAGATATGCTCAGGGCCTTCTCCTGCCTCTTCACTCAGGAATCACTATGGACATGACTGAAAAACCGTATGGGAAGCCTATGAATATACCGGGTCCTGTGGATGCAAGGCAAAAGCCCTATCCGCTCTGCTCCCGTTCCAGCGGCCCAAGCTGTGTGCTGGATCCTTAATGACTCCAAACTTAACATTTAAGCAAAGAGAAGGACTTAGAATCTTAAACGTGGGAAAATTGGGCCACGGAAGTTATGCTGAAATGCCACAAGATGAAGCTGTGGGCGTTTCCGTCCCTCTCGAGGCTCCTTTCTCTAAGAATTTTCCACCCTTAGGTTTGCTTCTGTGTTAAGCATGGGGTAAGGTAAAGGCCCTCCCGTTGATCGTCAATTGGCTCGAGCGGGCCCAGTAACGTCTCCATTGGTGACTTTGTTGTTACTGTGTCTGGCATATTGAATACTCTCGGTAGCTTGCCAGGCTCTCCGAGAGGGGCGGAGGAATCGAACTCGGGTCGGCCATGTTGGCCGCTTGTAAGGCGAACGCCCTACCCGCTGTGCTATCGCTCCAGCATGGGGTAAAAGGTAAAGGTAAAGGCCCTCCCGTTGATCGTCGATTTGCTCGAGCGGGCCCAGTAACGTCTCCATTGGAGACTTTTGTCGTTACTGTGTCTGGCATATCGAATACTCTCGGTAGCTTGCCGGGCTCTCCGAAAGGGGCAGAGGAATCGAACTCGGGTCGGCCATGTTGGCCACTTGTAAGGCGAACGCCCTACCCGCTGTGCTATTGCTCCAGCATGGGGTAATTAAAGATAAAGCACGGAGCTTCAAAGGGGAAGTGGAAGGAGAGTCTTGAGGCTGGAGTCTCTCCCATGGGTAACCAACATCCGATTCCCACCTTCAGATCTTGTGGGGTACATAGCTGAATCACCTTGGGGGTCTAGTACGCTGCTCCATCTATGCCTCTGGACCACCAGGGGTGCAAAGGATTGACCCAGACGTGGACAGAGCAAGGCAAACCTGCAAAACTGGAGCCATAGCACAGAGGGTAAGTCATTTGACTTGCATGCTACCGACATGGCCAACCCGAGTTTGATTCCTCCACCCCTCTCGGCAAGCTACGGAGAGTATCTTGCCCACAAGGCAAAGCCTGCCAAGCTACCTGAGACGTATTCGATATGCCAAACACAGTAACAAGTCTCACAATGTTATTGGTCCTGCTAGAACAAATCGATGAAAAATGGGAGGAAAGTGACAGTGACAGTCTGAGCTGAAAAACATCAGAAGCCACTTTGTTATGTCTGTGACCAGACCATTTAGAAATATTTCCTGCTATGGGCAACCCACACCTCAACACCCTACGTTCTGAGGCTATGCAACCCTCTTCTACGAGGAACAGGCAGCATGGATACAGCAAGATACAGCTCAGAAACACCCACTTTGGGGTGAGCTAAATCTTCAATAAGGGACTGAGGCTGTTTTGGTTTCATTTGGTTTGTTCATGGTTTGGGGGCCACAAATCCAGCAATGCGCAGAGGTTCTCAGGGCTCTGCACTCAGGAAGCACTCAGGCATGATCGCGGGGCTGTATAGAGAGCCAAAGAGTGTGAGAGCTTTCTTTCACTTGGGAAACCTGGGTTCGATTCCAGTCTTCATATCCTGTGGGGTACATAACTGGACTCACTATAAACAGTGCTACTCTCCCACAGTCCAGGGGCTTCTCCCCTGGGGCTTTTTTTGTCCATGGACTGAGCAGAACAGTATGAGTAGCTTGTCCCAGGGGAGCGCTTCTTTGCAGCGTGGTCGCTCACTTCCCACTGGTAACCCACAGAAGTCATCCCACCTGTCTTGGCATCCTCATGGGACTAAAGGCATAACTGCTCACTTGAGATTTTGTCACAGTGTGCATGACCAGAAGAATTCCACTCGGGCTGTTTGCTACTCGAAGAACAGCAGAGAAGGATTCCAATTACTGTGCTGTGCCTGATAGTCTTCTCGTCCAAAAAACTCTAGACCTGCAGGTTTGTTTCTAACATTTACCTGATTCGGTTGCAATTCTGACATGTGCATGGATTTTTCAGGAAATGACCTAATGTTTCAGCAAGATGGACAAGCAAAATAGACCGACGGCAGGTCACATAGCTGTGTAATTTTTTTCCAACTCAAAGGACAGACACAGTAAGTGGAAATAACTCCCTCTATAGAAAATTGAAGCACCAGTTTAGAGTGAAAATAAAAGGGGCCAGAGACTGGGTTTGGTACTACCTTAGTGTGAAGCTTAGTGGGATAGCTTAGTGGGATACACGTGCGAAGGCAATAATGCATCCCCACACAGCCGAGACAGACCTTTGAAAACATCTCACCTGAAGCAGATTCCTCTCGAGGATCAATGAGATTTCTATTATCTTGTTCTCTTTACTTAGTTGGGGAGAGGGTCACACCAGCATTGCTCAGGGATTCCTGCTGCTGGGACTCTCGGGTCTGAGAGAGATATCCACGAAAAAATCCCCTTTCTTCGAACACTCTTGAACTTATTCTCCAACGTGGCTTGGCACATGCCTCAGGCAACTGCAAGCAAACGTCCAAGATGGCCAAACAATGCAGAGAAGCCATAAAGGATGACCTCAAAGACAGGAGAACAGTGATGCTGGTAGATGTGTCAGAAGCCGGGAAAAGCATTTGTAATGCCCACCTGTCCTTCACCAACTACAAGACCAAGATGACTCCCCTCCGACATCCTGATGGATCTATCACATCTTCCAGAAGGGCAATGGAGATTATTCATGACTTCTACTCAGATCTCTTTAATAGCCACGTCCACTTGCCCACATACCACATTCTGCACGATAGATATATCGCTCCCAATGTTCTCCCTTCTGAAATTCAACACGCCATCTCGTCGGTAAAGAAACAAAGAGCACCTGGCCCAGACAAGATCAGACCTGAACACCTGAAGAACTTACCATCACTACTCATCAATACACTGGCTCGGCTCTTCACATGCTACCTGTCTGAATGCAAGGTTCCATCCCAGTGGAAAACCAGCAAGACTGTACTACTGTTACTATACAAGAAGGAAGACATCCACGACACTGGCAACTATCGTCCAATCTGCCTATTGTCTCTCATCTACAATCTGTTCACTCGAGCATCCTGAATAGGATTAGCAGAACACTAGATGAAGAACAACCATGTGAGCAAGGTGGGTTCCAAAAAGGATTCAGTATCATCTACAATATCCACATGAATACTAAGCTCATTGAGTTTTCTCAGGAGTTCAAGATGCCGCTCTGTCTAACGTTCATTGATTTAAAAAAGGCCTTTGTTTCCTGTTGAGATGGAAGGGGTCATAGAAGCCCTAGCCAATCAGGGTGTACAAACTCAATACTTCAGGATCCTCCGTGAGCTCTATTACAGATTCACTACCAGGATCTCACCACTCTACATAGAAGTAATTATCCATGTCAATGGAGGGGTTCGGCAGAGTGATACCATTTCACCAAAACTCTTCAGTGCCATGCTCGAGAACATCATGCGATTACTGGAATGGGAAGGAATGGGAGTGAAGATAGACGGTCGGCAACTATACCACCTCTGCTTTGCTGATGACATTGTTCTAATAACACCAAACAGCCGAGGCAGAAATTATGACCGACTTCGACGGTGAGTGTGGAAAGTCTGACTACAGCTGAATTACGAAGCATCACAATTACGAAGACAATGTTTATGAGAAACATCCTTGTTTCTGATCCTCCATTCGCTTTCAATGGAACCACCATCTTCGAATGCAACAGTTATATATACCTAGTTCGAGAAAGAAACATGATGAATGACCTGGCACCTGAGTTTCGCAGGAGGATGAGAGCAACTTGGAATGCCTTCAAGAGCGTTGAAGAAAAAACTAAGAGGACAAAGAACCTCCAGCTATGAGCACATGTCTTCAACTCCACTGTTCTTCCTGCATTAACATATGACTCAGAGACCTGGTCCCTATGTAAACAGGATGAGAACACTACTTGTGTCTCTCAAAGAGGAATCGAAAGAGCTATGCTTGGAATATAGAGCTATGCTTGGAATATCACGCATCATTCAAATAAGAGAATCCAGAGTTCTGATCTCTGTCAACGGTCAAGAATCAGGGATGCTGTCTCATCTGCCAAGGTATCAAAAATCAGATGGGCTGGACATGTAATGGGGTTTACAGACAACCATTGGCCTAGACCCTTTACTGACTGAATTCCACGAGATGGCAAAAGATCGCGTGGATGCCCACATATAAGATGGTCAGACTTCTTCATCAAGACCCTGAACAATTGGTTTGAGGCTCCGCATGTTCCTAGAAAGAACAGATGCCATTGGGCTACACTAGCACGCAACAGGCACACATGGAGACACCTGGATATCCAGAACAAGTAAGAAACAAGTGTGAATGCACGATACAAGCAGGTGTGACCTGACGCTCAAGTTCCCAAACCAGGATTTTCAGGGTGCTCAAGCATTCCAAATCCTAACCCAGGAAAGACTGAAGAATGAAGGTTTACCTGTTTTTCCATTTTCAAAGTATTCAAAGCTGCATCTTGGTTGATTTCTGCCATAATTTCCGCTAAGCAGCCCATCTGGGCCAAGCTAGAAGCATAGCAAACAATAACAGAGTAGTGAGCCATGACAGCTCTGAGCATGAGGGTGTTTCTGTACCTGTTTATTCAGTCACCTTCCTCCTTATTTTCACCACCATGACCCATTATTTACAAGTTAACACACAAGCAATTCCAAGCACAAAATACTGGCATAGGTGCAGCCAGGGTGAAATCAGCAGGCTTCAGTAAAGGACTTCCCATATTCCTTACATATATACGGTTTCTCTCCACTGTGAATTCTCCTATGTACAGTCAATTGTGAGGATTACGTAAAGGCCTTCCCGCACTCCAGACATATCTAAGGCTTCTCTCCATTATGAATTCTCATATGTAGAGTAAGATAATAGAACCGTGTGAATACCTTCCCACATGTCTGACACTGATGAGGTTTCACTCTGAGATGAATTTTCATATGTGAATTAAGTCTTGAGGCTCCAACAAAGGCCTTTCCACATTGCTTACATATATATGGTTTCTCTCCAGTGTGAATTCTCCTATGTACATGAAGTGTTGAGGCTTCAGCAAAGGCCTTTCCACATTCCTTACATATATATGGTTTCTCTCCAGTGTGAAGTCTCCTATGTGCACTCAATCGTGTGGATACAGTAAAGGCCTTTCTGCATTCCTTACATATATATGGTTTCTCTCCAGTGTGAATTCTCCTATGTACACTAAGTCTTGAGGCCAAAGCAAATGCCTTTCCACATTCCTTACATATATACGGTTTCACTCCAGTGTGAATTATCCTATGTACTCGAAGTGTTGAGGTTTCAGCAAAGTACTTTCCACATTCCTTACATATATATGGTTTCTCTCCAGTGTGAATTCTCCTATGTACACTAAGTCTTGAGGCCAAAGCAAATGCCTTTCCACATTCCTTACATATATACGGTTTCACTCCAGTGTGAATTCTCCTATGTACTCGAAGTGTTGAGGTTTCAGCAAAGTACTTTCCACATTCCTTACATATATATGGTTTCTCTCCAGTGTGAATTCTCCTATGTACACTAAGTCTTGAGGCCAAAGCAAATGCCTTTCCACATTCCTTACATATATACGGTTTCACTCCAGTGTGAATTTTCCTATGTTTATTAAATGTGAGGCCCAAGCAAAGGTCTTTCCACATTCCTTACATATATACGGTTTCACCCCCGTATGAATTTTCCTATGTACACTAAGTCGTGAGGCTACAGCAAAGGCCTTTCCACTTTCCTTACATATATACGGTTTCTCTCTTGTGTGAATTCTCCTATGTACACTAAGGCTTGAGGATTCAGTAAAGGCCTTCCCACATTCCTTACATATATACGGTTTCTCTCCTGTGTGAATTCTCCTATGTACAGTAAGTCTTGAGGCTCTAGCAAAGGCCTTTCCACATTCCGTACATATATACGGTTTCTATCCAGTGTGAATTCTCCTATGTACAGTAAGTCTTGAGGGTCTAGCAAAGGCTTTTCCACATTCCTTACATATATAAGGTTTCTCTCCAGTGTGAATACTTCTATGTATATTGAGGCCTGAGGATCGAGTATAGGCATTAGCACACATAAGGCTTTTCTCCACTATGAGTTTTCATAGGTCTATTAAGACTAAAGTTCCGAATAAAGGCCTTCCCACATGTCTGACATTTATGAGGTTTCTCTCCTGTATGAAATCTCCTATGCATAATAAGATATGATGATTCATCGAAGGCCTTCCCACATTCTTCACATGAAAAAGGTTTCACTCCTGAATTTATATTCATATGGTCATGATGGAGTAACCCTTGACTCACACTTTGTTCTCCGGGCTGACTTTTCTGGGGATTCTGTCCACTATGGTTTTCTAAGTCAACACCACAGTGCTGAGAACATGGGGAGGCTCCCCAACATTCCTTACACGTAGATAGGTTCTGCTCATGGTAACTGTGGTTGAGGGTATGTTGCTGTGAGGGACTCACTATAAACAGTGCTCCTTTCCCTAGCAGGTGCCCCACTGGGGAATATTTTGTCTGTTAACTGAGAATAACACACTCCAAGGAACTTTTTCCAGGAGAGGGCTTCTTCAGAGTTAGGTAGCCCTCGCAATTCTGATCACCCTCAGAAGACATCCCGCCTGTCTCGGCATCCTCATGGGGCTGAGGGCAGGATTGCTCTCTCGAGACATTATCATACAGTGCAGGATCAGAGACATTCCATTCTGGGTGGCAACTTTCCTGTAGAACAACAGAGGATTCTAATTATTTCATTATTCACTGAGTCTTCCTGTCAAAAAACTGAGCCCTTCAGATGTGGTTTCACACATATGCACCGCACAAATGCAATTACTGACATATGAATTGTCTTACTATTAAAGAACTTCATGTTACTGTAAGTTGGACTCATAAAATTGATGGATAGAGAGTCAGTAAATTCTGTAACTTTCCCACCTTTAAATTAATGAAGGTATACAACTACAAATAATTCCTTCTATAGAAAACAGATGCATCCATTTCAAGAGAAAATGAAATACATCCACAGTGGGTTTGGTTAAAGCTCACATTGGAACCTGTGATGCAGGGGTGAAGACAACGCTGCATCATCACGCAGCTGAAACAGACCATGTGGCCTTTGCAAAGCTCTCACCGCAAGTGATGCCTTTTAGGATCAATGAAGTTTTCTTATCTTTCTGTTTTGTAGTTTCTATTTTTTGGGGGTTGAGTGGGTGGAGGGGCACACCATGCAGTGTCTAGGATCAGTTCTGTGGGTCTATGTTGTCTATAAGGCATGCTGGGTAAGGACCATCCATCCCTGTGCAAAGGAAGTATATTTCTCACTGCCCTATCTACAGGGCCCACAAATTAGCTTTCTAAACAACTACCACTGTCAAGCAAATCAAAACTCACAGTATTTTTTATACATGGTTGATTTCAGCACCTAGTGAAGCTAAGGGTCCTCTACTCCAAGGATCAGGATTTGGAATTCCTCCCTGCCATTCCCAGACTTCCACCTTAACAATCACATACTTGTTCCACTCCTGCTGGCATAATAATTTTTATTCTGAATTAGTGAATCTTACCAACTCACTCATACTTGCAGACCCCATTCCCATCAAAGTGCTGTAATGCCAAATCCTGAAGCCGCGGTTTTAGTTCTGAAACTGAACAAAACATGCAATTCAAGCACTTGTCCAAAAATGTAGCAAAATGATGCGATGTAGTTAAGAGTACATTTCTGTGGTTCTCAGAGTCCAAAGAGTCCCACACTAAAGAAAAGATTCGATAGTGGAAAACTGTGAGGATCTTGGCAATTCTACACTAGATATTGTTTTTGCTTTTGAGCAGACCTGGTGATGTTCGGAGAACCAGGTTATTGAACACATTATTGAACAGATCACCTTCAGGCACTGCAAGGCACTCCCTGCTGTACTATCGTTCAGATGCAAACTAGCTCTGTTATGGTCTTACTTATCCGAAAGCCATGGAAATTACAAATTACAAATTACAGGATCATTCTGTGACTGACATTCCAGGGGAATCAAGAGGAGTGTGTGTGCAGGACAGAACCAAGTATTCAGGAGACCAAGGCCCCGATCTGAGCAGTGTGTTTCATACATGCTCAGGGCACCCATACACTGCACAGGGCCTGAGCCAGAAAGGGTCTTCAGACACTCACCTGCACACATGCCTCTCCTCCCCGACCTCAGGGCTCCTCCTTCCAGCCAGGAGATCACCGCAGGCTTCATCCCAGAGTACCCTGCCCCGACAAAGACAGAGGCATGGATAAGTCACAGGGAAAAGATGGCAGGTAAATGCACAAGTTTTCCTGATATAACTTGGCAAATATATGAAAGAAATGAACCAAATGTCCATTTCCAAAATGCCACATATTTCTAGTTATTCGAGAGTTAAGACCCAAGAAAATATCACAAATACTCTGGACCTGGCCTTGTGTATGGCCGACAGGGGGTTGTTCAGCACAATATGTTGTTGGTTTTTGTTTTGTTTGGGGTCTCACCTGGAAATGCTCAGGGGTGACTCCTGACTCTGTATTCAGAAATCACCGCTGCTGGTGCTCGAGAATGACATGGGCTGCCGGGGATTTAACCCACGTGCGCCGCTTGCAAGAAAATCACTTTCCTCCCTGTACTGTCTTTATAGGCACAGAAGCACATGGAGTTTCCTGAGCCCCTCATGAACTCATCACTTATTTCAGTAAAACTAAGTGCATAATAAATCTGGAAATGGCCAAGGGTGGCAAGGGACCCTTATTTTTTAAAGCTAAAAACTGTATCCAGAAAGAGAGCAGAGCAGGAGTTTCTCATGGACAATCCAGCTGTGATACGCGATATCTCCTAGGGTCCCTCATGCCAGCCAGGAGTGATCCCTGAGTGCAGAGTCCAGGAGCAAACCCTAAGTACTGCTGAAGTCTCACAAGAAAAATTAGAAGTAAATCCAAGCACTGAAATAGGGCAGTGCCTAATGAGTTGAGAGACGAGATATCAAATCCCCTGTGGTAGGAGAGAGATAGTACAGCACATAGGTCAGAACCGCTGCACACACATGTGGGTTTGATCCCAGGCAGCCCAAATGGTCTTGGAGCAAGGCCTGGTGTGGATCCTGAATACACAAGCAGTAATAATCCCTAATCCCTAAGGAAAAAAGAAAATGCAAAAACAGTTGAGTGACTGGTGCAAAAGTACTGGGGGTGTGACACCAACATTTTAAGTTGCCAAGAGGTTTCAGTCCACGGTACCTCATGGCCCCTGAGCAGTCTTAGCAGTCATCCCTTAGCACAGAGCCAGGAGAACTGTGGGCTGTGCCCCCAAACAAAGGCAAAAGCAAAACCAATTAAACATACAAAAGTTCGTGTAGTATACAAAGTAAATTGATTCACCAATGGATGGAACTATTTAAAGGGACCTGAGCGATAAATGGGCAGATAGGGATCTTCCCATGGACACAGTCGAAATGGATTGATCTGAATCACACCACAGGTTCCGGCTACCCCACAAGAGTAATTCCTGAGAAGAAAGCTGAGAGTAAGCCCTGAGTATCCACAGGTGAACTCCCCAAAAAAACGAGGGAGGGAAGAGCTACTGCTGGACACACAGCTGCCGCCCAGGGAGCCCACGCCGGTCTGTTCAGACACGGTTGGCTCCACACTGCTCTCACCGACAGCCTGCAGATGCTGGTATGTCTCCAGCATCACGTCCCTGTACAGCTTCCGCTGAGAGGCCTCCAGGCATGACCATTCCTCCAGGGTGAAGTTCACAGCCACGTCATGGAAGGTCACTACATCCTGAGTCAGCACACGGAGAGGGTGGGAGTCAGAGTCCATCTTAGCCTCATTACCACTACTCTGAGGCCAGGTCCCAGGTACTATATTGTCACTGGGCCTCTCCCCTCCGAATGAACCAGCCTCCATGCACAGGCATGGCTGACGGGCCCCAGAAATCACATAAGGCAGCTGGATCTGCTAAAGTGGGAGGACGTTATACAGAAGGTTCTTGGATGTATCTGACTTTCCTGGTAACCCCAGGGCCAATTCGAGCACCACTGGTCCAGTGAGCACTGCAGAGAGGATCACCTGAACACAGACTTGTACGATCCAAAACACTATCCCTGGGTGTAGCAAAAAACACTGCACATTCACCGCTGCACCCCCAAAGCACATGACCACTAGGATTGAGAACTCGACAGTACATATAGACAACTGCTCGGAGCATGCATGGCATGTGTGCCTGTGGGAACTCACTGCTCAGGACCGCCCCAAATCCCGCTCAAAGAAGGTAGAAGTTTCAGGACCCCAACATCTCTACTGATCTCAGAGATCCTTGGCTTTCTCCTTGGGATCGGCACATGCCCAGAAATCCACACACAGGATTATGTGAATGTAAGACTATATGACCGAGCAGGTAGTCTCTCCAAAGTAGGAAGGACAAAACAGGAGAAAACCAAGTCTGGGGGCCCAAGCCACTGTAGTTGCCAGGGCGCAAACGGGGCTGGCACACCCCAGGGTGCTCTGAGGCCAGTCAATGGTGAATCCAGAGCACAGAGTCAAGAGGACAGCTGATGACAAAAACGATGCAAAAGAAGCCGAAGCAGCAGGTTGGCATAACAGGACAGCTGTTCCGGGGACAGCATGTAGGACTGGCAATCCCCAAAATCCCATATGGTCCCACAAGCACTGCCAGGGGCAATGTCAGAGTGTAGCGAAAGGAATGATTGCGAGAATCCTTGCTCTGCCACCCCAAGTAAAACAGAAAACCCAAGATGAAACCTTTGGACCTCCAGCATCCCATTGGTCACCTAGAAGGTTCTTGGATGTATCTGACTTTCCTGGTAACCCCAAGTAAAACAGAAAACCCAAGATGAAACCTTTGGACCTCCAGCATCCCATTGGTCACCTAGACCTGTCAGGTATGAGCATTGAGCACTGAGCTTTGAGTACTCCTCATGCACAACTGGGTTGGCCCCAAAGCCAAATAAAACAAAACAAACATACACAAAAGCAGCTTCAAACAGCAGAATGGGATGGTCCAATCGGAAGTCTCATCTTGGAATCCGTCCAAAAGAAACTTATCACAGATGGCCCAGGAAGCCTGGGCACTCCTGGTACTACCTCATGTCATTATATCCGTCTACTCCTACCTGGGGACGGTTTATCAGAAGCCGTGTCACCATCTTCTCCTGTCACTGTTGTTCTGAGGATCAGCAGGAGGCTCCGTGCAAAGATCTGGAAAGTCAGAACAGTGAGCACCAGAGAGGAGCACCTCCTCCCACTCCTGAGCTCAGACCAGCCACACCCTCGGGCACAGCCTCACAATTCCAGCTCTGAGAGACAATGGCAGAAGCTCCTGTCTCCGCCGGGGATGCAAATTTTGTTGGCATTTGTGCTGCACTTCAGGAGAGGAGCCTGGGCCCAGGCTACAGGGGAGGAAAAGACAGCCTTCTCTGATCCCCGGATTCCTCTCTGGCTCCCACAAGAAAGTCCCTGTAGGCCCTTCCAGGGGGCTACTCTCAGCCCAGGAGCTCCCGAATACTAGCGCCCCCCTTCTGGCTGGCAGCAGTATAGCCCCCGGGGAACCGTAGCCTGGAATGTGGCTCCACCATGTAACTTAGAGTGGGCAAACCTTTGACACTCTCTTGTAGGGTGGACAAGGACATGCACCTAGGCACTCTGTCCCGGGGACCTCAGTATTTACCACAATGGCAGGTGTCGTCTGCTCAGGGAGAGGTCAAGAGTCAGGGGTGCTTTGCAGCTTGATATGAGGGAGCTGAAATTCATGAACCTGAAAAAGATATAACAGTATTGTGGTTAGAAGGCAATAATATGAGTTGGGCGCATGATTAGATGAAACCATGAATTCTCTGCATCCCATATGTCCCCCAGCAGCGCCAGGGATAACACCTGAGCTTAGAGACTTGAGTAAGTCATGAGCATCTCTGCGTATGTGCCCTCTCTCCCGCCAAAATCTAAAGAACCAAAAATAGCCCCCAAAATACAATATCATTGGCAAACCTCAGCCACCTGCAAGCCCCCTTCCCCCATCCCCCAGATGACCCGGGCTCTCACAGCAGACAATGAAGATGATCAGCAACAGATCTCCTGCCATTAGGTGGAGGGGCTGACGTTCTGCCCTTCAAATCTGGAGATTCTACAGAAGCGAGCTTAGGGCCGATGGTTCAAACATGGGACTCCTGGGAGGGTTGGTACGGCCAAGCCCCTGGCTGAGTCCCACATTCACCACTATTGCCCCATCCTGAGCTGGGGACGATCGTGGCTAAAGAGGCACCCCAGAATCACGAACTCACAACTGTCACTCCTGAACCCTGAGACAGCCCGCCCCTGCACCCCCAAAGCTCTGCGTCCCCCTAAAATCTCCACCACACCTCAGGATCCACCTGGATGTTGGCAAACAATATAAAACCAGCGCAAAAGTGCCCCCCAAGTTGGCTCGGCCCCTCGGTTCAGAGTGTGGAAACTGGAAGGCGCAGGGTGCTCACAGGAGGTTGCTCGAGTCCTGCAACTAAATCCTTCTTCAGACTCCCCCTTCCAGGATGGGGCGCAAATTTACTTGTCCTTTGCCAAGTGAGAAACGGACCCAGTGTCTGTGTCAAGGATGGAAAATGAACCATGACATTTATGACAACACTTATGACATCACTTCCATTTCCATAAGGTGCCTTAAAGAGCCAGAGTCTATGCACTGAGAACCTTTTTGCCACCCAGGTGAATCTGTGCTGCAAGGGGGATGGACTCGAATAAAGGAGTGGAGAGGCAAATGCTGGACTGGTCGGTCACACACTGGGGGACTGGGGGTAAGGAGAAGTCCCCTGATCCTGCATTGTCACCTAACATCGGACCAATGATATCTAAACACAAACTGTTACCCTGACTCTTGTCAAATGATCCCTGATCTCAGAGACAAGAGTAAACACTGAGCACTGTAGGCTGTGGTGAAAAATATAACAAGAAAAAAGGAAAATTCTACCGAAGGGGGGTAAAATGATATACAAAGACAAATTTGAGAGTGAAACATTAAAAGAGTCAAATTTCTGGTCCTTAAAACTTCACCTATCCTTGGGGCTGGAGAGACAGCACAGCGGGTAGTGTGTTTGCCTTGCACGCGACAAACCCGGGTTCGATTCCCAGCATCCCATATGGTCCCCTCAGCATTGCCAGGAGTAACTCCTCAGTGCAAAGCCAAGAGTAATCCCTGTGCATCGCCAGGTATGACCCAAAAAAGAAAAAAAATCCCCTATTTTTGATCTATCCCTGCTACAGAAACTCACACTTTCTCCTGAATTCCTGTTGTTCTTTCACCATTGTTTGTGCATATATATGAGTATATATAACTGTGACTTTGTGTGATTTTTGTTTCGGGGTCACAACTTGCAGATTCAGGGTTTACTCCTAGCTCTACACGCAGGAATCACTCTGGTACAGACCATATGGGATGCAGGGGATAGAACCTGGGTCGACTGCTTGGATTGTTAAGTCCTTACCCACTGTACTATGGCTCCGGCCCTAAGTAAATGTGCTCCTAGCACACTCAGTGGGATTACTGAGCAAATGTCCTGACTTCTGGAAAACCAAAACTTCCTTTCTTCAAAATACAAAACCCTTTACCGATTGGATTCTAGTTCTAAACAATTTAGGTTTAACATTGGTTCATCATTCCTCCTCTGCTACAAGGTGCTGAGGTTAACTGAGTAACACCCATCCCAATCACTCCCATTTCCTTTGTATTCATCTTTAATTTCCCTGTGCTCTGCTTCCCCTATACATTATTCACCCATTTCCCATAACCACAACCTGTGAATTGTAAAGTCAGATTCTTCAGAGATCTCTGGATTTTGTATTTGGAAGTGAAATGTTGACTTTCTCTTTCCTTTATATCTGCTACAGTTTTCTTTAGACAAATCTCCTTTTTTTGCTCCTGAACAAGGACCAGTGCAGTCCCAGGTTGGGAAGATTGTGCTGGGAGAATTGGGATGGCCATGCCCGCAGCCCTCAGCTTTGTATAGACAAAGTAAGGCAATATTATGCTTTTGTAACTTCAGAGTTAATTGACTGCAGATACTATATACTCCTGGGCATTGTCCTGTTTATAAGACTTAAGCCTCATCTGCCCTTTGTTCTTAGCACCCCAAAAGCAAGAGACTGGATGGACCCAGGATAGCTGTGAGCTACCCTGGCATTGAAAAGGGACAGGTAAGCACCATAACAAATTCCATTATGACCCAAACATAAGCAACTGGATAAGGATCCTGCTGTGCTTAGGACGGACTAACCTGTCCTGGGGAGTGTAGTCTGGGAGCTATAAGATACACCCTATAAACTTAACAGATCTCTTACTGTGTCCATTCAAAATGAACAGAATGAGTAAGTGTAAATTTAAGTTGACTGTTTCAATGAATATTAACTAAGCAAAGAAAAAATATGCCCTTAGGGAAAATCCTGCCCTTGAGCTGATCTCTCCTTGGAGTTATGTTTTTGGCCTAGAAGTTTCCCCTGAGGGAAGGGATTTACATCCTTTGATTGTACAACCACATCTCTGTGTATTTGCTACCCCTAACTCTGTGGGATGGGCTGGAGAATAAAGGCTGTGGAAGACAGGTGAGCAGAGGAAATGAGGAGCAGTGGGAGACTGGTATAGGTACATAGGAGAACGGAATAAAGAGAAACTCATCACTGTGAGTCCACAACATAAAATGTGGGGGTTTGGTGAGGTGTTGGTGGCCCAGCGCTGCCTCCACAACTCCGGAACCCTTCCCAACAGAGACAGAGTGAAAGGAAGACAGAAAATCATAGCCTTATGGTGAAAATGGCCTGTTTATTGCAGAACAGCTACCATACTTAGAGAACACCTGAGGGGGCATGAGGTAAGGACATAGGAATGACTTATCATTTACGTAGATAAACATTTGGCAGAGGAAATTCTCATGGGAGATTCACCCAAGGAGACACTATGTCTCTTATCTTTTCCTCTAGTTGTATAAGTTATCAACATTTGTAGTTGTTTGGATAAACACTGTAAGAGACAAAGATCCCAAAACTTAATTCTCTGGGCTTTGACAGCAAATAAGGCTTTTTTTTTTGCTTTTTTGGATCACACCCAGTGATACAAAGGGATACTCCTGGCTCTGCACTCAGGAGTTACTCCTGGCGTTGCTCAGGGGACCATAAGGGATGTTGGGAATCGAACCCAGGTTGGCTGCCTGCAAGGCAAACACACTACCAGCTGTGCTATCTCTTCAGCCCCAGAGCAAATAAGGCTTTTAACACTTACTTTTATGGGCTCTGAGAGCAAGCAAGGCTTTTACTGTAAACCCCAGACTAAGTCTTCAGCCCAGTTCAGCTTGTCCTTCCCCATGGGGGTCCTATCTCTAACGTTGTAACAGTTTGCATCAAGACCATGCATACGTGCATTCTAGAATGTTCCATTTCGAAGCCAGGGTAGTTTTCCCACTTGCCCCGGGTCCATCCAAGTCCCACGGCAGAACCTCCCTTTTGGTGTGTTAGGAGCTACAGAACTGAAGCTCGAGTCAAGTAATTATGACCAAGCAATTATGCCCAGGAGTGGATATACTTGAGTCCATCAACTCCCAAATATTAGGAGTATAAGCATCGATGGTCTTTCTGTGTTTAACCAAAGAACAGTGCTGTAGAGTAAAAATATAAAAAACTATAGGGAAAACAGGAAAGCAGGTACAAATACACAGCCACTTCAACTACAAAGCAGTACAAATACAAAGTTGTGAATTACCAGAAAGTTATGGTTTATAAGTAATCAAGACAGACATGGGGAACTGAGACAATGCGAGGGAACTGTTACATACAAAGGAAATGTTAAAGATAAACTTTAACTAAATTAGAGATGTTAGCAAGGACATGATAAGCTTCTCTGGAAGAAGGAAAAGGGGCAATTCATAGATGAAGCCTAAAACACTGTGGGTTAATATCCAGCAGATCACCAAGAGCCTGGGCCCCGTTTCCTTCCTCGATCCTCTGTCACCCTTCACCGGCCAGGGTGGGGAGACCAATCATGGCCACCAAAGGCACACAGCGCATGCCCATACATTATCGGAACACAACTCTCAGTACTCAGTGTAATAGCCGAGTTTTGCCTGATCAGGGAGAGAGGAAGAGTTGGGGTGCAATTTTCAACTTGATTTTAGGATACAGAAATCCTACGTTAGAAAAAAACAACAATGTGGAGTCAGAGATAGTAAGCTGAGAGGGGCGATTCCCATGCTGATCCAGATCGATATTCGGCATCTCAAATGAACCATAAAGAACTTAAAAAAAAAGTATTCCAGAGTGCTGCTCCTGAAGTAAGCCCCGAGCTTCCACAGAAGCTCCCAAAATACAACCAAAATAGCCCCAAAGTAAATTTTCATCTACAAATCACAACCACCCCTAGAACCATGCCTACAGGATGGTCTGAACATCAAGGATACTAATGAATAGTGACTGAGGGCTACAGTGTCATTTGCCATTTGGGAGCTGCCCCTCCCGCCACTCAAAAATGAACAGGCCTTTTATAGTTTTGGAGGAATCAACGGCGATATGGACGAGAAACTTATGACTCTGCGCTGAGGCACCCGTCCTGGTGGAGCTTGGAGATCGAACTTGGGTGGGCCTGATGCAAAGCAAACGCCCTAACCTCTGTTCTGTCTTTCCAGTCCTCTAAGAGAATTTGAAGGTTCTACAGCACTGAGGTTGGGGCCAAAGCATCCAGGACAGCGCCCAGCACACTCCCGTGCTGGGAGGGTCAGGACCGCCCAGCCTCGATGCTCTGTAGCCACCACGCTCAGCCCCGCGCCCACCCGCCACTGCCTCACAGCGCAGCTGAAGGCGACTGTGGCTGCAGGGGATCCCCAGAACCATGGACTCACACCCGTGACCCCTGCACCCCGGTACAGCCCCCACTGCACTCACCAAAGTTCCACGTCCCCCACAAAACCGTGGCATGCCTCAGGAACCACCTGGATATCGGTTGAAAAAGGAGCGGAAAGTGTCCTTAGAGCTGGCTTGGCCCCGCCCCTCACAATGTGGAGACTGGGATGAGCAAGGCGGGGCACTCACGGAAGGCCGCTAGTGTCCTGCCAGGAGACCGGCCTTCACAGACCCCTTCCACGCGGGACAGCCACTTCACCCCTCACCTGCACAACAAATGGAGGCTGATCAAGCTTCTTGCAAGCAAACACCTAAATGCCATGCTGTGATGTCACTTTCGCTTCTGCAAGCATCCTTAAAGGGTCAAGCACCAGCTCCGCAGAGAACTAGAAAAATGCAGGTAAATGTGTAAGGCTGGTTGGCTGGAGCGATAGCACAGTGGATATGGGGTTTGCTTTCTACGCAGCTTACCCAGGTTCAACATCTGGATTCTATATGGTCCCCCAAGCAGGGCCAGGAGTGCAGAAGAGCCAGGAGAAACCCCTGAGCACCGCTGGGTGTGACCCAAAAAGAAAAAAAAAGTGTACTGCACGTGGAATGGGCTCACATAAAGGACTGAGAAGTGGTGGCTAGAGTGCTCAGTCACAAAGTGGGGGTCTGGAGAGGAAGTCCCCTGATCCTGTATTGCACAGTGACTCTGAAGCCTGCCCTGGAGATGCAGATAGGAACTGCTCTAGAAACAACCCAGAGAGCCAGAGAGACACTGGAACTGGAGGAAAGGCTTCTACCCCTTAACAACACCAGAGCAGTGGACTCATGCCTACAAGAAAAACCCTAGGAGGCAGTTTCAGAAACAATATTTCAAACCAACAGTGGCCCGAGGGGTAGTATAGTGTGTTGGGCACTTGGCATGAACTCGGTCACCTGAATTCAGTCCCTGACATCCCCAATAGTGGCAAGGGAACCACCAGAAGTAACCCTTAAGAACTGTCAGGTTTTCCCCAACACACATTCTAGAGGAAAAGGGAGCTCAGATAGAGAATGGAGCACCAAATAAAGGTAATTGGGTGGATCCTCCCAGGATGGGAGAAGCATGCTGAAAGTAGACTATAGACCAAACATGATTGCCACTCAATGCCTCTTTTGCAAACCACAACACCAAAAGGAGAGAGAGTACTAAAGGAAATTCCTGCCACAGAGGCAGGGTGGGATAGGGGGAATGGGGGTGGAAGGGATACTGGGACCCGTGGTGGTGGAAAATGGGCAATTGTGGAGAGATAGATATTTGATCATTGTATAATTGAAATCCAAGCAGAAAAATTTGTAAGTCTACAACTCTACCTCATGGTGTTTCACTAATAAAATTTTTAAAAAATACATAATTAAGTACAAGAAACACCGCGTACAGAACAACCCCCAGCATGGAGCCATGCATGGGGCTAACAGGCAGCAAAGCACACTGGTCACTTTTGCGTACTGGCTTGGCCTTTTGCACAGATCTACATGGTATTTAACATTTTGGTGTATAATAGATTGTTAGGATTTTACTGCTTCCAAAATGTTAAGTCTCAAAACATTTACCTTCAGTGTTTGTGTAAATCAAATGGAAAACTGCATACAATGAGTGCAGATATGCTACAGCGAGTGAAGTGCTTCCTTGCATGTGGCCGACCTGGAAAAAAATTATGGACAGCACAGCGGGATGTGGCTGCCAGAACATAACACAGAAGGGGATGAAGAATGGCGGTTTGGCTGTCTATCCAACATCAAGAGTTCACCTCAGCATCCTGGTTTATCTCTGCCATGATCCTCTGCAAACCAGGGCCTCTGAGCCACGTCAGAGTCACAGCAAAGAATGAAACCATGGTGAGTATTGACAGTACCCAGCAAAATGCAATGTCTGTACCTATTTACTTCTTATTTAATTCCTTCCACCTTGCTTTATCACTAAGAACCATTATTTACCAGTTAACATACTGGGAAGTCCACATGCCAGGACATTGTCATAAACATGGTGCAGGGGATAATCAGCAAGTACCATTCAGTTGTGGTACTATTATCACAGGAAGCTTTCACAGGTAACAGGATTATTTCCTTCCTTATAGTCCTTTTGTATTAACCCGCCACCCACTTGTTGAAACTAAATTGTTTTACCTCAGGGCCCTGTTCTGACGCTGGCCATTGTTATTATGGAAGTGACTGATCCAGCATAACTTTTATACTTACTAAAGCTTGAGGGAACATGAAGGCCTTCCTATATTCCTTACTTACAGGATATTTTCCAGGATTCTCTTTAAAGTCGCAGGTGCGAATAATGCACTTTCCATGTTCTAACATAAATATATATATTCTTACATATATATATAAATATGTATATTTATATATAGCTTCTCTCCATTGTGAATTATCCTATGCATAAGGCCCGAGGATCCAGGACAGTCCTTCCCACACTCCTGACAGATATAATGTTTCACTGCAAAATGACTTTTCATATGCGCAGTAAGGGCTGAAGACAAACTGAACACCTTTCCACATTTCTTACACTTATGAGGTTTCTCTGCATTGTGAATTTTCCTGTTCAGAAAGCTATGCCAATTGCATCAAAATTTCCTGCAGTCATTTCATATATAAGGCCTCAATCCAGGATAAATTTTTATCACACAGCAAAGCTTGAGGATTGAGTAAAAATCTTTCCAGACCCCTACATATGTTTTCTTCGAGTATGAATTTTCCTATGTTTATAAAGGAGTTAGGGGAAAGTGAAGGCTTTGCCAACGCCTTTACAAACATAAGGTTAGGCTCCAGTATGAAAATTTCAGTGTCACAAAGGGACTGTGAAATAAGCAAAGGCCTTGCCACACTCCTTACATGTATATATATGTGTGTATATATATATATATATATATATATATATTCATGTATATATATATATTTACATATATATATATGGATTCAATTCAATGTGCGTTTTCTTATGGACGACAAAGTTTGAATAGTAAGTGAAGACCCTCCCACAGTAGTGACACGAATAGTTTTTTATTCCCCTGTATGAACTTTCCTATGCTCAGAAAGACCTGAGAAGAAATGAAAGGCCTTTACATCTACCTCTCATATATAAGGGTTTTCTATGAAAAAGAAATTATAAAAACTAAGACTTCAGGAATAAGCAAATGCCTTCCGACTTTGCTCACAAGTATAAATTATCTCTCCAGTGTGAGTTTTTCTGTTTACTAAGGCTTGTGGAATAAGCAAACACTTTCCACTCCGTGGGCTGGAGCGATAGCACAGCGGGTTGGGCGTTCGCCTTACACGCGGCCAACATGGCCGACCCGAGTTCGATTCCTCCGCCCCTCTCGGAGAGCCCGGCAAGCTACCGAGAGTATTCGATATGCCAGACACAGTAACAACAAAGTCTCCAATGGAGACGTTACTGGGCCCGCTCGAGCAAATCGACGATCAACGGGAGGGCCTTTACCTTTACCTTCCACTCCGTATATGCCTATGGTTTCTTTCCAGTGTGACTTTTTCTGTGCATACTAAGATGTATGAGTCAAAGAAATGCCACAGCACATTCCTTACATGCATACGGACTCTCCAGTATGAAATCTCCTGTGTATAAGGTATGAGGATCCATCAAAGGCCTTCCCACAGTCCTTACACTTAAATGGTTTCTCTCCTGTGTGGATGTTCACATAGTCCCACACGGGTGATGCTGGACTGAAAACTTTGTCCTCAGTGCTTACATTTCTGGGGATTCTGTCCAATGTGGGCTTCTATGGGAAAGTGATGGTGCTGAGGACATGGGAAGAGTGATCTTCTGATCACCCTCAGAAGACATCCCACCTGTCTCGGCATCCCTGTGGGGATGAGGGCCAAATTGCTCACTTGAGCCTTTATCACAGTGAGCAGGAAGAGACATTCCACCAGGGCTGGCTGTTGCCATGTAGAAGAACAGAGGATTCAAATTATTAGTCTATGCCATGAGAGTTTTCATGTCAAAAGAACTCAAGCTCTGCAGGTAGGTAACTGGTAGGGTACAGGACAATGAGGTTCTTGGGGAAGTGATAAATCCAGCTGGGAATGAAAGTGGTGACTCCAAAGCCAACCCTGGGGATTCAGAGAGGAACTGGCCTAGTAGAAACCCAGAGAGCTGGAGACATGGATGGAACAGGAGCAAAGGCTGGTAAGAACATCAGAGAGTAAGGTCCGGCCAACGCTCTACCCCTTGACAACACGCGAGCAGTGGACTCTCAGCTACAAAGAAAACCCCAGAAGGCAGTTTCAGAAACATTATTTCAAACTGAGAGTATCAGGCTAGTACAGTGTGTTGCATGCAGTCAATCTAGGTACAATGTCCAGAATTCCAAATGGTCCCCTGAGCACCATCTGACTTATAGATGGATGGAATTTTGGTCTATCCAATCACGAATGTTTCCTTTTTTTTTACCTCTAATATTAGTGAAGTGACATGGGTGGGATCGAGGAATGTGACCAACCTTGTGAGTAATCACAGGTAAACGGAATGGTATGCTGGGATGTGGGGAGCTTGGGACCTGACCCATAATCCCAGTTATAAAAGATTTCATCAAGGCACCCATTCCATCCTTTCAAACGACATTCTGTGCACACTTACCTGCATGCAAACTCTCCAATTGAGACCAGAGCAACTGTAGATTGGGGTAGGGTGTTGCTTGCACATTGCCAACCAAGGTTCTATCCCCAGGATCCTGTAGTCTCCCGGAGCACCATCAGAAATAATACCTGAGTGCAGAGCCAGGAGAAACCACTGAGGATCACCAGGTATTGTAGCATAACAGTGATCTGCCCTTGCTCCCTGGCCTAGGAGAACTTATGTTTGTTGATTGCCCATAACCTTTCAATTACCTTTGTCTCCTGATCAGACTTTGACTTGTAAATATTGTCTTTCGCTTCTCCTTAATGTCTTTTGCATGGTTAGCTATTTCAGAGCATTTGCTTTTTGTATGGATACAGGAAGACGGTTAGAAAGACAAGCCTGAGCTTGAGAGTTGATGGTCTCCAGATAATATTACCTCCTGGACACCTACTCCCTTGACTGAAGCCTCAATTGCCCTTACTCCCTCGGTCCTCAGAAGAGGGATCCGATGACTGACTAGATGGACCCAGGGCAAGGGGTGAGCTAGCTACCCTGGCATCGAAACGAACGTGGACAAAGTACCATAATGCTTATCTATAAGAGCCTGGTCATGGACAAATTCTGTATGAATCAAAAAGTAATAACTAGACTTGGACGCTGCTGGGATTAGGAGTGATTGATCCAGCCTGAGCACTGTAGTCTGATCTTTGGTGAGAAGTCCCCAGGAGAGTCACCACAACGCTAAAAGTGTCTACTACTGTGTCCATACAGAATGGTAATCATTAGGAAGCAAAACTAAATATGTCAATTAAGTTGCTGGTCTGTCTAAGGAGAGGAGTAATACACCCTAAGGCTGCTTTTCCTTCGTGGGCTGCAGGTGATGGGGAAGTCTGGAAAACCATTTTTCATTGCACTTCCCGTGGGGAGGCGGGGATTGGGGTCATGGTGAGAGAAGAAAATGAGCAGCTTCAGGGAGACAGGGGGAATAACGGAGACTGAGAAAAGAAATGGTCCTCCTCCACCCTGATCCCCTATCTTCCAGTATGTAGGTGTTACACCCACCAACTGCCCCCAGCGCTGTGTAATCCCATCAATGGCCAAGACCCAGAGACTATAAAACCCTGCTCCTGGAAGAGAACAGCCCAGTCTCCTGACTCCGCGTCTGGTTGTCTTACTAGGTGTGTTCAGTTTCCCTTCCCATCCCGAGCAGAGCCCTGGCAGCTGAAGACCTCTGGTTCGAGCCACAGCCATGCTTAACACCACTCTCCACAAGTTCGGATGAGCCTCACGCATGAAGGAACCAGCAGAGGAACCCAGGTGTGCAGGACCTGGGCCAGAGATCTCCAAGCTGCTCGTATTGGGACTGGGCCTCCTCCACCCAGATCTCCCATCTTCCAGTATGTAGGCGTTACACCCACTAACTGTCCCCGGTGCCGTGTAATCCCATTAATGGCCAAGACCCAAAGACTATAAAACTGTGCTCTGGGAAGTGCACGGACACACAAAATCTTATTATCTAGTCTTACTCTGGAAAAACTGGCAGGCTACCAGAAATATCCTGCCCACACTGCAGCATCTGGCAAACTCCCCGTGGTGTATTCAATATGTCAAAAAACAGTAACAATGACGGTTCTCATTCTCCTGACCCGAAAGAGCCTCAAATATGGCACTTCTTAAAATCTCAGGGATAGGAAGAAGGAGACATTACTGGGGCCTGCTTGAGTCAATCGATGAACAATAAGATGACAATGATACAGTGAGAGTAGAAGAGACACAGAGTTAGAGGACACGGCTGCGACTTAGAGAGAAGGCTGAGAGCTGAGAGTAAGAATGGCTGGGGTTTGGAGAGGAGTCACAGAGAGCATTGGAGAGCGAGTAAGAAAGAGGGTTGGATAGATCGGGGATAGACAAGAGACTGAGTAAAGGGCAACTAATCAGCAACCAGTCTGGTCCTCGTTCTACTTTCATCGGCCCAAAGCAACAGCTGTCCAGGGTGGAGAAGTGGCTCGAGAGCACCAAATGTGGACAGTGAGAGAGAGCCGCCAGGAGAGACTGGGAGCATCTGTTAACGTGTAAATCCTGTTCAAACCCCCACTTCTCATAGGTCCCCCAGGACCCCCTGGATTGACTCCTGAGTGCAGAGTCAGGAGTAAGCCCAGAGCACTTCTGACTGTGATCCAAACACAAAAACACAAAGTGAACTTTGGGGGGCTGGAGTGATAGCACAGCTGGTAGGGTGTTTACCTTGGACACGACCAATGCAGGTTTTATTCCCAGCATCCCTAATGGTTCCCAAGAACCGCCAGGAG
This sequence comes from Sorex fumeus, assembly GCF_029834395.1. Classification (NCBI taxonomy): domain Eukaryota; kingdom Metazoa; phylum Chordata; class Mammalia; order Eulipotyphla; family Soricidae; genus Sorex; species Sorex fumeus. Next base: position 291,655 of record NW_026606171.1, on the reverse strand, counting down.
TAATTCCTGAATGCATGAGCCAAGAATAACCCCTGTGCATCACTGGGGGTGACCGAAAAACCAAAAAAAAAAAAGTGAATTGTGTAGTTAATCAGAAAAAAGAACACAACTTTCTCGACTTAGCAAAGAAGCATTTTTATGATGGCTACAGAGATAGCACAGAGCACGAGTTGCTTGTCTGGCACATAGCGACCAGGGTTCAATCCCTATCACTTCACAGGGTCCCCAAACCTAGCATTATCAATGAGAACAGAGCCGGGGTAAACTCTAATCTCCATTGGGTGAAGCCAACCAAAAATAAATCAATAAATTTAGGTGCCAGAACTATAGTCTGGTAGGGTACTGGCCTTGTACACAGCTGACCTGTATATCCCGGCACCACACTGAGTACCGTTTGGTACTTTTTGGCAGCAAACACAGGGCATGACCATATATATATATATATATATATACATATATATATGTATATATAGGTAAAGGTAAAGGTAAAGGCCCTCCCGTTGATCGTCGATTTGCTCGAGCGGGCCCAGTAACATCTCCATTGGAGACTTTTTTGTTACTGTGTCTGGCATATCGAATACTCTCAGTAGCTTGCCGGGCTCTCAGAGAGGGGCGGAGGAATCGAACTCGGGTTGGCCATCTTGGCCGCTTGTAAGGCGAACGTCCTACCGCTGTGCTATCGCTCCAGCCCTATATGTATATATATATACAGTAAAGTAAAGGCCCTCCCATTGATCATCGATTTGCTCGAGCGGGCCCAGTAACGTCTCCATTGGAGACTTTGTTGTTACTGTGTCTGGCATATCGAATACTCTCGGTAGCTGGACGTATATTATATATGTGTGTATGTGTGTGTATATCTATATATACATCTATATCTATATATTTAATTTGTTCACAAGTCAACCTCCACCAACCAGTTTTATAGAATGCAGGTTTGGATTTTGCTACAGGTGGCAGAACTTTGAGCTTACCTGAGTAGTGCTTGGGGAATACTGCGTTGTACAGGAGAGTGTACCATGGCAGATTGCATGCAAGGACAGGTCCTGCATTCCTGGCCTATCTCTGACTGCAGGAATTCAAATTCTATATAAATAATGTGAACCTTGTGAGAAAGATACAGGCAGGGGGCAGGGATGAGGCCCAGCTGGTAGATAGTTGTTAGGGCAGGGTTGCTGGCACCTGGGGCCTCCTGGTGCAAACCTGAGCCAGAAGTACAGGCTGCAATTTCAAAGGTTTGCAGCGGCCCGGAAGAGCTGAGACTGAGTGGGAGGGGACTTGTCATGAACGCAAAGGACTTACCTTCACAACCTGAATTGCCAAGGAGTGATCCCGGAGCCCTGCTGGCTTTGGCAAAATCCTGCATAGCCAAACCGCCTCCTGCCCAAATAAAGGCAATGAGGAGTTAATTGCCAACAGAAGAGGTGTGAAATCTAGTAATATATTCTCAACGGTCAGTCCTCTGGGTTTGTTGTTTTGTGTTGGGATCACATCCAGAAATGCTCAGGGCTTACAGGCCAGGTTTTAAGACTATGAATTGAGTCCTATGGGTACGTGATTTTATAAAAGAAAAAGAGGATGAAAAATTAGAGGATGAAAAATTATACTTGGAGCCAGAGTGATAGTACAGTTGGCAGGGCATATGTTTGGTCCCCGGCATCACATACAGTGCCACAAGCACTCCTAGGAGTGATTCCTAAGTGCCAAGCAAGAAATATCACCTGAGCATTACCGCTGTGTCCCAAAAAGAAAAAAGAAAAAAAAGAAAAGAAAAATTAAATTTAGCCCAAACGAGATTTTAAAGTCCATAATTTTGCTCAGAGCCTCCAACTCCTTCATTTTCCCCTAACAGCCATCTGTTGAAAGGGCTCAAGAAATTTCACGTGTGATGAAGCCAAGAGGGGTAACATAAGAATTATTGGAGTCCCAGAGGTACAGGAAGAAAACCTTGATGAAGAAGAAACTGTCAAAGACATCATTGCTACAACGTTTCCAGAGCTGAAGAAAACTTGTGACCATATTCAGGAGGCCTGAAGGGTACCAGCTAGAAGAAATCCGAATAAAAATACCCCAAGACACATTCTGATCAAAATGACCAAAACCTTAGACAGAGACAAAATTCTGAAAGCAGCAAGATCGAAGAAAGAAATCTCTTACAAAGGAGCATCCTTAAAATTCACAGCTGATTTTTCTGATGAAACCCTTATGGCCCGAAAACAGTGGTGGGACATAGTGAAAAAACTCAATGAAATAAATGCCTCCCCAAAAATACTTTACCCAGCGAGACTCTCATTCATAATAGAAGGAACAACACACAGTTTCACAGACAAACAACAGCTCAGGAACTTTATAGACTCAAAACTGTGGTTACAAGAACAACTAAATGGGCTACTTTAAGGCAAGAAAGGCCCCTCAAATACACCAAATTTCAACAGAACAATGGGACAAAATCCCGTAACAATAATCTCTCTCAATGTCAATGGGCTAAACGCACCAATTAAAAGACATAGAGTGGCAGGATGGATTAGAAAATTGAACCCAATATTCTGCTGCCTGCAAGAAACACATTTAAATAGTCAAAGCAAACACAGACTCAGAGTCAAAGGCTGGAAAACAATCCTACAGGCAAACAGCTCCGATAAAAAAGCTGGGGTAGCCATCCTAATATCAGACCACATCGATTTCAGAGTGAGGAAAGCCATAAGAGACAGTGAAGGCCATTTCTTATTGATCAAAGTATCTGTACAACAGGAAGAACTTACAATAATAAATGTATATGCTCCTAATGAGAGACCAGCAAAGTACTTAAAACAACTACTCATAGATTTGGAAAAAGACATCAACATCAACACAATACTAGTGGGAGACTTCAACACTGCTTTGTCACCTCTTGATAGATCAACCAGACTCAAACTTAGAAAGGACATACTTCATCTGAGGGAAACAATGGAAGAAAGGGACTTAGTAGATATATACAGGACGCTTCATCCACAAAAAGCTGAATATACATTCTTCTCAACCATACATGGAACATTCTCCAAGATAGACCACATGCTGAGCCACAAAACATGCCTCCAAAAAATTAAGAAGATAGAGATTGTATCGACAATCTTCTCAGACCATAATGCGCTGAAATTAGAAGTAAATCACATACAAAAACAGAAAACTAAATCAAACACCTGGAAATTAAACAGTGCTCTACTGAACGAGTGGCTTAGACAGGAAATCAAAGAGGAAATCAAAAGATTCCTAGAAACGAATGAAAATGAGAACACGAGTTACCAAAACTTATGGGACACAGCAAAAGCTGTGTTAAGAGGAAAGTTTATAGCTTTACAAGCATTCCTCAGGAAGGAGGAGCGAGCACACATAAGTAACCTAACCTCACAGCTTAAGAGCTTGGAGAAGGACCAAAAAAAGGAGCACAACACGAACAGGAGAAAGGAAATAATAAAACTCAGAGCAGAGATTAACGAGATGGAAACCCAAAAAACAATCCGAAAGATCAATGAAACCAAGAGCTGGTTCTTTGAGAAAATTAACAAGATTGATAAGCCTCTAGCAAAACTCAAAAAGAAAGGGAGAGAGTAAACCCTAATAAACCGAATCAGAAATGAAAAGGGGGTCATTACAAGAGAAACTACAGAAATCCAAAGGATCCTCAGGGAGTACTTTGAGAAACTGGATGCCACGGAACATCAAAACCTCGAGGAAATGAATAAATTCCTAGACTCCTACAGACTCCCAAGGCTGAACCAAGAAGACCTGGAATACCTGAACAGACCTATCACCATCAAGGAAATTGAAATGGTAATAAAAAGTCTCCCCAAGAACAAAAGTCCTGGTCCGGATGGATTCACTAGTGAATTCTTCCAAATCTTTAAAGAGGACTTACTCCCAATCCTCTTTAAGCTTTTCCATGAAATTGAAATATCAAAAACAATTCCAAACAGTTTCTACGAAGCAAATATCACACTGATAACAAAAGCAGACAGAGATACCACAAAGAAAGAGAATTACAGACCGATATCCCTGATGAACACAGATGCAAAGATCCTCAACAAACTACTAGCAAATAGAATCCAACTACTCATCAAAAAGATCATACACCATGACCAAGTAGGATTCATCCAAGGGATGCAAGGATGGTTCAACATTCGGAAATCAATCAACATAATCCATCATATCAACAAAAGAACAGATAAAAAGCATATGATTATATCAATAGATGCAGAGAAAGCATTTGACAAGATCCAGCACCCCTTTATGATGAAAACCCTAGCCAAAATGTGTATAGAGGGGACCTTCCTCAACATAATTAAAGCCATCTACCACAAGCCTACAGCAAGCATCATCCTCAATGGGGAAAAACTGAGAGCCTTCCCTCTAAGATCAGGGACGAGACAAGATGCCCACTCTCTCCACTGCTGTTCAATATAGTACTGGAAGTACTTGCAATAGTGATTAGGCAAGAAAAAGATATTAAGGGCATTCAGGTAGGAAAGGAAGAAATCAAGCTCTCACTATTCGCAGATGATATGATACTATACTTAGAGAACCCAATAACCTCCACCAAAAAACTCCTAGAAACAATAGACTCGTATAGTAAAGTTGCAGGCTATAAAATCAATACCCAAAAGTCCATGGCTTTCCTATATGCAAACAGTGAGAGAGAAGAAAGCAACATGAAAAAAACAATCCTGTTCACAATTGTGCCCCAGAAAATCAAGTACTTAGGAATCAGCTTAACTAAGGAAGTAAAGGACCTGTACAAAGAAAACTACAAAAAGCTACTTCAGGAAATAAAAGAGGACATGAGGAAATGGAAAGATATCCCCTGCTCATGGGTCGGGAGACTTAACATTGTCAAAATGGCAATATTACCGAAAGCATTGTATAAATTCAATGCAATCCCTATAAGGATACCCATGACATTCTTCAAAGAAATGGAGCAAACACTCTTGAAATTTATATGGAACAATAAGCCCCCACGAATAGCTAAAGCAATTCTTGGGAAAAAGAAAATGGGAGGAATCAACCTCCCGAACTTCAAACTGTACTACAAAGCAGTACTAATTAAAACAGCATGGTACTGGAACAAAGGCAGAACTGCAGACCAATGGAACAGGGTTGAATACACTGACATCTCTCCTCAATCATATGCTCATCTAATCTTTGATAAAGGTGCAAGTAATGTGAAGTGGAGTAAGGAAAGCCTCTTTAATAAATTGTGTTGGCATCACTGACGGCTACATGCAAAAAAATAGGCTCAGAACTCTGCCTAACACCATGTACAAAAGTAAGATCAAAATGGATTAAAGACCTCAACATCAGACCAGAAACCATAAGGTACATTGAAGATAAAGTTGGCAAAACCTTCCATGACATTGAAGCTAATGGTATCTTCAAAGATGCCACGCCACTGGCCGAGAAAGTGAAAACAGAGATAGATAAATGGGACTATCTTAAACTAAGAAGCTTCTGCACCTCCAAAGAAACAGTGACCAAAATACAAAGACAGTCTACAGAATGGGAAAGGATATTCACCGAATACACATCTGACAAGGGCTTGATATCCAGGATATACAAAATACTGGTTAAACTCCACAAGAAAACATCCAACCCCATCCAAAAATGGGGCAATGAAATGAACAGAAACTTTCTCAAAGAAGAAATCCGAATGGCAAAAAAGCACATGAGAAAATGCTCTACATCATTAATCATCAGGGAGATGCAGATCAAAACCACAATGAGATACCATCTCACACCTCAGAGACTGGCCCACATTCAAAAGAACAAAAGCAACCGATGCTGGCGCGGATGTGGCGAGAAAGAGACACTCCTTCACTGTTGGTGGGAATGTCCACTGGTTCAGCCCTTCTGGAAAACAGTATGGACAATTCTCAAAAAATTAGAAATTGAGCTCCCATTTGACCCAGCAATACCACTCCTGGGAATATATCCCAGAGAGGCAAAAATGTGTAGTCGAATGACATCTGCACTTGTTTGTTCATTGCAGCACTCTTTACAATAGCCAGAAACTGGAAGAAACCTGAATGCCCAAGAACAGATGACTGGTTAAAGAAACTTTGGTAGATCTACACAATGGAGTACTAAGTAGCTCTTAGAAAAGATGAAGTAATGAAATTTATATACAAGTGGTACAACATGGAAAGTATCATGCTAAGCAAAATGAGTCAGAAAGAGAGGGATAGACATAGAAAGATTGCATTCATCTGGGGGATATAAAGTAACAAAATATGAGATTAATACCCAAGAATAGCTGGGATCAGCACCAGGAGTATTACTCCATAGCTTAGTGGCCAGTCGGGCATTCTAGAGGAAAGGGCAGCTCAGATAGAGAAGGGAACACCAAATAAAGGGTGTTTGGAGGATCCTCTCAGGAGGGGAGATGCATGTCGAAAGTGGACTATGGACTGAACATGTTTGCCACTCAATGCCTCTTTTGCAGACCACAACACCCAAAAGGAGAGAGAGAACACAGGGGATTGCCCTGCCACAGAGGCAGGGGGGATGGGGGGATGGGGGTGGGGGGATATTATCCATGGTGGTGGAAAATGGGCACTGGTGGAGGGATGGGTATCTGATCATTGTATAATCAAACCCAAGCACAAAAAATTGTAAATCTACAACTGTACCTCATGGTGTTTCGCTAATAAAAAAAATTAAAAAAAAAGAAATTTCACGTGTATAAACTTTCCATGAAGGTATAAACAGGAGAGAGCACACAAGATTGAAGCAGATGCCAGCCACCTGGAAGCCCAGAGTGCCTTCCCTGGTATCCAGTGTCCACTAGTCCCCTGAGCACAGAGCAGGGCACAGACCTCAAGTACTACCAGGTGTGGCCCCAAATCTCACCTCATCTGCTCCCCAAGTAGTGAGATACACCCAAGAAGAGGAGCTCAGAGGGATGAGCACCTGATTTACCTTTGGGGGACCTGGCATGGCTCCCCCTGCATCTCAAACACACAGGCACAAGAGGGGGAGAGTCTCTGATTATCTCCAAGTTTGCAGTAAATGGAGTGGGGGGGGAGGAAAGACAGGACAAACACTCCAACCCCAAAAAGATGCTCAAAGAATGCTCATGTGTCAAGACAAATTCTGGAGTGGGAGGGTTGGAGTCATACCTAGTGATGCTCAGGGGAAAATATCACCTAGTGATGTTGTGGCAGGGATAACTCTGGAGACCGCAAGAAAGACAAACACCCTCCTGGCTGTACTACTGCACGAGCCCCTGAAAGTGACACATTTAGAACCTATTGCAACTGGTCCCTGGAAAACCCCTTTCTGCAAGTACTCACTTCAACAGCAGGGCACACCCCTGGTCTTGGAGAGATGGACAGTGGAGATGCTTGGAATCTGGACAGGTGAGGCAGAAATACTTTTTTCTGAGGAAATATAATCACATAGGGTTAGCAAAGCTAATAAATTGATAGGGTGCTTTTCTTTCAAGCAGCTAAGCTGGGGTCAATATGCAACAGGACATAGGCTCACCCACTCCAGCATTACTGAAAATGATACATGAACTCAGAACCACGAGTAACCCCTGAGCACTGAGTGCTGCTGTGGCCAAAAATGTACAATAAATTAAGTAATGAAGACATTTCTGGGGCCGGAACGATGGTACAGCAGGTAAGGAGTTTGCCTTCCATGCGGCCAACCTGGGTTCGATTACAGAAATCCCATATGGTCCCCCAGCACTTCCAGGAGTGATTCTTGAATGCAAATCCTGAGTAAACCCTGAGCATCGCTGGGTGTGACCCTAAAAATCCAAATAAAAGAAATTTCTATGCAAAGAGATTGGAGACACAGTATAGCAGGTGAGGTGCTTGTCTTGCACTCGGTCAAAACAAGTTTGAATCCTGGCATCCCATACGGTTTCCTGATCCCAGCCAGGAGTGATCCCTGAGTGCAAAGGCAGGAGTAGTAACTGAGTCTAGCAGTTGTACTTCCTACAGACTAAATAATTAATTCATTTAAACGCATAAAGGTGTGGTAGCCAATAGTGATCCTAAATTGCATGATTAGAGGGTTTAGGGCCACTCTGGAAGTGCCCAAGGTACTTCCTGCTAAGATGGCATATTTGTTTGCAAGACCCACTGTAGCAACACCCTGATGCACCCCTCCAGACCGCAACCTGAGTTGGCTTAAAGCTCCAAACCTCGGGGCCTGAGTGACAGCACAGACAAATGAGCATTTCTTTTGAAGGTGGCCAACCTGGGTATAATTCTGGGCATCCCTCATGGTTCCTAGCACCACTAGGAGTGCTTGCTGGATTTAGAGCCAGGAGTAACCATAATGCCGCGCTGGGTGTGACCCCAAATGCAAAATAAATAAATAAAAAGGAAAGAGAAGCTCCCCACCTCCGTGAACTCCCAGAACCCACTGAATGCACAAGAACCAGTGAAAATCAAAGGCTCTGCCAAATGCTTCTGACCCCCAAGCACGTGAAGAATATTCCCAGCCCCTCCCCCCATCCAGCCCCGCCACCCCCCAAGAACGACAGGACAGAGGGGAGGGTGCTTCTTCCTTCATGCTACTGATCCAGATATGTGGTACCCTGAGCAATCCCAGGAGTGACCCCTGAACACAGCCATGTGGGGCTCAACACCTCCCATGAGGAAAAAAAATGCGCTCCCCAGGTCCCTTTGATGAGGGAATCCCACGCTTTAGCCCTACTCCACAATCTGCCTAAGGAACGACAGGGGGCCAGTAACGGGATGTCCTGGGGACACTGCTGGGATGACCCACCCACCCCTGTGCCTGACCAGGTGCTGGAGTCGCCCTGAAACTAAGATAACGCTGAGCTGCCCTCACCCACCCCATCAGATCTGGGGGAGACTGAGACTCTCTCTAGCTCTGACGCTTTCTGCTTTGGGAGGGGCCTGAGCGATGGGTCAGCAGGGAGGGCGCTGGCCTCGCATCCCGACACCCCGAAGAGTCCTCGGATCCCCAGGGAGGGAGTCCTGGGCGCCACCGGGTAAGGGTCTAAAACACATAAAAAAAATTAAAACGTTTTTTCCACTTTTCTTTGTTCGGTTATTGTCCTTGTTTCTGGAACTTTCAGAACAACCTTGGCGCTTCCAATTCGTTTTTCTCCTCGACCATGTCCTTCCTCTGCCCACCCACCTTTTATTTTTGGGGGCCTGGGGGTCTTTGCCCAGGGGTTACTCCGGGCCCTGGGCTCACACCAGGCTGGTCCCGGGATGCTATGGGGTGCCGGGATCAAACCCGGCCGGCCGCGTTCCCCTCTTACGCATCTTTCTAAATAAGTTCTACTCATTAAAAACGACCATTTTTCCCTCAAAATCAATTTATAAACAAGATAAACCTCTCGGCCGGAGCGCTCAGCGCGTCCCTGGTGAGGGGCCGCCACCACGGGCCACCGCCACGGAGCGACCCCGCCGCCCACAAGGCGGAGACCCGTAGGTTCAGGCGCTCAGAGCGACCACTGGCTGGCGAGGAAACCGACCTTCCGGGACCCCCCTGCCCCCCTGGGTACCCCCTCACCCGCTCCTCACCTTCCGCAACCACGAGACCCGCCTGCACTTCCACACAGAACGCCAAGGCAGGTAGATAAAGGTCGCGCATTTTGTGACGTCACCTGCACGTTCGCCCAGAGCCTTAAAGGGCCAGGCTTCAAATATTCTTGACCAGGTACTTACCTGGTCAGGAAGGTTCATTTTTCCTCGTTTCCAGGATAGGATCAGGTGATCCAGACATCAGGGGGTTGCCAGGTCTGGGATAGATAGAGAGGGAGGAGCTGAACAGATAACATGTCGAGCAGAGAGTCTTTGTATTTCCGAAGGAAATAAAATTCACAAAAATAATTTGCAAACAGCCGCCAAGACCATAACTCTGAGTCCCGACATTCATTTATTTATTCATTTACAACCCTCAGCCACATGCTAGGACTAGGCCCTCAGGATTCCTCCTGGCAGGTGCCAATGAAAAAGACTGGCTTCAACAGAGCCCTCACTATTGGGGGCTGAGGAGCGGCCGCTCAAAGTGATCTGGCAATTCTACCTACACATGTCTACACAGAAAGCTGCAGGACAGGGCCCGGCACAACCCCTGGTTGAGAACTTTGGGATGGTCAAGACTTCTGCTATCAGCAGGTGCGGCATCCTCAAGACCCGCAGCCCCCCATATTCAGCTCCACACCCAGGACAGGTTGCCCCATCCCAGAGCTGGAGGTGAAGATGCCCCAAGGATAATTCGCTAACACCCGAGACCCCTGTGCCGTGCTAAATCCCTCCAGTGCAACCAGCAAAGCTACATATCCTCCTAAAGCTTCTGGAGCAAGGCAGACCCCAGGAACCCACTGGATATGGATTGGGGGGGGGGTGAAAAACAACCACAAAAGTGCCCCAAGAGCTGGCACAATCTCATTGATCACATTGTAGGCACTGGAGGTGAAAGGTCCTCATGTCCTGCCACTAATTGGCCTTCAGTGTCCCCCTTCGACTGAAGTATCACATTGTCCTTTAAACGCGTGCCCAGAGGAGGCCTGATCCACTTGACATCATTTGGAAGTTAAGGTGCACATGGAAGACTCCCATCTGTGACATCATCTATTTCACCAAGGAGCCTTAACGTGCCAGGTTCCAAGTGCTGACAAACCATTATGGTAGCCCAGGTGAATCAGTGCAAGGGGGATGAGTTGAATCAAAAAGAGGAGAGGGAAGTGCTGGAGGGTATGGTCACAGAGTTCAGGGCAGCGAGTTAAGGTGGAGTCCCTTAACTGGTCAAACATAGAACTAATGCTCCCCAACATGTCCATCATGAAAACAAAAGCAGGTTGATTCAAAGTAAAACAGACAAGAAGGTTGTGAATGGGTCCTGGGACAGTGAGTTTCTCTGGGAAGTCATTAATCAAGATGGGTGCAGTGTCTCCGAAGCCAGCCCTGAAGATGCAGAGGAACTGGCATAGCAGCAACCCAGAGAGCTGGAGAGACACTGGACAGGAGCAAAGGGTGGGAAGAACATCAGAGTGCACTGTACAGTGAACACTCTACCCCTAGAAAACACGCTGTGTAAGAACCTACAAGGAAACCCCAGGATGCAGCTCTGGAAACACGTTTTCAACCAAGAGTATGGCGAAAGAGGTTAGTACTGTGGCTTAATGTTTGCTTTAAACATGGTTTTCCTGAGTTCCATTCCTGGCATCCAAAACAACACAAACTCCTAAGAACTGCCAAGTATGGCATGAATTATATAAAACATATTCAATAAATAAATCCATGTATGGACCTACCCTAAGAACGGAGGCACATAGGAGCTAATGGGCACCAAAGTGTACTAAATCATTTTGTAGACTTTGTCTTTTGGGCAGACCAAAAACGGTTCTAATCATTCTGGTGGCTAGTAGGGTTGAGATTTTACCACTTGCAAACACAAAGTTTTCTCGTCTTTTCTCCTAATATAACTGAAATGAGAAGAGTAAAATCCAGGAATGTGACCATCCTTTATAGTTAGTCATCACAGCTGATGTTATTACCTGTTGAGATGGGAGTTTGGGCATTCTGGCATGTTCCCTCCATTTGTAAAATATTTTGATCAAGGGGCCTCTTCCATCCTTTCATAGAACCATCAGAAATCTTTCTGTGCGTGTCAAGTCCATTTCAACTATCTTTAATCCACCCTACTAAAGAACAATGACAGGGCCATTATCCTAAACTTTTCAGAAATATTTACCCTCAATGCTTAGGGAAATCTAATAAAAATCTGAATACTAGGAATGCAGAGCTGATACAGTGGGAAGGTGCTTGATTGCACAAGATTGATCTGGATTCAAAATCCAGATTTCCATATGGATACCTATGTCCTCCCTCGCAGGTATGGATGAGCTCATAGCCAAGAGTATGGCCTGAGCAAAGTAGGTGTGACACCTCAAAACATAACAGAGGAAGGCCTGAAGTGTGGAGGTTTGCCTCTTTTTCCATTCCAAAGGATTCACTGCAACATCCTGCTTGATGTCTATCATAAATCCCACCAACCAGGATCTCTGCCTCAAGTCCAAGTCAAAATGAGACACTGGGCTGGAGTGATAGCAAAGCGGATAGGGCGTTCTCATTGCATGCAGCCAACCCAGGTTCAATTTCCAGCATTCCATAGGGTCCCTCAAGAACAGCCAGGAGTAATCCCTGAGTGCAGATCCAGGAGTAAACCCTGTGCATCTCTGGTTTTGACCAAAAAACAAAAGACAACAAAAAAGTGACACTGATAATTGTGTTCAAGGGGTGGTTTTTGTACCCATTTACTTAGTTCCTATTTTAATCAGTTTTCACCTGGATTCCATCATCAAGACCCATTATTTACAGGGAAGAGTGCAATAGCACAGCGGCTAGGGCGTTTCTTTGCATGTGGCTGACCCAGGTTCGATTCCCAGCATCCCATACGGTCCCCTGAGCACAGCCAGGAGTGATTCCTGAGTGCAAAGTCAGAAGTAAACCTTGAGAATCTCCTGCTGTGACCCAAAAAGGAAAAAAAGAAAAAAATGGACCCATTATTTAAAGGTTAACATACACATTAATTCCAAGTGCTGGGGCACTGGCATAGGAAATAGTAATCATTACTACTATTATTATGGTTTGCTATATAAGGTAACTCAGGTTAATTCAGGTTCACCAGGAACTCAGGCCTTAGTAGGCATATGAAAATACACAGTGGCAAGAACTCTTAAGAGTGTACAGAATGGGAAGATCTTTGCGTTTCCCTGAATTGCAATCATCAGCAATTCCCTTTCCCTCATAGTACTGAAGTCACCAATTTAATTTGAACTTCAGAACTGTAACATAAAGAATGAACTAGGAGTGTATATTTAAGACATCAAAAGTTGAAGCACAGTGTTTGCCATGGGATCCCCAAAGTACCACACTCCCAGAGTAATTCCTGAGTGCATATTCAGGAGAAACCCCTTAGCATCACCCAGGTGGGACACAAAAATGAAAAACAAAATGGTCAAAGGCAAGCCGTGAGGAACCCAGAGATAATGAATGCATTGTGTATCCTTCCCAAGGCCTGAAGTAGAATGAATGATGCATTCAAGGTAAATTGAAATTCAGATTTTAGGGAATGTTGGGCGTTTGCCTTGCAGGGGATGACTGGATATGATCCGTTCCCCTCGCAGGCCCACCTGCAGTGATCCTGCCTGCGGAGCCAGAAGTAACTGCTTGGCATTTCTGGTTGTGCCTTACCCCCACACCTACAAAAAAGTACTTGTTTTGTGTACTGAACAGAAAGCGCTATGTCAGGGGGATCAGGTTTATGAATGACAGATGTGAGCGATTTCTCTGATCCCAGTGATAAAGGCTTTCTGTGACTGTAGGTGGTTTTTCTGGGCTCACCTCCAGTATCACATGGTCCCCTGGTACCACGGGGAGTAATCAGCTACCTGGGCAGCACTGGGAGCCTTAGGATTTGCATCTTTTGGGAGTGAGACACAGTCAGCAGTGCTCAGGGCTAATTTATTCCTGCCTTTGCACTCAGGAGTCACTCCTCTGGGGCCAGGGTTGAGGTCTCCTAACGTCCTAACGTCCAGCACCCCCTAATGGTTTGGAGGGAATTGATGTAGACATGCAGGCAGATAGAGAATGTTCCCCTCCCAAGGAAAAGGCAGTAAATTTCCTGGGAATAGCTCTGCAGTTGTGAAGGCCAACCTTGCAGAAAACAGGAACTAAGGCCTGATCAGGCCCTCACCTATGGCCAGCAACAGACCCAGAGAAGCTCCTGCAGAAACAAAAGGCCAGGAAAGGAATTTCAAAGAAAATCATCACCACTCCCAACCTGCCTAGGCAACCTCCTTAGCAACGGGACTTTGACCTAGGTAAAAGCCTAGATTGGATTCCCTTCTGTATGAGGGAGACTGCTCATTGGCTTTCCCAGACATTTGTGGGAGCAGGGCAATTGGGGGATCCCCGAGTGTGGGAACCAAAGTCGGACTCCAGAAGGATGTGGGACCCCCCACCACTGCTTCCGGCACCCTCCCCCAAATTATATAGTCAGATCAGGAGGTGTGGAGCAGTTGGGGTGGGGTGGGGGTTGGGGGATGACCCCAGACATCAATGGTGCTGTTTTATTTTCGAGGGGCCCGTGTGCCAAGAGGAGACACCTCTGGTGGATTCAACTCTCTTACACCCGCAAAGGGCTGGAGGGGATGAGAGAGGCCAGCATCTTCTGGCCCTGCCTGCGTCTGACTGGGCCTTGGGTCAGAGAATGAACCGGGGATCTGTGTCCGGGTGTCCCTGCTGCCTGGGTCTCGTCCCACTCACTCTATGTGTGGAGGCACACCCAGTGGGCAGTGCTCCAGAGCCAGCTACCCGGGAGCGAAGAGGGTGACACAGGAGAGGCTTGCCTTCCCGCAGTACGATGTGTCCAACCAACTCAATTCTAAAGGTCTCCAGACCCCACGTCCACATATCACAGCACCCCATATTGCTGAGGGTGCCATCTTCCGTCCGAGTTTTGAGGTTCCTGTACACCTGAGAATTCCCATGTCTTCTGTTCTCCGTGGAGGAGGGTGGCAGAGGCCAGATTCAGCTCCAGCATCTCCAGATGTCTGGGGTGAAGGTAACAGCCATCAGAGGAACTAGGGTGTGTTAAGAAGAATTTTAATTAACACAGGAATAATGAGCATAAGACTGTGCAATCTCCTTCCCTGGAAAATCTAAATACATCACTTCTTCCAAGGATTTTTTTCTTTTGCTTTTTGGCTAATACCCAGCAATGCTCATGTGTTACTCCAGGCTCTGCACTCAGAAATTACTCCTGGTGGTACTTGGGGGACCATATGGGATGCCAGAGATTGGACACGGGTTGGCTGTTTGCAAGGCAAACATCCTACGAGCTATACTATAACTCTGGTTCCGAGGGTTTTTTTGGGGGGAAGGGGCTGTTTTCTTGTGTGCCCACAGGGTTCTGGGAAACATTGAGTACCTGGGATTGAACATGGTCGATTACAAGCAGGGTGAGATTATTTTGTCATTCTTCTGTTCACTTTGAACAAGAAAAGTTATGAGCCCTCTTTGCCCTGTCTGTGACCCAGCTCTTTGGAAAGGTCTCCAGTTATAGTCAACCCCACATGCCATCACCCCACTTTCTGAGGATGCCCCAACCGTCTTCTACAAAGAAAAGTGGTCAGGGATACAGCAAGATACAGCTCAGAACCCACGAAGTTAGGGTGCTGGAATCTGTCATCACGGGACTGAGGTTGTTTTGGTTTTATTTGGTTTCTTCATGATTTGGGTGCCCAACACCAGCAATGTGCAGAGGTTCTCCTGACGCCACATTCAGGAATCACTCCGGTATGATGGTGGGGCTGTATGGAGAGCCAAAGAGAGAACCAGGGACCTGCGACTGGAAGCCAAGAGCACTAACTGCTCTGCTCCCACGGAAGCAACCCAAGCAGCTTCCTGATTAATGGACCCTATACCTAACACTGAAGCAAAAAAAGGGCTGGAAATCTTAAGCGTAGGAAATGTCGGCCCGCAGCAGTTCCGGGAAATGCCACAAAGTGGCGCTGTGGGCGTTTCCCTGCCTCCCCAGGCCTGTTTCTCTTAAGAATTTCCCACCCTTGGGTTTGCTTCAGGAATAAGTATGGTATAATTAAGGATCAAGAAATCCGCTTCCACATGTGCTGCGGTACAAGAACCCACGAGTGCTTTCTTTCATTAGAGTAACCTGGGTTCTATTCCAGCCTTCAGATCTTGTGGCGTACATAACTGAATCTTCTCGGGGGTCGAGTGGGTTTTTCCCACTCTGTCTCTGGACCACGAGTGGTGCAGAAGATTGAACCTGACGTGGAAATAGCAAGGCAAAGTCATTTATTTTTATTTTTTGTTCTCTTCACTCTGAGCTAGAAACCTTCTGAAGCTACTTTGCTTATGTCTGTGACCAAGCCATTGAGAAATATTTCCTGCTATGGGCAACCCACACCCTGGCACCCCACATTCTGAGGGAGCCCAAACCTCTTCTACAAGGAAGAGGCAGCATGGATACAGCAAGATAGAGCTCAGAAACCCCCGCATTGGGGTGAGGGAATCCTCCAGTAAGGGACTGGGCATGTTTGGGTTTTATTTGGTTTGTTCATGGTTTGGGGGACACAAATCCAGCAACAGCAGAGGTTCTCCTGATGTTGCATTTAGGAATCACTGGCATGATGGTGAAGCTGTATGGGGAGCCAGAGAAATAACCGGAGCCTGTGACTGCAAGCCAAGAGCACTAACCACTCTGCTCCCGCTGCAGGAACCCAAGTGGCTTGCTTGATCCTTAATGACCCTAGGCCTAACATTGTAGCAAAGAAAAGGGCTGGAAATCTAAAGTGTAGGAAAGGTGGGCCACGGCAGTTCTGGCGATACACCACGAGATGGCGCTGTGGACGTTTCAGTCCCTCTCTGGGATCATTTCTCTTTTTTTTTTTTTTTTCATTTTTATTAGTGAATCACGATTAGGTACAGTTGTAGACTTACACATTTTTGTGCTTGGTTTTCAGTTATACAATTATTAGGTACCCATCCCTCCACCAGTGCCCATTTTCCACCACCACTGTTCCCAGTTAGTCTCTCCCATTCCCATCCCCCCCATCCCACCCTGCCTCTGTGGCAGGGCAATCCCTTTTGTTCTCTCTCTCCTTTTGGGTGCTGTGGTTTGCAAAAGAGGCATTGAGTAATAATGTTCAGTCTATAGTTTTAACTTTCAGCATGCATCTCCCATCCTGGGAGGATCCTCCCAGCATCCTTTATTTGGTGCTCCTTCTCTATCTGACCTGCCTTTTTCCCTAGCGTGTGCAGCTGGCCTCCATGCGATGGAATAAACCTCCGGGCACTTGTCTCGGCTATTCTTGGGTGTTAGTCTGAAAGAAAGGGACAGACATAGAAAGATCACTTTCATCTGGGGAACATAAAGTAACAAAACGTGCTCGTTTCTCTAAGAATTTTTCCACCCTTGGGTTTGCTTCAGTCTTCAGTATGGGTTAATAAAGGATCAAGCAAGCCTCTTCCACAGGTGCAGCAGTAGGAAGGAAAGCCTGCGGTTGCTTGTCTTTCACTTGAGTAATCTGGGTTCAATTCCAGCCTTCAGATATTTGTGGAGTGGATAGCTGAATCGCCTTGGGGGTCGAGTGGGTTGCCCTAGCTTTGTCTCTGAACCTCAAGGGGTGCAGTGGATTGAACTGAATCTTTAACGAACAAGGTAAAGGTTATTTTCTTACATTTATTGTTCTTTTCTCTGTGTACAAAAAAAGTTCTGAACGCACTTTGTGATGCCTGTGACCGAGCCCTTTGGATGTTTTCTGTCATGGGCAACCCACACCACATCACCGCACATTATGAGGGGACACGAACCCTCTTCTACACCGACGTGGGGAATGGAAGAATATACAGTTCTGACACCCTCAAGTTGGGGTGAGGGAATTCGCCATCAAGGAACTGAAGCTCTGTGTTTTACTTTTCTTTCTTGTTTGTTCCTTTATTGTTGTAGTCACACCCGGATATGCTCAGGGCCTTCTCCTGGCTCTGCACTCAGGAAACACTATGGACATAATTGAAAAACCACATGGGAAGCCTATGAATATACCCGGGTCCTATGGATGCAAGGCAAAAAGCCCTATCCGCTCTGCTCCTATTGTAACAGCCCAAGCTGCGCGCTGTATCCTTAATGACCCCATTTAAGCAAAGAGAATGGCTGAAAATGAGATGGAGCTGTGAGCTTTTCAGTCCTTCTACAGTCCTATTTCTCTAAGAATTTTCCACACTTAGGTTTGTTTCTGTGTTAAGTATGGGGTAATTAAAAATCAAGCACAGGGCTTCAAAGGGGCAGTGGTAGGGGAGCCTTGAGGATGCGAGTCTCTGACATGGGTGACCAGCATTCGATTCCCGCCTTCAGATCTTTTGAGATATATGGCTGAATCACCTCGGGGCTTGAGTGGGCTGCTCCATCTTTGCCTCTGGACCACGAGGGGTTCAGAGGATTGAACCTGACGTGGACAGAGCAAGGCAAATCTGCAAGGCTGGAGCGATAGCACAGCGGGTAGGGCGTTTGCCTTGCATGTGGCCGACATGGCCACCTGGGTTCGATTCCTCCACCCTCTCGGCAAGCTAACAAGAGTATCTTGCCCATACGGCAAAGCCTGGCAAGCTACCAGTGATGTTTTCGATATGCCAAACACAGTAACAAGTCTCACAATGTTATTGGGCCCCCCTTGAGCAAATCGATGAACAATGGGAGGACAGTGACTGTGACACTCTGAGCTAAAAAACATCTGAAGTCACGTTGTTATGTCTGTGACCAAACCATTTAGAAATATTTCCTGCTATGGGCAACCCACACCACATCACCCCATGTTCTGTGGGCACCCAACCCTCTACTACAAGGAAGAGGCAGCATGTATACAGCAAGATACAGCTCAGAAACCACTTGTTGGGGTGAGGGAATCCTCCAATAAGGGACTGAG
This sequence comes from Sorex fumeus, assembly GCF_029834395.1. Classification (NCBI taxonomy): domain Eukaryota; kingdom Metazoa; phylum Chordata; class Mammalia; order Eulipotyphla; family Soricidae; genus Sorex; species Sorex fumeus. The sequence goes on along the minus strand of NW_026606171.1, from coordinate 273,183 downwards.
GCTGTTTTGGTTTTATTTGGTTTGTTCATGGTTTGGAGGCCACAAATCCAGCAACATGCAGAGGTTCTTCTGGCTCTGCACTCAGGAAGCTTTCCAGCATGATGGTGGGGCTGTATGGAGGGCCAAAGTATGCGAGTGCTTTCTTTCACTTGGGTAACTTGGGTTCTATTCCAGCATTAATATCTTGAGGAGTACATAATTGGACTCATATAAACAGTGCTCCTCTCCCACAGTCCAGGGGCTTCTCACTTGGGGCATTCTGGGACCATGGACTGAGCAGAACAGTCTTCGAGTAGCTTTTCCCAGGGGAGCGCTTCTTTGCAGCATGGGCACTCACTTCCTTCTGGTCGCCCAGAGAAGACATCCCACCTGTCTTGGCATCCTCATGGGGCTGAGGACATAATTGCTCACTCGAGATTTTGTCACAGTGTGCATGATCAGAAAAATTCCACCTGGACTGGCTGCTACCCTGAAAAACAGTAAGGAAGGATTCCAATTACTGTGCTGTGCCTAAGATTCTCCTTGTCCAGATAATTCTAGACCTGCAGGTTGGTTTCTATCATTTACCCGACTCAATTGCAATTCTGACATGTGGATGAATTTTCCAGGTAACAACCTAACATTTCAGCAAGATGCACAAGCAAATAGACCAACGTCAGGTCACATAGTGCAGGGGGGCCCCGCCAAACCACTCTCCGTCCCATGGAGGTGGCTCTAGGATCCGTAGGTGCAGGGAAAGACTGACCGAATGAACACAAGACACGAGAGAAAAAATGGAGCTTAGAAACAAAGAGAAAAAGGGACAGGCAATATTGAGGGTGATGGGGGTATATATTAGTGAGGCAGCTACACAAAGGGTCATGCTCAAAATGTGATTAGGAAAGTTACAGAGTCTATAAGTTTAACCTACCATGCATTACAAAGCTTATACTAAGTTATTCATTGTCAGTTACAGCCATGACAATTGTTTTCTTGGGATAATCATACATAGGACAGGATTTACCTGCCAAAGGTCACGTAGGTGAGGATTATCATACCACAGGCTTCACTTGCTGAGGGTCATGTAGGTCAGGATTACCATACCACAGGCTTTACCTGCTGAGGGTCACGTAGGTCAGGATAGCCGTACCTAGCACAGGCACGTAGGCTCTTGGTCAGTTAAAGGGCCAGTTACCACATCTCCCCCTTCCTTTTTTATAAAAAAATGCCAGCTAGGGGGAGCACTGACTGGGCCCCTCCGGGATATCAAGAAAATCTTTGTTTTGTGGAGGGGAGGAAAGTAGACAGAGCCCGTTTTCCCCTGCCCACCCTACTAGCGGAGGGGAGCCGTGGAAAAAGGCCAGTGTTAGGCAGATGAAACCTCCATGCAGGCCCAGTGTACTCCACAGGGAGTCGGAATCAGCCATGAGGCCTCCCTTGCAGTGCTTTGCCTAGCGGCTGAACAAAATGGAATAGGGTAAAGTCCGACTCCTTCATACCCAGATTGTCAGATCAGAGAGGGGCAGGGGAGCTGGCCATGAACAACTCAAGGTTGGGTCCAACTAAATACGACCTGCTAGACGTCTTCTGTAGCAGCAGAATTTGTGGCCGCATGGTCTAGGGGAGCATCTTCCATTGCCAGGCGGTGATAATGCACCTGTATAGGTGCTGCCGCCAGTGAGGCAACCTGCTGTTTGATAAAGCTAATTAGATGGTTAAACACGCAAGGGCCAATAGTAGCAACTAACAAGAGTGCAGTAAGGGGGCCCAAGAAGGGGAGTAGGTATGGGAGAAGAGTGTGAAAGCCCCAGGTAGAGGTAGAGGACTCTCGTTGGCGTCGTCTGAGCTCTAAACCCTCAAGGAGTTCCCGCATGGTATCCTGAATGACTCCACTATGATTGACATAGAAACAGCATTCCTCCCCCAGTGCGGCACAGAGTCCACCCTCTTTCAAAAAGAGAAGGTCAAGTCCTCTCCGATTCTGCAGGGCAACTTCAGACAACAAATTGAGGGATTCTTCCAAATGGGCGATCGAGCCTTCCAAGCAGCTGATGTCTTCCTCGACAGCAGCATGAAGGGAGGCTAGTACAGAGTGTTGAGTCACCAGGGACGCGATGCCCATCGCTGCGCCCGCAAGGGTCAGGGTCAGGAGGGTAGCGACAGTGATGGCTGTGAACAGGTCGCGACGATTATGATGGAGATCAGTCCTATTGTCCCAAGCGTCCAAAAAGGAATTGCCGGATGGTAGAAAACTCGGCGCAGGACAACAACAGAGACACAGAAGTCCTGGGCGGGACGAAAGACGGATCCGGCCAGATGTGGGGTAAGTCCCGCCCAAAAGCACAGCCACCAGGATCCAGATGAAGGGAGAACCCACTGGTCTAACTGGAGAGAAGGATCAGGGATGTGGGTGGCGCATAGTTTGGAAGGGTCAAGGGAAGGAGGTGCGGCACCAACACAAAATCCACGGCCTGATACATCCAGGAGGGAAAGGTTCGAGAGGAGAGAGGCCCACTCACGTGACTAAGCCACGAAGAGAGTCACTCGGGTGCGGCTCGAGACCTGGGGAAGGGACCCGGTCTGTGGGGACTACTGGGATGGGAGTACTGGGGGTGGTCGCAGGTGGAGCTGAGGGAGCCGGCTGGACAAGGTAGTGCCAGATGCGAACGAAAAATCTGATGGCCTGATCTGTCAGAGTGCCGCCCGAAGCGCGGACCCCCCAACAGAGTCCATCTCCCTCCCAACGGGAGCTGGGGAGCAGTTTCCCCAAGGATGTGAACAATAGGAGGAACATGCGGCAACTGTAAGCCCCAGAAGGGGGAATACATCCGGACGAGCCGGGGGCCGTGGCTCAGTGGCTGTAAATCAGGTAATCGAGGCGGGGGGTAGAGAGAGAGAGGGAGGAAGGTCCGCTACGGAAGATTCACAGCCCCAATTCTTACCAAAAAAGTCAGGCACACTTCCGCACTCAGGACAATGAGGCTGTTCTGGACAAATGTAAATGGTAATTTCCTTCCACGAGTGGTCACAGAGGGACATGGGCAAGGGCCGCCACTGTAAATTGGGGAAGGCATGCAAAGAACCATTGAGTATGGCATGGCAGTAATTGACGTCTAAGTCAGGGAACCAGGAAAAGGTTTGGGGAGCACACTTGCAGAAAACACAAGTGGCATCCTTCACAGCAAGTTTTCTCTCATTTGTCATCGGGTCGATGAATACTTTCCAGCAGATGGATATAGGCTGGTGTGCCTCACTGTTTGACGGTCGGCACCAGACTGGGTGGAGTGTCATTAACAGCATCAGCAGGATTTCCAGGGACATCTGTGGGGAAAATAGAGGTGTTCTCAGGGCCAGGCGAGGTTCTGGAATTTGTTACATGATTTATAGGTCAGACAAGGTGGGCAGGAAGCCAGCGAGCTGCTCCTTCATGGGTATCAAAAATGCAAGCATGTCCTCTGCCCCAGATCAGGACCGGGTCTGGGCCATGCCACTGAGCCGTGAGTGGATCCTTCCATTTAGGCATAGCCTAGGAGTTTTTCGAGTCAGAGTGCCAGAAACGATCTGCAGCACTGCGGCCATCCTTATCCAGGCTCAAAAATTGAGCACAAACTGCACATGGGACAGCAGTGTCTTAGGAGAGTTAGAGGCACCATATAGGTTTCTATCCTTCACCAATTTGGAGATATACATTTTAAGGGTAGAGTGGGCTCTTTTCACGATACCCAGGCCTTGTGGATTTTAGGGAATTCCGGTAGTATGCTGTATTTGGAATTGTTTGAAAAAGTTCTGAAATTTTTTTTCCAGTATAGCCTGGGCCATTGTCCGTTTTAATGCGCTGAGGCTTCCCCAGGATAGATAGGCAGTAAAGGATATGAGCGATAACATTCTTAGAGGCCTCGCCTGTCTGAGCAGATGCACAGATATACCCGCTGAAGATATCTATTACCACATGGACATATCTGAGCCGTCCAAAAGAGGAGACGTGGGTGACATCCATTTGCCAGAGTGCGTTAGGAACCAAGCCTCTGGGATTGACTCCCAGGTGGGGTGCAGGCAGAAAGGTGACACAAGACTGGCACTGCTTAATGATTTGTCGGGCCTGCTCTTGAGGGATTTTAAACATCATTCTTAAAGTATTAGCGTTAAGATGATGAAGTGCATGAGCCTTAGTGGCCTCGGATACGGGGTCTGGACTGGAAACAGAGGCTGCAATCAGCCGAGTAGCCCGATCAGCCCTGTCATTGCCTTCGGATAGTGGGCCAGGGAGCCCAGAGTGGGCTCTCAGATGGCCTATGAAAAAGGGGAGACGGCAGGAGCGGATGCACTGTTGAATCTGTAAGAACAAACTGGTCGCCTGAGAGAATTCCTTAATATAGCTGACAGTTTCAAGGAGCGGAACGGAAAAGGCTACATAGGCACTATCTGTGTATAGATTAAAAGCTGTCTGAGGGAAGTCCTGAAAAACTTTACAGACGGCCGACAGCTCCACCAACTGGGCGGACGTATAGTCTGTGCAAGAGAAGACAACCTTCTCTTGGTGCACGTATGCTGCCATCCCACTAGAAGATCCATCAGCGAAGATAGTGGGAGCCCCGGGGATGGGGTTATTTCTAGTGACAGTGGGGAAGATCCATCTGTGTATCTTGCAAAATTGAACCAGTCTGTCTGGAGGGTAATGATTATCTATGAGTCCCTCAAAAGAGACACAGGCTATGGGCCAGTCATCGGAATTCTGGAGTAGCCAGTTTACCTGGTCTCAGTCGTAGGGCTGAATGATGGTGGTTGGCTCTAAGCCGAAGTATTTTCTGCAATATTCCCTCCCTAGTCTGACTAATGAGGAAACAAGGAGGTAATAGGGAGTGAGGACACGTCTGGGGGTCGAGGGTAGAGACAACCAGGAAACGGGATGGGTCTGCCAAACAAGACCTGTAGGGGAGTGTGGGGTCGCAAAAATTATCAGAGAAAATGGGAGCTCATAGTTCAGGGCAACGATAAACTGTTCATCAATGGCACGCCCTACAAGGGCAAGGGCGCGTCGGGTGTCATCTGTAAGTGTACAGGGGGAACTAAAATCGGGATCGCCCCGAAGGGTGTCAAATAGAGGCTTAAGGTCATCTTGTGTCAGCTTAAGGCAGGGTCGGAGCCAGTTAATATTGCCTAATAGCTGCTGAAAGTCATTTAAAGTCCTCAATGTGGAAGTCATGAGCTGAGCCTTCTGGACTCTGATTCTAGATCGGTCGATCTGAAAGCCTAAGAAGGAGTAGGGGTCACTCATCTGAATTTGTCTTGAGCTATGGAAAACCCTGCGTGAGTTAGGGTGTCAATCATATGATTGCAGCAACGCATAACTTCATCTGGGTGCGGGCCAGCAAGCAGGATATCATCCATATAATGGACGATGTAAAGATCCGGCCATTGTTCCCTGACCGGGGCCAGAACACTCGCAACAAACTTCTGACACAAAGTGGGGCTGTTGGCCATTCCCTGAGGTAGCACCTTCCACTGAAACCGCTTCATCGGGCCTCTGAAATTTGTGACGGGAACACTGAAGGCAAATCGGGGGTGATCAGCAGGGTGGAGGGGGATGGAGAAAAAACAGTCCTTTAGGTCAATAACAATCTTGTGCCATAGGGCGGGGATGACTACGGGCAATGGTAAGCCAGATTGTAATGCTCCAAAGACCACCATGGTCTTGTTTATTGCCCTCAGATCCTGGAGCAGATACCACTTCCCCGATTTCTTCTTGATCACAAAAATGGGCGTATTCCAGGGGGAATTGGTCAGTTCTATGTGTCCACCAGCGAGCTGCTCCTGCACTAGCGCCTCCGCTGCGGCCAGTTTTTCTGAGGACAGGGTCCATTAATCTACCCACATAGCGTCATCTGATTGCCAGATAATCTTATCAGTGTGGGGTACAGGCAAGTCAACGGCCATTATGGTAAATTTCCCAGTACTTGTCTTCCTACAGAGGGGGAAGGCATCATGGGTTCACTGAGGCCCTGGGAGTGCCTTCCCAGACCTTGACTAGGAAGATAGCCCTGCTGAAGTAAAAGATCTAGGCCTTTGGTATCTACTAGGATCGGGTCCATTTGGGACAAGACATCCCTCCCCCACAGATTAACAGGCAGGCCGGGGAGGACATAGGGGCGGACGTGGCCTTCCTCTCCTTCGGGGGTCCGCCACTTGAGTTCAGCTGAACTTAATATTGGGTTTTTTGAATGGCCAATCCCCTGCAGGTGTGTTAAAGAGGGGGAGAGTGGCCATTCGGGTGGCCAGTCCCTAGTAGTAATGATGGTAATATCAGCTCCAGTATCTATAAGGCCGGTAAAGGGCCTGCCTAAGATGGTGAGGGTCAGGAGTGGCTTACACTCCTTTATAGCCTGAGGCAAATGCACCCACAGTGGCACGGGGCCGGTGGCACCAGGAGCAAAGCCAGGCGGGATGAGGAGCAATTCATCAATGTGGGCACCCAGATCTATACTTAGGAAGGAAGACGTAGTCATGGCCATAATGCTAAGCTGGCCAGTGAGAGTATTATCTATAGTGCCGGGAAGGACCTGGAATTCTTCCAGTATAAGATTCCCCCTCCCGATAATGAGGCCAACCATTCCGGCAGACAGAGGCCCCTGGAAATTAACTGGGATGGGCTGAGGTCCCTGTGCCTGGGTTAAGATTGTGGGGGAGGTGGTACGGAGGTCCAATTTGGAGCTTCCTGGGATGGCACGCAGGAGGGAATCGAAGCCGGAGGGGGAACAAGGGCCAGAGGCGGAAGAGTTTGGGGAGGAAGAAAGGGGGTGCCCCAGCTGCCTGCTGCATTACGGGGCCCTGGGGCCGGCCCCGTGACAAGTTTCCCGGGCGAGAAGTAACTCCAACCTGGCAGTCTGATACCCAATGGTACCCGTCCTTACACTTGGGGCATAATGTATGGGGCACGCGCGCCCTCTCCCGCTCTGGGCAGTGGCGTCGGAAATGACCAGGCTTGTTGCAGCCAAAGCAGAATCTAGGGTCAATTGGAGCGGTTATGGGAGTATGGGTTAAACCTTTAAAGGACGCCCCAATGGCCAGTCCAATTTTGTGAGAGGCGGGGTCTACATCGGCGCACAGGCGGAGGTAGTCAGAGAGGGTCTTGCCTCCTTTATGAGGACGAAGGACGTCCTGGCAGACAGAATTAGCATTTTCATAGGCTAGGTGGCAAATAAAGTCGTTATCAGTGTCACCTCCCCCCAGGAGGCTCTCAGCAGCCTCCACCAGGTGGCTAACAAAGTCATTGTAGGGTTCGTTAGGGCCCTGTTGGACTTTGGAAAGAGAGGTGACAACGGAACTCTTGGATGGGAGACCCTTCCAAGCCTTCAAGGCTGCCGCCTGAATCTGTGTGAGAAGGCCAGGAGGGAACTGAGCCTGAACATCGTTAGAGGAGAAGGAATCATTACCCAGGAATTTTCTCAGTACCCAGGGGGAGGAGGACCCTCCCGCAGCGAGATTCCGCCGGGCCATATCCTGACAGCGATCATGATGATCCACCTTCCAGAGCAGATAGTCTCCGCGGCTTGAAACGGCACGGATCAGGGAAAACCAATCATTAGGGGTGAGCCAGCTCTCGCTAAGGGATTCTAAAAGGCTCAGGGTAAAGGGGGAAGTTGGACCTCCTTTGGACCAAAGGAGGCAACAGCATCCTTAATGTCTTTAATATCACTAAACTTCAGTCTTTCATAGTGCTGTCGTCCATGGGCTCCCACGTGGGTCTCCCCTGGCTCTGAGTCCCTTGCATCCCTGCCCGGATTAGGAGCCTCGTCGATACCCTCACAGTCATCTGGGAAGTCTGCCTCTTGGGCTGCTCCCTCCCTCTCCTCCCCTGAGGGGGCTTGAGGTGAGAGGCATCTACCAGACCGGAGAGCAGGAAAGATCTGAGGGGCTTGCAGCCGAGCTTTAAGCGGTGAGCTTAGTGAGTCAGGCGGGGTATTTGGAGATAGATCAAGCTGCCTGATCTGCCCCAGGAGGTCCAGGAATTCCTGCTTTTGTTGTATAAAGGAGCGGAGCATTTGAGTATCCTGCACCAAGCGGTGGGTAACAAGGCGAAGGTCAGGACCCACAAGGGGTGGAGAAAGACAATTGCTCGCCCCGAAAGAGACCTCGGGAATGTACGGAGGGGGGCAGCGAGGGTGGGCGAGGGGGCCATTGGGGACCTCTCAGGTGCACGGAAAGCATGTGGCTGCATCCCCGAGGTCAGCAACGTTCTCAGGGGGATGGGCATCAGAGTCCACAGAATGCGGAGGGGAGTGCTTGGGGAGGGGATCCCTGATGACTGGATATAAGCGTGGCATCGAACATTCAGGGGGATCGTACCGAGAGCCTGCAGGAGGTTTCTCAGGTGGCTCCTCAGTGGGCATAGGGATTGACACAGAGGGACACAGGGACCGACAAGGTTCCTCTGTCTCTGCGGTCGGGGTGGGGAGAACAGAAGGCAGACAGGAAGGTGTGCGGGAGTGAGGGTTAGAAGGGCCATAATCTTTAAGGTCTCAGAGTCTTGAATTATCTGGTGGGCATCTGACTGAACATGTCGGACTCGAAGGACCACATTAATGAGATTCCAATAAGAGAAAGTCGGAACGGGGATTCTCATGGGGCCAAATGTCCTGTAATAGTCTTTAAGACAGTCTCCTACATGGCCCCAACATTTATCATCGATGTTCCCTCCTTGAGGGAACCAGGGACAGATCTTCTCAATAAGAAGAAAGAAATCTACGAGATCCTTTTTCTTTACCCGGATACCCCGGTGCTTAAGGGATGTCTTTAAACCATGAATAAACAATTCCTTCTTGCTTAAACTCTGACCCATTGTCAGAGGTCAGGAGAAACAGCGTTCAAAGATACAGACACACACGAATATACAGATTACGAAACAGAAAATGAGAAATATAGGAAGAAGAGAGGGAGTAAGACAGATGAAAGGAATAGAAGGCAGACAAGATATAAAGATTGACGAGACAGGAGATGGGTCACTGGAAGGCTGTACCCCCGCATGAATACCTGGGAAAAACAGACGCGAGACACGGGGGAGGCCCAACAAAGGGGCCCACTCAGGTGCTTGTCTGGCCGGTGGGAACTTAGCCATAGTGGATCAGCCAAAGGTGACTTGCGGCCGACGTCTAAGTCAGCACCACTATAGACCATATGTTTCCCGTGGAACCGCAGGCAGCCCAACCGGATTCCGTAGCCTTTTCGGGGATCTTAGGGGTGCCCAGCCGTGGAACAACAGACTTAAATCAGAGGCGAGGACGCCCCTGACCGCTCATTCACTCACACACACATTCCACAAAGGACACGACAAAGGGGCATGGGGGGGCCTTATCCAACCCAGTGACCATCTCATATACCTCATATGAGACTGAACACTTAATTCTCCCCTGATGCCGCCCCGTCGACCTCTATAATGAGGCAGGGGCTAGTACCCACTCAGCCTCGAACGAGATGGGGATCTGCCCACTCGGCCTCGAACGAGACAGGGATTTTTGATTAGGTGTGCACTTACCTTTCCGTGTGTCCCGGTGGCCACCGCTTCCTGAAGGGGAGTTCGGCAGTCGTCTCCCAGACACCACCCCGTGTGGGCAACAGTTGCGGGGGGCCCCGCAAAACCACTCTCCGGCCCACAGAGGTGGCCCTAGGATCCGTAGGTGCAGGGAAAGACTGACCGAATGAACACAAGACACGAGAGAAAAAAATGGAGCTTAGAAACAAAGAGAAAAAGGGACAGGCTTTATTGAGGGTGATGGGGGTATATATTAGTGAGGCAGCTACACAAAGGGTCGTGCTCAAAATGTGATTAGGAAAGTTACAGAGTCTATAAGTTTAACCTGGGCTGGAGCGATAGCACAGCGGGTAGGGCGTTCGCCTTACAAGCGGCCAACATGGCCGACCCGAGTTCGATTCCTCCGCCCCTCTCGGAGAGCCCGGCAAGCTACCGAGAGTATTCGATATGCCAGACACAGTAACAACAAAGTCTCCAATGGAGACGTTACTGGGCCCGCTCATATAAATCGACGATCACCGGGAGGGCCTTTAACTTTACCTTTATAAGTTTAACCTACCATGCATTACAAAGCTTATACTAAGTTAATCATTGTCAGTTACAGCCATGACAATTGTTTTCTTGGGATAATCATACATAGGACAGGCTTTACCTGCCAAAGGTCACATAGGTGAGGATTACCAAACCACAGGCTTCACCTGCCGAGGGTCACGTAGGTCAGGATTACCATACCACAGGCTTTCCTGCTGAGGGTCACGTAGGTCAGGATAGCCGTACCTAGCACAGGCACGTAGGCTCTTGGTCAGTTAAAGGGCCAGCTTCCCACAACATAGCTGTGTAAAAATTTTCCAACTCAAAAGAACAGACACATTAAGTGGAAATAACACCCTCTGCAGAAAAGTGAAGCCTCAGTTTAAAGTGAAAATTAAAAGGGGCCTGAGACTGGGTTTGGTTCTAGCTGAGTTTGGAGCCCGGGCCTCACATGTGAGGGCAATGATGTATCCCTACACAGCCGAGATGGACCTATGCAAACATCTCACCTGAAGCAGATTCCTCTGCAGGATCATTGAGTTTTTTGTTATCTTGTTATATTTACTTAGGTAGGGAAAGAGTCACACCAAGCATTGCTCAAGGATTCCTGCTGCTGGGGCACTGGGGGCCATGTGGTGTGCTGGAATGGAACCATAGTTTTCTTCCTGGTGCCAAGCAAGTGTCCTTCCTAATGCAAAACCACTAGTGCTGAACCATTGAGTTCTTTTCAACACACTTGTCCTTGCTGTCTATCAAATGTAAAGTCACAGTATTTCCCCTGTAATAAAAATAATTTTGGGGGAGTCGGTGCCATAGTACAGGGGTAGGCATTTGCCTTGCACACAGCCAGCCCAGCTACAATCCCAGGCATCCCATATGGTCCCCCAAGTACCCCTAGGAATAATTCCTGAGCGGAAATCTAGGAGTAACCCCTGAGCATCAATGGATGTAACTCAGAAAGCAAAAATTTAATATTTTTTTAGGTTTTATAATTTTAGTATATGTGCTGCCAAACGGTTGGAAGATACCATGTTGAGTGAAGTTAGCCATAAAAAGAAACAAAAACAGGATGATGTCACTCATCTGTGGAATACAGAACACTGGATGTAGAAATGTACTCTAAAGGGGCTACTTAAATCATCCCTGACTCCAGTGTTTAGAGAGAAGCCGGTCAAAGAAGGAAAGAAATCTGGGGGCAGAAGAGAACCAGAAGTTTACAGGGATCAGGGCTTCATTTATGCCAGTGACATGAGTGAGGGTTGTAGCCATTTACCCAAAAATACAGATGCAACAGAACTGAAAACAAGAGATCTAAGCCGCAATCACTGAAACTTAGTCATGTGGTTGTCCAGAACAGGCGGGAGTGGAGTTGGGACTGGGGTGGGTATGGAATATGGGAACACGGGTGGAGGGAAGCTGACGTGGGTGCAGGGATTGGTGTTGAATTATTGTATGCCTAAGTACAACTACGAATAACTTTGAAAATCCTGGCACTTAAAAAAAAGCAATACAATAAAATAAATTTCCAGATTTCAGCACCCGCTGAAATTAAAGACCCTCTAGTCCCAGCATTAGGCTCTGAATTTTTTTTTTTGCTTTTTGGGTCACACCCGGCAATACACAGGGATTACTCCTGGCTCATGCAATCAGGAATTACCCCGGAGGTGCCCGGGGGACCATATGTGATGCTGGGAATCGAACCCAAGTTGGCCGCGTGCAAGGAAAATGCCCTACCTGCTGTGCTATCACTCCAGCCCCAGGTTCTGATATTTTTCCTGTGGTGCTGAGACCATAGATGTGGTTGGGGGATGTAGCTGGACCACCTTTCAATTCACATGCTTGGTTCACAAAGTACCCCCAATGGCATAATATTTAGTTTCAACAATAGAATCTTACCAGCACACGTGTATGCAATATCCATGTTCCCAAATCAAATTGCTGCAATGCCACATCCAGAACCTGTGATTTGAATTCTCAAATCAAAAACAATACACAAGAATTAGTCCCATGTTGAATGCAACACCCCTGAATGGCTGAGCAGGTGAAAGACATCTCCATGATTCTCACAGTTCAAACAAGCATATAGAAAGGAAAACTCTGCTGGAAATGTCTCTGGGAGGAGCACGGCAATCCGCGAAAAAACGTTTTGGGTTTTGTTTTTGATCAGACCCAGTGATCCTCAGGATACCATCGGGGATGCCAACCATCGAAGGGAGGCGGTGTCTGTAAGGCAAACCCCCTCTCTGATGCACTGCCATTCTGGTTCCAATTAGCTTCACTATAGGCTCACACTCACAGTTTCACATGCACGCAATAAAACATTTTTGGTTGGTCAAGAGTACAGCAGGTAGCCTTGCATGAGACTGACAGGGGTTGATCCCTGAACACCGCCGAAAGCAACTTCTGAGAACTACCAGGAATAACTGCTGGGAATCCCCAGGCCATGAAACCAAAGAAAACTACATTTCTTTCTATACTCAAAGCACCATGGCATGATCCAAAGGCAAAGATAAGCATGGTGTCTGATTGAAAGAGCGGGGTCCAGTGCTCCAGAAAGGGCACCTGACCCTGTAGGTGTACAGTCAGGCTGGTTATACAGCCAGGGGAACAAGGACCTTGACACTCATAAACTATTCCACATACCTAACAGATGAGGAAGAATAACAACAAAGTCAAGAAATCAAAGCGTAGGATTGCTCGGTAACAGACAGCTCAGTGGAGTGAAGGGCAGCATGAGCACAGCACAGACACCTGATCCAGGAGCCCAAGGACCTCGGGGTCAGCAGCATGTTTCACATGCTCTCAAGGCACCCACACAGTGCCCAGGGCCTCAGCCAGGGTCCTCAGACACTCAGTGGGACACACACCTCTCCTCCTTGGCTTTAGGGGTCCTCTTCCACCCAGGATATTAACACTGGCTTCACCCCAAAAAGCCCAGTCCTCACAGAGATGGAAGCATGGATTAGTCACAAGGAAAAGACGACAAGTAATCCTCATGTGCCCCTGGTCTAACCGGCCATATTACTGAAAAGGCATGATCATAATATCCACTTTCAATATCCCAGAGATTGGTGGGGAGTGAGACATAAGATAAGGTTTCAATTTAAGAGTTAAATAATGGGGCCACAGATAATACCACTAACACTCTAGGCTTGGCCAGGCATATGGCTGACTTAAGTTTCATCCCAGCACTGTATGTAGTTTTGTTTTGGGGTCACACTTGGCGATGCTCAAGGGTTAATCCTGTATCCACACTCAGGAATCACTTCTGATAGTATTGGCTCCATGGAAGGTCAGTGATTGAACCCGGTTTTCTTCGAGTAAGGAAGAGCACTCCGCACTTACACTCTCTCACCCCGAAACCAAATGGAGTTTCTGAGCCCCTCCCAGAGTGATCGCTGAGTGCACAGTCAGGAGGAAATCCAAGCACCCAAGTGAGGACAAGGATGGCAAGACCTACAACTTTATTTTAAGCTAAAAACAAAGGGAAATAGAAGGCGGTTTAGGCAGATAGTACAGTAGGTGGGGCAAAGTACTTGCCCATATTCAAACCAAGTTTGTGCCCTACCAGCCAGCCATGATCCCTGAGTGCAGAGGCCAGGAGCAAACCCTGAGTCCAACTGGTTTGGTTCCGAACAAATTTTAAAATCCGTAGAAGAGTCCAATGGAGGCAGGGTGACAATGCACAGGATTGGGGAATATGCTTTGCATGTGGGACCCTCTGACTTGATTCCAGGCACCATCTGGTCTCCTGGGAACACTGGAAGTGATCCTAAGCACTGAACAGAACATCAGCTGAGGGGGTTAGGCGCTAAGATATAAATGATCTTAGGGGACAGAGAGATGGCACAGCAGGGAGGGCGTGTGCCTTGCACACAGTCCAACCGGGTTTGATCCCATGTATCCCTTAAGGTCCCTGAGCACTGCCAAGAGTAATTCCTGAAGGCAGAGCCAGAGTAACCCCTAAACATCACTGATTGTGACCCAAAAGCCAAAAAGTAAATGAACGAAAATTTAAAAATTACAAGTAAAAGAACTAAACAAACTTTAGTCACACTTTTACAAATTATTACTCAAGTTAGAATCTTTGGGATTAGTGAGAAGATATTGAGCAGAGGGCGCTTACCTTGCCCTGAGCCGACACAGGAGGGAGCCCTGAGCAGAGATGGGTGTGGTCCACACTTCTTCTCTCAAATAAATAAAATGACATTTCAGATAATAAAATAGGGGCTGGAGAGACAGTACAGTGGGGACAGTGCTGCCTTGCTGTGGCTGATCTAGGTTTGAGTCCCCACGTCCCATATAGTCTCCAGAGCTCTTCCAGAAGTGATCCTTGAGTGCAGAAGCAGGAGTCACCCATGTGCATCACCAGGTGGGTCCCCAAACAAAGCAAACAAAGCAAAAAAATTAAGCTGGACTCATAGCAAATAAAGCAAGTGCTAAGGAGATACTACAGAAGGTCGGGGCTCGCCTGTGCCCTACACACTCTTAGTGCTCTGAACCTGCATGCCATATGATTCCCTGAGCATCACCAGAAGGAACTCATGGGTGTACTATCAGCAGGAACCTCTGAGCATCGCCAGGTGTGGCCCCAAAGAAAAACAAAGAAAAAATAAATGAAGTTGAAGGCCTGTCTAGGCGTGCACTCTGCAAACTCCTGACCAGGTTGCAATCCACAGTACCCGAATTGTCCCCTGATCACTGCCAGGAGTGATCTTTTGGCACAGAACCCGAGAAAATGCTGGGTGTTGTCCCGAAACAATAACCAAGACAAAACATGAAAGTTAAGTGTGGTAATAGAAGTAAATTTACTTCGTATATTTTGGGAGTTGCACCCAGCAATGCACAAGGTTTAATCCTGGATCTGGGCAGAGGAAATACTCTTGGCTGTGTCTTGGGATCGTATTGGATGCCATGGATTGAACCTGGACTAGCAACAAAGAAAAAATGCCAGGCTGATTATACTATTGTTCTGGCTGATAGTAATTCCATTTAATAAAGGAAGAAAAAGCTCATAGGGTGCTTGAATACATTTAGCTGACCCGGGTTTGATACTGGGCATCCAATATGATTCTCCATGCCTACCAACAATGATTTCTGAGTATATAATCAGTAAGAACCCCTCAGAATCAATAGTGTGCCCCAGAAAGAAAGTAAGAAAGAAAATATGACAGAAAGAAAGAAAGAAAGAAAGAAAGAAAGAAAGAAAGAAGGAAGGAAGGAAAAAATGAAAGGAAGTAGAGAAACAGCTATCTGCATAGCTGTCACACCTACCAGTCAATCAGAATCACAGTCTGGCCCAGCCCCTAGAAGCCCACATGGGTTTCTCTGGCCATTGAAAGCAGGCCCAGCAGCTCTCATCGACAGCCCACAGGTGCTGGTGGGGTCTCCAGCATCACATCCCTGTAGAGCTTCCTCTGAGAGGCATCCAGGCATGGCCACTCTTCCATGGTGAATCTCATGGCCAAATCGGGGACGATCACCATGTCCTAAGCTGGTACACACAGGGGGTGTGAGTGAGCCCATCACACATCACACTCTATACTATGGGGTCTGAGGATGAGACACCTTAGTGCCCTAGAGGAGTACAGGGCCTCCTCCTCTCTTCACTCCCATAGGGAGGAACCAGCCTCCACTGCATTTCAGGATGATGGGTGACAGGTCCCGGAAATCACTTGAGAGAAGCCAGATCTGCTACAATGACACTATACTACAAGGTTCCTGCAGGTACTATACTAACACAGGGCCACCCCAGGGACAAAGTCAATGAATACTGCTCTGGTGAGCACTGCAGAATGAAACGCCCAAGTACATAATCAACAGCACCAAACATAGAAGATACATTGAGTTGGACCAAACACTAGACGACCCTCCGTGTCACACTTCCACACGCCCTGTTCTAGGGATGAGAAGGGGACAGTCAATGTACAGTGGCAAACTCAAAGCTCTGTGTGGACATATGTGCCTGTAGGACCCTGAAGTCACGGTTCAGGGCTGCCTCTAATCCCTGTTCAAGAGGCAAAAATGTCTTGATCTTTAACACCTCTACCAGATACAACATACTTTGCTTGTCTCCCAGGTACGGGCGCAAGCTCAGAACTGCATGCACAGCAGCATGTTCTCTATCTAGCCCCAAACAGTGGGTGTTTAAAGCTTCATTATATGCCTTTTACTCGGATGCAGGGGCTCAAACCTTGGTTGGCTTTGTGCAAGGCAAGTGCCCTTAGCGCTGTACTTTGGTTCTGGCCATTTATCAGTTCATTGCTTCCCAGCACACGAGGAGTGATCCCTGAGCAAAGCTTCTTGTCTCCAAAAAAACTGTTCCTTCAAAAAAGAAAAAAATACACGAAAAAACAAAATACAAAGATATGTCTATCCACTGTACTCACCCAATAACCAGTTACCAGGGGTCACTTGGCCAGGGAGAGATGAGGGTGAGGGGTGGTTTGCTGCTTGATTTAAGAGACTAGAAAATCCTGATCTGGAAATAAAACTATCTGGAAATAAAACTAAGACAGACAATAAAACAGGTTGGATGCTTACCTTGCTGACTCCGATCAATCTTCTGCATCCCGTACAGCCCCCAGAGCACCGTCAGAAATAATTCCTGAGTACAGTGACAGAAATAAAACCTGAGCATCTACGGGTGGACCACTCACTCCAGAAAAAAAAGACCAAATAAAAATAGCTACAAAAGAATTTTAATTGGCAAACCCAGCCACCTGCAAGCACCACGCCCCCGGTGGCCTCGCCCCATCGCAGCAGCCAATGACAAACAAGGATGAAAACCGGTTCCTTTGCCAGAAAGAGGCTGAATTGATGCCCCTCATGTGAGTCTGGAGGTTCTAGGTTGACTCCTATGTCTTGCCCAAAGGTTCAAGGACAGGGCCCAGTGCAGTCTGTGCTGGGAGGCTCGGGACGGTGAAGCCCCCATCCTACGCAGATCCCGCTCCTCAGTGCCCAATCCCCTGCACCCAGCCTGCACCCACCCACTGCTACACCATCACAGAGCTGGAGGCAATTGCGCCTCAGGAACTACCTGGATATAGGGGAAACTCAACCCACTCCACTACAAGGGGCCCCGGTGAGGACAGCCAGGCACGGGGGCAGGAGACTCTGCGCTGTTCTCTTCCGGGATCTGGGTTTTATAATCTCGGGTCTTGGCCGTTGATGGGATTACACATTACACGGCACCAGGGGGCCAGTTGGTGGGTGTGACCCCTGCCTACTGGAATATGGAGGATCTGAGTGGAGGATGCTTCCCCATACTCACATATCTTCCTTTCAGAAAAACATAAAACAACAAGTTTACCGATGTAGCCACCCCAAGAACCAGTATCCCTGATATCCTTGTTAGGGAGTGATGAAGAGAAAGGGACTCTTTGCAACTGGCCATGTGTAAGTAGAAATTCTTTTTTTCCCCTAGGAGTATTGCTGTTTATTCAGCCATTAATTAGGCTGATTGAAATGGGCATGAACTACACCTTACTTTTTCCCCCTTTTTTCATAACTTTATTTATTGAATCACCGTGAGAGCAGTTACAAAACTTTTGGGATTAAATCTCGGTCATACAATGAAACACCCATCCCTTCACTGAGCCCATTTTTTTACCACCAAAAACCCCAGTATACCCCCATTCCACATCCTCCACCTACCTGTGGGGCAGATGATTTCCACATTACTCTCTCTCTCTACTTTGATCACATTCAATATTTGACACTAGACCCACCATTACTATTTGGGATTTTACCCAAGCACTCAGATCTGCCGAAAAGGCAACAATAGACAATTTATTTTCTATTGCAGGTTATAAATAACGTATGATTTTTTAATTTTGAAAATTTAACAATATGGAGTGATTTCTGCCAAAATCTGCTGGGTTCTGATAGTTGTTCCTGAGTCTATGGAATCAAGGCCATTAAGCAGCTTTATCAGAAGAGAGGCGGTTCGTGGGTGCAACTTAGGGTCTCGGGGCTGGAGGAAAGGGCCACCTCCACACCCATACTGTGAGGCCCATTGTATCTTGTCACTGTGGGCCCAAACCTGACTTTCCAATGGCCTCTGGAGGATGGTGGCCATGGATCCGCCAAGGGGAGCAGGCGGAGGCACAGAATCCTTTCCCCCTGTGTGACCTGGCGACAGTAACCTACTGCGTGGTCCCAACACATTTCGGCCAAAAGCTGCTGGGTTTCTAGGTTTGTTTCTGAATCTCTGGTATCATGGCCATTAAGAAGCTTGATCATGAGCCACAGAGGTCATTCATGGGCACCAGGAAACTTGGGGGCTCTTTGGGGTGGGGAGAAAAGGACCGGCTCCACCACCATCCCTTAGGTACTGCATGTCTCATCACTGTGGGACCAAACCTAATCGTCCAGAGGCCATTAGAGATGGCGTTCACCGAGCCACCAGGGGTAACAGGCCAAGGCATGAAACCTATTTCCACCTGGGGTGGACCAGCACCGGTAAACTACTATGGGGAACAGATGCATTTCTGCTAAAAATCGCTGGGCTCTGAAATTTGTTTCTGAGTCTCTGGGATCATGGCCGTTAAGCAGCTTGATCCCAAGCAAGAGAGTCCATTGGTGGGCAGTGACACAGGGTCTCATTGGGGCAGGGAGGAAAGAGCCATGTCACCCCCATCTCATGAGGCCCTGCGTGTTTTGTCACAGCAGGCCCGAACCTGACTGTCCAATGGCAAATGTCCAATGTCAGATGGCAGCCGTCAAGTCAAAGGGGGAGCAGGCAGAGGGACACACCGTTTCCCCCTTGCCGTTGTCTGGCACTGGTAGCCCATTGCGGGGACTGAGTGCATCTCTGCAAAGGCTGCTGGGTTCCAAGATTTATCTCTGAGTCTATGGGATAATGTCCTTTAAGCAGTTTGATCAGGAACCAGAGAAGCCTTACCTCCATATATGTAGCTGAGCAAGAAATGGTTTCTTGGTGTGTCTCACACATACCTAAGTTTTGGCTGTTTACTTTCCTGTTAAACTTTGCCCCAGGTTTTTGGAGTCTGGCCAAAGGCACAGCAGCAATTTTGGGGTATCTGGAAGTCTGAGGGCGCCATCAGTCTGCTGATACACTCGCCTCACAGCCACAGATTGACCTGCTGGTGGCACCACACCGCCAGGAAGTAGAAATTCTTGATATGGAAAAAAAACAATATTGGGGTTAGACTCACCGTAAATTGAGTAGGATGTTTGCCTTGCTGATCCAGGTCAAATCTTCCCATCCCATAGAAGCCCGGCAGCACCCCAGAATAATTACTGAGCTGCAGAGCCAGAAGTAAGCCTTGAACATCGAAGAATGTCTTTTCTTCCCTTCCAACTCCACTGAATATAAAGAGCTGCTAAAATTAATCCAAAGAGGGGCTGGAGTGACAGCAGAGAGGACAGGACATTTTCCTTCCACGCGACCAATTCGGGTTTGATTTCCAACAACAATATGTCCCCTGAGCATTTCCAGGAGTAATTCCTGAGTGTATAAGCCAGGGGTAACCCCTGTGCATCGCTGGGTGTGACCCAAAAAAGCAATATATAATCCAAAGAGCAAATTTAAGAGGCAAATACCTCTCACTTGTAAAGACACACCCGGAAGCCCCCATCCCAGCACGGGAGCCAATAAAAATTACAGCGACATATCTGGAATTTTGATTAGTGTTATATCCAGTCCAAAGACTCCAAAGAGGGCCACACGCTGTCCTGAGTAGGGAGGTATGAGATGGCTAAGACCTCCACTTTCTGCAGGTCCCTCAAACCAAGGCCCAAAGTCCATGTGCCCACCCTCCAGTACCATCTTGGACCTGGTTGCGATTGTGGCTGCAAGTGATTTCAGGATAACGCACCCTCACCCAAGATACCTGCGCCACTGAACAGCCCCCAAGCACCCATCAAAAGCACCACATCCCCTAAAGTCTGGTTATCCAGAAAAAGTGAAAAAACAAGGGTGAAAGTGCCCTACAAGCTGGCGTGATCCACGCTGAATTTCCCAAACCCGAGGCACAGGGTGCTCAAGCATCCCAAATCCTAACACAGAAAGGACTGAAGAATGAAAGTTTGCCTTATTTCCACTTTCAAAGGATTCAAATCAGCATCTTGGGTGATTTCTGCCATAATTACTACTAACCAGCACCTCTTGGCCAAGCCAGAAGCAGAGCAAACAATAACACAGTGGTTAGCCATGACAGCTCTGAGCAAGGGGTGTTTTTATACCTGTTTATTCAGTCAACTTTCTCCTAATTTTCATCACCAAGACCCATTATTTACAAATTAAATAAAAAAGCAAGCTCAGCACTAGTACACTGACATAGCTGAAGCCTGGGTGAAAATCAGCAGGTACCTTTCACTGACATGAGAAGGCCGTCACAAGCAGGCAGGCTTACTTCCCTCTAACTTCATTTTGTAGCACCCTTGACCATCTTGTCCAAAGGAAACTTGCTTTACTGAGCTGTTCTGTTCTGACCTTAGAGACTATTATTAAGGGATCAAATCATCCAGTATGAATTTTTCTATGTTGACTAAGGTGTGAGGATAATATGAAGCCATTCCCACATTCCTGATATATATGTGGTTTCTCTCCAGTATGAATTCTGATATACTGACTAAGAGAATAGCACCAAGTGATGGCCTTCCCACATGTCTGACGCTGATAAGTTTTCCCTCCACTGAATTTTACTGTGCTGAGCAAGGTATTCAGAAAGGCAGGGCTTCCTACATTCATCACGTATATAAGGTTTTTTTCCAGTGTGAATGCTCCTATATACACTAAGTCTTGAGGCTCCAGCAAAGGCCTTTCCATATTCCTTACATATATAAGGTTGCTCTCCAGTGTGAATTCTCCTATGTACATTAAGTATTGAGGCCACAGGAAAGGCCTTCACACATTTCTTACATATACGGTTTCTCGCCAGTGTGAATTTTCCTATGTACAGTATGTCTTGAGCATCCAGAAAAGGCCTTTCCACATTCCGTACATATATACAGTTTCTATCCTGTGTGAATTCTCCTATGTACACTAAGTTTTGAGGATCTAGTAAAAGCCTTCCCACAGTCCTTACATATATATATATATATATATATATATATATATATATATTCTCTCCGGTATGAATTCTCATGTGTATAGTGAGGGAAGTGAAATGTGTGAATGCCTTCCCACATGTCTGACACTGATGAGGTTTCTCTCTAAGATGAATTTTTTATGTGCATTAAGGTAAGAGCACAGAGTAAAGGATTTCCCACATGTCGGCCACTGATGAGATTTCTCTCCACTGTGAATTCTCCTATGATTCCTAAGGTACTGAGTTTGACAGAAGGCCTTCCCATATTCTTTGCAGATATATGGTTTCTCTCCAGTGTGAATTCTCCTATGTGCACTAAGTCTTGAGGCTCCAGCAAAGGCCTTTCCACATTCCTTACATATATAAGGTTTCTGTCCAGTGTGAATTCTCCTATGTACACTAAGAATTGAGGCCATAGCAAAGGCCTTCCCACATTCCTTACAAATATATGGTTTCTCGCCAGTGTGACTTTTCCTACGTGCAGTAAGTCTCAAGGCTCCAGCAAAAGCCTTTACACATTCCTTACATACATACAGTTTCTCTCCAGTGTGAATTGTCCTATGTACAATAAGACCTGAGGCTCCAGCAAAGGCCTTCCCACATTCTTTACATATATATGGTTTCTCTCCAGTGTGAACTCTCCTATGTACACTAAGTCTTGCAGCCCCAGCAAAGGCTTTCCACATTCTGTACATCTATACAGTTTCTCTCCAGTGTGTATACTTGCATGTCTACTGAGGCTTGAGGATTGAGTAAAGGCCTTGCCACCCTTCTGACATATATAAGGCTTCTCTCCACTATGAGTTTTCATATGTCTATTAAGATGTGAGGTCTGAATAAAGGCCTTCCCACAAGTCTGACATTTATGTGGTTTCTCTCCTGTATGAATTCTCCTATGCATAAAAAGATATGATGGTTTAGTGAAGGCCTTCCCACATTCTTCACCTGAATAAGGTTTTTCTCCTGCATTTATATTCATATGGTTACGATGGAGTAAACCTTGACTCACACTTTGTCGTTGGTGCCAACTTTTCCGGGGATTCTGTCCACTGTGGTTTTCTAAGGGAACACCACGCTGCTGAGAACATGGGGAGGATCCCCCACATTCCTTACACTTAGATGTGTTCTGCTCATGGTGACTTTGGTTGAGGGTACGTCGCTGTGAGGGTCCCACTGTAAACAGTGCTGCTCTCCCTAGACGCTGCCCCACTGGGGGATTTTCTGCCCGTGAACTGAAAACAACACACACCAAGAAACTTTTTCCAGGTGAGGGCTTCTTCAGAGTGAGGTCGCTCTCGCCATTCTGATCACTCTCAGAAGACATCCCACCTGTCTCGGTGTCCCCAAGGCACGAAGGGCAGGACTGCTCACTCAAAACATTGTCACAGAGCGCAGGATCAGAGACATTCCTCTCAGGCTGGCTGCTTCCCTGTAGAACAGCAGAGAAGGATGCCAATTAACACTTATTCTCCAAGTCTCCTGTCAAAAACTTGAGTCTTTCAGATGTGTTTTCTCACATACGCATAATACAAATGCAATTACCGACATCACTTAATGAATTAACTTCCCGTTAGTCGTAGATTTGCTCGAGCAGGTACCAGTAACGTCTCCATTTGTCCCTGTCGCGTGCTAGTGTAGCCCAATTGCATCTGTTCGCTCTGGGAACATGAAGAGCCTCAAACCGATCATTCATGATCTTCACGAAGAAGTCTGACCAGCTGGTAGGTGGGCGGCCACGCGGTCTTTTGACATCCTGTGGAATCCAGTCAGTAACAGCTCTAGACCAGTGGTCATCTTTAAATCTCATTACATGACCAGCCCATCTGATTTTTGACACCGTGGCAAATGAGACAGGGTCCCTGATTCTTGATCGTCAACGGATGTCGGAACTCCTGATTTTTTCTCTCATTTGAGTGAAAAGTGATATTCCAAGCATGGCTCTTTCTTTTCTTCTTTGGGAGACGTGAATAGCGTTCTCATCCTGTTTTCGTAGGGCCCAGGTCTCTGACGCATATGTTAATGTAGGAAGAACAGTGGAACCAAAGAGATGTGCCCAGAGCCGGAGGTTCTTTGTCCTCTTAGCGATTTCTTCGACGTTCTTGAAGGCGTTCTAAGCCGCTCTCTTCCTCTTGTGCAGCTCGGGTGCCAGGTTATTTGTCATGTTGACTTCTCGACCTAGGTACACATAGCTGTTGCATTCGGAGATGGTCGTACCATTGAGAGCGAATGGGGCATCAGGAACGAGGCTGTTTCTCATGAACATTGTCTTCGTAAGATTCAGCTGTAGTCCTAACTTTCCACACTCACGTTCAAAGTCGGCCAGCATTTGTGCCGCTTGGCTGATATTTGGTGTTATTAAAACAATGACATCAGCAAAGCGGAGGTGGTTTAATTGCCGACCATCTATCTTCACTCCCATTCCTTCCCATTCCAGTCGTCGCATGATGTTCTCGAGGGTGGCACTGAAGAGTTTCGGTGAAATGGTATCACCCTGCCGAACCCCTCTCTTGACATCAATGATTACTTCTTTGTAGAATGGTGAGATCCTGGTAGTGAAACCGCAATACAGCTCACGGAGAATCTTGATGTATTGGGCTTGAATGCCCTGATTGGCTAGGGCTTCAATGACCGCTTCCGTCTCAACAGAATCAAAGACCTTCTTTAAATCAATGAATGTTAAACAGAGCGGCATCTTGAACTCCCGAGAAACCTCAATGAGTTTGGTTATTGTGTGGATATGGTTGATGTGTGGATATGGGACCCGGGGCTGAGATCTCCAAGCCTGCACAGTTTGGGACTGGACCTGCCAGTAACTAGACAGTTACACCCACCAACTGCCGTGTAACTCCAAGAACGGCCAGGATCCAGAGATTATCACACTCAGCTCCCGGGAGAGAACAAGGCAGAGTCTCCTACCCTGTGCCTGACTGTCTCCACCAGGGCCCAACAGCTGAAGACCTCCGGGGCCCAGCCAAGGCCATGCTGGGACCACTCTCCACACACTTGGATGAGCCTCACACATAAAAGAACTGGCAGAGGAACCCAGGTGTGTGGGATCTGGGGCTGAGATCTCCAAGCCTGCACAGTTTGGGACTGGACCTGCCAGTAACTAGACAGTTACACCCACCAACTGCCGTGTAACTCCAACAACAGCCAGGATCCAGAGATTATCACACTCAGCTCCCGGTAGCGCGCGGCCACGAATGCGACATCTTATCATCTCATTCCTACTTTGGACAAACTGGCAGGCTACCAAATGTAACCTGCCCACACGGCAGAGTCTGGCAAACTGCCCGTGGTATACCCAATATGCCAAATACAAGTAACAATGATGGGTCTCATTCTCCTAACCCTGAAAAAGCCTTGAATATGGCACTTTTAAAAAAAATCTCAGGGCTAGGACGAAGATGTTATTGGCACCTGCTCGAGCCAATCGAAGTACATCAGGGTGGTCGTGATCGTGATGGTCGATGGTGCTGAATCCTTTGCGGAACCCGGCTTGCTCGCATGGTTGTCCTTCATCTAGCGTTCTGCCAATCCTATTTAGGATGATTTGAGTGAACAACTTGTAGATGACAGACAATAGGCAGATAGGGTGATAGTTGCCAATGTCATTGATGTCTCCCTTCTTGAACAGTAGTACGGTCCTGCTGGTTTTCCATTGGGACGAAACCTTGCATTCAGACAGGTAGTGAGTGAAGAGCCGAGCCAGTGTATTGATGAGTACTGATGGCAGGTTCTTCAGGTGTTCAGGTCTGACCTTGTATGGGCTGGGTGCTGTTTGTTTCTTTACCGACGAAATGGTGTGTCGGATTTCGGAAGGGAGAACGTTGGGAATGACATATCCATCCTGTGGAATTTGGTATGTCGGCAAGTGGACATGGCTATCAAAGAGATTTGAGTAGAAGTCATGTATAATATTCTCCATTGCCATTCTGGAGGATGTGATGGATCCATCAGGACGTCGGAGGGCAGTCATCTTGGTCTTGTAGTTGGTGAAGGACAGGCGGGCGTAACAAATACTTTTCCCAGCTTCTGCCGCATCTACCAGTACTTCTGCTCTTCTCTCTTTGAGGTCTTCCTTGATTGCATCTCTGCAATGCTTTGCAAGGTCGGACATTAGCTTGCGGTTGCCTGAGGCATGTGCCAAACCACACTGGCGAATTAGCTCAAGAGTTTTCGAAGACAGGTGTTTTTTTGTGGCTATCTTTCTCTTGGCCTTCCTCGCACATTCATGGAGGTGCTGAACCAGTTGATCGTATTCTTCATCAATGTTGTCAACAATGGCATCTTCCCATGTTGCCGCAATAGTGCCAAAGAGTTCCCAGTTGGTGGTCGTTCTGGAAGTTCTCTTTTTGAACTTTTCAGCCCTTTCTCCCTACTCTGTTAAGTAGAATTTTGCACGAAAGAGATGGTGGTCCGATCCTGTTCGAAATTTTGGGACAACAGTGACATTGTTTAGGCAAAACCTTCGATTGACTATGATGTGGTCTATTTCGTTGTGGAATCGTCCACCGGGAGACTCCCATGTCCAACATTTAGATTCTGCCTTCTGGAACTGTGAGTTACCATGGATGGTCTTGGTCGACATGATGAACTCAGACAGTCTCTCACCCTGTTCCTTCCATTCTAGGCCATTGGTCCCGATGTGAAGTTCTTCAGCTGATCTTCTCTGTCCTATCTTGGCATTAAAATCACCCACGATGATCTTGTAGAAGGTGTGGTCTTCTTTATAGAACTTCTCCAGCTCCATGTAGAATTTCTCGATTTCTCTTTCATCATAATGAGAAGTTGGTGCGTAGACAACGAAGATAGAAACTGCAGGCAGTGAGCCACATCTATTCAAATGTAAACGTTCGATTCGGGTTGTTAGGCATTCGAATGAATCAATGCTCTTGGCCAAGTTTGTGTTTACAAGGACACTGACGTCTCCAACACCTCTTTTATCGCATGTTCCGAGGAACAATTCTTCTCCAGTGTCGAAAACAGCATGTGAGATTCGTGCCTTCTTGTCTCGGTCAGACCAATGATGTCGTACTTGATTATCCGCGCTTGTACCATCAGGTCCTCGATGAATGTATCTGATGCTAGCGTACGTGCATTGAAAGTACAGACGATCATTTTTGTCTTCCTTCATTGTGGCAGCCTAGTCCGGCCTTGAGATTTTGACATATGGATTACCGAGATATGAATTCTTATTATAGAATATCTTCACGTTATTGTAAGTTGGACACACAAAATTGATGGACAGAGTCAGTAAATTCTGTGAATTCCCGCCCCCCCCAACTTAATAAAGGAGCAAACTGGAAATAATTCCTCCTATAGAAAACTGACTCACTCTTTTAAAGACAAAATGAAATACATCACATGTGGGTTTGATTAATGCTCATTGCGGAACCTGTGATGCAGGAGTGACGGCAAAACTGCATCGTCACACAGCTGAGACAGACAAAGTGGCCATAAGTGATGGCTTTCAGGATCAAAGAATTTTTTGGGGGGCTGGAGCAATAGCACAGCGGGTAGGGCGTTTGCCTTGCACGCAGCCAACATGGCCGACACAGGTTCGATTCCCAGCATCCCATATGATCCCCCGAGTACTGCCAGGAGTGATTCCTGAGTGCATGAGCCAGAAGTAACCCCTGAGCATCGCCGGGTGTGACCCAAAAAGCAAAAAAAAAAGAATTTTTTTGGTTTTTTTTTCTGTTTTGTAATTTCTATTTATTGGGGGTTGTGTGGATGGAGGGGCACACCATGCAGTGTCTAGTATCAGTTCTGTGGGTTTATGGAGACCATAAGGACTGCTGGGCATGGAATATCCATCCCTGTGCAAAGCAAGTATATCTTTCACTGCACTATCTCTAGGACCCACAAATTAGCATTGTAAACAACTACCAATGTCAAGCAAATGAAAACTCACAGTATTTTTATACATGGTTGATTTCAGTACCTAGTGAAGCTAAGGGTCCTCTACTCCAAGCATCAGGCTTTGGACTTCCTCCCTGCCACGCCCAGCCCTCCACCTTAACAATCACATACTTGGTCCACTGAGCTATCCCGCTGGCATAATAATATTTATTCTGAATTAGTGAATCTTACCAACACACTCGTACTTGCTGACCTCATTCCCAAATCAAAGTGCTGTAATGCCAAATCCTGAAGCCACGGTTTCAGTTCCGGAACTGAACACAACATGCAATTCAAGAACTTGTCAGAAAAAAAAGTTGGAAAATGATGCCACGAATTTAGAGTACATCTCTGTAGTTCTCAAAGTCCAAAGAGTCCCATACTAAGGAAAACATCCGGTTAGTGGAAAATTGTGAGGATCTTGGCAAAACTACACTAGGTTTTGTTTTTGTTTTTGAGCAGACCTGGTGACGTTCGGGGAACCATATGTGATGCTGGTTATTGAACAGGTCACCTTCAGGTAATGCAAGGCACTCCTCCATGTACTATAGTTCAGATCCAAACTAGCTCTGTTATGTGCTCACTTATTCGGATTTAAACAAAAAGGTCTAAAAATATTTTTACAGGTATAGTGACACCGTGGTTGTGAATCCAATCAGGTAAGTCATAGATAAGGGATGGGGTGGATCAGAAACGGTGAATCTCATTGACTGACAGAGAGCAAAAATAACAACAAAGACATGGGCGCAAATTACAGGATCATTCTGTGACAGAGAGTCCAGGGGAGTGAAGAGCCGCATGACTGTGTCACAGACCCATGGATCCAGGAGTCCACCGGACTCAGCAGTGTGTTTCATACATGCTCAGGGCACCCATACACTGCACAGGGCCTGATCTAGCAAAGGTCCTCAAACATTCACCTGCACACACGCCTCTCCTCCCCGACCTCAGGGCTCCTCCTTCCAGCCAGGAAATGACCGCAGGCTTCATCCCAGAGTGCCCTGTATCGACAGAGACAGAGGCATGGATAAGAGACAAGGAAAATGTAACAGGTAAATCCCCGTGTTTTCCTGATATAACTTGGCAAATATCTGAAAGGCATCAGCAGAATGTCCATTTCCAAAATGCCACATATTTGTCGTTATTCGAGAGGTAAGACCCAGGTTTCAATTTAAGAGTGAAATAGGTGGACCCTGAATATACCACAATACTCTAGACCTGGCCTTGTGTATGGCCAACAAGAGGTTGATCAGCACAATATGTTGTTGGTTTTTGTCTTGTTTCGGGCCTCACCTGCCAATGCTCAGGGGTGTCTCCTAACTCTGTATTCAGAAATCACCGCTGGTGGTCCTTGGGGATGACATGGATCAGGGATTGAACTCACGTGCGCTCCTTGCAAGACAATCACTTTCCTCCCTGTATTGTCTCTCTTGGACCAGCGCCACATGGAGTTTCCTGAGCCCCTCATGAACTCATCACAGATTTCAGTAATACTAAGTGCTTAATAAATCTGGAAATGGCCAAAGGTGTTAAGAGACCCTTATTTTTAAGCTGAAAAATGTTTCCAGAAAGAGAGCACAGCAGGACTTTCTCAAAGCCAACCCAGTTGCGATACCTGACATCCCCTAGGGTCCCTCATACCATCCAGGAGTGATCTCTGAGTGCAGAGTCCAGGAGTAAACCCTGAGTCCTGCTGAAGTCTCACAAAAACCATTAGAATTAAATCCAAGCACTGAAATAGGGCAGCAATTATGAGTTGAGAGACGAAATATCAAAGCCCCGATGGCGGGAGAGATAGTACAGCACATAGGACAGAAGCATTGCACATACATGTGGGTTTGATCCCAGGCAGCCCATATGGTCTTGGAGCAATGCCAGGTTTGGATCCTGAATACACAGGCAGGAATAATCCCTATCCATAAGGAAAAAAAAGAAAAAGAAAAAACCCTCTGACTTGAGAGCCTGGTTGAATAGTACTGGGGGTGAGGTACCAATGTTTTAAGTTGCCAAGAGCTTTCAATCCACGGTACCCCGGTTCCTGAGCACTCTTAGGAGTCATCCTTTAGCACAGAGCCAGGAGAACTGTGGACTGTTCTCCCAAACAAAGGCAACAGAAAAATCAATTAAACACAAAAAAGTTCATGTAGTACACAAGGTAAATTGATTCACCAATGGATGCAACTATTTAAAGGGACCTGAGCGATAACTGGGCAGATAGGGATTTTCCCATGGACACAGTAGAGACAGGTTGATCTGAATCATCCCACAGGGTCCTGCTACTCCACCAGAGTGATTCCTGAGGACAGAGTTGAGAGTAAGCCCTGATTATCCATAGGTGAACCCTAAAAAAAACAGGGAGGGAACAGCTACCACACGGCTGTCCAACATCCCAGCCCATCACAATGACAGCTACTGTTGTACACACAGCTGCGGCCCAACCCCAGGAAGCCCAAGTGGGTCTGTCCAGACACGGTTGGCCCCACACTGCTCTCACCGACAGCCTGCAGATGCTGGTAGATCTCCAACATCACGTCCCTGTAGAGCTTCTGCTGAGAGGCTGCCAGGCACGACCATTCCTCCGGGGTGAAGTTTACAGCCACGTCATGGAAGGTCACTGCGTCCTGAGTCAGCACACGGGGAGGGTGGGAGTCAGAGTCTATCTTAGCCTCATTCCCACTACTGTGAGGCCAGGACCCAGGGTCCTATATTGTCGCTGGGCCTCTTCCCTCCGAATGAACAAACCTCCACGCATGACTGACGGGCCCCAGAAATCACATAAGGCAGCTGGATCTGCTAAAGTGGGAGGACGTTATACAGAAGGCTCTTGGATGTATCTGCCTTTCCTGGTAACCCCAGGTCCAATTCGAGCACCACTGGTCCAGTGATCAGTGTAGAGAGGATCACCTGAACACAGACTTGTACAATCCCAAAGACCATCCCTGGGTGCAGCAGAAACCACTGCCTGCCCACTGCTGTACCCCCACAGCTCATGACAACTAGGACTGAGAAATCAACAGTCCATATAGACCACTAGTCATAGCTGTGTACGGACATGTGTGCCTGTAGGAACTCACTGCTCAGGGCCGCCCCAAATTCCTCTCAAAAAAGTTAGAAGTTTCTTGACCCCAACATCTCTACTAGCCTCAGAGATCCTTGGCTCTTTCTCCTTCAGATAAGTGCATGCCCAGAAATCGACATGTCTGGCAATGCCAGAGTGCAGCACATGGAATGATTGTGAGAATCCTTTGCTGTGCCACCCCAAATAAAACAGAAAACCTAAAATGAAACCCTTGGACCTCCAGCATCCCATTGGTCACCTAGACCTGTAAAGGACGATCATTGAGCACTGAGCTTCGAGTACTCCTCATGCACCACTGGGTCGGCCCCAAAGCCAAATAAAACAAAACAAACATACACAATAGCAGCTTCGAAGAGCAGAATGGGACGGTCTGATCGGAAGTCTCATCTTGGAATCCGTCCAAAAGAAACTCAGAACAGATGGCCCTGGGGGCTGGAGCAATAGCACAGCAGGTAGGGCGTCTGCCTTGCACGCGACCAACCCGGGTTCGATTCCCATCCCATATGGTCCCCTGAGCACCACCAGGAGTGATTCCTGAGTGCAGAGCCAGGAGTAAGCCTTGTGTATCGCCGGGTGTGACCCAAAAGGCAAAAAAAAAAAGAAAAAAAGAAAAGAAAAAGAAACAACCCCAAACAGATGGCCCAGGAAGCCCGGGCACTCCTGGCACTATCTCATGTCATTCTGTCCCTCTACTCCTACCTGGGGACGGTCTATCAGAGACCGTGTCACCATCTTCTCCCAACACTGTTGTTCTGAGTATCAGCAGGAGACTCCGTTTAAAGACCTTGAGAAGTCAGAATAGTGAGCACCAGAGAGGAGCACCTCCTCCCACCCCTGAGCTCGGACCAGCCAAACCCTTGGGTAGAGGCTCACAATCCCACCTCAGGGAGACAGTGGCAGAAGCTCCTGTCTCCGCTGGGGATACAAATTTTGCTGGCATCTGTGCTGAACTTCAGGATAGGAGATAGGGCCCAGGCTGCAGGGGTGGAAACGGCAGCCTTCTCTGACTCCAAAATTCCTCCCTAGATACCACAGGAAAGTCCCTACAGGCCCAGGTAGGGGCTGACTCTGAGTCCAGCAGCTCCCGAAAACCAGCAACTCTGCAGGCTCGCAGAAGTGCTGCCCCTTGAGAACTATAGCCTGGAATGTGTCTTTTCCGTTGGGAAAGACACAGGGATTAGAGTGGACAAATGTTCAGCCACTCTCCTGCAGGGTGGACAGAACCTGAGCCTGAGCACTCTGTCCCAGGAACCGAGATCACTTCTGGGTACAGTTGGGTCAGAGACACAGCCCTGCTCTTTACCACTGGACCTGAGCCCTTATGGGTCCTGATTTACTCAAACCCTAAAACGGCACATCTGCGTGAGTCTCAGCCAACACTTGCTCCTGTCCTACAACAATATATTAGAAAACCGCGCAAACAGTCGGTTGTACAGCAAAATAATTCAAATAGCCCGGACATTTACTAAGGACCATAATATGAACTGTCAGGCATTAAGACCTGAGCACTGTAGATTATGAACAAAAATACTGAAACAAAAAGGCAAATTCGAAGCACAAGAAACAAACAGAATTCATGTGCAAAATAAGAGGGAAGAACATTTAAATAGTCAAATAGCAGGACCTTAAAACTTTGTTTTTCTGCTCTTCCTCTTCACCCGCCAAGCTGTCCTGGTCTTCTTCCCCACCCAGTCTTTACTCCCCCCCCACAACCGGTTCCGGTGGGGGCGTCGCCTCTTCTGAAGTGGGCGTGCCTTTGTTAGAAATGGACGTGGCCTGATTTTAGGGAGGCGGCCCCTTAAGCAGCTGCAGGTATTTTAGACATACCAAGAAACCTAGTACCCATACCTACACAACAACATGAAGAAACAACGCAAATTCCCACTACATGCGGAGAACGATGAAAAGAGTCCAGAAGCCTCTGTAGGTGCGATACAACGAAGGGAACTCTCTGACAAAGAATTCAGATATGAAGTCATGAAGATGTTCAATGAACTCAATGAAACAGTCAGACATATATCCAGTAAATTAAAGGACATGAAAGAAACACTCGAGAAAATACAGGAAGAAATGAGAGTAGAAATTGGAAAGCTATGCACAGAAATGTCATGAATTAAAGATTCCATAGATTAAATAAAAAACACAGTCTGTTACCTCAATAGTAGAATAACCCACTGATTCTGAGGACAGAATCAGTGAGCTGGAAGATCAGCTGAACCAAGTCAACAGGCAACAACGAACAATGGCAAGGGACCTCAAAATAGCTCTAGAGTGAATCAGAGTCCTAGGAGACGATTCCAAGAGGAACAACATTAGAATTATTGGAGTATCAGAAACTCAGGGAAACAATCCCAATGAAAAAGCCACGGTTAAACAAATCATTGCTGAAAAATTCCCAGAGCTCAACAATGCAGCCATCAGGTTCAAGGAGCCTGAAGGGTGCCAGCTAAAAGAGACCTTAACAAAAACACTACAAGACATATCATAGCCAGAATGATCAATGCTGCCAATAGAGACACAATACTGCAAGCAGCAAGGTCAAAGAAGGAAATCACATACAAAGGAGCATCCCTTAGATTCACGGCAGACCTATCAAAGGAAACCCTCCAAGCCCAAAGGCAATAGGGGGATATAGTGAAAAAACTCATTGAAATGCGTCACCAGGAATACTCTATCTGGCTAAACTCTCACTCAAAATTGAAGGAACGGTACACTATTTTCTAGATAAATAGCAGCTCCAGAACTTCATAGACTCAAAACCAGACCTAAAAGAAGGGCTAAAGGGTCTACTATAAGACAAGACAAACCCTATAAGCACAACAGACCCTTACAGAAAGATGATACAAAACCCCACAACAATAATATCTCTCAATATCAACAGTCTAAATTCACCAATTAAAAGACACAGAGTGGCAAAATGGATTCAGAGACAAAACCCAACATTCTGCTGCCTACAAGAAACTCATCTCAACAGTCATAGCAAACACAGACTCAAAGTGAAAGGATGGAAAACAATCCTGCAAGCAAACAGCTCCCTCAAAAAGTTGGGGTGATCATACAAGTATCCGACAACATTAATTTCAGGCTGAAAAAGATTAGAATGGACAGCAAAAGCTATTTTCTCTTCATCAAGGGATATGTACAATAGTAAGAAATCACACTCTTAAATGTATATGCATCTAATGAGGGAACAGCTAAATATTTAAAACAACTGCTAATCGATTTTAAGGAGGACATTGCTAGCAACACAACAGTAGTTGGAGACTTCAACATTGCCTTATCACCTCTGGGTGGATCAACAAGAACAAAACTCAGCAAGGAAACATTGGCTTTGAAAGAAGAAATAGAAGAGAAAGGGCTTATAGACCTCTACAGGGCTTGACACCCCAAAAAGAAAGAATACACATTCTTCTCCAGTGTGCACGGAGCATTTTCCAAAACAGACCATGTGCTAGGCCACAAAACATACCTCAATGGAATCAGGAAGATAGAATTAGTATTAACAACCTTTTAAGACCACGATGAGCTGAGGATAGAAATGAATCACACACAGACACGGAGAACCAAATCAAACACCTGGAAATTAAACAACTCAATGCTGATCAATGAGTGGGTAAGGAAGGAAGTCAAGGACGAAATCAAAAAATACCTGGGAGTGGCTGGAGAGATAGCACAGCAGGTAGGGTGTTAACCTTGCATGTGGTCGACCTGGTTTCGACTCCCAGCATCCCATATGGTCCCCTGAGCACTGACAGGAGAAAATCCTGAGTGCAGAGCCAGGAGTAACCCCTGTGGATCTCCAGGTGTGACCCAAAAAGCAAAAAAAAGGATACTTGGAAACAAATGAGATTGAAGACATGAGCTACCAGAACTCATGGGATACAGCTAAAGCTGTATTAAGGGGGAAATTCATAGCTCTGAAAGCATATTTTTTTAGAACAGAAGAAGGATGCACATAAACAACTTGATTTCACAGTTCAAGATATTATAAAAGATCAACAGAATGAGCCCAAATCAGGCAGAAGGAAAGAGATCATAAAACTTAGAGCAGAAATCAACGACATGGAAACCAAAGAAACAATCCAAAAGATCAATGAAACCAAGCGCTGATTCTTCGAGAAAATAAACAAGATAGATAAACCACTAGCAACACTCACAAAGAAAGAGAGAGAACATGAATAAATCGAATCAGAAATAAGAATGGGTATATCACAACAGGAACCAAAGAAATTCATAAGATCATCAGAGACAACTTTGAAAGTCTATATGACACGAAACAAAAGAACCTAGAAGAAATGAATAAATTTCTGGATTCCTATAATCTCCCAAACCAAAATCAAGAAGATCTAGAGTACCTGAATAGACCTATGAACATCAAGGAAATTGAAACTGTAATCAAAAGTCTTCCCCAAAACAAAAGCCCAGGTCCAGATGGATTCACTAGCGACTTTTTCCAAACATTTAAAGAGGACCTATTTATTGCCAGTTCTTCTCAAGGTTTTCAGGAAATTGAAGAAACAGAAACTCTCCCAAACAATTTCTATGAAGCCCATATCTCTCTCATACCAAAAGAAAACAAAGACAGCATAAGAAAAGAAAACTACAGGCCGATATCACTGATGAACAAGGATGCGAAGATTCTCAAAAAAATACTAGCAAATAGAATTCAACAACTCATCAAAAAGATCATACACCATGACCAAGTGGGATTCATCCTGGGGATGCAAGGATAGTTTAACATTGGAAATCAATCAACATAATCTATCATAACAACAAATGGGGAAAAACTGAGAGCCTTTCCTCTAAGATCAGGGATGAGACAAGGATGACCACTCTCTCCACTATTGTTCAATATAGTACTGGAATACTTGCAATAGCGATTAGGGAAGAAAAAGATATTAAGTGCATTCAGGTAAGAAAGGAAGAAATCAAGCTCTCAGTATTTGCAGATGATATGATACTATACTTAGAGAACCCTAAAGCCTCTACCAAGAAATTCCTAGAAAAAGAAGACTTCGATAGTAAAGTTGCAGGCTATAAAATCAATACCCAAAAGTTCATGGCTTTCCTATACGCAAATAGTGAGCAAGAAGAAATTGACATAAAGAAAACAATCCCGATCACAATTGTGCCCCAGAAAATCAAGTACCTAGGAATCAGTTTAACTAAGGAAGTAAAGGACCTGTAAAAAGAAAACTACAAAATGCTACTTCAGGAAATAAAAGAGGACACTAGGAAATGGAAAAATATCCTCTATTCATGGATCAGGATAATTAATATTGTCAAAATGGCAATACTTCCCAAAGCACTTTACAAATTCAATGTGACCTCTATTACAATACCCATGCCATTCTTCAAAGAAATGGAGCAAACACTCCTAAAATTTATATGGAACAATAAGCCCCCACAGATAGCTAAAACGATTCTTGGGAAAAAGAAAATGGGAGGAATCAATCTCCCTAACTTCAAACTCTACTGCAAAGCAGTAATAATTAAAACAGCATGGTACGGAAGCAAAGGCAGAGCTGCAGACCAATGGAAGAGGGTTGAATATACTGACATCTCCCCCCAAGCATATGATAATCTAATCTTTAATAAGGGCCAGGAAAAGTGAATTGGAGCAAGGAAAGCATCTTTAACAAATTTTGCTGGCAAAACTGGACGCCTACATGCAAAAAAGTGGGCTCAGATCTCTGCCTAACACCATGTACAAAAGTAAGGTCAAGATGGATTAAAGACCTCAACATCAGACCGGAATCCATAAGGTACATTGAAGACAAAGTTGACAAAACCCTCCATGACATTGAAGCTAATGGTATCTTCAAACGGTATCACAGCACTGGCCGAGAAAGTGAAAACAGAGATAGACAAATGGGACTATCTTAAACTAAGAAGCTTCTGCACCTCAAAAGAAACAGTGACCAAAGTACAAGACAGTCTACAGAATGGGAAAGGATATTTGCCAAATACACATCCCACAAGGGGTTGATATCAAGGATATACAAAGTACTGGTTAAACTGCACAAGAAGAAAATATCCAACCCCATCAAAAATGGGGCAACAAAATGAACAGAAACTTTCTCAAAGAAGAAATCCGAATGGCTAAAAGGCATATGAGAAAATGCTCCACATCATTAATCATCCAGGAGATGCAACAAAACAACAATGAGATTTCATTTCAATCATTTCACACCACAGAGACTGGCCCACATCCAAAACAACAAAGCAACCGGTGTTGGTGCGGACGTGGCGAGAAA
The DNA here is from genome assembly GCF_029834395.1 of Sorex fumeus. Taxonomy (NCBI): domain Eukaryota; kingdom Metazoa; phylum Chordata; class Mammalia; order Eulipotyphla; family Soricidae; genus Sorex; species Sorex fumeus. Next base: position 236,850 of record NW_026606171.1, on the reverse strand, counting down.
GGGACTCTCCTTCACTGCTGGTGGGAATGCTGACTGGTTCAGCCCTTTTTGAAAACAGTATGGACGATTCTCAAAAATTTAGAAACTGAGCTCCCATTTGACACAGCAATACCACTCCTGAGGATATAGCCCAGAGAGGCAAAAAATTATAGTTGAGGGGCTGGAGCAATAGCACAGCAGGTAGGGCGTTTGCCTTGAACGCGAACGACCCGGGTTCAATTCCCAGCATCCCATATGGTCCCCTGAGCACTGCCAGGAGTAATTCCCGAGTGAATGAGCCAGGAGTTGCTCTTGTGCATTGGCAGGTGTGACCCAAAAACCAATATATATATATATATATATATATATATATATGTATAGTCGAAGTGACATCTTCACTTGTTTGTTCATTGCAGCATTGTTTACAAGACCTAGAATCTGGAAAACACCTGAGTGTCCGAGAACAGATGACTGGTTAAAGAAACCTTGGTACATCTACACAATGGAATACTATGTAGCTGTTAGAAAGGAAGTGTCACGGTCCTCCTGTTATTTGTTAATTTGCTCGAGTGGCCCAGTAACGTCTCCATTGTGAAACTTGCTGTTACTGTGTTTCGCATATCAAATACATCACGGGTAGTTTGCCAGGCTTTGCTGTGTGGGCAAGATACTCTCGGTAGTTTTCCAGGCTCTCCAAGAGGGGCGGAGAAATCGAACCTGAGTTGGCTGGGGTGGCTGCATGCAAGGCAAACGCCCTACTGCTGTGCTATCTCTCCAGCCCTTTAGAAAGGATGAAGTCATGAAATTTACATACAAGTGGTACTACATGGAAAGTATCATGCTAAGCAAAATTAGTCAGAAAGAGAGGGACAGACATAGAAAGATTGCATTCATTTGGGGAAAATAAAGTAACAAAATAGGAGACTAACACCCAAGAATAGCCAAGATAAATACCAGAAAGTTTACTCCATTGCGTGGAGGCCCGCCGCACACGCTAGGTATAAAGGTAGCTCAGATAGAGATGGAAGCACCAAACAATGGGTGTTGGGAAGATCCGCCAAGGATGGGAGATGCATGCTGAAAGTAGACTATAGGCTGAACATGATTGCCACTCAATGCCTATTTTGCAAACAACAGCACCCAAAAAGAGAGAGAACAAAAGGGAATGACCTGCTACAGAGGCAGGGTGGGATGGGGGGATGGGGGCGTGAAAGGGATACTGGGATTAGTTGTGGTGGAGAATGGGCACTGGTGGAGGGATGGGTACTCAATCACTGTATAACTGAAACTCCAAAATTTGTAAGTCTACAACTGTACCTCATGGTGTTTCACTAATAAAAATTATAAAAAATAACTTTGTATTTCTGCCATGGTTTTGCATGAATTATTATTCTCTTTTTCTGCGATCACACGTTTTCTTTGTGCATGTGGGTGTGTCTGTCTGGGTGTGTGTGCATGTTTTTCTTCTTTGAGTCAGAACCAGCACTGCTCAGGTAATATTCCTAGCTCTGCGCTCAGGTTTCACTCCCGGTAGGTTTGGGGACCAGTGGGATTCAAGATACAGAACTTGGGTTGGCTGTGTGCAAGGCAAGCACTCTACCTGCCGTACTTTTGCTCCGCCCCTTTCTATGTAAGTTTCTTCCAAAAATACCAAGAGTCATGAACACAGCTCTCCCTCCCCACCCAAAAAAATCTTCTTTCAAAAAATAAACATTTAAAACTCCTTTACCTCAGGGAGAGATGAAGGGTGCTTTGCAGCCTGATGTGAGGGAGCTGAGGTTCCTGATCTGGAAAAAGAAACAACAATGTTGAGTTTGGACAGGCAGTAATGTGAGTTGGGCATTTGACTAGATGAAACGATCAATCCTCTGCATCCCATATGGTCCCCAACAGCGCCAGGGATAATACCTGATATTAGAGGCTAGAGTAAGTCCTGAGCATCTCCGGATGTGGCCCCCCTCAAAAAACAATGAAGCAAAAACAGCTCCCCAAGTACATTTTCACTGGAAAACCCCAGGCACCTAAAGGTCCTCTCACCCCCATCCCCTTCATGACACTGGCTATCAAAGCTGACAATGAAGATGACCAGCAACAGGTCTCCTGCCATTAGGTGGAGGGGCTTCAGATCTTCCCCTCAAATCTGGAGATTCTACGGAAGATTAGCGCCGACGGTTCAAATATGGAACTGCTGAGAGGGTTGGGATGGCCAAGCCCCCAGCTGAGTCCCGCATTCACCCGCTGTTGCTCCATCCCAGAGCTGGAGACGATGGCGACCATAGAGGCTCTCCAGCATCAAGCACTCACAGCTGCGAACCCTGATACAGCCCGCACTGCACCCCAAAAGCTCCATGTCCCCCTAAAGACTGCACCACACCTCAGAACCCGACTGAATACCGTGGAACAGTGAAAAAAACAGTGCAACAGTGCCCCCCAAGCTGGCTCGGCCCCTCCGCTCAGTGTTGAAACGGGAAGCCGTGGGGTGCTCACAGGAGGCTGCTTGAGTCCTGCCACAAAATCTGCCTTCAGAGTCCCCCTTCCAGGATGGGGCACAAATTTACTTGTCCTTTGCCAAGTGAGCAACAGCCCCAGTGCCTGTGTCAGGGACGGATGATGAGCCATGGCATCACTTATGACATCACTTCTGTTTTCATAAGGTGCCTTAAAGAGCCAGAGTCTAGGCACTGAGAACCTTTTTGGCACCCAAGTGAATCTGTGCTGCAAGGGGGATGGACTCAAAAAAAGGCGTGGAGAGGCAAATGCTGGAGTGGTCAGTCACACACTAAGGGGCTTGAGGGTAAGAAGTCCCCTGATCCTGCAGTTGTCACCAAACATTGAACCAATGATATCTAGACACACAATGATGCCCTGACTCTTGCCAAATGATCCCTGAGCTCAGAGGCAATAGTGAACTCTGAACACCGTAGGCTGTGGTGAAAAATGTAACACAAAAAAGGCAAATTCTACCAAAGGGGGAAAATGATGTGCAAAGACAAATTCTAGAGTGAAGAGTCAAATTTCTGTTCCTTAAAATCCCCTATTCTTGATATTTCCCTGCTACAGAAACTCAGTTTCTCCTGAATCCCTATTTTTCTTTTTCCATTTTGCATCTTTCTTAACTGTACGTACATATATATATGTGTCTTTGTGTGATTTTTGTTTTGAGGGCACATCTGGCAGACTCAGGGCTTATTCCTAGCTGTATACTCAGGAATCACTCTTGTACGGACCATATGGGATGCAGGGATGCAGGGTACCTAGGTCGATTGCTTGGATGGTTAAGTGCTTACTCGCTGACTCTGGCTCTAAGTAAATGTGCTCCTAGCACACCCAGGGTGATCCCTGAGAAAATGTCCTTATCCCTGAAAAAACAAAACTATCTTGCTTAAAAGAACACAACCCTTTCCCTTGTTGGATTAGAGTTCTAAACAATTTAGGTTTAACATTGATCCATCATTTCTCCTATGCTACAAGGAGCTTAGGCTTATTGAGTAACATCCATCCCAATGCTTCTGAATCACTCCCATTTCCTTAGCATTCATTTTTAATTTCCAGGTGCTTCTGCTTCCTCTATGCATTAATCACCCATTTCCCCTAACCAGAACCTGTGAATTGTAAAGTCAGATTCTTCAGAGAGATTTGGATTTTGTATTCGTAAGTGAAATTTTGACTTTCCCTTTCCTTTATTTCCTCTGCAATTTACTTTAGACAAATATCCTTTTTGCTCCTGGACAAGGACCAGTGCAGAGAAGATTGTGCTGGGAGGATCTTGCATAGACAAAGGAAGACAATATTATGCTTTTGTGACTTCAGAGTTAATTGACTCCAGATACTATATACTCCTGGGCACTGTCATATTTATGAGATTTAAGCCTCAACTGGCCTATGTTCCTAGCACATCAAAAGCAAGAGACTGGATGGAACCAGGATAGCTCTGAACTACCCTGGCATTGAAATGGGACAGGTAAGCACCATAACAAATTCTGTCATTGAGGTAGACAGGTAGATAGGGAAAGGCCCTTGACAATGAAACTTGGATAAACAAAATTTCATGGAAGAATTCTAGGACTGATCCACCTTGTGGATACAGAAAACAAAGACCTGATACGACCATCAGCAGACCCTGAGGATATTGGCCCCCTCCCCATGAAGTTTATCTTTTCAAAAACCTGGGTCATCTTCCTTAATCTGATTAACTTTAGTGATTCAGCCCAAAGAAGACCCTCACCACTCCCAACCTCCCTGGTAACCTCCTCGGTAACGGGACTTTTACCTAGGTAGAAGCCCCACATGGGTGAAGGTAGGAGAAACTCTATAAAGGCCACCTTGAACAAAGGAAGGGCGCGCATATGTTGCCGAGCCCATGTGCTTCTTCCGCCCATGTGGCCTAGCACATTTGTCGCCCGCATATCCCCTCTTCAGATGTGTACTTTCATGCTTTCATGTCTAATGCTAGGATGTGTTTAGGGGCTCTCTCTGCTATTGGAGAAGCCCGTGTTGTCTCTTGAGTATGTCACTCTCTCCCTCTCTCTCCCTCCACACCTAAAAATCCTCTAAATAAAATCTATTTATTTCACTGCTTGTCTATTCCTGAAATTCCTTTCTGTGAGGTGAGATAAGAACCCAGTAGCCCTGGGTCCCGGGTAGCAGAGGCGGTTGGGGAGAAAGTGACCGTCTTTCTCCTCCCCAATTCACATAAGTCACCCGTGGGGCCCACCAACATCATCATGGCCCAAACTTAAGCAACTGGATAAGGATCATTCTGGGGTTAGGAAGGACTAAACTGTTCTGGGGAGTGTAGTCTGGGAGCTATAGGAAATATCCCCAATAGAGACACCCTATAATCTTAATAGATCTTTTACTGTGTCCATTCAAAATGAATAGAAAGAGTAAGTGTAAATTTAAGATGACTGTTTCAATGAATATGGACTAAGCGAAGAAAAAAATATGTCCTTAAGAGAAAATTCTGCCATTGAGCTGAACTCTCCTTCCAAGTCAGATTTTTATGCTAGAAGTTTTCCCCTTCCTTTGATTGTACAACCACATCTCTGTCTATTTGCTAACCCTGACTCTGTGGGATGGGTTGGAGTAAAAAGGCTGTGGGAGACGGGTGAGGAGAGGGAATAAGGAGCAGTGGGAGAGTGGTATATGTACGTAGGAGAACGGAATAAAGAGCAACTAATCACTGTGAGTCCACAACGTAAAATGTGGGGGTGTGGTGAGGTGCTGGTGGTCCAGCACTGCCTCCTCACCTCCTTAGCCCCTCTCAACAGAGACAGAGAGACAGGGAGACAGAAAACCACAGCCTGAAGGTGAAAATTGTCCTTTTAATGCAGAACAGCTACCATATTTATAGAACTTCTGAGTGGGCATGAGGTATGGACATAGGAGTGACTGATCATTTACGCATAAAAATATTTGGCAGAAGGAATTCTCAGGGAGAGATTCACTCAAAGAGACACTCTGTCTCCCAGGGACATCTGCATTGCTTTTATCTTTTTCTCTAGTTGTATAAGTTATCAATACTTGCAGTTGTATGGATAAACATAGTAAGAGACAAGGATCCCAACACTTATTCTCTGGGCTCTGAGAGCAAGCAGGGTTTTACTGTAAATCCCAGACTAAGTCCTCAGGCCAGTTCAACTTGTCCTTCCCCAAGGGGATCCTGTCTCTATAGTTGTAACAGTTTGCCTCAAGACCATGCATTTATGCTTTCTAGAATATTCATTTCGAAGCCAGGGTGGTTTTGCCACTTTCCCTGGGTCCATCCCCCTCCCACGGCTGGTCTTCCCTTTTGGGGCATTAGGAACTACAGCGAATATAGCCTGAGTCAAGTAATTATGACCAAGCAATTATGCCCTGGAGTAGATGACTTCAGAGTCAATCAACTCCCAAATATTAGGAGCATAGCATTGATGGCCTTTCTCTGTTTAAACAAAGAACATTCTGTATAGTAAAAACATAAAAAAGCTATAGAGGAAATTGAAAAGCAGGTACAAATACACAGCACTTCAACTAAAAAGCAGTACAAATACGAAGCTGAGAATTAACAGAAAGTTATTGCTTATAAGTAATCAAGACTGACTTGGGGAACTGCGACAATGTGAGGTAAAATACAAAGAAAAGGTTAAAGATAAACTTTAACTAAATTAGGGAGGTTAGCAAGAACAGGATAAGCTTCTCTGGGAAGAGCAAAAGGGGCAATTCACAGATGAAGCCTAAAACACTGTTAAGTTAATATCCAGTAGATCACCAACAGCCTGGCCCCTGTATCCTTCTTCGATCCTCTGTCTCCCTTCACCCACCAGGGTGGGGAGACCAATCATGGCCACCAAATGCATGCAGCACATGCCCAGACATTATTTGAACACAACTCTCAGTACTCAGTGTAACAGCAACGTTTTGCCCTGATCAGGGAGAGATAAAGAGTCGGGGTGTAATTTTCAACTTGATTTTAGGGTACAGAAATTCTACATGCTAGAAAAAACAACAAAGTGGAGTTAGAGATGATAAGCTGGGAGGGGCGCTTCCCTCGCAGACACAGATTGATACTCTGCGTCTCACGTGACCCCTAAAGATGAAAAAAACAATTGCAGAGTGCTGCTACTGAAGTTAAGTCCGGAGCTGCCACAGATGTCCCCAAAATACAATCAAAAATAGCCCAAAATTATATTTTCATTTGCAAACCACAACCTCTAATAGGACCACGGCCCCAGGATGGCCCTGGACATCAAGGCTACTAATGACTAGTGACCGAGGGCTACAGTGTCATTTGCCATTAGGGAGCTGACCCCCCGCCGCTCAAAAATGAACAGTCCTTTTATAGTTTTGGAGGCACCACCGGCAATATGGACGAGAAACTTCTGACTCTGAGCTCAGAAACCCGTCCTGGTGGAGCTCGGAGATCGAACTTGGATGGGCCAGATGCAAAGCAAACGCCCTAACCGCTGTGCTATTTCTCTGGTCCGCTATGTGAATCTGCAGGTTTTGCAGCAGTGAGGTCGGGGCCAAAGCGTCCAGGACAGGGCCCAGCGCAGTCCCGTGCTGGGAGGGTCAGGACGGCCCAGCCCGACACTCTGCAGCCCCCGCGCTCAGCCCCGTGCCCACCCGCCACTGCCCCACGGCTGAGCCAAAGGCGATTGTGGCTGCAGGGGATCCCGGAACCACACACTCACACCCCCGACCCCTGAGCCCAGGCACAGCCCCCACTGCACTCACCAAAGCTCCGCGTCCTCCACCAGACAAGCCTGAGCTTGAGAGTAGATGGTCTCCAGATAATATTACCTCCTGGACATCTGCTCTTTTGACTGAAGCCTCAGTTGCCCTTACCTCCTTGATCCCCAAAAGAAGGGTCTAATGAGGGACTAGATGTACCCAGGGCAACTGGTGAGCTAGCTACCCTGGCATCAAAATGGGCCTGGACAAAGTACCATAATGCTTATTCATAAGAGCCTGGTCATGGACAAATTCTGTCATGTATCAAAAAGTAATAACTACACTTGGACGCTGCTGGGATTAGGAGTGATTGATCGGCCTGAGCACTGTAGTCTGAATCTGTGGTGAGAAGTCCCCAGGAGAGTCACCCACAACCCTAAAAGTGTCTATTACTGTGTCCATACAGAATGGTAATCATTAGGAAGTAAAACGAAATATGTCAATTAAGTTGCTGGTCTAAGGAGAGGAGTAACACACCTTAAGGGCTGCTTTTTCTTCGTGGGCTGCAGGTGATGGGGAAGTCTGGAAAACCATTTTTCATTGTGCTTCCCGTGGGGAGGCATGGATTGGGGTTGTGGCGAGAGAAGAAAAAGAGAAGATTCAGGGAGACAGGGCGAATGAAGGAGACTGAGAAAAGGGATGGTCCTCCTCCACCCAGATCCCCTAACTTCCAGTAAGTAGGCGTTACAACCACCAACTGCCCCCGGCACTGTGTAATCCCATCAATGGCAAAGACCCAAAGACTATAAAACCCTACTCCTGGAAGAGAACAGCACAGTCTCCTGCCTCCGCATCTGGCTGTCTTAGTGGGGCCTCTTGGAGGAGGGTGTGTTGAGTTTCCCACCCCAATATGCAACAGGAAATCGGCTCACCCACTCCAGCACTGCTAAAAATGATACATGAACTCAGAACCAAAAGTAACCCCTGAGCATTGAATGCTGCTTTGGTAAAAAAAAAAGTACACTAAATTAAATAATAAAGACATTTCTGGGGCCAGAACGATGGTACACCAGGTAGGGAGTTTGCCTTCCATGCGGCCAACCCGGGTTCAATTCTCAAAATCTAATATCGTCCCCCAGCACTGCCAGGAGTGATTCTTGAATGCAAAGCCTGAGTAAACCCTGAGCATCGCTGGGTGTGACCCTAAAAATGCAAAAAAGAGAAATTTCTGTGGAAAGAGATTGGAGACACAGTATAGCAAGTAAGGTGCTTGTCTTGTACTCGGCCAAACCAAGTTTGAATCCTTGCAACCCATACGGTGCCCTGAGCCCAGCCAGGAGTGATCCCTGAGTGCAAAGGCAGGAGAAGTAACTGAGTTTTGCAGTTGTACTTCCTACAGACTGAATAATTAATTCATTCAAACGAATAAAGGTATGGTGGCCAATAGTGATCCTAAATTACATTATTAGAGGGTTTAGGGCACACTCTGGAAGTGCCCAAGCTACTTTCTGCTGAGATTGCATATTTGGTTGCAAGACCCACTGGAGCACCACCCTGATGCAACCCACCAGACCGCAACCTGAGCTGGCTTAAAGCACCACACCTTGGGGACTTGAGTGACAGCAATGACAAATGAGCATTTCTTTTGAAGGTGGCCAACCTGGGTTTAATTGTGGGCATCCCTATGGTTCCGAGTACCACTAGGAGTGCTTGCTGAATTTAGAGCCAGGAGTAATCATAATGCCTCGCTGGGTGTGAACCCAAATGCAAAATAAATAAATAAAAAGGAAAGAGAAACTCCCCACCTCCCTGAACTCCCAGAACACACTGAATGCACAAGAACCAGTGAAAATCAAAGGCTCTGCCAAATGCGTTTGAGCCCCAAGCACATAAAAAATATGCTGTGCCCCTCCCCCCATCCAGCCCGGCCACCCCCCAGGAATGACAGGACGGAGGAGAGGGTGTTTTTTCCTTCAGGCTGCTGACACAGATATGGGGTACCCTGAGCAACCAAAGGTTTGACCCCTAAACACTGCCATGTGGGGCTCAACACCCCCCACGAGGAAAAAGAATGCGCCCCCAGGTCCCTTTGATGAGGGAAACCCACGCTTTACCTACTCCACAAGCAGCCTAAGGAATGAAAGTGCGCCAGTAACGGGATGTCCTGGGGACACTGCTGGGATGATCCACCCACCCCTGTGACTGACCAGGTGGCGGGAGTCGCCCCAAAACTAAATTAACGCTGAGGATCCCTCACACGCCCCATCAGATCTCGGGGGAGACTGAGGCTCCCTCTAGCTCTGACACTTTCTGCTTTGTGAGGGGCCCAAGCGATGGGTCAGCAGGGAGGGCGCTGGCCTCGCATCCCGACACCCCAAAGTGTCCTCGGATCCCCAGGGAAGGAGTCCGGAGCGCCACCAGGTAGGGTCTAAAACACATAAAAAAATTAAAACTTTTTTTCCACTTTTATTTGTTTCGTTATTGTCCTTGTTTCTGGAAATTTCAGAATGAACTTAGCGCTTCAAATTCATTTTTCTCCTTGACCACGTGCTTCCTCTACCCACCCATATTTTTGGGGGGTCTGGGGGGCTTTGCCCAGGGGTTACTCCGGACTCTGAGCTCACTCCAGGCTGGTACCGGGATGCTGTGTGGTGCCAGGATTGAACCCGGCCGGCCACGTTCCCCCTTATGCATCTTCCTAAATAAGTTCTACATAGTAAAAATCACCCTGTGTCCCTCAAAATCAATTTATAAACAAAATAAAACTTTCAGTAGGAGCTCTCTCTGCGCCCCAGGTGAGGGGCCGCTACCCCGGGCCACCGCCATGGAGCGACCCCACCACCCACAAGGCGGAGAACGCGGAGGTTCAGGCGCTCAGAGCGACCACCCGGGCGGGTGGCGGGGGCACCGACCTTCGGGGACCCCCCCTGCCCCCCAGGGTGCCCCCTCACCCGCTTCTCACCTTCCGCAACCAGGCGACCCGCTGGCACCTCCCCACAGAAAGCCAAGCCCTGGCGGATAAAGGTCGTGGATTTTGTGATGTCAACTGCATGTTCGCCCAGAGCCTTAAAGGGCCAGGCTTCAAATATCCCTGACCAGGTACTTGTCTGCTCAGGAAAGTTCATTTTTCCTCGTTTCCGGGATAGGATCAGGTGATCCAGACAGCTGGGGGTCTCCAGGTCTGGGATAGATAGAGAGGGATGAGCTGAAGAGATATCATGTCCAGCAGAGAGTCTTTGTATTCACTTATCACTTAATCACTTAACTTCCCGTTAGTCGTCGATTTGCTCGAGCGGGCGCCAGTAACGTCTCCATTTGTCCCTGTCGCGTGCTAGTGTAGCCCAATGGCATCTCTTCGCTCCGGGAACATGGAGGGCCTCAAACCGATCATTCATGACCTTGACAAAGAAGTCTGACCATCTGGTAGGTGGGCGGCCACGCGGTCTCTTGACATCCCGTGGAATCCAATCAGTAACAGCTCTAGTCCAACGGTCGTCTTTAAATCTCATTACGTGACCAGCCCATCTGATTTTCGACACCTTGGCAAATGAGACAGCGTCCCTGATCCTTGATCATCGACGGATGTCAGAACTCCGGATTCGTTCTCTCATTTGAGTGAAACGTGATATTCCAAGCATAGCTCTTTCTATTCTTCTTTGGGAGACCTGAATGGCGTTCTCATCTTGTTTGCATAGGGCCCAGGTCTCTGAGGCATATGTTAATGCAGGAAGAACAGTGGAATCAAAGAGATGTGCCCGGAGCCGGAGGTTCTTCGTCCTCTTAGCTATTTCTTCGACGTTCTTGAAGGCGTTCCAAGCCGCTCTCTTCCTCCTGCGCAGCTCGGGTGCCAGGTCATTTGTCATGTTGACCTCTCGACCTAGGTACACATAGCTGTTGCATTCGGAGATGGTCGTTCCATTGAGAGCGAATGGGGCGTCAGGAACAAGGCTGTTTCTCATAAACATTGTCTTCGTAAGATTCAGCTGTAGTCCTACCTTTCCACACTCACGGTCAAAATCGGCCAGCATTTGTGCCGCTTGGCTGATGTTTGGTGTTATTAAAACAATGTCATCAGCAAAGCGGAGGTGGTGTAGTTGCCGACCATCTATCTTCACTCCCATTCCTTCCCATTCCAGTCGTCGCATGATGTTCTCGAGGGTGGCACTGAAGAGTTTTGGTGAAATGGTATCACCCTGCCGCACCCCTCTCTTGACATCAACGATCACTTCTTTGTAGAATGGTGAGATCCTGGTAGTGAATCCGCAATACAGCTCACGGAGGATCCTGATGTATTGGGCTTGAATGCCCTGATTGGATAGGGCTTCAAAGACCGCTTCCGTCTCAACAGAATCAAAGGCCTTCTTTAAATCAGTGAACGTTAAGCAGAGCGGCATCTTGAACTCCCGAGAAACCTCAATGAGTTTGGTTATCGTGTGGATATGGTCGATGGTGCTGAATCCTTTGCGGAACCCTGCTTGCTCACATGGTTGTCCTTCATCTAGTGTTCTGCCAATCCTATTCAGGATGACTCGAGTGAACAACTTGTAGATGACAATCTATAGGCAGATCGGGCGATAGTTGCCAATGTCATGGATGTCTCCCTTCTTGAACAGTAGTACGGTCCTGCTGGTTTTCCATTGAGATGGAACCTTGCATTCAGACAGGTAGAGAGTGAAGAGCCGAGCCAGTGTATTGATGAGTACTGACGGCAGGTTCTTCAGGTGTTCAGGTCTGACCTTGTCTGGGCCGGGTGCTGTTTGCTTCTTTACTGACGAAATGGCGTGTCGGATTTCGGAAGGGAGAACGTTGGGAACGACATACCCATCCTGTGGAATTTGGTATGTCGGCAAGTGGACATGGCTATCGAAGAGATTTGAGTAGAAGTCATGGATAATCTTCTCCATTGCCGTTCTGGAGGATGTGATGGATCCATCAGGACGTCGGAGGGCAGTCATCTTGGTCTTATAGTTGGCGAAGGACAGGCGGGCGTTACGAATACTTTTCCCGGCTTCTGCCGCATCTACCAGTACTTCTGCTCTTCTCTCTTTGAGGTCTTCCTTGATCGCATCTCTTCACTGCTTTGCAAGCTCGGACGTTAGCTTGCGGTTGCCTGAGGCATGCGCCAAACCACGCTGGCGAATTAGCTCAAGAGTTTTCGAAGATAGGCGACTTTTTGTGGCTATCTCTCTCTTGGCGTTCCTCGCACATTCATGGAGGTGCTGAACCAGTCGATCGTATTCCTCGTCGATGTTGTCAACAATGGCATCTTCCCATGTTGCCGCAATAGTACCAAAGAGTTCCCAGTTGGTGGTCGTTCTGGGAGTTCTCTTTTTGAACTTTGCAGCCCTTTCTCCCCGCTCTGTGAAGTAGAATTTTGCACGAAGGAGACGGTGGTCCGATCCCGTTCGAAATTTTGGGACAACAGCGACATCAGTCAGGCAAAACCGTCGATTGAATATGATGTGGTCTATTTCGTTGTGGAATCGTCCACCGGGAGACTCCCATGTCCATCGTTTAGATTCTGCCTTCTGGAACTGTGAGTTACCATGAATGGTCTTGGTCGACATGATGAACTCAGACAGTCTCTCACCCTGTTCGTTCCATTCTAGGCCATGGGTCCCGATGTGAAGTTCTTCAGCTGATCTTCTCGGTCCTATCTTGGCATTAAAATCACCCACAATGATCTTGTAGAAGGTGTGGTCTTCTTTATAGAACTTCTCTAGCTCCATGTAGAACTTCTCGATTTCTCTTTCATCATAATGAGATGTTGGTGCGTAGACAACGAAGATAGAAACTGCAGGCAGTGAGCCACATCTATTCAAATGTAAACGTCCGATTCGGGTTGTTAGGCATTCGAATGAATCAATGCTCTTGGCCAAGTTTGTGTTGACAAGGACACCGACGCCTCCAACACCTCTTTTATCGCATGTTCCGAGGAACAATTCTTCTCCAGTGTCGAAAACGGCATGGTGAGATTCGTGTCTTCTTGTCTCGGTCAGACCAATGATGTCGTACTTGATCATTCGCGCTTGTACCATCAGGTCCTCGATGGATGCATCTGATGCTAGCGTACGTGCATTGAAAGTACAGACGATCATTTTTGTCTTCCTTCGTTGTGGCAGCCTAGGTCGGCCTTGAGATTTTGTCGGCCTCTCCTTTCTCATCCTTCTCAGTGCTGCCATGTAAGTGAAGCCTTCAGGGTCAGGTGAATGAGACCAGTTGTAGTTACTGGTTTTGGCATATCGAATACACAGCGGATAGCTTGCCAGGCTCTTCCGTGCGGGCGGAATACTCTCGGTAGCTTGCCAGTCTTTCCGAGAGGTATAGAGGCTTTTGGGGTGACCTCTAATCACCCTTGTCTTTGTATTAACGAAGGAAATAAAATTCACAAAATTACTTTGCCAACAGCCGCCAAGACCATTTCTCTGAGTCCCAACGTTCATTTGTTCATTCATTTACAACCCTCAGCCACGTGCTAGAAATAGGTCCCCAGGAATCTTTATTTTTTTTGAAGTAAATAGATTTATTTGGAGGATTTTTAAGGTGTGGAGTAGAGGGAAAGAAAGAGAGAGAGAGAGAGAGAGAGAGAGAGAGTAAAGTTAGACACGAAAGCATGAACATACACATCTCAAGAGGGGAGATGCGGGCAACACATGTACTCGGGAACCACATGTGCTCGGCCACGTGGGTTCAAGCAGCACATGGGCTCCGGCAGCATATGCGCCCCCCAGGAATCTTTCTGGCAGGTGCCAATAAAAAAGACGGGCTTCAACAAGGTCCCTCACCATTGGGGGTTGAGGACCTGCCCCTCAAAGTGATCTGGCAGTTTTACACACACATGTCTACACCGAAAGCTGCGGGACAGGGCCTGGTACAACCCCTGCTTGAGAAGGCTGGGATGGTCAAGACTTCTTCCATCAGCAGGTCGGGCATCCTTGAGACCCACAGCCCCCCATGCTCAACTCCGCACCCAGGCCATGCTGCCCCATCGCAGAGCTGGAGACGAAAATGCCCCCAAGCTCACACCCGAGAACCACGTGCCGTGTTAAATCCTCCCAATCCAACCAGCAAAGCTCTACATTCTCCTAAAGCCTCTGGAGCAAGGCAGACCCCAGGAACCCACTGGATATGGATGAGGGGGACTGATAAACAACCACAAAATTGTCCTGAAAGCTGGAACGATCCCATTGGTCACATTACATGCACTGAAGGTGAGAGGTCCTCATGTCCTGCCACTGATTGGCCTTCAGTTCCCCCCCTTCACCTGAAGTATCAGTTTGTCCTTTAAACGCTTGCCTGTATGAGGCCTGATCCACTTGACATCATTAGGAAGTAAAGGTGCACATGGAAGACTCTCGTCTGTGACATCATCCATTTCACGAAGAGCCTTAAAGTGCTAGGTTCCAAGTGCAGACAGACCATTATGGCAGCCCAGGTGAACCAGTGCACGGGGGATGAGCTTGAATAAAAAAGAGGAGAGGCAAGTGCTGGAGGGGCTGTGCCTGATAGTCTTCTCGTCAACAACATTCTAGACCTGCAGGTTGGTTTCTAACATTTACCCAACTCGGTTGCAATTCTGACACATTGATGGATTTTTCCAGGCAACGACCTAACGTTTCAGCAAGATGGACAAGCAAAATAGACGGACGGCAGGTCACATAGCTGTGTGATTTTTTTTCCAACTCAAAAAACAGACACAGTAAGTGGAAATAAGTCCCTCTGCAGAAAATTGAAGCACCAGTTTAGAGTGAAAATAAAAGGGGCCCGAGACTAGGTTTGTTACTAGCTTAGTGTGAAGCTTAGTGGGATAGCTTAGTGAGATACACGTGCGAAGGCAATGATGCATCCCCACACAGCCGAGACAGACCTTTGAAAACATCTCACCTGAAGCAGATTCCTCTCGAGGACCAATAAGTTTTCTATTATCTTGTTCTCTTTACTTAGGTGGGGAGAGGGTCACAACAGCAGTGCTCAGGGATTCCTGCTGCTGGGACTCTCGGGGTCGAGAGAGATAACCACGAAAAACCCGCCTTTCTTCGAACACTCTTGAACTTATTCGCCAACGTGGCTTGGCACATGCCTCAGGAAACAGCAAGCGAACGTCCAAGCTCGCAAAACAATGCAGAGAAGCCATCAAGGATGACCTCAAAGACAGGAGAACAGCGATGCTGTTAGATGCGGCAGAAGCCGTGAAAAGCCTTTGTAATGCCTGCCTGTCCATCACCAACTACAAGACCAAGATGACTACCCTCCAACATCCTGATGGATCTATCACATCTTCCAGAAGGGCAATGGAGAAGATTATTCATGACTTCTACTCAGATCTCTTTAATAGCCATGCCCACTTAACCACATACCACATTCTGCACGATTGACATATTGTTCCCAATGTTCTCCCTTTCAAATTTCAACACGCCATCTCTTCGGTAAAGAAACAAAGAGCAGCTGGCCCAGACAAGATCAGACCTGAACACCTGAAGAACTTACCATCAGTACTCATCAATACACTGGCTCGGCTCTTTACACGCTACCTGTCTGAATGCAAAGTTCCATCCCAATGGAAAACCAGCAAGACTGTACTACTATACAAGAAGGGAGACATCTATGACATTGGCAACTATCGCCCAAACTGCCTATTGTCTGTCATCTGCAAACTGTTCACTCAAGTCATCTTGAATAGGATTAGCAGAACACTAGATGAAGAACAACCATGTGAACAAGTCAGGTCCCGAAAAGGATTCAGTGCCATGTACAATATCCACACGATTACTAAGCTCATTGAGGTTTCTCAGGAGTTCAACATGCCGCTCTGTCTAACGTTCATTGATTTAAAGAAGGCCTTTTTTCTGTTGAGATGGAAGTGGTCATAGAAGCCCTAGCCAATCAGGGTGTACAAACTAAATACATCAGGATCCTCCGTGAGCTGTACTGCGGATTCACTACCAGGATCTCACCATTCTACAAAGAAGTAATTATCCATGTCAAGAGAGGGGTTGGGCAGGGTGATACAATTTCACCAAAACTCTTCAGTGCCACCCTTGAGAACATCATGCAATGACGGGAATCGGAAGGAATGGGAGTGAAGATAGATGGTCGGCAACTACACCACCTCCTCTTTGCTGATGACATCGTTCTAATAACTCTAAACATCAGCCAAGTGGAACAAATGCTGACTGACTTCGACCGTGAGTGTCGAAATGTCGGATTACAACTAAATCTCACAAAGACAATGTTCATGAGAAACAGTCTTGTTTCTGATGTTCCATTGACTCTCAACAGAATCACCATCTCTGAATGCAACATTCAGCACCCACTGAGGTTAAGGACCCTCTAGTCCCAGCATTAGGCTCCAATATTTTTCCTGTGATGCTGAGACCATAGATGTGGTTGTGGGGATGGAGCCGGACCCCACCTTTCATGTCGCATGCTCGGTCCACTGAGCACTCCAATGGGATAATAGTTAGTTTCAACAAGAGAATCTTACAGCACACTTGTATGCAATACCTCTGTTCCTAAAGAAATTGCTGTAATGCTACATTATAAAACTGTGATTTGATTTCTGAAATCAAACAAAATGCACAATGAGAATTAGTTCAATGTTGAATGTAATGCAGTTGAATGACCAAGCAGGTGGAGGACAACTCTATATTTCTCACAGTCCAAGCAAGTCTACAGAAAGGGAAAATCTGCGGGAAGTGTTGCTAGGAGGATCTCGGCAATCCCTAAAAAAGCCTTTTGGGTTTTGTTTTTAATCAGACCCAGTGATGCTTGGGATACCATAGGGGATGCTGGACATCGGAGGTAGGCGGCATCTGAAAGGCGAGAACCCACCGTGATGCACTGCTGTTCTCGTCCTAATTAACTTCACTATGGGCTCACAATAACAATTTAACACACACACAATAGAACAATTTTTGGTGCGTACAAGCGTACAGCAGGTAGGCATTTGCCTTGCATGAGGCTGACGGTGGTTGATCCTTGAACACTGTCAAAAGCAACTTACGAGAACCACCAAGAATAACTGCTGAGCATCCCCAGGCCCCAAAACAAAAGAAAACTAAATTTCTTCCCATATTCAAAAAACCATGGCAATGATCCAAGGCAAAGATATGCATGGTGTCAGATTGACTGACAGGAGTCCAGAAAGGGCACCTGACCCTTTAGGTGTACAGCCAGGCTAGTTATATAGCCAGGGACACAAGGGCCTTGAAACACATGGACTACTCTACATACCTTATAGATAAGGAAGTATGACAACAAAGTCAAGAAAGCAAAGCACAGGATCTATCTGTAATGAACAGCTCTGGGGAGAAGACACCCCTACCCCACGCCACACCTCCACATAACATGGTCTAGCGATGAGAAGGGGATACTCAATGTTCAATGAGAAACTCAAAGATGTTGTGGATTGGAGGACTCCTGGTTTGGCCACATGCAAAGCAAGCATCCTACTTGCCCTACTATTTCTCTGGCCATTTCTAAATAAATTGGAGAAAACGGGAAAAAATGGGAGAGCAATTAAAAAGCTTTCAGGTTTTATTCTCGGTCATACAATGAAACACCCGTCCCTTCACCGTCCCCTTTTCCCACCACTAAAAACCCAAGTATACCGCCATTCCACAGCCTCCCACTAACTGTGGAGTAGATAATTTCCACATTCTTCTCTCTACTTTGATTACATTCAATATTTTGTCACGAGACCACCAGTATTATTTGGGATTTTACCCCAGCACTCAGATCTGGCGAAAACACAACAATTGACAATTCTTTTTCGATTGCTGGTTATAAATAACATATGATTTTGGAATTCTGAAATTGTAACAACTAAATCTGGAGGGATTTCTGTCAAAACCTGCTGGGTTCTGAGATTTGTTCCAGAGTCTCTGGAGTTATGGCCATTAAATAGCTTTACCACGAGCGAGAGAGGCAGTTCGTGGGAATGACATAGGCTCTTGTTGGGGAGGGGAGGAATTGGCCGGCTCCACCCCATCCTGAGACGCCCCATATATCTTCCTGAGTGAGGGCCCAAACCTGTCTTTCCAAAGGACTTTGGAGGATGGAGGCCACCGAGCCGCCAAGTGGGAGCAGTTGGGGGGACAGCACCAATTTCCCCTGGGGTGGACCAGGAACAGTAACCTACTGCAGGGTCCAGATGCATTTCTGCTAAAAGGCACTGGGTTTCAAGATTTGTCTCTGAATCTCTGCGATCATGGCCATTAGGTACCTTGATCATGAGCCACAGAGGTCAATCATAGGTGCCAGACAACTCGGAGTTTCGTTGGGGTGGGTAGAAAAGAGCCGGCTCCACCACCATCCAGTTAGGCCCTGCATGTCTCCTCACAGCAGTCCCAAACCTAACCGTCCAGAAGCCATTAGAGATGGCGGCCACTGAGCCGCCAGGCACGAAACCTATTGCCACCTGAAATACCCAGCTTTGGTAACCTACTGTGGGGACCAGACATATTTTTGCTAAGAGCCGCTGGGTTCCGAAGATTTGTTATTGAGACTCTAGGATCATTGTCGAGTGATCAAGAGCCAGAGAGTCCGTACATGGGTAGCAACTAGGGGTCTCATTGAGGGGGAGAGGAAAGGGCAGAGTCTGACCCAATCCCATGAGGCCCCACATGTCTTGTCACTGCAGGCCCAAACCTGTCTGTCCAATGGCCTCTGGGAGATGGTTGCCACTGAGCCACCAAGTGGGATCAGGCAGAGATACACACCCTTTCCCCCTTGTGGTGGTCTGTAACTGGCAGCTCATTGCGGGAACCGGGCACAGCTCTGCAAAAAGCCGCTGGGTTCTGAGATTTGTCTCTGAGTGTCTGGGATCATAGCCTTTAAGCAGTTTGATCAGGAACCAGAGAGACCTTGCCTCCAATTATATAGCTGAGCCGGAAATGGTTTGTTGGTGTGTCTTGCACATACCTAACATTTGGCCATTTACTTTCTTGGAAGACTTTGCCCAAAGTTTTTGTTGTCTGGCCAAAGGCACAGCATCTATTTCGGAGTATCTGGAAGACTGATGGTGCCATCATTCTGCTAATGCACTTTCCTTACAGGCACAGATTGCCTGCTGGTGGTACCAGACACCCGGGAAGTAGAAATTCTATATATGGAAAAAAAACACCAATATTGGGGTTGGACTCACTATAAAGTGAGTAGGATGCTTGCCTTGCTGATCCAGGTCAAACTTCCCCATCCCATAGGAACCCAGCAGCACTGCAGAATAATTCCTGAGCTGCAGAACTAGAAGTAAACCTTGAGCATCAAAGAATCCCTTCCAACTTCCCTGAATTAAAAAGAAAGCTATTAAAATTAATCCAAAGTGGGGCTGAAGTGATAACAGAACAGGTAGGACGTTTGACTTGCACATGACCAACCCGGTTTTGAATCCCAGCAACAATATGGTCCCCTGAGCTTTACCAAGAGAAATTCCTGAGTGCATAAGTCAGGAGAAACCCATGTGAAACGCTGGGTGTGACCCAAAAAGCAATAAATAAATAAATAATAATAATCCAAAGAGTAAATTTTCAGAGGCAAATATCTCTCACTTTTCCAAACACGCCCCAAAGTCCCAAACCCAGCACGGAAGCCAATGAAAATGACTGACGCCAAAAGTGTCCCTTTCCTGTGGGGACTGCCCGTGAACATATCTGGAGTTTCGATAAGTGTTATGTCCAGTCCAAAGGCTCCAACCATGGTCCTGCGCAGTCTCGAGTAGGGAGGAATGAGATGGCCAAGACCCCCACTCTCTGCAGGATCCTCACACCAAGGCCTAAAGTCCATGTGCCCACCCTCCAGTGCCATCTTGGACATGGTTGCGATCGTGGCTGCAGGAGCCCTCAGAATAATGCACCCTCACCCATGGCACTTTAGCCAAAGAACAGCCCCCAATGCACCCCTCAAAAGCTCCACATCCTCTAAAGCCTGGACATCCAGAACAAGTAAAAAAAGCATGAAAGTGCCCTACAAGCTGGTGTGACCTGCCGCTCAAGTTCCCAAACCGGGATTTTCAGGGTGCTCAAGCATTCCAAATTCTAACACAGGAAAGACTGAAGAATGAAGGTTTACCTGTTTTTCCATTTTCAAAGAATTCAGTGCTGCATCTTGGTTGATTTCTGCCATAATTCCCACCAAACAGCCCCTCTGGGCCAAGCCAGAAGCATAGCAAACAATAAGAGAGTAGTGAGCTGTGACAGCTCTGAGCAGGGGGGTGTTTCTATACCTGTTCATTCAGTCACCTTCCTCCTTATTTTCGTCACCAGGACCCATTATTTACAAGTTAACAAACAAGCAATTCTAAGCCCTAGAGTACTGGCATAGGTGCAGTCCGGGTGAAAATCAGCAGGTACATTTCAATGACAAGAGAAGCCTGTTCCGAGCAGGCAGGCTTACTTCCCTCTTAACTGCACTTTTTTAACACCCTTGACCATTGTGTCCAAAGGAAACTTGCTTGTCTGACTTGTCCTGTTTTGTCCTTAGAGACCGTTATTAAGGGATAAATCATCCGGTATGAATTTTTATATGTTTATTACGGCGTGAGGGGTACATGAAGCCCTTCCCACATTACTGACATATATGCAGTTTGTCTCCAGTATGAATTCTCACATACTGAGTAAGAGAATAGCACCAAATGAAGGTCTTCCCACAAGTCGGACACTAATAAGGTTTCCCTCCACTGTGAATTTTCCCGTGCTTAGCAAGGATTTAGAATGGCAGAAGGCCTTGCCACATTTCTCGCATATATAAGGTTTTTCTCTGGCATGCTCGAACACGCTCACAAAGCAGTGCAGCTCGCACTTTGTCCGAGCTCGCAAAGCAGTGCAGAGATGCGATCAAGGAAGACCTCAAAGAGAGAAGAGCTTAAGTACTGGTAGATGCGGCAGAAGCCACGAAAAGTATTCGTAACGTCCGCCTGTCCTTCACCAACTACAAGACTAAGTTGACTGCCCTCCGATGTCCTAATGGATCCATCACATCCTCCAGAATGGCAATGGAGAAGATTATCCATGACTTCTACTCAAATCTCTTCGATAGCCATGTCCACTTGCCGACATACCAAATTCCACAGGATGGATATGTCATTCCCAACGTTGTCCCTTCCGAAATCCGACACGCTATTTCGTCAGTAAAGAAACAAACAGCACCCGGCCCAGACAAGGTCAGACCTGAACACCTGAAGAACCTGCCGTCAGTACTCATCAATACACTGGCTCGCCTCTTCACTCGCTACCTGTCTGAATGCAAGATTCCGTCCAAGTGGAAAACCAGCAGGACCATACTACTGTTCAAGAAGGGAGACATCCATGACATTGGCAACTATCGCCCGATCTGCATATTGTCTGTCATGTACAAGTTGTACACTCGAGTCATCCTAAATAGGATTGGCAGAACACTAGATGAAGGACAACCGTGCGAGCAAGCAGGGTTCCGCAAACGATTCAGCACCATCGACCATATCCACACGATAACCAAGTTCATTGAGGTTTCTCGGGAGTTCAAGATGCTGCTCTGTTTAACGTTCATTGATTTAAAGAAGGCTTTTGATTCTGTTGAGACGGAAGTGGTCATTGAAGTCCTAGACAATCAGGGCATTCAAGCCCAATACATCAGGATCCTCCGTGAGCTGTATTGCGGATTCACTACCAGGATCTCACCATTCTACAAAGAAGTGGTCGTTGATGTAAAGAGAGGGGTGTGGCAGGGTGATACCATTTCACCGAAACTCTTCAGTGCCACCCTCGAGAACATCATTCGACGACTGGAATAGGAAGGAATGGGAGTGAAGATAGATGGTCGGCAACTACACCACCTCCGCTTTGCTGATGACATTGTTTTAATAACACCAAACATCAGCCAAGTGGCACAAATGCTGGCCGACTTTGACCGTGAGTGTGGAAAGGTAGGACTACAGCTGAATCTTACGAAGATGATGTTCATGAGAAACAGCCTCGTTCCTGATGCCCCATTAGCTCTCAATGGATCGACCATCTCCGAATGCAACAGCTATGTATACCTAGGTCGAGAAGTTAACATGACAAATGACCTGGCACCCAAGCTGCGCAGGAGGAAGACAGCGGCTTGGAACGCCTTCAAGAACGTCGGAGAAATAGCTAAGAGGACGAAGAACCTCCGGCTCTGGGCACATCTGTTTGATTCCACTGTTCTTACTGCATTAACATATGCCTCAGAGACCTGGGCCCTACGCAAAAAAGATGAGAGCGCTATTCAGGCCTCCCAAAGAAGAATCGAAAGAGCTATGCTTGGAATATCACGTTTCACTCAAATGAGAGAAAGAATCCAGAGTTCTGACATGCGTCGACGATCAAGAATCAGGGACGCTGTCTCGTTTGCCAAGGTGTCAAAAATCAGATGGGCTGGTCACATAATGAGATTTAAAGATGACCGCTGGACTAGAGCTGTTACTGACTGGATTCCACAGATGTCAAAAGACCGCGTGGCCGCCCACCTACCAGATGGTCAGACTTCTTCGTGAAGATCATGAACAATCGGTCTGAGGCTCTTCATGTTCCCAGAGCGAACAGATGCCATTGGGCTACACTAGCACGCGACAGGGACAAATGGAGATGTTACTTGCACCTGCTAGAGCAAATCGACGACTAACAGGAAGTTAAGTTATTCTCTGGCGTGAATGCTACTTTGTACACTAAATCTCAGGCTTCTCAAAATGCCTTTCCACATTTCTTACATGTATATGATTTCTCTCCTATGAGTATTCTCCTATGTACATTAAGTATTGAGGACAAACAGAGGCCTTCCCACATTCCTTACATATAAAGTTTCTCTCCAGTGTGAATTTTCCTATGTACACTAATATTTGAGGTTGTAGCAAATGCCTTCCCACATTCCTTACATATATATGGTTTCTCTCCACTATGAATACTCCTATGTACAGTCAATTGTGAGGAAGAAGTAAAGGCCTTTTCATACTCCATACATATCTAAGACTTCTCTCCAGTATGAATTCTCATGTGCAGAGTAAGGGAAGAGAACCGTGTGAATGCCTTTCCACATGTCAGACACTGATAAGGTTTCTCTCCAGTGTGAATTTTCCTATGTTCACGAAGTGTTGAGGCTGCAGCAAAGGCCTTCCCACATTCCTTACATATATGTGGTTTCTCTCCAGTGTGAATTCTCCTATGTTCTCTAAATGTTGAGGCCCAAGCAAATGCCTTTCCACATTCCTTACATATATATGATTTCTCCCCAGTGTGAACATTCCTATGTTCCCTAAGAGTTGAGGCTACAGCAAAGACCTTCCCACATGCCTTACATATATACGGTTTCTCTCCAGTGTGAATTCTCCTATGTTCAGTAAGTTTTGCGTCTCTAGGAAAGGCCTTTCCACATTCCTTATATATATGCAGTTTCTCTCCAGTGTGAATTCTCCTATGTACACTAAGATATGAGGCTACGGCAAAGATCTTCTCACATTCCTTACATATAAATGGTTTCTCTCCAGTGTGAGTTCTCCTATGTAAACTAAGTCTTGCGGCCCAAACAAAGGCCTTTCCACATTCTTTACATCTATACAGTTTCTCTCCAGTGTGAATAATAGCATGTCTACTGAGGCTTGACAACTGAGTAAAGGCCTTGCCACACTCCTCACATATATAAGGCTTCTCTCCACTATGAGTTTTCATGTGTCTATTAAGATGTGAGGTCTGAATAAAGGCCTTCCCACAAGTCTGACATTTATATGGTTTCTATCCTGTATGAATTCTCCTATGCAAAATAAGATTTGCTGATCTACTGAAGGTCTTTCCACATTCTTCACATGTATAAGGTTTCACTCTTGCATTAATATTCATATGGTCATGATGGGGTAACCCTTGACTCACACTTTGCTCTTGGGGCTGACTTTTCTGGGGATTCTGTCCACTGTGGTTTTCTAAGGGAAAAACACAGTGCTGGGAATATGGGGAGGCTCCCCACCTTCCTTACACCTAGATGGGTTCTGCTCACGGTGATTGTGGTTGAGGGTATGTTGCTGTGAGGGACGCACTATAAACAGTGATCCTCTCCCTAGCAGGTGCCCCATTGGGGAATTTTTTGCCTGTGAACTGAGAATAACGCACTCCAAGGAACTTTTTCCAGGAGAGGACTTCTTCAGAGTGAGGTAGCTCTCACCATTCTGATCACCCTCAGAAGACATCCCGCCTGTCTCGGCGTCCTCATGGGGTTGAGGGTAGGATTGCTCACTAGAGACACTGTCACACAGTGTAGGATCAGAGACATTCCACTTGGGGTGGCAGTTTTCCTGTAGAACAACAGAGGATTCTAATTATTGACTTATTCACTGAGTCTTCCTGACAAAATACTGAGCCCTTCAGCTGTGGTTTCACACATATGCACCACACAAATGCAATTTCCGACAGACGAATTGTCTTACAATAGAATAATTTCATGTAACTGTAAGTTGGACACACAAAATTGATGGATGCAGAGTCAGTAAATTCTGAGGCTTTCTCCCCTTTAAATTAATGAAGGAATACAACTGGAAATAATTCCTTCTATAGAAAATGGAAGCATCTATTTCAAGAGAAAATGAAATAGATCCACATGCGGGTTTGGTTAAAGTTCCGTGTGGAACCTGTGATGCAGGGGTGAAGACAATGCTGCATCGTCACGCAGCTGAGACAGACCACGTGTCCATTGCAAAGCTCTCACCACAAGTGATGGCTTTCAGGATCAATGAAGTTTTTTGTTCTTTCTGTTTTGTAGTTTCTATTTATTGGGGGTGGGGTTGGTGGAGGGGCACACCATGCAGTGTCTAGGATCATTTCTGTGGGTCTATGCTGTCTATAAGGTGTGCTGGGTAAGGAATATCCGTCCATGTGCAAAGCAATTATATTTCTCACTGCACCATCTCTAGGGCGCAGAAATTAGCTTTCTAAACAACTACCACTGTCAAGCAAATAGAAACTCACAGTATTTTTAAACATGGTTAATTTCAGCACCTAGTGAAGCTAAGGGTCCTCTACTTCAAGCATCAGGCTTTGGAATTCCTCCCTGCCTTTCCCAGCCTTCCACCTTAACAATCACATACTTGGTCCACTCCTGCTGGCATAATAATATTTATTCTGAATTAGCGAATCTGACCAACTCACTCGTACTTGCTGACCCCATTCCCAAATCAAAGTGCGGTAATGCCAAATCCTGAAGTCGCGGTTTCCGTTCTGAAACTGAACAAAATATGCCAATCAAGCACATGTCAAAAAATGTAGCATAATGATGCCATGTAGTTAACAGTACATCTCTGTGGTTCTCAAAGTCCAAAGAGTCCCACACTAAAGAAAAGATTCGGATAGTGGAAAACTGTGAGGATCTTGGCAATTCTACACTAGGTTTTTTTTTGTTTTTGAGTAGACCTGGTAATGTTCAGGGAACCAGGTTATTGAACAAATTATAGAACAGGTCACCTTCAGGCACTGCAAGGCACTCCCTGCTGTACTATCGTTTAGATCCAAAGTAGCTCTGTTATGGTCTTACTTATTCAAAAGCCATGGAAGCAAATTACAGGATCATTCTGTGACTGACAGTCCAGGGAAATGAAGAGCAGCATAAGTGCGGCACAGACCCAAGGATCCAGGAGAACAAGGCCCCGGTCTCAGCAGCGTGTTTCCTACATGTTGATCGCACCCATACACTGCACAGGGTCTGAGCCAGGAAGTGTCCTCAGACACTCACTCGCACATACGCCTCTCCTCCCCGACATCAGGGCTCCTCCTTCCAGCCAGGAGATCACCGCAGGCTTTATCCCAGAGTGCCCTGCCCCAACAGAGACAGAGGCATGGATAAGTCACAGGGAAATGGTGACAGGTAAATCCCCATATTTTCCTGATACAAGTGGGCATATATCTGAAAAGAATGAACAGAATGTCCATTTCCAAAATGCCACATATTTCTAGTTATTCGAGAGGTAAGACCCAAGAAAATACCACAAATACTCTAGACCCGACCTTGTGTATGGCCGACAGGGGGTTGATCAGCACAGTATGCTGTTGGTTTCTGTCTTCTTTGGGGTCTCACCTGGCCATGCTGAGGGGTGACTCCTGACTCTGTATTCAGAAATCACTGCTGCTGGTGTTTGGGGATGACATGGGATGCCTGGGATTTAATCCACGTGCGCCGATTGCAAACATCTGCCGCCCAACCCCAGGGAGCCTACGCGGGTCTGTTTAGACAAGGTTGGCTCCACACTGCTCTCACCGACAGCCTGCAGATGCTGGTAGGTCTCCAGCATCACGTCACTGTAGAGCTTCCGCTGAGAGGCCTCCAGGCATGACCATTCCTCCTGGGTGAAGTTCACAGCCACGTCATGGAAGGTCACTGCATCCTGAGTCAGCACACAAAAAGGGTGGGAGTCAGAGTCTATCTTAACCTCATTCCCACTACTCTGAGGCTAGGTACCAGGGTCCTATATTGTCGCAGGGCCTCTCCATTCCAAATGAACCAGCCTCCATGCACACGCATGACTGACGGGTCCCAAAAATCACATAAGGCAACTGGATCTGCTAAAGTGGGAGGAAGTTTTACAGACGGGTCTTGGGTTCTTGGATGTATCTGCCTTTCCTGGTAACCCCCCGGCCAATTTGAGCACCACTGGTCCAGTGAGCACTGTAGAGAGGATCACCTGAACACAGACTTGTACGATCCAAAAGGCTATCCCTGGGTGTAGCAAAAACCACTGCACGCTCACCGCTGCAACGCCACAGCACATGACCACTAGGATTGAGATCTCGACAGTCCATATAGAAAATTACTCAGAGCAGCAGAGCAGTGCATGGCATGTGTGCCTGTAGGAACTCACTTCTCAGGACTGCCCCAAATCCTGCTCAAACAAGGTAGAAATTTTGTGACCCCAACATGTCTAATGGCCTCAGAGATCCTTGGCTCTTTCTCCTTGGGACTGGCACATGCCCAGAAATCCACACACAAGATTATGTGATCGCAAGACTGTATGACCGACCAGGTAGTCTCTCCAAAGTAGGAAGGACAAAATAGGAGAAAAGCACGTCTGGGGGACCAAGTCACTGTAGTTGCCAGGACGCAAACGAGACCATCACACCCCAGGGTGCTCTGAGGCCAGCCAGTTGTGAATCCAGAGCAAATAGTCAAGAGGAAAGCTGATGACAAAAACAATGCAAAAGAAACCAAAGAAGCAGGTTGGCGTAACACGACAGCTATTCCGGGGACAGCATGTAGGACTGGCGATCCCGGACATCCCATGTGGTCCCCGGAGTGCAGCACAGGGAATGATTGCGAGAATCCTTGCTCTGCCACCCCTAATAAAACAGAAAACCCAAGATGAAACCTTTGGACCTCCAGCATCCCATTGATCATTCAGGAAAGAGCATTGAACACAGAGCTTTGAGTACTCCTCATGCACCACTGGGTTGGCTCCAAAGCCAAATAAAACAAAACAAACATACACAAAAGCAGCTTCAAACACCAGAATGGGACAGTCCGATCAGAAGTCTCATCTTGGAATCCGTCCAAAAGAAACTCAAAACAGAAGGCCCAGGAAACCTGGGCACTCCTGATACTGCCTTATGTCATTCTATCCGTCTACTTCTACCTGCGGACGGTTTATCAGAAGCCGTGTCACCATCTTCTACTGTCACTTTTGTTCTGAGGATCAGCAGGAGGCTCCGTGCAAAGACCTGGAGAAATCAGAACAGTGAGCACCAGAGAGGAGCCCCTCCTCCCAATTCTGAGCCAGACCAGCCATACCCTCGGGTACAGCCTCAAAAATCCACCTCTGTGAGACAATGGAAGAAGCTCCTGTCTCCGCTGGGGATGCAAATTTTGTTGGCATCTGTGCTGTACTTCAGGAGAGGAGCCTGGGCCCAGGCTATAGGGGAGGAAAAGACAGCCTTCTCTGATTCCCGGATTCTTCTCTGGCTCCCACAGTAAAAGTCCCAATAGGCCCTGCCAGGGGCCAACTCTCAGTCCAGGAGCTCCCAAATACTAGCGCCCCCCTTCAGGCTGGCAGCAGTGCTGCCCCCAGGGAACCGTAGCCTGGAATGTGGCTCCACCATGTGACTTAGAGTGGACAAATCTTTGACACTCGCTTACAGGGTGGACAAGGACATGAACCTGGGCACTCTGTCCCGGGGACCTCAGTATTTACCACAATGGCCTGTGTCGTCTGCTCAGGGAGAGATAGAGTCCGGGGTGCTTTGCAGCTTGATGTGAGGGAGCTGAAATTCATGAGCCTAAAAAAGATATACAAGTATTGTGGTTAGATGGCAATAATGTGAATTGGGCGCTTGACTAGATGAACCGATCAATCCTCTGCATCCCATATGGCCCCTAGCAGCGCCAGGGACAATACCTGAGCTTAGAGACTCGAGTAAGTCATGAGCATCTCCGGGTATGTGCCCTTTCTCCCCCCTTAAATATAAAGAACCAAAATAGCCCCGCCCAAATACATTTTCATTGGCAAACCTCAGCCACCTGCAGGCCACCTTCCCCCTCACATACCCCGCATGATCGCGGCTCTCATGGCAGACAATGAAAATGACCAGCAACAAGTCTCCTGCCATTAGGTGGAGGGGCTGAAGCTCTGCCCCTGAAATCTGGAGATTCCACGGAAGCGAGCTTAGGGCCGATGGTTCAACCATGGGACTGCTGGGACGGTTGGAACAGCCAAGCCCTCGGATGATTCCCGCATTCAGCCACTGTTGCCCAATCCCGGAGCTGGAGACGATCGTGGCCAAAGAGGCACCATAGAATCACGAACTCAAAACTGTCACTACTGAACCCAAAGACAGCCCCCCCTGCACCCCCAAAGCTCTGCGTCCCCCTAAATCCTCCACCACACCTCACGATCCACCTGGATGTTGGCGAACAAGTGAAAAACCAGTGAAATAGTACCCCCCAAGTTGGCTCGGCCCCTTGTCTCAGAGTTTGGAAACGGGAAGGCGCGGGGTGCACACAGGAGGTTGCTTGAGTCCTGCAACTAAATCCTTCTTCAGACTCCCCCTTCCAGGATGGGGCACAGATTTACTTGTCCCTTGCCAAGTGAGCAACAGTCCCAGTGTCTGATTCAGGGATGGAAAATGAACCATGACATTTATGACATCACTTATGACATCACTTCTGTTTCCATTAGGTACCTTAAAGAGCCAGAGTCTAGGCACGGAGAACCTTTTTGCCACCCAGGTGAATCTGTGCTGCAAGGGGGATGGACTCGAATAAAGGAGTAGAGAGGCAAATGCTGGACTCGTCAGTCACACAATGGGGGCCTGGGGGTAAGGAGAAGTCCCCTGATCCTGTATTTTCACCTAACATTGAACCAATGATATCTAAACACAGAATGTTACCCTGACTCTTGTCAAATGATCCCTGAGCTCATAGACAAGAGTAAACACTGAGCACTGTAGGCTGTGGTGAAAAATTTAACAAGAAAAAAGGCAAATTCTACCGAAGGGGGGGGAATGATGTACAAAGACAAATTTAAGAGTGAAACATTAAAAGAGTCAAATTTCTGGTCCTTAAAAATCCCCTATTCTTGGCTGGAGAGATAGCACAGTGGGTAGGGCGTTTGCCTTGCACGCGACCAACCCGGGTTCGATTCCCAGCATCCCATATGGTCCCCTGAGCATTGCCAGGAGTAACTCCTGAGTGCAAAGCCAGGAGTAATCCCTGTGCATCGCCAAGTGTGACCTAAAAAAGAAAAAATAATCCCATATTTTTGATCTATCTGTGCTACAGAAAGTCACAGTTTCTCCTGAATCACTGTTGTTCTTTCACCATTTTGCATATATATGTGTATATATAAGTGTGCCTTTGTGTGATTTTTGTTTTGAGGACACAACCGGCAGATTCAGGGCTTACTCCTAGCTCTACACGCAGGAATCACTCTGGGACAGAGCATATGGAATGCAGGGCATAGAACCTGGGTCGATTGCTTGGATGGTTAACTCCTTACCACTGTACTATGGCTCCGGGTCTAAGTAAACATGCTCCTAGCACACCCAGTGGGATTCCTGAGCAAATGTCCTTACTCCTGGAAAACCAAACCTTTCTTGCATAAAAAAAAAACAAAATCCTTTACCCTGGTTGGATTCTAGTTCTAAACAATTTAGGTTTAACATTGGTTCATCATTTCTCCTCTGCTACAAGGAGCTGAGGCTTACTGAGGAACACACATCCCAATCACACCCATTTCCTTAGTATTCATCTTTAATTCCCTGTGCTCTGCTTCCCCTATACATTATTCACCCATTTTCCCTAATCACAACCTGTGAATTGTAAAGTCAGATTCTCCAGAAATCTCTGGATTTTGTATTTGTAAATAAAATGTTGACTTTCTCTTTCCTTTATATCCTCTACAGTTTACTTTAGAAAAATATCCTTTTTTGCTCCTGAACAAGGACCAGTGCAGTCCCAAGTTGGGAAGATTGTCCTGGGAGGATCGGGATGGCCATGCCCCCAGCCCTCAGCTTTGTCTAGACAAAGGAAGGCAATATTATGCTTTTGTAACTTCAGAGTTAATTAACTGCAGATACTATATACTCCTGGGAATTGTCATGTATATGAGACTTAAGCCTCATCTGCCCTTTGTTCTTAGCACCCCAAAAGCAAGAGACTGGATGGACCCAGGAGAGCTGTGAGCTATGCTGGCATCAAAAAGGGACAGGTAAGCACCATACCAGAGGGGTGACTGATCATTTACACAGATAAACATTTGGCAGAGTAAATTCTCATGGGGAGATTTACCCAAGGAGACACTCTGTCTCCCAGGGACATCTACGTTGCTTTTATCTTTTCCTCTAGTTGTATAAGTTATCAACACTTGTAGTTGTTTGGATAAACACAGTAAGAGACAAATATCCCAACACTTAGTTCTCTGGGCTTTGACAGCAAATAAGGCTTTTTTTTCCTTTTTGCTTTTTTGGGTCACACCCGGTGATACAAGTGGATACTCCGGCTCTGTATCCGGCTCAGGAGTTACTCCTGGCATTGCTCAAGGGACCATAAGGGATGCTGGGAATCGAATCCAGGTTGGCCGTGTGCAAGCCAAACACCCTACACGCTGTGCTATCTCTCCAGCCCCCAGAGCAAATAAGGCTTTTAACACTTACTTCTCTGGGCTCTGAGAGCAAGCAAGGCTTTTACTGTAAATCCCAGACTAAGTCTTCAGGCCAGTTCACCTTGTCCTTCCCCATGGGGATCCTCTCTCTAATGTTGTAACTGTTTGCATCAAGACCATGCACACGTGCTTTCTAGAATGTTCCATTTCGAAGCTGGGGTAGTTTTCCCACTTGCCCCTGGTCCATACAAGTTCCACGGCAGAACCTCCCTTTTGGGGTGCTAGGAACTAGAGTAACTGAAGCCCGAGTCAAGTAATTATGACCAAGCAATTATGCCCAGGAGTAGATATACTTGAGTCCATCTACTCCGAAATACTAGGAGTATAAGCATTGATGGTCTTTCTGTGTTTAACCAAAGAACGGTGCTATAGAGTGAAAAAATAAAAATGCTATAGGGGAAACAGGAAAGCAGGTACAAATACACAGCCACTTCAACTACAAAGCAGTACAAATACAAAGTTGAGAATAATAAGAAAGTTATGGTATATAAGTAATCAAGACTGGCCTGGGGAACTGAGACAACGCGAAGAAAAATACAAAGGAAATGTTAAAGATAAACTTTAACTAAATCAGGGATGTTAGCAAGGACATGATAAGCTTCTCTGGGAGGAGCAAAAGGGGCAATTCACAGATGAAGCCTAAGACACTTTGGGTTAATATCCAGCAGATCACCAACAGCCTGGCCCCTGTTTCCTTCTTTGATCCTCTGTTACCCTTCACCGGCCAGGGTGGGGAGACCAATCATAGCCACCAAAGGCATGCAGCGCATGTCCAGACATTATTTGAACACAACTCTCAGTGTAATAGTCGGGTTTTGCCTAATCAGGGAGAGATGAAGAGTCGGGGTGCAATTTTCAAATTGATTTTAGGATACAGAAATTCTACGTTAGAAAAAACAACAATGTGTAGTCAGAGATATTAAGCTGGGAGGGGCGCTTCCCATGCTGACCCTGATTGATATTCAGCATCTCACATGAAACCTAAAGAACTTAAAATAAAAAGAATTCCAGAGTGCTGCTCCTTAAGGAAGCCCCGAGATTACATATTTGTGCCCAAAATACAACCAAAAATAGCCGCAAAGTAAATTTTCAGTTGCAAACCGCAACCACCCCTAGAACCCCACCCAAGGGATGGTCTGGAAATTAAGGCTACTAATGAAGAGTGACTGAGGGCTACAGTGTCATTTGCCATTAGGGAGCTGCCCCTCAAAAATGAACAGTCCTTTCATAGTTTTGCAGGCACCACCAGCGATATGGACGAGAAACTTCTGACTCTGCGCTCAGGCACCCGTCCTGGTGGAGCTTGGAGATGGATCTTGGGTGGGCCAGATGCAAAGCAAACGCCCTAACCGCTGTGCTATCTCTCAGGTCCTCTAAGTGAACCTGCAGCTTCTACAGCAGTGAGGTTGGGGCCAAAGCGTCCAAGACAGGGCCCAGCACAGTCCCGAGCTGGGAGGGTAGGGAAGGCCCAGCGCCCGCCCCACCCACTCGGCCCCAAGCCCACCTGCCACCATCCCACGGCGGAGCTGTAGGGGAACCCCAGAATCACACACTCACACCCGCGACCCCTGCACCCCAGCACAGCCCTCACTGCACTCACCAAAGCTCCGAGTCCCCCACAAAACCCCGCCGGGCGTGAGGAACCGCGTGGATATCAGTTGAAAAAGCTTAAAAGTGTCCTTAGAGCTGGCTTGGCTCCACCCCTCAGTGCAGAAACTGGGAGGCGCGGTGCGGGGTGCTCACGGGAGGCCGCTAGTGTCCTGCCATGAAACCGGCCTTCACAGACCGGGACAGACAGCCTCTTCTCCCTTCACCTGCTTAACAAATGGAGGCGTGATCCAGAATCTTGCACGCAAACAAGTAAATGCCCTGCTGTGACGTCACTTCCACTTCTGCAAGCAGCCTTAAAGGGCCAGACACCAGCTGCGCAGAGAACAACTAGGAAAATGCAGGTAAATGTGTAAGGCTAGTTGGCTGGAGCGAGAGCACAGTGGATAGGGTGCTTGCCTTGTACGCAGCTGACTCAGGTTCAATCATCTGGATTCTATATGGTCCCATTTTGTATAAGAGATTGATAGGATTTTACTGCTTCCAAAGTGTAAGTCTCAAAACATTTACCCTCAATGTTTGTGTAAATCAAATGGAAAACTGAATACAATGAGTGCAGATATGCTACAGCGAGTGAAGTGCTTCCTTGCATGTGGCTCTACCCGGACACAAATTATGGACAGCACTGCGGGATGTGACTCCCAGAACATAACACAGAAGGGCCTGAAGAATAGAGGTTTGCCTGTCTATACAACATCAAAAAAGGCTAACCACAGCATCCTGATTGAACTCTGCCATGATCTATGCAAAGCAGGGCCTCTGAGCCAAGTCAGAGTCACAGCCAAGAATGAAACCGTGGTGAGTCGTGACAGTACCCAGCAAAATGCAATGTTTGTACCTATTTACTTCTTATTTAATTCCTTCCACCTTGCCTTATCACTAAGATCCATTATTTACCAGTTAACATACTGGGAAGTCCACATGCCAGGACATTGTCATAACCATGGTGCAGGGGATAATCAGCAAGTACCGTTCACTTACGGTACTAGTATCACAGGAAGCTTTCACATATAACAGGATTATTTCCTTCCTTACTGTACTTTTGTATCTATCCCCCACCTACTTGTTGAAACTAAAAATGTTTTACCTAAGGGCCCTTTTCTGACGCTGGCCATTGTTATCATGGAAGTGATTGATCCAACATAACTTTTATATTCACTAAAGCTTGAGGGAACATGCAAGCTTTCCTATATTCCTTACGTACAGGATTTTCTCCAGGATTGTCTTTAAAGTTGCAGGTGAGAATAATTCCCTTTCCACGTTCTTACATAAATATATATATATTTTACTATATAAATATGAATATTTATATATAGCTTCTCTCCAGTGTGAATTCTCCTATGCATAAGGCCCGAGGATCCAGGAAAGTCCTTCCCACACTCCTGACAGATGTAGTTTTTCACTGAAAAATGACTTTTCACATGTGCAGTAAGGGCTGGAGACAAACTGAACACCTTTCCACATTCCTTACACTTATGAGATTTCTCTCCACTGTGAATTTTCCTGTTCAGAAATCTATGCCAATTGCATCAAAATCTTCCTGCAGTCATTTCATATATAAGGCCTCAATCCAGTATAAATTTTTCTCACACAGAAAAGCTTGAGGATTGAGTAAAAATCTTCCCACACCCCTACATATGTCTTCGTCAAGAATGAATTTTCCTATGTTTAATAAGGAGTTAGGGGAAAGTAAAGGCTTTGCAAAAGTCATAACCAACATAAGGTTTGTCTCCTATATGAAAATTTCAGTGTCACAAAAGGATTGTGAAATAAGCAAAGGCCTTGCCACACTCCTTACATATATACATGGATTCACTGCAATGTGCGCTTTCTTATGGAAAAAAAAAAGTTTGAATAGTAAGTGAAGACCCTCCCACAGTAGTGACACGAATAGTGTTTCATTCACCTGTATGAACATTCCTATGCTCAGAAAGACCTGAGATGAAAGGACTTTCCACCAACCTCACATATATAAGGGTTTTCTACAAAACAGAATTTATGAAAACTAAGACTTCAGGAAGAAGCAAAGGCCTTCCTACATTGCTCCCAAATATAAGTTATCACTCCAGTGTTCCAGTGTGAGTTTTTCTGTGTATTAAGTCTTGTGGAATAAGCAAAGACTTTCACTCTGTATATGCATATGATTTCTTTCCAGTGTGACTTTTTCTGTGCATACTAAGATGTATGAGTCAGAGAAAGGCCACAGCACATTCCTTACATGCATGCGGACTCTACAGTATGAAATATCCTATGTATAAGGTATGAGGATCCATCAAAGGCCTTCCCACAGTGCTTAAACAGTTTCTCTCCTGTGTGGATGTTCACATAGTCCCACCGGGATCATGCTGGACTCAAAAGTTTGTCCACAGTGCTTACATTTCTGGGAATTCTGTCCAATATGGGCTTCTATGGGAAAGTGATAGTGCTGAGGACATGGGAAGAGTGATCTTCTGATCACCCTCAGAACACATCCCACCTGTCTCGGCATCCCTGTGGGGATGAGGGCCAAATTACTCACTTGAGCCTTTATCACAGTGTGCAGGAAGAGACATTCCACCAGGGCTGGCTACTGCCATGTAGAAGAACAGAGGATTGCAATCATTAGTCTATGCAATGAGAGTTTTCATGTCAAAAGAAATTAAGCTCTGTAGGTAGGTAGCTGGTAGAGTACGGGACAATGAGTTTCTTGGGGAAATAATAAATCCAGATGGGGATGAAAGCAGTGACTCCGAAGCCAACCCTGGGGATTCAGAGAGGAACTGGCTTAGTAGAAACGCAGAGAGCTGGAGACATGGAAGAGGAACAAAGGCTGGTAAGAACATCAGAGAGCAAGGTCTGGCCAACGCTCTACCCCTTGACAACACGCGAGCAGTGGCCTCTCAGCTTCAAAGAAAACCCCAGGAGGCAGTTTCAGAAACATGATTTCAAACTGAGAGTATCACGCTAGTACAGTGCGCTGCAGTCAATCTAGGTACAATGTCCAGAATTCCAAAGGGTCCCCTGAGCACCATTTGACTAATAGATGGATGGAATTTTCCTTTATCCAATCGTAAATGTTTCCTTTTTACCTCTATTATTAGTAAAGTAACATGGGTGGGATCCAGGAATGTGACCATCCTTGTGAGAAATCACAGGTAAACGGAATGGTCTCCTGGGATGTGGAGAGCTTGGGACCTGACCCATATTCCCACTTATAAAGGATTTCATCAAGGCGCCCCTTCTATCCTTTCAAACAACATTCTGTGCAGTTACATGTATCTAAACTCTCCAACTGAGACCAGAGCAACTGTAGATCTGGGTAGGGCGTTGTTTGCACATGGCCAACCTAGGTTGAATCCCCAGGATCCTGTAGTTTCCAGGAACACCATCAGAAATAATACCTGGGTGCAGAGCCAAGAGAAACCATTGAGGATCACCAGGTATTGTAGTATAATAGTGGTCTGCCCTTGCTCCCTGGCAGGTGAGATCTTATGTTTCTTGATTGCCCATAACCTTTCAATTACCTTTGTCAACTGATCATATTTTGACTTGTAAATATTGTCTTTCTCTTCTCCTTAATGTCTTTTGCATGGGTAGCTATTTCAGAGCAATTGCTTTTTGTATGGATACAGGAAGACAGTTACAAAGAAAAGCCTGAGCTTGAGAGTTGGTCTCCAGATAATATTACCTCCTGGACATCTGCTCTCTAGACTGAAGCCTCAGCTGCCCTTACTTCCTCAATCTCATAAAGAAGGGTCCGATGTGGGCAAGTGGTGAGCTAGCTACGCTGGCATCGAAATGGGCCTGGCCAAAGTACCATAATGCTTATCTATAAGAGCCTGGTCATGGACAAATTTTGTCACGAATCAAAAAGTAATAACTAGACTTGGACGCTGCTGGGATTGGGAGTGATTATGCGGCCTGAGTCTGAATCTGTGGTGAGAAGTCCCCAGGAGAGTCACCAACAAGTCTAAAAGTGTCTATTACTATGTTCGTACAGGATGGTAATCATTAGGAAGTAAAACTAAATATGTCAATTAAGTTGGTGGTCGAAGGAGAGGAGTAACGCACCTTTAGGGCTGCTTTTTCTTCATGAGCTGCAGGTAATTGGGAAGTCTAGAAAATCATTTTTCATTGTGCTTCCCGTGGGGAGGCGTGGATTGTGGTAGTGGTGAGAGAAGAAAAAGAGCAGCTTCAGGGAGACAGGGGGAATGAAGGAGACTGAGAAAAGGGATGGTTCTCCTCCACCCAGATCCCCTATCTTCCAGTATATAGGCGTTACACCCACCAACTGCCCCCGGTGCTGTGTAATCCCATCAATGGCCAAGACCCAGAGACTATAAAACCCTGCTCCTGAAAGAAAACACAGAGTCTCCTGCCTCTGTGCCTGGCTTTCTCACTGGTGCCTTTTGGAGGAGGGTGTGTTGAGTTTCCCTCCCAACCCCGAGCAGAGCCCCGGCAGCTCAAGACCTCTGGTTCGAGCCTCATCCATGCTTAAGACCACTTTCCACAAGTTCGGACAAGCCTCACGCATGAAGGAACTGGCAGAGGAACCCAAGTGTGCAGGACTTGGGGCTGAGATCTCCAAGCTGCATTGGGACTGGGCCTCCTCCACCCAGATCTCCCATCTTCCAGTATGTAGGCGTGACACCCACCAACTGTCCCCGGTGCCGTGTAATCCCATCAATGGCCAAGACCCAAAGACTATAAAACTGTGCTCTGGGAAGTGCACGGTCACACGAAATTTTTTTATCTAGTCTTAACTGGAAAAACTGGCAGGCTACCAGAAGTATCCTGCCCACACCACAGAGTCTGGCAAACTCCCCATGGTGTATTCAATATGCCAAAAATCAGTAACAATCATGGTTCTCTTTCTCCTAACCCTGAAAGAGCCTCAAATGTGGCACTTATTAAAATCTCAGGGATAGGAAGAAGGAGACATTACTGGGGCCTGCTTGAGTCAATCCATGAACAACAGGATGACGAGAGAGTGAGAGAAGAGACACAGAGTTAGAGGACACGGTTGCGACATAAAGTGAAGGCTGAGAGCTGAGGGTAAGAGTGGCTGGGGAGATTGGAGAGGAGTCACAGAGAGCATTGGAGAGTGAGTTAGAGAGAGGGTTGGATAGAGCTGGGAGACAAGAGACTGAATAACTGCAAGTAATCAGCAACCAGCCTGGTCCTCATTCTACTTTCATCGGTCCAAAGCAACAACTGTCCAGGGTGGAGAAGTGGCTCAAGAGCACCAAATGTGGACAGTGAGAGAGAGCTACCAGGAGAGACCTGTTAACGTGTAAATCCTGTTCAAACTCCCACTTCTCATAGGTTCCCCCAAGCCCCCCTGGAGTGACTCCTGAGTGCAGAGTCAGGAGTAAGCCCAGAGCACTTCTGGCTGTGATCCGAAAACAAAAACACAAAAAAGTATTCTGGGGGGGGGGGCTGGAGCGATAGCACAGTGGGGAGGGTGTTTACCTTGGACACGACCAACCTAGCTTTGATTCCCAGCATCCCCAATGGTCCCCTAAGAACCGCCAGGAGTAATTCCTGAATGCATGAGCCAAGAATGACCCTTGTGCATCACTGGTGGTGATCCAAAAATCAAAAAAAAAAAATGAAAGTGAATTGTGTAGTTAATCAGAAAAAAGAACACAACTATCTCGACTTAGCAAAAAAGCATTTTTATGATGGCTACAGAGAAAGCACAGACCACGAGTTGCTTGTCTGGCACATAGCTGACCGAGGTTCAATCTCTACCACCTCACAGGGTCCCCAAACCTAGCATTATCAATGAGAACAGAGCCGAGGTAAACTCTAATCTCCATTGGGTGTAGTTAACCAAAACTAAATCAATAAATTTAGGTGCCACAGCTATAGTCTGGTAGGGTACTGGCCTTGTACATGGCTGACCTGTATACCCCGGCACAACACTGAGTAACATTTGTTACCTTTTGGCAGCAACCACAGGGTATGACTATATATATATATATATATATATATATATATATATATATATACACACACAGCCAACATGGCCGACCCGAGTTCGATTCCTCCACCCCTCTCGGAGAGCCCGGCAAGCTACTGAGAGTATTCGATATGCCAGACACAGTAACAACAAAGTCTCCAATGGAGACGTTACTGAGCCCGCTCGAGCAAATCGATGATCAACGGGAGGGCCTTTACTTTACCTTTACACATATATATGTATACATATACACATATATATGTATATAAACACATATATGTGTGTTTGTGTATGTGTGTATATCTACATATATATATATATATATATATATATATATATATGTAATTTGTTCACTAGTCAACCTCCACCAACCAGTTTTGTAGAATGCAGGTTTGGATTTTGCTAAAGGTGGCAGAACTTTGAGCTTACCTGAGAGGTGCTTGGAGGAATCCTGCTTTGTACAGGAGACTGTATTATGGTAGACTCCTTGCAAGGACAGGTCTTGCATTCCTGGCCTATCTCTGACTGCAGGAATTCAAGTTCTATGTAAATAATGTGAACCTTGTGAGAAAGTTACAGCAGGGGGCAGGGCTGAGGCCCAGCTGGTAGATAGAGGTCAGGACAGGGTTGCTGGCACCTGGGGCCTCCTGGTGCAAACTTGAGTCAGAAGTACAGGCTGCAATTTCAAATGTTATCAGCGGCACGAAAGAGCTGACAGTGAGTGGCAGGGCATTTGTCATGAACGCAAAAGACTTAACTTCACAACCTGAATTGCCAAGGAGTGATCCCGGAGAGCTGCTGGGTTTGGCAAAATCCCGCATAGCCAATCCTCCTGCCCAAATAAAGGCAATGAGGAGTTAACTGCCAACAGAAGAGGTGCAAAATCTAGTAATATGTTCTGAACGGTCAGTCCTCTGGGTTTGTTGTTTCGGTTTTGGGACCACATCCAGAAATGCTCAGAGCTTACAGGCCAGGTTTTCAGGCTATGATTTACCTATGCGTACGTGATTTTATAAAAGAAAAAGAGGATGAAAAATTATACTTGGAGCCAGAGTGATAGTACAGTTGGCAGGGCATATGTTCGGTCCCCGGCATCACATACAGTCCCCCAAGCACTCCCAGGAGTGACACTGATATTTGTGATTGAGGGGTGGTTTTTGTACCCTTTTACTTAGTTCCTATTTAATCAGTTTTCCCCTGGATTCCATCATCAAGACGCATTATTTACAGGGGCTAGAGCAATAGCACAGAGGGTAGGGCATTTTCCTTGCATGTGGCTGACCCAGGTTCGATTCCCAGCATCCCATATGGTCCCCCGAGCACAGCCAGGAGTGATTCCTGAGTGCAAAGCCAAGAGTATCCCCTGAGCATCTCTGGGTGTGACCAAAAAAAAGGACCAATTTTTTACAGGTTAACATACAAATCAAGTCCAAGTGCTGGGACACTGGCATAGGAAATAGTAATCATTACTATTATTATTATGGTTTGCTATATAAGGAAACTCAGGAGGTTAATTCAGGTTCACCAGGAGCTCAGACCTTAATAGGTGTATGAAAATACACAGTGGCAAGAACTCTTAAGAGTTTACAGAATGGGAAGTTCTTTGTGTTTCCCTGAATTGCAATCATCAGCAATTCCATTTTCCCTCATAGTAATGAAGACACCAGTTTAATTTGAACTTGAGAACTGTAACGTAAAGAATGAACTAGGAGTGTATATTTAAGATATCAAAAGGTTGAAGCAGAGTGTTTGCCACAAGATCCCCCAAGCACCACACTTCCAGAGTAATTCCTGAGTGCATATTCAGGAGAAACCCCTGAGCATCACCCAGGTGGGACACAAAAATGAAAAAAATGGTCAAAGGGCAAGCCATGAGGAACCCAGAGATAATGGAGGCATTGTGTATCCCACCCAAGGGCTGGGGGAGATTGAATGGTGCATTCAAGGTAAATTGAAATTCAGATTTTAAGGACTGCTGGGAGTCTGTCTTGCAGGGGATGACAGGATATAATCCCTTTCCCTCCCAGGCCCACCTGGAGTTATCCTGCCTGGGGAGCCAGAAGTAACTCCATTTCTGGTTGTGCCTTATCCCCACCCCTACAAAAAAGTACTTGTTTTGTGTATTGAACAGAAAGCGCTATGTCAGGGGGATCAGGTTTATAAATTACAGATGTGAGCGATTTCAGTGATCCCTGTGATCAAGACTTTCTCTCCCTGTAGATGGTTTTTCTGGGCTCACCTCCAGTATCATATGGTCCCCTGGTACCACAGGGAGTAATCAGCTACCTGGGAAGCACCGGGAACCTTAGGATTTGCATCTTTGGAGAGGGAGACATAGTCAACAGTGGTCAGGGATTATTTATTCCTGCCTCTGCACTCAGGAGTCACTCCTCTGGGGCCAGGGTTGAGGGCTCCTAACGTCCTAACGTCCAGCACCCCCTAATGGTTTGGAGGGAATTGATGTAGACATGCAGGCAGATAGAAAAGGTTCCCCTCCCAAGGAATAGGCAGTAAATTTCCTGGGAATAGCTCTGAAGTTGTGAAGGCCAACCTTTCAAAAAATAGGAATTAAGGCCTGATCAGGCCCTCACCTATGGCCAGCAACAGACCCAGAGAATCTCCTGCTGAAAGAAAAGGCCAGGAAAGGAATTTCAAAGAAGATCATCACCACTCTCAACCTGCCTAGGCAACCTCCTTAGCAACGGGAGTTTGACCTAGGTAAAAGCCTAGATTGGATTCCCTTCTGTTCCAGGAAGACTTCTCATTGGCTTTCCCAGACATTTGCGGGAGCAGGGCAAGTGGAGGTTCCCTGAGTGTGGGAACCAAAGTCGAACTCCAGAAGGATGTGGGGCCCCCCAACACTGCTTCCGACACCCTCACTCAAATAATATAGTCAAATCAGGAGGTGTGGACCAGGTGGGGTGGGGTGGGGGTTGGGGGATGACCCCAGACCTCAATGGTGCTGCTTCATTCTCGTGGGGTCCGTGTGCCAAGAGCCACCTCTGAAGAATTCAACTCTCTTACACCCGCAAAGTAAGAGAGGGGATGAGAGAGTCCAGCATCTTCCGGCCCTGGCCGCGTCTGACTAGGCCTTCGGTCAGGGAATAAACTGGGGATCTGTGTCCGGGTGTCCCTGCTGCCTGGGGCTTGCCCCACTCACTCTATGTGTGGAAGGATACCCAGTTAGCAGTGCTCCAGAGCCAGCTACCCGAGAGCGAACAGGGTGACACAGGAGAGGCTTGCCTTCCTGCAGTACGATGTGTCCAACCAACTCAGTTCTAAAGGTCTCCAGACCCCACTTCCACATATCACAGCACCCCACATTGCTGAGAGTGCCATCTTCTGTCCTGAGTTTTGAGGTTCTTATACACATGAGAAGTCCCATTTCTTTTGTTCTCCATGGAGGACAAACCAGATTCAACTCCAGCATCTCCAGATGTCTGGGGTGAAGGTAACAGCAATCAGAGAAAGTAGGGTGTGTTAAGGAGAATTTTAATTAACATATGTGGGGAGAGGGTCACACCAGCATTGCTCAGAGATTCCTGCTGCTGGGACTCTCGGGGCCAAGAGAAATAACCACAAAAAACTGCCTTTCTTCGAACACTCTTGAACTTATTCGCTAATGTGGCTTGGCACATGCCTCAGGCAACTGCAAGCGAAGGTCCAAGCTGGCAAAACAATGCAGAGAAGCCATAAAGGATGAAATCAAAGACAGGAGAACAGCGATGCTGGTAGATGCGGCAGAAGCCGGGAAAAGGTTTCGTAATGCCCGCCTGTCCTTCACCAACTACAAGACCAAGATGACTCCCCTTCGACATCCTGATGGATCTATCACATCATCCAGAAGGGAAATGGAGAAGATTATTCATGGTTTCTACTCAGATCTCTTTAATAGCCACGTCCACTTGCCCACATACCACATTCTGCACCATGGATATATCATTCTGAATGTTCTCCCTTCAAAATTCAACATGCTATCTCGTCGGTAAAGATACAAGAGCACATGGCCCAGACAAGATCAGACGTGAACACTTGAAGAACTTACCATCAGTACTCATCAATACACTGGCTCGGCTCTTCACACGCTGTCTGAATGCAAGGTTCCATCCCAATGGAAAACCAGCAAGACCATACTACTATACAAGAAGGAAGGCATCCACGACATTGGCGACTATCACCCAATCTACCTATTGTCTCTCATCTACAATCTGTTCACTCGAGTCATCCTGAATAGGATTAGCAGAATACTAGATGAAGAATAACCATGTGAACAAGGTGGGTTCCGAAAAGGATTCAGTACCATCTACAATATCCACACGATTACTAAGCTCATTGAGGTTTCTCAGGAGTTCAAGATGCCGCTCTGTCTAACGTTCATTGATTTAAAGAAGGCCTTTGCTTCTATGGAGACGGAAGCGGTCATAGAAGCCCTAGCCAATCAGGGTGTACAAACTCAATACATCAGGATCCTCCATGAGGTCTATTATGGATTCAGTATGAGGATCTGATCACTCTACAAAGAAGTAATTATCCATGTCAAGAGAGGGGTTCGGCAGGGTGATACCATTTCACCAAAACTCTTCAGTGCCACCCTTGAGAACATCATGCGATGACTGGAATGGGAAGGAATGGGAGTGAAGATAGATGGTAGGCAACTATACCACCTCTGCTTTGCTGATGACATCGTTCTAATGACACCCAACATCAGCCAAGAGGCAGAAATGATGACCGACTTCGACCGTGAGTGTGGAAAAGTCGGACTACAGCTGAATTACGAAGCATCACAATTACGAAGACAATGTTTATGAGAAACAACCTCGTTTCTGTTCCTCCATTCACTTTCAATGGAACCACCATCTCCGAATGCAACAGTTATATATATACCTAGTTCGAGAAAGAAACATGATGAATGACCTGGCACCTGAGTTTCGCAGGAGGATGAGAGCATCTTGGAATGCCTTCAAGAGCGTTGTAGAAATAACTAAGAGGACAAAGAACCTCCAGCTTCGAGCACATGTCTTCAATTCCACTGTGATTCCTGCATTAACATATGTCTTAAAGACCTGGGCCCTATGAAAACAGGATGAGAACGCTACTTGGGTCTCTCAAAGAGGAATCGAAAGAGCTATGCTTGGAATATCACGTATCACTCAAATGAGCGATAGAATCCGGAGTTCTGATCTCCATCAATGGTCAAGAATCAGGGACACTGTCTGATCTTCTAAGTTATCAAAAATCAGATGGGCTGGACATGAAATGAGGTTTACAGACAACCACTGGCCTAGACCCATTACTGACTGAATTCCACGGGATGTCAAAAGACTGCGTGGACGCCCACCTACAAGTTGTTCAGATTCCTTCCTCAAGACCCTGAAAAATCGGTTTGAGGCTCTCCATGCTCCTAGAACAAACAGATGCCATTGGGCTACACTAGCACACAACAGGCATGCATGGAGACGTTACTGACACCCACTCGAATAAATCGATGAATAAAAGGAGATCAATTGATATATTTTTTAGGTTTTAGAATTACTGCTTTTATGCACCAACATGGTTGGAACTGGAAGATACTGTCTTGAGTGAAGTTAGCCAGAAAAAGAAACAAAAACAGGATGCTGTTCACTCATCTGTGGAATACCAAACACTGGATGTGGAAATGTAATGTAAA
Source organism: Sorex fumeus (assembly GCF_029834395.1). Lineage (NCBI taxonomy): Eukaryota > Metazoa > Chordata > Mammalia > Eulipotyphla > Soricidae > Sorex > Sorex fumeus. The sequence continues at coordinate 192,378 of NW_026606171.1, read as the reverse complement.
TGGGCTGCTTAAATCATCCCTGATTCCAGTGTTTAGAGAGAAGCCGGACAAAGAAGGAAAGAAATTTGGGGCGGAAGAGACCCGGAAGTTTACAGGGATCAGGGATTCATTGATGCCAGTGACATGAGTGAGGGGTGTAGCCATTTACCCAAAACACAGATGCAACAGAACTGAAAACAAGAGATCTAAGCAGTAACCACTGAAACCTAGTCATGTCCTTGTCCAGATGACAGGTGGGGGCAGAGTGGGCACCTGGGTGGGGAGGGAAAACGGGAACACGGGTGGAGGGAAGTTGATGCAGGAATTGGTGTTCAATGATTGTATGCCTAAATACAACTATCAATAACATTGAAAATACTGGCATTTTAATGAAGACTTTAAAAAACAATACAATAAAATAAATTTCCAGATTTCAGCACCCACTGAGGTTAAAGACCCTCTAGTCCAGTCATTAGGCTCCGATATTTTTCCTGTGATGCTGAAACCATAGATGTGGTTGTGGGGATGGAGCCGGACCCCACCTTTGAAGTCGCATGCTCGGTCCACTGAGCACTCCAATGGCATAATAGTTTCAACAAGAGAATCTTACAGCACACTTGTATGCAATACCCCTGTTCCCTAAAGAAATTGCTGTAATGTCACATCCTGAACCTGTGATTTGAGTTTTGAAATCAAACAAAATGCACAATGAGAATTAGTCCAATGTTGAATGGAATGCAGTTGAATAACCAAGCAGGTGGAGGACATCTCCATAGTTCTCACAGTCCAAGCAAGCCTACAGAAAGGGAAAATCTGCGGGAAGTGTTGCTGGAGGAGCTCAGCAATACCCCAAAAATTCTTTTGGGTTTTGTTTTTAATCAGACCCAGTGATGCTTGGGATACCATAGGGGATGCTGGACATCGAAGGTAGGCGGCATCTGTAAGGCGAGAACCCACCGTGATGCACTGCTGTTCTCGTCCTAATTAACTTCACTATGGGCTCACAGTCACAATTTAACATACACACAATAAAACAGTTTTTGGTGCGTACAAGCGTACAGTAGGTAGGCATTTGCCTAGCATGAGGCTGACAGGGTTTGATCCTTGAACACTGCTAAAAGCAACTTACGAGAACCACCAGAAATAACTGCTGAGCATCCCCAGGCCCCATAACAAAAGAAAACTCAATTTCTTCCCATATTCAAAAAAACCATGGCAATGATCCAAAGGCAAAGATATGCATGGTGTCAGATTGACTGAGAGGAGTCCAGAAAGGGCACCCGACCCTTTAGGTGTACAGTCTGGCCAGTTATACAACTGGGAAAACAAGAGCCTTGAAACACATGGACTACTTGACATACCTGACAGATAGGGAAGAATCACAACAAAGTTAAGAAAGGAAAGCACTGGATCTGTCCGTAATGAACAGCTCCAGGGAGAAGACACCCCTACCCCATGCCACACCCCCACATTACATGTTCTAGGAATGAGAAGGGGACGCTCAATGTCCAATGAGCAATGAAAAGATGTTGTGGACTGGAGGACTCCTGGGTTGGCCACATGCAAAGTAAGCATCCTACTTGCTCTACTATTACTCTGGCCATTTCTAAATAAATGGGAGAAAACAGGGGAAAATGGGAGAGCACTTAGAAAGCTTTCAGGTTTAAGTCTCGGTCATACAATGAAACACCCGTCCCTTCACCGTGCCCATTTTCCATCACTAAAAACCCAAGTATAACGCCATTCCACAGCCTTCCTCTACCTGTGGGGCAGATAATTTCCAATTCTTCTCTCTACTTTGATTATATTCAATATTTTGACACAAGACCCACCATTATTATTTGGGATTTTATTCCGGCACTTAGATCTGGTGAAAACACAACAGTAGACAATTCTTTTTGATTGCTGGTTATAAATAACATATGATTTTGGAATTATGAAATTTTAACAACTAAATCTGGAGAAATTTCTGCAAAAACCTGCTGGGTTCCGAGATTTGTTCATGAGTCTCTGGGATTATGGCCATTAAACAGCTTTATCACGAGCCAGAGAGGTGGTTCGTGGGAATGACTTAGGCTCTTGTAGGGGTGGAGAGGAATTGGCCAGCTCCACACCCATCCTGCGAGGCCCCACGTATCTTCGTGAGTGTGGGCCCAAACCTGACTTTCCAAAGGCCTTTGGCGGATGGAGGCCACCGAGCCGCCGAGGAGGAGCAATTGGGGGGACAGCACCAATTCCCCTTGGGGTGGACCTGGGACAGTAACCTACTGCAGGGTCCAGATGCTTTTCTGCTAAAAGGCACTGGGTTTCGAGATTTGTCTCTGAATCTCTGGGATCATGGCCATTACTCACCTTGATCACGAGCCACAGAGGTCAATCGTAGACGCCAGACTACTTGGGGTTTCGTTGGGGGGGGAAGGGCCGGCTCCACCACCATCCCATTAGGCCCTGCATGTCTCCTCACTGCAGTCCCACACCTAACCGTCCAGAAGCCCTAAGAGATGGCGGCCACTGAACCGCCAGGCACAAAACCTATTACCACCTGAAATACCCAGCTTTGGTAACCTTCTGTGGGAACAGAACACATTTCTTCTGAAAGCCACTGGGTTCCGAAATTAGTTTCTGAGACTCTGGGATCATGGCCGTTAAACAGAGTGATCAAGAGCCAGAGAGTCCGTACATGGGCAGCGACTCGGGGTCTCATTGAGGTGGGGAGGAAAGTGCAGAGTCCAGCCCAATCCCATGAGGCCTTGCATTTCTTGTCACTGCAGGCCCAAACCTGTCTGTCCAATGGTCTCTGGAAGATGGTGGCCACCGAGCCACCAAGTGGGATCAGGCAGAGACACACACCCTTTCCCCTTGTGGTGGTCTGTCGCCGGTAGCTCATTGCGGGTATCAGGCACATCTCTGCAAAAAGCCGCTGGGTTCCGAGATTTATCTCTGAGTCTCTGGGATTGTAGCCTTTAAGAGGTTTGATCAGGAACCAGAGAGACCTTGCCTCCAATTATATAGCTGAGCAGGAAATGGTTTGTTGTTGTGTCTTGCACATACCAAACTTTGGCTGTTTACTTTCTTGGAAGACTTTGCCCAAAGATTTTGTTGTCTGGCCAAAGGCACAACATCTATTTTGGAGTATCTGGAAGTCTGATGGTGCCATCAGGCTGCTGATGCAGTCGCCTTACAGGCACAGATTGACCTGCTGGCGGTACCATAATCCTGTGTTGTAGAAATTCTATATATGGGAAAATAACACCAATAGTGGGGTTGGAATCACTGTGAAGCGACTAGGATGCTAGCCTCCCCATCCGATAGGTACCCAGCAGCACCACAGAATAATTCCTTAGATGCAAAACCAGAAGTAAACCTTGTGCACCAAAGAATCCCTTCCAACACCCCTGAATAAAAGCAGCTATTAAAATTAATCCAAAGAGGGGTTGAAGTGATAGCAGAGCGGGTAAGAGGTTTGACTTGCACGTGACCAACCCGGGTTCCAATCCCAGAAACAATATGGTCACCTGAGCTTTACCAGGAGTAATTCCTGAGTGCATAAGTCAGGAGAAACCCATGCGAAACGCTGAGTGTGACACAAAAAGCAAAAACAAAATTATAATCCAAAGAGTAAATTTTCAAGGCATATACCTCTCACTTGTCTAAACACACCCCAAAGTGCCAAACCCAGCACTGAAGCCAATGAAAATGACCGACGGCAAAAGTGTCCCTTTCCTTTGGGGGCTGCCCGTGAACATATCTGGAGTTTCGATAAGTGTTATTTCCAGTCCAAAGGCTCCAAACAGGATCCTCACAGTCTCCAATAGGAAGGAACGAGATGACCAAGACCCCCACTCTTTGCAGGCTCCTCACACCAAGGCCTGAAGTCCATGTGCCCAACCTCCAGTGCCGTCTTGGACCTGGATCGATGGTGGCTGCAGGGGCCCTCAGGATAACGCACCTTCACCCATGGCACCTGAGCGACAGAACAGCACCCAATGCACCCCTCAAAAGCTCCACATCCACTAAAGCCTGGATATCCAGAACAAGTAAGAAACAAGCTTGAATGCACCATACAAGCTGGCTAGACCTGGCGCTCAAGTTGCCAAACCAGGGTGCTCAAGCATCCCAAATCCTAACACAGGAAATACTGAAGAATGAAGGATTACCTATTTTCCCATTTTCAAAGTATTCAATGCTGCATCTTGGTTGATTTCTGCCATAATTCCCGCTAACCAGCCGCACTGGGCCAAGCCAGAAGCATAGCAAACAATAATAGAGTAGTGAACCATGACAGCTCTGAGCAGGAGGTTGTTTCTGTACCTGTTTATTCAGTCAACTTCGTCCTTATTTTCATCACCATGACCAATTAATTACAAGTTAACACACAAGCAATTCCAAGCACAAGAATACTGCCATAGGTGCAGCCCGGGTGAAAATCAGCAGGCTTCACCAAAGTACTTCCCACATTCCTTACATATATACGGTTTCTCTCCACTGTGAATTCTCCTATGTATAGTCAATTGCAAGGATGAAGTAAAGGCCTTTCCGCATTCCTTACATATATATGGTTTCTCTCCAGTGTGAATTCTCCTATGTACACAAAGGTTTGAGGCTTCAGCAAAGGACTTCCCACATTCCTTACATATATTATGGTTTATCTCCAGTGTGAATTCTTCTATGCACACTAAATCTTGAGGCTCCAGCAAAGGCCTTTCCACATTCCTTCCATATATACGGTTTCTCTCCAGTGTGAATTCTCCTATGTATAGTAAGGCTTGAGGATTGAGCAAAGGCCTTCCCACATTCCTTACATATATACGGTTTCTCTCCAGTGTGAATTCTCCTATGTACACTAAGTCTTGAGGCCAAAGCAAAGGCCTTTCCACATTCTTTACATATATACATTTTCTCTCCAGTGTGAATTCTCCTATGTACATTAAGGCTTGAGGCTGTAGCAAAGGCATTCCCACATTCCTTACATATATACGGTTTCTCTCCAGTGTGAATTCTCCTATGTACACGAAGGCTTGAGGCTTCAGCAAAGGACTTCCCACATTCCTTACATATATACGGTTTCTCTCCAGTGTGAATTCTCCTATGTACACTAAGTTTTGAGGCCAAAATAAAGGCCTTTCCACATTCCTGACAAACATAGGGTCTCTCTCCAGTGTGAATTTTCCAATGTTTACTAAGTCTTGAGGCCAAAGCAAAGGTCTTTCCACATTCCTTACATATATACTGTTTCACTCCAGTGTTAATTCTCCGATGTTCACTAAGTCTTGAGGATTGAGCAAAGGCCTTTCCACATTCCTTACATATATACGGTTTCACTCCAGTGTGAATTCTCCGATGTTCACTAAGTCTTGAGGATTGAGCAAAGACCTTTCCACATCCCTTACATATATACGGTTTCTCTCCAGTGTGAATTCTCCTATGTACACTAAGGCTTGAGGATTGAGCAAAGGCCTTCCCACATTCCTTACATATATACGGTTTCTCTCCAGTGTGAATACTTCTATGTATACTGAGGCCTGAGGATCGAGTAAAGGCATTAGCACACTCCTGACATATATATAAGGCTTCTGTCCACTATGCGTTTTCATAGGTCTATTAAGACTAGAGGTTTGAATAAAGGCCTTCCCACATGTCTGACATTCATGAGGTTTCTCTCCTGTATGAATTCTCCTATGCATAATAAGATGTGATGATTGATCGAATGCCTTCCCACATACATCACATGCAAAAGGTTTCGCTCCTGAATTTATATTCATATGGTCATAATGGAGTAACCCTTGACTCACACTTTGTTCTTGGGGCTGACATTTCTGGGGATTCTGTCCACTGTGGTTATCTAAGGGAACACCACAGTGATGAGAACATGGGGAGGCTCCCCCACATTCCTTACACCTATATGGGTTCTGCTCACGGTGACTGTGGTTGAGGGTATGTTGCTGTGAGGGACTCACTATAAACAGTGCTTCTCTCCATAGCAGGTGCCCAATTGGGGAATTTTGTGTCTGTGAACTGAGAATAACACACTCCAAGGAACTTTTTCCAGGAGTGGGCTTCTTCAGAGTGAGGTAGCTCTCACCATTCTGATCACCCTCAGACGACATCCCGCCTGTCTCGGCGTCCTCATGGGGCTGAGAGCAGGATTGATCACTCGAGACATTATCATACAGTGCAGGATCAGAGACATTCCACTCGGGGTGGCAGCTTTCCTGTAGAACAACAGATGATTCTAATTATTGACTTATTCACTGACTCTTCCTGTCAAAAAAATTGAGCCCTTCAGATGTAGCTTCACACATATGCACCGCAAAAATGCAATTACTGACATATGAATTGTCTTACTATTAAATAACTTCATGTTACCGTAAGTTGGACGCACAACATTGATGGATAGAGAGTAAATTCTGTGACTTTCCCCCCTTTTAAATTAATGAAGGAATACAACTAGAAATAATTCCTTCTACAGAAAACGGACACATCCATTTCAGGAGAAAATGAATAGATCCACATGTCGGTTTGGTTAAAGTTCCGTGTGGAACCTGTGATGCAGTGGTGAAGACTACGCTGCAACGTAACGCAGCTGAAGGAGACCACGTGGCCATTGCAATGCTCTCACCACAAGTGATGCCTTTCAGGATCAATGAAGTTTTTTTTTTTTCTTTCTGTTTTGTTGTTTCTATTTATTTGTGGTTGGGTCGGTGGAGGGGCACACCATGCAGTGTCTAGGATCAGTTCTGTGGGTCTATGCTGTCTATAAGGCGTGCTGGGTAAGGACCATCCATCCCTATGCAAAACAAGTATATTTCTCACTGCACCATCTCTAGGGCGCAGAAATTAGCTTTCTAAACAATTACCACTGTCAAGCCAATCAAAACTCACAGTGCTTTTTATACATGGTTGATTACAGCACCTAGCAAAGCTAAGAGTCCTCTACTCCAAGCATCAGGTTTTGGAATTTCTCCCTGCTAATCCCAGCCTTCCACCTTTACAATCACATACTTGGTCCACTCCTGCTGGCATAATAATATTTATTCTGTATTCGTGAATCTTATCAACTCACTCGTACTTGCTGACCCCATTCCCAAATCAAAGTGCTTTACTGCCAAATCCTGAAGTCGCGGTTTCAGTTCTGCAACTGAAGAGAACATGCAAATCACACATGTCACACATGTCACAATATGTAGCAAAATGATGCCATGTAGTTAAGAGTACATCTCTGTGGTTCTCAAAGTCCAAAGAGTCCCACACTAAAGAAAAGATTCGGATAGTGGAAAACTGTGAGGATCTTGGCAATTCTACACTAGATTATGTTTTTTGTTTTTGAGCAGACCTGTGATGTTCAGGGAACCAGGTTATTGAGCAGATTATTGAACAGGTCACATTCAGGCACTGCAAGGCGCTCCCTGCTGTACTATCGTTTAGATCCAAACTATCTCTGTTAGGGTGTTATTTATTCGAAAGCCATGGAAGCAAATTATAGGATCATTCTGTGATTGACAGTCCAGGGAAATGAAGAGCAGCTTGAGTGCGGCACAGACCCAAGGATCCAGGACACCAAGGCCCCGGCCTCAGCAGCATGTTTCACACATGCTCAGGGCACCCATACACTGCACAGGGCCTGAGCCAGGAAGGGTCCTCAGACACTCACCCGTACACACGTCTCTCCAACCCGACCTCAGAGATCCTCCTTCCAGCCAGGAGATTACTGCAGGCTTCATTCCAGTGTGCCCTGCCCCAACAGAGACAGAGGCATGGATAAGTCACAGGGAAAAGATGACAGGTAAATGCCCATGTTTCCCTGACATAAGTGGGCGTATATCTGAAAAGCATGAACAGAATGTCCATTTCCAAAATTCCACATATTTCTAGTTATTCTAGAGTTAAGACCCAAGAAAATATCACAAATACTCTAGACCTGGCCTTGTGTATGGCCGACAGGGGGTTGATTAGCACAGTATGCTTTTGTTTTTTGTCTTGTTTTGGGTCTCATCTGGCAATGATCAGGGGAGACTCCTGACTCTGTATTCAGAAATCACTGCTGCTGGTGCTCGGGGATGACATCGGTTGCCGGGATTTCAACCCACGTGCGCCGCTTGCAAGAAAATCACTTTCCTCCCTGTACTGTCTCTCTAGGCCCAGCAGCACATGGGGTTTCCTGAGCCCCTCATGAACTTTTCACGGATTTCAGTAAAACTAAGTGCATAATAAATCTGGAAATGGCCAAGGGTGACAAGAGACCCTTATTTTTTAAGCTAAAAATGTAACCAGAAAGAGAGCACAGCAGGAGTTTCTCACGGACAATCCAGTTGAGATACCCGATATCTCCTAGGGTCCCTCATGCCAGCTAGGAGCGATCCCTGAGTGCAGAGTCCAGAAGCAAAACCTAAGTCTTGCTGAAGTCTCACAAGAAACATTAGAAGTAAATCAAAGCACTGAAATAGGGCAGCGTCTAATGAGTTGAGAGACGAAATATCAAATACCCTGTGGTGTGAAAGAGATAGTACAGGAGATAAGACAGAAGCGCTGCACACACATGTGGGTTTGATCCCAGGCAGCCCATATGGTCTTGGAGCAAGGCCAGGTGTGGATCCTGAATACAAAGGCAGGAATAATCCCTAATCCCTAAGGAAAAAAGAAAATGCAAAAACCGTCTGACTTGAGTGACTGGTGCAAAAGTACGGGGGGTGAGGCACCAACAGTTTAACTTGCCAAGAGGTTTCAATATACGGCTCCATATGGCCCCTGAACACTCTTAGGAGTCATCCTTTAGCACAGAGCCAAGAGACCTGTGGACTGTGCCCCCCAAACAAAGGCAACAGCAAAACCAATTAAACACACAAAATTTTGTGTAGTACACAAAGTAAATTGTTGCACCAATGGATGGAAGTATTTAAAGGGACCTGAGTGATAACTGGGCAGATAGGGATCTTCCCATGGACACAGTCAAAAACGGTTGATCTGAATCACCCCATACGGTCCGGCTACCCCACAAGAGTAATTCCTGAAGACAAAGCTGAGAGTAAGCCCTGAGTATCCACAGGTGAACCCTAAAAAAAAAACGAGGGAGGGAAGAGCTGCTGCACACCCGTCACAGAGCTACTGTTGGACACACAGCTGCCGCCCAACCCCAGGGAGCCAACGCGGGTCTGTTCAAACATGGTTGACTCCACACTGCTCTCACCGACAGCCTGCAGATTCTGGTAGGTCTCCAGCATCACGTCCCTGTAGAGCTTCCGCTGAGAGGCCTCCAGGCATGACCATTCCTCTGGGGTGAAGTTCACAGCCACATCATGGAAGGTCACTGCGTCTTGAGACAGCACACGAAGAGGGTGGGAGTCAGAGTCTATCTTAACCTCATTCCCACTACTCTGAGGCCAGGTCCCAGGGTCCTATATTGTTGCTGGGCCTCTCCACTTCGAATGAACCAGCCTCCATGCTCACGCATGACTGACAGGCCCCAAAAATCACAAAAGGCAACTGGATCTGCTAAAGTGGGAGGACGTTATACAGAAGGTTCTTGGATGTATCTGCCTTTCCTGGTAACCACCCGGCCAATTCGAGCACCACTGGTCCAGTGAGCACTGTAGAGAGGATCACCTGAACACAGACTTGTACGATCCAAAAGACTATCCCTGGTGTAGCAAAAAACACTGCACGCTCACCGCTGCTCCCCCACAGCTCATGACCACTAGGATTTAGAACTCGACAGTCCGTATAGACAACTACTCAGAGCAGTGCATGGCATGTGTGCCTGTAGGAACTCACTGCACAGGACTGCCTCCAATTCTGCTCAAACAAGGTAGAAGTTTCGTGACCCCAACATCTCTACTGGCCGCAGAGATCCTTGGCTCTTTCTCCTTGGGATCATCGCATGCCCAGAAATCCACACACAAGATTATGTGAACGTAAGACTATATGACCGAGCAGGTAGTCTCTCTAAAGTAGGAAGGACAAACCAGGAGAAAAGCAAGTCTGGGGGCCCAAGTCACTGTTGTTGCCAGGGCGCAAACGGGGCCAGCACACCCCAGGGTGCTTTGAGGCCAATCAGTTGTGAATCCAGAGCACAGAGTCAAGAGGACAGCTGATGACAAAAACAATGCAAAAGAAGCCGAAGCAGCAGGTTGGCGTAACAGGACAGCTGTTCCAGGGACAGCATGTAGGACTGGCAGTCCCAAACATCCCATATGGTCCACAAGCACTGCCAGGGGCAATGCCAGAGTGCAGCACAAGAAATGATTGCAAGAATCCTTGCTCTGCCACCCCAAAGAAAACAGAAAACCCAAGATGAAACCTTTGGACCTCCAGCATCCCATTCGTCACCTAGACCTTTCAGGAATGAGCATTGAGCACTGAGATTTCAGTACTCCTCATGCACCACTGGGTCGGCCCCAAGGCTAAATAAAACAAAATAAACATACACAAAAGCAGCTTCAAAAAGCAGAATGGGATGGTCTGATCGGAAGTCTCATCTTGGAATCCGTCCAAAAGAAACTCAAAACAGATGGTCCAGGAAGCCTGGGCACTCCTGGTACTACCTCATGTCATTCTATCCCTCTACTCCTACCTGGGGACAGTTTATCAGAAGCCGCATCACCATCTTCTCCTGTCACTGTTGTTCTGAGGATCGCAGGAGGCTCCGTGCAAAAACCTGGAGAAGTAGGAACATTGAGCACCAGACAAGAGCACCTCCTCACACTCCTGAGCTCAGACCAGCCACACCCTCGGGCACAGCCTCACAATTCTGCCTCTGGGAGACAGGAGCAAAAGCTCCTGTCTACGCTGGGAATGCAAATTTTGTTGGCATCTGTGCTGCACTTTTAGGAGAGGAGCCTGGGCCCAGGATACAGGGGAAGAAAAAACAGCCTTCTCTGATCCCCATATTCCTCTCTGGCTCCCACAGGAAAGTCCCTGTAGGCCTTTTCAGGGGCCGACTCTCAGCCCAGGGGCTCCCGAATACTAGCGCTCCCCTGCAGCTGGCAGCAGTGCTGCCCCGTGGCAACCGTAGCCTGGAATGTGGGTACACCATGTGACTTAGAGTGAACAAATCTTCGACACTCTCTTGCAGGGTAGACAAGGACATGCACCTGGGCACTCTGTTCTGGGGACCTCAGGATTTACCACAATGGCAGGTGTTGTCTTCTCAGGGTAAGATGAAGAATCAGGGGTGCTTTGCAGCTTGATCTGAGGGACCTGAAATTAATGAACCAGAAAAAGATACAGTGGTATTGGCGTTAGAAGGCAATAATGTGAACTGGGTGCTTGACTAGATGAACCAACCAATCCTCTGTTTCCGATATGGCCCCCAGAAGCATCAGGGATAATACCTGAGCTTAGAGACTCGAGTAACTCATGAGCATCTCCGAGTATGTGCTCTCTCTCCCCCTAAAATATAAAGAACCAAAAATAGCCCCCAAAATACATTTTCATTGGCAAACCTCTGCCACCTGCAGGCCCCCTTCCCCCCCAATATACCCCGCATGATCGCGTCTATCACGGGAGAAAATGAAGATAACCAGCAACAGGTCTCCTGCCATTAGGTGGAGGGGCTGAAGCTCTGCACCTCAAATCTCGGGATTCTACAGAAGCGAGCTTAGGGCCGATGGTTCTAACATGGGACTGCTGTGACGATTGGAATAGCCAAGCCCTCGGATGATTCCCGCATTCACCCACTGTTGCCCCATCCCGGAGCTGAAGACGATTGTGAGAAAAGAGTCACGCCAGAATCACGAACTCACAACTGTCACGCCTGAACACTGAGACAGCCCCCACTGCACCCCAAAGCTCTGCGTCGCCCTAAAACCTCCAACACACCTCACGATCCACCTGGATGTTGGCGAACAAGTGAAAAACCAGCGAAAAAGTGCCCCCCAAGTTGGCTCGGCCGCTCGGCTCAGAGTGTGGAAACGGGAAGGCGCAGGGTGCTCACAGGAGGTTGCTCGAATACTGCAACTAAATCCTTCTTCAGAGTCCCCCTTCCAGGATGAGGAGAAATTTACTTGTCCTTTGCCAAGTGAGCAACAGCCCCAGTGTCTGAGTGAGGGATGGAAAATGAACCATGACATTTATGACATCACTTATGACATCACTTCCGTTTCCATTAGGTACCTTAAAGGGCCAGAGTCTAGGCACGGAGAACCTTTTTGCCACCCAGGTGAATCTGTGCTGCAAGGGGGATGGACTCGAATAAAGGAGTGGAGAGGCAAATGCTGGACTGGTCGGTCACACACTGGGGGACTGGGGGTAAGGAGATGTCCCCTGATCCTGCATTGACACCTAACATCGGACCAATGATATCTAAACACAGAATGTTACCCTGACTCTTCTCAAATGATCTTTGAGCTCAGAGACAAGAGTAAACACTGAGCACTGTAGACTGTGGTGAAAAATATAACAAGAAAAAAGGCAAATTCTACCGAAGGGGGGGGGGGAGATGTACAAAGACAAATTCGCGAATGAAACATTAAAAGAGTCAAATTTCTGGTCCTTAAAAATCCCCTATTCTTGGGGCTGGAGAGACAGCACAGCGGGTAGGGCGTATGCCGTGCACACGGCCAACCTGGGTTCGATTCCCAGCATCCCATATCATCTCCTGAGCATTGCCAGGAGTAACTCCTGAGTTCAAAGCCAGGAGTAATCCCTGTGCATCGCCAAGTGTGACCCAAAAAAGAAAAAAATAATCCCATATTTTTGATCTATCTGTGCTACAGAAAGTCACAGTTTCTCCTGAATCCCTGTTGTTCTTTCACCATTGTGCATATATATGTGTATATATAAGTGTGACTTTGTGTGATTTTTGTTTCGAGGCCACAACCGGCAGATTCAGGGCTTACTCCTAGCTCTACATGCAGGAATCACTCTGGTACAGACCATATGGGATGCAGGGCATAGAACCTGGGTCGATTGCTTGGATGGTTAAGTACTTACCCACTGTACTATGGCTCCGGGTATAAGTAAACGTGCTCCTAGCACACCCAGTGGGATTCCTGAGCAAATGTCCTTACTCCTGGAAAACCAAAACTTTCTTGCTTAAATAAACAAAATCCTTTACCCTGGTTGGATTCTAGTTCTAAACAATTTAGGTTTAACATTGGTTCATCATTTCTCCTCTGCTACAAGGAGCTGAGGCTTACTGAGGAACACACATCCCAATCACACCCATTTCCTTAGTATTCATCTTTAATTCCCTGTGCTCTGCTTCCCCTATACATTATTCACCCATTTTCCCTAATCACAACCTGTGAATTGTAAAGTCAGATTCTCCAGAGATCTTGTATTCGTAAATAAAATGTTGACTTTCTCTTTCCTTTATATCCTCTACGGTTTACTTTAGAAAAATATCCTTTTTTGCTCCTGAACAAGGACCAGTGCAGTCCCAAGTTGGGAAGATTGTCCTGGGAGGATCGGGATGGCCATGCCCCCAGCCCTCAGCTTTGTCCAAACAAAGGAAGGCAATATTATGCTTTTGTAACTTCAGAGTTAATTAACTGCAGATACTATATACTCCTGGGCATTGTCATGTATATGAGGCTTAAGCCTCATCTGCCCTTTGTTCTTAGCACCCCAAAAGCAAGAGACTGGATGGACCCAGGAGAGCTGTGAGCTACTCTGGCATCAAAAAGGGACAGGTAAGCACCGTACCAGAGGGGTGACTGATCATTTACGCAGATAAACATTTGACAGAGTAAATTCTCATGGGGTGATTTACCCAAGGAGACACTCTGTCTCCCAGGGACATCTACATTGCTTTTATCTTTTCCTCTAGTTGTATAAGTTATCAACACTTGTAGTTGTTTGGATAAACACAGTAAGAGACAAATATCCCAACACTTAGTTCTCTGGGCTTTGACAGCAAATAAGGCTTTTTTTTCCTTTTTGCTTTTTTGGGTCACACCCGGTGATACGAGTGGATACTCCGGCTCTGTGCTCAGGAGTTACTCCTGGCATTGCTCAAGGGACCATAAGGGATGCTGGGAATCGAATCCAGGTTGGCCGTGTGCAAGCCAAACACCCTACACGCTGTGCTATCTCTCCAGCCCCCAGAGCAAATAAGGCTTTTAACACTTACTTCTCTGGGCTCTGAGAGCAAGCAAGGCTTTTACTGTAAATCCCAGACTAAGTCTTCAGGCCAGTTCACCTTGTCCTTCCCCATGGGGATCCTCTCTCTAATGTTGTAACTGTTTGCATCAAGACCATGCACACGTGCTTTCTAGAATGTTCCATTTCGAAGCTGGGGTAGTTTTCCCACTTGCCCCTGGTCCATACAAGTTCCACGGCAGAACCTCCCTTTTGGGGTGCTAGGAACTAGAGTAACTGAAGCCCGAGTCAAGTAATTATGACCAAGCAATTATGCCCAGGAGTAGATATACTTGAGTCCATCTACTCCGAAATACTAGGAGTATAAGCATTGATGGTCTTTCTGTGTTTAACCAAAGAACGGTGCTATAGAGTGAAAAAATAAAAATGCTATAGGGGAAACAGGAAAGCAGGTACAAATACACAGCCACTTCAACTACAAAGCAGTACAAATACAAAGTTGAGAATAATCAGAAAGTTATGGTATATAAGTAATCAAGACTGGCCTGGGGAACTGAGACAACGCGAAGAAAAATACAAAGGAAATGTTAAAGATAAACTTTAACTAAATCAGGGATGTTAGCAAGGACATGATAAGCTTCTCTGGGAGGAGCAAAAGGGGCAATTCACAGATGAAGCCTAAGACACTTTGGGTTAATATCCAGCAGATCACCAACAGCCTGGCCCCTGTTTCCTTCTTTGATCCTCTGTTACCCTTCACCGGCCAGGGTGGGGAGACCAATCATAGCCACCAAAGGCATGCAGCGCATGTCCAGACATTATTTGAACACAACTCTCAGTGTAATAGTCGGGTTTTGCCTAATCAGGGAGAGATGAAGAGTCGGGGTGCAATTTTCAAATTGATTTTAGGATACAGAAATTCTACGTTAGAAAAAACAACAATGTGTAGTCAGAGATATTAAGCTGGGAGGGGCGCTTCCCATGCTGACCCTGATTGATATTCAGCATCTCACATGAAACCTAAAGAACTTAAAATAAAAAGAATTCCAGAGTGCTGCTCCTTAAGGAAGCCCCGAGATTACATATTTGTGCCCAAATACAACTAAAAATAGCCCTAAAGTAAATTTTCAGTTGCAAACCGCAACCACCCCTAGAACCCCACCCAAGGGATGGTCTGCAAATCAAGGCTACTAATGAATAGTGACTGAGGGCTACAGTGTCATTTGCCATTAGGGAGCTGCCCCTCAAAAATGAACAGTCCTTTTATAGTTTTGGAGGCACCACCGGCGATATGGACGAGAAACTTCTAACTGCGCTCAGGCACCCGTCGTGGTCGAGCTTGGAGATGGATCTTGGGTGGGCCAGATGCAAAGCAAACGCCCTAACCGCTGTGCTATCTCTCAGGTCCTCTAAGTGAACCTGCAGCTTCTACAGCAGTGAGGTTGGGGCCAAAGCGTCCAAGACAGGGCCCAGCGCAGTCCCGAGCTGGGAGGGTAGGGACGGCCCAGCGCCCCCTCCCCACCCACTCGGCCCCAAGCCCACCTGCCACCATCGCACGGCGGAGCTGCAGGGGATCCTCAGAATCACACACTCACACCCGCGACCCCTGCGCCCCAGCACAGCCCCCACTGCACTCACCAAAGCTCCGAGTCCCCCACAAAACCCCGCAGGGCGGCAGGAACCATGTGGATATCAGTTAAAAAAAGCTTAAAAGTGTCCTTAGAGCTGGGTTGGCTCCCCCCGTCAGTGCAGAAACTGGGAGGCGCGGTGCGGGGTGCTCACAGGAGGCCGCTAGTGTCCTGCCACGAAACTGGCCTTCACAGACCCCTTCCACGAGGGACAGACAGCCTCTTCTCCCTTCACCTGCTTAACAAATGGAGGCCTGATCCAGCATCTTGCAAGCAAACATGTAAATGCCCTGCTGTGACGTCACTTCCGCTTCTGCAAGCAGCCTTAAAGGGCCAGACACCAGCTGCGCAGAGAACAACTTGGAAAATGCAGGTAAATGTGTAAGGCTCGTTGGCTGGAAAGAAAGCACAGTGGATAGGGTGTTTGCCTTGTACGCAGCTGACCCAGGTTTATCATCTGGATTCTATATGGTCCCATTTTGGTGTATAAGAGATTGTCAGGATTTTACTGCTTCCAAAGTGTAAGTCTCAAAACATTTACCCTCAATGTCTGTGTAAATCAAATGGAAAACTGAATACAATGAGTGCAGATATGCTACAGCGAGTGAAGTGCTTCCTTGCATGTGGCTCTACCTGGACACAAATTATGGACAGCACTGCTGGATGTGACTCCCAGAACATAACACAGAAGGGCCTTAGAATAGAGGTTTGGCTGTCTATACAACGTCAAAAAAGGCTAACCACAGCATCCTGATTGATCTCTGCCATGATCTATGCAAAGCAGGGCCTCTGAGCCAAGTCAGAGTCACAGCCAAGAATGAAACCATGGTGAGTCGTGACAGTACCCAGCAAAATGCAATATTTGTAACTATTTACTTCTTATTTAATTCCTTCCACCTTGCCTCATCACTAAGATCCATTATTTACCAGTTAACATACTGGGAAGTCCACATGCCAGGACATTGTCATAACCATGGTGCAGGGGATAATCAGCAAGTACCTTTCACTTACGGTACTAGTATTACAGGAAGCTTTCACATATAACAGGATTATTTCCTTCCTTACTGTACTTTTGTATCTATCCCCCCACATACTTGTTGAAACTAAAATTGTTTTACCTAAGGGCCCTGTTCTGACGCTGGCCATTGTTATCATGGAAGTGATTGATCCAACATAACTTTTATATTTACTAAAGCTTGAGGGAACATGAAAGCTTTCCTATATTCCTTACCTAAAGGATTTCCTCCAGGATTGTCTTTAAAGTTGCAGGTGAGAATAATTCACTTTCCACGTTCTTAAATAAATATATATATTCTTACATATATAAATATGAATATTTATATATAGCTTCTCTCCAGTGTGAATTCTCCTATGCATAAGTCCCGAGGATCCAGGAAAATCCTTCCCACACTCCTGACAGCTGTAATTTTTCACTGCAAAATGACTTTTCTCATTCGCAGTAAGGGCTGGAGATAAACTGAACACCTTTCCACATTCCTTACATTTATGAGATTTCTCTCCACTGTGAATTTTCCTGTTCAGAAAGCTATGCCAATTGCATCAAAATCTTCCTGCAGTCATTTCATATATAAGGCCTCAATCCAGGATAAATTTTTCTCACACAGAAAAGCCTGAGGATTGAGTAAAAATCTTCCCACACCCCTAGAATATGTCTTCTTCGAGAATGAATTTTCATATGTTTAATAAGGAGTTAGGGGAAAGTGAAGGCTTTGCAAAAGTCATAACAAACATAAGGTTTGTCTCCTATATGAAAATTTCAGTGTCACAAAAGGATTGTGAAATAAGCAAAGGCCTTGCCACACTCCTTACATATATACATGGATTCACTGCAATGTGCGTTTTCTTATGGACAAAAAACTTTGAATAGTAAGTGAAGACTCTCCCACAGTAGTGATACGAATAGTGTTTCATTCACCTGTATGAACATTCCTATGCTCAGAAAGACCTGAGATGAAAGGACTTTCCACCAACCTCACATATATAAGGGTTTTCTGCAAAACAGAATTTATGAAAACTAAGACTTCAGGAAGAAGCAAAGGCCTTCCTACATTGCTCCCAAATATAAGTTATCTCTCCAGTGTTCCAGTGTGAGTTTTTCTGTGTACTAAGGCTTGTGGAATAAGCAAAGACTTTCACTCTGTATATGCATATGGTTTCTTTCCAGTGTGACTTTTTCTGTGCATACTAAGCTGTATGAGTCAGAGAAAGGCCACAGCATATTCCTTACATGCATACGGACTCTCCAGTATGAAATCTCCTATGTATAAGGTATGAGGATCCATCAAAGGCCTTCCCACAATCCTTAAACAGTTTCTCTCCTGTGTGGATGTTCACATAGTCCCACCAGGGTCATGCTGGACTCAAAAGTTTGTCCTCAGTGCTTACATTTCTGGGAATTCTGTCCAAAATGGGCTTCTATGGGAAAGTGATGGTGCTGAGGACATGGCAAGAGTGATCTTCTGATCACCCTCAGAACACATCCCACCTGTCTTGGCATCCCTGTGGGGATGAGGGCCAAATTACTCACTTGAGCCTTTATCACAGTGTGCAGGAAAAGACATTCCACCAGGGCTGGCTACTGCCATGTAGAAGAACAGAGGATTGCACTCATTAGTCTATGCCATGAGAGTTTTCATGTCAAAAGAAATTAAGCTCTGTAGGTAGGTAGCTGGTAGAGTACGGGACAATGAGTTTCTTGGGGAAATAATAAATCCAGATGGGGATGAAAGCAGTGACTCCGAAGCCAACCCTGGGGATTCAGAGAGGAACTGGCTTAGTAGAAACGCAGAGAGCTGGAGACATGGACGAGGAACAAAGGCTGGTAAGATCATCATAGAGCAAGGTCTGGCCAATGCTCTACCCCTTGACAACACGCGAGCAGTGGACTCTCAGCTTCAAAGAAAACCCCAGGAGGCAGTTTCAGAAACTTGATTTCAAACTGAGAGCATCACGCTAGTACAGTGTGCTGCATGCAGACAATCTAGGTACAATATCCAGAATTCCAAAGGGTCCCCTGAGCACGATCTGACAAATAGATGGATGTAATTTTCCTTTATCCAATCGGAAATGTTTCATTTTTTACCTCTATTATTAGTAAAATAACATGGGTGGGATCCAGGAATGTGACCATCCTTGTGAGAAATCACAGGTAAACGGAATGTTCTCCTGGGATGTGGAGAGCTTGGGACCTGACCCATATTCCCACTTACAAAAGATTTCATCAAGGCGCCCCTTCTATCCTTTCAAACAACATTATCTGCACAGTTACATGTATCCAAACTCTCCAACTGAGACCAGAGCAACTGTAGATCTGGGTAGGGCATTGTTTGCGCATGGCCAACCTAGGTTCAATCCCCAGGATCCTGTAGTTTCCAGGAACACCATCAGAAATAATACCTGAGTGCAGAGTCAAGAGAAACCATTGAGGATCACCAAGTATTGTAGTATAATAGTGGTCTGCCCTTGCTCCCTGGCATGTGAGATCTTATGTTTCTTGGTTGCCCATAACCTTTCAATTACCTTTGTCTCCTGATCAAATTTTGACTTTTAAATATTGTCTTTCTCTTCTCCTTAATGTCTTTTGCATGGTTAGCTATTTCAGAGCAATTGCTTTTTGTATGGATACAGGAAGAGAGTTACAAAGAAAAGCCTGAGCGTGAGAGTTGGTCTCCAGATAATATTACCTCCTGGACATCTGCTCTCTTGACTGAAGCCTCAGCTGCCCTTACTTTCTCAATCTCATAAAGAAGGGTCCGATGAGGGACTAGATGGACCCAGGGTAAGTGGTGAGCTAGGTACGCTGGGAGCGAAATGGGCCTGGCCAAAGTACCATAATGCTTATCTATAAGAGCCTGGTCATGGACAAATTTTGTCACGAATCAAAAAGTAATAACTAGACTTGGACGCTGCTGGGATTGGGAGTGATTGATCCGGCCTGAGTCTGAATCTGTGGTGAGAAGTCCCCAGGAGAGTCACCAACAAGTCTAAAAGTGTCTATTACTATGTTCGTACAGAATGGTAATCATTAGGACTAAATATGTCAATTAAGTTGGTGGTCGAAGGAGAGGAGTAACACACCTTTAGGGCTGCTTTTTCTTCATGGGCTGCAGGTGATGGGGAAGACTAGAAAATCATTTTTTATTGCGCTTCCCGTGAGGAGGCGTGGATTGGAGTAGTGGTGAGAGAAGAAAAAGAGCAGCTTCAGGGAGACAGGGTGAATGAAGGAGACTGAGAAAAGAGATGGTCCTCCTCCACCCAGATCCCCTATCTTCCAGTATATAGGCGTTACAGCCACCAACTGCCCCCGGTGCTGTGTAATCCCATCAATGGCCAAGACCCAGAGACTATAAAACCCTGCTTCTGAAAGAAAACACGCAGTCTCCTGCCTCCGTGTCTGGCTTTCTCACTGGTGCCTTTTGGAGGAGGGTGTGTTGAGTTTCCCTCCCAACCCCGAGCAGAGCCCCGGCAGCTCAAGACCTCTGGTTCGAGCCACAGCCATGCTTAAGACCACTCTCCACAAGTTCGTACAAGCCTCACGCATGAAGGAACAGGCAGAGGAACCCAGCTGTGTAGGACCTGGGGCTGAGATCTCCAAGCTGCTTGTATTGTGACTGGGTCTCCTCCACCCAGATCTCCCATCTTCCAGTATGTAGGAGTTACACCCACCAACTGTCCCCGGTGCTGTGTAATCCCGTCAATGGCCAAGACCCAAAGACTATATATGCTTATCTATAAGAGCCTGGTTATCCCCCTTTTTGATTCATGACTGAATTTCATTTCACGTGTGTGTGTGTATATATATATACAAACATGTATATATATGTGTGTGTGTGTGTGTGTGTATCTATATCTATATGTATATGCAATTTGTTCACAAGTCAACCTCCACCAACCAGTTTTGTAGAATGCAGGTTTGGATTTGGGCGCTACAGGTGGCAGAACTTTGACCTTACCTGAGTGGTGCTTGGGGAATCCTGCGTTTTACAGGAGACTACCATGGCAGACTGCTTGCAAGGACAGGTCCTGCATTCCTGGCCTATCTCTGACTGCAGGAATTCAAATTCTATATAAATAAAGTGAACTTTGTGAGAAAGATACTGCAGGGGGCAGGGATGAGGCCCAGCTGGTAGATAGAGGGCAGGGCTGGGTTGCTGGTACCTGGGGCCTCCTGGTGCAAACCTGAGTCAGAAGTACAGGCTGCAATTTCAAAGGTTTGCGGCGGTCTGGAAGAGCTGAGAGTGAGTGGCAGGGCACTTGCATGAACGCAAAAGACTTAACTTCAGAACTTGAATTGCCAAGGAGTGATCCCGGAGCACTGCTGGGTTTGGCAAAATCCCGCATAGCCAATACTCCTCCTGCCCAAATAAAGGCAATGAGGAGTTAACTGCCAACAGAAGAGGTGTGAAATCTAGTAATATATTTTGAACGCTCAGTCCTCTGGGATTGTTGTTTTGTTTTGGGACCACATCCAGAAATGCTCAGAGCTTACAGGCCAGGTTTTCAGACTATGATTTTACTCCTATGGTTACATGATTTTATAAAAGAAAAAGAGGATGAAATATTATACTTGGATCCAGAGTGATAGTACAGTTGGCATGGCATATGTTCGATCCCTGGCATCACATACAGTCCCCCAAGCACTCCCAGGAGTGATTCCTGAGTGCCAAGCCAGAAATAACACCTGAGCATTACCGCTATGTCCCAAAAAGGAAAAAGAAAAAAAAAGAAAAGAAAAATTAAATTTAGCTCAAACGAGATTTTAAAGTCCATAATTTCGCTTAGAGCCTCCAACTCCAACTCCTTCATTTTCCCCTAACAGCCATCTGTTGAAATGGCTCTAGAAATTTCAGATATAAGAACTTTCCATGAAGGTACAAACAGGAGAGAGCACACCAGACTGAAGCAGATGCCAGCCACCTGGAAGGCCAGAGGGACTTCCCTGGTATCCAGTGTCCACTAGTCCCCTGAGCACAGAGCAGGGCACAGACCTCAAGTACTACCAGGTGTGGCCCCAAATCTCACTTTATCTTCTCCCCAATTAGTGAGATACACCCAAGGAGAGGAGCTCAGAGGGTTGAGCACCTGATTTACCTTTGGGGGACATGGCATGGCTCCCCCTGCATCTCAGACACACAGACACAAGAGGGGGAGAGTCTCTGACTATCTCCAAGTTTGTAGCAAATGGAGCAGGTGAGGGGGAGAGGGAAAGACAGGAGAAAC
This sequence comes from Sorex fumeus, assembly GCF_029834395.1. Taxonomy (NCBI): domain Eukaryota; kingdom Metazoa; phylum Chordata; class Mammalia; order Eulipotyphla; family Soricidae; genus Sorex; species Sorex fumeus. The sequence goes on along the minus strand of NW_026606171.1, from coordinate 170,494 downwards.
ACTCCAACTCCAAAAAGATGCATAAAAAATTCTCATGTGTCAAGACAAATTCTGAAGTGGGAGGGTTGGAGTCATACCTAGTGATACTCAGAGGACAATATCACCTAGTGATGTTGTGGCAGAGATAACTTTGGTAACCGCAAGAAAGACAAACGTCCTCCTGGCTGTACTACTGCCCCAGCCTCTAAGAGTGAGATATTTAGAACCTATTGCAGCTGGTCCCAGGAAAACCCCTTTCTGCAAGCACTCACTTCAACAGCAGGGCACACTCCTGGTCTTGGAGCGATGGACAGTGGAGATGATTGGAATCTGGACAGGTGAGGCAGAAATTCTTTTTTTCTGAGGAAATATAATCAAATAGGGTTAGCAAAGCTAATAGGTTGATAGGGTGCTTTTCTTTCAAGCAGCTAAGCCGGGGTCAATATGCAACAGGACATAGGCTCACCCACTCCAGCACTGCTAAAAATGATGCATGAACTCAGAACCAAGAGTAACCCTTGAGCACTGAGTGTTGCTATGGCCAAAAAAAGTACAATAAATTAAGTAATGAAGACATTTCTGGGGCCGGAACGATGGTACAGCAGGTAGGGAGTTTGCCTTCCATGCGGCCAACCTGGGCTCGATTCCCAAAGTCCCATATGGTCTCCCAGTACTGCCAGGAGTGATTCTTGAATGCAAAGCCTGAGTAAACCCTGAGCATCACTGGGTGTGACCCTTAAAATCCCCCCCAAAAAATAAAGAAATTTCTGTCTAAAGAGATTGGAGACACAGTATAGCAGGTGAGGTGCTTGTCTTGTACTTGCCAAGTTTGAATCCTGGCATCCCATACGGTGCCCTGAACCCCGCCAGGAGTGATCCCTGAGTGCAAAGGTAGGAGAAGTAACTGAGTCTTGCAGTTGTATTTCCTACAGACTAAATAATTATTTCATTTAAACGAATAAAGTTGTGGTGGCCAATAGTGATCCTAAATTGCATTATTAGAGGGGTTAGGGCACACTCTGGAAGTGTCCAAGCTACTTCCTGCTAAGATTGCATATTTGGTTGCAAGACCCACTGTAGCAACACCCTGATGCACCCCTCCAGACTGCAACCTGAGTTAGCTCAAAGCTCCACACCTTGGGGCCTGAGTGACAGCATAGACAAATGAGCATTTCTTTTGAAGGTGGCCAATGTGGGTTTAATTCTGGGCATCGCTTATGGTTCCTAGCACCACTAGGAGTGCTTGCTGAATTTAGAACCAGGAGTAACCATAATGCCTCGCTGGGTGTGACCCAAAATGCAAAATAAATAAATCAAAAGGAAAGAGAAGCTGCCCACCTCACTGAACTCCCAGAACCCACTGAATGCACAATAACCAGTGAAAATCAAAGGCTCTGCCAAATGCCTTTGAGCCCCAAGCACAAAAAGAATATGCCGCGCCCCCCCCCAACCAGACCTGACACCCCCCAAGAACTACAGGACAGAGGGGAGAGTGTTTTTTCGTTCATGCTGCTGACCCAGATATGGGGTACTCTGTGCAACCCCAGGAGTGACCCCTGAGCACAGCCAGGTGGGGCTCAACACCCCCCACGAGGAAAAAGAATGTGCTCCAGGTCCCTTTGATGAGGGAATCCCACGTTTTAACCCTACTCCACAATCAGCCTAAGGAATGAAAGGGGGCCAGTAACAGGATGTCCTGGGGACACTGGTGGGATGATCCACCCACCCCTGTGACTGACCAGGTGCTGGTTGTCACCCCGAAACTAAGATAACGCTGAGGTGCCCTCACCTGCCCCATCAGATCTGGGGGAGACTGAGGCTCCCTCTAACTCTGACTCTTTCTGCTTTGTGAGGGGCCCGAGCGATGGGCCAGCAGGGAGGGCGCTGGCCCCGCATCCCGACACCCCAAAGGGTCCGCGGATCCCCAGGGAGGGAGTCCTGAGCGCCACCGGGTAAGGGGCTAAAACACATAAAAAAAAATTAAAACAACTTTTTTTCCAGTTTTCTTTGTTCGGTTATTGTCCTTGTTTCTGGAGCTTTCAGAATGACCTTAGCACTTCAAATTCGTTTTTCTCCTCCACCACATGCTTCCTCTACCCACCCACCTTTTTCGGGGGTGCTGGGGGGCTTTGCTCAGGGGTTACTCCCGGCTCTGGGCTCACTCCAGGCCGTGACTGGACGCTGTGAGGTGCCGGGATCGAACCCGGCCGGCCGCATTCCCCCCTTACGCATCTTTCTAAGTAACTTCTACTCAGTAAAAACGATCGTTTTCCCCCCAAAATCAATTTATAAGTAAGATAAAACTTTCAGCAGCAGCTCTCGGTGCGACCCGGGTGAGGGGCCGCCACCCCAGGCCACCGCCAAGGAGCGACCCCGCCGCCCACAAGGCGGAGACCGCGGAGGTTCAGGCGCTCAGAGCGACCACTTGGCGGCTGGAGGGGAAACCGACCTTCGGGGACCCCCTTGCCATTCTGGGTGCCCCCTCACCCGCTCCTCACCTTCCGCACCTAAGCCGCCAGCCAGCACTTCCAAGACGCGCAGGGAAAGAGGGTCCCGACTCTGTGACGTCATAGGCAGTGCGCCCAGAGCCTTAAACAGCCAGGCTTCAAATATTCCTAACCAGGTACTTGCCTGGTCAGAAAAGTTCATTTTTCCCCGTTTCTGGGATACGATCAGGTGATCAGGACATCTGATGTTTGCCAGGTCTGGGATAAATGGAGAGTGACGGACTGAACAGATAGCACGTCAATCAGAAGTCTTTGTTTGAAGAAGGAAATAAAATTCAATTCTTTGCAAACAGCCACCCAGACCTCTCTGAGTCCCCACGTTTATTTATATCACACTGAAATTCCAGGTCTTGAGTAGCTTCAACTGTTTATTTTCACAATGATAGGAGAGATTCAGAAACTAAGTGAATCACGTGGCTTAGAAAGCTCTCAGGGGTAGCCCAGAAGGGGACTCAGGGATTGGTGATGACTGGGAAGACATTTGTGTATGCAAAAATTCCTGTTTCTGTAGTTGTGTGTGTTCAGAGCAAACGGTGCTCTCCAGTTTTTCCTTGAGAGCTATGCGCAGCAACTCTTCAAACAGTGCTCAAATTCTACATAGCAGTGACTCTACATGGATCAGACAAATGAACGGAAAGTCCCTTAACTGCTGTGCAGCTAAATAATCTTTTAATATTTCAGTACTTGATGATTTATTAAGCTATAATTCTTCAAAATTTGAACCAGTGGGAAAGAATAACTGTACAGTAGTAGTACAGGAGAAAGCCTTCTTTTTCAGACATGTTGATCTATTGATCTGTTGTTTGGCTATGATGATTTGGTGCTTGTTACCATAAGAATACGAAATTAATTTAGTTTACACGTTTACTTTTTAGCGTAGTTATTACAAAAACATACTCAATTTCTTGTAACCATTCCACTAGGGTGCAGATCGTCACAGAGTGCAAATAGGAAAAAATAGGTTAGGGTCCCCCCAAAGTGAGGTAGTAAACATCAATAGCTGATTCCTTTGTGTATTCACTTTTCTTTGCTTCGGTAACTATGCTTGCCTCACTATGCTTAAATAAATTTACGGGGTACCAGGATGTGGGTCTGGTGAATTTAATTTTATGGGTGCTTATGAAATGGACAGGTGAGTCAGGATGTGCTTTTTTCTAACCAACAGACTGTGCTTCTCTTGGGAGGCAGCTGCATTGCCTGGCAGAACAGCCTGTAACCTGGTGTGAACAAACACTCCAAATTTTGGAGTCCATTCGAGATTTGATGGTGTGGGGGCCCAACATCCCAAATCCCTGGGATGTACGCAGAAAGCCTTCAAAGGACATGTTAGTACTGGCGATCTTCTCTCTGGTCCCGAGAGTCAGCTGTGGGATGGTGTAGAAGGCTGGACACAGCACAACCTCCCCTATCTTCAACTTCCTCTATCTTCCCACTACCACACTGTCCTCCCATTGTTCATCGATTTGCTCGAGCAGGCCCGATAGTGTCTCCATCGTGATACTTGTTGTTACTGTCTTTGGCATATCTAATATGCCACGGGGAACTTGCCAGGCTTTGCCGTGTGAGCGAGATACTCTCGGTAGCTTGCCAGGCTCTCCGAGAGGGGCGGCGGAATCGAACTTGGAGCAGCCTCAAGGGCCACGTGCAAGGCAAATGCCCTACCCGCTGTGCTATCGCTCCAGACCAACTACTACACTGTTCTGTTGGAAATATAGCTCTAAACATTTTAGGTTTAACACTGGTATGTCCATTCTCTCTTGTCACAGGGAGTTTACGGTTTATTGGATTACACCCATACAATGCTCCTGAGGCACTCCCATTCCTCTGTTTCTTGGAATATAGCTCTAAACACTTTAGGTTTAACATTGGTATGTCCTTTCTCCCTTGCCAGAGGGAGCTTAGGTTTACCACAGTGCTCCTGAGGTACCCCCATTCTTCTGTGTTTCTCTGTGACTTCCCTCTCTGTGCTTTGCTTTACCAACTGGTCTGTCACATATTTCTCCTAATCAGACTCTGTTAAGTTGTAAGGTCTGAATCCTCAGAAATCTGAGTGAAAAACTGCTTTTCTCTTCTCCTTATGTCCTTGGCATAATTACTTTAGAGCAACACCCTTTTCGTATAGACATAGGAAGATAGTTAATACTTTGACATTGTAACTTGGGAGTTAATTGACACCAAATAATACTTCATACCTGGGCATCTGCTTTCTCAATCTAAGCCTCAGTTGCCCTTAGTCTCTAGCACACCAAAAGCAGTGTCATGATGAGGGACTGGATGGACCCACAGCTAGCTGTGACGTACCCTGGCATCGAAATGGGCTAGGCCAAAATGCCATATAAGTTAAGAGCATGGTCATGGACAAATTCTGTCATGATCCAAAGAGTAACAACTAGATTGGTACCATGCAAGGGTTAAGAAAGACTAATCTGGCTCTGGAAAGAAAGATGGCGGCCGCACGGGAGCCTTGTGGAAAGCGGGTTTGAGCCGGGCTCGGGGAAGCGGCGGGGACCTCATGGGAAGGGGGGCTTTGTGGGCCGTCCCCCACGCCCCACCGAGGTCGCCAGCTGCCCCCCACGAGCGGCTCTCCGGCACGGCCACGGCCCCGGAGGCACAAGGACTTAGCACAGAGAACCAGCCGCTTGGAGCAGAAAAGCAAATGGACTTGTGTTGATCCGCGCCACCAAGCCTGCCCGGAGGGGGAAGGGCGTTGACCGGCCCGCCCGCTCCTCTCTGGAAAGAAAGATGGCGGCCGCACGGGAGCCTTGTGGAAAGCGGGTTTGAGCCGGGCTCGGGGAAGCGGCGGGGACCTCATGGGAAGGGTGGCTTTGTGGGCCGTCCCCCACGCCCCACCGAGGTCGCCAGCTGCCCCCCACGAGCGGCTCTCCGGCACGGCCACGGCCCCGGAGGCACAAGGACTTAGCACAGAGAACCAGCCACTTGGAGCAGAAAAGCAAATGGACTTGTGTTGATCCGCGCCACCAAGCCTGCCCGGAGGGGGAAGGGCGTTGACCGGCCCGCCCGCTCCTCTCTGGAAAGAAAGATGGCGGCCGCACGGGAGCCTTGTGGAAAGCGGGTTTGAGCCGGGCTCGGGGAAGCGGCGGGGACCTCATGGGAAGGGGGGCTTTGTGGGCCATCCCCCACGCCCCACCGAGGTCGCCAGCTGCCCCCCACGAGCGGCTCTCCGGCACGGCCACGACTCCAGGGCACAGAAATCAATCTCTTAACTAGCTAACTTTTAATAGAAATTCTTCCAGGGTCAATAAGTAAAATAGCAGAAATTCAAAACCGCGCGGCCGCGGTAGCGGCCGCGCGACATCATTTTATTCTTAAACCAAGTTGTAGAAAGCAAATCATTTCACAACGCTGTTTCAGCATGTCTGATTGGGGGGGGGGGGTGGGTCGTAAACTCTAAACAATAATTGTGCATCTTCTATCGAAATAATCTATCTAGTCAAAGTAGATAGAGTATTAACTAGAACTCATCTGCCTCATAAGAATTGGGAGGGGTGGGAGGTGGGGGTCTATTGGGGTTCGGGGTTAAAAATGAGTATTGGTAAAGGGAAATGTGTTCGGTATCTACATGACTGAGACCTAAACCCGAAAGCTCTGTAACTTTTCCCACAGTGATTCAATAAATAAATAAATTATAAAAAAAAAAAAAAAAAGAAAGACTAATCTGATCTGAGCACTGTAATCTGAGATCTATAGTAAGATATCCCCAGCTTAATGTATCTATTACGGTGTCCATATTAAATGACTACTAATTTTATTAAGGAGTAGAATTAAGATGAATGTTTATATGGTTCCTGAACTAAGGGAAGGAAAAACGCACCCATAGATGGCATTTCACCTTTAGGTGGGTCTTCTTGCTGAAAGAGTTTGTCATAGAAGAAGTTTCCTCTGAGAGAGCGACCATACATCCATTGATTGTATGACCTCGCCTATGTGTAATTGCTACCCCAACTCCCTCATGATTTGGGAGATAATTAATGCTATAAGAGTTGGCAAGAGAAAAAAATCAAGAAAGAATCTGAGAGGGAAAATCCAAGAGAAATTAAGGAGATTCATGGAAGGAGAATCAGAGGAGAACTGAGACGAGATTGGAAGAAACTGCAATTGATACCAACGAGCCTGGCCCTCATTCCTTCCGTCATTCACCCATGGCCGTCAGCTGGCCAAGGGTGGGGGAAGCAGCCTGAGACCATCAAATTCAGGCGGCGGTGGGGGGGAGGGGAGAAGAGAGAGAAAGGAGAGAGGGGGCTTCATATTCATTTTTTGTAAACACAGCATGAACTGACAAACCAGTTTTTTGAAACAATTACCACTTGTGTTTGCTTTCAGTAGAAGGAAAAATTAAAGTACTTTATTGATATGAAAAATAATAGAATTTTTTTCAGTTTCAGTACCCAGTAAGGCTAAGTGCCTTTTACTCTCAGGATAAGACTCTGGATTTTCTCCTTGCAGTGTCCAGAGACCACAAATATAATGGCAGGGAGAGAGCCCGGAACCCCACCTTTCCAATCACATGCTTGCTCCACTGATCTATCCCGCTGGGTATAATGATATTCATTTTTGAATGTGTGAATCTTACCAGCTCACGCATACTCAGTGACCCTATTCCCAAGTCAGATGCAGCTATGCCAAATCCTGAGGCTGTGATTTGAGTTCTTAAATAAATCACAGCAAGTCAGGTAAGAATTAGTTGAATGACTCTTGGGTGAACAGGCCGAGCAGGTAGATGACATCTCTGTGGTTCTCACAGTCCAAACAGGCCCAGAGCAAAGGGACTATCCTTTGGGAGTATCACTGGGAGGAGCCTGGCAATCACATAGTAGCCTTTTGGCTTTTCTATTTGACTAGAACCAGAGATATTTGAGGATCCTATGGGAACTGCAACTCAAACCCTGTGCAAGCACCGTCCCCAATATACTATGACTTCAGCACAAACTAGCTTTATTATAGGCTCACTCAATAATTTTTAACATAAAACCGAAAGAATATTTCATAGTGGGTCAGACAGAGAATAGCAGGTAGGGCATCTGCCTTGCATAAGGCTGACTGGGGCAGGATTCTGAGCACTGCCCAAAGGAACCCCTGAGGACCGCCAGGAGTAAACCCCTTGGCAACATCAGACCCCAAACCGATACAAAACAAAATGTCTGCATATACTCAAAAAACATGCAAATGATCTGAGGGCAAAGACAAGCTTAGTGACAGAGAGGGCGGGTGCAAGGTGGTTCTGCTGCTCCTGAAAAGGGCACCCCAACAATACAGGCTGTGCCGCCAGGCTGGACCCTCAATCTCATGAACACATGACTAATGAATAAGACTGGAACAAGCCAAGAAAGCAAAGCACAGGATCACCCCAGGTGAGCGAAGGGTTGTGTGAGTAGAGCACAGATGCCTGCATCCAGGAGCCCGAGGCCCCCTGGGGTCAGCAGCATGTTTCATGCACACTCAGGGCACACCCACGATGCCCGGGGCCAGCCTGGGAGGGTCCTCAGACACTCAGCTGCATACACGCCTCTCCTCCCCGGTCTCAGGGCTCCTCCTACCATCCAGGGGATTACAGCTGGCTTCACACTAGAATACCCTGCCCCCACAGAATCACTGTAGAGACTAGTGACAATGAAAAGGTGAGAGTCCTAGCCCATGTGTCCCTGATATAGCCAGCCATGTTACTGAAAGTACGCAAACAACACAATCTTCACTTTTGCTGCCTTGCACGCAACTGGTCCAAATCAATCCCCAGATCCCATATGATCCCCCAAGAAAACACCAAGACGGAGAAGTGCAGAACCCAGAGTCACCCCGAAGTCTCATGGCGTGGCTGAAAAATGAAACTAAAGAAAACAAAATTGGACGCATACAAAATATAATGTTAGGTCCTTGAGAAAATTTTAGTTGGGAGAGTTTTGAATTATTGAGTAAATAATGTATTATAAAGGTAACTTTAAAAGTATTGTGTATTTGTTTTGTTTTGTTTTGCTTTTTGGGTCACATCCGGCGATGCATAGGGGTTACTCCTGGTTCTGCACTCAGGAATTACTCGTGGCAGGGCTCAGGGGACCATATGGGATGCTGGGAATCGAACCCGGGTCAGCCGCGTGCAAGGCAAACGCCCTACCCGTTGTGCTATTGCTCCAGTCCCCTGCCTTTTCTAAATAATTCAAGCACACCAGCAGGGAGCCCTAGGCAAAGCTCCTATTGACCAAAAAATCAAATATCTTCCTTCCAGTATCTTACTTTACCAGCGTTACACAAAACAACAGCGAGGGAAGCCTGCTAAGGGAGAGATGAAATGAGAAAGGTGCTTTGCACCTTAACACATTCCTATATACTCTTTTTTTTTTTCTTTTTGGGTCACACCTGGCGATGCTCAGGGTTTCCTCCTGGTTCTGCACTCAGAAATTACTCTTGCAGTTGCTCGGGGGACCATATGGGAAGCTGGGAATCAAACCCGGGTAGGCCACATGCAAGGCAAATGCCTTACCTGCTGTCCCCAATCAAAATAATCAATCAAAATAATCAAAATAAATCGCTCCAGCCCAATCAAAATATATCTTCTATTTTATTATTTTGGAGGCCACACAGCTGATACTAAGTGGTAATTCCTGGCTCTGCACTCAGAAATCAATCCAGGTTGTTGCTAGCAGGATGGAATCTCGGTCTGCAATGTGGAAAACAAGGACTTTCAGTGCTTTGATGTAGGTCCCTCACCCCAAGACCTGCAGGCCCCCTGCTCAACCCTGCTTCCACCCACCTCTGCCTATCGCTGACCTGGAGGCGATCGTGGCTGCAGGGTCCCCCCAAGATCATGCACTCACACCCACGCACCCTGCACCCTGGTACAGCCCCCATCATACCCCTCAAAGCTGTGCCCCCGAGAGCCTCCACCGCTCCCCAGGAACCACCTGGATATCAGGGAACAAGTGAAAAAAAATGTGTGAAAGCGCTCCCCAAGCTGGAGCAGGTAACCCTCTTATAGTACAGAGACAGGGAGGGGTGGGGTGCTCACAGGAGGCCTTGTCTCCTGCCACAAAATTGGCCTTCACAGTCAGCTTTCCAAGAAGATACTCTACTTTGTCCTTTATCCACAAGAACAATGACTGCTGGGCCCTGTGTCCAGGACACCAGCAACTGGAGGGTCCTGAGTTCACTCTCACTGAGTGCAGAGTCAGTAGTAAACCCAAGCATCCAAGCAAGGACAATGATGGAAATCCCCCCAAATTTATATTAAGCTAAAAACAAAGGGAAAGACTGAGGTAGCAGGTATTACAGAAGGTGGGGCAATGGTCTTGCCAATGGTCAGACCATGTATGATCCCCGACAACCCCATACTGTCCACCACCAGCCAGGCATGATCCCTGAGTGCAGAGACAGAGATCAAACCCCGAGTCCTGCTGGTTTGGCCCATAACAAATTTTTAAAAACCTAAAAGAGTCCAATGAAGGCAGGGCGACAATGCAAAGGATTCAGAAACATGCTTTGCATGCAGGAACCTCTGATTTGATGCTGGGCGACACCTGATCGCTGAAGATCACTTGAAGTCACCCCAAACACTGAGAATAAGAGCAGATGAGGGGGTGAGACTCTAAGAAATAAATGATCTTAGGGGCTGTAATGACAGCATAGCGGGCACGGCTTGCATGCAAACCACCAGAGTTCGAATCTCAGCATCCCATATGGTCCCTGAGCACTGCCACGAGTAAATACTGAGGGAAGAGCCAGGATTAACCCCTGAACACCACTGAGTGTGGCCCAACAACCAAAAAATAAAAGAATGGAATTTAAAAGTTACAAATGAAAGAAAATAAAAATTCCTAGTGTGTCCCCGAAACAATACCAAGAGCAAAAGCAAAACACCTAAGTTAAATGTGGAAAGAGAAGTAAATTTATTTTGTTTGTTTTGAGTCACATACACAGCAATGTATAGGGTATATTCATGACTCTTGGCTGAGAAAATACTCCTGGCCATTCCTGGGTTTCATATTGGATGTCAAGTATCAAACTAGTAGTGATTCCTGAGCGCAGAACCTGCAGTCACCATGTGCATTTCCAGCTCGACCCCAAAATGAAACAAAGTAAAAAAAATAAGTTGGACTCATAATAAATAAGGCCCACAACTGGGGAGATACTCCAGCAAATTGGGGCTCACTTGTTCCCTGCACACACTTAGCATTCTGGTCCCCATCCATTCCTCCGGGGTGAAGCTCATGGCCACATCGGGGAAGGTCACAACTTCCTCACCGACATACACAGGGAACAGGAGTGAGGCCATCCCATCCCATACTATGGTGTAGGACCTGACCACAGCTCCCTCAGGCATAAGAAAGAAAAGTGGGAAGAATAAAGAGTTGCCTGATTTTTGATTTACAATGATTCTCAGCAACATTATGGTTGATCTCTGCCATAAACCCCTTCAAAACAGGGCCTCTGGGCCAAGCCAGAATCAGAGCAAATACTGAGACAATGATTAAACTTGCCAGTCCAGAGTGAGGGGTGGTGACATATGTATGTATTTAATTTGCAAAAGAGAAAAATCCCCAACTGCTAATAAAATTTTAGGATTAAAATTGATGAGAAAACAAACTTGCAATATCAATCGATGTAGTAAAAAATTTATGTGAACATTGTTATGTTTGATTGCAGGATTTTAAGACTCTAAGAATCTTTGAAGATTTTTGTTGCTTCAAGAGGTTTTTACGTATTGATTTTTAATTTTTATTTAGTCAGCTTCCTCTTGACTTTCATTACCAAAACCCATTATTTACAAGTTAACATACACGTGAAGTCCAAATGCTGGGACACTGCTAAAGCCCGGGTGATAATCAGCAAGTAACTTTCCCTTATAGTACTGATGTCACTGGAAGCTTGTCACACGCAACCTGGATTACTTTCTTCTTGGCTGCACTCCTGCAGCCCCCTAACACTCCTGATCCAAACAAAACTTGTCTTCTCAAGGGTCACTCCTCTGAATGTGGGAATAGTTATCAAGTGGGATTAGGGATCACTCATCCAGTGTGCATTTTATGATGTCTACAAGACTTGAGACGTATGCAAAGGCCTTCCCACATTAACAAACATAAGATTTCTCTCCAGTATATGTTTTGATATAGCTAGTAAGGGTCATGGGTTGAGTGAAGGTCTTGCATTTTTCTTACATATTTAAGACTTCTCTCTACTATGACTTTTATTATTTTTTTTTACTTTTTCTTTCATAATTTGTTTCTTCTTATATTTATTTAAAAGTAAAGTCCCTCCCGTTGATCATCGATTTGCTCGAGCGGGCCCAGTAACGTCTCGATTGGAGACTTTGTTGTTACTGTGTCTGGCATATCGAATACATCACGGGGAGCTTGCCAGGCTCTACTGTGCGGACGAGATACTCTCAGTAGCTTGCCAGGCTCTCCGAGAGGGGCGGAGGAATAGAACTTGAATCGGCCATGCTGGCTGCGTGCAAGGCAAGCGCCCTACCACTGTGCTTTATTGAATCACTGTGGGAAAAGTTACTAAGCTTTCAGGTTTGTCTCGGTCATACAATGATCAAACACCTTTCCCTTCACCAGAACTCATTTTTCACCATTAAGAACCCCAATATACCCCCCTCCCACCCCTCCCAATGACTGTGAGGCAGAGAATTTCTACTTACCTCTTCTCCACATTGATTACATTCATTATTTCGACAAAAGATGCACCATTATTGTTTAGAATGTCCCCCCCCCCCCAACAATCAGAATTGTTGAAAAGGCATTGTGAAATACTTTGTTTTCTATAGCTGGTTATGAGAATCATATAATGCCATGGGGCCACGATTATGTATTTCTCCAAAGAGCCAGATGATTACGAGATTGGTTTCTGTGCATCTGATGTTATGGCTGTGCAGGACAGCCGCTCATGGGGGGCAACTAGTGACCTCAGTAGGGCGTGAGGGATGAGCCGGTACCAACCCCCTTCCCATGAGACTACAGTTGCCCTGTCACTGCCAGCTCATACTTGGCTTTCCAATAAGCTCTGAGACGGCGACCACATTATATGAGATCCAGATGCATTTCTGGGAAAAGCCACTAGGTTTCGAGATTTGTTTCTGAGTCTCTGGGATCATGGCCGTTAATAAGTTTGATCAGGAGCCAGAGAGGCCTTTTGTAGGCGGCAACTCGGGGTCTCTCTTGGATGGGGAGGAAAGGGCTGGTTCCAATCCCATCTGGTGAAGCCCCACGTTTCTCATCACTGCAAGCCCAAACCTGACTGTCCAGTGGTCTCTGGAGGATGGCAGTCACCAGGCTGCCAGGGGGAACAGGCCAAGGCACGAAACCTATTCCCACCTGGAGTTGCCCAGAGCCAGTAACCTATTGCAGGAACAGGATGCATTTCTGCCAAAAGTCTTTGGATTCCGAGATTGGTTTCTGAGGCTCTGAGATCAGGGCCATTAAGTAATTCAATTAGGAATAAGAGAGGCTATGCCTCCAATTATATAGCTGAGCTGGAGGTGGTTTGTGCGTGTGACTCCCACATACCAAACTTTTGGCCGTTTACTTTCTTGGGAAACTTTGCCCCAAGTTTTTGGGGTCTGGCCAACGGCACTGCAGCAATTTTGGGGTACCTGATAGTAAGAGGGTGCCATCAAGCTGCTTTATGAACTCACCTCACAGGTACAGATTGACCTGCTGGCGGCACAATAGCCCTCTACTATGACTTTTAAAATGCATAGTAAGGCTACAGGGTAGAGTGAAGACGTTCCCACATGTCAGACATTTATATGGTTTCTTTCCAGTGTGATTGTTTTCTGTGTTTAGTAAAACACCAAGCTTGAATGAAAGCCTTCCCACAGTCCTTATATATGTAGAGTCTGTCTCCAAGACCAATTTTCCTGTAATTCTAAGGCTTGAGGGCATAATGTAGGACTCTCCGCATCGTTTACACATGTAAGTTATGTGTAATAAGGAGGAGTAACTGAATGCGTTCCCACAGTCCTTACATATATAAAGGATTCCCCGAATTCATCTCAAAGATGATAAAAGTGATTCGATCCTAAGGTTCTCTGCCCCAAATCCCTGGACAGGCACATGCCCAGAACTGCACACACAGCATCATCTGAACATGAGACTGTGTGACTGAGCAGTTGAGGCTCTCAGAGCAGGAAGGACAAAATAGGAGAATCACATGTCTTGGGGCCTGAGACACTTGTAGCCATCATGGTACATACATAAGTAGCACACCTGGATTCCCCTGATGCCTCTCAGAGGTGAATCTGGAGCACCGAGCCAAGAGAAAGCCCTGAGTACCTCTACTGTAGCACGAAAATAACCTGAAAGAAAACAAAGCAGCAGGATGGAGTAACAGAACAGTGGGTCAGGGACAGCATTAAGGGCTGGTAATAACGCCGTCCCTTATAGTTCCTCAAGAACTGGCAGATGGAAGTTTTTCGTACGGAACCAGAAATAACCTGAGAATTACTGGGTATGGGCCCTTCCCTTCAACATCTTCCAAAAACAAACAAACAAGTCTAATCAGCGTTGGACCCCTGGCACCCTATACGGTTTGTACCCCAGTCTTGAAAGGAATGATCCTTAAGCACCACTAATAGCACAGTGGTAGGGCGTTTCCCTTGCATGCAGCCAACATGGCTGACTCGAGTTCGATTCCTCCGCCCCTCTCGGAGAGCCCGGCAAGGTACCGAGAGTATCTCATCCGCACGGCAGAGCCTGGCAAGCCACCCGTGATGTATTCGATATGCCAAACACAGTAACAACAAAATCTCCAATGGAGACGTTACTGGCCTGCTCGAGCAAATCGATGATCAACAGGAGGGCCTTTACTTTATTCAAATCAACAAAAAAATAAAACAGTGGCCTCAAACAGAGCTGATCAATCAGGCCAGGAGCCGGATCCCCAGGCTCCTTCCTAAAACAATCAGAGACGATCAGCCTGGGAAGCTTGTGCTACATGTCACTGCACTGCATCGTCTTCTCACTCTCCTGCCTGAAGATGGTGTGGCAGAGTCCATCTCACCATTTCCTGCCTGTTTTTCCTGTGGACCAACAGGAGGCTCCATGAAAGTACCTGAGTCGTGGGCACCAGAGAGGAGCACAACCAGCCCCGGCCCCCACCTGACCAGAAGTCCCTGCATTGGAGCCAGAAAGGTAGTGACCAGCTGGATGTTTGGACACCGGCTCACAGAAACATCCACGGCGAGACACTGACAGATGTTCCTGTCTCTCGGGGGAGAGAGAAATGGGTTGTGACCCAGCTGCTGCCAGGACAGGAGTGGTTGAGGCCTATAGGGGAGGAAACCCCGGTGCTGCCCAAACCCGGGACTCTACCTAGGGAACCACACAGGAAGGTCCTAAAGGCCAGAGACTAACCCTGAGGCCAGGAGCTCCATGTAGATGCAGCCCCTACAGGCCCCAGTGACCACAGCACCATTATTGGCTCTGCCGTGGGGCCAGCCACAGGGACTCAGGGTGGGCAAAACTTCAGCTGCCCTCTTGCAGAGTGGATGGGACACGGGCCTGGGAGCTCTCTTTCAGGAACCAAGGTCACTTCTGGGCTCGAGTAGGCCCCAGGCAGTCCCAGCTCTGACCCTCTGGACCTGAACACATCCTGGTCTTGATTTACTGTAATCCCCAATCAGCACATGAGCCTAATCAGCACTTGCTCCTATTTTGCAAGAATCAATCTGAAAACCATGTAAAAAGTGTGTTATATCACAAAAATATCCAAATAACCAGGGTGTTTACTATGACCCATGATGTTATGTGTGTCTAACAACAGGAATTTCTAGAGTGAGTCTACTTTGAAACCATGAATATTATATCTTGGGGCCTGGAGTGGTAATACAGTGGATAAGACATTCACCTTGCACTTGGCTGACCCAGGTTCAAAATACTAGAATATATATGGGCCCCTGATCCTTGTAGGAAATGATTCCTGACTTCAGAGGAAGGAATAAGCCACGGACAATGAAGGTTGATTATCAAAAATACTGCAACTTCAAAAGGTAACTCTAATGAAACAAGAGAACAACAACAAAAATACCCAAGTGTCAATTCTGAGGCATACACACCAGGTCGCCAGATGTGAAGAATAGTGAGTTGGTAGGTCACATGGTAACACGTTCAGTGTTCTGTCTCTCCAAAGAAATACAGACACAGGGACCACAACAACTGATGGCCAATGGATAGTGCATAGTCAATCTTTAATTCAGAATCGAATAGCATACTTATAGAACATCTGAGGGGTTCTGAGGTACAGAACTTCACGTGTTATGATTTACCATTTACACAGGTCAAGTGTTTCAACAGAGATAATTCTTTGCGGGGGGAATTAACTCAAGGAGACGTTCTGCCGGAGACTTTGCTGAGAAATTCGCTCATCGGCTATATGCATCTGTGTTGCTTTTCTCCTTCCCTGCTCGTACATATTAAACAATTAAGTTTACTTCTTATTAATATTTGAAATTATCAATACACACAGTAGAGAAACATTCCAAAACTTACTTGTCAGGGGTCGAGGAGCTAAGGTTAAAAGCAGGCTGGGAACCAGCTTTCTGGGGTTAACGACTATGGCAACTGAAGCCTGAGTAAAGTAATTATGATGGATGGCCAGCAGTATATATATTTTAGAGTCAATTAACTCATAAATATTAAGAGCTTATCATGAATGGTTTTTCTGTTTTGAAGCAAAAAACATTGCTCTATAGTGATAGATTATAGATTATACAGGTTACAGTGGAAAGAGAAATGCAAATAAATGACTGCAGATACAAAGTCTAGAGTCACCAGAAGGTTTCACTTTATGATTTAAGGATAGATTAAGGTAAAGGCCCTCCCGTTGATCGTTGATTTGCTCGAGCGGGCCCAGTAACGTCACCATTGGAGACTTTTGTTGTTACTGTGTCTGGCATATCGAATACTCTCGGTAGCTTGCCGGGCTCTCCGAGAGGGGCGGAGGAATCAAACTTGGGTCGGCCATGTTGGCCGCGTGTAAGGCGAACGCCCTACCCGCTGTGCTATTGCTCCATCTTTGGGGGGAGCAAAAGTGGAAATTTAGTGATCAAACCTAAAACACTTAGGGTAAAGACAAATTCTAGAGTGAAACATTTAAAGTGGATCCTTAAGCCACTTTTCTGTATTTTTCTATTCTGCAGAAATTCATGTTTTCTCGTGAATAATACTCCTCTTTCTCATTGCTCTCATATCCTCTCTGTGTGTATGTGTATGTGCAAGCACATGTTTCAATTTTAGACCACAACTGGCAGTGCTCAGGAATTTGCAGCTCTGGGATCAGGGTTCAGTCCTAGTGGGGCTCAGGGACCATATGGATTACTAGACATAGAGAGACCTGGGTTGGCTGCTTGCAAGGAAAGTACCCTACTTGCTGTACTATTGCTCTGGCCCTTTCTAAGTGAATTATTTCCACCACATCAAGAGTGACCCTGAACAAAGCTTCCCCAACAACACCCCCTGCCCCGAAAATTAACTATTTCTCTTAAAAAAGGAAAACAAAACTTTACCCCCAGTACTCACAACAGCTGGGGGGTCATCTGGTCAGGGAGAGATTACATGTGTGGGGTGCTTTGCAACTGGAACTTAGGATGGAGAAATTCTTTACCTAGGGAAAATACAAAAGCTGGGACCAGAGACAGTAAGTGGGTACGAACTTGCCTTGCATGCAGTCAACCGAGATCAATTCCCGGCATCCCTTATGGTCCCCTAGTACCACGAGCAGGAATTCCCGACTGCAGAGCTGAAAGTTAATCCTGACCACCACCAGATGTGGTACAAGAGCCAAACCAAAATGATAATAATGAAAAAGTTTCATTTGCAAACGCCACCCACCTGCAAGGACTGAGACACTGGGTGGCCCCACCGCATTAGGACAGTCAAACAAAGGACAGAGGACAACTGGGTCCCCTGCTGCAGTGGGGCTGGGGCCCCGCACTTCTAAGTGAACCTGAAGGTGCCACACTAAGGATGCCAGGGCCAAAGGCTCCGGACAGGGCCAAGCAAAGTCCAGTGCTAGAGGTTCGGGAGGGCTAAGCCCCGCCCTCTGCAAGTCCCACAGCCCCAGGCCCACCGGACTCTGACCCTTCCAGGAGCTGGAGGAGATCTTGGCCAAGGGGAATCCCAGGATCACTTGTTCACTCCTGTGACCTCTGCGCCTGTCACAGCCCCCACTGCACCGCCCAAAGCATCTGGGTCCCCTATAAGCTTTCGCCTTACCTCACCTCAGGAACCGCCTGGACATCCTGAACAGAGGAAAACAAGAATGAAAGCACCCCCCAAGTTGGCGCAGCCCCACCACTCACAGTGCCAAGACGCGGGTCGCTCACCTGAGGACACTTGCATTCTGCCACAAAATCGGCCCCACAGTTTCCCTGTAATGCCAGGCGCCAGTTCCTCCTCTACCCACGAGACCAATGGCGGCCAGAGCCAGGCAACCACAATTAGAACAGAAAGGATTTCTGAAGGGCCCGTCTATGACATCATTTCTGCTTCTGCCAGGAGCCTTAAAGGGCCATGGTCCAGATGCAGAGACCCTCTGTGCCTGGGACTTAGGGTAGACAAACCTTCAGCCACTGTCTTGCAGGGTGGACAAGGGCAAGCACCTGTGCACTCTATCCAGGGGAACAAGATCACTTCTGGGTCCAGATAATAAGCCTGAGGCAGAGCCGTGCTCTGTCCTGCTGGACCTGGGCCCATCTGAGTGCTGATTTACTCTAATCCTGCATCAGCACATCTGCATGAGTCTCATCCTATACTCGCTCCTGTTGTGCAGGAATATATTTGAAAACGGAGCAATCACCCAGGTTTATAAAAAATAAATCCAAATATCCAAGGCAT
The DNA here is from genome assembly GCF_029834395.1 of Sorex fumeus. NCBI lineage: Eukaryota > Metazoa > Chordata > Mammalia > Eulipotyphla > Soricidae > Sorex > Sorex fumeus. Next base: position 152,163 of record NW_026606171.1, on the reverse strand, counting down.
TTATTTACTAAGGACCATAATATGAACTGTGCCTGTCATTTGGAACTTCTCAAGACTACTTATACTGTAAATATTCTATTTTGGGGGTGGAGTGTTCTTACTCTCAGCTGACCCAAGTACAATACTTGGGCACTGGCTGCAGTGATCCCTGAGCTGAGTCAGAAGTAAGGGCAGAGCACTACAGGGAGTGGCCAAAACTACAGCAACAACAGGACAACTGTCAGGAAGCAAAACAAACAAACAAACAAAAATCATGTGCAAAGTCAAACTAGAGAGGAACATTTAAATAGTAAAAGAGTGGGTTCTTAAAACTCTGTTTTCTGGCATTTCCATAAGGTAAAGGTAAGGGTAAAGGCCCTCCCGTTGATCATCGATTTGCTCAAGCGGGCCCAGTAACGTCCCCATTGGAGACTTTGTTGTTACTGTGTCTGGCATATCGAATACGTCACGGGGAGCCTGCCAGGCCCTGCCGTGCGGGCGAGATACTCTCGGTAGCTTGCCGGGCTCTCCGAGAGGGGCAGAGGAATCGAACTCGGGTCGGCCATGTTGACCGCTTGTAAGGCGAACGCCCTACCACTGTGCTATCACTCCAGCCCATTTCCATAGTTTGGCATTTCCATAGTATGGCATAGTTTGGCATAGTATGGCATAGTTTAGCATAGCATTTCCATAGTTTGGCATTTCCATAGTATGGCATTTCCATAGTTTCCCAGAATCCTTATTATTCTCTTTTCTTGCAATCACATGTTTTCCTGTGTGTGCAAGTGTGTATGTGTGTGTGTGTGTGTGTGTGTGTGTGTGTTTCCTTTGAGCCAGAACAAGCATTGCTCAGGGGGTATTCCTAACTCTGCACTCAGGGTTTCACTCCTGGAAGCTTTGGGGATCACTAAGATGCAGGGGACCAAACCCGAGTTTACTGTGTGCAAGGCAAGTATTTGCTGTACTTTCGCTCTGCCCCTTCATACATAAATTTCTTCCAAAAGTACAAGGAGTCCTGTACAAAGTCCCGCCCAACACACACACACAAATAAACAAGTATCTTCCTTCAAAAAAAGGGAAAAATTTAAAAAACGACAACAAAAATCTTTACCCTCAGTATTTATCCCAATATCCACGGGTCACCCGCTCAGGAAGAGATGAAGAGTGAAGGGTGCTTTGCAACTTGACATGAGGGAGATGGAACTCGTGAACTGAAAAAAAAAAAAAAACACACCAATATTTTGGTTGGACAGACAATGAAGTCTGTAGGGAACTTGCCCTGAGTCAGTAAATTCTCCGCATACCTATGTCCCGCAGCAACACCAGCAGGAATCATACCTGAGCACAGAGCCAGAGGAAGCCCTGAGCATCTCCGAGGATGCCCCCTCCCCCCAACGCCCCCCAAAACAACCCCCAAACCAAAAACAGCCCCAAGAGAACATGTTCACTGGCAAACCCCAGTCACCTGCAGATCCACTGCCCCCGAATGTCAAGGACCAACACGGCGGCAATGAAAATGATGTACAGCAAGGGGACCCTTGCCATGGGGAGGGGTGAGGGGGACTGTGGCTCTGCCCTTCAAATCTGGAGGTTCTACAGCTACGAGATTAGGGCCAAAGGCTACAATATGGGACTGCCGGGAGGGTCGGGACAGCCAAGACTCCTGCCCTGTGCAGTTCCAGCACCACCGAGCTTAGCCCCAAGCTCAGCCCCTCCCCCCACCCGCCGCTGCCCCATCACGGAGATAGAGGCCATCATGGCCTCAGCAGCCCCCAAGGACCACGCGCTCACACCCGCAACACTGTGCCCCAGTACAGCCCCCACTGCGTCCCCCAAAGCTCCGCGTCCCCCTAAAGCCTCTGCCACACCTCAGGAACACCTGGATGTTGGGGAACAAGTGAGAAACCAGCGTGAAAGCGTCCCCCACGCTAATGCGTTGCTCACAGTGCAGAGACGGAGAGTCGCCCCTCTCCTGCCCCAAAATCCGCCTTCAAGAACCACTTCCAGCCAGTTCCAGGCCGTCCTTCACCCAGGTAACAATGGTGGGTCTAACTGAACCATCTCTATCAGCAACAACACAGGTACCAGGAAGGCCCTGTCTGTGACATCACTTCCGTTTCCACCTCCAGCCTTAAAGGACCAGGCTCCAAGTGCAGAGAGATCCTTTCAGGACACGCAGGGGATCCTGTGCAGCCTACGAAGTTTCGAATCCCAGTATCCCATATGGTCCCTCAAGCACTGCTAGGAATAATTCCTCAGTGCATAGCCAGAAGTACCCTCTGTGCATTGCCAGATGTAACTCAAAAGGCCAAAAAAAGAATAAAATAAAATTTGAGATAAGATAAATATAAAGGCCCTCCCATTGATCGTCGATTTGCTTGAGCGGGCACAGTAACGTCTCCATTGGAGACTTTGCTGTTACTGTGTCTGGCATATCCAATACATCACGGGGAGCTTGCCAGGCTCTGCCGTGCAGGCGAGATACTCTCAGTAGCTTGCCGGGCTCTCCGAGAGGGGCAGAGGAATCGAACTCGGGTCGGCCATGTTGGCCGCTTGTAAGGCAAACGCCCTACCACTATGCAATAGGTGGAGAAAACAAATTCATGTGAACATTGTTATATATGTTTTTAGGGTTGGTAAGATTGTATTATTAATTTTTAAAAGCTTTTGTTGCTCCAAGAGGTTTTTCCTTTTATACTTGGTACTTATTTAGTCACTTTCCTCCTGGCTTCCATCACCAAGACTGTTATTTACTAGTTAACACACAGTGAAGTTTAAATGCCGTGACACTGGCATAACTATAGCCCTGGTAATAATGACCGAGTACCTTTCCCTTATAGGGTGATGTCAAGGGAAGCTTGTCATGCCAGATTCTTAGCTTCTGGGCTGCACTTTTGTAGCCCCCTCCTACCCTTCCTGGTTTAAATAAAACTCGTCTTCCCTAGGGAGATTGTTCTAAACTTGGGGACAGTTCTTCGGGGTCAACTCATCCCATGTGCATTTTACAAAGACTACAAAGGTTAGAGAGGCACACAAAGGCTTTTCTACATTGACAAACATGAGCTTTCCCTCCAGTTTGTATTTTCCTATGGATCGTAAGAGTTGAGGGTTGAGTGAAGGCCTTTGCACATTCCTGACATATGGAAGACTTCTCTCCACTATGAATTTTCCTATGCATACTAAGGCTTGAATGTAGAGCAAAGGCCTTTTTAACATGTATGGGGTTTCTCTCTGGTATGAAATTTTCTGTTTAGTAAGACATCAATTTTGAATGAAGGCCTTCCCACAGTCCTTCCATATGTAAGCTGTCTGCCATATGAATTTTTCTGTGATCCCTAAGGCTTGAGGATATAATGTATGCCTTCCTGCTTGCCTTACATACATAATGTTTCTTTCCAGTATGAATGTTCTTATATGTAATAAGGAGTGAGAGGTAAGTGAATGCCTTCCAACAGTATATATATATGGATTCTCTTCAGTGTGCGTTTTCCTGTGCTTAGTAAGTTCTGAGTACAAAGTAAAGGTCTTCCCACAGTCCTTACATGAGTAACGTTTCTCTACTACATGAATTTTCTATGCACAGAAACCCCTGAGAAGGAAATAAAGGTCTTCAAACATTCCTTATCCTTACATGAATAAGGTTTCTCTAAATGAATTTTCCTATGCATACTAAGTCTTGAGGTCTTCCCATATTCCTTGGATGAATAGCGTTTCTCTCCTGTATGAATTATCCTATGTATAATCAGGTATGAGGATAGATCTAAGCCTTCCCACATTTTTTACATGTTTACAATTTCTCTCCTGTGTGTATATTCAGATGATCACACTTGTGTGGCAGGTGACTCAAATTGTGTCCGTGCTGCTAACAGCCCTGCAATTTTTCTCATCTGAAGACTTCCTGCCTGTCTCAGAATCCCCACAGTGATGCAGGCACCACTCTCACTCGAGACTGTCACAGTGCAAAGGATCAGGGACATTCTGCTAAGGATGGTTGCTTCCCTGGAGAACAGCAGAGGAGGTTTACAATTATTTCTTGATTTCTTGAGGGTCTCCATGTCAAAAAAAAGTCAAACCCTGCAGGTTTGATGTCTAACATTTCTACCATGGAAATACAATTATTGACACATATATGGCTTTTTCTAGAATGACCAAATAGTTTTGCAAGAAGTTCATGCAAAATTGACAGAAGTGTTGCTATTAACATGTGTCCAATTTTTTCTCAACGCAACGAAGAACACATTAAGTGGAAATTATTTCTATACAGAAAAAGGAAGCACAACTTTCAAGAAAATAAAAATACACCTGAGTCTGGGTTCTGTTGTAGCTCAGTATGGAGATCGGGATGCATGTATGAAGGCAAGGCTGAGTCCCCACAAAGCTGAGAATGCAGGGGCCATTGAAATCATCTAACCTAATTGAATCAATGTCAGGATCAATGAGGATTTTGGGTTTTTTATGTTTATATGTTGGGACAGTGTCACACGAGACAATGCTCATAGTGCTTTGCAACTGGCACTTAGGAAGCAGAAATTCTTGACCTAGAAAATAAGACATAAAAGTTGGGACGAGAGACAGTAAAGTGGGTAAGGGAATTTGCCTTGCACGTTGCCAACCCAGATCAATCCCTGGCATCCCATATGATCCCTGAGTACCATCAACAGGAATTCCCAAGTGCAGAGCCAAAAGTAAACCTTGAGCATCTCCAGATATGGTACAGAAGCCAAACCAAAAAAATAATGAAGGGGCTGGAGGAAAAGCAGAGCTGGCACAGCATTTACCTTGCATGTGGCCGACCCAGATTTAATTCCCAGCATCCAATCTGCTCCCCTGAGCATCCCCAGGAGTAATTCCTGAGTGCAGAGACAGGAGTAACCCCTGTGCATGGCTGAGTGTGATCCAAAACGAAAAAAAATAAATAAGTAAAGTGGGCTGGAGTGATAGCACAGCGGTCGAGCATTTGCCTTGCATGCAGCCAATATGGCGAACCCGAGTTCGATTCCTCCGCCCCTGTCAAAGAGCCTGGCAAGCTATGGAGAGCATCTCTCCCGCACGGTAGAGCTTGGCAAGCTGTTTTGTATTCGATATGCCAAACACAGTAACAACAAAGTCTCCCATTAAGTCATTACTGGGCCCGCTTGAGCAAATTGATGAACAACGTGAGGACAGCAAAGAAAGAAAGAAAGAAAGAAAGAAAGAAAGAAAGAAAGAAAGAAAGAAAGAAAGAAAGGAAGGAAAGAAAGAGAAAAGAAAAGAAAAGAAAAGAAAAGAAAAAGTTTCAACTTCCAAAACCTCACCCATTCACAGGGAAGAGCCACCGGGTGACCCTTTCCCACCACAACAGCAAATCAAAGCACAGAGGAGAACTGGGTTTCCTGCTGCACGGCGGGGCTGGGGGCCTGCCCTGTGAAGTGAATCTGGAGGTTCTACACTAGTGAAGCCAGGGCCAAAGTCTCTGGAAAGAGGCAAGCTCAGCCCAGTGCTGGCAGGTTTGAGAGGGCTAAGACCCGCCCTGTGCAGGTCCCTCAGCCCAGCACCCGCCCACCTCTGAGCCTTTCCGGAGCGGGAGGTGATCCTGGCTAAGGGGACCCTCCCACGATCATTTGCTTACACGTGCGAACCCTGCACCCCGGCACAGCCCCCACTCCACTGCCCAAAGCCTCTGGGTCCCCCTAAAGCCTTTGCCATACCTCAGGAACCGCCTGGATGCCAGGAACGAGTGGAAAAACAAGGGAGAAAGCACCCCCAAGGTGGCCCAGCTCTGCCACTCACAGTGCAGGCGACTGGGAGGCCGCTAGTATCCTGCCACAAAATCAGCCTCCACAGTCCACGTCAAAGGAGCAGCCAATTCCTCCTTTACCCACGAGACCAATGGCAGTCTGAGCCAGGCAACGACAACTAGAAAAGAAAGGATGCTGAACGTACCAGTTCTGTGACAACACTTCCGCACCTGCCAGGATCCTTAAAGGTCCCTGGTCTAGATGCAGAGACCCTCTGTCCCCATCCCGGTAAATTGGTGCTTTAAGGGGACTGGACTGGATAAAGTAGTGGAGAGGCAGCTGCTGGAGTGGTGGGTCACAAGTGGGGCGCTGGGGTAAGGACAAGAGCCCTGATCCTGTACCAGTTACTCAAATATTGAAACAATGCTCTCACAGTTCATCAGGGAAAAAAAAAAAAAAACATGTGGTTGATTCAAGGTCAAACAGGCAGGTTGGTACAAGGCACCTGACACTGAGATTCGTGAGAAAGTAATTAAGATGGGGTGAAAGCAGTGACTCTGAACCCAACCCTGGAGATATAGAGAAGAACTGGCCTAGCACCAGCCCAGACAACTGGAAAGACACTGTAAAGGGGAAAAGCCTATTAAGACCATAAGAGAGCACTGTCCAGCCAACATGCTACCTCTTGAAAATGCCTGACCAGTGGAATCTTGCCTACAAGAAAAAACACAGGAGGCAGTTTCAGAAACACCTTCAAATCCAGAGTATGAACAAGAGAGGTAGTACAGTAGGGTGGGTGCTTGCCTTGTATGTGGTCTATCTGGGTTCAATTCTCATAATTCCAAATGGTCCCCTGAGCACTGTCAAAGTGAAAATCAAGGACTAAGCTAGGCGCACTGCCAGGTGTGTACCACCAGCAAACATAGCGATAGCACAATTGGTAGAGTGTTTTCCTTGCAAGCGGCCAACATAGTGTACCCGAGTTCGATTTCTCCGCCCCTCTCATAGAGCTAAGCACGCTACTAAGAGTATCTCGCCTGCACAGCAAAGCCTAGCAAGCTACCTGTGGAGTATTCAATATGCTAAACACAGTAACGAGAAGTCTCAAAATGTGACTTTACTGGGCCTGCTAGAGCAAAATACATGAAAAACGGGAGGACAGTTTGTTTTTTGACATATACATATATATATATATAATATATGGAGTATTTGTATAACACATAATGTATATCATAGAAATTAAATATATATCAAATTCATATCTGTGTACAGGTATGTACACATAAAAACCTAGAGCATTCCGGTAACTTTGGAGCCTTTTATGGCCTTTACACAGATCTGAAACCTTTTTATCATTGGGGTGACTACATGATTGATGTAACTTTCCTAATTCCAAATAGAATGCTTATTTTATTTCTCTGATATTATTGAACTGATTGTTGGGATCCAGGAACCTGACCAACCTTGTGAGTAATCACAGGAAAATGGAAGGGCCGGCTGGGATGTGGGGAGCCTGGGGAGTGCTGACATGTGGGGAAATGACCCATATTCCCAACATGTGTCAGACATTTGAATCAAGGGGCTCCTTCCATTCTTTCAACCGTCTTTCTATGCACAGTAAAGTTCATTTAAACTGTTTCGAGTAGGGGCCAAAGAGACAGGAGAGCAGGGACAACATTTCTCTTGAATTACCGTTAACAGGGTCCCAGAGCACTATGAGGAGTAATCCATGAGTATTTCTAGGTGTGACTCCAAAAGACGGCACATGCCCAGAACTGCAAACAGAGAAGTGAATGAATGCAGGACTGTGTGACTGAGCAGGCACGGCTCTCCAGAGCAGAAAGGACAAAATAGGGGAAACACATGTCCTGGGATCCGAGTCACCATAGCTGCTACGGAGAAAACAGGGCCAGCACACCCTAGGGGACCCATGATGTGCATGAAGTGCGAATACAGAGCACAGAGCAAGGAAGGCCTGGGCACCTCCACTGTGCAACAAAAATAAACAGGAAAGAAAATAAAGCAGCAGGATGGAGTAACAGAACAGAGGGTCGGGCTGTGAACCCAATCTTCCCATATGGTCCCCCTAGCACTGCCAGGTGCAACGCCAGAGTGCAGGGCCAAGAATAATCCCCAGAATCCCTGGGTATACCCCTCCAAATAAAACAAAATACCCAGACGCAAGCGTTTGACCCCCAGCATCCCATATGGTTCCTGAGACATGTCAGGAGTCATCCTTGAGCACTAAGGTATGAGCACTCTTTACCTGGGTGTGGTTGAAAAGCCAAATACAACAGAACTGAAATAAACATAGCCTAATAAAGAAAGTATAGGGCCATCCAAAAAGGAGGCACAATACAGGATCATTCCTGAAACAACTCAAGAGACATCTGGCCCAAGAAGACTGAGTGCTCCTGTCACTGCATCACCTTCTCTTGTCACTCTCTACCTATCTAGGGATGGGATGTCCGATGGCATGTCAACATCTTCTCCTGCCTCTGATTTTCCCAAGAATCAGAGACCTGAAGGAGGAGTCAGAGCAGTGAGCACTGGAGAGGAGCACAACCCCCAGGCCTGATCAGGGCACTGGCTCACAGACCCGCCTGGGGGATACTGCCTAATGCTGCTGTCTCCCCAGGAGAATCAAAATGGGTTGGCATCTGTGTTGCCTTTCACGACACAAGCTCTGGGTTGGTTACAAAGGAGAAAACTCAGCCCTGTCTTGGCCTGAAGACTCCTCCCTGGGTCCCAAAGAAGGCTCTCACAGGCACAGCAGAGGCTGACTCAGAGGCCAGATCACATGCATCAGCGCACCTTGCAGGCTGGCAGCAGGGCTGCCTCCCACAACCATAGCCCAGAATGTGGCTCTATTATGGGGACAGTCCTCCTCCTCTTAAAATAACCCAATTTCTACAGGCACACACATACACTATCACACACACCCTTTATCCCCAGTACTCATCTCAATAAAATGGGGTCTAGACAGGGCTTTGCAACTTGATATGAAGAAGCAGAAATTCCTGTTCTGGTAGACAGTAAAACTAGCAAGATGCTTGCCTTGTTGACACCACTCAATCCTCTGCATCCCTACGCATCCCTATGGCCCCCAGAGCACTCCAGGAAGAATACTTCAGCCAGGAGCTAGAGGAAGCCCTCAGGGTATCGTCGGGCATGCAGAGCCCCCCATTCCCCACACCAAAAATAGACCCTAAAGGAAACTAAAACCCCTGTAACCTGCAGATCCACTGCTCCAGATGGCCCTATCATACCAGGGAAGCCATTGAAAAAGTCAGACGGTAACAGGGTCTCTTGGCATTGCAGGAGCTGCAACTCTGCCAAAAGTGAATCTGGAGATTTTGCAGCAGCGATTCTGGGGCCAAGGTCCCAAAGTAGGCCAGCTGGAGGTCAGAACGGCCAAGCCCCTGCCCTCGGCAGGTCCCTCACCCCAAGGCCCACAGTCCCCTTGCTCAGCCCCGTAGCCACCCGCCGCTGCTCAATCGCAGAGCTGGAGGCTATTGTGGCCGCAGCAGCCCCCCAGGATTACTCACTCACATCCTCCTCCCTTGACCCCGTCAAACATCCACCGCAACTCAGGAACCACTTGGTATCAGGGAACAAGTGAAAAACAAGTGCAAAAGTGCCCCCAAGCTGGCGAGGACCCGCAGCTCAGTGTGGACATGGGGAACTGCCAGGCAGTCACGGGAAATTGTCCCCATTCTGCCACAAAGTTGGCCCTTCAGAGTCCCACTTTCTCTTGTGGGCACTACTCTGTCCTTTACCCATGTTAACAATGACACTGACCCAGTTTCCAGGAATAGAATCACCAGGAAGGGCCCCCTGTGATGTCACTTCTGCTTCCACAAGCAGTCTTAAAGAGCCAGACTCCAGATGTGGAGAAAACCATTATGCCCACCCAGGTGGATCTGTGGGCAAGGGGGATGGGCTCACATAAAGGGATGGAGGCAGCTGCTGTCCTGGACGGTCACACAGTGGAGGGGTAGTGACAGGTAAGAAGTCCTACTGGGCAAATATGAGCCAATGCTCTCACACACAGTCCATAAGGAAAAAAGCAAAGGGGGTTCATTCAAAACAAAAGAGGCAGATAGGGGGCAGGTGGGCAAGGAACAATGAGCTTCTCCAGGAAATCATCCATCAAAGTAGGGTGAAAGCAGTCACTCGAAGCCAGCACAAGAGCAGAGAGAAACTGACCTAGTAGCAGCTCAGAGAGCTGGAGAGCCGCTGGAACAGGAACAAAGGCTCGTAAGAACATCAGAGAACACTGTCCACTCAATGGTCTACGATTACCAACACCCGAGCAGTGAACACTCATCTACAAGGAAAACCCAGGAGGCAGTTTCCGAACCCTGAGTGGGGCTGGAGAGATAACACAGCAGGTAGGACGTTTGCTTTGCATGTGGCCTGCCTAGGTTTGATTCCCAGCAACCCATAGGGTTCCTGTGAGCACTGCCAGGAGGAACTCCTGACTGCAGAGACAGAAGTAATCTCTTTTCATTGCCAGGTGTGACCGAAAAAGCAAAAAAAAAAGTAGACCCTGAACAACTGTGAATGTGGTACACAAGCCAAATCAAAACAATTATACTGAAAAAGTATCATTTGCAAAACCCAGCCTCTGGCAGGAATCAAGCCATCATGTGGTCTTGCCATTTCACAACAGTCAAAGGACAGACAACAACAGGGGTGCTGGAACCCTGCACTCTGAAGTGAATCTGAAGGTTCTACACGAGTGAGTGATGCCAGGACCAAGTGCTCTGAAACAGTGCAGAGCAAAGTCCCATCCTGGGAGGGTCAGGACACCCAAGCCCTGCCCTCTGCAGGTCCTGCAGGACCCGCAGGCCCCGAGCTCAGCCCCTGCGCTCAGCCCCACGCCCACTTGCTGCTGACCATTCATGGAGCTGGAGGTGATGGTGGCCAAAGGGGACTCCCATGATCACCCACAGACACCGCAACCCCTGAACCCCCTAAAACCTCTGGGTTCCCCTAAAGCATCACTCATGCCTCAGGAAATGGCTGATATCAAAAATGAGAGAAAAACAAGCACAAAAGGGCCCCACCAAGCTGGAGTGGTCCTGGCACTCACAGTTCAAAGAACAGGAGGCACTGGTCGCTCGCGGACCGCCACACATGTCCTGACAAAAAATAGGTCTTCACAGTCCCCCTTCCACAAAGGACCACCATTTCCTCCTCTACCATCAGACCAATCGCTGCCTGATCAGGCAACCACAATGGGAAGAGAAAAAATATGTGAAGGTTCCTGGCCTGGGACGCCACTTCCACTGCTGCCAGAACCTGACCCTTTTTGCCCACCCAGATGAATCTGTGATCAAGGGGGATGGACTGGATAAAGGTGTGCAGAGGTGGCTGTGGAGAGTGGTGGGTCACAGAGTGGGAGGGTGGGGATAAGAAGACCCCTGATTCTGTACTGCTCAGTCAAACAATGACTAAATGCTCTCACACACAGTCCATCAGGAAAAAGCAGCTGAGATGATTCAAGGTAAAACAGGAAGGTTGCTGAGTTTCTTGGGGAAGTAATTAAGATGGGGTGGAAGCAGTTACTGCAAAGCCAGCCCTGGAGATGCAGAGAGGAACGGGCCTAGAAACAGCCCAGAGAGCTGGACAGACACTGGAAAAGGAGGATAGGATGGTAAGAACATCAGAGTGCACTGTCTGGTCAACACACTACCCCTTGAAAATACCAAACCAGTGGACTCTTGCCTACAAGAAAAACCGTTTCAGAAGCACAGTTTTAAATCTAGACTATGGGGCAACAGGTTAGTACAGTGGCTTGGGCGCTTGCCTTGCATGTGGTCAATTTGGGTTCAACCCTCATAATTCCAAACGGTCCCCTGAGCACCATTGAATTGCAAAGCCAGGAGTAGGCCCTGAACACTGCCAGGCTGCACCAACATCATCATATATTCCGACCATAAAAATGGAGGCTAATGGGCAGCAAGCCATTTTGGGCACCTTAAAGCCTTTTTTGTCCTTTAAGCAGATCTGAATCCTTTTTATCATTCTGGTGTCTACTACACTGAGGGGACTTTGCTAATTCTAAATACAACACTTAATTTTTTCTGTAATATTATTAAACTTGGTGGGGGGATCCAGGAATGTGACCAACCTTGTGAGTAATCATAGATGAATGGAACAGCCTGCTGGGATGTGGGGAGCTGACCCATATTCCCGGCATTTGTCAGACATTTGATGCAAGGGGCCTCTTTCATCCTTTCATATGTCTTTCTAAAAACAGTAATCTGAGTATTTCAAGATATGACCCAAAAAGTCGGGAAAAAAGTTCAAAATTTAAAAACAAACTGTTTTCACGGCACTTCATTAAAGAACCTTGCCAGGGCCATTTAACTAAGATAACACTTTCTGAAACATTTATTATTTATACTTACACAATGCTAGCCAGTATCTGAACACATGGGAGACAGAGATGGCATGGGGGAAGGAGCTTGAACACAGCCCACCTGGATTCCAAGCACAGTACCCCATAATGATCCTGAGTCCCCCAGGTAGGGATGACTGAGCTGAGAGCGAGGAATAGGACTCAGCTGGTTCTGGCTCCAAAGAACATGAATCAGGAGGCCTGAAGAACGAAGGTGTGGCTGTTTCTCTGCTATAATCCCCCAAACCAAGGGCCTCAAAGCCAACTCACAGGTGCTGGAGTGATAGTCCAGGGGGAGGGCTGTTTCCATGCATGGGGCTAGCCCAGTTTCAATCCCTGGCATCCCATATGGTACAGAGAAACCACGAGGAGTAATTACTGATTGTAGAGGCAGGAGTGACCCCTGAGCTTCGCTGGGTGTGAACCAAAAAGCAAAAAGAAAGTCAAGCCAGAGTCACTATAAAGAATGAGACAGTGGTGAGTCTTGACAGCCCTGAGCACAGGGGATTTTTTGCCTTTTAATTCACACTCCTCCTGGCTTTCACTAGAAAATCCAAAAAGTACATGTTAACATACACATCAAGTTTAAATGCCAGAAACTTTGCATAGACTTTCCCTTATAAACTGACATCACAAAATGTTTGTTAAGGACTAAAGGATTATTTCTTTCCTAGCTGCACTTTTGTAGCACAGCATCCCATGGTACAAAGAAAACAGACTTTACCAAAGGGGGGCTGTTTTGACATTAAAAATTGTTATTAGGGTATTGACTTACGCTATATGAATTTTCTGATGTTTCCTAAGACCAGAAATAAACAGAAAGGCCTTCCCACATTCTTGACATATGTAAGATTTCACACCAGTGTGAACTGCCCTATGTACATTTAGGGCGGAGGCCTGATGGAAGGCCTTTCCACATTACTTACAAACAAAAGGTTTCTCTCCAGTGTGAATTCTCACATGACCAGTAAGGGTTGAGGAACAAACAAAGGCCTTCCCACACTCCTTACAAACATAAGGTCTCTCTCCAGTGTGAATTCTCATATGTCGGGTAAGTCTTGAGGATACAAAAAAGGCCTTCCCACATTGCTTACAAACATAAGGTCTCTCTCCAGTGTGACTTCTCATATGCCTAGTAAGGCTTGTGGATGCAACAAAGGCCTTTAAACATAGCTTACAGCCATAAGGCTTCTCTCCAGTGTGTTTTCTCATATGACAAGTAAGTTGTGAGGGATACCAAAAGGCTTTCCCACATACCTTACATCCATAAGGCTTTTCTCCTTTGTGAATTTTTATATGGCGAGTAAGGTTTGAGGAATAAGTAAAGGCCTTCCCGCATTCCTTACATATAAAAGGCCTCTCTTCAGTATGAGTAAGCATTGAGGATTGAGTGAAGGCCTTTCCATGTGCCTTATATTTATGACATTTCTCTCCATTATGAATTTTCCTGTGTCTGGAAAGTGTGAAGAGTAAGAAAAGAGCTTCCCACATTGCTCACACAGATATGCTTTCTCTCCAGTATGAATTCTACAATGTTTTAAGAGGTATGAGGGTCTATTGGAGGCCGTCGCACAGTCCTTACATGTATGTGGTTTCCCTCCTGTGTGGATGTTCATGTCATCACAAAGGGGTGACGCTGGATTCAAACCATGCCCTTGCCGCCGACACTCCTGGGGATTCTGTCCACTGTGGGTTTCAAAGGGAACATCATGGTCCTGGGAACACGGGGAAGCTCCCCCACATTCCTTACTCTCGGACAGCATTAATCCATGGTGACTTTGCTTGTGGGCCTTTCGGTGTGAAGGACTCAGTATAAACAGTGCTCCTCTCCCACATTCTAGGGACTGCCCCAATGTTGAGGTTTGTGTCTGTGGACCGAGAAAAACAGACTGTGTGAACCTTTTCCCCGGGGAGGGATTCTTCAGAGTGAGGTTGCTCTCTCCATTCTCAACATCCTCAGAGGCTATCTTGCCTGTCTTAGCATTCCCATGTGGCTGAGGGCACAAATGCACACTCAAGACTTTTTCATAGTGTGAAGGGTCAGAGACAGTCCACTTGGGCTGGCTGCTTCCCTGTAGAACAGCAGAGGATTCCAATTATCGTACTATGCCTTAAGAGTCTCCATGTTAAATAAAATTGATACCTGCAGATTGGTTTCTAACATTCGCAACACACAATGCAATTCCCGGCAGGTGGATGGCATTACCATGGACTAACCTAATGTTTCTGTAAGACACACATGGAAAATTGATGAATGAGAGGCCATTAATTTCTTAAATATTTTTTCAACTTAATTAACAGGCAGGAATAACTCCCTCCACAGAAAACTGATGCACCAGATTCAAAAGAAAAATAAAACACACTAAACTCTGGGTTCAGTTCTATCTCACTGTGGTGCAGAGCCCGGAAAGCATTTGTGAAGAAATGTTGCATCCCACACTGCTGAGACTGACCACAGGGGCCAGTGAAAACATCTCACCACAGGCAGATTCTTTTCAGGATCAATGACTTTTTCTGTTCTGTAGTTTGTTTTCATTTGGGTGAGGGGGTACACCATGCAGTGTCAAGGATTATTCCTGGTAGGTCTCTGTGAAACACATGGAGCAATGTGGATGGACCAGTTTAAAAGACCAACTCCTTTCACGATTACCATTGTAGATGCTTTCAATCAAATGAAAAAGCACGACAATTATATGAAACATATTACAATTTTCCTTAGGTTTTTCGCAGAGATGTGAGCACCCAGTGAAGATAAGGGTCCTCGACCTCAAGCATCATACTCTGAATTTCCTTCTGGCCATTCCCAGAATGCACATTAAAAATAACATGCTGGCCTACTGACATTTTCCATTAGTACTATAATATTGATTCCAAACTTGCAAATCTTACCGGCTTACTCATACTCACTGACTGAGTTCCCAAATCCTGAAGCCATGCTTTGAGTTCTGAAATGAAACACAATATACAATGTAAGAATTACTGAATGAAACATCCTTAACCAGGCAGTACAGCTTGAGGACATCTCTATGGTCCTCACAGTCCAAAGGATCCCAAAGAATAGGGAAGGTCCCTGGGGAAGATTGCTGTGAAAAGCTTGGCAATCCTACAAGACATTTTTTTCTTTTTTGTTTGTTGAACATACGCAGTGATGTTCAGGGAACTATTTGGGATGCTGGTTATTGAACCAGGTGGACAATGTGCAGGACAAGCACATTTCCTGCATTACTATCACTCAGAGCCAAAATAGCTTTATTATTAACTTATTAACTAAACAAAAGAGGCAATTTTTTGAAAGTATAGCAACATTACAGGCTGTACAAAAAGGCTGGTAAGGAAAAGACAGGGGGACCAAGAAATGAGAATTTCATGGAAATTCTGGCAGAAGATGAAAAATAATGTCAAAGCCAAGAAATTAAAGGGCAAGATTATTCCATGACAGACAATCCGTGGGAGCAAAGAGCAGCGTGAATAGAACACAGATGCCAAGATCCAAGAAGTCAAGGATATCAGGGTCAGCAGCTCGTTTCACATGTGCTCAGGGCACCCACACACTGCCGAGGGCCTGAGCCAGGGAGGGTTCTCAGACACTCACCTGCATACGTGACTCTCCTCCCCGGCCTCAGGGTTCCTCTTTCCAGCCAGGAGATCACCAGAGGCTTAACCCAAGAATACCCTGAACCTCTCAGAGATGGAGCATGGATAAGTGACAAGGAAAAGGTGCCAAGTAAACCCCATGTCTCCCTATAAAAATGGAGTCAATTATGGGAATGTCATGAACAGAATCTGTACTTCTAAAATGCTCCAGATTTGGAGTTATCCAAGAGCTAAGATTCGGGTCTTAATTTAAGAGAATATGGGGCCCCAGAAAACATCACAAATAGTATAGCCCTGGCCTTGCAAAGGGCCAACAGGTTTCTCACCCCAATGGGCGTTTGATCACAGCCCATTACCTAGTATGTTTTTCTCTAGTTTGGGATCTTCACCTGGGGAGGCTCAAGGCTTCTCCCTGACTGTGTACTCAGAAACAACCTTTCATGGTGCTTGAGCATCACATGGGATGGTAAGGATATAACGCATGTCCAGATCTGGCAAGACAAGCACCGTACCCACTGTACTGCCACTCAAGGCTCGGCATCACATGCAATGTACTGAGCCTGCGTGAACTGATGCCTGAGTGCAGTAAACCCCAAAGCTTAACAAATCCAAAGATGGCCAAAGACGACCAAAGCCCCAAATTGGTTATAAAAATAAAGATAAAAGGATGCAGACAGACAGGACAGAGGGTCAGGCACTGGCCTTGCTCAAGGTCAATAAAAGTTCGATCCTGACATTCAGTAGGGTCTCTCAAGTCATCTGCTTGATCCCTGACTGTATAGTTCAGAGGCAAACCCTGGGTCCTGGTGAACAGAGAACCACTGCAAGTGACCACGAGCACTGAAATAGAGCAGCATCTTATGGGGTGAGGCCCTAAGAAATAAATGAACTGTGTTGGGCGCAATATTTCAGCATGCAGGACACAGACACTACACACACGTACAGGATTGGTCCCCAGCAACACACAATGCCCCGGACCACAACCAGGATGAATAACTGAATACTCAGCCAGAAATAATCCCTAAGTGTTTGTAAGTATAACCCCAAACCAAATCAAAACAAAATAAAAGGGAATGCCTTGCCATAGAGGCAGGGTGGACTGGGGGGATGGGCGTGGAAGGGATACTGGGATTAGTGGTGGTGGAGAATGGGCACTGGTGGAGGGATGTGTAATTGATCACTGTATTACTGAAATCCAAGCACAAAAATTGTAAGTATACAAAAGTACGTCATGGTGTTTCACTAATAACAATGAAAAAAAAAAACTAAAATAAAATAAAATAAATAAAAATAAATTAACTGAAGTTGTGGGCCAGGTACAATAGTACCAGGATTAAGACAGCAACCTTTTTGGCTACCAAGCATGTTCAATCCTCAGCACTCCATGGCCCCTGAGCACCCCCAGGAGTGATCCCTCAGCACAGAGACAAGAATATTCAAGTTGTGCCCCAAATAAAAGCAAAACCAAAATACATAGAAATTATGTGTAGTACAAGAAATAATCAGAGAACTCAGCATTGGCAGGAACCAGGAGCATTTTAGAGAGACCTGAGCAATGGTACAACATGTTGGGAGCTTTCTATGCACGGGGCTAAACTGGGTCGATCCCCAACACTCCAGATTCATTAAAACCCACAAAGAGTGATTCCTATGGACAGAGCTTAGAGTAAGCCCGAGAATCGCCAGTCTTGTCAGGACTGACAAGAAGTCCCTGCATTGGAGCCAGAAAGGTAGTGAGCAGCCGGATGTTTGGACACTGGCTCACAGAACCATCCAAGGGGAGACACTAACAGATGTTCCTGTCTCTCAAGGGACAGAGAAGTGGGTTTTGACCCAGCTACTGTCAGGACAGGAGCAGTTGAGGCCTATAGGGAGGAAAACTCAGTGCTGCCCGAGCCCCAGGACTCTACCCTTGGAACCACAAAGGAAGGCCCCAAAGGCCAGAGAATAACTATGAGGCCAGGAGCTCCCACACAGAAGCAGCCCCTGCATGCCCCAGTGACCACGGCTCCGTTATTGGCTCTGCTGTGGGAGCAGCCACAGGGACTCAGGGTGGACAAAACTTCAGCTGCCCTCTTGCAGAGTGGATGGGACATGGGCCTAGGCACTCGTTTCCAGGGATCAAGGTTACTTCTGAGCGCCTATAGGCCCCAGAATGTCCGAGCTCTGACCCTCTGGACCTGGACCCATCCTGGTCGTGATTTACTCTAATCCCCAATCAGCACATGAGCCTCATCCAGCACATGCTCCAATTTTTGCAAGAATCACTCTGAAAACCATGTAAACAGTGTGTTGTATCACAAAAGTATCCAAATAACCAGGATGTTTATTACGAAATATTACATGTATCTAACAACTGGAGTTTCTAGAGTGAGTACACTTTGAAACCATGAATATAATATCTTGGGGCCTGGAGTGGTAATACAATCGGTAAGACATTCACCTTGCACTTGGCTGACTCAGGTTCAATAATCTAGAACATATATGGGCCTCTGACCCTTGTAGGAAATGATCCCTGAGTTTAGAGGCAGGAATAAGCCACGGACAATGAAGGGTGATTACCAAAAACACTGCAACGTCAAAAGATAACTCTAATGAAACAAGAGAACAACAACAAAAAATACCCCAAGTATGAATTCTGAGGCATAAACACCAGGTCGCCAGATGTGAAGCATAGTGAGTTGGTAGGTCACATGGTAACACGTTTAGTGTTCTGTGTCTCCAAAGAAAGACAGACACAGGGAACACAGGAACTGATGGCCAATGGATAGTGCATAGTCAACCTTTAATTCAGAACCAAATAGCATACTTATAGAATATCTGAGGAGTTTTGCGGTACAGAACTGCATGTATTGTGATTTACCATTTACAGAGGTAAAGCGTTTCAACAGAGACAATTTTTTTGCGGGGGGATTAAGTCAAGAAGACGTTCTGCCTGAGACTATACTAAGAAATTCACTCAGGGGCTATATGCATCTGTGTTGCTTTTCTCTTTCCCTGCTCGTACATATTAAACAATTAAGTTTACTTCTTATTAATATTGGAAATTATCGATACACACAGTAGAGAAACATTCCAAAACTTACTTCTCTGGGGTCCACGAGCGAAGGTTAAAAGCTGGCTGGGATCCAGCTTTCTGGGGTTAGAGACTATAGCAACTGAATGCTGAGTCAAGTAATTATGACGGATGGCCAGGAGTAAATATATTTTAGAGTCAACTAACTCATAAATATTAAGAGCTTAGCATGAACGTATTTTCCTTTTTGAAGCAAAGAACATTGCTCTATAGTGATGGATTATTGATTATATAGGTTACAGAGGAAAGAGAAGTGCAAATAAGTGACTACAGATGCAAAGTCCAGAGTCACCAGAAGGTTTGACTTTATGATTTAAGGATAGATTAGGAGTGCTCATAAGAGCACTATAACCTTCTCTGGGGGGAGCAAAAGTGGAAATTTACTGATCAAGCCTAAAACACTTAGGGTACAGACAAATTCTAGAGTGAAACATTTAAAGTAGATCCTTAAGTAGATCTGTTTTTTCTATGCTGCAGATATTCATGTTTTCTCGTGAATACTACTCCTCTCTCTAATTGCTTTCATAGCCTTTCTGTGTGTATGTGGGTGTGTTCATGCACATGTTTCAATTTTAGACCCCAACTACCAATGCTCAGGGATTATTGTAGCTCTGGGATCTGGGTTCAGTCCTAGTGGGGCTCAGGGACTATATGGATTACTTGACATAGAAAGACCTGGGTTGGCTCCTTGGAAGGCAAGTACCCTACTTGCTGTACTATTGCTCTGGTCCTTTCTAAGTTAAATATATTCACCACATCAGGAATGACCCTGAACTAAGCTTCCCCAAAAACACCCACACCAGGAATCAACTATTTCTCTTAAAAAAGGAAAACAAAACTTGACCCCCAGTACTAACAACAGCTGGGGGTCATCTGGTCAGGGAGAGATTACATGTATGAAGTGCTTTGCAACTGGACCCTAGGATGGAGAAATTCTTGACCTAGGGAAAAAATATAAAGCTGGGACCAGAGACAGTAAAGTGGGTAGGGAACTTGCCTTTCATGCAGCAAACAGAGATTAATTCCCGGCATACCTTATGGTCCCATAGTACCACGGGCAGAAATTCCCGACTGCAGAGCTGAAAGTAAACCCTGACCACCTCCAGATGTGGTACAAGAGCCAAACCAAAATGATGATAATGAAAAAAGTTTCATTTGCAAACCCCACCCACCTGCAAGGACAGAGACACTGGGTGGTTCCACCCCATCAGGGCAGTCCAATAAAGGAAAACTGGGTCAACTGCTGCAGTGGGGCTGGGGCCATGCCCTTCTAAGTGAATGTGAAGGTGCCACACTAAGGATGCCAGGGCCAAAGGCTCCGGACAGGGCCAAGCACAGTCCAATGTTGGGAGGTTCGGGAGGGCTAAGTCCCGCTCTCTGCAGGTCCCGCAGTCCCAGGCCCACTGGCCTCTGACCCTTTCAGGAGCTGGAGGAGATCCTGGTCAAAGGGACCCCCCAGGATCACTTGTTCACACCTGCAACCCCTGTGCCTGGCACAGCCCCCACTGCACCATCCAAAGTCTCTGGGTCCCCTGAAAGCTTTCGCTTTACCTCACCTCAGGAACCACCTGGACATCCTGAACAGTGCAAAACAAGCGCAAAAGCACCCCCCAAGTTGGTGCAGCCCCACCACTGAAAGTGCCAAGATGTGGGGCGCTCACCTGAGGCCACTTGTGTTCTGCAGAAAATCGGCCTCACAGTTTCCCTGTCATGCCAGGCGCCAGTTCCTCCTCTAGCCAGGAGACCAATGGCGGCCAGAGCCAGGCAACCACAACTAGCACAGAAAGGATTTCTGAAGGGTCCGTCTATGACATCATTTCTGATTCCACCAGGAGCCTTAAAGGGCCATGGTCCAGATACAGAGACCTTCTGTGCCCATCCAGGTGAATCCGTGTTGCAAGGGGATGGACTGGATAAAGGAGTGGAGAGGCAGCTGCTAGAGTGTTTGCTCACACAGTCGGGGCCTGGGGATAAGGGGAGGACTCCTGATAATGCACTGGTCAGTCAATCATTGAAACAATGCTCTCACACACAGTCCATCAGGAAAAACACATGTGGGTTGATTCAAGGTCAAACAGGCAGGCTGGAACAAGGCACCTGACATTGAGTTATGTGAGGAAGTAATCAAAATGGGGTGAAAGAACTGGAAATGGCAGCCTTCTATGATCCTCAGATTCCTTCATGGAGCACAAAAAATTCCCTAGAGACCCATCCAGGGGCCTCAGGAGTTCCTGAGTACCAGCCCCCCCTGCAGGCAGGCAGCAGTGCTGCCCCTGGGAACTACAGCCTGGAATGTGGCTCTGCCATGGGGAAAGACTGGGACTTAGGGTAGACAAACCTTCACCCACTGTCTTGCAGGGTGGACAAGGACATGCGCCTGTGCACTCTGTCCATGGGAACAAGGTCACTTCTGGGTCCAGATGAGCCTGAGGCACAGCCGTGCTCTGTCTCACTGGACCTGGGCCCATCTGAGTCCTGATTTACTCTAATCCCGCATCAGCACATCTGCGTGGGTCTCATCCTATGTTCGCTCCTGTTGTGCAGGAATATATTTGAAAATGGTATAATCACCCAGGTTTATAGAAAATAAATCCAAATAACCAAGGCCTTTATTTACTAAGAACCATAATATGAACTGTGCCTGACATTTGGAACTTCTCAAGACTACTTATACTGTAAATATTCTCTTTTGGGGATAGAGTGGTCTTACACTCAGCTGACCCAAGTATGATACTTGGCCACCATGGGGCTTGGTGCAGTGATCCCTGAGCTGAGTCAGAAGTAATGGCAGATCCTACAAGGAATGATCAAACTACAGCAACAACAGAACAACTCTAAGGTAGCAAAGCAAACAAACAAACAAAAATTATGTACAAAGACAAACTAGTGAGGAACATTTAAATAGTAAAATAGTGGGTTCTGAAAACTCTGTTTTCTGGCATTGCCACAGTTTTCCAGAATCCTTATTATTCTCTTTTCTTGCAATCACACGTTTCCTGTGTGTACAAGTGTGTACGTGTGTGTGTGTGTGTGTTTCTTTGAGCCAGAACAAGCATTACTCAGGGGGCATTCCTAACTCTGCACTCAGGGTTTCACTTCTGGAAGCTTTGGGGATCACTAGTATGCAGGGGACCGAACCCAACTTGACTTTGAGCAAGGCAAGTATTTGCTGTACTTTTGCTCCACCCCTTCCTACATAAATTTCTTCCAAAAATACCAGGAGTCCTGTACAAAATCCCTCACACACACACACGCACACACACACACAAATAAACAAGTATCTTCCTTCAAAAAAAGGGAAAAAATTAAAAAAAAAACAACAAAATCTTGACCCTCAGTATTTATCCCAATAGCGACGTGTCACCCGCTCAGGAAGAGATGAAGTGTGGAGGATGATTTGCAACTTGACATGAGGGAGATGAAACTCGTGATCTGGGAAAAAAAAAAAAAAAACAATGTTGTGGTTGGTCAGACAATGAAGGCTGTAGGGCACTTGCCCTGACCTGGTAAATTCTCCGCATACCTATGTCCCGCAGCAACACCAGCAGGAATCATATCTGAGCCCAGAGCCAGAGGAAGCCCTGAGCATTTCCGGGGATGCCCTCGCCCCAACCACCCCCCAAAGAACCCCAAACAAAAAATAGCCCCAAGAGAACATGTTCACTGGCAAACTCCAGCCACCTGCAGGGTCACTGCCCCCGAATGTCACGGACCAACACGGGCGCAAGGAAAATGATGAACAGCAAGGGGACCCTTGCCATCGGGGGGTGAGGGGGGGCTGCGGCTCTGCCCTTCAAATCTGGAGGTTCTACAGCTATGACATTAGGGCCAAAACTTCAACATGGGACTGCTGGGAGGGTTGGGACATCCAAGCCCCCTGCCGTGTGCAGGTCCAGCACCCCCCCCCCCCCGTGCTCAGCCCCAAGCTCAGCCCCTCCCCCAAGCCGCCCACCCGCCGCTGGCCCATCACGGAGCTGGAGGCCATCCTAGCCTCAGCGGCCCCCCGGGACCACATGCTCACACCCGCAACATTGCTCCCCAGTATAGCCCCCACCGTGCTCCCCAAAGCTCCGCGTCCCCCTAAAGCCCCGCCACGCCTCAGAAACACCTAGATGTCGGGGAACAAGTGAGAAGCATCGCGAAAGCGTACCCCACGCTAGCGCGTCACTCACAGTGCAGAGACTGAGAGTCGCCCCTGTCCTGCTCCAAAATCGGCCTTCAAGAACCGCTTCCAGTCAGTTCCAGGCCATCCTTCACCCACGTGTAACAATAGTGGGACCTACTGAACTATCTCTGTCAGCAACAAAATAGGTACCCGTAAAATCCTCTCTTTGACATCACTTCCGTTTCCACCCGCAGCCTTAAAGGGCCAGGCTCCAGGTGCAGAGAGATCCTTTCGGGACACCCAGGGGATCCTGTGCTGCAAGGGGCAGGGCTCACAAAAAGGAGGGGGAGCCAACTTCTGGGGAGGCCAGTCACACCATGGGACCCCGGGGAGTAAGCAGTGGCCTGAGCCTGCATGGGTCAGTCAAACATCGAGCCAATGCACTCATACACGTGTCCATCAAGAAAAATGAAGCATGTTGTTTCACTAACTGCGACATAGGTAGCAGGTGGGGACAGTGAGTTTCTCAGGGAAGTAATAATCCAGATGGCAGTAAAAACAGTGACTCCGAAGCCAGCCCAGGAGAGGAACAGAACAACCCTGTGAGCAGCCACTAGAGAGTTGGAGAGAAACTCGAACAGGAGAAAAAGGCTGCTAAGAGTATCTAGAACACGATAGGTTCAACGCTCTACCCTCTGACAACACACAAGCACTGGACACCTACCTACAAGGAATGTTCCACGGGGAGGCTTCAGGAACACACATTTTCAAACGCAAAGTATGGATCAGGTGGGAACAGTACATGGCACTGGAATTGGTCAACTCAATCTCCATCCCTGGCATCCCAAATGTTGACTAAGAGTAACCCCTAAGAAGTTCCAGGTGGTCCCTGAATAAAAATATTATCTAAAAAAATAAAACCTAGCATAAGGACCAATCCCAGAATGGAGGTATACACAGAGTTCAGAGTAGGCAATTCTTACAGATCATTTTATAGCCTTGCTATCTAAGTGGCTTTTAGCATTCGAGTGTCAACTAGATTGTTGGTATTTTAGTGCTTCCATAAGTAAATGCTTCTGTGGCTGGAGTGATAGCACAGTGGGTAGTGTGTTTGCCCTACATGCAGCCAACCCAGGTTCGATTCCCAGCATCCTATATGGTCGCCTGAGCACAACAAGGGGTAATTCCTGAGTGCAGAGCCAGGAGTAAACACTGTGCATCACCAGGTGTGACCCCCCTCCCAAAAAAAAGCAAAAGTAAATGTTTCTGGTTTCTTTATCTCTAATAGTACTGAAATGAGAAAGGAGTGTGATCCAGGAATAAGACCACCCTGTCCTGTCAGTAAGCACAGCTGAATGGAATTGCCTGCTGAGATGGGGGAAAGCTTGAGGTCTCTCCCATGGCCCTCCTACCTAGGGATGGGGTGTCCAATGGCATGTCACTGTCTTATCCTGCCTCTGATTTTCCCAAGGATCAGAGACCTGGAGGAGGAGTCAGAGCAGTGAGCATTGGAGAAGAGCACAACCACTAGCCCTGACAAGCCACACCATTGGGCACTGGCTCACAGACCCGCCTGGGGAACAATGCCTAATGCTTCTGTCGCCCCAGGAGAAGCAAAATGGATTAGCATCTGTGCTGCCTTTTACAACACAAGCTCTGGGCTTGGTTACAAGGGAGAAGACTCAGCCCTGCCTTGGCCTGAGGACTCCTCCCTGGGTCCCACAGAAGGCTCTCACAGGCACAGCCAGGCACTGACTCGGAGGCCAGATCACGTGCATCAGCGCCCCCTGCAGGCTGTAAGCAGGGCTGCCCCCCACAACCATGGCCCAGAATGTGACTGTGTCACGCCACAGCCCTTCACCTCTTAAAAAAAAAAAAACACTTTCTTCCCATGCCCCCACCCCACCCTGCTTCTGGGACCATTGGAGGTGGATAATGGGCACTGGTGGAGGGATGGGTACTCAATCATTGTATGACTGAAATGCATGCAGGAAAGTTTGTAAGTCTGTAATTGTAGCTCTAATAAAAATATAAAATAAATTAAATAAATTAAAAAAACAATTTCTGCACATACACACACACACACATACACACACACACCCTTTACCCCCAGTACTCACCTCAATAGACAGTGGTCTAAACAGGGCTTTGCAACTTGATGTGAAGAAGCAGAAATTCCTGATCTGACACACAATAAAACTAGTAAGATGCTTGCCTTGTTGACACCAGTCAATCCTCTGCATCCCTATGCATCCCTTTGGTACCCAGAACACTCCAGGAAAAATGCTTGAGCCAGTAGCCAGAGTAAGCCCTCAGGGTATCTTCGGACATGCAGAGCCCCCCCATTCCCCACACCAAAAATAGCCCCAAAAGGAAATTAAAACCCTTGTCTCCTGCGGATCCACTGCTCCGTATGGCCCCATTATACCAGGGAAGCCATTGAAAAAGCCAAATGGTAACAGGGGTCTCTTGGCATTGCAGGAGCTGTGACTCTGCCCAAAGTGAATCTGGAGGTTTTACAGCAGCGAGTCTGGGGCCAAGGTCCCAACGTAGGCCAGCTGGAGGTCACAACGGACAAGTCCCTGCCCTTGGCAGGTCTCTCAGCCCCAAGGCCCACAGCCCCCTTGCTCAGCCCCATACCCACCCGCCGCTGCCCCATCGCAGAGCTGTAGGCAATCGTGGCCTAGGATCACTCACTCACATCCTCCTCCGCTGCACCACTTCAAAGATCCGCTGCACCTCAGGAATCGCCTGATATCAGGGAACAAGTGAAAAACAAGTGCAAATGTGCCCCCCAAGCTGAGGACGACCCACAGTTCAGTGTGGACATGGGGACGCACCAGGCGCTCACGGGAGATCACTCCCGTTCAGCCACAAAGTTGGTCTTCAGAGTCCTACTTCCTCACAGGGGCCCTAATCTGTCCTTTACCCACGTGAACAATAACACTGACACAAATTCCAGGAATAGAAGCACCAGGAAGTGCCGCCTGTGATGTCACTTCTGTTTCCGCAAGCAGCCTTAAAGAGCCAGACTCCAGATGTGGAGAGAACCATTATGCCCAACAAGGTGAATCTGTCACACCAGGGGGATGGGCTCACATAAAACAGTGGAGAGGCAGCTGCTGTACTGGCCGATCACACAGTGGAGGGCTAGCGAGGGGTAAAAAGGGCTCTGGTCTTGTACAGGCAAACAATGAGCCAATGCTCTCACACACAGTCCATCAGGAAAATCGCAAAGGGGGGTCATTCAAAGTAAAACAGGCAGATAGGCAGCAGATGGGGCATGGGAGAATGTGTTTCTCCGGGAAATCATCCTTCAAGGTGAGGAGAAAGCAAAGACTCGAAGCCAGCACCAGAGCAGAAAGGAACTGGCCTAGCAGCAGCCCAGAGTGCTGAAGAGACCCTGGAACAGGAGCAAAAGCTTGTAAGAACATCAGAGAACACTGTCCAGTCAACACTCTATGATTGCCAACATACAAGCAATGAACACTAATCTACAAGGAAAACCCAGGAGGCAGTTTCCGAACCCTGAGTGGGGCTGGAGAGATAACACAGTGGGTAGGATGTTCGTTTTGCATACGGCCTACCTGGGTTCAATTCCCAGCATCCTATATGGTCCCTTGAGCACTGCCAGGAGTAACTCCTGAGGGCAGAGACAGGAGTATCCCCATTGCATCGCTGAGTGTGACCAAAAAAGAAAAAAAAAAGTAGACCCTGAGCATCTCTGGATGTGGTACACAAGCCAAACCGAAACAATGATACTGAAAAAGTGTCATTTGCAAAACCCAGCTTCCAGCAGGGACCAAACCACCATGTGACCCTGCATATCACGACAAAGGACAGATAACAACTGGGTCTGCTACTACAGGGGAGCTGGGGCCCTGCAGTTTGAAGTGAATCTGAAGGTTCTACATGAGTGATGCCAGGGCGAAATGCTCCGGAACAGGGTAGAGCGAAGTCCAATGCTGGGAGGGTCGGGACAGCCAAGCCCGGCCCTCTGAAGGTCCTGCAGGCCCCAAGCTCACCCCCAAGCTCATGGAGCTGGAGGTGATCATGGCCAAAGGGGACCCCCACTATCACCCACACACTCCGCAACACCTGCACCCCCTAAAGCCTATGGGTTCCCCTAAAGCATCCCTTATGCCTCAGGAAATCGCTGATATCATAAATGAGAGAAAAACAAGCACAAAAGGGCCCCCCAAGCTGGAGCGGCCCCGGCACTCACACTGCGGAGAACGGGAGGCACTGGGTGTCCGCGCGCTGCCACTTGTGCCCAGACAAAAAAATAGGTCTTCACAGTCCCTCTTCCAGGAAAGGCCACCGTTTCCTCCTCTACCACAAGACCAATGGTGGCCTGAGCCAGACAAGCACAACTGGAATAGAAAAAATATCTGAAGGACCCAGGCCTGGGATGCCACTTCCACATCTGTCGGGAACCTGAGCCTTAAAGAGCCATGGTCCAGAGGCAGAGACCCTTTTTGCCCACCCAGGTGAATGTGTGCTTCAAGGGGGATGGACTGGATAAAAGTGTGCAGAGGCAGCTGTGGAGAGTGGTGGGTCACACAATGGGGGGGCTGTGGATATGGAGACCCCTGTTGCTGTACTGGTCAGTCAAACAATGACCCAATGCTCTCACACACAGTCCATCAGGAAAAACGCAGCTGGGTTGATTCGAGGTAAAACAGGAAGGTTGGTACAATTCACCTGATGCTGAGTTTCTTGTGGAAGTAATCAAGATAGGGTGAAAGCAGTGACTGCAAATCCAGTACTGGAGATGCAGAGAGCAACTGGCCTAGCAGGAGCCCAGAGAGTTGGACAGACACTGGAATAGTGTTGGAGTACAAGGATCTTAGGTTTAGCAGGTTGTGCACCCATCACAGTGCTCCGGATTCACTCCCATTACTTTGTCTGTAACTACTTCTTTTTGCTCTCTTCCCCAACCAATTTGTAAGGTCTCATCCTTCTACGACACTGAACTTGTACTGTAAGTTAATATTGCCTTTCTCCTCTCCTTATGTCTTTTGATTATTTTAATGCAATGTCCCTTTTGTATAGATACAGGAAGATAATTAATATTATGCTTTATAACTTAGGATTTAATTGGCCTTGAATATTATTCGCTCCTGGGCATCTGCTTTCTCAATTTAAGCCTCAGTTGCCCTCACTTCCTAGCACCCCAAGGGCAGGGTCCTGACGTGGGACTGGAAGGAACTAGGACAAGCCGGTAAGTATTGTGCTACCCTGGCATCATGATGGGCCCGGCCAAGGTGCCACGATTCTTAACTATAGGTTAAGAGTTTGATCATAGGCAAATGCTGTCATGATCCAAAAGTAACGATCAGACTAGGACCCTGCTGCTAAGAATAGGAAAGATATCTGGCCTGAGCAATGCAGTCCGAGATCAAGATGGCCCTAAGAGAGCAATTCTAGGAACTTAAATTATTTCTTACTGTGTCCATAAAAATGATTTATATTATGTATGCTTATATGTTGGTTGGACAAGGAGAGGAGAAACAGATCCAGGGAAATCTGTTCTAGGGTGGTTGATCTGCTAAATGAGAATCTGTCCTAGAAGCAGCTTTCCCATGGGTCCTGACTAGCTTGGATGAGACTGAATATTTCTCCCCTTCAAACTGCTTCAGTAAATTCAGTATATTGTAACAGGCAGTTTCCCTTATCTCACAGCAACCTAGCTGGTCTTAGATATGCAGATCCCAGGTGCTAAGCCAGGCCTGATCTAGGGGATGCAGATGCCTGGCTCCAGGCAGGCAGATCTTGGAGATGTAGATTCCAAGCTCTAGCAGACTGTTCTTTGATGTGTTAATCCAAGTGCTTGTAGCTTATAAAAGGTGAGGCAAGATTATTGGCCTGCTGATGTAAAGAAACAATGTATGGTTTGCCTCCTCAATGTTCTTTCTGTAACTCCTTTTGGTGACATCACTATATTGTGCCCTTTAGAGGTACCATGATCTATATAAGGGGATTTTGGGGGATCTCTCAGGGAGAGCGTGTGCTTGAGAACTCTTAAGGACTCCAAGACATACATCTCTTCCATGTAATAAATTGCTACTAAGACCAACCAGCTTGGCCCTCGTTTCCTTCCCCGCCTGACCACTGCCATCGACCTCCCTGGAGTGATAAAAACGAGCTGAGACTGGCAAAAGCGGGCGGCGGGAGAGATAGGCCGCTTCCGTCCTTTTGCCCGTCATTTTTATGCAGAACAGGAGCAGAGGCTGATAAGAACATCAGAGAGCACTGTCTGGTCAATGCACTACCCCTTGAAAACACTGAACCAGTAGACTCTTGCCTACAAGGAAAACCGCAGGAGGCAGTTTCAAAAGCAAAATTTCAACTACAGAGTATGGGGCAAGAGGGTAGTACAGTGTCTTGGGCGCTTGCCTTGCACGTGGTCAATCTGGGTTCAACCCTCAGAATTCCAAATGGTCCCCTCAGCAACATCGAAGTGCAAAGCCGGGAGTAGGACCTGAGCACTGTCAGGTTGCACCAACAACAACATCATATATTCTGACCCTAAAAATGGAGGCTATGGGCAGCAAGCCAATTTGGTCACCTTGGAGCCTTTTTTTGTCCTTTAAGCAGAGCTGAATCCTTTTTATCATTCTGGTGACTACTACATTGATGGGACTTTGCTAATTCCAAATACAACATTTACTTTTTTTCTGTAATATTATTGAACTGATGGGGGGATCCAGGAATGTGTCCAACCTTGTGAGTAATCACAGGTAAATGGAATGGCCTGCTGGGATGTGGGGAGCTGACCCGTATTCCCAGCACATCTCAGGCATTTGATTCAAGGGCCCCTTCCATCCGCTCATATGTCTTTCTGCACACAGTAAAGTTCATTTAAACTGTTTCCAATAGGGGCCAAAGAGTAGGTATAGCTGATAGGACATTTGTCTTGCACCAGGTTTAACAAGACACTGGAGCACCGCCATAAATAATTCCTGAGTATTTCAGGGCACAACCCAAAAAGACGGGAAAAACAAAGTTTAAAATTAATAAAAAAAAACAGGATTGGAGCAATAGCACAGCGGATAGGGCATTTTCTTTGCATGCGGCCAACCCAGGTTCGATTCCTAGTATCCCATATGGTCCTCTGAGCACTGCCAGGAGTAATTCCTGAGTTCAGAACCAGGAATAAACCCAGGTGTATTGCCGGGTGTGACCCAAAAAGCAAAACAAATAAATAAATAACTCTCTTCATTGCACTCCATTAAAGAGCCTTGACAGGGCAATTTTCCTAAGATGGCATTTAAAAAATATTTATCCTTTACACTTACACAATGCTAACCAGTACCTGAACACAAGGGAGGCAGAGATGACATGGGGGAAGGAGCTGGTCACAAACGGCCCACCTTGATTCCAGCCAAGTACCCCATAATGTTGGAGTCCCCCAGGTATGGCTGCCTGAGCTGAGAGCAGGGAGTAGGGCTCAGCTGGGTGTGGCTCCGAAGAACATGAATCAGGAGGCCCCAAAGAACGAAGGCGCAGCTGTTTCTCTGCCATGATCCACCGAACCCAGGGCCTCAAAGCCAAGCTACAGGGCCTGGAGCAATAGTCCATGGGGAGGGCTTTTCCCTTGCAAGGGCCGGCCCAGTTTTAATCCCTGCCATCCCATATGGTACCGAGAAACCGCCAGGAGTAATTACTGATTGTAGAGGCAGGAGTAACCCCTGAGCATAGCTGGGTGTGATCCAAAAAGCAAAAAAAAAAAAGTCAGGCCAGACTCACAGCAAAGAATGAGAAAGTGGTGAGCCTTGACAGCCCTGAGCAAAGGGGATTTTTTTTGCCTTTCAATTCACATTCCTCCAGCTTTCACCAGAAGATCCGAAAGTTACATGTTAACATACACATGAAGTTCAAATGCTGCATATACTTTCCCTTATAGACTGACATCACAGAAACTTTATTACACACTTCCAGGATTATTTCCTTCCTGACTGCACTTTTGTAGCACAGCATCCCATGGTCCAAACACAATAGGCTTTAACAAAGGGGCCTTTTTTGACATTGAACATTGATATCAGGGGATTGAGTTATCTAATATGAATTTTATGATGTCTCCTAAGACGAAAAAGAAGCACAAAGGCCTTCCCACATTCTTGACATATATAAGATTTCACTCCAGTGTGAACTGCCCTATGTACAGTAAGGCCTGAAGGCAGACGGAAGGCCTTCGCACATTCCTTACAAACAAAAGGTTTCTCTCCAGTATGAATTTTCACATGACCAGTAAGGTTATAGAAAGAAACAAAGGCCTTCCCACACTCATTACAAACAAAAGGTCTCTCTCCAGTGTGAATTCTCACATGTCGAGTAAGGCCTGAGGATTCAACAAAGGCCTTCCCACATTCCTTACAAACATAAGGTCTCTTTCCAGTGTGAATTCTCATATGACAGGTAAGTCTTGAGGAATTAACAAATGCTTTACCACATACCTTATATCCATAAGGCTTCTCTCCATTGTGAATCCTCATATGCCGAGTAAGTTCTGAGGAATAAATATAGGCCTTCCCGCAATCCTTACATATATGAGGTCTCTCTTCAGTATGAGATTTCATATGCCCTCTAAGGGTTGATGATCGAGTGAAGGCCTTTCCACGTGCCTTATATTTATGAGGTTTCTCTCCAGTATGATTTTTCCCATAGAAAGGTGTGAGGAGCAAGCAAAGACCTTCCCACATTGCTGACACACATATGCTTTCTCTCCAGCATGGATTCTCCTATGTTTTAAGAGGTCTGAGGATTGAATGAAGGACATCACACAGTCCTTACATGTATGTGGTTTCCCTCCAGTGTGGATGTTCATGTCATCACAAAGGGGTGACGCTGGATTCAAACCATGCCCCTGCTGCTGACACTCCTGGGGATTCTGTCCATTGTGGGGTTTTAAGGGAACATCACGGTCCTGGGAACACGGGGAAGCTCCCCCACATTCCTTACTCTTGAACAGAGTCAATCCATGGTGACTTTGCTTGTGGACCTTTTGTTGTGAAGGACTCACTATAAACAGTGCTCCTCTCCCACATTCTAGGGATTGCCCCAATGTTGGGGTTTGTGTCTGTGGACCGAGAAGAACAGACTGTGTGAACCTTTGCCCTGGGGAGGGATTCTTCAGAGTGAGTTTGCTCTCTCCATTCTGATCACCCTCAGAGGCCATCCTGCATGTCTTGGAATCCCCGTATGGCTGAAGGCAAAAATGCACACTCGAGACTTTTTCACAGTGTGAAGGGTAAGAGAAATTCCACTCGGGCTGGCTGCTTCCCTGTAGAACAGCAGAGGACTCCAATTATCGTTCTATGCCTTATAGTCTCCATGTCAAATGAAATTGATACCTGCAGATTGATTTCTAACATTTGCAAGACATCAATGCAATTCCCGACAAGTGGATGGCATTACCATGGACTAACCTAATGTTTCTGTAAGACACGCATGAAAAATTGATGAATGAGGAGCCGTTAATTTGTAAAATGTTTTTTTTCAACTCAATAAACAAGTACAAATAACTCCCTCCACAGAAAATTGATGCACCAGATTCAAGAGAAAAATAAAACACACTAAACTCTGGGTTCAGTTCTAGCTCAATGGGGAGTAGAGCCTGGGATGCATTTGTGAAGAAATGCTGTTTCACACTGCTGAGACTGACCACAAGGGCCATTGAAAATATTTCACCAAAGGCAAAATTCTTTTCAGGATCAATGACTTTTTCTGTTATGTATATATTTTTCATTAGGGGTTCGGGGTAGATCATGCAATGCTCAGGGATTATTCCCGGTAGGTTTCTGGGAAACACATGGAGCAATGTGGATGGACCAGTTTAAAAACAAGTTTTTTTCATGAGTACCGTTTGTAGATACTTTCAATCAAATGAAAAAACACGGCATTTACATGAAACATATTACAATTTACTTTAGGTTTTGAGCAGAGATGTCAACACCCAGTGAAGCTAAGGGTCCTCGACCTCAAGCATCATACTCTGAATTTCCTTCCGGCCATTTCCGGGCCTGCACTTTAAAAATAACATGCTGGTCCACTGACATTTTCCCTTAGTGTAATAATATTGATTCCAAACTTGCAAATCTTACCGGCTCTCTCATACTCAGTGACTGAGTTCCAAAATCCTGAAGACATGCTTTGAGTTCTGAAACCAAACACAATACAAAATGTAAGAATTCTTTGGATGTAACATCCTTAAGCAGGCAGTACAGCTTGAGGACATCTCTATGGTCCTCACAGTCCAAAGCATCCCACAGAAAAGGGAAGGTCCCTGGGGAGGATTGCTGTGAAAAGCTTGGCAAACTTAAAAGACATTTTTTTTGGTTTTTGTTTGTTGAACATACGCAGTGATGCTCAGGGAACTACGTGGGATGCTGGTTATTGAACCAGATGGACAGTATGCAGGACGAGCACATTTCCTGCATTACTATCACTTTGAGCCAAAATAGCTTTATTATGGCCTCACTTATTAAATAAAAAAGGCAAAAAAAATTTTGAAGGTACAGCGACATTTATACGCTGTACAGAGAGGCTGGTAAGGAAAAGACAGGGAGACCAAGGAGAGATAATTTCATGGACTGGCAGAGGAGGAAAAATAATGTCAAAGCGAAGAAAGTAAAGTGCAAGATTATTCCATGACAGACTATCCATGGGAGCGAAGGGCAGCGTGAATGCAGCACAGATGCCTGGATCCAGGAACCCAAGTGTATCAGGGTCAGCAGGGAGTTTCACACGTGCGCAGGGCACCCACACACTGCCCAGGGCCTGAGCCAGAGAGGGTTCTCAGACATTCACCTGCACACATGCCTCTCCTCCCCGGCCTCAGGGTTCCTCCTTCCAGCAAGATCAGCGCAGGCTTCACCCCAGAATGCTCTGAACCTCACAGAGATGGAGCATGGATTAGTGACAAGGAAAACGTGACAAGAAAACCCCATGTGTCCCTATAAAAATGGAGTCAACTACTGGAAAGGCATGAACAGAATCTGCATTTCTAAATGCTCCAGAATTTGAGTTATTCAAGAGCTAAGATTCAGGTCTTAATTTAAGAGTGAAATATGGGGCCCCAGAAAACAACACAAACAGTATAGCCCGGGTCTTAAAGGGCCAACAAGGATTTGATCACAACAGAGTACGTAGTATTTGTTTCTCTAGTTCGGGAACCTCACCTGGGGATGCTCAAGGCTTCAAACTGACTGTGTACTCATAAATCACCTTTGGTGGTTCCTGAGGATCACATGGGATGTTGAGGATAGAAAGCATGTCCCCAACTTGCAAGACAAGCACCGTGTCTGCTGTACTGTCACTCTAGGCTCAGCATCACAAGCAATTTACTAAGCCTGTGTGAACTGATGCCAGAGTGCAGTAATCCCCAAAGCTTAACAAATCCAAAGATGGCCAAAGATGATCAAAGCCCCCAGTTGGTTTTAAAAATAAATGTAAAAGGATCCAGACAGACAGCACAGAATGTCAGGCACTGGCCTTGCTCAAAGTCAATTAAAGTTTGATTCTGACATTCAGTAGGGTCTGCCAAGCCATCAGCTGTGATACCTGACTGTATAGTCCAGAGGCAACCTGAGTCCTTATGAACCGAGTACCACCTGAAGTCACGACAAGCACTGAAATAGAGCAGCATCTTATGGGGTGAGACCCTAAGAAATAAATGAACTGTGTTGGAAGTGATATTACAGCAGGCAGGACTAAAACTGCAAACACATACAGAATTGATCTCCAACACCACACAATGTCCCGGACCACAACCATGATGAATAACAATTTTCATCGATTTGCTTGAGCGAGCCCAGTAACGTCTCCATTGGAGACTTTGTTGTTACTGTGTTTGGCATATCGAATACATCATGGGTAGCTTGACAGGCTCTGCCATGTGGGCGAGATACTCTCGGTAGCTTGCAGGGCTCTCCGAGAGGGGCGGAGGAATCGAACTCGGGTCGGCCATGTTGGCTGTGTGCAAGGCAAACGCCCTACCGCTGTGCTATCTCAGCCAAAAATAATCCCTAAGTATTTGTAAGTATAACCCCAAAACCAAATCAAAACAAAATAAAAGGGAATTCCCTGCCACAGAGGCAGGGTGGGCTGGGGGGATGAGGGGTGGGAGGGATACTGGGATTAGTGGTAGTGGAGACTGGGCACTGGTGGAGGGATGGGCACTCAATCACTGTATAACTGAAACCCAAGCACAAAACTTTGTAAGTCTACAACTGTACCTCATGGTGTTTCACTAATAAAACTTAAAAAAAATAAAAAGAAAAAAATAAAAATGAATATACTGAAGTTGTGGGCCTGGTGCAATAGTACCAGGATTAAGACAGCAACCTTTTAAGCTGCCAAGCGTGTTCAATCCTCAGCACCCCATGGCCCCTGAGCACCCCCAGGAGTGATCCCTCAGCACAGAGACAAGAATATTCAAGTTCTGCCCCAAATAAAAGCAAAATCAAAACAAATACATAGAAATTATGTGTAGTACAAGAAGTCATCAGAGAACTCAGCAATGGGAGAAACCAGGAACTATTTAGAGGGACCTAAGTGATGTTTTAGCACATGGGGAGCTTGCCATGCACGGGGCTAATCTGGGTCAATCCCCAACACTCCAGATTCATGCAAACCCACAGAGAATGATTCCTAGGCACAGAGCTTAGAGTAAGCCCCGAGCATCGCCAGGTGAGCACCAACAAGAAAACCAGGGAAGAAACTAGAGAAACAGCTACTGAATCGCTGCCCTCACCAGGACAGTCAGAGCTACTGTTGCACACAAAATCACGGCCCGGCACAGGGAGCCCGCATGGGTCTGTCCATGCAAGGTTGGCCCAGCACTGCTCTCAACAATGGCCAACAGGTGCTGGTAGGTCTCCAACATCACATCCTTGTAGAGATTTCTTTGAGAGGCATCCAAGCATGTCCACTCCTCTGGGGTGAAGCTCACGGCCACGTCGGGGAAGGTCACCGTGTCCTGAGCCAGCATACAAAGGAAGGTGGCAGGAGTAAGGGTCTGTCCCCACCCTGTTTCCTGGGCTGTGAAGGCAGGACTCCAGGGCTCTAGAGGGTCTCAGGGTCTGTCCCCTCGGGAGAAACCAGCATCCACCTGAACTCCTGGCAGAAAGGTCCCAACTTCTCTCTAAGACAGCTGCATCTATGAAAATGTGAGGATGGTCTAGTAGAAGGTTCCTGAAGGTGGCAGACTTGCTTCTGACCTCAGGGAATTTCACCACTTCTCCTGTGAGCACTGCAGAGAGTAACAACTGAGCACACAATCATTAGGACCCAAATGAGTGACCCTGTTTTCAGCTCAAAACACTAAACACACACCCCCTGCATCACATAGCCCATGCTCTCGGGAGAAGGGGACATTCAATGTACAGCCA
This sequence comes from Sorex fumeus, assembly GCF_029834395.1. Taxonomy (NCBI): domain Eukaryota; kingdom Metazoa; phylum Chordata; class Mammalia; order Eulipotyphla; family Soricidae; genus Sorex; species Sorex fumeus. The sequence continues at coordinate 115,889 of NW_026606171.1, read as the reverse complement.
CTGACTGAAAGCTGTGCATACACATATGAGCCTGTAGGACTCTGATCATGGTTCAGGGCCACCCGAAATGCCTGTCAAAGTGTCTTAAGCCCAAAACCTCTGACAGCACTGGAGAGCCTTTGCTCTATCTTCCTGGGACCAGCATATGCACAGAACTGCAAACAGAGCAGCCAATGAATGCTGGACTATGTGATAGACCAGAAGAAGCTCTCCAGAGCGACAAGGACAAAATAGTGGAAACACATATCCTGAGGCCTGAGTTACTGTAACTGCCAGGGCACAAACAGGGCCAGCGCACCCAGGAACCCATGATGCACATCAGGTAGAAATCCGGAGCACAGAGCTAAGAGGAAGCCCTGAGCATCTCCCCTGTGGCACAAAATTAAACACGAAAAGAAACAAAGCAGCATGACTGTGTAACAGGACAGTGGGTAGGGCTGGTGATCCCCACCATCCCATTGGATCCTCTAAGCACTGCCAGGTGCAATGCCAGAGTGCAGAGCCAAGAGTATAATCCCCAGAATCACTGCGTGTGGCTCCCAAAACAAAACAAAATACGCAGACATCAGCCTTTGATGCCCAGAACCCCATATGGTCCCTGGGACATGTCAGGAGTCATCCTTGAGCACCAGTAATCTTTGAGCTGTTCTGGTCCTAAAGCCAAATACAACGAAACTGACACAAACAGGGCCTCATACTAGATAGCCAGGTGCTCTCACAAGGCGGCAGGATCCTTCCTTAGCAATCAGAGACAGACAGCTCAGGAAGCCTGACGCTCCTGTCACTGCACCACCTCATTTTGTCATTCCTACCTGGCGTCGGTGTGTCCGATGGCACCTCACCATCTTCTCCTGTCTGTTTTTCCAGAGGATCAGAGACCTGGAGGAGTAGTCAGAATAGTGAGCATTGGACAGGAGCAAAATCCCCAAGTTATGACCAGCCACACCCTCGGGCATTGACTCACAGACCCGTCTGGGGGACACTGCTAGATGTTTCTTTCTCCCCAGGAGAAGAAAAATGGATTGGAATCTGTGCTGCCTTTTGTGATAAAAGTTCTGGCTTGGCTACAAGAGACAAAAGTCGGCCCTGCCTTGGTCTGGGGACCCCTCCCGCATCCCACAGAAGGTTCTCAGAGGCCCAGCCAGGAAGGACTCTGAGGCCAGGAAATCCCATGCATCAGTGTACCCGTCTGGCCCCGTGAGAGAGCTACACTCTGGGCTATGATTGCCTGGGGAAGCCCCTCTCTTCTTAAAAAAAAAAAAAAAAAAAACGGGCTGGAGTGGTGGAACAGTGGGTAGGGCAGTTTGCTTTGCAATGGTCGACTTGGGTTCGATTCCCAAGATGCCATATGGTCCCCTCAGCACCTCAGGAGCAATTCCTGAGAGCAGAACCAGGAGTAACCCCTTGCATCGCCGGATGTCAACCAAAAATCAAATAAATAAATTTTTTAAAAACTTTCTGCAGGGGCTGGAGCAATAGCACAGCGGGTAGGGTGTTTGCCTTGCACACGGCCAACCCGGATTCAATTCCCAGCATACCAAACTGTCCCCCAAGCACCGCCAGGAATGCTTCCTGAGTACAGAACCAGAAGTAACCACTGAGAATCGGCAGGGTGAGACCCAAAGAGCAAAAAAATAAAAAACTTTCTACAGACATACACTTTTACCAGCAGTACACAAACATACGAACACACAAGCGCGCACAACACAACCTTTACCCCGCCCCCCATACTCACCTCAAAAGCCAGCGGTCTGGGCAGGGCTTTGCAACTTGATGTGAGGAAGCAGATATTCCTATTCCAACGTACAGTAAACCTGTTAGGATGCTTGCGTTGCTGACACTCATCAATCCTCTTCATCCCAAGGACCCCAGAGCAATTCCAGGAATAATATGAGGCCAGAGCCAGAACAAGCCGTCAGGGTACCTCCGGGAATGCAGAGTTCCCCCTCCCCCCATTCCCCACATCAGAAATAGCTCCAAAAGTAAAGTATCATTGGCAAACCCCGGCGACCTGCAGATCCACCGCCCCGGCCTGACACACGAGGGCAGCCAGCGAAAAAGCTGGACAGCAACAGGGTCTCAAACCTTTTGGGGGAAGGGGAGGGCAAGGCTCTGCCCCTCAAAGTGAATCTGGAGATTCTACAGCAGCGAAACTTGGGCAAGGTCCCAACATGGATCAGCTGGGAGGTTAGGGAAGGCTAAGGTCCCATCCTAGGCAGCTCCTGCACCCCAAGGCCCGCAGCTCCCGCGCTCAACCCCGCACCCACCCGCGGCTGCCACGATGCGGAGCTGAAGGCGACCGTGGCCACAACGACCCCTGTATCCCACTAGAGCCCCCTACGAACCTCCCAAAGCTCCATGCCCCCCCAAGAGACCCCATCATACCTTAGGAACCACTGGATATCGGGAAACACAAGAAAAACAAATGCAAGAGCAACCCTTGAGCTGGCGCGGTACTGCGGCTCAGTGTGGAGACGGGGAGGCGCGGGGCGCTCACTGGAGGCCACCCCCGACCTGCAGCAAGACAAAATCAGCCTTCAGAGTCCTGCTTCCTCGCTGGGGCTCTACTCCGCCCTTTACCCAGGTGAACAATAACTCTCTGACCCGTTTCCAGGAAGAGAAGCACTAGGAAGAATCCCCCACTATGATGTCACTTCCAGTCCTGCAAGAAGCCTTAAAGGGCCAGACACCAGATGTGCAGAGAAACATTACCCTGTAATGTCACTTTAGGTCCTGCAAGCAGCCTTAAAGAGCCAGACTAAGTCTTCAGGGCAGTTCAGCTTGTCCTTCCCCATGGGGGTCTATCTTTTAAGCTGTAACAGTTTGCAGTAAGACAATGCATTTCTGCTTTGTAGAATGTCTCATTTGGATGCCAGGGGAGTTTTGCCACTTGCTCCCGGTCCATCCAAGTCCCACGACAGAACCCCGTCTTGGGGCATTAGGAACTACAGCAACTGAAGCCTAAGTCAAGTAATTACGACCAAGCAATTATGCCCAGGAGTAGATATGTTTCAGAGTAAATCAATTCCCAAAACCTTGGATTTATGGTCTTTCTGTGATGAACCGAAGAACACTGATCTAAAGTAAAATATAAAAGAGCCACAGGGGAAATAGAAAAGCAGATGCAAATACACAGCACTTCAAATACAAATCAGTACAAAGTTGAGAATTACCAGAAAGTTATGGCTTATCAGTAATCAAGAGTGACATGGGGAACTGAGACAATGAGAGGTAAAATACAAAGAAAAGGTTAAAGATAAACTTGAACTAAATTAGGGATGTTAGCAAGGATAGATAAGTTTCTCTGGGAGGAGGAAAACTGGCAATTCACAGATGAAGCCTAAAACACTTTGGGTTAAAATCTAACATCACAACAGCCTGGGCCTGTTTCCTTCTTCGATCCTCTGTCACCCTTCTTCGGCCAGGGTGGGGAGATGAATCATGGACATCAAATGCACTCCGCGCAGGCTACATTAATTGAAAACAACTCTCAGTACCTCAGCATAACAGTCGGGGGTAGCCTGATCAGGGAGAAATGAAGAGTCGGGGTGCAGCCCAGCTTGATTTTAGGGTACAGAAATTCTAAATGTTAGAAAAAACAATGTGGATTCAGAGAGGAAGTAACCTGGGAGGGGCACTTTCCTTGCTGAACCAACTCAATCCTCGGTATCTCATATGACCCCTACAGCACTGTATCACTGTAGCACTGTCATCCCGTTGTTCATCCATTTGCTCCAGTGGGTGCCAGTAACGTCTACATTGGTCCCAACCTTGAGATCTTAGCAGCTTCTCCTTACTCATCCTTCCCAACGGTGTCATATTGGAGGCTCTTTCAGGGACAGTGGAATGAGACCCATTATTGTTACTGTTTTTGGCATATCAAATATGCCACGGAGAGCTTGCCAGGCTCTGTCGTGCAGGTAGGATACTCCCGGTAGCTTGCCAGGCTCTCCAAGAGAGATGGAGAATGTATATTTTACCTATATTAAACATTTTAAATATATCATTTCATTTATATTAAATATATAAAATGTATTAAATAAACATATGAAATATATTAACCCTAAAGTACCAACGGCAATAATTTCACAGTGCTGTTCCTGGAGTAAGACTCGATCTTCCACAGATCTGCCCAAAATACAACCAAAAATAGCCCAAAAGCAAATTTTTATTTGCAAGCCACAACCATCCCTAGGCCTGCGTCCCCAGGATGGCCCTGGACATCAAGGCTACTACTGAACAGTAACGCAGGCCTACAGGGTCCTTTGCCTTTGTGGAGCTGATACTCTGTCCCTCAAAAATGAACAGACCTTTTATTTTTTTTTGAGGCTCCACCGGGGATACGAAGGAGAAACTTCTGTCTCTGTGCTCAGGAATCCGTCCTGGTGGAGCTTGGAGATCGGACTTGGGTGGGCCACATGCAAAGCAAACGCCATAATCGTGGTGCTATCGCTCCAGTCCTCTAAGTAAATCTGGAGGTTCTAGAGCAATGATGTCGGGCCAAAGGATCCAGGACAGGGCCCAGCGAAGCCCAGTGTTGGGAGGTTCGGGACCGCTGCCCCTTCCCCTCCCCTCTCTGTAACCACCACGCTCATAACCACGCCCACTTGCCACTGCCCATTTCCGGAGCTGGAGGTGACTGTGGCCACAGTGGACCCCCAGGATCACGCATTCACACCTTCCATCCGTGTGCAATGGTACAGCCCCCACTATACTCATCAAAGCTCCGTGTCCCCAAAAAAGTCACCACCGCGCCATAGAAATGACTGGAAGAGAAGCGCGAAAGTGCCACCCTAGCTGGTGTTACCCCTCCATTCACAGTGACGAGATGGGGAGGCATGAGGCTCTAACAGGAGGCACTTGTGTCCTGCCACAAAAGAAGCCCTCACAGATCCCCTTCAACGCAGGACAGTCACTGCTCCTTTCATCCCCATGACAAATGGAGACCTGATTAAGTGTCTGAAGCAAGCACCCTAAAAGCCCTACTGTGATGTCACTTCCACTTCTGCAAGCAGCCTTAAAGGGCCAGACACCAGGTGCACAGGAAAACACTAGAACAATGCAGGTAAATGTGTACTGCTGGCTGGGCCAGAGCGATTGCACAGTGGAAAGGACATTTGTCTTGCATGCAGCTGACCCAGGTTCAATCCCTGGCATCCTTTATAGTCTCCCAAGCACTGCCAGGAGTAATTCCTGAGTGCAGAACCAGGAGTAACCCCTGAGCATTGCTGGGTGTGACCCAAAAAGAAAAAAAAGTGTACTGCAAGTGGAATGGGCTCACATAACGGAGTGGAGAGGTGGTGGTTAGAGTAATCGGTCACAAAGTGGGAGTCTGGAAGGAGAAGTCCCCCAGTCCTATATTAGCAGTGACTCTGTAGCCAGCCCTGGAGATGCAGAGACAAACTGATCTAGTAACAACCCTGAGAGCCAGAGAGACACTGGAACAGGAGCAAAGGCTTCTATCCCTTAACAACACAAGAGTAGTGGACACTTGCCTACAAGGAAAACTCTAGGAGGCAGTTTCAGAAACAAGATTTCAAACCAAGCCAGGGGCTGAAGTGAGATAGCATAATAGGCTGGGCATTTGCTTTGCATGCAGCTGACTTGGGTTCAATTCCCAGCATCCCATATGGTCCCCTGAGCACCAACAGGAGTAATTCCTGATTGCAAAACCAGGAGTAACCCCTATGCATCACCGGGTATGACCGAAAAAAAAAAAAAGTACGTGGCCAAAAGGGTAGTGCAGTAGGTTGGGCCCCTGCCTTGAAATTGGTCAACCTGAATTCAGTCCCAGACATTCCCCAATGGTGGCATGAGAACCATCAGCAGAAACTCTTAAGAACTGTCAGGTTTCCCCCAAAACAAAAGTATATAAAACACAGAATATAGAACAACCCCCAGAAAGGAGGGGCTAACAGGCAGCAAACCACACTGGTCACTCTGCTGCCTCGCTTGGCCTTTTGCACATATCTACATTGTGTTTACAATTCTGGTGAATATTAGATTGTTAGGATTTTACTGCTTCCAAAGTAAAAATCTCAAAACATTTATCCTCAATGTTTGTGTAAATCCAATGGAAACCTGAATACAAGGAGTACAGATATGCTACAGCAAGTAAAGTGCTTCCTTGCACGCGGCTGACCTGGATACCAAATATGGACAGCACAGTGGGATGTGGCTCCCCGAATATAACACAGAATGGCCTGAAGAATGAAGGTTTGGCTGCCTATCTGAGGTCAAAAAGTTCTCCGCAGGATCGTGGTTAATATCTGCCATGATCCCCCACAAACCAGGCCCTCTGAGCCAAGCCAGAGTCACAGCAACAAATGAAACCATGGTGAGCCTTGACAATACTCAGCAAAATGCAATTTTTGTACCTATTTATTTTTTCCTTGCTTTTTGGGTCACACCTGGCGATGCACAGGGGTTACTCCTGGCTCTGCACTCAGGAATTACCCTTGCTGGTGCTCAGGGTACCATATTGGATGCTGGGAATTGAACCCGGGTCGGCCACGTGAAAGGCAAACGCCCTACCACTGTGCTATTACTCCAGCCCCCACTTTTTTTTAAAAATTTTTATTAGTGAAACACCATGAAGTACAGTTGTAGACTTACAAATTTTTGTGCCTGGGTTTCAGTTATATGATGTTCGAGTACCCATCCTCCCACCAGTGCCCATTCTCGACCACCACTAATCCCAGTATCCCTCCCACCCCCCAAAGCCCCATCCCACCCTACCTCTGTGGCAGAGCATTCCCTTTTTTTCTCTCTCTCCTTCTGGGTGCTGTGGTTTGCAAAAGAGGCATTGAGTGGCAATCATGTTTGGTCTAGAGTCTACTCTCAGCATGCATCTCCCATCCTATACCCCCCACCTATTTACATTTTATTTAATTCCTTCCATCTTGATTTATCACTAAGACTCATTACTTACCAGTTAACAGAATGTGAAATCCAAATGCCAGGACATTGTCATAGCCATGGTCCAGGTGATAATCAGCAAGTACCTTTCCCTTATGGTACTAATGTCACAGGAAGCTTTCACATGCACCAGGATTATTTCCTTCCGGACTGTACTTTTGTAGCGATCCACCACCCACTTGTCGAAACTAAAACTGTTTTACCTAAGGGCCATGTTCTGAACCTGGCCATTGTTAATAGGGAACTGATTGATTGAACATAACTTTTATATTTACTAAGGCTTGAGGGGAACATGAAAGCCTTCCTATATTCCTTACCCACAGGATTTTTTCCAGTATTAATTCTCTTATGCCTTTGAAGTCTGCAGGTGCCTTTAAATGATGGACTTTCCATGTTTTTACGTATGTCTGTGTGTATAGTTTCTTCCCAGTGTGAATTCTCCTACACATAGTAAGGCCTGCAGATCCAGTAAAGGCCTTTCCTTTCTGCACTCCTGGCATATATAAGGTTTCACTCTAAAATGAATTTTCATATGCGTAGTAAGGGCTGAGGACAAACTGAAGACCTTCCCGCATTCCTTACACTTATGAGGTTTCTCGCCAATGTGAATTTTCCCATTCAGAAAGTTATGGTAATTGATTGAAAACCATCCTACAGACATTACATATGTAAGGTCTCAATCCAGGATAAATGTTTTTATGCAAAGCAAAGCTCCCCACACCCTAATATATATTTTTTTCGAGTATGAATTTTCCTTTGTTTAATAAGGAGTTAAGGGGAAGTGAAGGCATTGCTAAAATCTTTACAAATATAAGGTTTATCTCCAGTACAATATTTTCTGTGCCTCAAGAGGCTTGCAGAATAAGCAAAGGCCTTGCCACACTCCTTACATATATATGGATTCACTGCAGTGTGGGTTTTCTTGTGCACAAAAAAGTTTGAGTAGAAAGTGAAGACACGGGCTGGAGCGATAGCACAGTGGGGAGGGCATTTGCCTTGCATGCAGCGGACCCGTGTTCTATTCCCAACATCTCATATGGTCCCCTGAGCACCGACAGGAGTAACTCCTGAGTGAAGAGCCAGGAATGACCCAAAAAGGAAAAAAAAGTGAAGACCATCCCAAAGTCGGGACATGAATTTCATTCCTGTATAAACTTTCCTATGCTCAGAAAGAACCTGAGAAGAAATGAAAGGTATTCCCACCTACCTCACATATATAAGGGTTTACTCCGATACAAATTTTGTGAAAACTAGACTATAAGCAAAGGCCTTCCCACATTGCTCACGCATGTAAGTTATTTCTCCAGTGTGAGTTTTCCTGTGCACTCAGGCTTGTGGGAAAAGCATAGACTTCCCACTCAATACAAGCATATGGTTTATCTCCAGTGTGACTTTTCCTGTGCATACTAAGGTATATGAGTCAGATAAAGGCTTCGACACATGCCTTACATGCATACGGACTCTCCAGTATAAAATCTCCTGTGTATAAGGTATGAGGATCCATCGAAGGCCTTCCCACAGTCCTTACACTTAAGCGGTTTCTCTTCTATGCGGATATTCACATAGTCCCTCCGGGGTGATGCTGGACTCAAGAGTTTGTCCTCAGTGCTGACATTCCTGGGAATTCTGAGCACTGTGGGAATGTGATGGTGCTGAGAACATGTGAAGGCTCCCCCACATTCCTTAAACGTGGACAGGTTCAGTTCACAATGACTGCCTGTGGGCCTGTCAGTATGAGAGACACACTATAAACAGTGTTTCTCTCCCACAGACCAGGTGCTGCCCCACTATGGAGGGGTTGTGTCCGCTGACTGAGCTGAACATCCAAGATCTTTTCCCAGGGGGAAGTTTTGTCAGAGTGAGCATACTCTCGCCATTTTCATCAGCCTCAGAAGACAATGGACCGGTCTGAGCACCCCCGTGGGAATGAGGGCAAAATTGCTCACTTGAGCCTTTATCACATTGTGCAGAAAGAGACATTTCACCAGGGCTGGCTGCTTCCACGTAGAACACCAGAGAAGGATTCCAATTAATACTCTATGCCATGAGAAAAGAAATCTCAAGAAATGTCATGTCAAAAGAAATCAAACTCTGCAGGTAGGTAGCTGGTGGGTTATGAGACAATGAGTATCTTGGGGAAGTAATTAATCAAGATGGGGCTGAAAGCAACGACTCTGAAGCCAGCCTTCGGGATTCAGAGACGAACTGACCTTGTAGAAACCCAGAGAGCTGGAGACACTGGAACAGGAGCAAAGGCTGGTAAGAATATCAGAGAGCACACTCTGGCCAACGCTCTACCCCTAGACAACACACAAACAGTGGACTCTCAGCTACAAGGAAAACCCAGGAGGCAGTTTCAGAAACATGATGTCAAATTGAGAGGATCAGGCGAGTGGGTTGGGTGCTTGCCTTGCACGCAGTCAATCTGGGTTCAGTGTCCAGAATTCCAAATGGTCCCCTGAGCACCATCTAATAGATGGATGGAATTTTGCTGCATCCAAACATAAATGTTTCCTCTTTTTCTTCTAAGATTAGTGAAGTGACATGGGTGGGATCCAGGAATGTGACCAACCTTTTGAGTAATCACAGGTAAATGGAATGGCCTGCTGGTATGTGGGGAGCTTGGTAGCTGACCCATATTCCGGCTTGTAAAAGATTTCATCATAGATCCCCTTCCATCCTTTCAAATGACATTCTATCCACAGTAAAGTTCATCTAAACTGTCTCCAATTGACACTAGAGCAATTGTACATTGGGGAAGGGTATTGCTTGCACACAGCCAACCTGGGTTCAATCCCCGTGATCCTACAGAGTCTCCTGGAGCACCAACAGAAATAATACCTGGGTGCGGAGCCAGGAGGAACCCCTGTACATTATCAGGTAGGATTCAAATAGACAAAAAAAATTAAATAAAAAATATATTATCCCCCATTCTACCCCATTAAGAAACCTTGCCAGGGCCATTTTCCAAAGATGACACTTTGGAAAATATTTATCCTTTATGAATACACAAACATAACAATAACAGAGATGATACAGGGGATAAGGAGCTATTCACACACGGCCGACCGGGATACTAAACACAGTACCTCATAATGATCAAAAGTCCCCCAGGTATGGATGCCTGAACTCAGAGCCAGGAGTAGGGCCAGAGAACAAAAGTTTCTCCCAGTATGCTTTCTCTTATGCCTAGTAAGGTCTGGGAAATGAAGGCCTCCCACGAGTAAACCTAACCCTGGATTGTGCAGCCGTGAACACAACATCTCATTCCTCACACCACTCACTCTCCAAGAGTAGCATACCACATATGAAGTGGTTTTAAAGCAGAAGGCAACCAATCTTAGAGGGAAATATATTTTTACAGATATATACATGTGTGTGTGTGTGTATATATATATATATATAGAGAGAGAGAGAGAGAGAGAGAGAGAGAGATAAGCACACAAGACTCAAGCCTTAAAAACATATTAGTAATCGCTTTAAAAAAAGCTTAATGGCCTCTGGGTGAAGTACAACAATCTTTACACACTCTTCCCTAACCAAAGTTTTTTCGTGCATTTTCAGTGGTTTATTCATAAGAAACAATACAAAATAAATTATTTCAGTTCTGCTTTGGGGCAGGGGTTGGGGTACAGGATGGAAACAACCAAAATATGGTGGTGGGAAGGTGTAATGGTGGTGGGATTGGGGCTCGAATATTAAATGGAATCAAATATTGTGAACTACTTTATAAAAATAATGTAAAACTTAATTTTTTTTTAAAAAAGCAATGATGGGCTTGAACCAAAACATTAAACACAAAAATCCATAATCACTAGGGATGAGAAGGGGACACTCAATGCCCAGCAAGCAACTCAAAGTTCTGTGTGGACATTTGTACCTAGAGGACTCTGAACTCAAGTTCAGGGCTGCCCCAAATTCCTCTCAAAGCAGGCAAAAGTGACCTGACTCCCAACACTTCTGCCAGACCCAAAGATCCTCTGCTCCATCTCCCTAGTACAGGCGCATGCCCAGACTGCACACAAAGCAGTGAGTGAACGTGAGAATGTGTGACTGAGCAGGTGAGGCTCTCCAGAGCAGGAAGCACAAAACAGAGGAAACGCAGGTCCTGGGTCCCGAGTCACTGTAGCTGACAGGGCACATATGGGGCCATGTAGCCCGAGGGCTCCGATGCCCGTTAGGGATGAATCCAGAGCAGAGAGCAAGAGGAAGCCCTGAGCACCTCCAATATGGCACAAAAATAAATCTGAAAGAAGAGTGGATAGGGCTGGTGACCCTGGCATCCCATATGGTCCCCTAAGCACTGCCAGGGGCAATGCTGGAGTGCAGAGCAAGGAGAAACCCAAAGAATCACTAGGTGTGGTCTCCAGCCTACCCAAGAAGAACAAAGACAAATAATTCAGTCTTGGATCTGTGGCACCACACAGAGTAGGAGACCTGACAGGGGTGAATTTTGAGCACTGAGCTCGGAGTACTCCTCAGTGGAGTATGATCCAAACCAAATACAATAAAACAAATAAACAAGGACAAAAGCAGCCTCAAAAACAGTAGAGCCAGTGCTCCCTCCTGAAACAACTCCTGACAGTCAGCCCTGAAGGCCTAGGCACTCCTGTAACTGCCTCATATCATTTGTCTCTTTCCTCCTCCGTGTGGACGGTGTCTCCGACAGTGCAACATCATCTTTTCCTACCTATAATTCCCGAGAATCAGCAGGAAGCTCCAATCAGCAGGAAGCAGGAATCAGAAGAAAGCAGGAAGCAAAGATCTGTGAGCATGAGAGAGGTGCACAAACCCCAGAGTCCTGACCAGATGTTTCTGCTTTGGAGTCTGAAATTGCTCTCAGGGAGGGCAGGGCAAGCAGCTGACATGCTCTCCAATCTCAGGAGTCGTAGATCTACTTGAACTGAAAATGTTGATACCTAAACATTTTATAGTGCAACACAGAAGAATTAGGCCCAGAGTAACAGCATATTGGGGAGGGCACTTGCCTTGAACACAGCTGACTCTGGTTTAATCCCCCACATCCCACAGGATCCCCCAAGACCACCTGGAGTGACTCCTGAGTGCAGAGTCAGGTTACTCCAGTACCCAGAGTACTGCTGGCTGTGGCCCCAAAACAAAAACACAGAAATTAAAAGTGTATTGTGTAATTAATCGGAATAAATAACAACTTTCTGGACTTTACCCAGCATAAAAGTATTTTTATGATGGCTACAGAGATAGCACAGATCACAAGGCGCTTGTCTGGCACACAGCTGACAAGGGCTCAGTCCCCATCACCCCACAGGATCCCCAAACCTAGAGCGATCAAAGACAACAGAGCCAGGGGTAAAATCCGCCGGGTGTGGCCAACCAAAAATAAATTTAGGTGCCAGAGCTACAGTCTGGTAGGGTATAGGCCTTGTAAACAGCTGACCTGGGTTCAGTCCCTGCCACCACACTGGGCACCAAAAGCAGCAACCACAGGGTATGGCCAGAAAAAAAAAAGTTTTTGTTTATGAGTCAACATCCACCAGCCAGTTTTGGAGAAGGCAGGTCAGACTTGGGTTTTGGAGCCACAGGTGGCAGATCTTTGGGCTCACCCAGGTGGTGCTTGAGGAATCCTGCGTTGTGCAGGAGATTGTACCGTGTGACAGGCTGCTTGCAAGGCCAGGGCCTGCACTCCTGGCCTATCACTGACCCCAAGAATTCAAAGTCTCCATAAGTACTGTGAACCTTATGAGAAGGATACAGACAGGAAACAGGGTTGAGGCCCAGCTGGTAGAGGTACTGGCAGGGCTGCTGGCACCTGAGGCCTCCCGGTGCACAGCTGAGCCAGAAGTACAAACTGCAATTTCAAAGGTTTGCAGGAGACAGACACTGCTGCAAGACCCACTGTGGCATGGCACAACCCTGATGCACCCTCTGGACCCACCCCCCAACACTGAGTTGTATTAAAGCTCTACATTTTGGGGCTGAGTGAAAGCATAGAAAAAAGAGCATTTGTTTTGAAGGCAGCCAACCTGGGTTCAATTCTGGGCATCCCTCATGGTTCCTGGCACCACTAGGAGTGCTTGCTGAATAGAGAGCCAGGAGGAATCCAGTGCATCGCTGGGTGTGACCCAAAAAGCAAAATTTAAAAAAAAGAAAAAGTAAAGAGAAGCTCCCAACTCCCTGTATTCCCAGAACCCACTGAATGCACAAGGAACAAGTGAAGATCAAAGGCTCTGCCAAATGCTTTGAGCCCCAAGCACAAAAATGTGTCCTGCCCCTCCCCCCACCCACCCCATCACTGGCCCCCGGCTCTGGGCTCACTCCAGGCTGGTGCCGGGATCGAACCCGGGCGGCCGAGTTCCCCACTTATGCATCTTTCTAAGTTCTCCTCAGTAAAAACGACCTTGTTTCCCTCAAAATCAATTTTAAATACGATTTAAAAGCGGCTGCTTTCGGCAGCAGCTCTCGGTGCGACCTGGGTGAGGGGCCAGCACCCCGGGCCACTGCCACGGAGCGACCCCGCCGCCCACAAGACGGAGAACGCGGAAGTTCAGGCGCTCAGAGCGACCACTCGGGGGCTCCCTGGGAAACCGACCTTCCCGGCCCCCCCTACCCCCCTGGGTGCCCCCTCACCAGCTCCTCACCTTCCGCACCGAAGCCCGCCCGCCAGCACTTCCGCCCCAACTTCCAAAACTCGCAGGGAAACAGGAGCCGATGCTGTGACGTCATTGGCAGTGCGCCCAGAGCCTTAAAGGGCCAGGCTTCAAATATTCCTGACCAGGTACTTGCCTGGTCAGAAAGGTTCGTTTTTCGCTGTTTCTGGGTTAGGATCAAGTGATCGGGACATCTGATGTTTGCCAGGTCTGGGATAGATGGAGAGTGACGGACTAGACAGTTAGCATGTCGATCAGAAGTCTTTGTTTTGACGAAGGAACTAAAATTCACATACTTTGCAAACAGCCACCCAGACCCCTCTGAGTCTCCACATTCATTTATATCACACTGAAAGTCCGGGTCTTGAGTAGCTTCAACTGTTTATTTTCACAATGATAGGAGAGAGCTGGAAACTAAGTGAATCACGTGCCTCAGAGTCAGGGGTAGCACCGAAGGGGAGTCAGGGACTGGTGATGACTGGGAAGACATTTGTGTATACAAAAATTCCTGTGTCTGTATTTGTGCGTGTTCAGAGCAAAGGGTGCTCTCCAGTTATTCCTTGAGAGCTATACGCAGCAACTCTTCAAACAGTGCTCAAACTCTACATAGCAGTGATTCTAAATGGATCAGGCAAATGAACAGAAAGTCCCTTAACTGCTGTGCAGCTAAATAGTCTTTTGATATTTTAGTACTTGATGATTTATTAAGCTATAATTCTTCAAAATTTGAACCAGTGAGCAAGAATAACTGTACAGCAGTTGTGCAGGAGAAAGCCTCTTTTTCAGACATGTTGATCTATTGATCTATTGTTTGGCTATGATTATTTGGTGCTTGTTACAGTAAGAATATGAAATTAATTTAGTTTACAAGTTTACTTTTTAGCCGAGTTATTCCATAAACATACTCAATTTCTTGTAACCATTACACTAGAGTGCCAGATAGTCACAGAGTGCAAATAGGCACAATAGGTTAGGGCCCCCCAAAGTGAAATGGTAAACCTCAGTAGCTGATTTCATTGTGTATTTGCTTTTCTTTGTTTCGGTAACTATGCTTGCCTCACTAAGCTTATATAAATTTATGGGGTACCAGGATGTGGGTCTGGTGAATTTAATTTTGTGGGTAATTATGAAAAGGACAGGTGCATCAGGATGGGCTTTTTTCTAACCAACAGACTGTGCTTCTCTTGGGAGGCTGCTGCTTTGCCTAGCCGAACAGCCTGCAAGCTGGTGTGAATAAACACTCCAAATTTTGGAGTTCATTTGAGAGTTGATGGTGTGGGGACCCAACATTTTAAGTCCCTGGGATGTCTGTGAAGGGCCTTCAAAGGACCTGTTAGTGCGGGCGATCTTCCCTCTGGTTCCGAGAGTCAGCTCTGGGATGGTGTAGAAGGCTCGACGCAGCACAACCTCCCCTATCCTCAACTTCCCCTATCTTCCCACTACCACACTGTCCTCCCATTGTTCATCGATTTGCTTGAGCAGGCCCAATAATGTCTCCATCATGCGACTTGTTGTTACTGTCTTTGGTATATCTAATACGCCACGGGGAGCTTGCCAGGCTTTGCCGTGGGTGCGAGATACTCTCGGTAGCTTGCCAGGCTCTATGAGAGGGGCGGATGAATCGAACTCGGAGCAGCCTCAAGGGCCACGTGCAAGGCAAACGCCCAACCCACTGTGCTATCGCTCCAGCCCAACTACTACACTATTCTGTTGGAAATATAGTTCTAAACAATTTAGGTTTAACACTGGTATGTCTATTCTCCCTTGTCACAGGGAGTTTAAGGTTTATTGGATTACACCCATCGCAATGCTACCGAGGCACTCCTATTCCTCTGCTTATTGGAATAAAGCTCTAAACACTTTAGGTTTAACATTGATGATATATCCTTCCCCCCTTGCCACAGGGAGCTTAGGTTTACAACAGTGCTCCTGAGGCACTCCCATTCTTCTGTGATTCTCTGTAACTTCCTTCTCTGCGATTTGCTTTCCCAAAATGCCTGTCACCTTTTTCTCCTAATCAGACTCTGTTAATTTGTAAGGCCTGAATCCTCAGAAATCTGAGTGAAAAACTGCTTTTCTCTTCTCCTTATGTCCTTGGCATAGTTACTTTAGAGCAATGTCCTTTCCGTATACACATAGGAAGATAGTTAATACTCTGTAACTTGGGAGTTAATTGACTCCAAATAATGCTTCATACCGGGCCATCTGCTTTCTTAATCTAAGCCTCCTAGCACCCCAAAGGCAGTGTCACAATGAGGGACTGTATGGACCAAGGGCTAGCTGTGAGGTACCCTGGCATCAAAATGGGCTAGACCAAAGAGCCATATAAGTTAAGGGCATGGTCATGGACAAATTCTGTCATGATTCAAAAGTAACAACTAGATTGGTACCATGCTAGGGTTAAGAAAGACTAATCTGGCCTGAACACTGTAGTCTGAGATCTATAGTAAAATGTCCCCAGCTTAATGTAATGTATCTATTACCGTGTCCATACAAAATGACTAATTTTATTAAGAGTAGAATTAAGATGAATGTTTATATGGTTCCTGGACTAAGGGAAGGAAAAACACACCCATAGATGGCATTTCACCTTTAGGTGGATCTTCTTGCTGAAAGAGTTTGTCCTAGAAGAAGCTTCCTCTGAGAGAGGTACCATACATCCATTGATTGTATGACCTCGCCTATGTGTAATTGCTACCCCAACTCTCTCATGATTTGGGAGATAACTAAGGCTGTAAGAGTCAGCAAGGGAAAAAAATCAAGAGATAAACCGAGAGGGAAAATCCAAGAGGAATGAAGGAGAATCAGAGGAGATCTGCGACGAGATTGGAAGAAACTGCAATTGATACCAACCAGCCTGGCCCTCATTGCCTCCATCATCCACCCATGGCCGCCAGCTGTCCAAATCTGGGGGAAGCATCCCAAGACCATCAAATTCAGGCGGCGACCGGGGGGGGGGGGGGGTCCAGAAGAGAGAGAGAGGAGAGCGGGGGCTTCATATTCATTCATTTTTTGAATACACAACATGAACTGACAAACCAGTTCTTTGAAACAATTACCACTTGTGTTTGCTTTCAATAGAAGAAAAATTAAAGTACTTTATTGATATGAAAAAATAATACAATTATTTTCAGTTTCAGTACCCTGTAAGGATAAGTGTCTTTTACTCCCAGGGTAAGACTCTGGATTTCCTTCTTTTGATATGTATGTATGTATATATTTAATTAATAAAGAGAAAAATCTCCAACTGCTAATAAAATTTCAGGATTAAAATTGATGAGCAAACAAACTTGCAATATCAATAGATGTAGAAAACGATGCCGTTCCTTATGGTTCCTTGAGCACTGGCAGATGGAAATCTTAAGTACAGAACCAGAAATAACCTGAGAATCACTGGGTATGGCCCCTCCCCTTCAACAACTTTCAAAAAAACCCAAACAAATAAGTCTAATGGCGTTGGACCCCTGGTACTCCATATGGTCAGTCCCCCAGTCCTGTCAGGAGTGATCCTTGAGCACCATTAATGTGGCCCATTCAAATCAACAACAACAACAAAAAAAAAACAGAACAGTGGCTTCAAACAGAGAGCTGATCAATCAGGCAAGGAGCCGGATCCCCCGTCTCCTTCCTGAAACAATCAGAGTCTATCGGCCTGGGAAGCTTGTGCTACTTGTCACTGCACCGTGTCATCTTCTCACTCTCCTGCCTGAAGATGGTGTGGCAGAGGCCATCTCACCATCTCCTGCCTGTTTTTCCTGTGGACCAGCAGGAGGCTCCGTGCTAGGACCTGGGTGGTGAGCACCAGAGAGGAGCACAACCAGACCTGGCCCCCTCCTGACCAGAAGTCTCTGCACTGGAGCCAGAAAGGTAGTGACCAGCCGGATGTTTGGACACTGGCTCACAGAACCATCCATGGGGAGACAGTGCCATATGTTCCTGTCTCTCAGGGCACAGAGGAGTGGGTTGTGACCTGGCTGCCTGTCTGGACAAGAGCAGTTGAGGTCTACAGGGGAGGAAACCGCAGCGCTGCCCGAGCCCCGGGACTCTACCCTGGGAACCACACAGGAAGGTCCCTAAGGCCAGAGACTAACTCTGAGGCCAGGAGCTCCCACACAGAAGCAGCCCCTGCATGCCCCAGTGACCACGGCACCGTTATTGGCTCTGCTGTGGGAGCAGCCACGGGGACTCAGGGTGGACAAAACTTCAGCTGCCCTCTTGCAGAGTGGATGGGACATGGGCCTAGGCACTCGCTTCCAGACACCAAGGTTACTTCTGGGCACCTGTACGCCCCAGAATGTCCCAGCTCTGACCCTCTGGACCTTGACCCATCCTGGTCGTGATATACTCTAATCCCCCAATCAGCACATGAGCCTCATCCAGCACATGCTCCTATTTTTGTAAGAATCACTCTGAAAACCATGTAAATAGTGTGTTGTATCACAAAACTCTCCAAATAACCAGGGTGTTTACTATAACCATGATGTTACGTGTGTCTAACAAATGGAATTTCTAGAGTGAGTCTACTTTTAAACCATGAATATAATATCTTGGGGCCTGGAGTGGTAATACAGCGGGTAAGACATCCACCTTGCACTTGGCTGACCCAAGTTCAATATAATAGAATATATACGGGCCCCTACTTTTATAGGAAATGATCCCTGAGTTCAGAGGCATCAATAAGCCAAGGACAATGAAGGGTGTTTACCAAAAATACTTCAACTTCAAAAGTTAACTCTAATGAAACAAAACAACAACAATAAAAATTACTCAAGTGTGAATTCTGAGCCGCCCACACCAGGTCACCAGATGTAAAGAATAGTGAGTTGGTAGGTCGCATGGTAACACGTTGGGTGTTGTTCTCTCCAAAGAAACAAAGACAACTGATGGACCAAAACTGAGGGACCAAAACAACTGATGGCCAATGGATAGTGCATAGTCACCCTTTAATTCAGAATTGAATAGCATATTTAGAACATCTGAGGGCGTCTGAGGTACAGAACTACGCATATTGTGATCTACCATTGACAGAGGTCAAGCATATCAACAGAGACAATTCTTTGGAGGAATTAACTCAAGGACACATTCTATCTGAGACTATACTGAGAAATTCGCTCAGGGGCTATATGCATCTGTGTTGCTTTTCTCTTTCCCTGCTCATACAAATTAAACAATTAAGTTTGCTTCTTATTAATATTTGAAATTTTCCATACACACAGTAAAGAAACATTCCAAAACTTACTTCTCTGGGGTCCAGGAGCTAAGGTTAAAAGCTGGCTGGGATCCAGCTTTCTGGGGCTAGAGACTATGGCAACTGAAGCCTGAGTCAAGTAATTATGACGGATGGCCAGGAGTAAATATATTTTAGAATCAATTAACTCACAAATATCAAGAGCTTAGCATGATCAGTTTTTCTGTTTTGAAGCAAAGAACATTGATCTATAGTGATAGATTATTGATTATATAGGTTACAGCGGAAAGAGAAATGCAAATAAATAACTACAGATACAAAGTCCATAGTCACCAGAAGGTTTGACTTTATGATCTAAGGATAGATTAGGAGTGCTCATAAGAACACTATAACCTTCTCTGGGGGGAGCAAAAGTGGAAATTTACTGATCAAGCCTAAAACACTTAGGGTACAGACAAATTCTAGAGTGAAACATTTAAAGTAGATCATTAAGCCACCTTTTCTGTATTTTTCTATTCTGCAGAAATTCATTATTTCTCATGAATACTTCTCTCTGTCATTGCTCTCAAATCCTCTTTCTGTATATATGTGTGTGTGGGTGTATATATGTGTGTGTGGATACACATGTTTCACATTCATACCACAACTGGCAGTGCTCAGGGATTATTGCAGCTCTGGGATCAGGGTTTAGTCCTAGTGGGGCTCAGGGACTATATGGATTACTGGACATAGAAAGACCTGGGTTGGCTGCTTGCAAGAAAAGCACCCTACTTGCTGTACTATTGCTCTGGCCCTTTCTACGTGAATTATACACATCAGGAGTCACGCTGAACAAAGCTTCCCCAACAACACCCCCTCCCCGGAAATCAACTATTTTTCTTAAAAAAGGGAAAAAAATCCTTTACCCCTAGTACTCACAACAGCTGGGGGTCGTCTGGTCAGGGAAAGATTACATGTGTGGGGTACTTTGCAAGTGGACCTTAAGATGGAGAAATTCTTGACCTAGGGGAAAAATACAAAAAAGCTGGGACCAGAGACAGTAGGGAACTTGCCTTGCATGCAGCCAACCGAGATCAATGCCCGCCATCCCTTATGGTCCCCGAGTACCAGGAGCAGGAATTTGTGACTACAGAGCCAAAAGTAAACCCTGACCACCTCCAGATGTGATACATGAGCCGAACAGAAATAACAATAACGAAAAAGTTTCATTTGCAAATCTCATCCACCAGTAAGGACAGAGACACTGGGTGGTCCCACCCAATCAGGGCAGTCAAACAAAGGACACAGGACAACTGTGTCTCCTGCTGCAGTGTGGCTGGGGCCCTGCCCTTCTAAGTAAATCTGAAGATGCTCAACTAAGGATGCCAGGGACAAAGGCTCTGGACAGGGCCAAGCACATTCCAGTGCTTGCAGGTTCAGGAGGGCTAAGCCCCGCCCTCCGCAGATCCCGTAGCTCCAGGCCCACCGGCCTCTGACCGTTCCAAGAGCTGGAGGAGATCCTGGCCAAGGGGAACCCTGAGGATCACTTGTTCACACCTGCGACCCCTGCGCCTGGCACAGCCCCCACTGCACCATCCAAAGCCTCTGGGTCCCCTGAAGGCTTTCCCCTTACCTCACCGCAGGAACTACCTGGACATCCTGAACAGTGCAAAACAAGCGCAAAAGCACCCCCCAAATTGGCGCAGCCCCACCACTCACAGTGCCAAGAAGCGGGGCGCTTACCTGAGGCCACTTGCGTTCTGCCACAAAATTGGCCTAGCAGTTTCCTGCTAGGTGTCATACCAGGTGCCAGTTCCTGCTCTACCCAGGAGACCAATGGCGGCCAGAGCCAGGCAACCACAACTATAACAGAAAGGATTTCTGAACGGGCCGTCTATGACATCATTTCTTTTTTTTTTTTTTTTTTTTTTTTTTTTTTTTTATTTTTTTGTTTTTTGTTTTTCCCTTTATTTTATTTTATTTTTTTAAAGTTGTAGATTTACAATTTTTTGTGCTTTGGTTTCAATTATACAATGATCAGATACCCATCCCTCCACCAGTGCCCATTTTCCACCACCATGGATAATATCCCTCCCACCCCCATCCCCCCATCCCCCCTGTCTCTGTGGCAGGGCAATCCCCTGTGTTCTCTCTCTCCTTTTGCGTGTTGTAGTCTGCAAAAGAGGCATTGATTGGCAAACATGTTCAGTCCATAGTCTACTTTCGACATGCATCTCCCCTCCTGGGAGGATCCTCCAAACATCCTTTATTTGGTGCTCCCTTCTCTGTCTGAACTGCCCTTTCCTCTAGGATACCCGGCTGGCCTCTAAGTTATGGAGTAATCCTCCTGGTGCTGATCTCAGCTATTCTTGGGTATTAATCTCATACTTTGTTACTTTATATCCCCCAGATGAATGCAATCTTTCTATGTCTATCCCTCTCTTTCTGACTCATTTCGGTTAGCATGATACTTTCCATATTGTACCACTTGTATGTAAATTTCATGACTTCATCTTTTCTAAGAGCTACATAGTACTCCATTGTGTAGATGTACCAAAGTTTCTTTAACCAGTCATCTGTTCTTGGGCATTCAGGTTTCTTCCAGTTTCTGGCTATTGTAAAGAGTGCTGCAATGAACAAACAAGTGCAGATGTCACTTCGACTATACATTTTTGCCTCTCTGGGATATATTCCCAGGAGTGGTATTGCTGGGTCAAATGGGAGCTCAATTTCTAATTTTTTGAGAATCGTCCATACTGTTTTCCAGAAGGGCTGAACCAGTGGACATTCCCACCAACAGTGAAGGAGTGTCCCTTTCTCGCCACATCCACGCCAGCATCGGTTGCTTTTGTTCTTTTGAATGTGGGCCAGTCTCTGAGGTGTGAGATGGTATCTCATTGTGGTTTTGATCTGCATCTCCCTGATGATTAATGATGTAGAGCATTTTCTCATGTGCTTTTTTGCCATTCGGATTTCTTCTTTGAGAAAGTTTCTGTTCATTTCATTGCCCCATTTTTGGATGGGGTTGGATGTTTTCTTCTTGTGGAGTTTAACCAGTATTTTGTATATCCTGGATATCAACCCCTTGTCAGATGTGTATTCGGTGAATATCCTTTCCCATTCTGTAGACTCTCTTTGTATTTTGGTCACTGTTTCTTTGGAGGTGCAGAAGCTTCTTAGTTTAAGATAGTCCCATTTATCTATCTCTGTTTTTACTTGCTCGGCCAGTGGCGTGGCATCTTTGAAGATACCATTAGCTTCAATGTCATGGAGGCTTTTGCCAACTTTATCTTCAATGTACCTTATGGTTTCTGGCCTGATGTTGAGGTCTTTAATCCATTTTGATCTTACTTTTGTACATGATGTTAGGTAGAGTTCTTAGCCTATTTTTTTGCATGTAGCCGTCCAGTGATGTCAACACAATTTATTAAAGAGGCTTTCCTTACTCCACTTCACATTACTTGCACCTTTATCAAAGATTAGATGAGCATATGATTGAGGAGAGATGTCAGTGTATTCAACCCTGTTCCATTGGTCTTCAGTTCTGCCTTTGTTCCAGTACCATGCTGTTTTAATTATTACTGCTTTGTAGTACAGTTTGAAGTTCGGGAGGTTGATTCCTCCCATTTTCTTTTTCCCAAGAATTGCTTTAGCTATTCGTGGGGGCTTATTGTTCCATATAAATTTCAAGAGTGTTTGCTCCATTTCTTT
This sequence comes from Sorex fumeus, assembly GCF_029834395.1. Taxonomy (NCBI): domain Eukaryota; kingdom Metazoa; phylum Chordata; class Mammalia; order Eulipotyphla; family Soricidae; genus Sorex; species Sorex fumeus. The sequence continues at coordinate 93,467 of NW_026606171.1, read as the reverse complement.
GAAGAATGTCATGGGTATCCTTATAGGGATTGCATTGAATTTATACAATGCTTTCGGTAGTATTGCCATTTTGACAATGTTAAGTCTCCCGACCCATGAGCAGGGGATATCTTTCCATTTCCTCATGTCCTCTTTTATTTCCTGAAGTAGAGTTTTGTAGTTTTCTTTGTACAGGTCCTTTACTTCCTTAGTTAAGCTGATTCCTAGGTACTTGATTTTCTGGGGCACAATTGTGAATGGGATTTTTTTTTTCATGTTGCTTTCTTCTCTCTCACTGTTTGCGTATAGGAAAGCCATGGACTTTTGGGTATTGATTTTATAACCTGCAACTTTACTATACGAGTCTATTGTTTCTAGGAGTTTTTTAGTGGAAGTTATTGGGTTCTCTAAGTAGAGTATCATATCATCTGCGAATAGTGAGAGCTTGATTTCTTCCTTTCCTACCTGAATGCCCTTAATATCTTTTTCCTGCCTAATCGCTATTGCAAGTACTTCCAGTACTATATTGAACAGCAGTGGAGAGAGTGGGCATCCCTGTCTCGTCCCTGATCTTAGAGGGAAGGCTCTCGGTTTTTCCCCATTGAGGATGATGCTTGCTGTAGGCTTGTGGTAGATGGCTTTAATTATGTTGAGGAAGGTCCCCTCTATACCCATTTTGGCTAGGGTTTTCATCATAAAGGGGTGCTGGATCTTATCAAATGCTTTCTCTGCGTCTATTGATATGATCATATGCTTTTTATCTTTTCTTTTGTTGATATGGTGGATTATGTTGATTGATTTCCGAATGTTAAACCATCCTTGCATCCCTGGGATGAATCCTACTTGGTCATGGTGTATGATCTTTTTAATGAGTAGTTGGATTCTATTTGCTAGTAGTTTGTTGAGGATCTTTGCATCTGTGTTCATCAGGGATATCGGCCTGTAATTCTCTTTCTTTGTGGTATCTCTGTCTTCTTTTGGTATCAGTGTGATATTTGCTTCGTAGAAACTGTTTGGAAGTGTTTTTGATATTTCAATTTCGTGGAAAAGCTTAAAGAGCATCGGGAGTAAGTCCTCTTTAAAGATTTGGAAGAATTCACTAGTGAATCCATCCGGGCCAGGACTTTTGTGCTTGGGGAGACTTTTTATTACCATTTCAATTTCCTTGATGGTGATAGGTCTGTTCAGGTATTCCAGGTCTTCTTGGTTCAGCCTTAGGAGTCTGTAGGAGTCTAGGAATTTATCCATTTCCTCGAGGTTTTGATGTTCCGTGGCATAAAGCTTCTCAAAGTACTCCCTGAGGATCCTCTGAATTTCTGTGGTTTCTGTTGTAATGACCCCCTTTTCATTTCTGATTCGGTTTATTAGGGTTTTCTGTCTCCCTTTCTTGGTGAGTTTTGCTAGAGGCTTATCGATCTTGTTAATTTTCTCGAAGAACCAGCTCTTGGTTTCATTGATCTTTCGGGTTGTTTTCTGAGTTTCCATCGCGTTAATCTCTGCTCTGAGTTTTATTATTTCCTTCCTCCTGTTCGGGTTGTGCTCCTTTTTTTGGTCCTTCTCCAAGCTCTTAAGCTGTGAGGTTAGGTTACTTATGTGTGCTCGCTCCTCCTTCCTGAGGAATGCTTATAGAGCTATAAACTTTCCTCTTAACACAGCCTTTGCTGTGTCCCATAAGTTTTGGTAACTCGTGTTCTCATTTTCATTCGTTTCTAGGAATCTTTTGATATCCTCTTTGATTTCCTGTCTAATCCACTCGTTGTTCAATAGTGCACTGTTTAATTTCCAGGTGTTTGATTTAGTTTTCTGTTTTTGTGTGTGATTTACTTCTAATTTCAGCGCGTTATTCTGAGAAGATTGTTGATACAATCTCTACCTTCTTAATTTTATGGAGGCATGTTTTGTGGCTCAGCATGTGGTCTATCTTGGAGAATGTTCCATGTACGCTTGAGAAGAATGTGTATTCAGCTTTTTGTGGATGAAGTGTCCTGTATATATCTACTAAGTCCCTTTCTTCCATTGTTTCCCTCAAATGAAGTATGTCCTTGCTAAGCTTGAGTCTGGTTGACATCATTTCTGCTTCTGCCAGGAGCCTTAAAGGGCCATGGTCCAGATGCAGAGACCCTCTGTGCCCACCCAGGTGAATCCGCGCTTCAAGAGGGATGGACTGGAAAAAGGAGTGGAGAGGCAGCTGCTAGAGTGTTTGCTCACACAGTGGGGGCCTGGGGATAAGCAGAAGAGCCCTGATCCTGTACTGGTCAGACAACCATTGAAAAAATGCTCTCACACACCGTCCATCAGGAAAAACAGATGTGGGTTGATTCAAGGTCAAACAGGCAGGCTGGAACAAGGCACCTGACATTGAGTTGCGTGAAGTAGTAATCAAGATGGGGTGAAATGAGTGGAAATGGCAGCCTTCTATGATCCTCAGATTCCTTCATGGAGCACAAAAACTACCCTAAAGCTCCAGCCAGGGGCCTCAGGAGTTCCTGAGTACCAGCACGCTCTCCAGGCAGCCGGCAGTGCTGCCTCTGGGAAGAACAACCTGAAATGTGGCTCTGCCATGTGGAAAGACTGGGAGTTAGGGTAGACAAACCTTCAGCCACTGTCTTGCAGGGTGGACAAGGACATGCACCTGTGCACTCTGTCCAGGGGAACAAGGTCACTTCTGGGTTCAGATGAGCCCGAGGCATAGCCGTGCTCTGTCTCAATGGACCTGGGTCCATCTGAGTCCTGATTTACTCTAATCCTGCATAAGCACATCTGCGTGAGTCTCATCCTATGCTCGCTCCTTTTGTGCAGGAATATATTTGAAAATGGTACAATCACCCAGGTTTATAGAAAATAAATACAAATAACCAAGGCATTTATTTACAAAGAACCATAATATGAAATGTGCCTGACATTTGGAAGTGCTCAGGACTACTTATACTGTAAATATTCTATTTTGGGGGTAGAGTGGTCTTACACTCAGCTGACCCAAGTATGATACTTGGCCACCCTGGACCCTGGCTGCAGTGATCCCTGAGCTGAGTCAGAAGTAAGGGCAGATCCCTACAAGGAGTGGTCAAAACTACAGCAACAACAGGACAACTCTAAGGAACCAAAGCAAACAAACAAAAAATCATGTGCAAAGACAAACTAACGAGGAACATTTAAATAGTAAAAGAGTGGGTTCTTAAAACTCTGTTTTCTGTTATTTCCATAGTTTCCCAGAATCCTTATTATTCTCTTTTCTTACTGGGAATTCTGTCCACTGTGGGCTTCTAAGGGAACATCACGGTCCTTGGAACATGGGGAAGCTCCCCCACATTCCTTACTCTTGGACAGGGTCAATCCATGGTGACTTTGCTTGTGGGCCTTTCGGTGTGAAAGACTCACTCTAAACAGTGCTCCTCTCCCACATTCAAGGGTCTGCCCCAATGTTGGGGTTTGTAGACTGAGAACAGCTGACTGTGTGAACCTTTTCCCAGGGGAGGGATTCTTCAGAGTGAGGTTGCTCTCTCCATTCTGATCACCCTCAGAGGCCATCCTGCCTGCCTTGGCATCCCCGTGTGCCTGAGGGCATAAATGCACACTCGAGACTTTTTCACAGTGTGAAGGGTCAGAGACATTCCACTCGGGCTGGCTGCTTTCCTGTAGAACAGCAGAGGATTCCAATTATCGTTCTATGCCTTAAGAGTCTCCATGTTAACTGAAATTGATACCTGCAGATTGGTTTCTAACATTTGCACCACACCAATGCAATTCCCGACCGGTGGATGGCATTACCATGGACTAACCTAATGTTTCTGTAAGAAACACATGGGAAATTGATGAATGCCGGGCCATTAATTTGTTAAATCAAATGAAAAATCACAGCATTTACATGAAACACAATACAATTTTGTTTAGGATTTGAGCAGAAATGTCAGCACCCAGTCAAGATAAGGGTCCTGGACCTCAAACATCATACTATGAATCTGTTCCTGGCCATTCCTGGCCCCGCACTTTAAAAATAACATGCTGGTCCACTGACATTTTCCCTTAGTATTATAATATTGATTCCAAACTTGCAAATCTTACCGTATCACTCATACTCGCTGACTGAGTTCCCAAATCCTGAAGCCGTGCTTTGAGTTCTGAAATCAAACACAATACACAATGTAAGAAGTCTTCGAATGAAACATACTTAACCAGGCAGTACAGCTTGAGGAAATCTCTATGGTCCTCACAGTCCAAAGTATCCCACAGAACAGGGAAGATCCCAGGTAGGATTGCTGTGAAAAGGTTGGCAATCCCACAAGATGTATTTTTTTCTTTTTAGTTTGGTGAACATACGCAGTGATGCTCAGGAAACTATATGGGATGCTGGTTATTGATCCAGGTGGACAGTGTGCAGGACAGCACATTTCCTGCATTACTATCACTCAGAGCCAAAGAGCTTAATTATGGCCTCACTTATTAACTAAGCATAAAAACGCAAAAAAATTATTGAAGATACTGCGATATTATAGGCTGTACAGACAGCTGGTAAGGGAAAGACAGGGGTACCAAGGAGTGAGAATTTCATGGACTGCCAGAAGAGGAAAAATAATGTCAAAGCCAAGAAAGTAAAACACAAGATTATTACGCCACAATTCTTGGGAGCGAAGGGCAGCGTGAATGTAGCACAGATGCCTGGATCCAGGAACCCAAGGATATCAGGGTCAGCAGCGCATTTCACATGTGCTCAGGGCACCCACACACTGCCCCGGTCCTGAGCCAGGGAGGGTTCTCAGACACTCACCTGCACGCATGCCTCTCCTCCCCGGCCTCAGGGTTCCTCCTTCCAGCCAGGAGATCACCGCAGGCTTCACCCCAGAATACCCTGAAAGTCACAGAGATAGAGCATGGAATAGTGACAAGGAAAACGTGACAAGGAAACCCCATGTGTCCCTATAAAAATGGAGTCAATTACTGGAAAGGCATGAACAGAATCTGCACTTCTAAAATGCTCCAGATTTGGAGTTATCCAAGAGCTAAGATTCAGGACTTAATTTAAGAGTGAAATATGCGGCCCCAGAAAACACCACAAATAGTATAGCCCGGGTCTTAAAGGGCCAACAGGGGTTTGATCACAGCACAGCACGTAGTATTTTTTTCTCCAGTTTGGGATCCTCAGCTGGGGATGTTCAAGGCTTCTCCCTGACTGAGTACTCAGAAATCATCTTTGATGTTGCTTGAGGACCACATGGGATGGTGATAATAGAACGCATGTGCAGAACTTGCAAGACAAGCAATGTGCCCGCTGTACTCTCACTCTAGTCTTGGCATCACATGCAATGTACTGAGCCTGCGTGAACTGATGCCTCAGTGCAGCAAGCCCCAAAGCTTAACAAATCCAAAAATGGCCAAACACGACGAAAGCACCAAATTGGTTTTAAAAATAAACATAAAAGGATGCAGAAAGACGGCACAGTATGTCAGGAACGGGCCTTCCTCAAGGTCAATTAAAGTTTGATCCTGACATTCAGTAGGGTCTCTCAAGCCATCAGATGTGAACCGTGACTGCATAATCCAGAGGCAAATCCTGACTCCTGATGAACCAAGAACCACTAGAAATGACCACGAGCACTGAAATGGAGCAACATCAGATGGGCTGAGACCCTAAGAAATAAATGAGCTATGTTGGGATCGATATTACAGCAGGCAGGACACGGACACTGCACACACGTACAGGATTGATCCCCAGCAGCACACAATGCCCCAGACCACAACCAGGATGAATAAATGAATACTCAGCCAGAAATAATCCCTATGTATTTGTAAGTATAAACCCAAACCAAATCAAAACAAAATAAAAGGGAATGCCCTGCCACAGAGGCAGGGTAGGCAGGGTGGGCAGGGGGGTGGGGGGTGGGAGGAACACTGGGATTAGTGGTGGTGGAGAAAGGGCACTGGTGGAGGGATGGGTACTTGATCACTGTATAACTGAAAGCTAAGCACAAAATTTTTAAGTCTACAACTGTTTCTCATGGTGTTTCAATAATAAAAATTGTAAAAAATTAAAGAAAAAGAATACATATAAAAATAAATTAACTGAAGTTGTAGGCCTGATGCAATAGTACCGGGATTAAGATAGCAACCTTTTAAGCTGCCAAGTGTGTTCAATCCTCAGAATCCCATGGCCCCTGAGCACCCCCGGGAGTGATCCCTCAGCACAGAGACAAGAGGATTCAGGTTGTGCCTGAAATAAAAGCAAAACTAAAACAAATACTAGAAATTATATGTAGTACAAGAAGTGATCAGAGAACTCAGCACTGGCAGGAACCAGGAACCTTTTAGAGAGACTTGAGCGATGGTACAACACGTGGGGAGCTTGCCATGCACGGGGCTAACCTGAGTTGAACCCCAGCATTCCAGACTCATGCAAACCCACAGAGAGTGATTCCTATGGACATAGCTTAGAGTAAGCTCCGAGCATCGCTAGGTGAGCACCAACAAGAAAACCAGGGAAGGAGCTAGATAAACAAGTACTGCATGGCTGTCTTCGCCAGGACAGTCACAGCTACTGTTGGGCATACATTCACAGCCAGGCATAGGGAGCCAACACGGGCCTGCCCAGACAAGGTTGGCCCCGCACTGCTCTCACCAATGGCCCACAGGTTCTGGTAGGTCTCCAGAATCACGTTCCTGTAGAGTTTAATTTGAGAGGCATTCAAGCACGTCCACTCCTCTGGGGTGAAGATCACAGCCACGTCGTGGAAGGTCACCGTGTCCTAAACCAGCATACAAACGGGGCAGAAGTCAGGGTCTGTCACCACCCTGCTCCCTGGGCTGTGAGGCCAGGACCCCAGGGCCCTAGAGGGGCTCAGTGTCTGTCCACTCGGGAGGAACCAGCCTCCACCCGAACTCTGGCAGATGGGTCCCAACTTCTAAGACAGCTGCATCTATGAAAATGTGAGGATGCTCTACTAGAAGGTTCCTGAAGGTGGCAGACTTGCTCCTGATGCCAGGGAATTCCAGCACTGCTCCTATGAGCACCGCAGAGTTTACTCTCTGAGCACACAATCAGTGGGACCCAAATGAGTGACCCTGCTTTCAGCTCAAAACACTAAACATACACCCCTTGTATCCCACAGTCACTTGAGCTGCAAGGGCACAAACAGGTCCAGCACAGCTGGGGACCCATGATGCACATCAGGCACAGAGCCAAGAGGAAGCCCTGAGCATCTCCCCTGTGGCACAAAAATAAATACGAAAAGAAACAAAGCAGCATGACTGTGTAACACGACAGTGGGTGGTGCTGGTGATCACCACCATCTCATAGGGTCCCCTAAGCAGTGCCAGGTACAATGGCAGAGTGTATAGCCAAGAGTATAATCCCCAGAATCACTGTGTGTTGCTCCAAAAACAAAATAAAATACCCAGACACCAGCCTTTGATGACCAGCACCCCAAATGGTCCCTGAGACACGTCAGGAGCCATCCTTGAGCACCAGTAATCTTTGAGCTGTTGTGGTCCAAAAGCCAAATACAACAAAACTGACACAAACGTGGCCTCATACTGCAGAGTTAGGTGCCCTCACAAGGCGGCAGGAACTTTCCTGAAGCAAGTCAGAGACAGAAAGCCCAGTAAGCCTGACGCTCCTGTCACTGCTTCACCTCATCTTGTCACTCCTACCTGGGGTCGGTGTGTTTGATGGCATCTCACCATCTTCTCCTGCTCTAGTTTTCCCGAGGATCAGAGAACTGGAGAAGTCAGAATTGTGAGCACTGGACAGGAGCAAAATCCCCAAGTTCTGACCAGCCACACCCTGGGGCACTGGCTCACAGACCCGCCTGGGGGACACTTGTCAGATGTTTCTTTCTCCCCAGCAGAAGCCAAATGGGTTGGCATCTGTGGTGTCTTTCACGACACAAGTTCTGGGCTTGGCTACAAGAGAGAAAAGTTGGCCCTGCCTTGGTCTGGGGACTCCTCCCGGATCCCACAGCAGGTTCTCACAGGCCAAATCAGGAAAGACTGAGGCCAGGAAATCACGTGCATCAGCGCCCCGTTCCAGCCACCAGTGGGGCTGCCCCCCCCCCATGATAGAGCCACATTCTGGACTATGATTGCCTGGGAAAGCCCCTCTTTTCTAAAACAAAAACAAACAAACAAACAACAACAAACAAACAAGGGCTTGAATGGTAGAACAGTGGGTAGGATAGTTTGCTTTGCAAGTGGTTGACTTGGATTGGATTCCCAGCATCCCATATGGTCCCATGACGACCACAGAAGTAATTGTTCAGAGGTGAACCAGGAGTAACCCCTTGCATCGCCAGGTGTGACACGAAAAGTAAATAATTTTTTTAAAAAAGTGTCTACAGACATACAGTTTTACCAGCAATACACAAAGACACGAACCCACAAGTGTACACACACACACACACACACACACACACACACACACACACACACCTTTTACCCCCAGTACTCACCTCGATAGACAGCGGTCAAGGCAGGACTTTGCAACTTGATGTGAGGAAGCAGATATTCCTATTTCAACATACAGTAAACCTGTTAGGATGCTTGTGTTGCTGCCACTAATCAATCCTCTGCATCCCCAGGGCCCCAGAGCACTGCCAGGAATAAAATCTGAGGCCAGAGCCAGAGAAAACCCTCAGGGTATCTCTGGGAATGCAGAGCCCCCCATTCTTCACGCCAAAAATAGCCCCAAAAGGAAAGTGTCACTGGGAAACCCCGGCCAACTGCAGATCCACTACCCCTGCCTGACGCTGGAGGGCAGGAATAAAAAAGTTGGACAGCAACAGGGTCTCAGACTTTGGGGGAGATGAGGATGATGTAGGCAGGTAGATAGGGAAAGGCTCTCTGCAATGAAACAAAGTCTCATAGAAGAAGAATTCTAGGACCAACCTACCCTGTGGACACAGAGAATAAAGACTTGATAAGACCACCCCCAGACCCTGAAGATATGGGCCTCCTCCCCATGAAATTCCTCCTTCCCCAAAACCCCCTTTCAATCCGGATAACTCCAGCGACCCAGCCCCAAGGAGATTCCAGGACACTCCAAGTCAGATGATTCTCGAACCCCCTCTCAATCCGGTTAACTCCAGTGACCCAGCCCCAAGGAGATTCCAGAACATTCTGAGTCAGAAGGATCTATAAGAGCCAGCTCGAGAGCCCACTTGGGGGTCTCTCCACCCTCGGAGAAGCCCGCGTTCCCTCTGATGCGTTACTCTCTCTCTCTCTTACTATCTGCTTATCCCTTTCTCTCCCTCTCCAAAAGCCTCCAAATAAAACCTGTTACTTCACTGCTCGTCTACTCCTGAAATTCTTTTCTGCGAGCGAGACAAGAACCCCAGAAACCTCGGGTAAGGCTTGGGACTGGTCTCTCCTTTCCTGCAAAGAGCGAATTCTCGCCCCAACTTGAGTCCGTGGCTCCCCGAGCAATCAGCTGGCGGTGATTAACTCCCGTGCGGAGAAGATCAAGCGGACTTCACGTGTGGTTGACGGCCACCTTGTGGGGCTGGCGGGGCTTAGGCCCGTGCAGAGCAGGTGCTCACTGCAGACGTTACCGGTCCTAGCCTACCCAGGGTCCCGCGAGACAGAGGCGGGTGGGGAGAAAGTGACTGTCTTTCTCCTCCCCACTTCACATAAGTCACCCGTGGGGCCCACCGACATCAGATGGCGACCACGAAGGGACAGATGCAGTGAAGAAATCCACGAGGAAGGAGGTAATCTGTGGAAAATCTGCTGTGGAAGTATGCTCCCTTGGAAATCTCTAGGGGGAAAGGGGGAGGAATGTGATAACCTCTGTGTGAATGTGTGTGTGCATGAGCACCCTGATAGGTCCTCCTATCAGGCGTGATTTTGTAGATCCACGACCTGGCACTCTTAAAGTCCCTCTAAAGTCACGGAACTCGAGTGGGCTGCTTGCGATTCCACGGAGAACATACGGTCAATGGTGGCACTGGCATAGATGCCGGTCGCAAGTCACAATGCTGAACCACTAAGGCTAAGTTCTCCAAAGGCCAGGCATGCATCTGAATGGTCTCTGCAAAGAGGCACCCCTCCTTTGCCTGTCTTGCGTCACCGTCCACTATGGGAGGAATGGGAGGAAAGCCCAATAGTGTGAAGATTCTGGGAAACTAAAGCAGATCAATTTCCAGACTGAAAATCTCCCCAGTCTAACTAGAAAATCCTTTTCCCCAGCCTAACTAGAAAATCAGCTAGAGGTCATTTGAAATGCTAATGAAGGCAGTCCAGAGGTAAGGCAGAAGGAAAAAAAAGGGTAAAAGGCAGGTAAGAAGCCTGAGAAAAGCAGAGAACCAGCAAGAAGCAGGGAAGATGTAACAAGCTAAGAAAAGGCAGAACTTTTTCAAGGAGCAGAGTTTTAAGACCACAGCACTAGGTTAGGCTCGGGCACACAGCTGTGGCTCTGCCCGATGCCAGGTCCGCCCAGGGACGCCTGCGGTGGAAGCAGAGGCCATTGGTGGACACGGTCCAAATCCAATGAGCCTCTGAGTGAAGGCCTATCCACGCGGGGTTAGAGTCCCCTTGGGAGAAGCCAAAGTGGAGGCCTATCCACGAGGGGTTAGAGTCCCCTTGGGATAGACCTGGGAAAAGTTCTGCTTGAGAACCATCCTGTCTTAGGTTTTTCTGTTCCATAGGTCGTTGCTGGTAATCAGAGACATGGGCAACTCAACTTCAATACCTAAAGATTCCCCTCTGGGTTGCTTATTAAGACATTGGAAGAGCTTCCATTTAGGTAGTTTAAATAAGGAACGTCTTGTCAACCTCTGTAACATCACATGGCCTGAATATAAGCTAGAGCATGGGAAAACATGGCCAGTAAATGGCAGTTTGCATTACCAGACCATTTCACAGTTAGATCGTTTCTGCAAAAAGGAAAAGAAGTGAGATGAAATTCCTTATATCCAGGCCTTCATGGCACTATATGAGGATTCAGAGAAAAGGGAAAGCTGTCGCATCTGCTACGTGCATGTTTCAGAAGTAAGAGAGCCAGAATCAGACTCTATAGATGATATTCTAATGTTGAACTCCCCAGGAACTGCCCCAAAGGCGCCCCCACCTCCATTCTCAACTGTGCCTCTATCTCCATTTCCACCTCTGCCTGATGGGCTGGCTGGGGCGGCCTCTAATGAGTTCTCTCCCTCACCAGAATCACCACCAATGTGGTCTAGTTCCAGGCTTCCTGGTCTGGCAGCCCAGGAGCAATCCACACAAGAAAAGAAAGGTTTAGAGAAAAGTGCTAGTGGGTTAGCTCGCCGAGATCATAGAACAGTTCAGGAGAGTAGCCCCCCTTCAGATGAAGGGGCTAGTGCAGAGGAGTGTGCTAGCAAAGGAGCTTGCTGCCAGCCCAAAGCAGCTCATGCAACTCAGGCATGCCCCTCCCTGTCAGAAGCAAGTCCAGCAGGGTGCACCTGGAGCAGTGCTTGCTATCATCCCAAACCTGACCCCAGTCCTGATAGGCTGGCCCAAATGTTTCCCCTAAGGGAAGTGCCTAACGGAGAAGCAGGCATAGTGAAGGTTCATGTGCCTTTCTCAATGAGTGACCTTCACCGATGCAAACAACAGCTGGGGAGATTTTGGGAAGATCTTTCAAAGTTCACAGAGGAATTTCAGGCCCTGATTTATTCTTATGAGCTCACCTGGGATGACATACAAGTAATTCTATCCAATTGTTGCACCCCAGATGAAAAGGGACAGATTATAACAGCTGCACAGACCTATGCAGATGAGCTCTGGGCTAATGACCCTGATTACCCTGTGGGTTTAACAGCAATTCCCTTAACAGACCCAGAATGGGATTATCAAACTAGGGGAGGCAAGAAAAGGTGAGACCACATGATTAACTATCTAATATCCGGCATGAAGAAGTGTGTCGTTAAGGCTGTGAACAAGGTGAAGGCAATTATGCAGGAGAGAAATGAAAATCCCTACCAATTCCAGGGGAGGCTGATAGAAACAATGAGAAAGTATACGAACATAGATCCCCAATATGAGGCAGGAAAAGTCCTGATAGCCTCTTACTTTATAAGTCAGTGTGCCCCTGACATAAGGAGGAAGCTTCAAAAGTCAGCCATGGGACCCCCGACCACTCTAAGTCAGCTTCTTGAAATCGCTTCCAGCGTATATAACAGTCGAGAACAGGTAGAGAAGGCCGAGAAAGTCCAGAGAGATCGGTTCAAACGACGAGATCAGGCTCAGCTGATAGCAGTTGCTATCGATAAAGTCCTGAGACCTCAAAGTAACCCTAGAGGCAGGCCCTCAGCTGGAAGATCCTAGATGTGCCCGTCTGAAGGGGAGTGCCTCAACTGTGGAAAAGTGGGACATCAGAAATGGCAATGTCCAGATCTACAACCACCGCACGGGCCGTGCCATAACTGCAAGCAGGAGGGCCACTGGAAAAGGAATTGTCCTCAGCTCCAGAAAGGGCTGCGGCCAGCTCCTGCTCTAGAGGCCCCAGTGCAGGAAGACTGAAGAAGCCCGAGGTCATCACTGGCTCCTGACTCCAACTTGGTGATAACAAAAGCTGAGCCTCGGGTTACCTTTGACGTAGCAGGTAGGGATATCGACTTTTTGGTCGATACAGGAGCCACCTACTCTGTCCTTTGCCAATCTCCAGGACCACTCTCGGCCAACTCCTGTGTAATAATAGGGGTAGGAGGTGTCCCTGTGAAAAGGGTATTTACTCAACCATTGAGCTGCAGCTATGGAGATATTGTCTTTACTCATGCCTTCCTAATTGTCCCAGAGTGCCCAACCCCCCTATTAGGAAGAGACATAATGCAGGTTTTAGGAAGCACCCTTCAGCTCTTCCCCTCGAGGGAAAGGATCTTTATAGCGATTTTATTGGATAACTCTGACACAGACCTCCCAGGCATTCCCCTTGAGATTAGAAGCGCTGTAAACCCTGTGGTATGGGATCAAGGAATGCCTGGAAGAGCCTTAAGAGCATCTCCAGTAAAGATTAGCCTCAAGGAAAATGCAGGTTACCCACATAAGCGTCAATATTCAATTAAACCTGAAGCCAGAAAAGGGCTACAGCCGCTGGTAGAGAAGTTCTTAAAATATGGACTGATAGTGCCTTGCCAGTCACCTTGTGATACTCCAATCCTTTCCGTAAAGAAGTCAAATGGTGAATACAGACTAGTACAGGACCTCAGAGCTGTTAACGAAGCAGTGGTTCCAATCCACCCTATTGTGCCCAATCCATATAACATCCTAAATCAGGTCCCTGGTAACTCTGCCTGGTTCACAGTACCTAAAAGATGCATTCTTTTGCATTCCCCTGCATCCTGATTCTCAGTTCCTCTTTGCCTTCGAATGGACTGACCCTAATTCTAACGAAACACAGCAATATACCTGGACTGTTTTTCCTCAAGGCTTTAGAGACAGCCCCCACATTTTTGGAAATGCACTGGGTAAAGAACTCAGAGAGTTACAGTTAAAGGATGGAGCTGTCATACAGTATGTGGATGATATTCTTATTTGCAGTCCAACAAGGGAAGCCTCCATTAGCCATACAATCCAAGTATTAAACTTCTTGGGGGAAAGAGGATAAAAGGTCTCCCCCTCTAAGGCGCAGATTGTCAAGCAAAAAGTTAAGTATCTAGGATATGTGCTCACTCCTGAAGGCCGAACACTATCTAGTGACCGGAAGGATGTCATTTTAAAGCTTGCGGAACCACAAACTAAGAAACAGTTGAGAGGCTTCTTGGGCATGACAGGATTCTGTAGACTCTGGATCCCCAATTATGGAATCATAGCTAAACCTCTTTATGAGGCTCTAAAGGGAACGGATTTTGAGCCTCTAAACTGGAATAAGAGTTGCCAATCAGCATTTCAGAACCTAAAAGACCAGCTGGTCGCAGCCCCAGTCCTAGCAATACCTGATCTGGAAAAGCCTTTTACTTTGTACGTAGCTGAAAAACAGGGAACAGCCCTGGGGTTGCTACTTCAAAAGTTGGGAGAGACTCCTAGACCTGTTGCCTACTTATCTAAACAGCTTGATAGCATGGCCCGGGTTGGCCCGGATGTCTGCTAGCAGTAGCAGCAACTGCCCTTATGGTAGAGGAGTCCATTAAGCTCACTCTTGGACAACCGCTAGAAGTTATGACTCCTCATCAGGTCTAGAGCGTGCTAGAAATAAAAGGCCATCAATAGCTAACGGGTGGAAGGCTAGCGAAATACCAGGCCTTACTCTTAGATTCTCCAGAAGTGACCCACAGAACTTGTCAGACCCTGAACCCGGCAAACTTTATTCCCCTCCCTGAGGAGACCTGTGAGACCTTAGACCATAGATGTGTAGAGGTGATTGAGCAAGTCTATTCCAGCAGAACTGATTTAAAGGAGACACCCCTGGACAATCCAGATGAAACCTGGTTTACTGATGGAAACAGCCTAGTACCTGAAGGGACTCGAAAAGCTGAATACGCCATTGTTAGCCTAACTAGGGTAGTGGAAGCTGAGGCCTTACCAGGGGGAACATCAGCTCAGAAGGCAGAATTAATTGCTCTCACCCGAGCCTGCCAGCTGGCTGAGGTACTGAGAGTGAACATCTACACTGACTCTAAATACGCTTTCTTAGTCTTGCACGCACATGCTGCGATCTGGAAGGAACGAGGATTTTTAACTGCTAAAAATTGTCCAATAAAACATGGGGAAGAAATTCTAAGACTACTGGAAGCTGTGCATGCCCCTAAAGAGATCGCTGTTATGCACTGCAAAGGACATCAAAAAGGAGACACTGAGATTATTAGAGGAAATCGCCATGCAGATACTGTAGCTAGAAAGACAGCCCTTGATTCTTGTTCCATCATGGGACTGATACCCCATTCTGAAGACATTCCCTCTAAGACAGAATATACAGCAGAAGAGGAAAAATGGGCACTAGAACGAGGTTTCCAAAAGGAAGTAGATGGATGGTTTACCAAACAAGGAAAATTGTTGATTCCAGGGCCAATGCAGTGGAAGGTCATTAAAGGGCTACATGAAGCTTCCCACATGGGAAGAGATGCTCTAACAACACTGGTGAAAATCATTTTCCAAGGAAAAGGACTAAATAAGACAGTAAGAGAAGTGACTCAAAATTGTGCTTTGTGTGCTGTTAACGAGCCTGGTGGGAATCCCAGGCCTCCCCTTCTGACACCACCTGTTCAGCATCGAGGAACTTATCCAGGGGAAGATTGGCAGCTTGACTTCACACAGATGCCTAAATGCTCAGGGTACCGGTATTTGCTGGTCTTCATTTACACCTTCACTGGATGGGCAGAGGCCTTCTTAACACGCACTACCACAGCCAGAGAAGTATCTAAGGCATTACTTAAGGAAATAATCCCTAGATTCGGCCTGCCTAGGTCATTACAGAGTGACAATGGACTGTCCTTTGTTTCTAAGGTCACCCAGGATCTAGCCTCTGCTCTAAAGATTAAGTATAAACTTCATGCAGCCTGGCACCCTCAATCATCAGGGAAGGTGGAGAAATTCAACCACACCTTCAAGAAGATTTTAGGGAAATTGTGTAAAGAAACACCTGAGTCCTCGCTGTCCCTCTTGCCAATAGCCGTCCTCAGACACCGAATGGCTCCAAGAACAAAACTTCAACTCAGTCCCTTTGAATTGCTCTATGGCAGACCCTTTTTAACTACAGATCTCTTACTGGACTCAAAAAGTCTAGACCTGACCAAATATGTTGTTAATCTGGGACGAGTACAACAGGCGATTCAGGAATATGGGAATGCTGTTCTACCCCACCCAAATAAAGAATTACCTCCAAGTAAAATTCAGCCCGGTAGCTGGGTCTTGCTAAAAACCTGGAACGCTGGGTCCTTTCAGATCACCTGCTGCCTAAGTGGAAGGGACCTTACCAGGTTATCCTACGCACTCCTATGGCTGTAAAACTTAACGGAATTTCTAGTTGGGTTCATCTTTCCAGGATAAAACCAGTTTCATCTACATCACACAGCGATGAAACCCGGGCAGAGGAAGAAGTGACCTATTCCTGTGAGCCTATTGAAGACCTAAAGCTCCTCTTCAAGAAGAACTAGAGAGGACACTTCGAGAGAGAGTGTTCCTATCAAAAGCCAAGTACCATGTCTCTTTGTTTGAAATTGCTCTTAATAGCCATAATTGAAATGCAGCTAATAGAAGCAGGGCCTGACCTGTTCTTACAGTGGACCCACCAGTATGCAAAGGAAAGAAATTAGAGTCCATGCTGGGTATGTGGCCTCATGCCAGCACCTCGGGGTTCATCCAGCACCTTGGGGTTACCCTGGTGGGTGTCCCCATTTCAAGGGACAGACTGGGCTTCTCTCCAGGATTTTATTAACTCATATAAGATACTGTTTCTTTCTTCAGATATCCCTATCACCAGATCCAATGTAAGCAAATGGCCTGGTGTTTTTATATCCATAAGAGAGCCAGGACACAACATGTCCTTCTCCATTAACCAGACTCAAAGAGAGGCCAATGCTTATGCCAAACAGCCATCAAATATATCAAGACACGTAGCACCTTCTAAGAGAGTTAGACATACCGAAGAAGGACTATACCAGGTCTGGGATCAACATACATGGATGACTCCCTCAACAGGGGCTCTAAGTAAAAAGGCCCCATTATGCTGGGAACAAAATCGGCCACGGGCTTCTAAATACTACACCCGTTCCCTAGATATGGGGTGGCTCCAACCTTTCATGTGTGAGCAGGTTCAAATCCTACAACCTACTGATTGGTTTGCAACAGATTGGACAAGGAGTCCAGGGATTAGATGGTTTGCACCAAATGGGTCTCACTGGTTATGTGGACAGAATTTAAGGCCCTGGCTTCCTCCCGGCTGGAGTGGCCGATGTACTTTAGGCTTCGCCTGGATGCAAGGCAGATATGTACAGACACTTCATCCACACAAACCAGCTAACTACCGACATATGGTCCACCGCTGGACTAGGTCAGCTTTCCACTGGTATGATCATTTGGGTTTTTTCTTTGCCCCACAAATTGGAATAGAAGACATTGCTCAACATATAGAGACCCTGACGAAGTACGTGCAAAAATCATTAAATGATACCCACAATAGTCTCTCCCTCATTAACTCAGAAATGTCTCAAATGAGAAGGGCAGTTCTCCAAAACCAGATGGCCCTAGATATACTCACTGCTGCTCAGGGAGGAACTTGTGCGGTCATAAAAACTGAGTGTTGTGTGTATATCCCAGACTATAATGCTAACATATCTAACTTTCTGGATGAAATGAAAGCACAGGTACAGTCTCTTGAGGACTCCTCTCCAAGTTTCTGGGACCGGATCACTTCATGGTTTGGAGGAGGGTGGACATGGGTGGAGAAATTATTACTTTCCATCCTTATGATCATAGGCATAAGTATAGGATTATGCTGCTTCGGGTTCTGCTGTTTTAATTTCTGTCTCACCATCCCAGACAGAACGTTATCTAAAGCCATAGACCATTCTGCCCTTGCTAGATCAGAGGCGGCATTCTACTCTAGGGTCTAATCATCTCAAGTGATATCGCTCAGTCTAATAGATCCAATCTTCTTTTTCAGATAACTCCAGAAACCGAACCAATTCATTGCTGAGGGCCACTAAAAGCTGAGATAGTATGTGAGATTTCACCCCTTGTGTAGGCAGGGCCAGCACCCCATTGTCAGCATGAAGCAGCTCCAGAAGATGGACCTTCTGCCATTTTCCCTTAAAGATTTAAGGTGGTGAAATCTCTAGGGGGGATTTGATGTAGGCAGGTAGATAGGGAAAGGCTCTCTGCAATGAAACAAAGTCTCATGGAAGAAGAATTCTAGGACCAACCTACCCTGTGGACACAGAGAATAAAGACTTGATAAGACCACCCCCAGACCCTGAAGATATGGGCCTTTTCCCCATGAAATTCCTCCTTCCCGAAAACCCCCTTTCAATCCGGATAACTCCAGCGACCCAGCCCCAAGGAGATTCCAGGACACTCCAAGTCAGATGATTCTCAAACCCCCTCTCAATCCGGTTAACTCCAGTGACCCAGCCCCAAGGAGATTCCAGAACATTCTGAGTCAGAAGGATCTATAAGAGCCAGCTCGAGAGCCCACTTGGGGGTCTCTCCACCCTCGGAGAAGCCCGCGTTCCCTCTGGACGCGTTGAAAGAATTCATATTAGGGCATCAAATTTTTTGCATGCTTCAGCTAACTTGCAACATTGCTTTCTGTAAAACTGCTTGACTGCTTTGCACCTGGGGGAGAGGGGACTTGGAAAGTGAACAGGGCATAACTTATTTCTAAATCAAGTATGACAGGATTCAGGTGTATTTACTGTCCCTGAAATGTATTGTCTCAGTAAAGCACCCTGCAGATTTGGGTAAAGGATAACTCAGGATGGAGGTGGTTGGGGGAAATTGCCCTTTCCTGGAATGTATTGTCTCAATAAAGCACCCTGCAGACTTGGGTTACTCAAAATGTGTATGGTCAAGGGAGATTACCTAAGGCTTAATGATTCCAGCTATAACCTTGCTTGTGCTGACAATCTATGTACGTAAATGCTGATCTTTGAATCTATAGGCTAGGGAGTGAGGTACTTTTAAATGGATTGGTTAAGAAAGTAAATGTTGTTACAAATCTATTGGCTATGACATGTGTGGGCCTTGCTGTAACGGCCAGTGAAGGCCTATATAAGATCCCCTTTGAAGAAGATCGGGGCTCTCAGCCACTGCTCTCTCTGGGGTGTGCTGTGGAGCCCCAGCATGCTGGTCTAAATAAACCCCGTTTTTACTCCTGCAGGAATTGTGTCTATCTGGTCTCTCCGTGCCTCCCAGGGCTAGGGAACTCCCGATCCCAACAGCGTTACTCTCTCTCTCTTACTATCTGCTTATCCCTTTCTCTCCCTCTCCAAAAGCCTCCAAATAAAACCTGTTACTTCACTGCTCGTCTACTCCTGAAATTCTTTTCTGCGAGCGAGACAAGAACCCCAGAAACCTCGGGTAAGGTGTGGGACTGGTCTCTCCTTTCCTGCAAAGAGCGAATTCTCGCCCCAACTTGAGTCCGTGGCACCCCGAGCAATCGGGTAGCGGTGATTAACTCCCATGCGGAGAAGATCAAGCGGACTTTACATGTGGTTGACGGCCACCTTGTGGGGCTGGCGGGGCTTAGGCCCGTGCCGAGCAGCTGCTCACTGCAGACTTTACTGGTCCTAGCCTACCCAGGGTCCCGTGAGACAGAGGCGGGTGGGGAGAAAGTGACTGTCTTTCTCCTCCCCACTTCACACAAGTCACCCGTGGGGCCCACCGACACCACCACTACATCCCCCGACGAACCTCCCAAAGTTCCACGCCCCCCAAAAGAATCCATCATACCTCAGGAACCACTGGATATCGGGGAACATAAGAAATACAAGCGCGAGAGGCCCCTTGAGCTGGCGCAGTCCCGCGGCTCACAGCGTGGAAACGGGGAGGTGCAAGGCACTCACAGGAGGCCACCCCCGACCTGCAGCAAGGCAAAATCGGCCTTCAGAGTCCCGCTTTCTCGCTGGGACCCACTTTGACCTTCACCCAGGTGAACAAGGACTCTCTGACCCTGTTTCCAGGAAGAGAAGCACCAGGAAGGCCCCGCTGTGATGTCACTTCCGGTCCTGCAAGTAGCCTTAAAGGGACAGACACCAGATAACCATTATCCCCACCCAGGTGAATCAGTGGTGGGAGGGGGATGGACTTGCATAAGAGAGTGGAGAGGCAGCTGCTGGATTGGGAGCTCGGGTAAGAAGAAGTCCCCTGATGCTTTACTGGTCAGTCAAGTGTGGAGTCAATGCTTTCACACACAAGGCCATCAGGAAAACTAAAACAGGGTTGATCCGGGTAAAACAGGCAGGTAGGGAGTGGGTGGGGCACAGGACAGTGAGTTTACCAGGAAAGTAACAAATCAAGATGGGGGTAAAACTAGTGACTGGGCAGCCAGCCCTGGAGAAGAACTGGAACAACCCAGACAGAGAGCAGCCACCTGAGTGCTGGACAGAAACTGAAAGGAAAGAAAGGCTGCTAAGGACATCTGAGAGCACTTTATGCGTTAATGCTCTACCCCTGACAACACACGAAAAATGGAAAGTCACCGGCAAGGAAAGTTCAATGGGGAGGCTTCAGAAATACATTTTCAAACCAGAGTATGGACCAGGAGTGATGAGTACAGTGAATTAGCACTTGCAGTGAACTTGGTCAACTTGAGTTCCATCCCTAGCATCCCAAATGGTTGCCTGAGCACCACCAGACACTAGGAAGTGTCAGGTGTGGTTCCAAATAAATATTATTGAAAGAAAGCAACCCAGCATAAGTGCCCATCCTAGAATGGAGGTGTATACTGAGCTCACAGTTAGCAAACTTTCCTGATGAAAAGGCCTTATTTAGCCTTTTCAAAAACCTAAATGATGTATAGCATCCTAGTGACTACTAGATTATTGGGATTTTTACTGCTTCCAAAAGCAAAGAGTGTCAGGCTTCCCCCCCCTCTAATATTAGTAAAGTGACAAGTGCTCTTCATTTTTATTTATTTTTTGCTTTTTGGGTCACACGTGGTGATGCATAGGGGTTACTCCTGGCACTGCACTCAGGAATTACCAATGTCTGTGCTCAGGGGACCATATAGGATGCTGGGAATTGAACCTGGGCAGCCACATGCAAGACAAGCACCCTACCCGCTTGCTCCAGCCCCTCTTCTTTTCCTTTTAAAAAAAAATTGTTCATGGCTAATACCTGGCTCTGCACTCAGGGTATCCTATAGGATGCTGGCTTCAATCCTGGTCAGCAGCATACAAGGAAAATGTCCTCTTGGTGTACTAGCCTCCTGCCCCATGGGGGATTCAGGGGATGATTCTTTATTTGCTTGGGGCGCAATAGTATTTGGTGGACCTATTTGACTTTCACATGCTCCCACTCATAAATAGGTTCTGGAAGTCTCACAGGAAACTGTAAGAGAATGCAGAGTCTGGTGCTGCATGAGGGTTGTGCTGGACTGTGTGCCCTGGTGCGCCCTCTCACTCCCATCCAGGGGCCTGTTACTTGACCCAAGGCCCAGGTCCCAATTGTCCCACCTGGAGACTAGTCAGTAGCCTGGGGAGGGTCCCTCCACTACTCCCCCCATCTCTGCTCTGGTTCATTACCTGGACCAGGTTGGTCTTCCTCACATGGTCCCAGGTTTCGATGCTCACGACCTTCACCTCCACATCTACCTGACCGGTCTCCAGGGGGATGAGCATGTAGGGCACCGTTTTGGATGAGGTAGTGAGCACAACCACCCTCTGACAACAGGGGGATCCTGGCTTGGACGCCCTGCACAGAGCCTCCTTGTGGGAGAATTCCTCTCGGACCTGGGGACAGGGCGGGGTGGTGGTTGGGGTTCGTGTCCATCCTTCCTGCTTCTTGCTGCCCTGAGGATCCCCAGAGCAAAGATACTTCTTCGTGCTGTGTAACCTCAGGGAAGCTGCTGCATGTCACTGGGCCTGCATTTTTCTCCTCTCTACATGTGTCATTGCAGGGACTGGGAGATGATACAGGAGTGAGGTTGCAAGCTTGGTATGTGTGGGTTCAATCCGCAGTTCTACACAGAGACTCGATCCCCCAGTGATGGACAGGTTCTCTAAAGGCCCTTTCGGGTGTCGGCCCAGGGTGACTCAGGTGACCTCCAATACCTCATCCTGGAGACCTTGCAATGAACTGCCACCAAATTGACCAGGGATTGCCAGTGGGGACCCCAGTCGATTTCTTGAGCACTGCTGTTGCATTCTCAACAGAAAGCATCATGGTCACCCCCTCTCCTCCACTTGGGTGCTTGGGAGGGAAGCAAAGGAGAAAACATCATCGAAAAAACAGCTTTGCCAAGGAGTTTGGTGGTTTCCAGCCCCTTAGCGCTCTCCCACTTTAATTTTTTAGTAATGTTGTTTTCTGCTTTTTGGATCACATGCAGCAATGCACAGGAGTTACTCCTGGCTTCGAGCTCAGGAATTACTCCTGACAGTGCTCGAGGAACCATTATGGGATGCTGGGAATTTAATCTGGGTTGGCTGCATGCAAGGCAAACACCCTACCTTCTGTGCTATTACTCCGTCCCAAAAGTTCTGCCTTGAGGATCAGAGAGAAAGGTTAGAGGGTAGGGCACCATCCCTAGCACCCCAAAGGATCCTTGAGCCTTGCCAGTAGTGATTTCCAAGCACAGAATCAGAGGAATTCTCTGAGCACCGCTGCATGTGGCTCCAAACCAAGTAATAATAAGATAAAAGCTTGGATCTGAGGAGATGCTTAAAGGGCTGCAGCATATTTTGCATGTGAGAGCCCCAGGTACGGCTCCTGGTACCACATGGTCGACTGAGTCCTACCAAGGGCAACCCTTGGGGCTGGAGCGATAGCACAGCGGGTAGGGCGTTTGCCTTGCACACGGCTGACTCCACTTCAATTTTCAGTATCCCATATGGTCCCCTGGCCACTGCCAGGAGTGATTCCTGAATGCAGAGCTAGGCGTAACCCATGAGCATCGCCGGGTGTGGCCCAAAAAGAAAAAAAAATCCAGATCCTACCAAGGTCAACCCTTTAGCACCAAGTCAGGAGGAATCACCTGTATCCAGGAATAATACTAAAACCAAATAGGAATTTGAATAATAATCATAGTAATAAAAGGAGAAGATATGCCAAGGCCAAAAATAAAAAAAGAGCAGGTCACACGGCTTGCTTGCTCTTCCGAGCCTGCTCTCTCCACATTTCCCATGAACCCACATCATTCCCTTTTTCTCTCCCGGCCATGTTCTGTCCTAGGGCCACACTGGGTGTGGGTGTGCTTAGGGCTTTTTCTGGCTCTGCAATCAGGGATTATTACTCTTACCAGTGCTGGGAAATCATGCAGGATGCTGGGGATCAAACCTAGGTTGCCACAGGCAAGGAAAATGCCCTCCCTGCTACAGCATCCTTGAACTGAGGCTGAATCCCATATGATCAGGGAGATGAAAGTGGGGACCCTCCCGCCAGCACCGTGGGGTCTCAGCTGGGCAGGGCGGCAGGAGTACCAGAATGGGACTTCCGTTTACATCTCCCACCGAATTGTGCCCCTTTTCCTGGGGCTCAATTCTCCCTGGGAGCCCCCAACAGGGAGGACAAAGAGAGGATTCAGTCCTTGTTCTTGCAGGCCTTTGCACTCTTGGAACGCTCATGAGTGAGGGCTCCCCTGAGCTTGGGTAATCATGAACCCGTTTATGTTTTAGGGCCTTAGGGGGCTACCTGGTGATCTCACAGCCCCAGGAGACCCCGGTGTGCCAGTGAGTATGGCCTCTACTCCACATTCAGCGTTGTCCCAAATTCTGTCCTGTTTCCCCATCACCCACCCCAGATGTGGGTGAACCACGGGAGTTGAGGAGGAGGCACGAATCACCTTCACATCCCTTCAAGCCCCACCCTGCCCCCAAGATCCCACAGGTCCCCTAGATCTCCTGACTGTCCCCCATACACGGTATAGAAAGCACCCCAGGAGACGGGGAGACCCCAGGCATGTCGGGGCACCAGTGAGTAGGGTGGGGGGAGCGGGGAGTCCAACGTTCTCCAAAAAGGCAAGTCGTGGGCTTACATCCACAGGGTCCGCCTGGTGCTTCTTGGAACCTGACCCACGGAGGTTCCCCAGCAAGAGGGTGAGTGATGCATGTCCAGCTGCAGCCTCATCTCATGCACCCCACTGTGCCTGCACCCTGCATCCCAAGTCTCCACATGAACTTCAGGCCCCTCAACCCTCAGCCCCCGGGTACCCCCAGTCATCTAGGACCTGAAGGCCGAGAAAGGGAGAAGGGCATCAACGTGTGCCTTTTTCATTTTTTTTTTTGCTTTTGGGGTATACACAGAGATGTATAGGGGTTACTCCTGGTTCTGCACTCAGGAATTACTTCTGGTGGTGCTCAGGGGACTATATGGGATACTGAAAATTGAAGCCAGGTCGGGCAGGTGCAAGGAAAACGCACTAACTGCTGTGCTATAGCTCCAGCCCCACTGCTGAGGACTTTTAATTTTTATGGGGATTTGGTGGAGCCCGCGAGGTTCTGGGGACCATCAGAAATGCCTAGGATTGAATCTCATCTGCCACAAGGAAGGCATATTTTCATTTTTAAAAAATTTAAATAAACCTCTTCCTCTTCGTCCCCAATGCTGTGTCATTCTTTTTCCCCACCCAGGTCAGTTTATTCGCCAGTACTCGAACTCTGGACTTGGCTTTCTCCGTATAAGAGCCCCAGGCAACCTCTAGGACCCTACATCAAAAGCAGCCCTGAGCCTCTGCCTCTTCCTCTTCATCCGCAACGCTGTGCCCATCTTCTTCTCCACCCAGTCTTTACCTCCCCCACACCACATTCCCGTGAGGGTGTGGCCTCTTCAGAAGTGGGCTTTGGTAGGAGTGGGCCTGGCCTAATTTTAGGCGGGCCAACGCTCACACAGCCGAAGGTAGTTTACTCATACCCAGAAATCTAGTGTAGCATCACAGTTCCCATACCCACACAACAACATGAAGAAAAAAACGCAAATGCTCACCACGTGGGGAGGACGATGGAAAGAGTCCAGAAGCCTCAGTAGGTCCTACTCACCGAAGGGAACTCTCTGACAAAGAATTCAGATATGAAGTCATAGAGATGTTCAATGAACTCAATGAAACAGTCAGAAAGATATCCAGTAAACTGAAGGAGGACATGAAAGATACAATGGACCGGACAATCGAGAAAATCCAGGAAGAAATGAGAGCAGAGATTAGAAAACTATGGCACCGAAATGTCACAAATTAAAGTTTCCGTACATGAAATAAAAAACTCAGTCTGTGCCCTCAACAGTAGAATTACCACAGCAGAAGACAGAATCAGTGAGCTGGATGATCAGCTGCACCAAGCTAACTGTCAACAACAATGGCAAGAGACCTCAAAATAGCTTGAGAGCGAATCAGAGTCTTAGATGATTCCAAGAGGAACAACATTAGAATCATTGGAGAACCAGCAGCTCAGGGAAACAATCCCAATGAAAAAGCCATGGTTCAACAAATCATTGCTGAAAAATTCCCAGAGCTCAACAATGCAGTCATTCAGATTCAAGGAGCCCGAAGAGTACCAGATAAAAGATCACAATCACATAAATCACAAATCATCCTGTTAATCGTCGATTGTTTCAAGCAGGCCCCAGTAACGTCTCCTTCATCCTAGCCCTGAGATTATATTGAAGGGTCTTTAGGAGAATGAGCCACATCATTGTTACTGGTATTTGGCATATTGGGGACGCCACGGGGCGTTTGCCAGACTCTGCCATGTGGGCAGGCTACATTCGGTAGCCTGCCAGTTTGTCCAAAGTAGGAATGAGATAATAAGATGTCATAATAGGATGTCACGCAGCCGCAAATGCGGTTCCGGGAGCTGGTTTTTATAGTTTCTGAGTCTTGGCCATTGATGGGATTACACGGCGCCAGGGGGCCAGTTGGTGGGTGTGACCCCCGCCTACTGGAATTTGGAGGATCTGGGTGGAGGATGCTCAGCCCAAATTCGAGTAGGATTGGAGATCTCGGCCCCGGAACCCGCGTGACTTTTTCCCTCTGCCAGTACCTTCATGTGTGCGGAGAGTGGTCTCAGCATGGTGGTGGCTGGTCCTGGAGATCTTTGGCTGCTGGAGCCCTGGTCGGGGCAGGGAGGAAAGCTCAACCCGCTCCCCCCCAAGGGGCCCTGGCAGCGAGGACAGTCAGGCGCGGGGGCAGGAGACTGCATTCTTCTCTTCAGGGAGCTGGTTTTTATAGTCTCTGAGTCTTGGCCGTTGATGGGATTACACGGCACCAGGGGGCCAGTTGGTGGGTGTGACCCCCGCCTACTAGAATTTGGAGGATCTGGGATAAAAGATTCCCTAACAAAAACACTCCAAGACATATCATAGTGAGAATGATCGATGCTGCCAATAGAGACACAATACCGCAAGCAGCAAGGTCAAAGAAGGAAATCACACACAAATGTGCACCCCTTAGCTTCACAGCAAACCTATCAGAGGAAACCCTCCAAGCCTGAAGGCAAAGGTGGGGTATAGTGAAAAATCTCACTGAAATGAATGCTTCAAAAAGAATAATCTATCCAGCTTAACTCTCACTCAAACTCGAAGGAACGGCACACTATTTTCTAGATAAACAGCAGCTCAGGAACTTCAGACTCAAAACCAGACCTAAAACAAGGGCTAAAGGGGCTACCATAAGACAAGACAAACCCTACAAGCACTATAGACCACTACAGAAAGATGACGCAAAACTCCATAACAATAATCTCTCTCAATGTCAACCTTCTAAGTTCACCAATTAAGAGACAAAGAGTGGCAAAATGGATTCTGAGACAGAACCCAACATTCTGCTGCCTACAAGAAACTCAACTCACCAGTCAGAGCAAACACAGACTCAAAGTGAAAGGATGGAAAACAATCCTGCAAGCAAACAGCTCCCTCAAAAAAGCTGGGGTGGCCATACGAGTATCCGACAACACTATTTTCAGGTTGAAAATGATTAGAAGGGACAGCGAAGGCTATTTTCTCTTAATCAAGGGATACGTACAACAGGAAGAAATCACACTCTTAAATGCATACACACATAATGAGAGAACAACTAAATATTTAAAACAACTGCTCACAGATTTTAAGGAGGGCATTGCTAGCAACACAATAGTAGCTGGAGTCTTCAACATCGCCTTATCACCTCTGGATAGATCAACAAAAACAAAACTCAGCAAAGAAACATTGGCTTTGAAAGAAGAAATAGAAGAGAAAGGGCTTATAGACCGACACAGGACTTACAACCCAAAAAGAAAGAATATACATTCTTCTCCAGTGTGCACAGAACATTTTCCAAAACAGACTATGTGCTAGGACACAAAACATACTTCAATAGAATCGGGAAGATAGAAATAGTATCAACAATCTTTTCAGACCATGGCCCAGCAATACCACTCCTGGGAATATATCCCAGAGAGGCAAAAAAGTATAGTCGAAGTGACATCTGCACTTGTTTGTTCATTGAAGCACTGTTTACAATAGGTAGAATCTGGAAAAAAAAACCTGAGTGTCCGAGAAGAGATGACTGGTTAAAGAAACTTTGGTACATTTACACAATAGAGTACCATGTAGCTCTAAGAAAATATGAAGTCATGAAATTTACATACAAGTGGTACTGCATGGCAAGTATCATGCTAAGCGAAATGAGTCAGAAAGAAAGGGACAGACATAGAAAGATTGCATTCATCTGGGAAACATAAAGTAACAAAATAGGAGACTAACACCCAAGAACAGCCGATATAAGTACCAGGAGATTTATTCCATGGCTTGGAGGCCAGCTACACATGCTAGGGGTAAAGGCAGCTCAGATAAAGAAGGGAGCACCAAATAAAGCCCATTTCAACATTCTACAATTCACCCTATAAAGAGCCTGGCCAGGGTCACTCACTTTTTGTGAATATTAATGTTTAGTGCATATGTACATTTAACAAAAATATGGATAAAAGGTTTGTAGAAATGATACAGCAGATCAATTCCTTGCTTGTACATGGCTGAACGCGATGCTGAGCCCCTGTAAGGATACCTGTGCCTGACCTGGTATGGATCCCTGAGCTCAGAGCTAGCAGTAACGCCCACGCCCTGTGGGGCACGGCTCCCCTAAACATAACACAGGAAGTTCTGAAGAATGAACGTATCCACTTTCATAAAGGTTCACTGCAGCATTGTGGTTGATTTCTGCCATAATTCCCGCAAACCAGGGCCTCTGGGCCAAGCCAGTGTAAGAGCAAATAATGACACAATGGTGAGCTGTGACAGTGTGGAGATAAAACTCTCTGCCATGTTGACATAGGTAACTGCATCTTGAACCAGCACACACAAGGGGAGGAGGCCATCCCACTCCACACAATAGGGCCAAAGGATGATATACTGCAACACCGTAGAGGAGCTCAGGGCCTCTCCCGTCTCCCTACTTCAGAAGGAAGAAACTGGCCTCCACCAACACTTTAGGGTGATGGGCCCCAGTAATCACAGTATGGAAGCCAGATCTCTTACAATGGCACTATACTGAAAGTTGATGGACTTGCACACAGCCACCCCAGGGACAAAGCCAATGAACACTGCTCCTGTGAGCACCAGACAGAGTAATACCTAAGCACAGACCCAGTAGAACCAAAAGAAAGCAACACTGGGTTGGACTGAACCAATAGACATTCGTCCCTCATGCCACACTCCCACATAACCTGTTCTAGGGATGAGAAGGAGACACTCAATTTCCAGTGAGCAACTCAAAGATGCTGTGGACTGGAGTACCCTTAGGTTGACCACATGCAAGGCAAGCACTGTACTCGCTGTACTATGGCTCTGGCCAATTCTAAAATGAATTTCTTCTCAGCACACTAGGAGTGACCCCTGAGCAAAGTTCCCCTTCCCCGATCATGATCACGACCATCCTTTTGTTCGTCGATTACCTCGAGCAGGCCCCAGTGACATTTTCTTCATCCTAGCCCTGAGATTCAAGGCTATTTCAGGGTTAGGAGAATGAGACCCATCATTGTTACTGGTATTTGGCATATTGGGTACGCCACGGGGAGCTTGCCAGACTCTGCCATGTGGGCAAGTTACATTTGGTAGCCTGCCAGTTTGTCCAAAGTAAGCATGAAATAATAATGTCGCTCAGCCGCATTCGCTTCTGGGATCTGGGTTTTGTAGTCTCTGAGTCTTGGCCGTTGATGGGATTACACGGCGCCAGGGGGCCAGTTGGTGGGTGTGACCCCTGCCTATTGGAATATGGAGGATCTGGGTGGAGGATGCTCAGCCCCGATCTGAGCAGGCTTGGAGATCTCAGCCCTGGAACCCACATGCCTTTGTTCCTCTGCCGGTACCTTCGGGTGTGCGGAGAGTGGTCTCACCATGGTGGTGGCTGGTTCTGGAGGTCTTCGGCTGCCAGAGCCCTGGTCGGGGGGGAAGGGAAACTCAACCCACTCCACTACAAGGGGCCCCGGCGAGGACAGCCAGGCATGGGGGCAGGAGACTCTGCGCTGTTCTCTTCCAGGATCTGGGTTTTATAATCTCTGGGTCTTGGCCGTTGATGGGATTACACATTACACGGCACCAGGGAGCCAGTTTGTGGGTGTGACCCCTGCCTACTGGAATATGGAGGATCTGGGTGGAGGATGCTTCCCCATACTCACATATCTTCCTTTCAGAAAAACATAAAAAAACAAGTTTACCGATGTAGCCACCCCAAGAACCAGTATCCCTGATATCCTGGTCAGGGAGTGATGAAGAGAAAGGGACTCTTTGCAACTGCGCATGTGGAAATAGAAATTCTTTTCCCCCTAGGAGTATTGCTGTTTATTCAGCCATTAATTAGGCTGATTGAAATGGGCATGAACTACACCTTACTTTTTCACCCTTTTTTCATAATTTTATTTATTGAATCACCGTGAGAGCAGTTACAAAACTTTCGGGATTAAATCTCGGTCATACAATGAAACACCCATCCCTTCAGTGAGCCCGTTTTTTTACCACCAAAAACCCCAGTATACCCCCCATTCCACATCCTCCACCTACCTGTGGGGCAGATGATTTCCACATTACTCTCTCTCTCTACTTTGATCACATTCAATATTTTGACACTAGACCCACCATTACTATTTGGGATTTTACCCAAGCACTGAGATCTGCCAAAAAGGCAACAATAGACAATTTATTTTCTATTGCAGGTTATAAATAACATATGATTTTTTAATTTTGAAAATTTAACAATATGGAGGGATTTCTGCCAAAATCTGCTGGGTTCTGATAGTTGTTCCTGAGTCTATGGAATCATGGCCATTAAGCAGCTTTATCAGAAGAGAGGCGGTTCGTGGGTGCAACTTAGGGTCTCGGGGCTGGAGGAAAGGGTCACCTCCACACCAATACGTTGATGCCCATTGTATCTTGTCACTGTGGGCCCAAACCTGACTTTCCAATGGCCTCTGAGGATGGTGGCCATGGATCCGCCAAGGGGAGCAGGCGGAGGCACAGCATCCTTTCTCCCTGTGTGATCTGGCGACAGTAACCTACTGCGTGGTCCCAACGCATTTCGGCCAAAAGCTGCTGGGTTTCTAGGTTTGTTTCTGAATCTCTGGGATCATGGCCATTAAGAAGCTTGATCATGAGCCACAGAGGCCATTCATGGGCACCAGGCAACTCGGGGGCTCTTTGGGGTGGGGAGAAAAGGACCGGCTCCACCACCATCCCCTTAGGTACTGCATGTCTCATCACTGCGGGACCAAACCTAACCGTCCAGAGGCCATTGGAGATAGCATTCACCGAGCCACCAGGGGTAACAGGCCACGGCACGAAACCTATTTCCACCTGGGGTGACCCAGCACCAGTAACCTACTATAGGGAACAGATGCATTTCTGCTAAAAGTCGCTGGGCTCTGAAATTTGCTTTGAGTCTCTGGGATCATGGCCGTTAAGTAGCTTGATCCCAAGCAAGAGAGTCCATTGGTGGGCAGTGACACAGGGTCTCATTGGGGCAGGGAGGAAAGAGCCATGTCACCCCCATCTCATGAGGCCCTGCGAGTTTCGTCACAGCAGGCCCGAACCTGACTGTCCAATGGCAGATGTCCAATGGCAGATGGCAGCCGTCAAGTCAAAGGGGGAGCAGGCAGAGGGACACACCCTTTCCCCCTTGCCATTGTCTGACACTGGTAGCCCATTGTGGGGACTGGGTGCATCTATGCAAAGGCTGCTGGGTTCCAAGATTTATCTCTGAGTCTATGAGATAATGTCCTTTAAGCAGTTTGATCAGGAACCAGTGAAGCCTTACCTCCATATATATAGCTGAGCAAGAAATTGTTTCTTGGTGTGTCTCACACATATCTAACTTTTGAGTGTTTACTTTCCTGGTAAACTTTGCCCCAAGTTTTTGGAGTCTGGCCAAAGGCAGAGCAGCAATTTGGGGGTATCTGGAAGTCTGAGGGTGCCATCAGTCTGCTGATACACTCGCTTCACAGCCACAGATTGACCTGCTGGGGGCACCACACCGCCAGGAAGTAGAAATTCTTGATATGGAAAAAAAACAATATTGGAGTTAGACTCACCGTAAATTGAGTAGGATGTTTGACTTGCTGATCCAGGTAAAGCCTTCCCATCCCATAGAAGCCCGGCAGCACCCCAGAATAATTCCCGAGCTGCAGAGCCAGAAGTAAGCCTTGAACATCGAAGAATGTCTTTTCTTCCCTTCCAACTCCACGGAATATAAAGAGCTACTAAAATTAATCCAAAGAGGGGCTGGAGTGACAGCAGAGAGGACAGGATATTTTCCTTCCACGCGACCAAATCGGGTTTGATTTCCAGCAACGATATGTCCCCTGAGCACTTCCAGGAGTAATTCCTGAGTGTATAAGCCAGGGGTAACCCCTGTGCATCGCTGGGTGTGACCGAAAAAGCAATATATATATATATATAATCCAAAGAGCAAATTTCAGAGGCAAATACCTCTCACTTGTAAAGACACACCCGGAAGGCCCCATCCCAGCATGGGAGCCAATAAAAATGACAGCGACATATCTGGAATTTTGATTAGTGTTATATCCAGTCCAAAGACTCCAAACAGGGCCACACGCTGTCCTGAGTAGGGAGGTATGAGATGGCTAGGACCTCCACTTTCTGCAGGTCCCTCAAACCAAGGCCCAAAGTCCATGTGCCCACCCACCAGTACCATCTTGGACCTGGATGTGATTGTGGCTGCAAGGGCTTTCAGGATAACGCACCCTCACCCAATATACCTGCGCCACTGAACAGCCCCCAAGCATCCATCAAAAGCACCACATCCCCTAAAGCCTGGTTATCCAGAACAAGTGAAATAAAACAAGGGTGAAAGTTCCCTACAAGCTGGCATGATCCACGCTGAATTTCCCAAACCAGAGGCACAGGGTGCTCAAGCATCCCAAATCCTAACACAGAAAGGACTGAAGAATGAAACTTTGCCTTATTTCCACTTTCAAAGGATTCAAATCAGCATCTTGGGTGATTTCTGCCATAATTACTACTAACCAGCACCTCTTGGCCAAGCCAGAAGCAGAGCAAACAATAACACAGTGGTTAGCCATGACAGCTCTGAGCAGGGGGTGATTTTATACCTGTTTATTCAGTCAACTTTCTCCTAATTTTCATCACCAAGACCCATTATTTACAAGTTTAATAAAAAACGCAAGCTCAGCACTACTTTACTGACATAGCTACAGCCTGGGTGAAAATTAGCAGGTACCTTTCACTGACATGAGAAGGCCGTCACAAGCAGGCAGGCTTACTTCCCTCGTAACCTCACTTTTGTAGCACCCTTGACCATCTTGTCCAAAGGAAACTCGCTTTACTGAGCTGTTCTGTTCTGACCTTAGAGACTATCATTAAGGGATCAAATCATCCAGTATGAATTTTTCTATGTTGACTAATGTGTGAGGATAATATGAAGCCATTCCCACATTCCTGACATATATGCGGTTTCTCTCCAATATGAATTCTGATATACTAAGAGAATAGCACCAAGTGATGGCCTTCCCACATGTCTGACACTGATAAGATTTCCCTCCACTGAATTTTACTGTGCTGAGCAAGGTATTCAGAATGGTAGGGCTTCCCACATTTATCACGTATATAAGGCTTTTTTCCAGTGTGAATGCTCCTATATACACTAAGTCTTGAGGCTCCAGCAAAGGCCTTTCCATATTCCTTATATATATAAGGTTGCTCTACAGTGTGAATTCTCCTATGTACATTAAGTATTGAGGCCACTGGAAAGGCCTTCACACATTTCTTACATATACAGTTTCCCGCCAGTGTGAATTTTCCTATGTACAGTATGTCTTGAGCATCCAGAAACGGCCTTTCCACATTTCGTACATATATACAGGTTCTATCCTGTGTGAATTCTCCTATGTACACTAAGTTTTGAGGATCTAGTAAAGGCCTTCCCACATTCCTTACAATATATGGTTTCTCCCCAGTGTGACTTTTCCTACGTGCAGTAAGTCTCGAGGCTCCAGCAAAAACCTTTCCACATTCCTTACATACATATGGTTTCTCTCCAGTGTGAATTCTCCTATGTACAATAAGACCTGAGGCTCCAGCAAAGGCCTTTCCACATTCTTTACATATATATGGTTTCTCTCCAGTGTGAACTCTCCTATGTACACTAAGTCTTGCAGCCCCAGCAAAGGCCTTTCCACATTCTTTACATCTATACGGTTTCTCTCCAGTGTGTATACTTGCATGTCTACTGAGGCTTGAGGATTGAGTAAAGGCCTTGCCACACTCCTGACATATATAAGGCTTCTCTCCACTATGAGTTTTCATATGTCTATTAAGATGTGAGGTCTGAATAAAGGCCTTCCCACAAGTCTGACATTTATGTGGTTTCTCTCCTGGATGAATTCTCCTATGCATAAAAAGATACGATGGTTTAGTGAAGTTCTTCCCACATTGTTCACATGCATAAGGTTTTGCTCCTGCATTTATATTCATATGGACACGATGGAGTAAACCTTGACTCACACTTTGTCGTTGGTGCCAACTTTTCCGGGGATTCTGTCCACTGTGATTTTCTAAGGGAATACCACGGGCTGGAGCGATAGCACAGCAGGTAGGGCGTTCGCCTTACAAGCGGCCAACATGGCCGACCCGAGTTCGATTCCTCCGCCCCTCTCGGAGAGCCCGGCAAGCTACCAAGAGTATTCGATATGCCAGACACAGTAACAACAAAGTCTCCAATGGAGACATTACTGGGCCCGCTCGAGCAAATCAACGATCAATGGGAGGGCCTTTACCATGGTGCTGAGAACATGGAGAGGATCCCCAACATTCCTTACACTTAGATGTGTTCTGCTGATGGTGACTTTGGTTGAGGGTACGTCGCTGTGAGGGTCCCCCTATAAACAGTGCTGCTCTCCCTAGACGCTGCCCCACTGGGGGGTTTTCTGCCCGTGAACTGAAAACAACACACACCAAGAAATTTTTTCCTGGTGAGGGCATCTTCAGAGTGAGGTCGCTCTCGCCATTCTGATCACTCTCAGAAGACATCCCACCTGTTTCGGTGTCCCCAAGGCACGAAGGGCAGGTCTGCTCACTCAAAACATTGTCACAGAGCGCAGGATCAGAGACATTCCTCTCAGGCTGGCTGATTCTCTGTAGAACAGCAGAGAAGGATGCCAATTAACACTTATTCTCCGAGTCTCCTGTCAAAAACTTGAGTCTTTCACATGTATTATCTCACATATGCACAATACAAATGCAATTACCGACATCACTTAATCACTTAACTTCCCGTTAGTCGTCGATTTGCTCGAGTAGGCGCCAGTAACGTCTCTATTTGTCCCTGTCGCGTGCTAGTGTAGCCCAATGGCATCTGTTCGCTCAGGGAACATGAAGAGCCTCAAACCGATCATTCATGACCTTCACGAGAAGTCTGACAATCTGGTAGGTTGGCGGCCACACAGTCTTTTGACATCCCGTGGAATCCAGTCAGTAACAGCTCTAGTCCAGCGGTCGTCTTTAAATCTCATTACGTGACCAGCCCATCTGATTTTTGACACCTTGACAAACGAGACAGCGTCCCTGATTCTTGATCATCGACGGATGTCAGAACTCTGGATTCTTTCTCTCATTTGAGTGAAACGTGATATTCCAAGCATAGCTCTTTCTATTCTTCTTTGGGAGACCTGAATAGCGTTCTCATCTTGTTTGCGTAGGGTCCAGGTCTCTGAGGCATATGTTAATGCAGGAAGAACAGTGGAACCAAAGAGATGTGCCCGGAGTCAGAGGTTCTTTGTCCTCTTAGCTATTTCTTCGACGTTCTTGAAGGCGTTCCAAGCTGGTCTCTTCCTCCTGCGCAGCTCGGGTGCCAGGTCATTTGTCATGTTGACTTCTCGACCTAGATACACATAGTTGTTGCATTCGGAGATGGTCGTTCCATTGAGAGTGAATGGGGCATCAGGAACGAAGCTGTTTCTCATGAACACTGTCTTCGTAAGATTCAGCTGTAGTCCTACCTTTCCACACTCACGGTCAAAGTCGGCCAGCATTTGTGCCGCTTCGCTGATGTTTGGTGTTATTAAAACAATGATATCAGCAAAGCGGAGGTGGTTTAATTGCCGACCATCTATCTTCACTCCCATTCCGTCCCATTCCAGTCGTCGCATGATGTTCTCGAGGTTGGCACTGAAGAGTTTTGGTGAAATTATATCACCCTGCCGGACCCCACTCTCTTGACATCAACGATCATTTCTTTGTAGAATGGTGAGATCCTGGTAGTGAATCCGCAATACAGCTCACGGAGGATCCTGATGTATTGGACTTGAATGCCCTGATTGGCTAGGGCTTCAATGACCGCTTCCGTCTCAACAGAATCAAAGGCCTTCTTTAAATCATTGAACGTTAAACAGAGTGGCATCTTGAACTCCCGAGAAACCTCAATGAGTTTGGTTATTGTGTGGATATGGTCGATGGTGCTGAATCCTTTGTGGAACCCGGCTTGCTCGCATGGTTGGCCTTCATCTAGTGTTCTCTCAATCCTAGTTAGGATGACTCGAGTGAACAACTTGTAGATGACAGACAATAGGCAGATAGGGCGATAGTTGCCAATGTCATGGATGTCTCCCTTCTTGAACAGTAGTACGGTCCTGCTGGTTTTCCATTGGGATGGAACCTTGCATTCAGACAGGTAGCGAGTAAAGAGCCGAGCCAGTGTATTGATGAGTACTGATGGCAGGTTCTTCAGGTGTTCAGGTCTGATCTTGTCTGGGCCGGGTGCTGTTTGTTTCTTTACTGACGAAATGGTGTGTCGGATTTCGGAAGGGAGAACGTTGGGAATGACATCCATCCTGTGGAATTTGGTATGTCGGCAAGTGGACACGGCTATCGAAGAGATTTGAGTAGAATTCATGGATAATCTTCTCCATTGCCATTCTGGAAGATGTTATGGATCCATCAGGACGTCGTAGGGCAGTCATCTTGGTCTTGTAGTTGGTGAAGGACAGGAGGGCATAACAAATACTTTTCCCAGCTTCTGCCACATCTACCAGTACTTCTGCTCTTCTCTCTTTGAGGTCTTCCTTGATCGCATCTCTGCACTGCTTTGAGAGCTCGGACATTAGCTTGCGGTTGCCTGAGGCATGCGCCAAACCACGCTGGCGAATTAGCTCAAGAGTTTTCGAAGACAGGCGTTTTTTTGTGGCTATTTCTCTCTTGGCGTTCCTCGCACATTCATGTAGGTGCTGAACCAGTCGATCGTATTCCTCGTCAATGTTGTCAACAATGGCATCTTCCCATGTTGCCGCAATAGTGCCAAAGAGTTCCCAGTTGGTGGTCGTTCTGGATGTTCTCTTTTTGAACTTTGCAGCCCTTTCTCCCCACTCTGTTAAGTAGAATTTTGCATGAAGGACACGGTGGTCCGATCCTGTTCAAAATTTTGGGACAATAGTGACATCGTTCATGGAAAACCTTCGATTGAATATGATGTGGTCTATTTCGTTGTGGAATCGTCCACCAGGAGACTCCCATGTCCAACGTTTAGATTCTGCCTTCTGGAACTGCGAGTTACCATGGATGGTCTTGGTCGACATGATGAACTCAGACAGTCTCTCACCCTGTTCGTTCCATTCTAGGCCATTGGTCCCGATGTGAAGTTCTTCAGCTGATCTTCTCGGTTCTATCTTGGCATTAAAATCACCCACGATGATCTTGTAGAAGGTGTGGTCTTCTTTTTAGAACTTCTCCAGCTCCATGTAGAATTTTTCGATTTCTCTTTCATCATAATGAGATGTTGGTGCATAGACAACGAAGATAGAAACTGCAGGCAGTGAGCCACATCTATTCACATGTAAACGTCCGATTCGGGTTGTTAGGCATTCGAATGAATCAATGCTCTTGGCAAAGTTTGTGTTGACAAGGACACCGACGCCTCCGACACCTCTTTTATCGCATGTTCCGAGGAACAATTCTTCTCCAGTGTCGAAAACGGCATGGTGAGATTCGTGCCTTCTTGTCTCAGTCAGACCAATGATGCTGTATTTGATCATTCGCGCTTGTACCATCAGGTCCTCGATGGATGTATCTGATGCTAGCGTACGTGCATTGAAAGTACAGACGATCATTTTTGTCTTCCTTCATTGTGGCAGCCTAGTTCGGCCTTGAGATTTTGACATATGGATTACCGACATATGAATTCTTATTATAGAATAACTTCACGTTATTGTAAGTTGGGCACACAAAATTGATGGACACAGAGTCAGTAAATTCTGTGAATTCCCGCCCCCTCCAACTTAATAAAGGAGCAAACTGGAAATAATTCCTCCTATAGAAAACTGACTCACCCTTTTAAAGACAAAATGAAATACATCACATGTGGGTTTGATTAATGCTCATTGCAGAACCTGTGATGCAGGAGTGACGGCAACGTTGCATCGTCACACAGCTGAGACAGACAAAGCGGCCATAAGTGATGGCTTTCAGGATCAAAGAATTTTTTGTTTTTTTCTGTTTTGTAATTTCTATTTATTGGGGGTTGTGTGGATGGAGGGGCACACCATGCAGTGTCTAGTATCAGTTCTGTGGGTCGATGGAGACCATAAGGACTGCTGGGCATGGAATATCCATCCCTGTGCAAAGCAAGTATATCTTTCACTGCACTATCTCTAGGACCCACAAATTAGCATTGTAAACAACTACCAATGTCAAGCAAATGAAAACTCACAGTATATTTATACATGGTTGATTTCAGTACCTAGTGAAGCTAACGGTCCTCTACTCCAAGCATCAGGCTTTGGAATTCCTCCCTGCCACGTCG
The DNA here is from genome assembly GCF_029834395.1 of Sorex fumeus. Lineage (NCBI taxonomy): Eukaryota > Metazoa > Chordata > Mammalia > Eulipotyphla > Soricidae > Sorex > Sorex fumeus. The sequence goes on along the minus strand of NW_026606171.1, from coordinate 55,669 downwards.
AGCCCTCCACCTTAACAATTACATACTTGGTCCACTGAGCTATCCCGCTGGCATAATAATATTTATTCTGAATTAGCGAATCTTACCAACGCAGTCGTACTTGCTGACCTCATTCCCAAATCAAAGTGCTGTAATGCCAAATCCTGAAGCCGCGGTTTCAGTTCTGGAACTTAACACAATATGCAATTCAAGAACTTGTCAGAAAAAAAAAAAGTTGGAAAATGATGCCACGAATTTAGAGTACATCTCTGTAGTTCTCAAAGTCCAAAGAGTCCCACACTAAGGAAAAGATCCGGTTAGTGGAAAATTGTCAGGATCTTGGCAAAACTACACTAGGTTTTGTTTTTGCTTTTGAGCAGACCTGGTAACGTTCAGGAACCATATGTGATGCTGGTTATTGAACAGGTCACCTTCAGGCAATGCAAGGCACTCCTCCATGTACTATAGTTCAGATCCAAACTAGCTCTGTTATGTGCTCACTTATTCGGATTTAAACAAAAAGGTCTAAAAATATTTTTACAGGTATAGTGATACCGTGGTTGTGAATCCAATCAGGTAAGTCATAGATAGGGGAGGGGGTGAATCAGGAACGGTGAATCTCATTGACTGACAGAGAGTAAAAATAACAACAAAGACATGGACGCAAATTACAGGATCATTCTGTGACAGAGAGTCCAGGGGAGTGAAGAGCCGCATGAGTGTGTCACAGACCCATGGATCCAGGAGTCCACCGGACTCAGCAGTGTGTTTCATACATGCTCAGGTCACCCATACACTGCACAGGGCCTGAGCTAGCAAAGGTCCTCAAACATTCCCCTGCACACACACACCTCTCCTCCCCGACCTCAGGGCTCCTCCTTCCAGCCAGGAAATGACCACAGGCTTCATCCCAGAGTGCCCTGTCTTGACAGAGACAGAGGCATGGATAAGATACAAGGAAAAGGTGACAGGTAAGTCCCCGTGTTTTCCTGATATAACTGGGCAAATATCTGAAAGGCATCAGCAGAATGTCCATTTCCAAAATGCCACATATTTGTAGTTATTCGAGAGGTAAGACCCAGGTTTCAATTTAAGAGTGAAATAGGTGAACCCTGAATATACCACAATACTCTAGACCTGGCCTTGTGGATGGCCAACAAGAGGTTGATCAGCACAATATGTTGTTGGTTTTTGTCTTGTTTCGGGCCTCATCTGCCAATGCTTAGGGTGTCTCCTAACTCTGTATTCAGAAATCACCGCTGATGGTGCTTGGGGATCAGGGATTGAACTCACGTGCACTCCTTGCAAGACAATCACTTTCCTCCCTGTACTGTCTCTCTTGGACCAGCACCACATGGAGTTTCCTGAGCCCCTCATGAACTCATCACGGATTTCAGTAATACTAAGTGCTTAATAAATCTGGAAATGGCCAAAGGTGGCAAAAGACCCTTATTTTTAAGCTGAAAAATGTTTCAAGAAAGAGAGCACAGCAGGAGTTTCTCAAAGCCAACCCAGTTGCGATACCTGACATCCCCTAAGATCCATCATGCCATCCAGGAGTGATCTCTGAGTGCAGAGTCCAGGAGGAAACCCTGAGTCCTGCTGAAGTCTCACAAAAACCATTAGAAGTAAATCCAAGCACTGAAATAGGGCAGCAATTATGAGTTGAGAGACGAAATATTAAAGCCCCGGTGGCAGGAGAGATAGTACAGCACATAGGACAGAAGCATTGCACACACATGTGGGTTTGATCCCAGGCAGCCCATATGGTCTTGGAACAATGCCAGATTTGGATCCTGAATACAAAGGCAGGAATAATCCCTATCCATAAAGGTAAAAGGTAAAGGCCCTCCCGTTGATCGTCGATTTGCTCGAGCGGGCCCAGTAACGTCTCCATTGGAGACTTTGTTGTTACTGTGTCTGGCATATCGAATACTCTCGGCAGCTTGCCGGGCTCTCCGAGAGGGGCAGAGGAATCGAACTCGGGTCGGCCATGTTGGCCGCTTGTAAGGCGAACGCCCTACCCGCTGTGCTATCGCTGCAGCTGATAACGCCCCTATCCATAAGGAAAAAAAAAAGAAAAAAGAAAAAACCCTCTGACTTGAGAGCCTGGTTGAATAGTACTGGGGGTGAGGTACCAATGTTTTAAGTTGCCAAGAGGTTTCAGTCCACGGTACCCTGGTTCCTGAGCACTCTTAGGAGTCATCCTTTAGCACAGAGCCAGGAGAACTGTGGACTGTGCCTGCAAACAAAGGCAACAGCAAAATCAATTAAACACAAAAAAGTTCATGTAGTACACAAGGTAAATTGATTCACCAATGGCTGCAACTATTTAAAGGGACCTGAGCGATAATTGGGCAGATAGGGATTTTCCCATGGACACAGTAGAAACAGGTTGATCTGAATCACCCCACAGGGTCCTGCTACTCCACCAGAGTGATTCCTGAGGACAGAGCTGAGAGTAAGCCCTGATTATCCACAGGTGAACCCTAAAAAAAACAGGGAGGGAACAGCTACCACACGGCTGTCCAACATCCCAGCTCATCACAATGACAGCTACTTTTGTACACACAGCCACGGCCCAACCCCAGGAAGCCCAAGTGGGTCTGTCCAGACACGGTTGGCCCCACACTGCTCTCACCGACAGCCTGCAGATGCTGGTAGATCTCCAACATCACGTCCCTGTAGAGCTTCTGCTGAGAGGCCGCCAGGCATGACCATTCCTCCGGGGTGAAGTTCACAGTCAAGTCATGGAAGGTCACTGCGTCCTGAGTCAGCACACGGAGAGGGTGGGAGTCAGAGTCTATCTTAGCCTCATTCCCACTACTGTGAGGCCAGGACCCAGGGTCCTATATTGTCGCTGGGCCTCTCCCCTCTGAATGAACCAACCTCCACGCATGGCTGACGGGCCCCAGAAATCACATAAGGCAGCTGGATCTGCTAAAGTGGGAGGACATTATACAGAAGGCTCTTGGATGTATCTGCCTTTCCTGGTAACCCCAGGTCCAATTCGAGCACCACTGGTCCAGTGATCACTGTAGAGAGGATCAGCTGAACACAGACTTGTACGATCCTAAAGACCATCCCTGGGTGCAGCAGAAACCACTGCCTGCCCACTGCTGTAACCCCACAGCTCATGAACACTAGGACTGAGAACTCGACAGTCCATATAGACAACTAGTCATAGCTGTGTACGGACATGTGTGCCTGTAGGAACTCACTGCTCAGGGCCGCCCCAAATTCCTCTCAAAGAAGTTAGAAGTTTCTTGACCCCAACATCTCTACTAGCCTCAGAGATCCTTGGCTCTTTCTCCTTCAGATAAGTGCATGCCCAGAAATCGACATGTCTGGCAATGCCAGAGTGCAGCACATGGAATGATTGTGAGAATCCTTTGCTGTGCTACCCCAAATAAAACATAAAACCTAAAATGAAACCCTTCGACCTCCAGCATCCCATTGGTCACCTAGACCTGTAAGGGATGATCATTGAGCACTGAGCTTCCAGTACTCCTCATGCACCACTGGGTCGGCCCCAAAGCCAAATAAAACAAAACAAACATACACAATAGCAGCTTCGAAGAGCAGAATGTGATGGTCTGATCGGAAGTCTCATCCTGGAATCCGTCCAAAAGAAACTCAGAACAGATAGCCCTGGGGGCTGGAGCAATAGCACAGCGGGTAGGGCTTCTGCCTTGCACGCGACCGACGCGGGTTCAATTCCCAGCATCCCATATGGTCCCCTGAGCACCACCAGGAGTGATTCCTGAGTGCAGAGCCAGGAGTAAGCCCTGTGCATCGCCGGGTGTGACACAAAAAGAAAAAAAAAAGAAACAACCCCAAACAGATGGCCCAGGAAGCCCGGGCACTCCTGGCACTATCTCATGTCATTCTGTCCCTCGACTCCTACCTGGGGACGGTCTATCAGAGACCGTGTCACCATCTTCTCCCACCACTGTTGTTCTGAGGAGCAGCAGGAGACTCCGTGCAAAGACCTGGAGAAGTCAGAATAGTGAGCACCAGAGAGGAGCACCTCCTCCCACCCCTGAGCTCGGACCAGCCAAACCCTTGGGTAGAGGCTCAAAATTCCACCTCAAGGAGACAGTGGCAGAAGCTCCTGTCTCCGCTGGGGATGCAAATTTTGCTGGCATCTGTGCTGAACTTCAGGATAGGAGCTAGGGCCCAGGCTGCAGGGGTGGAAACGGCAGCCTTCTCTGACTCTAAAATTCCTCCCTAGATACCACAGGAAAGTTCCTACAGGCCCAGCTAGGGGCTGACTCTGAGCCCAAGGGCTCCTGAAAACCAGCGCCCGCCCCCTGCAGGCTCGCAGAAGTGCTACCCCTTGAGAACTATAGCCTGGAATGTGTCTTTTCCACTGGAAAAGACACAGGGATATAGAGTGGACAAATGTTCAGCCACTCTCTTGCAGGGTGGACAGAACCTGAGCCTGGGCACTCTGTCCCAGGAACCAAGATCACTTCTGGGCACAGTTGGGTCAGAGACACAGCCCTGCTCTTTACCACTGGACCTGAGCCCTTATGGGTCCTGATTCACTCTAATCCTAAAACGGCACATCTGCGTGAGCCTCAGCCAACACTTGCTCCTGTCGTGCAAGAATATATTAGAAAACCGCGCAAATAGTCGGTTGTACAGCAAAATAATTCAAATAGCCAGGGCATTTACTAAGGACCTTAATATGAACTATCAGGAATTAAGACCTGAGCACTGCAGATTATGAATAAAAATACTGAAAGAAAAAGGCAAATTCGAAGCACAAGAAACAAACAGAAATCATGTGCAAAATAAGAGGGAAGAAGATTTCAATAGTCAAATAGCAGGACCTTAAAACTTTGTTTTTCTGCTCTTCCTCTTCACCCTCCAAGCTGTCCTGGTCTTCTTCTCCACCCAGTCTTTACTCCCCCCCCCCACAACCGGTTCCGGTGGGGGCATCGCCTCTTCTGAAGTGGGCGTGCCGTTGTTAGAAATGGGCGTGGCCTGATTTTAGGCAGGCGGCCCCTTAAGCAGCTGCAGGTATTTTAGACATACCAAGAAACCTAGTACCCATACCTACACACCAACATGAAGAAACAACGCAAATTCCCACCACATGCGGAGGACGATGAAAAGAGTCCAGAAGCCTCTGTAGGTGCGACACACCGAAGGGACCTCTCTGACAAAGAATTCAGATATGAAGTCATGAAGATGTTCAATGAACTCAATGAAACAGTCAGACAGATATCCAGTAAATTAAAGGAGGACATGAAAGAAAGACTTGAGAAAATACAGGAATAAATGAGAGTAGAAATTGGAAAGCTACACACAGAAATGTCACGAATTAGAGATTCTGTAGATTAAATAAAAAAACTCAGTCTGTTCCCTCAATAGTAGAATAACCTACTGATTCTGAGGACAGAATCAGTGAGCTGGAAGATCAGCTGCACCAAGCCAACAGGCAACAACAAACAATGGCAAGGGACCTCAAAATAGCTCTAGAGTGAATCAGAGTCCTAGGAGACAATTCCAAGAGGAACTGCATTAGAATTATTGGAATACCAGAAGCTCAGGGCAACAATCCCAATGAAAAATCCACGGTTAAACGAATCATTGCTGAAAAATTCCCAGAACTCGACAATGCAGCCATTCAGGTTCAAGGAGCCTGAAGGGTGCCAGCTAAAAGAGACCTTAACAAAAACACTACAAGACATATCATAGTTAGAATGATGAATGCTGCCAATAGGGACACAATACTGCAAGCACCAAGGTCAAAGAAGGAAATCACATACAAAGAAGCACCCCTTACATTCACGGCAGACCTATCAGAGGAAACCCTCCAAGTCCAAAGGCAATAGGGGGATAGAGTGAAAAAACTCACTTAAATGTGTCACCAGGAATACTCTATCTGGCAAAACTTACTCAAAATTGAAGGAACGGTACACTATTTTCTAGATAAATAGCAGCTCCGGAAATTCATAGACTCAAAACCAAACCTAAAAGAAGGGGTAAAGGGGCTACTATAAGACAAGACAAACCTTATAAGCACAACAGACCCTTACAGAAAGATGACACAAAGCCCCATAACAATAATATCTCTCAATATCAACAGTCTAAATTCACCAATTAAAAGAAACAGAGTGGCAAAATGGATTCAGAGACAAAACCCAACATTCCAATGCCTATAAGAAACTCATCTCAACAGTCAGAGCAAACACAGACTCAAAGTGAAAGGATGGAATACAATCCTGCAAGCAAACAGCTCCCTCAAAAAGCTGGGGTGATCATACAAGTATCCGACAACATTAATTTCAGGCTGAAAAAGATTAGAAAGGACAGCAAAAGCTATTTTCTCTTCATCAAGAGATACGTACAACAGGAAGAAATCACACTCTTAAATGTATATGCATCTAATGAGGGAACAGCTAAATATTTAAAACAACTGCTAATCGATTTTAAGGAGGACATTGCTAGAAACACAATAGTAGTTGAAGACTTCAACATTGCCTTATCACCTCTGGATACATCAACAAGAACAAAACTCAGCATGGAAACATTGGCTTTGAAAGAAGAAATAGAAGAGAAAGGGCTTATAGAACTCTACAGGGCTTTACACCCCAAAAAGAAAGAATACACATTCTTCTCCAGTGCACACGGAGCATTTTCCAAAACAGACCATGTGCTAGGCCACAAAACATACCTCAATAGAATCAGGAAGATAGAAATAGTATTAACAATCTTTTAAATCCACGATGAGCTGAGGATAGAAATGAATCACACACAGTCACGGAGAACCAAATCAAACACCTGGAAATTAAACAACTCAATGCTGAACAATGAGTGGGTAAGGAAGGAAGTCACGGACGAAATCAAAAGATACCTGGGAGTGGCTGGAGAGATAGCACAGCGGGTAGGGTGTTAAACTTGGATGCGGCCGACCTGGTTTTGACTCCCAGCATCCCATATGGTTCCCTGAGCACTGCCAGGAGAAACTCCTGAGTGCAGAGGCAGGAGTAACCCCTGTGGATGGCCAGGTGTGACCCAAAAAGCAAAAAAAAAGGATACTTGGAAACAAATGAGAATGAAGACATGAGCTACCAGAACTCATGGGATACAGCTAACACTGTATTAAGGGGAAAATTCATAGCTCTGAAAGCATTTTTTTTAGAACAGAAGAAAGGATGCACATAAACAACTTGATTTCACAGTTCAAGATCTTATACAAGATCAACAGAATGAGCCCAAATCAGGCAGAAGGAAAGAGATCATAAAACGTAGAGCAGAAATCAACGACATGGAAACCAAAGAAACAATCCAAAAGATCAATGAAACCAAGCGCTGGTTCTTCGAGAAAATAAACAAGATAGATAAACCACTAGCAACCTTCACAAAGAAAGAGAGAGAACCCTAATAAATCTAATCAGAAATAAGAATGGGTATATCAGAACAAGAACCAAAGAAATTCAAAAGATCATCAGAGACAACTTTGAAAGTCTCTATGCCACGAAACAAGAGAACCTAGAAGAAGTGGATAAATGTCTGGATTCCTATAATCTCCCAAACCAAAATCAAGAAGATCTAGAGTACCTGAATAGACCTATGAACATCAAGGAAATTGAAACTGTAATCAAAAGTCTTCCCCAAAACAAAAGCCCAGGTCCAGATGGATTCATTAGCGACATTTTCTAAACATTTAAAGAGGATCTATTTATTGCCAGTTCTTCTCAAGGTTTTCAGGAAATTGAAGAAACAGAAACTCTCCCAAACAGTTTCTATGAAACCCATATCTCTCTCATACCAAAAGGAAACAAAGACAGCATAAGAAAAGAAAACTACAGGCCGATATCACTGATGAACAAGGATGCGAAGATTCTCAACAAAATACTAGCAAATAGAATTCAGCAACTCATCAAAAAGATCATACACCATGACCAAGTGGGATTCATCCCGGGGATGCAAGGATAGTTTAACATTGGAAATCAATCAACATAATCTATCATAACAACAAAAGAAAAGATAAAAATCATATGATCATATCAATAGATGTAGAGAAAGCATTTGACAAGATTCATCAGCCGTTTATGATGAAAACCCTCACCAAAATGGGGATAGAGTGGATTTTCCTCAATATAGTTAAAGCCATCTACCACAAGCCTAAAGCAAGCATCATCCTCACTGAGAGCCTTTCCTCTAAGATCAGGGATGAGACAAGGATGCCCACTCTCTCCACTATTGTTCAATATAGTACTTAACTAAGGAAGTAAAGGACCTGTGCAAAGAAAACTACAAAATGCTACTTCAGGAAATAAAAGAGGACACGAGGAAATGGAAAAATATCCTCTATTCATGGATCAGGAGAATTAATATTGCCAAAATGGCAATACTTCCCAAAGCACTGTACAAATTCAATCCGATCTCTATTACAATACCCATGACATTCTTCAAAGAAATGGAGCAAACACTCCTAAAATTTTTATGGGACAATAAGCCCCCACGGATAGCTAAAACAATTCTTGGGGGAAAAAATGGGAGGAATCAATATCCCTAACTTCAAACTCTACTACAAAGCAGTTATAATTAAAAAAGCATGGTACTGGAGCAAAGGCAGAGCTGCAGACCAATGGAAGAGGGTTGAATATACTGACACCCCCCAAGCATATGATCATCTAATCTTTAATAAGGGCCAGGAAAAGTGAAGTTGAGCAAGGAAAGCATCTTTAACAAATTTTGCTGGCAAAACTGGATGGCTACATGCAAAAAGTGGGCTCAGATCTCTGCCTAACACCATGTACAAAAGTAAGATCAAGATGGATTAAAGACCTCAACATCAGACCGGAATCCATAAGGTACATTGAAGACAAAGTTGACAAAACCCTCCATGACATTGAAGCAATGGTATCTTCAAATGGTTTCACAGCACTGGCCAAGCAAGTGAAAACAGAGATAGACAAATGGGACTACCTTAAACTAAGAAGTTTCTGCACCTCAAAAGAAACAGTGACAAAGTAAAAGACAGTCTACAGAATGGGAAAGAATATTTGCCGAATACACATCCCACAAGGGGTTGATATCAAGGATATACAAAGTACTGGTTAAACTCCACAAGAAAAAAACATCCAACCCCATCAAAAAATGGGGCAACAAAATGAACAGAAACTTTCTCAAAGAAGAAATCCGAATGGCTAAAAGGCATATGAGAAAATGCTCCACATCATGAATCATCCAGGAGATGCAACAAAACAACAATGAGATTTCATTTCAATCATTTCACACCACAGAGACTGGCCCACATCCAAAACAACAAAGCAACCGGTGTTGGCGCGGACGTGGGGAGAAAGGGTCTCTCCTTCACTGCTGGTGGGAATGCTGACTGCTTCAGCCCTTTTTGAAAACAGTATGGACGATTCTCAAAAATTTAGAAATTGAGCTCCCATTTGACCCAGCAATACCACTCCTGAGAATATAGCCCAGAGAGGCAAAAAATTATAGTTGAGGGGCTGGAGCAATAGCACAGCAGGTAGGGTGTTTGCCTTGCACGCGACCAACCTGGGTTCAATTCCCAGCATCCAATATGGTCCCCTGAGCACCGCCAGGAGTAATTCCTGAGTGAATGAGCCAGGAGTAGCTCTTGTGCATTGGCAGGTGTGACCCAAAAACCAATATATATATCGCGGCCGCGCGACATCTTATCATCTCATTCCTAATTTGGTCAAACTGGCAGGCTACCAAATGTAACATGCCCACACGGCAGAGTCTGGCAAACTCCCCGTGGTATACCCAATATGCCAAATACCAGTAACAATGATGGGTCTCATTCTCCTAACCCTGAAAAAGCCTTGAATATGGCACTTTAAAAAAAAAATCTCAGGGCTAGGACGAAGAAGACGTTACTGGCACCTGCTCGAGGCAATCGACGAACAACAGGGTGGTCGTGATCGTGATATATATATATATATATATATATATATATATATAGTCGAAGTGACATCTGCACTTGTTTGTTGATTGCAGCATTGTTTACAAGACCTAGAATCTGGAAAATACCTGAGTGTCTGAGAACAAATGACTGGTTAAAGAAACCTTGGTACATCTACACAATGGAGTACTATGTAGCTGTTAGAAAGGAAGTGTCACGGTCCTCCCGTTATTTGTTAATTTGCTCGAGTGGGCCCAGGAATATCTTCATTGTGACTTGTAGTTACTGTGTTTGGCATATCAAATACGTCACGGGTAGCTTGCCAGGCTTTGCTGTGCGGGCAAGATACTCTCGGTAGTTTTCCAGGCTCTCCAAGAGGGGCGGAGGAATCTAACCTGGGTTGGCTGGGGTGGCTGCATGCAAGGCAAACGCCCTACCGCTGTGCTATCGCTCCAGCCCGTTAGAAAGGATGAAGTCATGAAATTTACATACAATTGGTACTACATGGAAAGTATCATGCTAAGCAAAATGAGTCAGAAAGAGAGGGACAGACATAGAAAGATTGCATTCATTTGGGGAACATAAATTAACAAAATAGCAGACGAACACCCAAGAATAGCCAAGATAAATACCAGACGGTTTATTCCATGGCATGGAGGCCAGCCGCACACTCTAGGTATAAAGGCAACTCAGATAGAGATGGGAGCACCAAACAAAGGGTGTTGGGAAGATCCGCCAAGGATGGGAGATGCATGCTGAAAATAGACTATAGACTGAACATGATTGCCACTCAATGCCTATTTTGCAAACCACAGCACCCGAAAGGAGAGAGAGAGACAAAAGGGAATGAGCTCTACAGAGGCAGGGTGGGATGGGGGATGGGGGCGTGAGAGGGATACTGGGATTAGTTGTGGCGGAGAATGGGCACTGGTGGAGGGATGGGTACTCGATCACTGTATAAATGAAACCCAAAAATTTGTAAGTATACAATTGTACCTCATGGTGTTTCACTAATAAAAATTATAAAAAAATAACTTGGTATTTCTGCCACGGTTTTCCATGAAGTATTATTCTCTTTTTCTGCGATCACACTTTTTCTGTGTGCATGTGGGTGTGTCTGTGTGGGTGTGTGTTAATGTTTTTCTTCTTTGAGTCAGAACCAGCACTGCTCAGGTAATATTCCTAGCTCTGCACTCAGGTTTCACTCCCGGCAGGTTTGGGGACCAGTGGGATTCAAGATACAGAACTTGGGTTGGCTGTGTGCAAGGCAAGCACCCTACCTGCCGTACTTTTGCTCCGCCCTTTTCTATGTAAGTTTCTTCCAAAAATACCAAGAGTCATGAACACAGCTCTCCCTCCCCACCCAAAAAAAATCTTCTTTCAAAAAATAAACATTTAAAACTCCTTTACCTCAGGGAGAGATGAAGGGTGCTTTGCAGCCTGATGTGAGGGAGCTGAGGTTCCTGATCTGGAAAAAGAAACAACAGTGTTGAGTTTGGACAGGCAGTAATGTGAGTTTGTCATTTGACTAGATGAACCGATCAATCCTCTGCATCCCATATGGTCCCCAACAGTGCCAGGGATAATACCTGATATTAGAGGCTAGAGTAAGTCCTGAGCATCTCCGGATGTAGCCCCTCCCCCTCAAAAAAACAAAGAAGCAAAAATAGCTCCCCAAGTACATTTTCATTGGAAAACCCCAGACACCTGAATGTCCCCTCACCCCCATCCCCTTCATGACACTGGCTATCAAAGCTGACAATGAAGATGACCAGCAACAGGTCTCCTGCCATTAGGTGGAGGGGCTTCAGATCTGCCCCTCAAATCTGGAGATTCTACAGAAGATTAGCGCCGGCGGTTCAAATATGGAACTGCTGAGAGGGTTGGGATGGCCAAGCCTCCAGCTGAGTCCCGCATTCGCCCGCTGTTGCTCCATCCCAGAGCTGGAGACGATGGTGACCATAGAGGCTCTCCAGCATCAAGCACTCACAGCTGCGAACCCTGATACAGCCCCCACTGCACCCCAAAAGCTCCATGTCCCCCTAAAGACTCCACCACACCTCAGAAACTGACAGAATACCGTGGAAGAGTGAAAAAAACAGTGCAAAAGAGCCCCCCAAGCTGGCTCGGCCCCTCCGGTCACTGTGGAAACGGGAAGCCGCGGGGTGCTCACAGGAGGCTGCTTGAGTCCTGCCACAAAATCCGCCTTCAGAGTCCCCCTTCCAGGATGGGGCACAAATTTACTTGTCCTTTTCCAAGTGAGCAACAGCCCCAGTGCCTGTGTCAGGGATGGATAATGAACCATGGCATCACTTATGACATCACTTCCGTTTTCATAAGGTGCCTTAAAGAGCCAGAGTCTAGGCACTGAGAACCTTTTTGCCACCCAGGTGAATCTGTGCTGTAAGGGGGATGGACTCGAATAAAGGAGTAGAGAGGCAAATGCTGGACTGGTCTGTCACACACTAAGGGGCTTGAGGGTAAGAAGTCCCCTGATCCTGCAGTTGTCACCAAACATTGAACCAATGATATCTAGACACACAATGCTGCCCTGACTCTTGCCAAATGATCCCTGAGCTCAGAGACAATAGTGAACTCTGAACACCGTAAGCTGTGGTGAAAAACATAACACAAAAAAGGAAAATTCTACCAAAGGGGGAAAATGATGTGCAAAGACAAATTCTAGAGTGAAGAGTCAAATTTCTGTTCCTTAAAATCCCCTATTCTTGATATTTCCCTGCTACAGAAACTCAGTTTCTCCTGAACCCCTATTTTCTTTCTCCATTTTGCATCTTTCTTAACTGTACATACATATATATGTGTCTTCATGTGATTTTTCTTTGGAGGCCACATCTGGCAGACTCAGGGTTTATTCCTAGCTGTATACTCAGGAATCACTCTTGTACGGACCATATGGGATGCAGGGATGCAGGGTACCTAGGTCGATTGCTTGGATGGTTAAGTGCTTACTCGCTGGCTCTGGCCCTAAATAAATGTGCTCCTAGCACACCCAGGGTGATCCCTGAGCAAATGTCCTTATCCCTGAAAAAACAAAACTATCTTGCTTAAAAGAACACAGCCCTTTCCCTTGTTGGATTAGAGTTCTAAACAATTTAGGTTTAACATTGATCCATCATTTCTCCTCTGCTACAAGGAGCTTAGGCTTATTGAGTAACATCCATCCCAATGCTTCTGAATCACTCCCATTTCCTTAGCATTCATTTTTAATTTCCAGGTGCTTCTACTTCCTCTATGCATTAATCACCCATTTCCCCTATCCAGAACCTGTGAATTGTAAAGTAAGATTCTTCAGAGAGATTTGGATTTTGTATTCGTAAGTGACATTTTGACTTTCCCTTTCCTTTATTTCCTCTGCAGTTTACTTGAGACAAATATCCTTTATGCTCCTGGACAAGGACCAGTGCAGAGAAGATTGTGCTGGGAGGATCTTGCATAGACAAAGGAAGACAATATTATGCTTTTGTGACTTCAGAGTTAATTATCTCCAGATACTATATACTCCTGGGCATTGTCATATTTATGATACTTAAGCCTCAGCTGGCCTATGTTCCTAGCACATCAAAAGCAAGAGCCTGGATGTAACCAGGATAGCTCTGAGCTACCCTGGCATTGAAAAGGGACAGGTAAGCACCATAACAAATTCTGTCATTGAGGTAGACAGGTAGATAGGGAAAGGCCCTTGACAATGAAACTTGGATTAACAAAATTTCATGGAAGAATTCTAGGACTGATCCACCTTGTGGATACAGAAAAAAAGACCTTATAAGACCATCAGCAGACCCTGAGGACATTGGCCCCCTCCCCAAGAAGTTTCTCTTTTCAAAAACCTGGGCCCTCTTCCTTAATCTGATTAACTTTAGTGATTCAGCCCAAAGAAGACCATCACCACTCCCAACCTCCCTGGTAACCTCCTCGGTAACGGGACTTTTACCTAGGAAGAAGCCCCACATGGGGGAAGGTTGGGGAAACCCTATAAAGGCCACCTTGAACAAAGGAAGGGTGTGCATATGTTGCCGTGTCCGTGTGCTTCTTCCGCCCACGTGGCCTAGCACATTTGTCACCTGCATATCCCCTCTTCAGATGTGTACTCTCATACTTTCGTGTCTAATGCTAGGATGTGTTTAGGGGCTCTCTCTGCTCTTGGAGAAGTCCGTGTTGTCTCTTGAGTACGTCACTCTCTCCCTCTCTCTCCCTCCACACCTAAAAATCCTCTAAATAAAATCTATTTATTTCACTGCTTGTCTATTCCTGAAATTCCTTTCTGTGAGGTGAGATAAGAACCCAGTAACCCTGGGTCCCGGGTACCAGAGGCGGTTGGGGAGAAAGTGACCGTCTTTCTCCTCCGCAATTCACATAAGTCACCCGTGGGGCCCACTAACATCATCATGGCCCAAACATAAGCAACTGGATAAGGATCATTCTGGGGTTAGGAAGGACTAAACTGTTCTGGGGAGTGTAGTCTGGGAGCTATAGGAAATATCCCCAATAGAGACACCCTATAAACTTAATAGATCTTTTACTGTGTCCATTCAAAATGAATAGAAAGAGTAAATGTAAATTTAAGATGACTGTTTCAATGACTATGGACTAAGCGAAGAAAAAATATGTCCTTAAGAGAAAATTCTGCCCTTGAGCTGAACTCTCCTTCCAAGTCAGATTTTTATGTTAGAAGTTTTCCCCTTCCTTTGATTGTACAACCACATCTCTGTCTATTTGATAACCCTGACTCTGTGGGATGGGTTGGAGTAAAAAGGCTGTGGGAGACGTGTGAGGAGAGGGAATGAGGAGCAGTGGGAGAGTGGTATAGGTGCACAGGAGAATAGAATAAAGAGCAATTGATCACTGTGAGTCCACAAAGTAAAATGTGGGGGTGTGGTGAGGTGCTGGTGGTCCAGCATTGCCTCCTCACCTCCTTAGCCCCTCTCAACAGAGACAGAGAGACAGAGAGTCTGAAAACCACAGCCTGATGGTGAAAATCGCCATTTTAATGCAGAACAGCTACCATATTTATAGAACATCTGAGGGGGCATGAGGTATGGACATAGGAGTGACTGATCATTTATGCAGAAAAATATTTGGCAGAAGGAATTCTCAGGGAGAGATTCACTCAAAAAGACACTCTGTCTCCCAGGGACATCTGCATTGCTTTTATCTTTTTCTCTAGTTGTATAAGTTATCAATACTTGCAGTTGTATGGATAAGCATAGTAAGAGACAAGGATCCCAACACTGACTTCTCTGGGCTCTGAGAGCAAGCAAGGCTTTTACTGTAAATCCCAGACTAAGTGCTCAGGCCAGTTCAACTTGTCCTTCCCCAAGGGAATCCTGTCTCTAAAGTGGTAACAGTTTGCATCAAGACCATACATTTCTGCTTTCTAGAATATTCATTTCGTAGCCAGGGTAGTTTTGCCACTTTCCCCGGGTCCATCCCAGTCCCACGGCTGGTCTTCCCTTTTGGGGCATTAGGAACTACAGCGAATGTAGCCTGCGTCAAGTAATTATGACCAAGCAATTATGGCCAGGAATAGATATATTTCAGAGTCCATCAACTCCCAAATATTAGGAGTATAGCATTGATGGCCTTTCTCTGTTTAACCAAAGAACATTCTGTATAGTCAAAACATAAAAAAGCTATAGAGGAAATTGAAAAGCAGGTACAAATACACAGCACTTCAACTAAAAAGCAGTACAAATACGAAGCTGAGAATTAACAGAAAGTTATTGCTTATAAGTAATCAAGACTGACTTGGGGAACTGCGACAACGTGAGGTAAAATACAAAGAAAAGGTTAAAGATAAACTTTAACTAAATTAGGGAGGTTAGCAAGAACAGGATAAGCTTCTCTGGGAAGAGCAAAAGGGGAAATTCACAGATGAAGCCTAAAACACTGTTAAGTTAATATCCAGCAGATCACCAACAGCCTGGCCCCTGTATCCTTCTTCGATCCTGTCTCCCTTCACCCACCAGGGTGGGGAGACCAATCATGGCCACCAAATGCATGCAGCACATGCCCAGACATTATTTGAACACAACTCTCAGTACTCAGTGTAACAGCCACGTTTTGATCAGGGAGAGATAAAGAGTCGGGTGTAATTTTCAACTTGATTTTAGGGTACAGAAATTCTACATGCTAGAAAAAACAACAAAGTGGAGTTAGAGATGGTAAGCTGGGAGGGGCGCTTCCCTCGCAGACACAGATTGATACTCTGCATCTCACGTGACCCCTAAAGATGAAAAAACCAATTACAGAGTGCTGCTACTGAAGTTAAGCCCGGAGCTGCCACAGATGTCCCCAAAATACAATCAAAAATAGCCTAAAAGTATATTTTCATTTGCAAACCGCAACCTCTACTAGGACCACGGCCCCAGGATGGCCCTGGACATCAAGGCTACTAATGACTAGTGACCGAGGGCTACAGTGTCATTTGCCATTAGGGAGCTGCCCCACCACCACCCTCCCCCCCCCCCCCGCCGCTCAAAAAGGAACAGTCCTTTTATAGCTTTGGAGGCACCACCAGCAATATGGACGAGAAACTTCTGACTCTGTGCTCAGGAACCCGTCCTGGTGGAGCTCGGAGATCGAACTTGGATGGGCCAGATGCAAAGCAAACGCCCTAACCGCTGTGCTATTTCTCTGGTCCGCTATGCGAATCTGCAGGTTTTGCAGCAGTGAGGTCGGGGCCAAAGCGTCCAGGACAGGGCCCAGCGCATTCCCGTGCTGGGAGGGTCAGGACGGCCCAGCCCGACGCTCTGCAGCCCCCGCGCTCAGCCCCGTGCACACCCGCCACTGCCCCACGGCTGAGCCAAAGGTGATTGTTGCTGCAGGAGATCCCGGAACCACGCACTCACACCCCCGACACCTGCGCCCAGGCACAGCCCCCACTGCACTCACCAAAGCTCCGCGTCCCCCACTAGACAAGCCTGAGCTTGAGAGTAGATGGTCTCCAGATAATATTACCTCCTGGACATCTGCTCTTTTGACTGAAACCTCAGTTGCCCTTACTTCCTCGATCCCCAAAAGAAGGGTCCAATGAGGGACTAGATGGACCCAGGGCAAGTGGTGAGCTAGCTACCCTGGCATCGAAATGGGCCTGGACAAAGTACTATAATGCTTATTTATATGAGCCTGGTCATGGACAAATTTTGTCATGTATCAAAAAGTAATAACTAGAATTGGACACTGCTGGGATTAGGAGTGATTGATCCGGCCTGGGCACTGTAATCTAATCTGTGGTGAGAAGTCCCCAGGAGAGTCACCCACAACCCTAAAAGTGTCTATTACTGTGTCCATACAAAATGTTAATCATTAGGAAGTAAAACGAAATATGTCAATTAAGTTCCTGGTCTAAGGAGATGAGTAACACACCTTAAGGGCTGCTTTTTCTTCGTGGGATGCAGGTGATGGGGAAGTCTGGAAAACCATTTTTTATTGTGCTTCCCGTGGGGAGGCATGGATTGGGGTCGTGGTGAGGGAAGAAAAAGAGAAGCTTCAGGGAGACAGGGCGAATGAAGGAGACTGAGAAAAGGGATGGTCCTACTCCACCCAGATCCCCTAACTTCCAGTATGTAGGCGTTACAACCACCAACTGCCCCCAGCGCTGAGTAATCCCATCAATGGCAAAGACCCAAAGACTATAAAACCCTGCTCCTGGAAGAGAAGAGCACAGTCTCCTGCCTCCGCATCTGGCTGTCTTACTGGGGCCTCTTGGAGGAGGGTGTGTTGAGTTTCCCACCCCAATATGCAACAGGACATCGGCTCACCCACTCCAGTACTGCTAAAAATGATACATGAACTCAGAACCAAAAATAACCCCTGAGCATTGAATGCTGCTTTGGTCAAAAAAGTACACTATATTAAATAATAAAGACATTTCTGGGGCCGGAACGATGGTATACCAGGTAGGGAGTTTGCCTTCCATGTGGCCAACCAGGTTCGATTCTCAAAATCTAATATCGTCCCCCAGCACTGCCAGGAGTGATTCTTGAATGCAAAGCCTGAGTAAACCCTGAGCATCGCTGGGTGTGACCCTAAAAATGCAAAAAAGAGAAATTTCTGTGGAAAGATATTGGAGACACAGTATAGCAGGTGAGGTGCTTGTCTTGCACTCGGCCAGGCCAAGTTTGAATCCTGGCAACCCATACGGTGCCCTGAGCCCAGCCAGGAGTGATACCTGAGTGCAAAGGCAGGAGAAGTAACTGAGTCTTGCAGTTGTACTTACTACAGAATGAATAATTAATTCATTCAAATGAATAAAGTTATGGTGGCCAATAGTGATCCTAAATTGCATTATTAGAGGGTTTAGGGCACACTCTGGAAGTGCCCAAGCTACTTCCTGCTAAGATTGCATATTTGGTTGCAAGACCCACTGTAGCACCACCCTGATGCACCCCACCAGACCGCAACCTGAGCTGGCTTAAAGCTCCACACCTTGGGGACTTGAATGACAGCATAGACAAATGAGCATTTCTTTTGAAGGTGGCCAACCTGTGTTTAATTCTGGGCATCCCTATGGTTCCGAGCACCACTAGGAGTGCTTGCTGAATTTAGAGCCAGGAGTAAGCATAATGCCTCGCTGGGTGTGACCCCAAATGCAAAATAAATAAACAAAAAGGAAAGAGAAGCTCCCCACCTCCCTGAACTCCCAGAACCCACTGAATGAACAAGAACCAGTGAAAATCAAAGGCTCTGCCAAATGTGTTTGAGCCCCAAGCACATAAAGAATATGATGCGCCCCACCCCCCATCCAGCCCGGCCATCCCCCAAGAATGACAGGACAGAGGAGAGGGTGTTTTTTCCTTCAGGCTGCTGACCCAGATATGGGGTACCCTGAGCAACCCCAGGTTTGACCCCTAAAGACTGCCAGGTGGGGCTCAACACCCCCCACGAGGAAAAAGGATGCGCCCCCAGGTCCCTTTGATGAGGGAAACCCATGCTTTACCTACTCCACAAGCAGCCAAAGGAATGAAAGGGGGCCAGTAACGGGATGTCCTGGGGACACTGCTGGGATGATCCACCCACCCCTGTGACTGACCAGGTGGCGGGAGTCGCCCCGAAACTAAATTAACGCTGATGATCCCTCACACGCCCCATCAGATCTGGGGGGAGACTGAGGCTCCCTCTAGCTCTGACACTTTCTGCTTTGTGAGGGGCCCGAGCGATGGGTCAGCAGGGAGGGCGCTGGCCTCACATCCCGACACCCCAAAGGGTCCTCGGATCCCCAGGGAGGGAGTCCTGAGCGCCACCAGTAGGGGTCTAAAACACATAAAAAATTAAAACGTTTTTTCCACTTTTATTTGTTTCGTTATTGTCCTTGTTTCTGGAACTTTCAGAACGAACTTAGCGCTTCAAATTCATTTTTCTCCTTGACCACGTGCTTCCTCTACCTACCCATATTTTTGTGGGGTCTGGGGGGCTTTGCCCAGGGATTACTCCGGACTCTGGGCTCACTCCAGGCTGGTACCGGGACACTGTGTGGTGCCGGGATTGAACCCGGCCGGGCGCGTTCCCCCATTATGCATCTTCCTAAATAAGTTCTACTTAGTAAAAATTACCCTGTGTCCCTCAAAATCAGTTTACAAACAAGATAAAACGTTTGGCAGGAGCGCTCTGTGCGCCCCGGGTGAGGGACCGCTACCCCGGGCCACCGCCATGGAGCAACCCCGCCGCCCACAAGGCGGAGAACGCGGAGGTTCAGGTGCTCAGAGCGACCACCTGGGCGGGTGGCGGGGGCACCAACCTTCGGGGACCTCCCTCCCCCCCAGGGTGCCCCCTCACCCGCTCGTCACCTTCCGCAACCAGGCGACCCACTGGCACCTCCCCACAGAAAGCCAAGCCCTGGCGGATAAAGGTCGAGGATTTTGTGATGTCACCTGCACGTGCGCCCAGAGCCTTAAAGGGCCAGGCTTCAAATATCCCTGACCAGGTATTTGCCTGCTCAGGAAGGTTCATTTTTCCTCGTTTCCGGGATAGGATTAGGTGATCCAGACAGCTGGGGGTCGCCAGGTCTGGGATAGATAGAGAGGGATGAGCTGAGCAGATAACATGTCGAACAGAGAGTGTTTGTATTTACGAAGGAAATAAAATTCACAAAAGTACTTTGCAAACAGCCACCAAGACCATCTCTGTGAGTCCCGATGTTCACGTATATATTCATTTACAACCCTCAGCCACATGCTAGAAATAGGTCCCCAGGAATCTTTCTTTTTTAAGTAAATAGATTTCATTTGGAGGATTTTTAAGCTGTGGAGTGGGGGGAAAGAAAGAAAGAGAGAGAGAGAGAGAGAGAGAGAGAGAGTAAAGTTAGACATGAAAGCATGAATGTACACATCCAAAGAGGGGAGATGCGGGCAACACATGTGCTCGGGAACCACATGTGCTCGGCTATGTGGGTGCAAGCAGCACATGGGCACATGGGCTCCGGCAGCATATGCGCCCCCCGGGAATCTTTCTGGCAGGTGCCAATAAAAAGACGGGCTTCAATAAGGTCCCTCACCATTGGGGGCTGAGGAGCTGCCCCTCAAAGTGATCTGGCAGTTTTACACACACATGTCTACACCGAAAGCTGCGGGACAGGGCCTGGTACAACCCCTGCTTGAGAAGGCTGGGATGGTCAAGACTTCTTCCATCAGCAGGTCGGTTATCCTCGAGACCCACAGCCCCCCATGTTCAACTCCGCACCCAGGCCATGCTGCCCCATCGCAGAGCTGGAGACGAATATGCCCCCAAGCTCACACCCGCGACCCACGTGCCGTGTTAAATCCTCCCAATGCAAACAGCAAAGCTCTACATTCTCCTAAAGCCTCTGGAGCAAGGCAGACCCCAGGAACCCACTGGATATGGATAAGGGGGACTGAAAAACAACCACAAAATTGTCCTGAAAGCTGGAACAATCCCATTGGTCACATTACAGGCACTGAAGGTGAGAGGTCCTCATGTCCTGCCACTGATTGGCATTCAGTTCCCCCCTTCACCTGAAGTATCAGTTTGTCCTTTAAACACTTGCCTGTATGAGGCCTGATCCACTTGACAGCATTAGGAAGTAAAGGTGCACATGGAAGACTCCTGTCTGTGACATCATCCATTTCACCAAGGAGCCTTAAAGTGCCAGGTTCCAAGTGCAGACAGACCATTATGGCAGCCCAGGTGAACCAGTGCAAGGGGGATGAGCTCGAATTAAAAAGAGGAGAGGCAAGTGCTGGAGGGGCTGTGCCTGATAGTCTTCTCGTAAACAAAATTCTAGACCTGCAGGCTGGTTTCTAACATTTACCCAACTCGGTTGCAATTCTGACACATGGATGGATTTTCCAGGCAACGACCTAACGTTTCAGCAAGATGGACAAGCAGAATAGACCGACAGTAGGTCACATAGCTGTGTGATTTTTTTCCAACTCAAAGAACAGACACAGTAAGTGGAAATGACTCCCTCTGCAGAAAATTGAAGTACCAGTTTAGAGTGAAAATAAAAGGGGCCCGAGACTGGGTTTGGTACTACCTTAGTTTGAAGCTTAGTGGGATAGCTTAGTGGGATACACGTGCAAAGGCAATGATGCATTCCCACACAGCCGAGACAGACCTTTGAAAACATCTCACCTGAAGCAGATTCCTCTCGAGGATCAATGAGTTTTCTGTTATCTTGTTCTCTTTATTTAGGTGGGGAGAGGGTCACACCAGCATTGCTCAGGGATTCCTGCTGCTGGGACTCTCGGGGCCGAGAGAGATAACCACGAAAAACCCGCCTTTCTTCGAACACTCTTAAACTTATTCGCCAACGTGGCTTGGCACATGCCTCAGGAAACAGCAAGCGAATGTCCAAGCTCGCAAAACAATGCAGAGAAGCCATCAAGGATGGCCTCAAAGACAGGAGAACAGCGATGCTGGTAGATGCGGCAGAAGCCGTGAAAAACCTTCGTAATGCCTGCCTGTCCATCACCAACTACAAGACCAAGATGACTACCCTCCAACATCCTGATGGATATATCACATATCTCAGAAGGGCAATGGAGAAGATTATTCATGACTTCTACTCAGATCTCTTTAATAGACACGTCCACTATCCCACATACCACATTCTGCATGACTGACATATTGTTCCCAATGTTCTCCCTTCCAAATTTCAACACGCCATCTTGTCGGTAAAGAAACAAAGAGTACCTGGCTCAGACAAGATCAGACCTGAACACTTGAAGAACTTACCAACAGTACTCATCAATACACTGGCTCGGCTCTTCACAGGCTACCTGTCTGAATGCAAAGTTTCATCCCAATGGAAAACCAGCAAGACTGTACTACTATACAAGAAGGGAGACATCTATGACATTGGCAACTATCGCCCAAACTGCCTATTGTCTGTCATCTGCAAACTGTTCACTCGAGTCATCTTGAATAGGATTAGCAGAAAACTAGATGAAGAACAACCAGGTGAACAAGCCAGGTTCCGAAAAGGATTCATTGCCATGTACAATATCCACACGATTACTAAGCTCATTGAGGTTTCTCAGGAATTCAAAATGCCACTCTGTCTAACGTTCATTGATTTAAAGAAGGCCTTTTTTTCTGTTGAGATGGAAGCGGTCATAGAAGCCCTAGCCAATCAGGGTGTACAAACTCAATACATCAGGATCCTCCATGAGCTGTATTGCGGATTCACTACCAGGTTTTCACCATTCTACAAAGAAGTAATTATCCATGTCAAGAGAGGGGCGTGGTACCAGACACCTGGGAAGTAGAAATTCTATATATGGAAAAAAAACACCAATATTGGGGTTGGACTCAATATAAAGCGAGTAGGATGCTTGCCTTACTGATCCAGGTCAAACCTCCCCATCCCATAGGAATCCAGCAGCACTGCAGAATAATTCCTGAGCTGCAGAACCAAAAGTAAACCTTGAGCATCAAAGAATCCCTTCCAACTCCCCTGAATTTAAAAAAAAGCTATTAAAATTAATCCAAAGTGGGGCTGAAGTGATAGCAGAACAGGTAGGACGCTTGACTTGCACATGACCAACCCGGTTTCGAATCCCAGCAACAATATGGTCCCCTGAGCTTTACCAAGAGTAATTCCTGAGTGCATAAGCCAAGAGAAACCCATGTGAAACGCTGGGTGTGACCCAAAAAGCAAAAAATAAATAAATAAATAAATAAATAAATAATAATCCAAAGAGTAAATTTTCAGAGGCAAATATCTCTCACTTGTCCAACCACGCCCCAAAGTCCCAAACCCAGCACGGAAGCCAATGAAAATGACCAACGCCAAAAGTGTCCCTTTCCGTTGGGGATGCCCGTGAACATATCTGGAGTTTCGATAAGTGTTATGTCCAGTTCAAAGGCTCCAACCATGGTCCTGCGCAGTCTCGAGTAGGGAGGAATGAGATGGCCAAGACCCCCACTCTCTGCAGGCTCCTCACAACAAGGCCTGAAGTCCATGTGCCCACCCTCCAGTGCCATCTTGCACATGGCTGTGATTGTGGCTGCAGGGGCCCTCAGGATAACGCACCCTCACCCATGGCACTTGAGCCAAAGAACAGCCCCCAATGCACCCCTCAAAAGCTCCACATCCTCTAAAGCCTGGATATTCAGAACAAGTAAAAAAAACATGAAAGTGCCCTACAAGCTGGTGTGACCTGCCGCTCAAGTTCCCAAACGGGGATTTTCAGGGTGCTCAAGCATTCCAAATTCTAACACAGGAAAGACTGAAGAATGAAGGTTTACCTGTTTTTCCATTTTCAAAGAATTCAGTGCTGCAACTTGGTTGATTTCTGCCATAATTCCCACCAAACAGCCCCTCTGGGCCAAGCCAGAAGCATAGCAAACAATAAGAGAGTAGTGAGCCGTGACAGCTCGGAGCATGGGGGTGTTTCTATACCTGTTCATTCAGTCACCTTCCTCCTTATTTTCGTCACCAGGACCCATTATTTACAAGTTAACACACAAGCAATTTTAAGCCCTAGAATACTGGCATAGGTGCAGCCCGGGTGAAAATCAGCAGGTACATTTCAATGACAAGAGAAGCCTGTTCCGAGCAGGCAGCCTTACTTCCCTCTTAACTGTACTTTTTAACACCCTTGACTATTGTGTTCAAAGGAAACTTGCTTGTCTGACTTGTACTGTTCTGTCCTTAGAGACTGTTATTAAGGGATCAAATCATCCAGTATGAATTTTTATGTGTTTATTATGGTGTGAGGGGTACATGAAGCCCTTCCCACATTACTGACATATATGCAGTTTGTCTCCAGTATGAATTCTCATATACTGAGTAAGAGAATAGCACCAAATGAAGGTCTTCCCACAAGTCGGACACTAATAACGTTTCCCTCCACTGTGAATTTTCCGGTGCATAGCAAGGATTTAGAATGGCAGAAGGCCTTGCCACATTTCTCGCATATATAAGGTTTTTCTCTGGCATGCTCGAACACGCACGCAAAGCAGTGCAGCTCGCACTTTGTCCGAGCTCGCAAAACAGTACAGAGATGCGATCAAGGAAGACCTCAAAGAGAGAAGAGCAGAAATACTGGTAGATGCGTCAGAAGCCTGGAAAAGTATTCGTAACGCCCGCCTGTCCTTCGCCAACTACAAGACCAAGATGACTGCCCTCCGACATCCTGATGGATCCATCACATCCTCCAGAATGGCAATGGAGAAGATTGTCCATGACTTCTACTCAAATCTCTTCGATAGCCATGTCGACTTGCCGACATACCAAATTCCATAGGATGGGTATGTCGTTCCCAACGTTCTCCCTTCCGAAATCCGACACACCATTTCGTCTGTAAAGAAATAAACAGCACCCGCCCCAGACAAGGTCAGACCTGAACACCTGAAGAACCTGCCGTCAGTACTCATCAATACACTGGCTCGGCTCTTCACTCGCTACCTGTCAGAATGCAAGGTTTCGTCCCAATGGAAAACCAGCAGGACCGTACTACTGTTCAAGAAGGGAGACATCCATGACATTGGCAACTATAGCCCAATCTGCCTATTGTCTGTCATCTACAAGTTGTTCACTCGAGTCATCCTAAATAGGATTGGCAGAACACTAGATGAAGGACAACCATTCGAGCAAGCCGGGTTCTGCAAAGGATTCAGCACCATCGACCATATCCACATGATAACCAAGCTCATTGAGGTTTCTCGGGAGTTCAAGATGCCGCTCTGTTTAACGTTCATTGATTTAAAGAAGGCCTTTGATTCTGTTGAGATGGAAGCGGTCATTGAAGCCCTAGCCAATCAGGGCATTCAAGCCCAATACATCAGGATCCTCCGTAAGCTGCATTGCGGATTCACAACTAGGATCTCACCATTCTACAAAGAAGTGATCGTTGATGTCAAGAGAAGGGTGCGGCAGGGTGATACCATTTCACCGAAACTCTTCAGTGCCACCCTCGAGAACATCATGCGACGACTGGAATGGGAAGGAATGGGAGTGAAGATAGATGGTCGGCAACTACACCACCTCCGCTTTGCTGATGACATTGTTTTAATAACACCAAACATCAGCCAAGCGACACAAATGCTGGCCAACTTTGACCATGAGTGTGGAAAGGTAGGACTAGAGCTGAATCTTACGAAGACTATGTTCATGAGAAACAGCCTTGTTCCTGATGCCCCATTCGCTCTCAACGGAATGACCATCTCCGAATGCAACAGCTATGTGTACCTAGGTCTAGAAGTCAACATGACAAATGACCTGGCACCCGAGCTGCGCAGGAGGAAGAGAGCGGCTTGGAACGCCTTCAAGATCGTCGAAGAAATAGCTAAGAGGATGAAGAACCTCCGGCTCCGGGCATGTCTCTTTGATTCCACTGTTCTTCCTGCATTAACTTATGCCTCAGAGACCTGGACCCTACGCAAACAAGATGAGAACGCTATTCAGGTCTCCCAATGAAGAATAGAAAGAGCTATGCTTGGAATATCACGTTTCACTCAAACGAGAGAAAGAATCTGGAGTTCTGACATCTGTCGACGATCAAGAATCAGGGACGCTGTCTCGTTTGCCAAGGTGTCAAAAGTCAGATGGGCTGGTCACGTAATGAGATTTAAAGATGACCGCTGGACTAGAGCTGTTACTGACTGGATTCCACGGGATGTCAAAAGACCGCGTGGCCGCCCACCTACCAGATGGTCAGACATCTTCGAGAAGATCATGAACGTTCGGTTTGAGGCTCTTCATGTTCCCTGAGCGAACAGATGCCATTGGGCTACAGTAGCACGCTACAGGGACAAATGGAGACGTTACTGTCACCCGTTCGAGCAAATCGACGACTAAAGGAAATTTAAGTTATGTTATTCTCTGGCGTGAATGCTACTTTGTACACTAAATCTGAGGCTTCTCAAAATGCCTTTCCACATTTCTTACATGTATATGGTTTCTCTCTTGTGCGTATTCTCCTATGTACATTAAGTATTGAGGACAAACAAAGGCCTTCCCACATTCCTTACATATAACGTTTCTCTCCAGTGTGAATTTTCCTATGTACACTAATATTTGAGGCTGTAGCAAATGCCTTCTCACATTCCTTACATATATACGTTTTCTCTCCACTATGAATACTCCTATGTACAGTCAATTGTGAGGAAGAAGTAAAGGCCTTTTCACACTCCATACATATCTAAGACTTCTCTCCAGTATGAATTCTCATGTGCAGAGTAAGGGAAGAGAACCGTGTGAATGCCTTTCCACATGTCAGACACTGATAAGGTTTCTCTCCAGTGTGAATTTTCCTATGTTCACGAAGTGTTGAGGCTGCAGCAAAGGCCTTCCCACATTCCTTACATATATGTGGTTTCTCTGCAGTGTGATTTCTCCTATGTTCTCTAAATGTTGAGGCCCAAGCAAAGGCCTTTCCACATTCCTTACATATATATTGTTTCTCCCCAGTGTGAATATTCCTATGTTCACTAAGAGTTGAGGCTACAACAAAGGCCTTCCCACATTCCTTACATATATACGGTTTCTCTCCAGTGTGAATTCTCCTGTGTTCAGTAAGTTTTGCGGCTCTAGCAAAGGCCTTTCCACGTTCCTTACATATAGTCGGTTTCTCTCCATTGTGAATTCTCCTATGTACACTAAGATTTGAGGCTACAGCAAAGGTCTTCCCACATTCCTTATATATATATGGTGTCTCTCCAGTGTGAATTCTCCTATGTAAACTAAGTCTTGCAGCCCAAACAAAGGCCTTTCCACATTCTTTACATCTATACGGTTTCTCTCCAGTGTGAATAACTGCATGTCTACTGAGGCTTGACAACTGAGTAAAGGCCTTGCCACACTCCTCACATATATAAGGCTTCTCTCCACTATGAGTTTTCATGTGTCTATTAAGATGTGAGGTCTGAATAAAGGCCTTCCCACAAGTCTGACATTTATATAGTTTCTCTCCTGTATGAATTCTCCTATGCAAAATAAGATTTGCTGATCTACTGAAGTTCTTTCCACATTCTTCACATGTATAAGGTTTCACTCTTGCATTATTATTCATATGGTCATGATGGAGTAACCCTTGACTCACACTTTGCTTTTGGGGCTGCCTTTTCTGGGAATTCTGTTCACTGTGGTTTTCTAAGGGAACACCACAGTGCTGAGAACATGGGGAGGCTCCCCCACATTCCTTACACCTAGATGGGTTCTGCTCACGGTGATTGTGGTTGAGGGTATGTTGCTGTGAAGGACTCACTATAAACAGTGCTCCTATCCCTAGCAGGTTTCCCATTGGGGAATATTTTGCCTGTGAACTGAGTATAACGCATTCCAAGTAACTTTTTCCAAGAGAGTACTTCTTAGAGTGAGGTAGCTCTCACCATTCTGATCACCCTCAGAAGACATCCCGCCTGTCTCGGCGTCCTTATGGGGCTGAGGGTAGGATTGCTCACGAGAGACATTGTCACACAGTGTAGGATCAGAGACATTCCACTTGGGGTGGCAGTTTTCCTGTAGAACAACAGAGGATTCTAATTATTGACTTATTCACTGAGTCTTCCTGACCAAAAACTGAGCCCTTCAGCTGTGGTTTCACACATATGCACCACACAAATGCAATTTCCGACATACGAATTGTCCTACAATAGAATAATTTCATGTAACTGTAAGTTGGACAAACAAAACTGATGGATGCAGAGTCAGTAAATTCTGTGGCTTTCTCCCCTTTAAATTAATGAAGGAATACAACTGGAAATAATTCCTTCTATAGAAAATGGAAGCATCTATTTCAAGAGAAAATGAAATAGATCCACATGCGGGTTTGGTTAAAGTTCTGTGTGGAACCTGTGATGCAGGGGTGAAGACAACGCTGCATCGTCACGCAGCTGAGACAGACCACGTGTCCATTGCAAAGCTCTCACCACAAGTGATGGCTTTCAGGATCAATGAAGTTTTTTGTTCTTTCTGTTTTGTAGTTTCTATTTATTGGGGGTGGGGTGGGTGGAGGGGCACACCATGCAGTGTCTAGGATCATTTCTGTGGGTCTATGCTGTCTATAAGGTGTGCTGGGTAAGGACCATCCATCGCTGTGCAAAGAAAGTATATTTCTCACTGCACCCTCTATAGGGTGCACCAATTAGCTTTCAAAATGACTACCACTGTCAAGCAAATCAAAACTCACAGTATTTTTATACATGGTTTATTTCAGCACATAGTGAAGCTAAGGGTCCTATACTCTAAGCATCAGATTTTGGAATTCCTCCCTGCCATTCCCAGCCTTCCACCTTAACATACTTGGTCCACTCCTGCTGGCATAATAATATTTATTCTGAATTAGCGAATCTTACCAACTCACTCGTACTTGCTGACCCCATTCCCAAATCAAAGTGCTGTAATGCCAAATCCTGAAGTCGTGGTTTCCGTTCTGAAACTGAATAAAACATGCAATTCAAGCACATGTCAAAAAATGTAGCATAATGATGCCATGTAGTTAACAGTACATCTCTGTGTTTCTCAAAGTCCAAAGAGTCCCACACTAAAGAAAAGATTCGGAGAGTGGAAAACTGTGAGGATCTTGGCAATTCTACACTAGGTTTTGTTTTTGTTTTTGAATAGACCTGGTAATGTTCAGGGAACTAGGTTATTGAACAAATTATTGAACAGGTCACCTTCAGGCACTGCAAGGCACTCCCTGCTGTACTATCGTTCAGATCGAAACTAGCTCTGTTATGGTCTTACTTATTCGAAACCATGGAAGCACATTACAGGATCATTCTGTGACTGACAGTCCAAGGAAATGAAGAGCAGCATAAGTGCGGCACAGACCCAAGGATCCAGGAGACCAAGGCCCCAATCTCAGCAGCGTGTTTCCTACATGTTCATCGCACCCATACACTGCACAGGGCCTGAGCCAGGAAGGGTCCTCAGACACTCACCCGCACATACGCCTCTCCTCCCCGACCTCAGGGCTCCTCCTTCCTGAGTGACAGGGAGATGGTGACAGGTAAATCCCCATATTTTCCTGATACAAGTGGGCATATATCTGAAAAGCATGAACAGAATGTCCATTTCCAAAATGCCATATATTTCTAGTTATTCGAGAGGTAAGACCCAAGAAAATACCACAAATACTATAGACCTGACCTTGTGTATGGCCGACAGGGGGTTGATCAGCACAGTATGTTGTTGGTTTTTGTCTTCTTTGGGGTCTCACCTGGCCATGCTGAGGGCTGACTCATGACTCTGTATTCAGAAATCACTGCTGCTGGTGCTCAGGGATGACATGGGATGCCTGGGATTTAACCCACGTGCGCCGCTTGCACACATCTGCCGCCCAACCCCAGGGAGCCCACGCGGGTCTGTTTAGACACGGTTGGCTCCACACTGCTCTCACCGACAGCCTGCAGATTCTGGTAGGTCTCCAGCATCATGTCCCTGTAGAGCTTACGCTGAGAGGCGTCCAGGCATGACCATTCCATCGGGGTGAAGTTCACAGCCACGTCAGGGAAGGTCACTGCGTCCTGAGTCAGCACACAAAAAGAGTGGGAGTCAGAGTCTATCTTAGCCTCATTCGCACTACTCTGAGGCTAGGTACCAGGGTCCTATATTGTCGCTGGGCCTCTCCACTCCAAATGAACCAGCCTCCAAGCACACGCATGACTGACAGGCCCCAAATATCACATAAGGCAACTGGATCTGCTAAAGTGGGAGGAAGTTTTACAAAGGTTCTTGGATGTATCTACCTTTCCTGGTAACCCCCCAGCCAATTCGAGCACCACTGTTCCACTGAGCACTTTAGAGAGGATCACCTGAACACAGACTTGTACGATCCAAAAGTCTATCCCTGGGTGTAGCAAAAACCACTGCACACTCAACGCTGCAACCCCACAGCACATGACCACTAGGATTGAGAACTCAACAGTCCATATAGACAACTACTCAGAGCAGTGCATGGCATGTGTGCCTGTAGGAACTCACTGCACAGGACTGCCTCCAATTCTGCTCAAACAAGGTAGAAGTTTCGTGACCCCAACATCTCTACTGGCCGCAGAGATCCTTGGCTCTTTCTCTTTGGAATCGGTGCATGCCCAGAAATCCACGCACAAGATTACGTGAACCCAAGACTGTATGACGGAGCAGGTAGTCTCTCCAAAGTAGGAAGGACAAAATAGGAGAAATGCAAGTCTGGGGGCCCAAGTCACTGTAGTTGTCAGGACGCAAACGAGGCCATCACACCCCAGGGTGCTCTGAGGCCAGTCAGTTGTGAATCCAGAGCACAGAGTCAAGAGGACAGCTGATGACAAAAACAATGCAAAAGAAAGCAAAGCAGCAGGTTGGCGTAACACGACAGCTATTCCGGGGACAGCATGTAGGACTGGCGATCCCCGACATCCCATATGGTCCCACAAGCACTACCAGGGGCAATGCCAGAGTGCAGCACAATGAATGATTGCGAGAATCCTTGCTCTGCCACCCCTAATAAAACAGAAAACCCAAGATGAAACTTTTGGACCTCCAGCATCCCATTGATCACCTAGACCTTTCAGGAAAGAGCACTGCACACAGAGCTTTGAGTACTCCTCATGCACCACTGGGTTGGCCCCAAAGCCAAATAAAAGAAAACAAACATAGACAAAAGCAGCTTCAAACACCAGAATGGGACGGTCCGATCAGACGTCTCATCTTGGAATCCGTCCAAAAGAAACTCAAAACAGAAGGCCCAGGAAACCTGGGCACTCCTGATACTACCTCATGTCATTTTATCTGTCTATTTCTACCTGCGGACGGTTTATCAGAAGCCGCATCACCATTTTCTACTGTCACTATTGTTCTGAGGATCAGCAGGAGGCTCCGTGCAAAGACCTGGAGAAGTCAGAACAGTGAGCACCAGAGAGGAGCACCTCCTCCCACTTCTGAGCCAGACCAGCCACACCCTCGGGCACAGCCTCACAATTCCACCTCTGGGAGACAATGGCACAAGCTCCTGTCTCCGCTGGGGATGCAAATTTTGTTGGCATCTGTGCTGTACTTCAGGAGAGGAGCTTGGGCCCAGGCTACAGGGGAGGAAAAGACAGCGTTCTCTGATTCCCGGATTCTTCTCTGGCTCCCACAGGAAAGTCCCTATAGGTCCTGCCAGGGGCCGACTCTCAGTCCAGGAGCTCCCAAACACTAGCGCCCCCCTTCAGGCTGGCAGAAGTGCTGCCCCCAGGGAACCGTTTCCTGGAATGTGGCTCCACCATGTGACTTAGAGTGGACAAACCTTCGACACTCGCTTACAGCGTGGACAAGGACATGAACCTGGGCACTCTGTCCCGGGGACGTCAGTATTTGCCACAATGGCAGGTGTCGTCTGCTCAGGGAAGATGAAGAGTCAGGGGTGCTTTGCAGCTTGATGTGAGGGAGCTGAAATTCATGAACCTAAAAAAGATGTACAAGTATTGTGGTTAGATGGCAATAATGTGAATTGGGCGCTTGACTAGATGAACCGATCAATCCTCTGCATCCCATATGGCCCGTAGCAGCGCCAGGGACAATACCTGAGCTTAGAGACTCGAGTAAGTCATGAGCATCTCCGGGTATGTGCCCTTTCTCCCCCCTTAAATATAAAGAACCAAAATAGCCCCCCCCAAATACATTTTCATTGGCAAACCTCAGCCACCTGCAGGCCACCTTCCCCCTCACATACCCCGCATGATCGCGGCTCTCACGGAAGACAATGAAAATGACCAGCAACAGGTCTCCTGTCATTAGGTGTAGGGGCTGAAGCTCTGCCCCTCAAATCTGGAGATTTTACAGAAGTGAGCTTAGGGCCGATGGTTCAAACATGGGACTGCTGGGACGGTTGGAATAGCCAAGTCCTCGGATGATTCCCACATTCAGCCATTGTTGCCCCATCCCGGAGCTGGAGACGATCGTGGCCAAAGAGGCACCGTAGAATCACGAACTCAAAACTGTCACTCCTGAACCCTGAGACAGCCACCCCTGTACCCCCAAAGCTCCGCGTCCCCCTAAATCCTCCACCACACCTCACGATCCACCTGGATGTTGGCGAAAAAGTGAAAAACCAGTGCAAAAGTACCCCCCAAGTTGGCTCGGCCCCTCGGCTCAGAGTGTGGAAACGGAAAGGCGCGGGGTGCTCACAGGAGGTTGCTTGAGTCCTGCAACTAAATCCTTCTTCAGACTCCCCCTTCCAGGATGGGGCACAAATTTACTTGTCCCGACCCAAGTGAGCAACAGTCCCAGTGTCTGATTCAGGGATGGAAAATGAACCATGACATTCATGACATCACTTATGACATCACTTCTGTTTCCATTAGGTACCTTAAAGAGCCAGAGTCTAGGCCCTGAGAACCATTTTGTCACCCAGGTGAATCTGTGCTGCAAGGGGGATGGACTCGAATAAAGGAGTGGAGAGGCAAATGCTGGACTGGTCGGTCACACAATGGGAGCCTGGGGGTAAGGAGAAGTCCCCTGATCCTGCAGTTGTCAACTAACATCGAATCAATGATATCTAAACACAGAATGTTAACCTGACTCTTGTCAAATGATCCCTGAGGTCAGAGACAAGAGTAAACACTGAGCACTGTAGGCTGTGGTGAAAAATATAACAAGAAAAAAGGCAAATTCTACTGAAGGGGGGAAAATGATGTACAAAGACAAATTTGAGAGTGAAAGATTAAATGAGTCAAATTTCTGATCCTTAAAAATCCCCTATTCTTGGGGCCAGAGAGATAAGACAGTCGGTAGGGCATTTGCCTTGCACGCGGCCAACCCGGGTTCGATTCCCAGCATCCCATATGGTCCCCTGAGCATTGCCAGGAGTAACTCCTGAGTGGAAAGCCAGGAGTAATCCCTGTGTATTGCCAGGCGTGCCCCAAAAAAGAAAAAATAATCCCATATTTTTGATCTATCCGTGCTACAGAAACTCACAGTTTATCCTGAATCCCTGTTGTTCTTTCACCATTGTTTGTGCATATATATGTGTATATATAAGTGTGACTTTGTGTGATTTTTGTTTCGAGGCCACAACCGGCAGATTCAGGGCTTACTCCTATCTCTACACGCAGGAATCAATCTGGTACAGACCATATGGGATGCAGGGCATAGAACCTGGGTCGATTGCTTGGATGGTTAAGTCCTTACCCACTGTACTATGACTCCGGGTCTAACTAAACGTGCTCCTAGCACACTCAGTGGGATTCCTGAGCAAATGTCCTTACTCCTGGAAAACCAAAACTTTCTTGCTTAAAAAAAAATCCTTTACCCTGGTTGGATTCTAGTTCTAAATAATTTATGTTTAACATTGGTTCATCATTTCTCCTTTGCTACAAGGAGCTGAGGCTTACTGAGGAACACACATCCCAATCACAACCATTTCCTTAGTATTCATCTTTAATTCCCTGTGTTCTGCTTCCCCTATACATTATTCACCCATTTTCCCTAATCACAACCTGTGAATTGTAAAGTCAGATTCTCCAGAGATCTCTGGATTTTGTATTTGTACATAAAATGTTGACTTTCTCTTTCCTTTATATCCTCTACAGTTTACTTTAGAAAAATATCCTTTTTTTGCTCCTGAACAAGGACCAGTGCAGTCCCAGGTTGGGAAGATTGTGCTGGGAGGATTGGGATGGCCATGCCCCCAGCCCTCAGCTTTGTATAGACAAAGGAAGGCAATATTATGCTTTTGTAACTTCAGAGTTAATTAACTGCAGATACTATATACTCCTGGGCATTGTCATGTTTATGAGACTTAAGCCTCAGCTGCCCTTTGTTCTTAGCACCCCAAAGAAAGAGACTGGATGGACCCAGGAGAGCTGTGAGCTACCCTGGCATCGAAAAGGGACAGATAAGTACCATACCAGAAGGGTGACTGATCATTTACGCAGATAAACATTTGGCAGAGTAAATTCTCATGGGGAGATTTACCCAAGGAGACACTCTGTCTCCCAGGGACAACTACATTGCTTTTATCTTTTCCTCTAGTTGTATAAGCTATCAACACTTGTATTTGTTTGGATAAACACAGTAAGAGACAAATATAACAACACTTAGTTCTCTGGGCTTTGACAGCAAATAAGGCTTTTTTTTTCTTTTTGCATTTTTTGGGTCACACCCAGTGATACAAGGGGATAATCCTGGCTCTGCGCTCAGGAGTTACTCCTGGCATTGCAGAAGGGACCATATGGGATGCTGGGAATCGAACCCAGGTTGGCCGTGTGCAAGCCAAACACCCTACCCGCTGTGCTATCTCTCCAGCCCCCAGAGCAAATAAGGCTTTTAACACTTACTTCTCTGGGCTCTGAGAGCAAGCAAGGCTTTTACTGTAAATCCCAGACTAAGTCTTCAGGCCAGTTCACCTTGTCCTTCCCCATGGGGATCCTGTCTCTAATGTTGAAACTGTTTGCATCAAGACCATGCACACGTGCTTTCTAGAATGTTCCATTTAGAAGCTGGCGTAGTTTTCCCACTTGCCCCTGGTCCATACAAGTTCCACGGCAGAACCTCTCTTTTGGGGTGTTAGGAACTACAGTAACTGAAGCCCGAGTCAAGTAATTATGACCAAGCAATTATGCCCAGGAATAGATATACTTGAGTCCATCTACTCCCAAATACTAGGAGTATAAGCATTGATGGTCTTTCTGTGTTTAACCAAAGAACAGTGCTGTAGAGTGAAAACATAAAAATGCTATAGGGGAAACAGGAAAGCAGGTACAAATCCACAGCCACTTCAACTACAAAGCAGTACAAATACAAAGTTGAGAATAACCAGAAAATTATGGTATATAAGTAATCAAGACTGGCATGGGGAACTGAGACAACGCGAAGAAAAATACAAAGGAAATGTTAAAGATAAACTTTAACTAAATTAGGGATGTTAGCAAGGACATGATAAGCTTCTCTGGGAGGAGCAAAAGAGGCAATTCACAGATGAAGCCTAAGACACTTTGGGTTAATATCCAGCAGATCACCAACAGCCTGGCCCCTGTTTCCTTCTTTGATCCTCTGTCACCCTTCACCGGCCAGGGTGCGGAGACCAATCACAGCCACCAAAGGCATGCAGCGCATGTCCAGACATTATTTGAACACAACTCTCAGTGCAATAGTCGGGTTTTGCCTAATCAGGGAGAGATGAAGAGTCGGGGTGCAATTTTCAAATTGCTTTTAGAAAATTGATTTTACAGAAATTCTTCGTTAGAAAAAACAACAATGTAGAATCAGAGATATTAAGCTGGGAAAGGCGCTTCCCATGCTGACCCTGGTTGATATTCAGCATCTCACATGACACCTAAAGAACTTAAAGAACAAGAATTCCAGAGTGATGCTCATTAAGGAAGCCCCGAGATTACATATTTGTGCCCAAAATACAACCAAAAATAGCCCCAAAGTAAATTTTCAGTTGCAAACCGCAACCACCCCTAGAACCTTACCCAAGGGATGGTCTGTAAATCAAGGCTACTAATGAATAGTGACTGAGGGCTACAGTGTCATTTGCCATTAGGGAGCTGCCCCTCAAAAATGAACAGTCCTTTTATAATTTTGGAAGCACCACCGGCGATATGGACGAGAAACGTCTAACTGCTCTCAGGCACCTGTCCTGGTCGAGCTTGGAGATAGACCTTGGGTGGGCCAGATGCAAAGCAAACACCCTAACCGCTGTGCTGTATCTCAGGTCCTCTAAGTGAACCTGCAGCTTCTACAGCAGTGAGGTTGGGGCCAAAGTGTCCAAGACAGGGCGCAGCGCAGTCCCGAGCTGGGAGGGTAGGGACAGCCCAGCGCCCCCCACCCACCCACTCGGCCCACCGCCCACCTGCCACCGTCCCACGGCAGAGCTGCAGGGGATCCCCAAAACCACGAACTCACACCCGCGACCCCTGCGCCCCAGAACAGCCCCCGCTGCACTCACCAATGCTCCGAGTCCCCCACAAAACCCCGCCGGGTGGCAGGAACCTCGTGGATATCAGTTGAAAAAGCTTAAAATTGTCCTTTGAGCTGGCTTTGCTCCGCCCCTCAGAGCAGAAACCGGGAGGCGCGGTGCAGGGTGCTCACGGGAGGCCGCTAGTGTCCTGCCACGAAACCGGCCTTCATAGACCCTTCTCACGATGGACAGACAGCCTCTTCTCCCTTCACCTGCTTAACAAATGGAGGCCTGATCCAGCATCTTGCAACCAAACATGTAAATGCCCTGCTGTGACGTCACTTCCGCTTCTGCAAGCAGCCTTAAAGGGCCAGACACCAGCTGCGCAGAGAACAACTAGGAAAATACAGGTAAATGTGTAAGGCTGGTTGGCTGGAACGAAAGCACAGTGGATAGAGTTTTTGCCTTGTACGCAGCTGACTCAGGTTCAATCATCTGGATTCTATATGGTCCCATTTTGGTGTATAAGAGATTGTTAGGATTTTACTGCTTCCAAAGTGTAAGTTTCAAAACATTTACCCTCAATGTTTGTGTAAATCAAATGGAAAACTGAATACAATGAGTGCAGATATGCTACTGCGAATGAAGTGCTTCCTTGCATGTGGCTCTACCCAGACACAAATTATGGACAGCACTGTGGGATGTGACTCCCAGAACATAACACCGAAGGGTCTGAAGAATAGAGGTTTGGCTGTCTATACAACGTCAAAAAAGGCTAACCACAGCATCCTGGTTGATCTATGCCATGATCTATGCAAAGCAGGGCCTCTGAGCCAAGTCAAAATCACAGCAAAGAATG
This sequence comes from Sorex fumeus, assembly GCF_029834395.1. Classification (NCBI taxonomy): domain Eukaryota; kingdom Metazoa; phylum Chordata; class Mammalia; order Eulipotyphla; family Soricidae; genus Sorex; species Sorex fumeus. Next base: position 18,636 of record NW_026606171.1, on the reverse strand, counting down.
AAACCATGGTGAGTCGTGACAGTACCCAGCAAAATGCAATGTTAGTACGTATTTACTTCTTATTTAATTCCTTCCACCTTGCCTTATCACTAAGAACCATTATTTACCAGCTAACATACTGGGAAGTCCACATGCCAGGACATTGTCATAACCATGGTGCAGGGGATAATCAGCAAGTACCTTTCACTTACGGTACTAGTATCACAGGAATCTTTCACATATAACAGGATTATTTCCTTCCTTCCTGTACTTTTGTATCTATCCCCCACCTACTTGTTGAAACTAAAATTGTTTTACCTAAAGGCCCTGTTCTGACGCCGGCCATTGTTATCATGAAAGTGATTGATCCAACATAACTTTTATATTTACTAAAACTTGAGGGAACATGAAAGATTTCCTATATTCCTTACCTACAGGATTTTATCCAGGATTGTCTTTAAAGTTGCAGGTGAGAATAATTCCCTTTCCACGTTCTTACATAAATATACATATATTCTTACATATATAAATATGTATATTTATATATAGCTTCTGTCCAGTGTTAATTCTCCTATACATAAGGCCCGAGGATCCAGGAAAGTCCTTCCCACACTCCTGACAGATGTAATTTTTCACTGCAAAATGACTTTTCACATGCGCAGTAAGGGCTGGAGACAAACTGAACACCTTTCCACATTCCTTACACTTATGCGATTTCTCTCCACTGTGAATTTTCCTGTTCAGAAAGCTATGCCAATTGCATCAAAATATTCCTGCAGTTATTTCATATATAAGGCCTCAATCCAGGATAAATTTTTCTCACACACCAAAGCTTGAGGATTGAGTAAACATCTTCCCACACCCCTACATATGTCTTCTTCGAGAATGAATTTTCCTATGTTTAATAAGGAGTTAGGGGAAAGTGAAGGCTTTGCAAAAGTCATAACAAACGTAAGGTTTGTCTCCTATATCAAAATTTCAGTGTCACAAAAGGATTGTGAAATAAGCAAAGGCCTTGCCACACTCCTTACATATATACATGGATTCACTGCAATGTGCGTTTTCTTTTGGACAAAAAAGTTTGAATAGTAAGTGAAGACCCTCCCATAGTAGTGACACGAATAGTGTTTCATCCACCTGTATGAACATTCCTATGCTCAGAAAGACCTGAGGTGATAGGCCTTTCCACCAACCTCACATATATAAGGGTTTTCTACAAAACAGAATTTATGAAAACTAAGACTTCAGGAAGAAGCAAAGGCCTTCCTACATTGCTCCCAAATATAAGTTATCTCTCCAGTGTTCCATTGTGAGTTTTTCTGTGTATTAAGGCTTGTGGAATAAGCAAAGACTTTCACTCTGTATATGCATATGGTTTCTTTCCAGTGTGACTTTTTCTGTGCATACTAAGATGTATGAGTCAGAGAAAGGCCACAGCACATTCCTTACATGCATACGGACTCTCCAGTAGGAAATATCCTATGTATAAGGTATGAGGATCCATCAAAGGCCTTCCCACAGTCCTTAAACAGTTTCCTCTCCTGTGTGGATGTTCACATAGTCCCACCGGGTTCATGCTGGACTCAAAAGTTTGTCCTCAGTGCTTACATTTCTGGGAATTCTGTCCAATATGGGCTTCTATGGGAAAGTGATGGTGCTGAGGACATGGGAAGAGTGATCTTCTGATCACCCTCAGAACACATCCCACCTGTCTCGGCATCCCTGTGGGGATGAGGGCCAAATTGCTCACTCGAGCCTTTATCACAGTGTGCAGGAAGAGACATTCCACCAGGGCTGGCTACTGCCATGTAGAAGAACAGAGGATTGCACTCATTAGTCTATGCCCTGAGAGTTTTCATGTCAAAAGAAATTAAGCTCTGTAGGTAGGTAGCTGGTTGGGCACAGGACAATGAGTTTCTTGGGGAAATAATAAATCCAGATGGGGATGAAAGCAGTGACTCCGAAGCCAACCCTGGGGATTCAGAGAGGAACTGGCTTAGTAGAAACCCAGAGAGTTGGAGACTTGGAAGAGGAACAAAGGCTGGAAAGAACATCAGAGAACAAGGTCTGGCCAACGCTCTACCCCTTGACAACACGCGAGCAGTGGACACTCAGCTTCAAAGAAAACCCCAGGAGTCAGTTTCAGAAACATGATTTCAAACTGAGAGTATCACGATAGTACAGTGCGCTGCATGCAGTCAATCTAGGTACAATGTCCAGAATTCCAAAGGGTCCCCTGAGCACTATCTGACTAATAGATGGATGGAATTTTCCTTTATCCAATCGTAAATGTTTCCTTTTTTACCTCTATTATTAGTAAAGTAACATGGGTGGGATCCAGGAATGTGACCATCCTTGTGAGAAATCACAGGTAAACAGAATGTTCTCCTGGGATGTGGAGATCTTGGGACCTGACCCATATTCCCACTTATAAAAGATTTCATAAAGGCGCCCCTTCTATCCTTTCAAACAACATTCTGTGCACAGTTACATGTATCTAAACTCTCCAACTGAGACCAGAGCAACTGTAGATCTGGGTAGGGTGTTGTTTGCACATGGCCAACCTAGGTTCAATCCCCAGAATCCTGTAGTTTCCAGGAACACCATCAGAAATAATACCTGAGTGAAGAACCAAGAGAAACCACTGAGGATCACCAGGTATTGTAGTATAATAGTGGTCTGCCCTTGCTCCCTGGCAGGTGAGATCTTATGTTTCTTGATTGCCCATAACCTTTTAATTACCTTTGTCAACTGATCAGACTTTGACTTGTAAATACTGTCTTTCTCTTCTTAATGTCTTTTGCATGGTTAGCTATTTCAGAGCAATTGCTTTTTGTATGGATACAGGAAGACAGTTACAAAGAAAAGCCTGGGCTTGAGAGTTGGTCTCCAGATAATATTACCTCCTAGACATCTGCTCTCTTGACTGAAGCCTCAGCTGCCCTTACTTCCTCAATCTCATAAAGAAGGGTCCGATGCGGGACTAGACGGACCCAGGGCAAGTGGTGAGCTAGCTATGCTTGCATCGAAATGGGCCTGGCCAAAGTACCATAATGCTTATCTATAAGAGCCTGGTCATGGACAAATTTTGTCATGAATCAAAAAGTAGTAACTAGACTTGGATGCTGCTGGGATTGGGAGTGATTGATCCAGCCTGAGTCTGAATCTGTGGAGATAAGTCCCCAGGAGAGTCACCAACAAGTCTAAAAGTGTCTATTACTATGTCCATACAGAATGGTAATCATTAGGAAGTAAAACTAAATATGTCAATTAAGTTGCTGGTCGAAGGAGAGGAGTAACACACCTTTAGGGCTGCTTTTTCTTCATGGGCTGCAGGTAACGGGGAAGTCTAGAAAATCATTTTTCATTGCGCTTCCCGTGGTGAGGCGTGGATTGGGGTTCTGGTGAGAGAAGAAAAAGAGCAGCTTCAGGGAGACAGGGGGAATGAAGGAGACTGAGAAAAGAGATGGTCTTCCTCCACCCAGATCCCCTATCTTCCAGTATATAGCCGTTACACCCACCAACTGCCCCTGGTGCTGTGTAATCCCATCAATGGCCAAGACTCAGAGACTATAAAACCCTGCTCTTGAAAGAAAACAGGCAGTCTCCCACCTCCGTATCTGGCTTTCTCACTGGTGCCTTTTGGAGGAGGGTGTGTTAAGTTTCCCTCCCAACCCCGAGCAGAGCCCCGGCAGCTCAAGACCTCTGGTTCGAGCCACAGCCATGCTTAAGACCACTCTCCACAAGTTCGGACGAGCCTCACGCATGAAGGAACCGGCAGAGAAACCCAGGTGTGCAGGACCTGGGGCTGAGATCTCCAAGCTGCTCATATTGGGACTGGGCCTCCTTCACCCAGATCTCCCATCTTCCAGTATGTAGGTGTTACACCCACCAACTGTCCCCGGTGCCGTGTAATCCCATCAATGGCCAAGACCCAAAGACTTTAAAACCGTGATCTGGGAAGTGCACAGTCACACGAAATTTTATTATCTAGTCTTAATCTGGAAAAACTGGCATCCTACCAGAAGTATCCTGCCCACACCGCAGAGTCTGGCAAACTCCCCATGGTGTATTCAATATGCCAAAAACCAGTAACAATCATGGTTCTCTTTCTCCTGACCCTGAAAGAGCCTCAAATGTGGCACTTCTTAAAATCTCAGGGATAGGAAGAAGGAGACATTACTGGGGCCTGCTTGAGTCAATCGATGAACAACAGGATGACAACGAGACAGTGAGAGAAGAGACACAGAGTTAGAGGACACTGTTGCGACTTAAAGAGAAGGCTGAGAGCTGAGATTAAGAGTGGCTGGGGAGATTGGAGAGGAGTCACAGAGAGCATTGGAGAGCGAGTTAAGAGAGAGGGTTGGATAGAGCTGGGAGACAAGAGACTGAATAAACAGCAAGTAATCAGCAACCAGCCTGGTCCTCATTCTACTTTCATCGGTCCACAGCAACAACTGTCCAGGGTGGAGAAGTGGCTCAAGAGCAACAAATGTGGACAGTGAGAGAGAGCCGCCAGGAGAGACCGGGAACATCTATTAATGTGTAAATCCTGTTCAAACTCCCACTTCTCATAGGTTCCCCCAGGCCCCCCTGGAGTGACTCCTGAGTGCAGAGTCAGGAGTAAGCCCAGAGCACTTCTGGCTGTGATCCGAAAACAAAAACACAAAAAAGTGAACTGGGGGGGGGGGGGCTGGAGCGATAGCACAGTGGGGAGGGTGTTTACCTTGGACACGACCAACCCAGGTTTGATTCCCAGCATCCCCAATGGTCCCCCAAGAACCGCCAGGAGTAATTCCTGAATTCGTGAGCCAAGAATGACCCTTGTGCATCACTGGGGGTGATCCAAAAAGCAAAAAAAAAAAAAAAAGAAAGAAAGTGAATTGTGTAGTTAATCAGAAAAAAGAACACAACTATCTCGACTTAGCAAAGAAGCATTTTTATGATGGCTACAGAGAAAGCACAGACCACGCGTTGCTTGTCTGGCACAGAGCTGACCGAGGTTCAATCTCTACCACCTCACAGGGTCCCCAAACCTAGCATTATCAATGAGAACAGAGCCGAGGTAAACTCTAATCTCCATTGGGTGTAGTCAACCAAAAAATAAATCAATAAATTTAGGTGCCACAGCTATAGTCTGGTAGGGTACTGGCCTTGTACACGGCTGACCTGTATACCCCGGCACAACACTGAGTACCATTTGTTACCTTTTGGCAGCAACCACAGGGTATGACCATATATATATATGTATATATACATATATATGTATACATATACACATATATATGTATATATACACATATATGTGTGTGTTTGTGTATGTGTGTATATCTATATCTATATATATATTTATATGTATATAATATATATGTAATTTGTTCACTAGTCAACCTCCACCAACCAGTTTTGTAGAATGCAGGTTTGGATTTTGCTAAAGGTGGCAGAACTTTGAGCTTACCTGAGAGGTACTTGGAGGAATCCTGCTTTGTACAGGAGACTGTATCATAGTAGACTGCTTTCAAGGACAGGTCTTGCATTCCTGGCCTATCTCTGACTGCAGGAATTCAAATTCTATATAAATAATGTGAACCTTGTGAGAAAGTTACAGCAGGGGGCAGGGATGAGGCCCAGCTGGTAGATAGAGGTCAGGACAGGGTTGCTGGCACCTGGGGCCTCCTGGTGCAAACTTGAGCCAGAAGTACAGGCTGCAATTTCAAAGGCTATCAGCGGCACGAAAGAGCTGACAGTGAGTGGCAGGGCATTTGCCATGAACGCAAAAGACTTAACTTCACAACCTGAATTGCCAAGGAGTGATCCCGGAGAGCTGCTGGGTTTGGCAAAATCCCACATAGCCAATCCTCCTGCCCAAATAAAGGCAATGAGGAGTTAACTGCCAACAGAAGAGGTGCAAAATCTAGTAATATGTTCTGAATGGTCAGTCCTCTGGGTTTGTTGTTTCGGTTTTAGGACCACATCCAGAAATGCTCAGAGCTTACAGGCCAGGTTTTCAGGCTATGATTTACCTATGGGTACGTGATTTTATAAAATAAAAAGAGGATGAAAAATTAGAGGATGTAAAATTATACTTGGAGCCAAAGTGATAGTACAGTTGGCAGGGCATATGTTCGGTCCCCGGCATCACATACAGTCCCCCAAGCACTCCCATGAGTGACACTGATATTTGTGATTGAGGGGTGGTTTTTGTACCCTTTTACTTAGTTCCTATTTAATCAGTTTTCCCCTGGATTCCATCATCAAGACCCATTATTTACACGGGCTAGAGCAATAGCACAGAGGGTAGGGCGTTTTCCTTGCATGCGGCTGACCCAGGTTCGATTCCGAGCATCCCATAAGGTCCCCCGAGCACAGCCAGGTGTGATTCCTGAGTGCAAAGCCAGGAGTATCCCCTGAGCATCTCTAGGTGTGTCCAAAAAAAAGGAACATTTTTTTACAGGTTAACATACAAATCAAGTCCAAGTGCTGGGGCACTGGCATAGGAAAAAGTAATCATTACTATTATTATTATGGTTTGCTATATAAGTAAACTCAGGAGGTTAATTCAGGTTCACCAGGAGCTCATACCTTGGTAGACGTATGGAAGTGCACAGTAGCAAGAACTCTTAAGAGTTTACAGAATGGGAAGATCTTTGTGTTTCCCTGAATTGCAATCATCAGCAATTCCATTTCCCTCATAGTACTGAAGACACCAGTTTAATTTGAACTTGAGAACTGTAACATAAAGAATGAACTAGGAGTGTATATTTAAGACATCAAAAGGTTGAAGCAGAGTGCTTGCCACAAGATCCCCCAAGCACCACACTTCCAGACTAATTCCTGAGTGCATATTCAGGAGAAACCCCTGAGCATCACCCAGGTGGGACACAAAAATGAAAAAAAAATGGTCAAAGGGCAAGCCATGAGGAACCCAGAGATAATGGAGGCATTGTATATCCCACCCAAGGGCTGGGGGAGATTGAATGATGCATTCAAGTTAAATTGAAATTCAGATTTTAGGGATTGCTGGGAGTTTGTCTTGCAGGGGATGACAGCATATAATCCCTTTCCCTCCCAGGCCCACCTGGAGTTATCCTGCCTGGGGAGCCAGAAGTAACTCCTCGGAATTTCTGATTGTGCCTTACCACACCCCTACAAAAAAGTACTTGTTTTCTGTATTGAACAGAAAGCGCTATGTCAGGGGGATCAGGTTTATAAATTACAGATGTGAGCGATTTCAGTGATCCCTGTGATCAAGGCTTTCTCTGCCTGTAGATGTTTTTTCTGGGTTCACCTCCAGTATCACATGGTTCCCTGGTACCTCAGGGAGTAATCAGCTACCTGGGAAGCACTGGGAACCTTAGGATTTGCATCTTTGAGGAGGGAGACATAGTCAACAGTGCTCAGGGCTTATTTATTTCTGCCTTTGCACTCAGGAGTCACTTCTCTGGGACCAGGGTTGAGGGCTCCTACCGTCCTAACGTCCAGCAACTCCTAATGGTTTGGAGGGAATTGATGTAGGCATGCAGGCAGATAGGGAAGGCTCCCCCTCCCAAGGTAAAGGCAGTAAATTTCCCGGGAATAGCTCTGAAGTTGTGAAGGCCAACCTTGAAGAAAACAGAAACTAAGGTCTGATCACACCCTCACCTATGGCCAATAACAGACCCAGAGAAGCTCCTGCAGAAACAAAAGGCCAGGAAAGGAATTCAAAGAAGATCATCAACACTCTCAACCTGCCTAGGCAACCTCCTTAGCAACGGGACTTTGACCTAGGTAAAAGCCTAGATTGGATTCCTTTCTGTTCCAGGGAGACTTCTCATTGGCTTTCCCAGACATTTGCGGGAGCAGGGCAAGTGGGGGTTCCCCGAGTGTGGGAACCAAAGTCGAACTCCAGAAGGATGTGGGGGCCCCCAACACTGCTTCCGACCCCCTCACTCAAATATCCCCCCAAAATTAAGCAACAGGGATCAGGGAGTAGAAATCTCCCTCTATTAGGTATGAGAAACGGGGGGCAGGAATGTCCCCCAATTAAATACGAAGGATTGGGGGGGAGATATGTCTCCCCCCGTCCCCCCAGCACGAGACACCTGGGATCAGGGGCCAGAAATGTCCCATTTTTTTAGCACCTGGATTCAGGGAGCACAAATGTTCCCCCATTAGGCACCTGGAATCGGGGATGGGAGGAGAAATGTCCTCCCCACCAGGAGGTACGAGAAGTTAGGGGGCAGAAATGTCCCCCCTTATAGGCACAAGGTTTCGGAGGGCAGAAATGTCTCCCCCATTAGGCACCAGGATTCTGTAATTAGAAATGTCCCCCCCACCGGTAGGCACCAGAGAGCGGGCGACAGAAATGTCCCCCATGTGCATCAGGAATCAAGGCGCAAAAATGTCCCCACACCACTAGACACCAGGGATTGGGAAGCAGAAATGTCTCCCCAATTAAGCATGAGAAATCGGGGGGGCAGTAATGTTCCCCAATTAGGCACAAGGAATTGGGGGGCAGAAATGTCCCCCCCCACCACTAGGTTCCAGAGATTGGGGCACAAAAATGTTCCCTCTTTTTGTCACCAGGTAACAGGGGCAGAAATGTTCCCCATTAGGCACCAGGAATCAGCGGGCAGAAATGTCCTCCCTACCATTAAGCATCAGTGATCGGGGGCAGAAATGTCCCCCCACTACTAGGCACCTCATGGAGGGGAGGACATTTCTGCCACCCATTCATGGTGCCTTATGGGGTGACATTTCTGCTCCCCGATTCCTGGTGCAAAAAAGGAGGGACATTTCTGGGCCCTGATCCCTGGTGATTCATGCTGGGGAGGACATTTTTGTCCCCCAATTCCTGGAGCATAATTTGGGGGAACATTTCTGCCCCTGATTCCTTGTGCCTAATTGGGGACATTACTGCCCCCCAAATTCTCGTTCCTCATGATGGGGGGACATTTCTCCTCCCGATTATTGGTTCCTAACGGGGGAATATTTGTGCTCCCAGAATACTGGTGCCAAAAAGAAGGGACATTTTGGGCCACTGATCCCAGGTGTCTCTTGCTGGGGGGAATATTTCAGTCCCCCGATCCTTGGTACTTAATACGGGGACATTTCTGACCCCAGTTTCTCGTACCTAATAGATGAAGATTTCTGCCCCGGATCCCTGGTGCTTAGTGGTGTTGGGGGTGCATTTTTGCCTCTCAATTCCTGGTGCCTAATCGGGGGACACATCTGCCCCCCCCCGATTACTGATGCCCAAAAGGGGGATATTTCTGTCCCCTGATTCCTGGTGCCTAATAGGGGGGACAGATTTGTCCCCCTATTCATGGTGTCAGTGGTGGGTGGGAAATTTTTGCCTACCCGATTCCTGATGCCTAGTAGTGGGAGGACATTTCTGCCACCCATTCCAAGTGCCTAATGGGGCAATATTTCTGCTCCCTGATTACAAGTACCAAAAATGAGGAACATTTCTGGCGCCTGATCCCTGATGCCTCGTGCTATTGGGGACATTCTGACTCCCAATTCCTTATGCCTTGTGGTGGGGGGACATTTCTGACCCCCGATCTCTGGTGCCCAATAGGTTGGATGTTTCTGTCCCCCAATCTCTCATACCTCGTGGTGGGGGACATTACTGCCCCCAGATTCCTGGTGCCTAATGGGGGACATTTCTGCTCCTGGACTCCTGGTCCCAAAAAGGAGGGAAATTTATGAGCCCTGATCCGTGGTGCTTCATGCTGGGGGGGACATTTTTGTGCCCTGATCTCTGGAGCCTAGTGTTGGGGGGACATTTCTGGCCCTGATTACTTGTGCCTAATTGGGGGATATTACTGCACCCTGATTACTTGTGCCTAATTGGGGGGGGGGAATTTCTGCTTCCCAATCCCTGGTATCTAATGGTATCTAATGTAATGATTGCAAATACATATGGGGGACATTTTTGTCCCCCGCTCTCGGGTGCCTACTGCTGGGGCTACATTTCTACCTCCAGATTCCTGTTGCCTAATGGGGGGGGGGAATTTCTGCCCGTTGATAACTTGTGCCTAAAGGGGGGGGACATTGCTGCCCCCCGATTTCTTGTACCTCATGGGGGGGGGAACATTTCTCCCCCCGATTCCAGGTGTCTAATGAGGGTACATTTCTGCTCCCCGAATCCTGGTGGCAAAAAGGAGGAACATTTCTGACCCCTGATCCCAGGTGTCTCGTGCTGGGGGGGACATTTCTGCCCCCGGTACTTGGTAGTTAATAGGGGGACATTTCTGTCCCCCATTTCTCATATCTAATAGAGGGAGATTTCTGCTCTCTTATCCCTGGTGCCTAGTAGTGAGGCGAAAATTTCTGCCCCTCCAATTCCTGGTGCATAATTGGGAAACACATCTGCCCCCAATTACTGGTGCCTAAAGAGGGGACATTTCTGTCCCCTGATTCCTGGTGCCTAATATGGGGGACAGATTTGACCCCTGTTTCATGGTGCCAGTAGTGGGGGTGAAATTTCTGTTCCCCCGATCCCTGGTGCCTAGTGATGGAGGGGATATTTCTGCCCCCAGATTCCTGGTGTCTAAAAGAGGGGACATATCTGCTTCTTGATTCCTAGTTCATAAGAGTGCGGACATATCTGCCCCCGATTCCTGGTGCCTAGTGGTTGAGGGAACACTTCTGCCCCAATCCCTGGTACCTCGTGTTGGGGGAGACATTTGTGCCCCTAATCCCTGGTTCTTAGTGGTGGGGTGAACATTTCTGACCCCCAATTCCTAATGCCTAGTGGTGCGGGGGACATATCTGTCCCCGATTCCTGGTGTCTAATGGCGGGAAATTTCAGTCCTGAGTCCTGGTACCTAATGAGGGGAACAGATCTGCTCCCCGATTCCAGGTGCCAAAAAGGAGGGACATTTCTGGGCCCTGATCTCTAGTGTTTCATGCTGGGCCGAGATTTCCGTCCCCCATCCCTGGTGCCTAGTGGTGGGGGGGGACATTTCTGCCCGCGATTCCTTGTGCCTAATTGGGGAACAGTACTGCTCTCCGATATATTGTGCCAATTGGGGGAGGCACAGTTCTACTTCCCAATCCCTGGTATCTAGTGGTGTGGGGGACATTTTTGCCCCCCGATTCCTGATGCATATGAGGAACATTTCTGTCCCCTGCTCTCTGGTGCCTACTGGTGGGGGACATTTCTACCTCCATATTCCGGGTGCCTAATGGGGGGGAATTTCTGCCCTCTGTTACCTTGTGCCTAAAAGGGGAGATATTTCTGTCCCCCGATTTCTCATACTTCATGTTGGGGAGGACTTTTCTGTCCTGATTCAGGTGATTAATGAGGGGACATTTCTGCACCCTGATCCCTGGTGCCAATAGGAGGGACATTTCAGCCCCACGATCTTTCTTACCTCATGGTGGGTAGGACATTTCTCCCTCCCAATTCCTGATCCTAGATATCTCGTTCTGGGGGGACATTTCTGCCCCCCGATCCCTGATAATAGGGAGACATTTCCAGGGATTGGGGGCAGAAATTCCCCACACCCACAACAAGGCACCAGGGATTGGGGGGGGTAGAAATTGCCTGCCAACAACTGACACCATGAACAGGGGGACAAATCTGTCCCTCCTATTAGAACCAGGAATCAGGGGACAGAAAAGTCCCCCTTTTGCGCACCAGTAATCGAGGAACAAATGTGTTCCACCTCTAGGAACCAGGGATCAGGGAGCAGAAATTATATTCTATTAGGTACAAAAAACTGGGGGCAGAAATGTCCCCGTAATAGGGATCGGGAGGCAGAAATGATCCCCCACCACTAGGAACCAGGGATAAGGATGCAGAAATCTCCCTTTATTAGGTACAAGAAATGGGCAGCAGAAATGTTCCCTATGAAGCACCAGGTATTGGGGGACAGAAATGTTCCCAACACCACTATGCATCAGGAATCGGGGGGCAGAAATGCCCCCCACCACAAAGCACCAGGGATCGAAGGGCAGAAATTTCCTCCAGACCACAAGACAATAGAAATCGAAGCACAGAAATGTCCCTCCAAGCACAAGGTACCAGGGATCAGGGGCATGATTGTACCTCCTTTTTGGCACCAGGAATCGGGGAGCAGAAATGTTCCCCCATTAGGCACAAGGAATGGGCTGGAGAAATGGCAAATATTAAGCACCAGGTATTTGGGGGGGAAGAACTGTCTCCCAGCATGAGATACCAGGGATCAAAGACCTGGAATATCCCTCCTTTGTGGCTTCAGAATCAGGGAACAGAAATGTCCCCCCATTAGGCAGCAGGAATGGATAAGCAGAAATGTCCTCCCCACAAGGTACAAGAGATCGGGGGGCAGAAATGTCCCCCCTATTAGACATGAGTGATCGGGCTGGAGAAATGTTCCCCTTTTTTGGCACCAGGCATGAGGGGTAATAACGACCCCCAGTAGGTACCAGGAATCAGAGGGCAGGAATGTCCTCTCCACCACTAGGCATCAGGGATTGGGGGCAGAAATGTCCCCCTCACTAAGAGTAACCGGGAATTTGAGGGCAAAACTGTCCCCCCACCACCACTAGGCACAGAAATTAGAGGGCAGAAATGTCCTCCCCACCACTATGCACCAGGGATCGGGGTGCAGAAATTTCACAACCACCACCACTAGCACAGTAAATCAGGGGGCAGATCTGTCCCCCCCAATAGGCACCAGTAACTGGGGGGCAGATTTGTACCCCCATTAGGCACCAGGAATTGGGGGGCAGAAATGTGACCCCCCACAACTAGACACCAGGGATTGGCGGCAGAAACGTTCCCCCAACCATTAGGCACCAGGGAAGAGGGAGCAGAAATCTCCCTCTATTAGGTACAAGAAATGGGGGCAGAAATGTCCCCCTATTAAGGATCAGGGATCGGGGGGTAGAAATGCACCCCCAGCACGAGATACCTGGGATCAGGGGCCAGAAAGTCCCTCTTTTTTGGCACCAGGAGATCCCAATTAGGCACCAGGGATCGGGAGGGAGAAATGTCCCCCCCCCACCACGAGGTAAGAAAGATTATGGGGCAGAAATATCCCTCCTATTGGCACCAGGAATCAGATCAGGGTGCAGAGATGTCCCCTCATTAGTCACCTGAATCGGGACAGAAATGTCCTCCCCAACATGAAGTACGAGAAATCAGGGGACAGAAATGCCTTCCCTTTTAGGCACAAGGTATCAGAGGGCAGAAATGACCCCCTCCCATTAGGAACTCGGAATCTGCAGGTAGAAATGTCCCCCACCAATAGGCACCAGAGAGTGGGGGGCAGAAATGTCCCCCATATGCATCAGGAATCAGGGGGCAAATATGTCTGCCACACCACTAGATACCAGTTGGGAAGTAGAAATGTGCCCCCAAATTAGGCAGAATAAATTGGGGGGCAGTACTGTTCCCCAATTAGGCACAAGGAATCAGGGACACAAATGTCCCCCCCAACACTAGGCACCAGGGATTGGGGGACAAAAATGTTCCCCACCAGCATGAAGCACCAGGATTCACGGCCCAGAAATGTCCCCCCTATTAGCCATGAGTAATCGGGATTGAAATGTCCCCCCATTACACACCAGAAATCGGGGGCAGAAAAGTCCCAATTAGGCACCAGGAATCGGTAGCCAGTAATGTTCGCCCCACCACAAGGTACGAGAGATCGGGTGGCAGAAACGTCCCAACTATTGGGCACCAGAAATCAGGGCTCAGAAATGTCCCTCTCACCACTAGGCACTAGGAATCAGGGGGCAGAAATGTCCCCACCACCACTAGACACCAGGGATTGGGGGGCAGTAATGTCCCGCTGTCCACTAGGCATCAGTGATCGGGTCAGAAATATCCCATTACAAAACCGGAGACGGGGAGCAGAAGTGTCCTCCACAACACTAGGCACCAGAGATCGGGAGGCAGAACTGTCCCCCCCAGCATGAGCCACCATGTATCAGGGGCCAGAAATGTCCCTACTACCCCTAGGCACCAGGAATCAGGGGCCAAAAGTTCCTCCTCTTTGTCATCAGGAATCGGGGAGCAGAAATGTCCCCCTACCACAATGTTTGAAACATTGGGGGGCAGAAATGTCTTCCCAATTAGGCACCAGGAATTGGGGAGCAGAAATGTTCCCTCATTAGTCACCAGAAATCGGGGGCAGAAATACCCTTGTCAATACAAGGCACCAGGAATTCAGAGCCAGAAATGTCCCTATATTAGTTACGAGAAACAGGGGCAGAATGTCCTAGTATCAAGTATCAGGATCAGGGACAGAAATGTCCCCCACACCCCATGTGACCAGAGATTCGGGAACAGAAATTCCCCCCACCAGTAGGCACAAGGAATCGGGGCACAGAATTGTCTTCACAATCATTAGACACCAGACACTGGGGGAGAGAAATGTACCCACAGCACTAGGTCACAGGCATCAGGGTCAGAAATGGCCCCCCTCACCACTAGGCGTCAGGAATTGGGAGGCAAAATGTTCACCCCACCACTAGACACCAGGGATGGGGGCAGAAATGTCCCCTCAACCACTAGGCACCAGGAATCAGGGGTCAGATATGTCCCCCCATATTAGCACCAGGAATTAGGGGGCAAATATGTCCCCTCTTTTAGACACCAGGGATTGGGGGGCAGAAATGTCCCCTCCACCACTAGGCACCAGGGACCAGGAGGACAGAAATTTACCTCCACCACTGGCACCATGAATCGGGGCAAATCTGTCCCCCCTTTTAGGAACCAGGAATCAGGGGACAAAAATGTGCCCCCGTTAGGCACCAGTAGTTGGGGGGCAAATGTGTCTCCCCATTATGCACCAGGATTGGGGGCAGAAATGTCCCCCCCACTACTAGCCACCAGGGATCGGAACAGAAATGTCCCCCCAAACACTAGGCACCAGGAATCAGAGAGCAGAAATCTCCCTTGATTAGGTATGAGAAACGGGGGGCAGAAATGTCCCCCTATTAAGTACCAGGGATCGGGAGGCAGAAATGTTCCCCGCAGCATGAGACACCTGGGATCAGGGGCCAAATGTCTCTCCTTTATGGCACCAGGATTTGGGGAGCAGAATTGTTCCCCCATTAGGCACCAGGAATCAGGGGGGGAGACACCAGAAATCGGGTGGCAGAAATGTCCCCTCCACCACTAAGCACTAGGGTTCAGGGGGCAGAAATGTCCCCCCGACCACTAGGCACCAGTGATTGGGTCAGAAATATCCCGTTACAAAAAAGGAGATAGGGAGCAGAAGTGTTCCCTACAACACTAGGCACCACAGATCGGGGGGCAGAAATATCCCCCTGGCACGAGCCACCTTGTATCGGGGGCTGAAATGTCCCCACCACCACAAGGCACCAGGAATCAGGGACAAAAGTCCTCCCTGCAAGAGACAAAGGAATCAAGGGACAAAATGTTCCTCCTTTTTGTCACCAGGAATTGGGGAGCAGAAATATCCCCCCACCACGATGTATGAAATATCGGGGGACAGAAGTGCCTTCTCAATTAGGCACCAGAAATCGGGGGCAGGAATGCCCCCATCATCACTAGGCACCAGGGATCAGGAGGCAGAAATGTCCCCCAGACCACTAGGCACTAGTGATCAGGGGTCAGAATTGTCCCCCCATTAGGTACCAGGAGACAGGGAGTAGTAATATCACCTACACCCCTAAACACTAGGGATTGAAGGACCCATATGTCCCCCCAACCACTAGGCACCGGGGATCAGGAAGCAGAAATATCCCTATGTTATGTACGAGAAACGGAGCAGAATATCCCACTATCAAGTACCAGAATCGGGGGGGGCAGAAATGTTCCCCACGCCCCATGGCACCAGAGATCACAGTGGGAATTGGGAAGGCATTTCTGCCCCCCGATATTTCATATATCGTGGTGGGGGTCATTTCTGCTCCCCGATTCCAGGTGATAAAAAAAAGAACATTTTGGCCCCTGATTCCTGGTGTCTCTTACTTAGGGGACTTTTGTCCCTGATTCCTGCCCACAAGTAGGCACGAGGGTGCAGAATTGGCTTCCCAATCACTAGGCACCAGAGACTGGGGGGCAGAAATGCCCCCCCCACCACTAGGTATCAGGGATGGGGATAGAAATGTCCCCTCAATCATTAGGCACCAGTAATCAGGGTAGATAATGTCCCCCCATTAGGCACAAGGTATCGGGGAGCAGAAATGCCTACCCCAGGATTAGGCATCAGGGATCAGGGAGCAGAAATCTCCCTCTAGAGAAATGGGGGGCAGAAATGTCCTCTATTAAGTATCAGGGATCGGGGGGCAGAAATGTCCCCCACAGCACAAGGCAACTGGGATCATGGGCCAGAAATGTTCCTCCTTTTTGGCACCAGAATTCGGGGAGCAGAAATGTTCCCCCATTAGACACCTGGAATCGGGGGGGGGAGAAATGCTCCCTCACCATGAGGTATGAGAAATCGGGGGGCAGAAATGTCCCCCCTTTTAGGTACAGGTATCAATGGGCAGAAATGTCCCCCCCCTCCCATTAGGCACCAGGAATCTGGAGGTAGAAATGTCCTCCCATCAGTAGGCACCAGAGAGCAAGGGGCAGAAATGTCCCCCATATGCATCAGGAATCGAAGGCAAAAATGTCCCCCATACCACGAGATACCAGGGATTGGGAAGCAGAAATGTCCCTCCCAATTAGGCACAAGTAATCGGGGGCAGTAATTTCCCCCAAATAGGCACAAGGAATCGAGGGGCAGAAATGATCCCCCAAGCACCAGGCACCAGAGAGTAGGGGCCAGTAAAGTCTCTCTCACCATTAGTTTTCAAGGATGGGGGGGGCAGAAATGTCCCCCCCACCACCACCACTAGGCACCAGGGATTAGGGAGCAGAAATCTCCCTCTATTAAGTACTAGAAATGGGTCGCAGAAGTGTCTTCTATTAAGCACCAGGTGTCAGGCGCAGAAATGTCCCCCACACCACTAGATACCAGGGATAAGGGAGCATAAATCTTGTACCTGGGAGGTTACTTGTACCTCTATTAGGTACAAGAAACAGGCGGCAGAAATGTCCCCTATTAAGCACAAGGTATCGGGGCCAGAAAAGTCCCCCACACCAATAGGCACCAGGCATCAGGAGCAGAAATGTCCCCACCACCACCACCACCACTAGGTATCAGGAATTGGAGGGCAGAAGTGTCCCCCCACCAAAAAGCACCAGGGATAAGGGAGCAGAAATCTCCCTCTATTAGGTACAAGAAATGGGCAGCAGAAATGTCCCCCATCAAGCACCAGGTATCGGGGGCAGAACGGTCCCCCACACCACTAGGCACCAGGGGGCAGAAATGTCCTCTGCACCACCACTAGGTATAGGGAATTGGGGGGCAGAAATGTCTCCCCCACCACAAAGCACCAAGGATAAGGGAGCAGAAATCTCCCTCTATTAGGTACAAGAAACAGGCGGCAGAAATGTCCCCTATTAAGCACCAGGTATCGGGGGCAGAACGGTCCCCTACACCACTAGGCACCAGGCATGGGGGGAAGAAATGTTCTGCCCACCACTAGGCAGCAGGAATCAGGGGCCAGATAAGTCCCTCCTATTAGGCACCAGGAATCATGGGACTGATATGTCCCCGCTTTTAGACACCAGGATTCGGGGGCAGAAATGTCCCCCCCAACCACTAGGCACCAGGAATCAGGGAGCAAAAATCTCCCTCTTGTAGGTATGAGAAAAGAGGGGGCAGATGTCCCACTATTAAGTACCAGGGATCAGGGGGCAGAAATGTTTTCCCATTAGGCACCAAATATTGGGGGGGGGGAGAAATGTCCCTCCCACAATGAGGTTCGAGAAATTGTGGGACAGAAATGTCCCCCTTTTCATGCACAAGGTTTCTGAGGGCACAAATGTCCCCTCTATTAGGCACCAGGAATCTGGAGGTAGAAATGTCTCCCACACCACTAGATAATAGGGAATGGAAGCAGAAATGTGCCCCCATTAGGCACAAGTAACTGGGGGGCAATAATGTCCCACATTAGGCACCAGGAATGGGTAGGCAGAAATGTCCTCCCCACCACAAGGTTCGAGAGATCGGGGGGCAGAAATGTCCCCCCCCCCACAACTAGTCACTAGGAATGGGGACAGAAATGTCCCCTCAAACACTAGGCAAAAAGAATTAGATATGTCCCCCCTATTAGAACCAGGAATTATGGGGTAATATGTCCCCACTTTTAGGCACCAGGAATCGGAGGGAATAAATTTCGCCCCACCACTGGCACCATGAATCAGGGGGCAAATCTGTCCCCCCATTAGGCACCAGGAATCAGGGGACAGAAATGTCCCCCCTTTAGGCACCAGTAATCGGGATCAGATGTGCCCCTCATTAGGCACCAGGTATTGGGATCAGAAATGTGACCCCCCCCCCCCAACCAATAGGCACCAGAGATCAGGGAGCAGAAATCTCTCTCTATTAGGTATGAGAAATGGGGGGCAGACATGTCCCCTTATTAAGTACCAAGGATTGGGGGACAGAAATACCCCCACAGCAAGAGACACCCGGGATCAGGGGCCAGAAATGTCCCTCCTTTTGGCACCAGTACTCGGGGAGCAGAAATGTTCCCCCATTAGGTACCAACAATTGGGGGGAGAAATGTGCCCCCACCATGAGGTACATGAATTTGGGGGGCAGTAATGTCCCCAATGAGGCACAAGGAATCAGGAACAGAAATGTCCCCCCCCAAATT